>NC_067400.1:624519326-625719326 GCF_016432865.1 Antechinus flavipes | reverse complement strand
TTGTAATGGGCCAGAACTTTGGAGAAGTTTACTTGGAACAAGGATTCTTACAATAAGGTGTTCACTCAGTGGAGTTAACATTGATAAGACAATGAGTATCTAGTTTAGCATGGTGATTAATAGTTCTCTAGCTCAGTATGATTGAATTAATCTTACAAGAAATAATGGTTTCCTGGGGATATAATTATTGGCTTATACTAAGTATGATGAATAGATTTAATTGTAATAAAGTATTTAAGAGGTCAGACAAAGCAGTGGCCTCTCAGTCAGAGAGGTCAGAGAACAACAACTGCCTCTCAGTCTCCTAGTATCATCCTCGGACAAGAGGAGATCTGTCTGGGTTAGATCTCCATAAGCCACTGTCAGGTGGCTTCCCTATATTCCAACAGATGATGACTTTGTGATTTATGTATCTTCCCTGGTTAGCAAGGTATGCATAAGAGATTGACAGTTTCATGAGCAACCATCCTTTCTTGATATCATGTTAGCCCATAAATTGAAAAGAATAACAAAATGAAAGAAATGTTTTGGAGATACTTCCAAATCAGGATTCATCTATGTTGACTTTCCTTTTGCCCTTTGACTCGTCTAGATCAAAACCCACAAAACCCTTCCATTGTTTATCAAAATTGAGGGAAACTAATGCTTGCCCTCTTCCCTTTAACTCAAAGTCTAGTGGGCCTCTCCAGAAAGAAGACAACATCACAAGTCTGGTTGATTCGAGAGAAAGATGTGCAGGCTTGGGAGAGCATTCTTAGTCACTCTCCAGGAAAGGAAGCAATGAGGACAACTCATGCTGGAGTGTTACGCCCCTATAGACTACTCTAACCTAGTAGTTCCTCTTTGAGCTACTCTTAATGCCCGTTCGTCAATGGCACGGCTAGGCCACACTTACCCATTTTCGGGCACCAACCCGATTCCCATAGAGACAGACCACCGGTAGGTAGGGGTGAAGCAAAAGAGAACTTTATTCTTAGATAGCACATATTTATACCCCCCTGAAGATCTGGGGGAAGGGGAGGTCCTCTAGGAACCTGGCATAATGGGATTGCCAGGAGAAGAAGGAGGGAGGCATGCTAGCCTTTGAGAGCACTAAGGAGGGAGAGGTGGTACCTGAGGTCAGACACCACCTCCTGGGTCTAAGCCCCACCTCTACGTAGGACTCGCATGTGCCTAGATACCTCTCATCCCTCAGGTCCTCCCACATGCCTTGGACTACTCTTTGCTTCTAAAGGCTTTTTAACCCTTACATTGGAGAATCTGGCCATGAATCAAAGCCAATGCTAATTGCTTTCATTTCCTGCCAAAAGCAGGACCTTCCCTGTCTTCCACAACTCTGAGACCATCTCTCCTTTTCAAAGGTGGTCCTTGATTTTAGAAGGAAAATACTTCTTTGGTTTGTCCATCACATTCCTTGACCAACAAATGTATTCACCATGCACAATCTCTCTCATCCTTGGTGTCCCAATGAAATAACAAGCCTGGATGAAATTCAGGGTCAGATCTATTGGGGGTCAGGGTGGGGTGTGGGGTGTTCTTTTTCTTTAAAATAATATAATGGTTTACTCTGGGAGAGAACAGGTTTCTGGGGGAGGTTTTCTGGAGGCAACCTTAGTTTCAGTTAAGAGTAATAATCACCCAAAATGCAGCCAGCTGGTAAAAATGTACATGTTTATTTTCTCCTTCCAAAATAGCCCGGTTAGTTGAGGCCTATCTCTCTGCTTGGTTCCAATAGCTCTTGCAGATTGTCCTTTGCTTCTGCCTCTGCTTTCTTCAGCCTCCAGCCAGCCAAGTGGAAAATGAAATGAATCTCTCTTGCCTAGGAGAGTGGGCTTTTGGGCTTCCTCCTAGAGTTCTCCTCTCTGACTCCAGGCAATGTTCAGAAGTAACCCAAAGTAACTAACTAACCCGAAGCTAAGAGCCTCTTTATATATGATCTCCCAAAGGTTGACTCCTTCTGGAGGCACACCTAAGGGAGGGGTGAATTTACAAAGCTACAAAGTTTACTTTGTGAATCTCCTATACTTGAACTCCAATGAGTACTGGTGTGAACACAAGCATTGTATCAATTAGTTCTACTTAGTACCTTGTTTCAGGTTCTGGCCCAAAATATCTCCTTGTAAGATCAGATCAGTGATACTGAACCATGCTAAATTAGATAATTATTGTCTCTATCAACTCTAATGACTTAAAGTTTGTAAAGATTCCAACAGAGGTGTGCTGAGATGGAGGGAAAACCTGATGACCATAGGAAACATCCAGAGTTGAACTGAAGGTCAAATAGAGAAAGATGATTATGGAAAAGCCCAACTGTTTGACACAAACACAACCAATGAAGCTAAAAGTAGACAAACACAGGATAAGGTAGAGAAAAACCTTCCTTCATTTCTTCCTTCCTTCATTTCTGTTTTTCTTGCTTTCTTGCCTATCTGCCCCTTGATTTGCTATCTATATTTCCCTTCTACTTTGTTTCATCTCTTTTGTTTTTATTTCAATAAAATCTATTTTTACAAACTATCTTTGTCTGTGGTTACTGCTTCAGTGTTTTCTATATATGTTTCTGACTATTCTAAATTGGTATAATCAGTCTGTATTAATTTGGAAGTAATTCCAAAGTATTGATATTATATTAACATGTTCTTCATTTGTATATATGGCTTTACTTACATCATTTTGATCCCTTGTTGAGACCAGTTGACCATCCTCATATGCAGAATGTGACAATAGCATTAGAAGTCAAGGAAAGATTATCCTGTAGCAGAGTTTACAAGATTTAATTAACCCAATTTAGATATGTCAGTATTACATTCTGGGGGTTTGTTGCCACTTCACAGAGATTACGAAAGCATTCTTCAGGGTGTGAGATATTTGCCAGGTCTGTAATCTGGGGCATTCCCATAACTATTCCTTTCCTCTTTTTCTGGTAGAGTAATGACATCTACCTCAACTCTTTTTTTGTTTGTTTGTTGTTTTTCAGATCAAATAAGTTAATACTGTTGAATGCTTAGCACAATGGAAGGCACTGGTAATTATTAATTTGTGCTTAATTAATGCTTCCTACTTTCCTTTATTCTTTATTACTAGATTTCTCCCCACATTCCCTCCTACCTTTCTTTTCTGAGTAAAATCAGAAATTACTTATTCATAGGAAAAATCATGACTCCATTCTTTTTCATTCTAGACTATCTTGATAAAGAACCATGTTATTTTAATGCAGCGTTTGAAATTCCAGTTACTGACAATCCTAAAATACTTTACAGGACTCAGAAATTGACTGAAATTTCCAAGTGTATTTTCCAGTTTTGGGGAAGTACATTTTTATTAATCCATGTGAAATACAATTTGTCTATATGGTTTATTTGAAAACTCATTATTTCAACCAATCAAATGACTGTATCATTGCTCTCACATTTGAAAACATTATTACATGCAATTCCAAGGGTTTCAAAGGGAATTAGTCATCTATTTAAGTTCTCCCTTCTGCTGGAGAATTTAAAATTTCTTCTTAAATCTCTTAGGCTTCTGCGTCTTGTTCCTAGCACAGAAATTAATGGTATCTAGGCCTCTTTCAATTTCCAAATGAAGAGAGTCATCAAAAGAAATCAAGATAAAAGAGGAGGGAGTAGGAACCAATCACCACTTTGCTCTTTACACAGTCATTATCATGTCACATCTTGCCCCTCTCATTAACTTCAGAAATGGAAAGGAGACTAAGAAGGTGCTATGTCTTGTAGGCCACCAGGGTGGGCTAGGGGAGGTCTTTAAGGCTGAAAATAAGGAGAAAACAATTTTGGAATACAATGTTTTGCAAGGTTGAATGTTAAAAATTATCCATGCTTATGTTTTGAAAAAATGCAAAGCTTTTATTTATTGATTTTTTTCTAAAAAGAACCAGTGGGACCCCATGAGCCATTGGCTGAAATTTTTTACTAGGACACATCTCGCCTCCCCTTGGCTCTGGAAGATTTAGACTGGGTTGCTGACAACTAAAGAGTGGTTTGCATCAAACCTTTGTTTTTAGAGTCAGTGAGATGCAAAAGGCTCTGGATTTTCCTCGAGCATCTCTCTCAGTCTCTCCTTGAGCTTCTCTGATTCTTCCCTGATCTGCATCGGGGATGGACTACATGAAGACACAACCGGAATCAAGCACCCTGCATGTGTTCCGGCCTTCTTGCCCGGGCTGGGGACACTTCCGAGCTCCTCCTTGTCCTTTTCTCTTTCTCGCGCCTTGCTCGTGGTGGCAGTGCTGGTGGTTTTCTGAGAAGGCGATCGTCCTATGGATCTGTGCTGAGCAGTGGAGCGCCCCCAGTTAAAGAGTCCTCGGGAGAGAGTGCTGCTCCTCCCACTGCAGGAACACGCCAGTTTCGGTCTTGCCTCAGGTAAGGTGCCTCTGGACGAGCCGGCCAAGTTGCTTGAGTAGCCCAGCCTCCAACAGGCTCTTTCTCCCTCCTTGAAAATGGATGGAATAGCATCCAACTAGCTGAAAGGGGAGCTGTCCGAAGCAAGGGAAATCGGCTGTTGGAAGAGACATGAGCCAAGCCGAAAATGACACCTCGCTGTGGGTTTTGACAAATGGCAGAAGCCTGAGAACACCGAGGTGTGAATCTGGCAGCAGGGCTGGCACTCCTTGGGAGAAGGCGATTTACACCTTCTTGACGTCCAGGAGACAGAGCAGTAGGGCGCGTATAAAAGGCCAGCCCCAGCTCCTGGGCAGCCATTCCCTCGGCCAGCTAGCTTGGAGCTCAGCTACACACAAACGGTGAAGAGAAGAGAAGGAGAGGTGCACGTGGGAGACGACAAAGGAGAACTAGAGAAAGAGAAAGATTCGCCATCCCTGACTGCAGCCTGCCCTTCAGGACCAGGGCAGCCACGGGTGCCGCTGCCATGTACGATTTAAGGCATGAAGAAAGTAGAGCCAGTGAACAGAATGCTGAGGGAGGATTCCTTTCGCTTCCTTTGGCTCCCCAGTTTGTGGCGAGACATTTGGAAGACTTAGGAGATGCCCTGTTGTGCCCAGAACGCCTACCCGCTCACCAACCCCAAGACAGGAAAGGCAGTGACTACGCGGATGCGATCAATTCTGAGGACAGCGCCGGCCACCACCCCAACAGCAGGGATTCCAGGGCCAATAGCAGCCACGGTGCTCTTAGAGATGCTGTCTCCAGTGTCAGCCTCGGTGAGTATCGCGCGGGAGTGGAGGGAGAACTGGAGGAGGGCTCCAAAGCTTGGGAGGTTGTCTTTCGGGGAGGAAAGGGGGGGATCCCTTTAGGAAGGATTCAGTGGATGGGCTTTTTTTCAACTTTGGGGAAGTCATTCCTAAGGATCCACAGCGACGTTGTCTTCATTTGTTTTAAAAAGACAATTGTCGCCCCGGGGATTTGTTCCCTTTTTGAGATCGCCAGCCTGTAAATCTGCTCACCCGCTTAATCCCCGTCTTTTTCTCTTTCACAGTCCAACTGCAAGAAAGGGGAAAGCGCTCTGGTAGCTGCCGCCACAGGATGCGCAAGATGCACAAGATTCACAGGATGCACAGGATGCGGGGACAGAGGAACCAACTAGGTGCGGACCAGAGGGAGCTGGGCGGGCAGCGGGAGTGGGAAGCGAGATGCGAAGGGCGAGATCAGCGAGCATTCTTCCCCGGCTCCGAATTGAAAAATGGGGAGGCCGCAGCAGGATCCGGTCACGCTCACAGGAATGGCGCTGAAGTGCTTTCCGAGGGAGCAGGCCTTGCGCCTCCTTCCTCAGCGCGCTCTGTCCCAGCACGATCACAAGAGGTGGAAGATGGCCCTCGACGTCCCGAGCTCGCAGCAAACTGCCAGATGTGCCATAGGAGGCCTTGCCGCTGGGCTGCATGGGAGGAGCGAGAGCGGGGTCCCGGCTGCTCTTCCTGCCCGCATCTTGGCCCGTGTGAGTGGAACTGGGGAAGACCCGGCTCCACTTCCCCATGTCAGCTCGCAGCTGACTGCCAGATGTGCCACAGGAGTCTTTGCAACTGTGCTGTACGGATAGAGCTAGAGCTGTGGCCCAGCTGCTCTTGGTATCCGGACCTTGGCCCGTGTGAGTGGAGCTGGGGAAGACCCAGCTACACTTGCCGCTGCCTGGAGTATTGCCCAACGTGCCTTCGTGCATACAGATTCTAGAGCCTCACAGACCTCCAAGGGCACGGGGCAAAATGCTGAGGAAAACTGTCGTGCCCACATAAGGCAGAAGGGAAGGCGGGCCTGCCCGGGAACTTGGCAGAAGTGCAAAGTCCTTGCCGATGGGCTTTTTTGCGCTTTGCCTGGAGAGCCAGACCACATTTTCGAGCTTTCTCCTTCCCCTTTGACGCTTTGCTTTGCTTGCCACAAAAAGCCATTGCTTATCTAACATGCCTCTGGGGCTGGAGGGTGGTGAGTGGGGAAATGTTAGGGGAAATTGTGCTCATGGACAAAAGCTACACCTCAATAAAATTTCCTTGCAAAAACCCTCCTCGCTTTGTTCATTGTACTCTTTCGGGTTTTCTCGGTTTCATTCTGGCGGTATTCGGGCTAGGGACGGGCTTTGCCATCTCTGTCACTTTCAAGTACTAGAGTGGGAGGGCGACATTGGCAACCAAGGCAAGACTATCCTGAAGAGGGGGGGGGGTGGGAAGGTAGGATTTTTGAGCAACTCCTTTCCCATGGGGCCTGGCCTACTGCCTGGCACAGGGGGAGCCCCCAAAACCCCAAGCTCAGATTTCAGAGGTTCGCAAGAAAGACATTGAATTGAGTGAGGGCCCAGCATTGATTGACCTCTGAACTGCAGTCCAGCTCACTTTCCTCATCTAGCCAGTGGCAAGAAAGTAGCCCCTACTTCAGAAAGTTGCTTTGAGGAGCAAAGGAAACAATGGCAATCAGTATCTGCAGGGGCTTAAACTCGGGCAGTCCTGAAGGTGGTGCCTAGTGTTTCCAGATTTCTTCAATTCTTTCCTCCCTCCCTCTCATGTTCTCTCTGCCTCTCTTGGTGGCCCTCTTTGTTTCTCTTTCTATCTCTGTGTGTTTAAGGGGAGGGCTGTGTATCTATTTTCCCATAAATAGAACCCCAGGAAATTAGGCCCCAGGAAATGTGAGGGGAAGGATACAGGACACAAGATGATTGTAATGGGCCAGAACTCTGGAGTTTACTTGAAACAAGAATTCTTACAAAAAGGTGTTAACTCAGTGGAGTTAACATTGATAAGACAATGAGTATCTAGTTTAGCATGGTGATTAATAGTTCTCTAGTTCAGTATGATTGAATTAATCTTACAAGAAATAATGGTTTCCTGGGGATATAATTATTGGCTTATACTAAGTATGATGAATAGATTTAATTGTAATGAAGTATTTAAGAGGTCAGAGTACACAAGGGCCTCTCAGTCAGAGAGGTCAGAGAACAACAACTGCCTCTCAGTCTCCTAGTATCATCCTCTGACAAGAGGAGATCTGTCTGGGTTAGATCTCCATAAGCCACTGTCAGGTGGCTTCCCTATATTCCAACAGATGACTTTGTGATTTATGTATCTTCCCTGATTAGCAAGGTATGCATAAGAGATTGACAGTTTCATGAGCAACCATCCTTTCTTGATATCATGTTAGCCCATAAATTGAAAAGAATAACAAAATGAAAGAAATGTTTTGGAGATACTTCCAAATCAGGATTCATCTATGTTGACTTTCCTTTTGCCCTTTGACTCGTCTAGATCAAAACCCACAAAACCCTTCCATTGTTTATCAAAATTGAGGGAAACTACTGCTTGCCCTCTTCCCTTTAACTCAAAGTCTAGTGGGCCTCTCCAGAAAGAAGACAACATCACAAGTCTGGTTGATTCTAGAGAAAGATGTGCAGGCTGGGGAGAGCATTCTCAGTCCCTCTCCAGGAAAGGAAGCAATGAGGACAACTCATGCTAGAGTGTTACGCCCCTATAGACTACTCTAACCTAGTAGTTCCTCTTTGAGCTACTCTTAATGCCCGTTCGTCAACGGCACGGCTAGGCCACACTTACCCATCTTCGGGCACCAACCCGATTCCCATAGAGACAGACCACCGGTAGGTAGGGGTGAAGCAAAAGAGAACTTTATTCTTAGATCGCACATATTTATACCCCCCTGAAGATCTGGGGGAAGGGGAGGTCCTCTAGGAACCTGGCATAATGGGATTGCCAGGAGAAGAAGGAGGGAGGCATGCTAGGCTTTGAGAGCACTAAGGAGGGAGAGGTGGTACCTGAGGTCAGACACCACCTCCTGGGTCTAAGCCCCACCTCTATGTAGGACTCGCCTGTGCCTAGATACCTCTCATCTCTCAGGTCCTCCCACATGCCTTGGACTACGTTCCTTGCTTCTAAAGGCTTTTTAACCCTTACATTGGAGAATCTGGCCATGAATCAAAGCCAATGCTAATTGCTTTCATTTCCTGCCAAAAGGAACCAAAGCAGGACCTTCCCTGTCTTCCACAACTCTGAGACCATCTCTCCTTTTCAAAGGTGGTCCTTGATTTTAGAAGGAAAATACTTCTTTGGTTTGTCCATCACATTCCTTGACCAACAAATGTATTCACCATGCACAATCTCTCTCATCCTTGGTGTCCCAATGAAATAACAAGCCTGGATGAAATTCAGGGTCAGATCTATTGGGGGTCAGGGTGGGGTGTGGGGTGTTCTTTTTCTTTAAAATAATATAATGGTTTACTCTGGGAGAGAACAGGTTTCTGGGGGAGGTTTTCTGGAGGCAACCTTAGTTTCAGTTAAGAGTAATAATCACCCAAAATGCAGCCAGCTGGTAAAAATGTACATGTTTATTTTCTCCTTCCAAAATAGCCCGGTTAGTTGAGGCCTATCTCTCTGCTTGGTTCCAATAGCTCTTGCAGATTGTCCTTTGCTTCTGCCTCTGCTTTCTTCAGCCTCCAGCCAGCCAAGTGGAAAATGAAATGAATCTCTCTTGCCTAGGAGAGTGGGCTTTTGGGCTTCCTCCTAGAGTTCTCCTCTCTGACTCCAGGCAATGTTCAGAAGTAACCCAAAGTAACTAACTAACCCGAAGCTAAGAGCCTCTTTATATATGATCTCCCAAAGGTTGACTCCTTCTGGAGGCACACCTAAGGGAGGGGTGAATTTACAAAGCTACAAAGTTTACTTTGTGAATCTCCTATACTTGAACTCCAATGAGTACTGGTGTGAACACAAGCATTGTATCAATTAGTTCTACTTAGTACCTTGTTTCAGGTTCTGGCCCAAAATATCTCCTGGTAAGATCAGATCAGTGATACTGAACCATGCTAAATTAGATAATTATTGTCTCTATCAACTCTAATGACTTAACAGTTTGTAAAGATTCCAACAGGGGTGTGCTGCGGTGGGGCTGGTGTTGGAGGGAAAACCTGATGACCATAGGAAACATCCAGAGTTGCACTGAAGGTCAAATAGAGAAAGATGATTATGGAAAAGCCCAACTGTTTGACACAAACACAACCAATGAAGCTAAAAGTAGACAAACACAGGATAAGGTAGAGAAAAACCTTCCTTCATTTCTTCCTTCCTTCATTTCTGTTTTTCTTGCTTTCTTGCCTATCTGCCCCTTGATTTGCTATCTATATTTCCCTTCTACTTTGTTTCATCTCTTTTGTTTTTATTTCAATAAAATCTATTTTTACAAACTATCTTTGTCTGTGGTTACTGCTTCAGTGTTTTCTATATATGTTTCTGACTATTCTAAATTGGTATAATCAGTCTGTATTAATTTGGAAGTAATTCCAAAGTATTGATATTATATTAACATGTTCTTCATTTGTATATATGGCTTTACTTACATCATTTTGATCCCTTGTTGAGACCAGTTGACCATCCTCATATGCAGAATGTGACAATAGCATTAGAAGTCAAGGAAAGATTATCCTGTAGCAGAGTTTACAAGATTTAATTAACCCAATTTAGATATGTCAGTATTACATTCTGGGGGTTTGTTGCCACTTCACAGAGATTACGAAAGCATTCTTCAGGGTGTGAGATACTTGCCAGGTCTGTAATCTGGGGCATTCCCATAACTATTCTTTTCCTCTTTCTCTGGTAGAGTAATGACATCTACCTCAACTCTTTTTTTGTTTGTTTGTTGTTTTTCAGATCAAATAAGTTAATACTGTTGAATGCTTAGCACAATGGAAGGCACTGGTAACTATTAATTTGTGCTTAATTAATGCTTCCTACTTTCCTTTATTCTTTATTACTAGATTTCTCCCCACATTCCCTCCTACCTTTCTTTTCTGAGTAAAATCAGAAATTACTTATTCATAGGAAAAATCATGACTCCATTCTTTTTCATTCTAGACTATCTTGATAAAGAACCATGTTATTTTAATGCAGCGTTTGAAATTCCAGTTACTGACAATCCTAAAATGCTTTACAGGACTCAGAAATTGACTGAAATTTCCAAGTGTATTTTCCAGTTTTGGGGAAGTACATTTTTATTAATCCATGTGAAATACAATTTGTCTATATGGTTTATTTAAAAACTCATTATTTCAACCAATCAAATGACTGTATCATTGCTCTCACATTTGAAAACGTTATTACATGCAATTCCAAGAGTTTCAAAGGGAATTAGTCATCTATTTAAGTTCTCCCTTCTGCTGGAGAATTTAAAATTTCTTCTTAAATCTCTTAGGCTTCTGTGTCTTGTTCCTAGCACAGAAATTAATGGTATCTAGGCCTCTTTCAATTTCCAAATGAAGAGAGTCATCAAAAGAAATCAAGATAAAAGAGGAGGGAGTAGGAACCAATCACCACTTTGCTCTTTACACAGTCATTATCATGTCACATCTTGCCCCTCTCATTAACTTCAGAAATGGAAAGGAGACTAAGAAGGTGCTATGTCTTGTAGGCCACCAGGGTGGGCTAGGGGAGGTCTTTAAGGCTGAAAAGAAGGAGAAAACAATTTTGGAATACAATGTTTTGCAAGGTTGAATGTTAAAAATTATCCATGCTTATGTTTTGAAAAAATGCAAAGCTTTTATTTATTCATTTTTTTCTAAAAAGAACCAGTGGGACCCCATGAGCCATTGGCTGAAATTTTTTACTAGGACACATCTCGCCTCCCTTTGGCTCTGGAAGATTTAGACTGGGTTGCTGACAACTAAAGAGTGGTTTGCATCAAACCTTTGTTTTGAGACTCAGTGAGATGCAAAAGGCTCTGGATTTTCCTCGAGCATCTCTCTCAGTCTCTCATTGAGCTTCTCTGATTCTTCCCTGATCCGCATCGGGGATGGACTACATGAAGACACAACCGGAATTCAGCACCCTGCATATGTTCCGTCCATCTTGCCCGGGCTGTGGACACTTCCGAGCTCTTCCTCGCCCGTTTCTCTTTCTCGTGCCTTGGTCAAAGATAACAACTCGTGGTGGCGGTGCTGATGGTTTTCTGAGAAGGCGATCGCCCTACGGATCTGTGCTGAGGAGTGGAGCGCCCCCAGTTAAAGAGTCCTCGGGAGAGAGTGCTGCTCCTGGCTGCAGGAACACGCCAGTTTCGGTCTTGCCTCAGGTAACGTGCTTCTGGACGAGCTGGCCAAGTTGCTTGAGTAGCCCAGCCTCCAACAGGCTCTTTCTCCCTCCTTGAAAATGGATGGAATAGCATCCAACTAGCTGAAAGGGGAGCTCCGAAGCAAGGGAAATCGGCTGTTGGAAGGGACATGAGCCAAGCCGAAAATGCCACCTCGCTGTGGATTTTGACCAATGACGGAAGCCTGAGAACACCGAGGTGTGAATCTGGCAGCAGGGCTGGCACTCCTTGGGAGGAGGCGGATTCACACCTTCTCGACGTCCAGGAAACAGAGCAGGAGGGCGAGTATAAAAGGCCAGCCCCAACTCCTGGGCAATCATTCCCTCGGCCAGCTAGCTTGGAGCTCAGGCACACACAAACGGTGAAGAGAAGAGAAGGAGAGGTGCAAGTGGGAGACGACAAAGGAGAACTAGAGAAAGAGAAAGACTCGCCATCCCTGGCTGCAGATCAGCCAGGCTGCCCTTCCAGCACCAGGTCAGCCACGGGTGCCTCCGCCATGTCCGATTCAAGGCATGAAGAAAGTAGAGCCAGTGAACAGAATGCTGGGGGAGGATTCCTTTCACTTCCTTCGGTTCCCCAGTTGGTGGCGAGACATTCGGAAGACATAGGAGATGCCCTGTTGTGCCCAGAACGCCTACCCGCCCACCAAACCCAGGACAGGAAAGGCAATGGCAGTGACTACGCGGATGCGGTCAATTCTGACCACAGTGACGTCCAGCACCCCAGCAGCAGGGATCCCAGGACCAATCGCAGCCACCGAGATCGTAGAGATGCTGTCTCCAGTGTCTGCCGCGGTGAATATCGGGCGGGAGTGGCGGAAGAACTGGAGGAGGGCTCCAAAGCTTGGGAACTTTCGAGGAGGGAAAAACGGAAAGGTTTAATGGATGGGCTCTTTTTCAAATTTGGGGAAGTCATTCCTAAGGATCCTCAGGACGTTGTTTTCATTTGTTTTAAAAAGACGATTGTCGCCCCGGGGATTTGTTTCCTTCTTCAGATCGCCAGCCTGTAAATCTGCTCACCTGCTTAATCCCCGTCTTTTTCTCTCTCACAGGTCAACGGCAAGAAAGGAGAATGCGCTCTGGTAGCTGCCGCCGGCACAGGATGCACAGGATGCGGGGACAGAGGAGCCAACTAGGTGCGGACCAGAGGGAGCTGGGCGGGCAGCGGGAGTGGGAAGCGAGATGCGAAGGGCGAGATCAGCGAGCATTCTTTCCCGGCTCCGAATTGAAAAACGGGGAGGCCGCAGCAGGATCCGGTCACGCTCAAAGCAATGGCGCTGAAGTGCTTTCCGAGGCAGCAGGCCTTGCGCCTCCTTCCTCAGCGCGCTCTGTCCCAGCACGATCACAAGAGGTGGAAGATGGCCCTCGACGTCCCGAGCTGGCAGCCGACTGCCATATGTGCCACAGGAGGCCTTGCTGCTGGGCTGCATGGGAGGAGCGAGAGCGGGGTCCCGGCTGCTCTTCCTGCCCGCATCTTGGCCCATATGAGTGGAGCTGGGGAAGACACGGCTCCACTTCCCCATGTCAGCTCGCAGCTGACTACCAGATGTGCCATAGGAGTCCTAGTAACTGTGCTGTACGGGTGGAGCTAGAACTGTGGCCCAGCTGCTCTTGGTATCCGGACTTTGGCCGGTATGAGTGGAGCTGGGGAAGACCCGGCTCCACTTGCCGCTGTCTGGAACATTGCCCAACTTGCCGTCGTGCATACAGATTCTAGAGCCGCACAGATCTTCAAGGGCACGGGGAAAATGCTGAGGAAAACCATCGTGCCCATACAACGCAGAAGGGAAGGCGGGCCTGCCCGGGAACTTGGCAGAAGTGCCCAATCCTTGCCGATAGGCTTTTGCAAGTGGCCTTGAGACCCCGATCACATTTTCGGACTTTCCCCTTCCCCTATCACGCTTTGCTTTGCTTGCCACAAAAAGCCATTGCTTATCTGAGATCCCTCTCTGGGAGGGGATGGAGGTGGGTGGGGAAATGCTAGGGGAAATTGTGCTCATGGACAAAATCTACACCTCAATAAAATTTCCTTGCAAAAACCCTCCACGCTTTGTTCATTGTACTCTTTCGGGTTTTCTCGGTTTCATTCTGACATTATTCTGGCTAGGGACGGGCTTTGCCATCTAAGTCACTTCTACATATTAGAGTGGGAGGGGGACATAGGCAACCAGGGAAGGTAGGATTTTTGAGTCATTCCTGTCCCATGGACCTAGCCGAGTGCATGGCACAAGGGAAGCCCCAACTCTATTCAGAGCTTCCCAAAAAGGACAATGCATTCAGTGAGGGCCCAGCATTGACTGACCTCTGAACTGCAGTCCACTTCACTTTCTTCATCTAGCCAGTGGCAAGAAAGTAGCCCCTACCTCAGAAAGTTGCTTTGAAGAGCAAATGAGACAATGGCAATCAGAATCTGCAGGGCTTTAAACTCAGGCAGTCATAAAGGTGCCCCTCCAACACCAGGTTAGCCACGGGTGCCGAGGCCATGTCCGATTCAAGTTCAGTATGATTGAATTAATCTTGCAAGAAATCATGGTTTCCTGGGAATATAATGATTGGCTTATACTAATTATGATGAATGGATTTAATTGTAATGAAGTATTTAAGAGGTCAGACTACACAGTGGCCTCTCAGTCACAGAGGTCAGAGAACAGCAAATGCCTTTCCATCTCCTTGTATCATCCTCTCACAAGAGGAGATCCATTCTGCGTTGGTTCTCCAGCAGCCACTGTCATGTGGCACCCATGTATTCCAACAGATGATGACTTCGTCATTTATTTATTTTCCATGAATAGCAAGATATGCAGAAAAGATTGACAGTTTCATGGTCAACTATTCTTTCTTAACATGTTAGTCCATAAATTGAAAAGAATAATAAAATGAAGTTTTGGAGCTACTTCCAAATCAGGATTCATCTATGTTGACTTTCCTTTTATCCTTTGACTCGTCTGGATCAAAACCCACAAAACCCAAAAAAATCTTACCATTATTTATCAAAATTGAGGAAAACTACTGCTTCCCTTTTCCCTTTACCTCGAAGTCCAGTGGGCCTCTCCAGAAGAAGCCTCTCCATCACCAGGCTGGTTGAGTCTAGAGAAAGGCATGCAGGCTGGGGAGAGCATTCTCAGTGCCTCTCCAGGAAAGGAAGCAATGAGGACAAATCATGGATCAAAGCTAATGCCAATTGCTTTCGTTTCCTGCTAAAAGGAACTAAAGTAGCACCTTCCCCATCTTCCACAACTCTGAGAACATCTCATCTTTTCAAAGGTGGTTCTTGATTTTAGAAGGAAAATACTTCTTTGCTTGGTCCATTTCATTCCTTGACCTATGAACTTCTTCACTCTGCACAATCAGCTCTCTCATCCTTGGTGTACCAATGAAATGACTGCAATGTGCACAAAAAAACAGAGTCAGATCTACTGGGTATCGGGATGGAGTGGGCTGCAGAGGGGGTGGGAATGGAGGGAAACATTGACAACCATAGAAGACATCCAGAGTTTCATGGGAGGTCAAATAGAGAAAGATGATTATGGAAAAGGCCAACTGTTTAACACAAACACAAACAGTGCAGCTAAAAGTAGACAATCAACACAGGATAAGGTAGAGAAAACACTTGCAGCCACTTTGGAGTTAACTCAAGAAGCAATTCCTCTTTGTCATGGGGGAGGATGGAGGAAACATTCACTAGACCTACAAGGTTGCTAAAGAATATGAAGAGGCCCTACTCAAGGGAGGGAATCAAAGTAAGCAATAGGCACATGGAAAAAGGCTGTGAATCTCTGGCCAATAGACAAATACCCATTGAAATGATACCCCTGCAAATACTCTCTCCAATTCATCTGATAGCTTTTGGAGAAACTTCAAGTAAAAAGACAAATCCTGAAGGGGTTTGGGGAAAACAGGCTCTCTCGTGCACTGTTGTTCATGATGTGAACCAATTCAACTTTTCTGGAATACCAGATGGAAACATATTTGCAATGCATGTCAAGTGCCTGTGAGGCAAAATTCTGTTCCACATTATCACCCCCAAACTATCCTGAATTCTTGGAGGGAGAGTTAGGAGGTTTCAGTAACTCTGCTCCCATGTTCCTCCTGTAAAAGCTGGCAGAGGGGAAGCCCTAAACTCCATGGAAATTTCAGAGCTTAGAAAAAAGAAGAATACATTCAGTATCTCAAATGTTGATGATCCGCCATTGACTGACCTCTTAACTGCTGTCCACTTCACTTTTCTCATCTTGCCAATGGCCAGAAAGTATCCCCTAACTCAGAAGACTGCTCTGAAGATCAAATGAAACAAGTCGAAAGATGTCCTCAGCAAAGGCTCAGTCTCAGGAAGCAATGAAGGAGGTGCCTAGTATTTCCAGTTTTCCTTCCTTCCTTTTGTTCTTCTTACCACATTAACCTCCCAACCTCACCTTTCCCCCCCCCTTCCTTCCTTCTTTCCTTCCTTCCTTCCCTCCTTCCTTTCTACCTGCCTCCTGCCTGCCTTCCTTCATTTCTTCTTAGCTTGCTTTCTTGTCTATCTGCCACTTGGCTTGCTATCTAGATTTCCCTTCCACTTTTGTCATGTCTTTTTTTCCTTTGCTTTTGGCTTGTCTTCTTTCCCTCGGTGCCATCCTGAATTCTGTCTGCTCTGCAGATGCCACTGGATAAGATTCCAGAGGTATTTCATTTTCAAATTGCTGGCAGAACTCGTTGTAAGGAGAGCAGTGCTTGAAAGAGCTCCCAGCCCTTGACTATTGCTTAAGTTTAATGAAAGCCCAGCCTGCAGGAAGAGAGAGGGAAAGGCCCTGTGGCTCCAGGTAACTTCTACCAGGCTAGTTGATTCTAGAGAAAGGCATGCTTTCTTGCTTGTATTGAAAATTGTCACCAGCTATTTCCAAGCTCTATGAAAACAGGGAAAGCAAGGAAAGCAAAAACAGGGACAGCATTGCCACCACTCTTTAGACTTTAAAGTAAATCTCTTCAGTAATGAATTGAGCCAGCTACACGCAGCGAAAGAACTCTGAGAGATGACTATGAACCATCACATAGAATTCCCAATTCCTATATTTTTATCCTCCTGCATTTTTGATTTCCTTCACAAGCTAATAGTACATTATTGTGTATACACAAATTGTGGTATATGAATATTATGGAATATTATTGTTCGGTAAGAAATGACCAGCTGGATGATTTCAAAAAGGCCTGGAGAAACTTACATGAACTGATGCTGAGTGAAATGAACAGGACCAAGAGATCATTAAATACCTAAATAAGAATACTACATGATGATCAGTTCTCATGGATGTGACCCTCTTCAACAATGAGATGAACTAAATCAGTTCCAATGGAGCAGTAATGAATTGAACCAACTACACCCAGCGAAAGTACTCTGGAGATGACTCTGAACCATTTACACAGAATGCCCAATCCCTATATTTTTTGTCCGTGTGCATTTTTGATTTCCTTCACAGATAAATAGTACACTATTTCAAAGTCTGATTCTTTTTGCACAGCAAAATAACTGTTAGGACTCGTATGCTTATATTATATTTAATTTATATTTTAACATACTTAACATGTATTGGTCAACCTGCCACAGGTGGGAGGGGATGGGAGGAAGAAGGGGAAAAATTGGAACAAAAGGTTTGGCAATTGTTAATGCTGCAAAATTATCCATGCATATAACTTGTAAATAAAAAGCTAAAATTAAAATATTAAGTAAATCTCTAGATTAAATGGAAAACTTGTAGCCTTTCCTAGAATCTCAGCTATTTTTGGCTAAGAGATGCCCTTTTCTTGCTGTCTCCTTCTGGAACGTTGCTTCTTTTTTTTAAAAAAAAAAATTATGTTTTCTGTTTATATGTACACATTGATTTTTAATGCACATTTCTTTGTGAATCATGTAGGAAAACTCAGAACAAAAGGGACAAACCAGAAAAAGAAAATAAAAGCGGAGAAAAAGATAAAAATAGTGAACACTGCATTTGATTTATTTTTACTTTCCATAAAGATGACTGGAATTGTGTGACATCACTGAACTTCTGAAGTTCTGTGAAAAGTTCAGTTCGCTCAAAGACTTGGCTCTTCCATAGTTGATGATCATATCTTGCTGTTTCTGCGTACAGTATATATTTGGTTCTGCTTATTTCATTCAACATTAATTCGTGTAAATATTTGCAGTCCTTTCTAAAATCAGCTTGTTCATCAATGTTTATAGAACAATAATATTCCATCACTTTCTTATACCACAACTTGTTCAGCCATTTTCTAACTGATAGCATTCCAGTTATTTGCCATGACAAAAAGATCTGCTTAAAACATTTTTGTACAGGTGGGTCCTGTCCCCTCTTTTATGACTTCCTTGGAATACAGGCCTATGAGTGGCACTGTTGAAGGGTGTGCAGTTTTATTGCTCTTGGGGTATGGTTCCAAATGGTCTCCGGAATGGTTGGATTAGAACCTTGTTTCTTGATGTCATGGCTGCAGTACACGGACCTTGGGATTCTGTTCTTCCTGGGACTGGAGAGTCTGAGAATAATTGGACTGTATCTATCAAGCAGCTGGAAATGGTTTAGTCGAATAATCAGAAAAGGTGAAATTTAAGCCTTGCTAGATTTCCCAGATTTGCTGGCATGGAGCTATCAGACCTGCAGGAATCTGTGTGAACATTTGATAGCAAAGCTCTCTTCACTGCCTAGAAGACAACAGCCCTTCATTCCCTGAGAACTTGGCATTGAACCAAAGCTTAGAAGATTGCTGAGATAATCTAATCAAGATTAATTGTCTCTGGGGAGTAAATCATTGGATTGCCCTTAAGAAATACATCAGACTTGAAGTGAACTTCGTGAGGTGCTAAGGATAGAGCTGTATGGAGAGGGAAAAGAAAACCCAGAGGGTGTGGAGGGAAGGGCATTCACACCTTCCAAATGTAATTAGCACAGGACAAGAGATCCCTGGAGGAACAGTATATAAAAGGCCAGCACCAGCTCATTTTCAGTGGTTCCAGCTCCAAGAAGAGATTCCCACTGCCACTGTGTTCCTGGCTCAGAAACCCCTTGGGAGGGCATCAAAGGTAAGACATCAGACCAATTTTTTCCTTCTGGGGAAATATCTGTTTCTTTGCCTTCTATGAAAATGGAGCGCTATCTGAAGAAGTGAAGAGAGACCTAATGTATTTGGGGAACTCAGAATCCTCTACTACAATAGATTAGAAATCTCTACTGGATTTGACTCAGTGCTTGAGACTCTCAGTGCTCTCCCAGCATTCTCTGATATAGAGAAAGTCAACTTTCTTATCTTACCTAAACTTCAGTTTGCTGCTCTGTCAAAACTTGGCATTTTCTGCTTGCAGCATCCGCATTGCCACAGGTGTCAAATATGCAAAGACAAATAGCTCTAGGTGAAGAGGTGAGAGCCAGGCCATTCAAGGGAGCAGCTTCTGGATTTATCTCCTCTGCTGATTAGCTGTGGAGGACCTGGACTAGCTGCCATAGGTATTCACAAAGAATTCAATGGAAAGCTGCTCAACCAGGCCCCAAAGGATATTAATGTTATAGTGCACTTTCTTGGAACACAGGGGGCAGCCAGTCAGCCACCAGTGTAGAGCAATTAGCCAGTATAAAAGCCTATATCCAGCCCTTCCCATGTATTAGTCTGTGGGCTAAGTGAAGGGGCTTTCTATGAGGAAGCAGACAAGAAGACTGAGAAGGCAGAATCAGGCTCCTAAGGGAATACTTAGGAGGAAACAGTGTAACCATGGAGAATTTGTCCATGATTGGGAGGGGATGGGCTTGTGTGCAGACTAGGAGCCAACACATTGAAAGAGAAAGAAAATTAGAGAAGGGGACATATTCCAGGGAAGTAAGGAAGGGTTGGGCTCTGGGATGGCTGTCAAGAGGTTTGTCCTGCCATGCCAAAAGGCTACAAGAGACAGACAGAAACAGAGAGACAGACACACAGAAAGAGAGAGAGGCATGTTGGGGAAGACATCAAATGGATGTCAGAGGAAGAAAATAGGCAGAGACCGTAATCCAATGGCTTTAGGGGCAACCAATTAAGAATGAGGTCATGGTATTGAGTGAGAAAAGAGAGGACATGCTAAGAAAAGCTGACGGAGGGGTCTGAAAATGTTGAAGATAGCTGCTATGGGTAGTGAGATTATGAATCCAGATACAGAGTTGGAAAAAGACTGGTCAATACTCACAAAATTTAAAGCAATTCAAAACTCATACTCTATTTGCCCTGTAATTTTGTTCAAAGGTGCACATAACCCTTACCCATAATACACATGACCCTAACCTCTAATGAAAATCCATTCCCTTCATTCTTTTCAGTCATAACCTCTAGGAAAAGGCACTTTCTCAACCTGGCAGGGATGTTTCACTATTTTAAAAGCGAAACTGTAGAAAGAAGTGACAAAGTTGTGGAAGATGAAGAAAGGAAAGAACTGCAGGAAGAGAAAGAATCGGGAAACCTCTCCAAAGACAATCAAGACATGTCCTCAGATTCCATGTTGGCCATAGATGCCGCCATGGCACTTACAAGTGATCCAGAGAGCAGTGGAAGTGAAGAGAGTTCTGAGGAAGAATTCACCTTGCTTCCTATGCCACCCGAGTTTGTTTCGGGACATTTGGAATACTTGGAAGATGCCCTGATGTGTCCTGACCTCCCAACTGCCTACCAGACTTGTGCCAATGACTACAACAGCAGTGATAACAGTGGAGGTGACCATTCTGATGAAAGCAGTAAGAATCACGATAGCAGCAGTGATCAAAGTGACAATTACTGCCATGATGATGGTGGCAATGACGTCGACAACAATGACAATGGTGAGTATGGAGAGGGTGTGCTGAGAAGGACTTCAGGAGGGCTCAAAATGTTGGGAATCTGCTCCCATGGGAGCAAAATGAGAGAGACTGAATCTTGTAAGGAGCATCGAAAGGATTAGTTTGGAAGTCATTCCAAAGTATTGATATTGACATTTTCCTCTTTTCCAAATATAGTTTTCCCGACATAATTTTGTTCACTTGTTAAGACTACTTGAGTGTATCCTCTCCTAACATAATTGATACTCCATATTCCATTTCTTTCTTTCACAGTCATCCTTCAGAAACAAGAAATGGACACTGGTGGCTTGCATCTTCATATGCTGCAAAGTAAGGTAGAAGACAACTACACAAAGGTGGTTGAAGGAAGTGGAAAACCGGTAGAAGGGAAAGAGGAGCAGGAAGAAGAGCACAAAGAGTACAAAGCAGGGACTCAATGGCAACATCAGGAAGGCTCACCTTCAGGCTCCACTTTGGGTGATGGTGTCCCCATATCTACTTCAAGAGACCCAGAAATAAGTGCTACAAATGAACAGAGTTGCAATGAAGAGCTCTTTGAGGTTGATGATAATCTTTTCTTAATTCCCAGTCCTGCTCTTGTTGAAAAGCTGGCACCAGAGCCCTGCCCCAGATGCTGTCCCTGGTTTTGCTTTCCTTGCTTTCCCTCTTTTCACTTTCCTTGCCTTCCCTGGTTTCGTAGAGCTTGGAAATACCTGGTGGTGATTTTCAGTACCAGGAAGAAAGCCTAGGCAGCCAATGTGTACTCGGATTCTAGAGCCTGCCAGTGACGTGCAGTGAAGCTATCAAGGAATTGATGGTGACAACAATTTGCACATTGATTTCTGGGGTTTTCCTCGCATTTTCTTCCTCTTTTTATTCTTTTCTTTTTCCCAAGTGGCTAGCTGGGCACAAGGCAAGTCTTGACACTAGGGAAGCCAGCCTCTCCCTTTTTGAGGTCACTTTTAAGAGGACTAAAACTTCATGTTCCGATCCACCTCCAAACAATAAGAGTGACTGTAACAAAATTATACAGAAAAACACATTCTCAATGAATGTCAATTTGAAGATATAGGAGGGGTGTGTGTGTGTGTGTGTGTGTGTGTGTGTGTGTGTCTGTAAGATGTGTTACTTAGTTTTGCGGACATTTCCCTTTCACCCTTGTTGTAACACTCATTTTTAATCTGAAATGTCTATCTGTGAGAGGATGGGGGAGGAATTCTGGTGGTTTCAATAAAATCTATTTTTACAAACTATCTTTTGTCTGGGGTTACTGCTTCAGTGTTTTCTATATATGTTTCTGACAGTATTCTAAATGGGTATAGTCAGTCTGTATTAATTTGGAAGTAATTCCAAAGTATCGATATTATATTAACATTTTCTTCATTTGTACATAGGGCTTTACTTACATCATTTTGATCCCTTGTTGAGACCAGTTGATCATCCTCACATGGAGAATGTGACAGTAGCATTAGGAGTCAAGGAAAGACTATCCTGTAGCAGAGTTTATAAGGTTTAATTAACCCAATTTAGATATGTCAGTATTACATTCTGGGGGTTTCCTGCCACTTCATAGAGATTACTAAAGCATTCTGCAGGATATGAGATATTTGCCAGTTCTGTGATCTGGGGCATTCCCATAACTGTTCTCTTCTTCTTTCTCTAGTATAGTAATGACATCTATCTCAACGTTCTTTGTTTGTTTGTTTGTTTTCAAGATCCAATAAGTTAATACTGTTGAATGCTTAGCACAATGGAAGGTAACTATTAATTGGTGCTTAATTAATGCTTCCTTCTTGCCTTTATTCTTTATTGCTAGATTTCTCCCCACATTCCCACCTACCTTTCTTTTCTGGATAAAACCAGAAATTACTTATTCATAGGAAAAATCATGGCTTCATTCTTTTCCAATCTAGACTATCTTGAAAAAGGATCATGTTATTTCAATGCATCGTTTAAAAGTTCAGTTCCTGACAATCCTAGAAAACTTTACGGGACTCAAAAATTGACTGGAATTTCCAAGTGTAATTTCCAGTTTGGGGGAAGTACATTCTTAATAATTCATGTAAAATATTATTTGTCGATGTGAGTTATTGGAAAACTCATTATTTCAACCAATCGAATGACTGCGTCATTGCTCTTGCATTTGAAATCGTTATTATATGCAATACCAAGGCTTTCAAAGGGAACTAGTCATCTATTTAAGTTCTCCCTTCTGCTGGAGAATTTAAAATTTCTTCCAAAATCTCTTAGGCTTCTGTGTTTTTTCCTAGCATATAAATTAATGGAATCTAGGCTTCTTTCAATTTCCAATAGAAAAGAGCCATAAAAAGAAATCAAAGTAAAAGAGGAGGGAGTAGGAATCCAATAATCACAGTCGTTATCATGTTTCATCTTTCCCCTCTCATTAACTTCAGAAATGGAAAGGAGAATAAGAAGGCGCTATGTCTTGTAGGGCAGCAGGGTAAGCTAGGGGAGGTCTTTAAGGCTGAAAGGAGGGAGAAAACAATTTTGGAACACAAAGTTTGGAGGATGGAATGAACATCAGGATAGACATAAAGAATAGGGTTGGGACATCTGTCTGCTACAAGAAATGACGAGCTAAAATGATCTTAGAAAGTCATGAAAATATTTGCATAAAAAGATCAAGAAAACGTTCAGAGTAACAATATTGTTTTAATAATGACATTAAAGGGTTGCATTATGATTATTATACATATATAAATTAAAAATAAAGAACAAAAGGAGAAAGATGCCATCTGCTTCTGATAAATAAAAGTAAGGCAGAGAATGAGTTGACATGCATACTTGTGTCTAACGGCAGTCATCTCTAGAACTAGTTGGGGAGCAAAAAAAAATTTACATAATAACTTTTCATATATTTAAAAGAATTATCAAGTTGTCCGCAATTGATTTACACTTACAGGTGCAACCACCCCTTTGAATTATATGATTAATTATATATATAATATAATAATATATTAATTATATGAATTTAATTTTAAAAATTTAATTATTTTTTAAAAACAGAATTGAGAGAACTCGGGAGGAAACTCTTCTACTGAAGTTACCTTGAGAAGACTCAGCAGTCTTCTTTTTAGTGATTTGCAGACTCCGGGAGCGGTTTCCATATTGAAAGTCTTTAAAAATTGGAATCACTTTTCTTTTTGTTCTGCGGGTGCCAAAGACCCCACCAAACAGCTTCCCCCCTCTCCTCCAGATTGTTAGATCACACGCTCCAGCAAGACCACTCTGATCGATGGCCTTGTGATGAAGACAGCCAGCGGCAGCTAGAGAGGACTGTGGCGACGGAGTGGCGATGACGCGCTTAATCCCCAAGACACAGCTGCCAACTAGGTGTGGACCAGAGGGAGCTGGGCGGGCAGCGGGAGGGGGAAGCGAGCTGCGAAGGGCGAGATCAGCGAACATTCTTTCCCGGCTCTAAATTCGAAGATGGGGTGGCTATGGCTGGATCCGGTCACGCAGAAAGCAGTGGGGCTGAAGTGCCTTCCGAGGGAGCAGGCCTTGCGCCACCTTCTTCACCGCGCTCTGTCCGGGCAGGATCGCAAGAGGTGGAAGATGCCCCTCGACATCCCAAGCTCGCAGCAGACTGCCAGATGTGCCACAGGAGGCTTTGCCGATGGGCTGTACGGGTGGAGTTAGAGCTGTGGCCCAGCTGCTCTTCCTATCGGGACCGTGGCCCGTATGAGTGGAGCTGGGGAAGACCCAGTTTCACTTCCCCCTAGATGGAGCATTGCCCAACGTGCCTTGTCGTGCACACAGATTCTAGGGCCTCACAGACCTTCAAGGGCACGGGGAAAATGCTGCAGAAAACTATCGTCCCCATACCAGGCAGAAGGGAAGGCGGGCCTGCCCGGAAACTTGGCACAAGTGCACAGTCCTTGCCGATGGGCTTTTGGAAGTTGCCTTGAGACCCCGATCACATTTTCGGACTTTCCCCTTCCCCTTTCATTCTTTGCTTTGCTTGCCACAAAAAGCCATTGCTTATCTGAAATCCCTCTCTGGGAGACGATGGAGGCGGGTGGGGAAATGCTAGGGAAAATTGTGCTCATGGACAAAAGCTACATCTCAATGAAATTTCTTTGCAAAAACCCTCCTGGCTTTGTTCATTGCACTCTTTCGGGTTTTCTCAGTTCCATTCTAGCTAAGGATGGGCTTTGCCATCTGTGTCCCTTCCCTGTTCTAGAGTGGGAGGGCAACACTGGCAACCAAGGGAAGACTATCCTGAACGGGTAGGGGTGGGGGGTGCGGGAACGAAGGTAAGGTAGGATTTTTGAGTAATTCCTTTCCCATAGGCCTGACCTAGTGCCTGGCACAGGGAAAGCCCCAGCTCCATTCAGAGCTTCTCAAAAAGGACAATGCATTGAGTGAGGGCCCAGCATTGACTGATCTCTCAACTGCAGTCCAGCTCCCTTTCCTCATCTAGCCAGTGGCACATAACGAACTCCTCCCTCACAAGGTTGCTTTGAAGGGCAAATGAAAAAATGGCAATAAGTCTCAGCAGAGCCTCAAACTCGGGCAGTCATGAAGGTGGTGCCTATTATTGCCAGATTTCCTCCATTCTTCTTTCCTCTCTCCCTCTCATGGTCTCTCTCTTCCTCTTTTGGTGGCCCTCTTTGTTTCTATTTCTGTTTCTTTGTGCTTAAAGGGGAGGGCTGTGTATCTATTTTCCCATAATTGGAGGCTACTGTAAGCCCCAGGTAAAGTGGGTGGGAAGGATAAAGGACACAAGATGATTGTAATGGGCCACAACTCTGGAGAAGTTTGTTTGAAACAAGGATTCTTACAATAAGGTGTTAACTCAGAGGAATTGATAAGACAATGGTTAATTAATTTAGCCTGGTGCTTCATGGTTCTCTAGTTCAGTATGATTGAATTAATCTTAGAAGAAATAATGGTTCCCTAGTGATATAATGATAGGCTTATACTCAGTATGATAAAGGCATTTATTTGTAATAGAGTACTTAAGAGGTCAGACAAGAGCTCTCAATCGGACACGTCAGAGAAGTGCAACTGTTTCTCAGTCTCCTGGTATCATCCTCTCAGAAGAGGAGATCCATTCTGAGTTGGATCTCCAGCAGCCACTCCCAGGTGGCTTCCCTGTATTCCAACAGATGATGACTTTGTGATTTATTTATTTTTCCATGATTAATAAGATATGCATAAGAGATTGACAGTTTCATGAACAACCATCCCTTCTTAATACCATGTTAGTCCCTAAATTGAAAAGTATAATAGAAGGAAAGAAATATTTTGGAGCTACTTCCAAATCAGGATTCATCTATGTTGACTTTCCTTTTGCTCTTTGACTCATCCAGGTCAAAACCTGCAAAACCCTTCCATTGTTTTTCACAATTGAGGGAAACTACTGCTGCCCTCTTCCCTTTACCTCGAAGTCCACTGGGCCCCTCCAAAAAGAAGACAACATCACCAGGCTAGTTGATTCTAGGGAAAGGCATGCTTTCTTGCTCGTATTGAAAATTGTCACCAGCTATTTCCAAGCTCTAGGAAAACAGGGAAAGCAAGGAAAGGAAAAACAGGGACAGCATTGCCACCACTGTTTAGACTTTAAAGTAAATCTCTTCAGTAATGAATTGAAGCAGCTACACGCAGCGAAAGAACTCTGAGAGATGACTATGAACCATCACATAGAATTCCCAATTCTTATATTTTTGTCCTCCTGCATTTTTGATTTCCTTCACAAGCTAATAGTACATTCTTGTGTATACACAAATTGTGGTATATGAATATTATGGAATATTATTGTTCGGTAAGAAATGACCAGCCGGATGATTTCAAAAAGGCCTGGAGAAACTTACACGAACTGATGCTGAGTGAAATGAGCAGGACTACGAGATCATTAAATACTTCAACAAGAATAGTACATGATGATCAGTTTTCATGGATGTGACCCTCTTCAACAATGAGGTGAACTAAATCAGTTCCAATGGAGCAGTAATGAATTGAACCAGCTACACCCAGCGAAAGTACTCTGGGAGATGACTCTGAACCATTTACACAGAATGCCCAATCCCTATATTTTTGGTCCGTGTGCATTTTTGATTTCCTTCACAGGTAAATAGTACACTATTTCAAAGTCTGATTCTTTTTGCACAGCAAAATAATTGTTAGGACTCGTATGCTTATATTGTATTTAATTTATACTTTAACATACTTAACATGTATTGGCAACCTGCCAAGGGCAGGAGGGGATGGGAGGAAGGAGGGGAAAAATTGGAACAAAAGGTTTGGCAATTGTTAATCCTGTAAAATTACCCATGCATATAACTTGGAAATAAAAAGGTATAATTAAAAAATTAAGTAAATCTCTAGCTTAAATGGAAAACCAGTAGCCTTTCCTAAAACCTCAGCTATTTTTGGCTTAAGGGATGCCCTTTTCTTACTGTCTCCTTCTGGAACCTTGCTTCTTTTTAAAAAAAATTTTTCTGTTTATATGTATACATTGATTTTTAATGCACATTTCTTTGTGAATCATGTTGGAAAACTCAGAACAAAAGGGACAAACCAGAAAAG
Source organism: Antechinus flavipes (assembly GCF_016432865.1). Lineage (NCBI taxonomy): Eukaryota > Metazoa > Chordata > Mammalia > Dasyuromorphia > Dasyuridae > Antechinus > Antechinus flavipes. The sequence goes on along the minus strand of NC_067400.1, from coordinate 625,692,428 downwards.
GAAAACAAAAGAGGAAAAAAAGATAAAAATAGTGAACACTGCATGTTGATTTATTTTTACTTTCCATAGTTCTCTCTCTGAATGCAGATGGCCTTTCTTTGCAGAGATGACTGGAATTGTGTGACATCAATGAACTTCTGAAGCTCCGTGAAAAGTTCAGTTCGCTGAAAAATTTGGCTCTTTCATAGTTGATGATCATACAATCTTGCTGTTTCTGCATACAATATATATTTGGTTCTGCTTATTTCATTTAACATTAATTCATGTAAATATTTGCAGTCCTTTCTAAAATCAGCTTGTTCATCAATTTTTATAGAACAATAATATTCCATCACTTTCCTATACCACAACTTGTTCAGCCATTTTCTAACTGATAGCATTCCAGTTATTTGCCATGACAAAAAGATCTGCTAAAAACATTTTTGCACATATGGGTCCTGTCCCCTCTTTTATGACTTCCTTGGAATACGGGCCTAGGAGTGGCACTGTTGAAGGGTGTTCAGTTTTATTGCTCTTGGGGCATAGTTCCAAATTGCCTCGGGAATGGTTGGATTAGAACCTTGTTTCTTGATGCCATGGCTGCAGTGCACGGACCTTCGGATTCTGTTCTTCCTGGGACTGGAGAGTCTGAGAATAATTGGACTGTATCTATCAAGCAGCTAGAAATGGTTTAGTCGAATAATCAGAAAAGGTGAAACTTAAGCCTTGCTAGATTTCCCAGATTTGCTGGCATGGAGCTATCAGACCAGCAGGAATCTGTGTCAATATTTGATAGGAAAGCTCTCTTCACTGCCTAGAAGACAACAGCCCTTCATTCCCTGAGAACTTGGCATTGAACCAAAGCTTAGAAGATTGCTGAGATAAACTAATCAAAATTAATTGTCTCTGGGGAGTAAATAATTGGATTACCCTTAAGAAATACATCAGACTTGAAGTGAGGTGCTCAGGATAGAGCTGAATGGAGAGGAAAAAGAAAACCCAGAGGGTGTGGAGGGAAGGGCATTCACACTTCCAAATGTAATTAGCACAGGACAAGAGATCCCTGGAGGAACAGTATATAAAAGGCCAGCACCAGCTCATTTTCAGTGATTCCAGCTCCAAGAAGAGATTCCCACTGCTACTGTGTTCCTGGCTCAGAAACCTCTTGGGAGGGCATCAAAGGTAAGACATCAGACCAACTTTTTCCTTCTGGGGAAATATCTATTTCTTTGCCTTGTATGAAAATGGAGCGCTATCTGAAGAAGTGAAGAGAGACCTAATTTATTTGGGGAATTCAGAATCCTCTACTACAATAGATTAGAAATCTCTACTAGATTTGACTCAGTGCTTGAGACTCTCTCTCGCAGAATTCTCTGATATAGAGAAAGTCAACTTTCCCATCTTACCTAAACTTCAGTTTGCTGCTCTATCAAAATATGGCATTTTCTGCTTGCAGCATCCGCATTGCCACAGGTGTCAAATATGCAAAGACAAATAGCTCTAGGTGAAGAGGTGCGAGCCAGGCCATTCAAGGGAGCAGCTTCTGGATTTATTCAATGGAAAGCTGCTCAACCAGTTCCCAAAGGATATTGATGTTATAGCGCACTTTCTTGGAACACAGAGGGCAGCCAGTCAGCCATCAGTGTAGAGCACTTAGCCAGTATAAAAGCCTATATCCAGCCCTTCCCATGTGTTAGCCTGTGGGCTAAGTGAAGGGGCTTTCTATGAAGAAGCAGCCAAGAAGACTGAGAAGGCAGAATCAGACTCCCAAGGGAACACCTAGGAGAAAACAGTGTAACCATGGAGAATTTGTCCATGATTGGGAGGGGATGGGCTTGTGTGCAGACTAGGAGCCAACACATTGAAAGAGAAAGAAAATTAGAGAAGGCGACAAATTCCAGGGAAGTAAGGAAGGGTTGGGCTCTGGGATGGCTGTCAAGAGGTTTGTCCTGCCATGCCAAAAGGCTACAAGAGACAGACACACAGACAGAGAGAGAAGCATGTTGGGGAAGACATCAAATGGATGTCAAAGGAAGAAAATAGGCAGAGACCATAATCCAATGGCTTTAGGGTCAATCAATTAAGAATGAGGTCCTGGTATTGAGCTGAGAAAAGAGAGGACATGCTAAGAAGAGCTGACGGGAGGGGCCTGAAAATGTTGAAGCTAGCAGCTATGGGTAGTGAGATTATGATTCCAGACATAGAGTTGGAAAAAGACTGGTCAATACTCACAAAATTTAAAGCAATTCAAAACTCATACTCTATTTGGCCTGTAATTTTGTTCAAAAGTGCACATAACCCTTACCTATAGTACACATGACCCTAACCTCTAATGAAAATTCATTCCCTTCTTCATTCTTTTCAGTCATAATCTCTAGGAAAAGGCACTTTCTCAACCTGGCAGGGATGTTTCACTATTTTAAAAGTGAAACTGTAGAAAGAAGTGACAAAGTTGTGGAAGAAGAAGGGAAAGAACTGCAGGAAGAGAAAGAATCGGGAAACCTCTCCAAAGACAATCAAGACATCTCCTCAGATTCTATGTTGGCCATAGATGCCGCCATGGCACTTACAAGTGATCCAGAGAGCAGTGGAAGTGAAGAGAGTTCTGAGGAAGAATTTACCTTGCTTCCTATGCCACTCGAGTTTGTCCCGGGACACTTGGAATACTTGGAAGATGCCCTGATGTGTCCTGACCTCCCAACTGCCTCCCAGACTTGTGCCAGTGACTACAACAGCAGTGATAACAGTGGAGGTGACCATTCTGATGAAAGCAGTAAGAATCACGATAGCAGCAGTGATCAAAGTGACAATCACTGCCATGATGATGGTGGCAATGACGTCGACAACAATGACAATGGTGAGTATGGAGAGGGTGTGCTGAGAAGGACTTCAGGAGGGCTCAAAATGTTGGGAATCTGCTCCCATGGGAGCAAAATGAGAGAGACTGAATCTTGTAAGGAGCATCAAAAGGATTAGTTTGGAAGTCATTCCAAAGTATTGATATTGACATTTTCCTCTTTTCCAAATATGGTTTTCCCGACATAATTTTGTTCACTTGTTAAGACTACTTGAGTGTATCCTCTCCTAACATAATTGATACTCCATATTCCATTTCTCTCTTTCACAGTCATCCTTCAGAAACAAGAAATGGACACTGGAGACTTGCAGCTTCACATTCTGCAAAGTAAGGTAGAAGACAACTACACAAAGGTGGTTGAAGGAAGTGGAAAACCGGTAGAAGGGAAAGAGGAGCAGGAAGAAGAGCACAAAGAGTACAAAGCAAGGAGTCAATGGCAAAATCAGCAAGGCTCACCTTCAGGCTCCACTTTGGGTGATGGTGTCCCCATATCTACTTCAAGAGACCCAGAAATAAGTGCCACAACTGAACAGAGTTGTAATGAAGAGCTCTTTGAGATTGATGATAATCTTTTCTTAATTCCCAGTCCTGCTCTTGTTGAAAAGCTGGCACGAGAGCCCTGCCCCAGATGCTGTCCCCGGTTTTGCTTTCCTTGCTTTCCCTCTTTTCGCTTTCCTTGCCTTCCCTGGTTTCGTAGAGCTTGGAAATACCTGGTGGCGATTTTCAATGCCCGCAAGAAAGCCTAGGCAGCCAATGTGCACTCGGATTCTAGAGCCTGCTAGTGACTTGCAGTGATGCTATCAAGGAGTTGATGGTGACAGCAATTTGCGCATCGATTTCTGCGGTTTTCCTTGAATTTTCTTCCTCTTTTTATTTTCTTTTTTCCAAGTGGCTAGCTGGGCACAAAGCAATTCTTGACACCAAGGAAACCAGCCTCTCCCTTTTTGAGGTCACTTTTAATAGGACTAAAACTTCATGTTCCGATCCACCTCCAAACAATAAGAGTGACTGTAACAAAATTATACAGAAAAACACATTCTCAATGAATGTCAATTTGAAGATATAGGAGGGGTGTGTGTGTGTGTGTGTGTGTGTGTGTGTGTGTGTGTGTGTGTGTGTGTGTCTGTAAGATGTGTAACTTAGTTTTGCAGACATTTCCCTTTCACCCTTGTTGTAACACTCATTTTTAATCTGAAATGTCTGTCTGGGAGAGGATGGGGGAGGAATTCTCGTTGAAATTCTGGTGATTTCAATAAAATCTATTTTTACAAACTATCTCTTGTCTGTGGTTACTGCTTCAGTGTTTTCTATATATGTTTCTGATAATATTCTAAATGGGTATAGTCAGTCTGTATTAATTTGGAAGTAATTCCAAAGTATCGATATTATATTAACATTTTCTTCATTTGTACATAGGGCTTTACTTACATCATTTTGATCCTTTGTTGAGACCAGTTGATCATCCTCACATGGAAAATGTGACAGTAGCATTAGGAGTCAAGGAAAGACTATCTGTAGCAGAGTTTATAAGGTTTAATTAACCCAATTTAGATATGTCAGTATTACATTCTGGGGGTTTGCTGCCACTTCATAGAGATTACTAAAGCATTCTGCAGGATGTGAGATATTTGCCAGTTCTATGATCTGGGGCATTCCCATAACTGTTCTCTTCCTCTTTCTCTAGTATAGTAATGGTATCTACCTCAATGTTCTTTGTTTGTTTGTTTATTTGTTTGTTTTCAAGATCCAATAAGTTAATACTGTTGAATGCTTAGCACAATGGAAAGTACTGCTAACTATTAATTGGTGCTTAATTAATGCTTCCTTCTTGCCTTTATTCTTTATTGCTAGATTTCTCCCCACATTCTCACCTACCTTTCCTTTCTGAATAAAATCAGAAATTACTTATTCATAGGAAAAATCATGGCTTCATTCTTTTCCAATCTAGCCTATCTTGATAAAGGACCATATTATTTCAATGCATCGTTTAAAAGTCCAGTTCCTGACAATCCTAGAAAACTTTACAGGACTCAAAAATTGACTGGAATTTCCAAGTATAATTTCCAGTTTGGGGGAAGTACATTCTTAATTCATGTGAAATATTATTTGTCTATCTGAGTTATTGGAAAACTCATTATTTCAACCAATCGAGTGACTGTGTCATTGCTCTTGCATTTGAAATCATTATTATATGCAATACCAAGGCTTTCAAAGGGAACTAGTCATCTATTTAAGTTCTCCCTTCTGCTGGAGAATTTAAATTTCTTCCAAAATCTCTTAGGCTTCTGTGTTTTTTCCTAGCACATAAATTAATGGAATCTAGGCTTCTTTCAATTTCCAATAGAAAAGAGCCATCAAAAGAAATCAAAGTAAAAGAGGAGGGAGTAGGAATCCAATAATCAGTTATTATCATGTTTCATCTTTCCCCTCTCATTAACTTCAGAAATGGAAAGGAGAATAAGAAGGCGCTATGTCTTGTAGGCCAGCAGGGTAGGCTAGGGGAGGTCTTTAAGGCTGAAAGGAGGGAGAAAACAATTTTGGAACACAACGTTTGGAGGAGGGAATGAACATCAGGATGGACATAAAGAATAGGGTTGGGACATCTGTCTGCTACAAGAAATGACGAGCTAAAATGATCTTAGAAAGTCATGAAAATATTTGCACAAAAATATCAAGAAAACGTTCAGAGTAACAATATTGTTTTAATAATGGCATTAAAGGGTTGCATTATGGTTATTATACATATATAAATTAAAAATAAAGACCAAAAGGAGAAAGACTATATCTGTTTCTGGTGAATAGAAGTAAGGCAGAGAATGAGTTGACATGCATACTTGTGTCTAATGGCAGTCATCTCTCCAATTAGTTGGGGAGGGAAAAGAAATTTACACGATAACTTTTCATATATTTAAAAGAATTATCAAGTTGTCCACAATAGGTTTGCAGTTACAGGTGCAATCACCGCTTTAAGTTATTTGATTAATTATATATATAATATAATAATATATATTAATTAAATGAATTTAATTTTAAAATTTTAATTATTTTAAAAGAACAGAATTGAGAGAACTCGGGATGAAACTCTTCTACTGAACTTCCCTTGAGAATACTCAGCATTGTCTTCTTTTTAGTGATTTGCAGACTCCGGGAGCGGTTTCCATATTCCAAGTCTTTAAAAACTGGAATCACTTTTCTCTTTGTTTTGAGGATGCCAACGACCCCACCAAACAGCTTCCCCCCCTCTCCTCCAGATTGCTAGATCACAAGCTCCAGCAAAACCACTCTGATCGATGGCCTTGTGATGAAGACAGCCAGCTGCAGCTACAGAGAGGACTGTGGTGACGGAGTGTGGACGACGCGCTCAATCCCCATCTTTTTCTTTTTCACAGGCCAACAGCAAGAACGGAGAATGCGCTCTGCTGGCTGCCGCCCGCACAGGAGGCACAGGAGGCACAGGAGGCACAGGATGGGCCGGGGGGGAGACACAGCTGCCAACTCGGTGCGGACCAGAGGGAGCTGGGCGGGCAGCGGGAGGGGGAAGCGAGCTGCGAGGGGCGAGATCAGCGAGCATTCTTTCCCGGCTCTAAATTCGAAGATGGGGTGGCTATGGCAGGATGCGGTCACGCAGAAAGCAGTGGGGCTGAAGTGCCTTCCGAGGGAGCAGGCCTTGCGCCACCTTCTTCACCGCGCTCTGTCCCGGCAGGATCGCAAGAGGTGGAAGATGCCCCTCGACATCCCGAGCTCGCAGCAGACTGCCAGATGTGCCACAGGAGGCTTTGCCGATGGGCTGTACGGGTGGAGTTAGAATTATGGCCCAGCTGCTCTTCCTATCCGGACCTTGGCCCGTTTGAGTGGAGCTGGGGAAGACCTGGCTCCACTTCCCCCTGGATGGAGCATTGCCCAACGTGCAGTCGTGCACACAGATTCTAGAGCCTCACAGACCTCCAAGGGCACGGGGAAAATGCTGCAGAAAACCATCGTGCCCATACCAGGCAGAAGGGAAGGCGGCCTGCCCGGAAACTTGGCACAAGTGCACAGTCCTTGCCGATGGGTTTTGGAAGTTGCCTTGAGACCCCGATCACATTTTCCGACTTTCCCCTTCCCCTTTCATGCTTTGCTTTGCTTGCCACAAAAAGCCATTGCTTATCTGAAATCCCTCTTGGGAGGGGATGGAGGTGCGTGGGGAAATGCTAGGGAAAATTGTGCTCATGGACAAAAGCTACATCTCAATAAAATTTCTTTGCAAAAACCCTCCTGGCTTTGTTCATTGTATTCTTTCGGGTTTTCTCAGTTCCATTCGAACTAGGGATGGGCTTTGCCATCTGTGTCCCTTCCCCATTCTAGAGTAGGAGGGCATCATTGGCAACCAAGGGAAGACTATCCTGAACGGGTAAGGGTGGCAGGGGGGAATGGGGGTAAGGTAGGAATTTTGAGTAATTCCTTTCCTATGGGCCTGACCTAGTGCCTGGCACAGGGAAAGCCCCAGCTCCATTCAGAGCTTCTCAAAAAGGACAATGCATTGAGTGAGGGCCCAGCATTGACTGATCTCTGAACTGCAGTCCAGTTCCCTTTCCTCATCTAGCCAGTGGCACATAATGAACTCCTCCCTCAGAAGGTTGCTTTGAAGAGCAAATGAAACAATGGCAATAAGTCTCAGCAGAGCCTCAAACTCAGGCAGTCATGAAGGTGGTGCCTAGTATTTCCAGATTTCCTCCATTCTTCTTTCCTCTCTCCCTCTCATGGTCTCTCTCTGCCTCTCTTGGAGGCCCTCTTTGTTTCTCTTTCTGTCTCTCTGTGCTTAAAGGGGAGGGCTGTGTATCTATTTTCCCATAATTGGAGGCTACTCTAAGCCCCAGGTAAAGTGGGTGGGAAGGATACAGGACACAAGATGATGGTAATGGGCCACAACTCTGGAGAAGTTTGTTTGAAACAAGGATTCTTACAATAAGGTGTTAACTCAGAGGAATTGATAAGACAATGGTTAATTAGTTTAGCCTGGTGCTTCATGGTTCTCTAGTTCAGTATGATTGAATTAATCTTACAAGAAATAATGGTCCCCTAGTGATATAATGATAGGCTTATACTCAGTATGATGAAAGCATTTAATTTTAATAGAGTATTTAAGAGGTCAGACAAGGGCTCTCAGTCGGACAGGTCAGAGAAGTGCAACTGCCTCTCAGTCTCCTGGTATCATCCTCTCACGAGAGGAGATCCATTCCGAGTTCACTCTCCAGCAGCCACTCCCAGGTGGCTTCCCTATATTCCAACAGATGATGACTTTGTGATTTATGTATCTTCCATGATTAGCAAGGTATGCATAAGAGATTGACAGTTTCATGAACAACCATCCCTTCTTAATACCATGTCAGCCCCTAAATTGAAAAGCATAATGGAACGAAAGAAATGTTTTGGAGATACTTCCAAATCAGGATTCATCTATGTTGACTTTCCTTTTGCTCTTTGACTCATCCAGATCAAAACCTGCAAAAGGTTTCCATTGTTTATCACAATTGAGGGAAACTACTGCTGCCCTCTTCCCTTTACCTCGACGTCCAATGGACCCCTCCAGAAAGAAGGCAACATCACCAGGCTAATTGATTCTAGGGAAAGGCAGGCAGGCTGGGGGCAGCATTCTTGGTTCCATTCCAGGAAAGGAAGCTATGAGGACATATCATGCTGGAGAATCGGCCCATGGGTCAAAGCCAATGCCAATTACTTTCATTTCCTGTTCAAAGGATACAAAGCAGGACTTTTCCTGTCTTCCACATCTGAGAGCATCTCTCCTTTTCAAAAGTGATATTTGATCTTAGAAGGAAAATATTTCTTTGCTTTGTCCATCATATTCCTTGACCTACGAACTTCTTCACTCTGCACAATCGGCTCTCTCAGCCTTGGTGGACCAATGAAAACTTGAAAATAAAAAGCTGTAATTAAAAAAATTAAGTAAATCTCTAGCTTAAATTGAAAACCTGTAGCCTTTCCTAGAACCTCAGCTATTTTTGGCTAAAGGATGCCCTTTTCTTGCTGTCTCCTTCTGGAACCTTGCTTCTTTTTTAAAACAAAATTTTTAAATTTTTTCTGTTTATATGTATACATTGATTTTTAATGCACATTTCTTTGTGAATCATGTTGGAAAACTCAGAACAAAAGGAACAAAACAGAAAAGGAAAATAAAAGCGGAGAAAAAGATAAAAATAGTAAACACTGCATGTTGACTTATTTTTACTTTCCATAGAGATGACTGGAATTGTGTGACATCACTGGACTTCTGAAGGTCCGTGAAAAGTTCAGTTCGCTGAAAAATTTGGCTCTTTCATAGTTGATGATCATACAATCTTGCTGTTTCTGTGTACAATATATATATTTGGTTCTGCTTGTTTCATTCAACAATAATTCGTGTAAATATTTGCAGTCCTTTCTAAAATCAGCTTGTTCATCAATTTTTATAGAACAATAATATTCCATCACTTTCCTATACCACAACTTGTTCAGCCATTTTCTGATAGCATTCCAGTCATTTGCCATGACAAAAAGATCTGCTAAAAATATTTTTGCACATGTGGGTCCTGTCCCCTCTTTTATGACTTCCTTGGAATACGGGCCTAGGAGTGGCACTGTTGAAGGGTATGCAGTTTTATTGCTCTTGGAGCATGGTTCCAAATTGCCTCCGGAATGGTTGGATTAGAACCTTGTTTCTTGATGCCTTGGTTGCAGTGCACGGACCTTGGGATTCTGTTCTTCCAGGGACTGGAGAGTCTGAGAATAATTGGACTGTATCTATCAAGCAGCTGGAAATGGTTTAGTCGAATAATCAGAAAAGGTGAAACTTAAGCCTTGCTAGATTTCCCAGATTTGCTGGCATGGAGCTATCAGACCAGCAGGAATTTGTGTGAACATTTGATAGCAAAGCTCTCTTCACTGCCTAGAAGACAGCAGCCCTTCAATCCCTGAGAATTTGGCAGTGAACCAAAGTTTAGAAGATTGCTGAGATAAACTAATCAAGATTAATTGTCTCTGGGGAGTAAATCATTGGATTGCCCTTAAGAAATACATCAGACTTGAAGTGAACTTCGTGAGGTGCTAAGGATAGAGCTGAATGGAGAGGGAAAAGAAAACCCAGAGGGTGTGGTAGGGAAGGGCATTCACAACTTCCAAATGTAATTAGCACAGGACAAGAGATCCCTGGAGGAACAGTATATAAAAGGCCAGCACCAGCTCATTTTCGGTGGTTCCAGCTCCAAGAAGAGATTCCCACTGCCACTGTCTTCCTGGTTGAGAAACCTCTTGGGAGGCCATCAAAGGTAAGACATCAGACCAATTTTTTTCCTTCTGGGGAAATGTCTGTTTCTTTGCCTTCTATGAAAATGGAGCGCTATCTGAAGAAGAGAAGAGAGACCTAATGTATTTGGGGAACTCAGAATCCTCTACTACAATAGATTAGAAATGTCTACTGGATTTGACTCGGTGCTTGAGACTCTCAGTGCTCTCCCAGAATTCTCTGATATAGAGAAAGTCAACTTTCCCATCTTACCTAAACTTCAGTTTGCTGCTCTATCAAAATATGGCATTTCCTACTTGCAGCACCCTCATTGCCATAGTTTAGGGTGTCAAATATGCAAAGACAAATAGCTCTAAGCGAAGAGGTGAGAGCCAGGCCATTCAGGGGAGCAGCTTCTGGATTTATCTCCTCTGCTAATTAGATGTGAAGGACCTGGACTAGCTGCCATAGGTATTCACAAAGAATTCAATGGAAAGCTGCTCAAGCAGGCCCCAAAGGATATTAATGTTGTAGTGCACTTTCTTGAAACACAGGGGGCAGCCAGTCAGCCATCAGTGTAGAGCAATTAGCCAGTATAAAAGCCTATATCCAGCCTGTGGGCTAAGTGAAGGGGCTTTATATGAAGAAGCCGCCAAGAAGACTGGGAAGGCAGAATCAGACTCCTAGGGGGACACCCCTAGGAGAAAACAGTGTAACCATGGAGAGTTTGTCCATGTTTGGGAGGGGATGGGCTTGTGTGCAGACTAGGAGCCAACACATTGAAAGAGAAAGAAAATTTGAGAAGGGGACATGTTCCAGGGAAGTAAGGATGGGGTGGGCTCTGGGATGGCTGTAAACAGGTTTGTCCTGCCATGCCAAAAGGCTACAAGAGACAGATAGAAACAGAGAGAGGGGGGGGGGCATATTGGGGAAGACATCAAATGGATTTCAGAGGGAAAAAAGAGGCAGAGACCATAATCCAATGGCTTTAGGGTCAACCAATTAAGAATGAGGTCCTGCTATTGAGCTGAGGAAACAGAGGACATGAGAAGAAAAGCTGATGGAGAGGCCTGAAAATGTTGAAGATAGCTGCTATGGGCAGTGAGATTATGATTCCAGATACAGAGTTCGAAAAAGATTGGTCAATACTCACAAAATTTAAAGCAATTCAAAACTCATACTCTATTTTCCCATTTTACCAGGACATTTTCCCTGTAATTTTGTTCAAAAGTGCACATAACTCTTACCCATAGTACACATGACCCTAACCTCTAATGAAAATCCATTCCCTTCTTCATTCTTTTCAGTCATAACCTCTAGGAAAAGGCACTTTCTCAACCTGGCAAGGATGTTTCACTATTTCAAAAGCGAAACTGTAGAAAGAAGTGACAAAGTTGTGGAAGAAGGGAAAGAACTGCAAGAAGAAAAAGAATCGGGAAACCTCTCCAAAGACAATCAAGACATCTCCTCAGATTCCATGTTGGCCATAGATGCTGCCATGGCATTTACAAGTGATCCAGAGAGCAGTGGAAGTGAAGAGAGTTCTGAGGAATTCACCTTGCTTCCTATGCCACTCGAGTTTGTCCCGGGACACTTGGAATACTTGGAAGATGCCCTGATGTGTCCTGACCTCCCAACTGCCTACCAGACTTGTGCCAGTGACTACAACAGCAGTGGTAACAGTGGAGGTGACCATTCTGATGAAAGCAGTAAGAATCACGATAGCAGCAGTGATCAAAGTGACAATCACTGCCATGATGATGGTGGCAATGACGTCGACAACAATGACAATGGTGAGTATGGAGAGGGGGTGCTGAGAAGGACTTCAGGAGGGCTCAAAATGTTGGGAATGTGCTCCCATGGGAGCAAAATGAGAGAGACTGAATCTTGTAAGGAGCATCGAAAGGATTAGTTTGGAAGTCATTCCAAAGTATTGAAAGTGACATTTTCCTCTTTTCCAAATATGGTTTTCCCGACATAATTTTGTTCACTTGTTAAGACTACTTGAGTGTATCCTCTCCTAACATAATTGATACTCCATATTCCATTTCTCTCTTTCACAGTCATCCTTCAGAAACAAGAAATGGACACTGGAGACTTGCAGCTTCACATTCTGCAAAGTAAGGTAGAAGACAACTACACAAAGGTGGTTGAAGGAAGTGGAAAACCGGTAGAAGGGAAAGAGGAGCAGGAAGAAGAGCACAAAGAGTACAAAGCAAGGAATCAATGGCAAGATCAGCAAGGCTCACTTTCAGGCTCCACTTTGGCTGATGGTGTCCCCATATCTACTTCAAGAGACCCAGAAATAAGTGCTACAAATGAACAGAGTTGTAATGAAGAACTCTTTGAGATTGATGATAATCTTTTCTTAATTCCCAGTCTGCTCTTGTTGAAAAGCTGGCACGAGAGCCCTGCCCCAGATGCTGTCCCTGGTTTTGCTTTCCTTGCTTTCCCTCTTTTCGCTTTCCTTGCCTTCCCTGGTTTCGTAGAGCTTGGAAATACCTGGTGGCGATCTTCAATGCCAGCAAGAAAGCCTAGGCAGCCAATGTGCACTCGGATTCTAGAGCCTGCCAGTGACTTGCAGTGATGCTATCAAGAAGTTGATGGTGACAGCAATTTGCACATCGATTTCTGGGGTTTTCCTTGAATTCTCTTCCTCTTTTTATTTTCTTTTTTCCAAGTGGCTAGCTGGGCACAAAGCAATTCTTGACACCAAGGAAACCAGCCTCTCCCTTTTTGAGGTCACTTTTAAGAGGACTAAAACTTCATGTTGCGATCCACATCCAAACAATAATAGTGACTGTAACAAAATTATACAGAAAAACACATTCTCAATGAATATCAATTTGAAGATATAGGAGGTGTGTGTGTGTGTGTGTGTGTGTGTGTGTTTAGGATGTGTAACTTAGTTTTGCGGACATTTCCCTTTCACCCTTGTTGTAACACTCATTTTTAATCTGAAATGTCTCTCTGGGAGAGGATGGGGGAGAAATTCTCGTTGAAATTCTGGTGATTTCAATAAAATCTATTTTTACAAACTATCTCTTGTCTGGGGTTACTGCTTCAGTGTTTTCTATATATGTTTCTGACAGTATTCTAAATGGGTATAGTCAGTCTGTATTAATTTGGAAGTAATTCCAAAGTATGGATATTATATTAACATTTTCTTCATTTGTACATAGGGCTTTACTTACATCATTTTGATCCCTTGTTGAGACCAGTTGATCATCCTCACATGGAGAATGTGACAGTAGCATTAGGAGTCAAGGAAAGACTATCCTGTAGCAGAGTTTATAAGGTTTAATTAACCCAATTTAGATATGTCAGTATTACATTCTGGGGGTTTGCTGCCACTTCATAGAGATTACTAAAGCATTCTGCAGGATGTGAGATATTTGCCAGTTCTGTGATCTGGGGCATTCCCATAACTGTTCTCTTCCTCTTTCTCTAGTATAGTAATGACATCTACCTCAATGTTCTTTGTTTGTTTGTTTATTTGTTTGTTTGTTTTCAAGATCCAATAAGCTAATACTGTTGAATACTTAGCACAATGGAAAGTACTGCTAACTATTAATTGGTGCTTAATTAATGCTTCCTTCTTGCCTTTATTCTTTATTGCTAGATTTCTCCCCACATTCCCACCTACCTTTCTTTTCTGAATAAAATCAGAAATTACTTATTCATAGGAAAAATCATGGCTTCATTCTTTTCCAATCTAGCCTATCTTGAAAAAGGACCATGTTATTTCAATGCATCGTTTAAAAGTCCAGTTCCTGACAATCCCAGAAAACTTTACAGGACTCAAAAATTGATTGGAATTTCCAAGTATAATTTCCAGTTTGGGGGAAGTACATTCTTAATTCATGTGAAATATTATTTGTCTATGTGAGTTATTGGAAAACTCATTTTTTTCAACCAGTCGAGTGACTGTGTCATTGCTCTTGCATTTGAAATCATTATTATATGCAATACCAAGGCTTTCAAAGGGAACTAGTCATCTATTTAAGTTCTCCCTTCTGCTGGAGAATTTAAATTTCTTCCAAAATCTCTTAGGCTTCTGTGTTTTTTCCTAGCACATAAATTAATGGAATCTAGGCTTCTTTCAATTTCCAATAGAAAAGAGCCATCAAAAGAAATCAAAGTAAAAGAGGAGGGAGTAGGAATCCAATAATCAGTTATTATCATGTTTCATCTTTCCCCTCTCATTAACTTCAGAAATGGAAAGGAGAATAAGAAGGCGCTATGTCTTGTAGGCCAGCAGGGTAGGCTAGGGGAGGTCTTTAAGGCTGAAAGGAGGGAGAAAACAATTTTGGAACACAACGTTTGGAGGAGGGAATGAACATCAGGATGGACATAAAGAATAGGGTTGGGACATCTGTCTGCTACAAGAAATGACGAGCTAAAATGATCTTAGAAAGTCATGAAAATATTTGCACAAAAATATCAAGAAAACGTTCAGAGTAACAATATTGTTTTAATAATGGCATTAAAGGGTTGCATTATGATTATTATACATATATAAAGTAAAAATAAAGACCAAAAGGAGAAAGACTATATCTGTTTCTGGTGAATAGAAGTAAGGCAGAGAATGAGTTGACATGCATACTTGTGTCTAATGGCAGTCATCTCTCCAATTAGTTGGGGAGGGAAAAGAAATTTACACGATAACTTTTCATATATTTAAAAGAATTATCAAGTTGTCCACAATAGGTTTGCAGTTACAGGTGCAATCACCGCTTTAAATTATTTGATTAATTATATATATATATAATAATATATATTAATTAAATGAATTTAATTTTAAAATTTTAATTATTTTAAAAGAACAGAATTGAGAGAACTCGGGATGAAACTCTTCTACTGAACTTCCCTTGAGAATACTCAGCATTGTCTTCTTTTTAGTGATTTGCAGACTCCGGGAGCGGTTTCCAGATTGCAAGTCTTTAAAAACTGGAATCACTTTTCTCTTTGTTTTGCGGATGCCAACGACCCCACCAAACAGCTTCCCCCCCTCTCCTCCAGATTGCTAGATCACAAGCTCCAGCAAAACCACTCTGATCGATGGCCTTTTGATGAAACAGCCAGCTGCAGCTACAGAGAGGAATGTGGTGACGGAGTGTGGACGACGCGCTCAATCCCCATCTTTTTCTTTTTCACAGGCCAACAGCAAGAACGGAGAATGCGCTCTGCTGGCTGCCGCCCGCACAGGAGGCACAGGAGGCACAGGAAGCACAGGATGGGCCGGGGGGGAGACACAGCTGCCAACTCGGTGCGGACCAGAGGGAGCTGGGCGGGCAGCGGGAGGGGGAAGCGAGCTGCGAGGGGCGAGATCAGCGAGCATTCTTTCCCGGCTCTAAATTCGAAGATGGGGTGGCTATGGCAGGATCCGGTCACGCAGAAAGCAGTGGGGCTGAAGTGCCTTCCGAGGGAGCAGGCCTTGCGCCACCTTCTTCACCGCGCTCTGTCCCGGCAGGATCGCAAGATGTGGAAGATGCCCCTCGACATCCCGAGCTCGCAGCAGACTGCCAGATGTGCCACAGGAGGCTTTGCCGATGGGCTGTACGGATGGAGTTAGAATTATGGCCCAGCTGCTCTTCCTATCCGGACCTTGGCCCGTTTGAGTGGAGCTGGGGAAGACCTGGCTCCACTTCCCCCTGGATGGAGCATTGCCCAACGTGCCGTCGTGCACACAGATTCTAGAGCCTCACAGACCTCCAAGGGCACGGGGAAAATGCTGCAGAAAACCATCGTGCCCATACCAGGCAGAAGGGAAGGCCGGCCTGCCCGGAAACTTGGCACAAGTGCACAGTCCTTGCCGATGGGTTTTGGAAGTTGCCTTGAGACCCCGATCACATTTTCCGACTTTCCCCTTCCCCTTTCATGCTTTGCTTTGCTTGCCACAAAAAGCCATTGCTTATCTGAAATCCCTCTTTGGGAGGGGATGGAGGCGCGTGGGGAAATGCTAGGGAAAATTGTGCTCATGGACAAAAGCTACATCTCAATGAAATTTCTTTGCAAAAACCCTCCTGGCTTTGTTCATTGCACTCTTTCAGGTTTTCTCAGTTCCATTCGAACTAGGGATGGGCTTTGCCATCTGTGTCCCTTCCCCGTTCTAGAGTGGGAGGGCAACATTGGCAACAAAGGGAAGACTATCCTGAACGGGAAGGGGGTGGAGGTGGGGGACAGGGTAAGGTAGGATTTTTGAGTAATTCCTTTCCCATAGGCCTGACCTAGTGCCTGGCACAGGGAAAGCCCCAGCTCCATTCAGAGCTTCTCAAAAAGGACAATGCATTGAGTGAGGGCCCAGCATTGACTGATCTCTGAACTGCAGTCCAGCTCCCTTTCCTCATCTAGCCAGTGGCACATAAAGAACTCCTCCCTCAGAAGGTTGCTTTGAAGAGCAAATGAAACAATGGCAATAAGTCTCAGCGGAGCCTCAAACTCAGGCAGTCATGAAGGTGGTGCCTAGTATTTCCAGATTTCCTCCATTCTTCTTTCCTCTCTCCCTCTCATGGTCTCTCTCTGCCTCTCTTGAAGGCCCTCTTTGTTTCTCTTTCTGTCTCTCTGTGCTTAAAGGGGAGGGCTGTGTATCTATTTTCCCATAATTGGAGGCTACTCTAAGCCCCAGGTAAAGTGGGTGGGAAGGATACAGGACACAAGATGATGGTAATGGGCCACAACTCTGGAGAAGTTTGTTTGAAACAAGGATTCTTACAATAAGGTGTTAACTCAGAGGAATTGATAAGACAATGGTTAATTAGTTTAGCATGGTGCTTGATGGTTCTCTAGTTCAGTATGATTGAATTAATCTTAGAAGAAATAATGGTTCCCTAGTGATATAATGATAGGCTTATACTCAGTATGATGAAGGCATTTAATTTTAATAGAGTATTTAAGAGGTCAGACAAGGGCTCTCAGTCGGACAGGTCAGAGAAGTGCAACTGCCTCTCAGTCTCCTGGTATCATCCTCTCACGAGAGGAGATCCATTCCGAGTTCACTCTCCAGCAGCCACTCCCAGGTGGCTTCCCTATATTCCAACAGATGATGACTTTGTGATTTATGTATCTTCCATGATTAGCAAGGTATGCATAAGAGATTGACAGTTTCATGAACAACCATCCCTTCTTAATACCATGTCAGCCCCTAAATTGAAAAGCATAATAGAAGGAAAGAAATGTTTTGGAGCTACTTCCAAATCAGGATTCATCTATGTTGACTTTCCTTTTGCTCTTTGACTCATCTAGGTCAAAACCTGCAAAACCCTTCCATTGTTTATCACAATTGAGGGAAACTACTGCTGCCCTCTTCCCTTTACCTCGAAGTCCAGTGGGCCTCTCCAAAAAGAAGACAACATCACCAGGCTAGTTGATTCTAGAGAAAGGCATGCTTTCTTGCTCGTATTGAAAATTGTCACCAGCTATTTCCAAGCTCTATGAACACAGGGAAAGCAAGAAAAGCAAAAACAGGGACAGCATTGCCACCACTGTTTAGACTTTAAAGTAAATCTCTTCAGTAATGAATTGAACCAGCTACACACAGCGAAAGAACTCTGAGAGATGACTATTTACCATCACATAGAATTCCCAATTCTTATATTTTTGTCCTGCATTTTTGATTTCCTTCACAAGTTAATAGTACATTCTTGTGTATACACAAATTGTGGTATATGAATATTATGGAATATTATTGTTCGGTAAGAAATGATCAGCCGGATGATTTCAAAAAGGCCTGGAGAAACTTACACGAACTGATGCTGAGTGAAATGAGCACGACCAGGACATCATTAAATACTTCAACAAGAATAATACATGATGATCAGTTTTCATGGATGTGACCCTCTTCAACAATGAGGTGATCTAAATCAGTTCCAATGGAGCAGTAATGAATTGAACCAGCTACACCCAGCGAAAGTACTCTGGGAGATGACTCTGAACCATTTAAACAGAATGCCCAATCCCTATATTTTGGTCCGTGTGCATTTTTGATTTCCTTCACAGATAAATAGTACACTATTTGAAAGTCTGATTCTTTTTGCACAGCAAAATAACTGTTAGGACTCGTATGTTTATATTGTATTTAATTTATACTTTAACATAGTTAACATATATTGGCAACCTGCCATGGGCAGGAGGGGATGGGAGGAAGGAGGGGAAAAATTGGAACAAAAGGTTTGGCAATTGTTAATGCTGTAAAATTACCCATGCATGTAACTTGGAAATAAAAGGCTATAATTAAAAAATTAAGTAAATCTCTAGCTTAAATGGAAAACCAGTAGCCTTTCCTAGAACCTCAGCTATTTTTGGCTAAGGGATGCCCTTTTCTTGCTGTCTCCTTCTGGAACCTTGCTTCTTTTTTTAAAAAAAAATTTTTTTCTCTTTATATGTATACATTGATTTTTAATGCACATTTCTTTGTGAATCATGTTGGAAAACTCAGAACAAGAGGGACAAACCAGAAAAGGAAAACAAAAGAGGAGAAAAAGATAAAAATAGTGAACACTGCATGTTGATTTATTTTTACTTTCCATAGTTCTCTTTCTGAATACATATGACCTTTCTTTGCAGAGATGATTGCAATTATGTGACATCAATGAACTTCTGAAGCTCCGTGAAAAGTTCAGTTCGCTGAAAAATTTGGCTCTTTCATAGTTGATGATCATACAATCTTGCTGTTTCTGCGTACAGTATATATTTGGTTCTGCTTATTTCATTCAACATTAATTCGTGTAAATATTTGCAGTCCTTTTTAAAATCAGCTTGTTCATCAATTTTTATAGAACAATAATATTCCATCACTTTCCTATACCACAACTTGTTCAGCCATTTTCTAACTGATAGGAATCTACTAGTATTCCAGTTATTTGCCATGACAATAAGATCTGCTAAGAACATTTTTGCGCATGTGGGTCCTGTCCCCTCTTTTATGACTTCCTTGGAATACGGGCCTAGGAGTGGCACTGTTGAAAGGTGTTCAGTTTTATTGCTCTTGGGGCATGGTTCCAAATTGCCTCCGGAATGGTTGGATTAGAACCTTGTTTCTTGATGCCATGGCTGCAGTGCACGGACCTTGGGATTCTGTTCTTCCTGGGACTGGGGAGTCTGAGAATAATTGGACTGTATCTATCAAGCAGCCGGAAATGGTTTAGTGGAATAATCAGAAAAGGTGAAACTTAAGCCTTGCTAGATTTCCCAGATTTGCTGGCATGGAGCTATCAGACCAGCAGGAATTTGTGTGAACATTTGATAGGAAAGCTCTCTTCACTGCCTAGAAGACAGCAGCCCTTCATTCCCTGAGAACTTGGCAGTGAACCAAAGCTTAGAAGATTGCTGGGATAAACTAATCAAGATTAATTGTCTCTGGGGAGTAAATCATTGGATTGCCCTTAAGAAATACATCAGACTTGAAGTGAACTCCATGAGGTGCTAAGGATAGAGCTGAATGGAGAGGGAAAAGAAAACCCAGAGGGTGTGGAGGGAAGGGCATTCACACCTTCCAAATGTAATTAGCACAGGACAAGAGATCCCTGGAGGAACAGTATATAAAAGGCCAGCACCAGCTCATTTTCAGTGATTCCAGCTCCAAGAAGAGATTCCCACTGCCACTGTGTTCCTGGCTCAGAAACCCCTTGGGAGGGCATCAAAGGTAAGACATCAGACCAATTTTTACCTTCTGGGGAAATATCTGTTTGTTTGCCTTGTATGAAAATGGAGCGCTATCTGAAGAAGTGAAGTGAGACATAATCTATTTGGGGAACTGAGAATCCTCTACTACAATAGATTAGAAATCTCTACTAGATTTGACTCAGTGCTTGAGATTCTCAGTGCTCTCCCAGAATTCTCTTATATAGAGAAACTCAACTTTCCTATCTTACCTAAACTTCAGTTTGCTGCTCTGTCAAAACATGGCATTTTCTGCTTGCAGCATCCGCATTGCCACAGGTGTCAAATATGCAAAGACAAATAGCTCTAGGTGAAGAGGTGAGAGCCAGGCCATTCAAGAGAGCAGCTTCTGGATTTATCTCCTCTGCTGATTAGCTGTGGAGGACCTGGACTAGCCGCCATTCACAAAGAATTCAAAGGAAAGGTATTCACAAAGAATTCAATGGAAAGCTGCTCAACCAGGCCCCAAAGGATATTAATGTTATAGCGCACTTTCTTGGAACACAGGGGGCAGCCAGTCAGCCATCAGTGTAGAGCACTTAGCCAGTATAAAAGCCTATATCCAGCCCTTCCCATGTATTAGCCTGTGGGCTAAGTGAAGGGGCTTTCTATGAAGAAGCAGCCAAGAAGACTGAGAAGGCAGAATCAGACTCCCAAGGGAACACCTAGGAGAAAACAGTGTAACCATGGAGAATTTGTCCATGATTGGGAGGGGATGGGCTTGTGTGCAGAGTAGGAGCCAACACATTGAAAGAGAAAGAAAATTAGAGAAGGCGACAAATTCCAGGGAAGTAAGGAAGGGTTGGGCTCTGGGATGGCTGTCAAGAGGTTTGTCCTGCCATGCCAAAAGGCTACAAGAGACAGACAGAAACACAGACAGACACACAGACAGAGAGAGAGGCATGTTGGGGAAGACATCAAATGGATGTCAGAGGAAGAAAATAGGCAGTGACCATAATCCAATGGCTTTAGGGTCAACCAATTAAGAATGAGGTCCTGGTATTGAAAGAGAGGACATGTGAAGAAAAGCTGATGGAGAGGCCTGAAAATGTTGAAGATAGCGTTATGGGCAGTGAGATTATGATTCAAGATACAGAGTTGGAAAAGGATTGGTCAATACTCACAAAATTTAAAGCAATTCAAAATTGATACTCTATTTTCCCATTTCACCATAACATTTTCCCTGTAATTTTGTTCAAATGTGCACATAACCCTTATCCATAGTACACATGATTCTAACCTCTAATGAAAATCCATTCCCTTCTTCATTCTTTTCAGTCATAACCTCTAGGAAATGGCACTTTCTCAACCTGGCAGGGATGTTTCACTATTTTAAAAGAGAAACTGTAGAAAGAAATGACAAAGTTGTGGAAGAGGAAGGGAAAGAACTGCAGAAAGAGAAGGAATCAGGAAACCTCTCCAAAGACAATCAAGGCATCTCCTCAGATTCCATTTTGGCCATAGATGCCGCCATGGCACTTACAAGTGATCCAGAGAGCAGTGGAAGTGAACAGAGCTCGGAGGAAGAATTCACCTGGCTCCCTCCTATGCCACCCAAGTTTGTCCCGGGACACTTGGAATACTTGGAAGATGCCCTGATGTGTCCTAACCTCCCAACTGCCTACCAGACTTGTGCCAGTGACTACAACAGCAGTGATAACAGTGAAGTTGACTATTCTAATAAAAGCAATAAGAATCATGGTAGCAGCAGTGATCAAAGTGACTATCACTGCCATGATGATGACGGCAATGACGTTTACAACAATGACAATGGTGAGTATGGTGAGGGGTGCTGAGAAGGACTTCAGGAGGGCTCAAAATGTTTGGAATCTGCTCCCATGGGAGTAAAATGATTGAGAGATTGAATCTTGTAAGGAGCAACAAAAAGATTAGTTTGGAAGTTATTCCAAAGTATTGACATTTACACTTTCCTCATTTTCTTTCTTTCTTTTTTTTTTTTAATAACCTTTTATTGATAGAACCCATGGCAGGGCAATTTTTTACAGCATTATCCCTTGCATTCACTTCTGTTCCGACTTTTCCCCTCCCTCCTTCCACCCCTTCCCCTAGATGAGAAGCAGTCCTTTACATGTTGAATAGGTTACAGTATATCCTAGATACAATATATGTGTGCAGACACTTTCCTCATTTTCAAATATGGTTCTCCCTACATAATTTTGTTCACTTGTTGAGACTACTTGAGTATATTCTCTCCTAACATAATTGATACTCCATGTTCCATTTTTCTCTTTCACAGTCAACCTTCAGAAACAAGAAATGGACACTGGTGACTTGCAGCTTCACATCCTGCAGAGTAAGGTAGAAGACAACTACACAAAGGTGGTTGAAGGAAGTGGAAAACTGGTAGAAGAGAAAGAGGAGCAGGAAAAAGATCACAAAGAATGCAAAACAAGTCAATGGAAAGATCAGGAAGACTTGCCTTCAGGCTCCACTTTGGCTGATGTCCCCATGTCTGCTTCAAGAGACCCAGAAATAGGTACTGCAAATGAACAGAGTTCTAATGAAGGAATCTTTAAGATTCAGGATAATCTTTCTTTGATTCCCAGTCCTGCTCTTTTTGAAAGTTTGGAACTAGAGCCTTGTCCTAGATTCTGTTCCTGTTTTTGCTTTCCCTGCTTTCCCTGTTTTCCTCTGCTTCCCTTGGTTTTCCCAACCAGCGTTTTGGCTCTTCTAGCGCTCTCTATCCTGAAAAGGCAATCATGAATTGATATGGACCTCACCACTCAGATCTGTAGCAAAACAGGGTGAGTCAGAACTGGTCAGGAAAGCCTATGAGATCCTCCATGGAACTGGGATATTTCATGGCAATATCCTGTTCTTTATCCTTCCAGGGCTTAAAATCATAGGTCCTGACCAAGCTACCATCTTCAGGGGGGTTTTCCTGGACAAATTTTGGCTTGCACCTTGACAAGAAACATAAAAGCTGGAGGGCGGGTAGAGTCTATTAGTAAAGGAGGGTATAGTTCAGGCTTTGTTAAGAAGATTTTCAAATGATTTAATCCTTTTTTCCCCAATGATTCCAATTTAAACCTACACTCTTTCCTTTGCCTGTGAACACCACTTGTTACAGCTGTACCATTAAAGAAACTGACCTTCCTTGTTCATTAGTTCTTGCCTTAAATACTCTAATTTGGTCTTATCAAAGGCAAGCAAAGTTTAGGACCACCACTAGTCAAATCGACTCAATCTTAGCAATAGGAGGTTCAGTCAGAACCTTATTTCTCATTGCATTGAAAGGCAGAGATTTTACACACGGATCATAACTGGGAAGGGAGGGGAAAGGGGGATTACAATGCATTATTTTTTTTCAGCGCCTGAATGGTTTCCCAAGACAAGTGATTGTTTCAAATCGTGGAGGTAGTTGCTTAGTGGGAGACTAGACCAGAGTTCTGTGGCAGGAACAAGTTCTACAATCTTTGACTGACTTCACTTACCACACACACGAGAATGTTGTCATGAACTTATTAGCTGTGTGACCCTGGATAAGCTTTTGATCCTGGAACTGTTGTAAAAATTTTATTTATTAAACATTTTCCAAACCTTAAAGGACTACATGATTATTATCATTATCAGGAAGGTTGGTGTGAGAGGAAATTTGTTTGAGGAACAAAAAGTAGCAAGTGAAGTCTTTGTGGGACAAGATTGCAACATTTTTTCAAGGACTAGACTAGGAAGACGTATCAAGCACGTGCTTAGAGGATGGTCAGAGAAACGGGCACGGGCACAGGCAGAGCGCCGAGAACGAGCCTTCTGATTGGTGGAATCTTCTGTTGTTCCCCGTCGCTATCACTTTTAGCCAGTTACTAAAGAACCAGCCGGACCTTCAGAGAAATGTTAGGAAAATTTCTGCTGGTGTGGCAGAGGAAAAAAAATTCAAAACTCACAAAAGAACCACTAACTAGAAAAAGTGAGGGGAAAGAAAGAACTCTGGGAATCGTAGTTCCATGCGAGGTTCTGCGCAGGCGCACTAAGGCGGGGTGTGTGACGTTTCCGCCATAGGGAAGTTGTCCTTGGGTAGGTGACTCCCTTAGGCTGACCCGTGACCGCCCGTCAGATATGAAAAGATAGCAGGAGCGTTTCAGAGCGTCGTGTAGAGCTTATTCTGGGCTTCCGAGCAGGGTTTTTCGCTGCGGCCTAAAGAATAGGTTTGAGAGGAAGAGGGCGGAAGGGGCGGAGCTATAGGAGACTGGTACCCCGGAGCGGAAGCTGCGCCTCCCGCCACCGGAAGCGCCTCTTAACTTCCCGCCCTGGAGAGAAACGCTCCGTTTTCTCGGTCTTCCTAACTCTTAGGCTCCTTCAGCAAGAATAATAATCATCGGCGGCATTTTTGTAGGCTTCTGACGTCTGCAAGGCACTGTGAACATGTTATGCCATTTCATTGTCCCTACCCCTTGGGACATAGGCGATGTTGTTCTTCCCCTTTCCAGACGAGCTCGAGGCTTCCGGACCTTCAGTGACCTCGGATAGGTAGTGTTCAGGATGTGGCCGCGCCAAGCCCTGACGGTGAAAGGGCAATGAGGGAAACCGTCCCCACTGAATAATTGTAAAGCGCTTGGGTGCGAGCTGCTTTGGGAAGGGGCCGTGCTTGGACCGGCCTCTAAAGGAAGACAGGCCCGTGGACATCCGGGGCCGAGGCCCTGCAGATGGTGACCTCTGTGTGCCAGATGCAAAAGGCCACACGCACGTGGACTGCTGGTTTTCTCCACTAAGAGCCCCCTGGTCCGAGTTAGACCAGGAATGAAAAGCTGAGCTAAGTAGTGTTTTACCCTCCGAGGCATTAGGAAGCTGGAGAATGACTCGAGCAGGAGAGTCCAATGGTCAGATCTTTTTAATAAAGTGTCCTTGTTTCAGACTTGGAGTCTTGGATCCGTTGGAGGAGTGAGAGGTTGGTGCTTCCCTCTTCTGGGTTCTTGGTGTAGACCGTGAGGAGCAAGGCTACTGGGTTGTTTCTGCCCATATGAATCTTCTTTCTCTTCTCAGAATTCCTTGGTAAAATGTGTAACATTCCTTGGCTAAGTCTGAATGAATAAGTTCCCAAAGCGAAAATCCCAACTGCAAAGATGATAGATGCACTTTTCTCCAAATCCACAGATCTCAATTACACATAACTGTCCTGAGAAGAGACTTTTCTAGTTGGCTCTTCAGGTTAAGTACTCTTCCAGTTGCTGAGCCCAGTGAAGTCCTGCCCTGAGTGCAGATTATCTGTCTTCAGTGGTTGACATTCGGGCCAAATGTTTGAAAAGAAAGCGAAGAATTACAGAGATGGGGGAAAGCGGGAGGAGAACGGGAAGAAATACAAAAATAACCATCTAAAGCAGGTGTGGGTAGCCTTTTTTTCTGCTTAGGTTATTTATAATGTTCTTGGTCCATCCAAAATTATTAGCTGAAAGAACTTAAGCAATGAGAAATGGTTGTTGTTGCAGTTGCCTTGGCAAGGCCAGACCAAATGATTTTGAGGGCCTTTTTACAATCCGTTAGCTGGATATTCCCTACTCATGACCTAAAGGGAAGGGAACCTTGCTGAATAAGGTAAAAAAAGAAGGTCATGCCCAGTCTTGTGACAGACTATTTTGTTGGAGTCTTAACACAAACCTACACTATGCTAGTCTCCAATCCTGTATTCTTTATAAAACTTATCCATAAAAAACAATGCTATTTATATAAAACCACAAAGAGGCAGTTATTTTCCATTGGTTGCTTCTGGGCAAAGAAGGATGTGGATATTGTTATACTTATATGTAAATTCTTCAAGGATTTCCTCTCCCTGCCATAGATTTATGCCATCTCTCCTATTGATTACTGACCCTGAAAATTTGAAGGAGTTCTTTGAGATAACTGGAACAGGTATAGTTATTTCCCTTTTAAAGAAACAAACAAGCAAACAAAAAAGAACTTTCCCAAAGCCTTACAGATAGATAGTGGCTACATTAGGAATGGAACTTCATTCTTTTCAGTCTTTTCCTGTGATTTGTAAATCCCACAAGATAGATACAGGATTTTTTCTTCCCTTAAGATTTACAAATATTTATTTCTTTTTTCCCAACATATGCATACATATTTATACAATTATCATGCCGCACAAGAACAATCAAATCAAAGCAATAAAAAAAGAGAAGTAAAATAAGATGCAAGCAAATGACAACAAAAAGAGCGAACCTACTATGTTGTGATCCACACTCAGTTCCCACAGTCCTCTGTCTGAGTGTAGATGGCTCTCTTCATCACTAAACAGTTGGAACTGGTTTGAATCATCTCTGTGTGAAGAGACTCACATCCATCAGAACTGATCGTATAATCTTGTTGTTGCTGTGTATAACGATCTCCTGGTCCTGCTCATCATCAGTTGATGTAAGTCTCAGCATCAGTTCATGTAAGTCTCTCCAGGCCTCTCTGAATTCATCCTGCTGATCATTTCTTACAGAACAATAATATTCCATGACATTCGTATACCATAATTTATTTAGCTATTCTCCAATCGATGGGCATCCATTCAGTTTCCAGTTTCTTGCCACTACAAAAAGGGCTGCCACAAGCATTTTTGCCCCTCTGGGTTCCTTTCCTTTGTCTTAAGATCTCTTTGGGATATAAGCCCAATAGAAACACTACCGGATCAAAGGGTATGCATAATTTGATAGTTTTTTGAGCAGAGTTCAATAATGACAAATGTTGGAGGGGATGTAGGAAAAGTTCAACAATGTATTAGAGTCCCACTTTTCCTACATCCCCTCCAATATTTGTCATTATCTTTTCCTGTCATCTTAGCCAATCTGAAGTGTGTAGTAGTTCCTCAGAATTGTTTTAATTTGCATTTCTCTGATCAATAATGATTTAGAGCACCTTTTCATATGACTAGAAATAATTTCAATTTCTTCATCTGAAAACTGTCTGTTCCGATCCTTTGACCATTTATCAATTGGAGAATGGCTTGGATTCTTATAAATTTGAGTCAATTTTCTATGTATTTGAGAAATGAGACCTTTATCAGAACCTTTGAATGTAAAAATGTTTTCCCAGTTTATTGCTTCCCTTCTAATCTTGTCTGCATTAGTTTTGTTTGTACAAAAGCTTGATAACTTAATATAATCAAAATTAGATAGGTACAGGATTAAATGAAAATAATCTCAGATGGAAAATGCTAGTAATTCAGAGTCTTTGTAGTGACAATAATGGTATCCCATCTGTGTGTGTGTGTGTGTGTGTATGATCTTATTTATACATACTGGTTTGCAGTCTCTTTCTCATTAGCTTAAGAGTTCCTTGAGAGCAGGGACATTTTTGTCAACTTTCCTGGACTTCCTTGACTTAGCAAAGTGCCTGGCCCATCATAAGTTCTTCATAAATACATAATTGACTTTTTTTTCTCCTAAGCTCCACTGTCTCAGGATTCTGCCCTTTTCCAAAATGGGATCAAAAAAAGATAAAGGATTGACTCCCTCTTTCGTCACAACTAGGATCCAAGTGAGTTGAAGTTATCTTTTTTTCCTAAAATGTCTCCTTTCTTAATAAGTACATTTCCTTCTCTCATCTGAGTTTTTCTCCCCAGTACATTCTGGGATTCTAGTCTAAAGAACTCTGACTTAATTAAATGGGGCAGTCTTGGTTCACTTATATTACATAGGGAATGCTTCTCATTTGCTTCAGATCATCTTTTCATATCACTCTGCTCTCCACTTATCATTTACTTATGGCGTGGTGCATGCTCAGTATTGTACTGGATGATTTGAGATTTATACCACTTGAATACTTGAAACAGTCTATACTGTTCAGAATATTTCAGTTTCTTTGGAATAAATGCATACAATCCATGCTTTAGGATTTCAGAGATTTTCACATGACTGGAAAAGGATTCAGAAAGAAGGCAACATTGAGTTGAGTAGTTGAGAAGATAAAAGGGATTTTCATCAAGGAGGAATCCAAAAGTCCAGAGCTAAAATGAGCCACGTTGGAGGATCTGTATCACCCATCTGTGTCGGCATGGTGGGGAATTTTGATGCCAGAATCCATAGTTAGTCAAGGGCACAATTATCATCTGATACAGAAGAACAGGAGATTTTGATGGCCATAATACTGGAGCTACCAGTAATCCAGAAGATGCCTGGAAGGGAAGGAGAAATGAAGCTGTTTAGTCTGGTATTGCAATTTCCAGTGTTAGTGGAAGAAGGGATGCTAACTATGATCATGTAACACCTAGGTCTTACCTTTGGCCTATATTTGTCTTGTGCCTCTGGGCAGATCATTTCAGCTATCAGTATCCCAGTTAGCCCACCAGCTACCT
The DNA here is from genome assembly GCF_016432865.1 of Antechinus flavipes. Classification (NCBI taxonomy): domain Eukaryota; kingdom Metazoa; phylum Chordata; class Mammalia; order Dasyuromorphia; family Dasyuridae; genus Antechinus; species Antechinus flavipes. The sequence continues at coordinate 625,664,378 of NC_067400.1, read as the reverse complement.
CTGCAAAAAAGGAAGAAAACAACTTCTTGTGTCCCTTTGAGACCAAGCTTGGGCCATTTCAGTGTTCATTTTCAATTGTTTTGTTGTATTCTTTCTTATTTCAGTGTTAATGTGTGTTCCTCTGATTTTGTTTCACTTTATCAGTTTATAAAAAGTTCTGTGGTTGTCTTTAGTTATATTTTTTTATAATGCATTAATATTCCATTTCATTCTCATGCCACAGTCCTAGTGGAGGGGCATTCACTTTTTTCTAGGTCTCTGTTACTATAGAAGATACTGTTGCTAATGTTTTGGTGGATATTGAGCCTTTATCTGTATTGTTAATCTCCTTAGGGTCTATGCCTAGTAGTGAGATCTGAAATCTTAGGGAACCTTGGAAGCTTTCTTTGAATAGTTTGAGAGTATCTTCTGGGATTGGTGGGCCAATTCATAACTCCATGAAGAGTGCATTAGTGTTCCAGTCTTTCTATAATCCCTTCTACATGAACTATTGCCATTTTTATCGTCTCTGCCAGTTTGCTGGGGATGAGATGATAACTCAGGCTTGTTTTGATTTGCCTCTCATGAGCTATTATAATCATCTCTTGTAGTCGTTACTACTTTTTAGTTGTTGTAAAATGATTCATGAAGAGGTTAGATGGCATCATAGATAGAGTTCCAGGGCTGGAATCAGGAAGAATTGCATTCTAATCTAGTCTCAAATACTTTCTAGCTGTGTGACCCTGGGCAAGTCACTTCACCATTGTCTGCCTCAGTTTCCTCATCTGTAAAATGATAATACTAACATCTGCCTCCTGGGATTTTGTAAAACAATTTACAAAACTAAAAAAAAGTACTACATAAATGTTAGCTGTTATTATTAAAGTATCCTGAGTTTCTTATGTATCTTGGATATTGCAATTTTCTCTTCCTCAAAATATAATCATTCTCTGTGAGCAGGTTTCATGGGAGGCTTCTGGAGGCAGCCTTAAGGTTCAGAGTAATAATCACCTCAAATGCAGCCAGGAGTTAAAAGTTCAGATCCTTTATTGTCTCCTTCAAAAGAGCCTGGTTAGCTTTATTAAAGGCCTGTCTCTCTCCTTAGTTCTAAGAGCTCTTGCCGCTAGTCTTTTGCCTCTGCCAGCTTCAGCCTCTAGCTTTCTCCAACTCCAAAGCCTCCAGCCCGCACAAAGGTGATATATATGGAATGAATTGACTCCTCCTCTGAGAGTGATTGTAGGTTCTCTCTGGGCTTGTGGGAGCTCCTGGACTGAATCCTAACTTGTGAATCTCCTGGAGTGCCTATCAATTCCAGTGATTTAGCACCTTGTAAGAATCATAAAATCTCTTTCTTTCTTTTGATTTTAGAACATAGGTGGTCAGGAAGGGAGATGAAAACACCATAGAAAATCAAATCAGATTAGCAGTTTCTGAAGGGGCTCACTTGAAATAGGTATACATAAATCCATCAATATGGGAAATATTTCACATAATTAAATTACATAAGCACATAGCAATATAACACAGGCTAGAAGTGATGTAACAAATAACATGAATCAACATGAGAATTTATACATGTCCATAAGTCCTAGAAATAGTCCAAAAGGAATCTATTATCCATTAGTTCATATGCCAGGAATCTAGTAATTCTTGCTGGTTTTCAAGTCCTGCAATAGTCTCATCCACAATTTTTCATCTCAAGGAATCCAATAATTCCTGCTGGTTTTCAAGTCCTGCACGTCTTATCTTGTGTTAGGGAATACAATGATTCCTGCAAATTTTGTTCTTAGGTCTTCTCCTTTGTTTCCAGATTTTTTTTTCCTGTCTCTCTCTGATAGACAAGGTGAATAAGGCTCGTTGGTACCCATCTCATTCCTTCTCCATCTGTTTCTGTCTCCATCTGTAGGAATTCAAGCAAACCCTCTCTCCCAGGCAGTTAACCTATCTAATTCCCTTCTATTTACCACTTTTGGGATTTCTCCTCATCATCTGGCAATTACATTGGAGCTGTTTGCACTGGACACTGCCCTGTTGAGTTAAAAAGCCTGTATTCTCCCCAATTGTAATCCTTTTCTGCTATCTGATTGCTTTTCTGTTGGTTCATCGTGTAATCCCTTTCTGCCATGTGATTGCTTTTTGGCTGATTGATCACATCAGAGTCCTGACACACATACACATATATATTTATATACTTGCATATGTCATTGACAGCTCAGCAATCACATCTGCCAGTTCTTTGAATACCTCAGAGTGTAATTCATCTGAATCAGTTGATGTAAATTCATTTTCTCCTTGTTTTCCATCAACTTCCTTGCTTTGGAGCTTCTCTGGATTTCTCCATCATTCTCTGCACTGAGAACCTTTCCCACTCCCCAAATCTTTCTAGCTTCCTTTAATGTATTGTCTTCCCCTTCCATGTTATCAGTTCCTTGAAAGTAGAGACTGGTCTTTGTTTTAGATTTGCTAAGATAACAGGAAAAGATAATAACATGTTAGGGAGGATATGGGAAAACTGGACTAATGCATTGTTGGTAGAGTTGTGTGTGAAATGGGCTGACCATTCTGGAGAACAATTTGAAACTTTGTCCAAAGATCTATCAAACTGCATACGCTTTGATCCAGTAATGCTTCTACTAGGTCTGTATCCCCAAGAAATCATAAAAGAGGGGGGGAAACTCACATATGCAAAAATATTTTAAAGCAGTTCTTTTTGTGATGGCAAAGAATTGGAAAATGAGTTGGATATTCATCAGTTGTGAAATGGCTGAACAAGTGGTGGTATATGAAAGTAATATAATATCATTGTTCTATAAATGATGAACAGACTAATTTTAGAAAGACCTGGAAAGATTTACATAAACTGATACTGAATGAAACAACAGAAATAGGAAAACATTATATACAAGATTATTGTGATGATCAGTTTTGATAGACTTGGTTCTTCTCAGCAGTTCAGTGATCCAAGGCAGTCCCAATAAACTTTGGAACTCTGCATCAAGAGAGAGAACTATGAAGGTTGAATGTAAATCAACACATGCTATATTCGCTTTCTTTTTGTCTTTTGTTTTTTTCCCCAATGTGGTTTTTCCTTTGTTCTGATTTTTCTCTCTCAACATGATCATATGGAAATATATAAAAAGTGAATATACACGAATAGCCAAAAATAAATGTTTTCCATGTAAATTGGGAAAATAAAAATATTTTTAAGAAAATAAAATTAGAGCCAGAGGGAATAATTAAAGCGTAATCTAGTCTAGGAACTGCTAGGTAGCACAGTGGATAGAGCATTGGCTTGGAATCAAGAAGACTTTTCTTCATGAATTTAAATCCAGCCTCAGATACTTACTAGCATTGAGACCTTGAGCAAGTCTTAACCCTGCTTAACTCAGCTCTTCACCTGTAAAAATGATCTGGAGAAGGAAATAGCAAACCATTCAAGTGTCTTTTTGCCAAGCAAATCCCAAATGAGATCACTAAAGAGTCAGACATTACTAAATTATACACAATTGAATTATAAGACGTCTGTTCCAAGCCACTCATTTTACAGATGCAGGAAATGAAGCTCAAGAAAATGAAGTGATTTTTAGACATAAAGGATGATATAAGCAGTTAAGGGGAGCATGAAAAAAATTACTTGTTAGATCTGAGCATAGGGAAAGAGTTTATGACCAAATGAGATAGAGCCGCAGAAGGCAACATGGATAATTTTGGTATTTTACAAAATTAAATTTAAAAATGAAAAAAAAGTTTTTATATAATTAAAACCAATGCAGCCAAAAGAAGAAAAGCAGGAAATGGGGCAGAAGAGAAAAGAATTTCACAGACATATTTTCTTATCAAGGTCTCATTTCTCAAATGTATAGGGAACTGAACCAGATTTTAAAAATAAGAATCATTTGGTAAAAGGATATGAATAGACACTTTTCAGAGAAAGAAATCAAATAGATTTTTAAAATGTTCTAAGTTGCTAATAATTAGAGAAATAAAAATTGAAACAACTTAGGAATTCCACCTCACACCCATCAGATTAACTAAGTGACAGAAAAGGAAAATGACCAATGCTGGAGAGGATGTGAGAAAACAGATACACTAATGCACTGTTCTTCTAGAGTTCAAATTCAGTTCCATACACTTATTAGCTGTGTGACTCTGGACATATCACGTGGCATGCCACTCCTGTATCTTTGCCAGATGGATTATGAAGAGTCAGACATGACTAAAAAATCATTCGAATACACTGTTGCTGGAATTATGGACTGGACTAGTACAACCATTCTGGAGAGCTATTTGGTACTATGTCCATACGCCTTTTGATCCAACAATACTCATAGTAGATTTATACCCCAGAAAGATCAAAGGAATAAGGAAAAGAGTCATATATACAAAAATGTTTACAGCACTTCTTTTTGTGGTAGCAAAGACCTGGAAACTGACCAGTTGGGGAATAACTGAATAGGTTTTGATTTATGAATGTGGCATACTGTTGTATAACGACAAATGACAGAGAGGATTTTAGAAAATCCAAAAACATTTATGTGAATTAATGTAAAGTGAAGTAGAACCAGGAGAGTAAAGTACATAGTAACAGCAATACATGAAAGATGATCAGCTATAAAAGACTTAGCAACTGATTGATGTAATGATCTATTAGAATTCTTTTTCTTTTTAGGACATGACTAATATGGAAATATATTTTGTATGATTTCATAGAAACAGATGGCCTCTGTTTTTTTCTTTTTTGCCATCTCCTTGAATGGAATTAATACAAAAAAGAAATTTTATAGAAGAAAATGAAGTAATTTGAACAAAATCATATACATAACAAGTCCCAGACATAAGATTTGAACCTCAATCCTCAGGCCACAGAGTCAGTGTTCCTTTAACACTTCATTTACCCCCTCTCCCCCATCTATACCTCCTAACTTATGTTGAATTATGCACAGAGTACTCACTAGGCCCTGACTGAGGCAATTTCAGATTTGACAAGGTTAAACAAACTCCTGGGACATCGTGTAGAACAAGGTGGTTTTAATCCCAATATTCTGATGCTAATTCCAAGATATATTGGATATATAACTCTCCATCTCACCAGAGATGATGTTATTGTTAATTTTCCTTCATTCTCAAAGATGATGATGACTTCCAAGAGGTGATGCCATAACATGCAAGTGAATTAAGTAAGAGTAGGTGTGCAAAGTCACCAGCTTCACTTCTCCAGAGCCAGCTGTCCAGTGGCAAGATATACATCAGGATAAAAAAAAAATCGGAACAGAAACGAGTGTCAATATAAAGTAATTATTAAATAAAAATTAAAAAAAAAAGATATACATCAGGATGACTGGAGATGTTATTGTAGTATGAAATACACAATACGTATTGAAGTTGAACGCTCAGAATCTAACCACTTTAATCAATCTCTTTAAACTTTGCTAACTTTTCCCTCCTCCCAGGGCTATGAGAGGCTGGGTCTTTAGAGGCTCTTGAATGTGTTTGCTATTTTAGGAACGTTTGACCTTCAAGGATGTGGCTGTGGACTTCACCAGGCAGGAATGGGAGCAGTTGACACCTGTTCAGAGGTACCTCTACAAAGATGTGATATTGGAGAACTATAGGAACCTGCTTTTTCTGGGTGAGGACAGTTTCCTTCACAACTCAGAATTTATTCACCTGGATTTATATTCAGGCTTGTTTCTTTAAAGTTGCTCTGAGACAAAGATTCTCACTTTTTTGTGTGTCCTGGCCTTTTTTGGTAATCTGGTAGAGAGCTTATGAACCCCTTCTCTGAATAATGTTTTGAAATACAAAATATTACAGAGGATTAAAAGGAAATTTTTTTTTTAATTTTCTGACCCTTGGTTAAAAACTTCTGCTAAAGTATCTAACTGAATTTTAGCTTGATCTGTAGGATTTATAGCTTCTTAAACTATTAAGTCCAAAGGAGAAAATATACCCTTTATTTTGATGAGAAAGCTTTTTTTATTGTTGTTGTTGTAGTAGTAAATGGAAATTGGCAACTTTAGGATGCTGCTTCAAAGGCACCTTTGTATTTTTTATCCCCAGGGTTAAGAATTCAAGTACAGTATAGAGACCTGATGATATCAGAGATTTCTATCTTCTTAGTAAGATATAGAGTCTAATAGAATAAATTTTCTACTCAATCTTAAATGAGCTCTGTGCATGCCCTTCCACTCCAATCGCTGGAGAGACTTCCTGGTCCTATAGTACACAAGTCTTTTTCAGAATCTCTGTACTCTTCAAACTTTCTGAGCATGCCTTCTTTTTCCTGATGAGGAATAGTTAGGATTAAAATGTAATATGGATACTTTTCCCCCAACTTTCTCCATTTCAAAAAATCTATGAACAGGGCTTCCAGTGTCCAAACCAGAGGTGATTTCCCAGTTGGAGCAAGGAGAGGTACCATGGATAGCAGAGGAAGAAGTACCAAGAAGCACTTATCCAGGTAAGCAAGGGAGAACACAGGCAGATGGAAGTCATAGGCAGTAGCTCTGTTTACAAGTCTTTGAAATGTTAGGCAATGAGTTTTTTTCAATCATCCAGACCCAGAGAGAGGACCTCAAACTTTCAGACATGTGTTTCCTCATATATGTCTGTTTTCAAGTTATAAATCATTTGAGTGACATTTCTTCCTTTATATTTCCCATCAATCTGAAAGATGTGTGTTTTTCTGTTCAACATTAATCTTTCTACCTGTATTCAAGAGCTCATCCTTTTTCATTCTCTTGAGACATTTTTCCCATGCTTATTTTGACCTTCTCTAGGATCTTCAGTCTCTTCCTCTTCACTTTATGCTTACAGATACACATTAACTGCTGCATGTTACTAACAAATATATAACAAAAACTATTTGCCTCTGCTATCCTTTTGCTACCTTCTAATTTCTTTTAATTCCATTATTCTGAAAGTTTAATGTCTTGGAATGCAAGTATAAATAAATATAATACGAACTAGTATGAGATAAGCAAAAAGGAAAAGTCCAAATAAATGTCCTGAAAAATTTGAGGTTGGGGTCCCTGTCATCTTGGTAGATCAGGAGAGCTTTCATGAAGGAAATAACGTCTGAACTGGTCCTTGAAGGAAGACAAGGCAGTCAGCAGATGAGAGGAAGTTGTTCAAGGCATAGAGGAGAGCATCCACAAAGGCACAGAGTTGGAAGGAGACCAGACAAAAAGCAGGGATTGACAAGTTATTTTGGACTAAAACATGGAATACTGGAAAAGTAGTGTAGTTAGAGGAAATATGGAAGGTAAAGCTGACTGGGTCTGTGACTGAAGGCTTGTGAGAAGTAATTCAACTGCAGTGTCTGAACTGACCAGGTTCTGTGAATGAGGAAGCAGAAGCAGGCAGTGGGACAGTTCAAAACAGTAGGATCATCAGTCAAATGATAAGAAGTAGACCAGAGTCATGTCAAGAGTCCAGAAGTCCAGGATGTTGATCAAAAACACAGATGGTCTGTGGTTAGGTAAAGTTCAATAACTGATTTCCAAAAGGATTTTAGGGCATACAAGAGGTGACAGGAAGGAATACTGTCACATATTTTTGCAGGGGTCAGGGACTGGGCCACTGAATTTGACAGTGAGGGTCTATCTGCTTCTTGAGAGCCAACTCTGAGGAGACAGAGTTTGCTTTAGGTGGCTTGCAGTCACACCTGCATCCATCTGCTGTAACTTAATGCCAGCTGAGTGTGAAGAGAGAAAGAATCGCATGGGCCAGGTGAAGATGTAAAGAACAAGTCTTTCTTCTTCCGTGGGCTTGGGTTTCTATATTTTAAATAAAGCAATAACAAGCATTTTTTCAAGAGAGCATTATCTAAGGAGTCACCCTGATTGTTCCATGGAGTCACTAAACATTTCCTCACTTCTCTATAATCTCCAGGGTTGTATTGTTCTCAAGAGAGAGAACAGAGAAGTGGTGAGTCAATATCCATAGAGTGGAGGACAAACTACAGAGAAAACCTGGGCTGGCCTGAATCTTCTGATTCCTCAGAGCTGGCCCTCAACATCGTTGACTTGGGAAAAGTTACTTCCGTTTTCCTAGTGGGGCCCAGCTTACAGGACTTTTGTAGTGATTTGGTGATGGAGATGTGAAGGCAGAATACTCTTTCTACACCACTAGGGAAGAAATAGAGAAGGCAATGTCTTGAGATGGTAGCATTTTCAAAGAAATGCTTTTTTTTTAGAATGCAGGAAATTCACAGTTTAATAGACTTAGAGATAGGATTTAGTAGCAAGGGATATATTAGAAATGATGAAGAGGCTAGTATTATGGTAAAATGATCCCACCTTTACTTACAGATAAGTAAAATAAAATAAATAAAAATAAATATCTTTGCCAAGAAAACCCCAAATGGGGTCATAAAGAGTCAGACAAGATCGAACAATATAACAAAAGCATGGGAACTGAGAAAGAGAAATAAACATACATTAACAGGGAGGTAGCAGGAAGGATGGCTATGACTGTTAATTTTACACTGAATTATGGGCTAGTTTAAATATGAAGTCATACCAGGAAAGGAAAGAAACAAAAACCACTCTCTGTTTGCCTTCTCAGTGAGTGTGACTAATAAAGTGAAATACTAGAGAGGGAAGGAATTTAACTTTGACAAGGAGGAGGGTTTTCCTCATTATTAAAACTATTAAAGACAGCTAGAGGGAATAAATTTTGAAAAATTTATTAGGAGAAATGAGAGAAATTAAAATTATAGCCTCATTCTCATCAGTGGAGTAGAAAGTAAAGGTGTAAGATGAGAGGGAATGAGGATATTTTTCCCCTTCTTCTTATGTCATAATTTTCTGTCTTTTTGACTGGTTTAGCCTGATCTAGGTCTAAATTTCTTTCTTCCTCTTCAGATCCTTTTACTTTTTGCCTTAGAGATTTTAAGTTTTTAAAGATTACCTCATTCTTTCTGGTAAAGAAACTGAAATGTCAGAGAGATATTCCTCCCCAACCTTATACCTTCTTTTCTAGAAGGGATACCAGCTTGACTTTGTTTTAGACATAGTACTTGGAACTGACAGAAACAGACACATAACATTATGAGTATGTTGCTTCAGAATTCCCTTTGCCTTTGTACTTATTAGAAAAGATAATCAGTCATTTGTCATTATTGATAGCTCTTGCTTTTATGACAATTGGTGTTTGCCTTTCACTGCACTTGTCATGGAATTGAGAATTACTTGATTTATACTGCAACTTCCCTGCTTTCTCCAAATATGAAGATACTTGAGGGCATCAATTGGCAGTAAGCCCCAAGACAAGCACAAGCTGCCTTCACTTCCACTGAAAGTTTCTAGGTGTCTGTTTTTTTTAAAAAGTGTGACTATTGGTAAGTATCAAAATCATCTGCTTATCAACTTCTCTCCATTCAGTCAGGATTTAGAATTTTTTTTAAGAGGACATCTAGATATATGAGCATGATTTCATAATCTGGAAACTCCTGATGAGGAAACTATATAAATGCAGAAAGGGCAATTGCTTTGTGAGTTTACAGTCTAGAAGGTTGCTTAGGACCTTGAGAGCTTAAGTGCCCTGTCCAGGTTCCCTCTGCAAGTATATGTTGCAGGAAAGACATGAGCCCCTGCTCTTCCTGACTTGGAAGCCAGGCCATCCAGTTTTCTGTGCCACTTTTTCAAACTTGAGATATCACTTTACTGTTCCCTAGATATAATGTCTTCTAATCTTTTGTCTGCATTTAAAGTTTCTATATAGTGTGCCATTATATATACTTTTGACTGCTTTTTATTTTTGAAAATGGACTCCCTCTCTCACCTAAGCTAATTTCATGAAGGTGTTTCATATACTGATGAACAGTATGCCCCCTCCCTAGAATGTCCTGTCCATTCTCTAATCATATTCTACACATATTTTATTACCCAATTGAAGTCCCTCCTTTCTGATGACTTTTTTTTATATTTGATTCCTCCCTTCCTTGAACTTACAGTCTTTCTTCATCTTATATTTACCATTCTTATCACCAACATTCTAAGCTTTTCTGTATCTCTAAATGTGAATGACACTTGATCTACCTATCTCCCTAGGTTTTTATGAGGAAAGCAATTTGTAGAATTAATATATCACTATAAGTAGGAATTAATATTATTTTTAATCCAAGTAAGAAAATATCCTTAATCTCATGATTCTAGAAATATATGCTGACAAATGATTTACTTACATAGCAGTTTCCTTTTTCCTACCAAAGAGAACAGGCAACATTCGTATTTTGATTTCCCCCCCAGGTTGGGAAACTACTCTTGAGACCAAGAAATCAGCTACAAAGCAAAATACTTATATGAAAGAATCATCTCAGGAAAGACTTGCAGGATATGGCTTATGGTATTCAAATTTGGGACAACCTCACAAGGAATGTGATGGAAAATTCCAGAAGGAACAGGAAAGCCAAAACAGAAATTTGGAGCAAATAACAATCACTCAGAAGAACATGCCTAATAAAATAAGAATCAATGAAGGCAATATATTTGAGAGAAGTTTCCATTTTAAGCCGAGTATTGTTACAGAGAGGAATATTCCTCTAAGAAAAAATCCCCATAAATATGATGCTCATTCCAAAGCAAGTACAGATAATAGAATCTTCTCAAGAAAGAAACTTTGCAAGCATAGTGTTTGCAAGAAAGAATTTCATTATCCCGCCACTATGTGCAATAACTTAACTATTAGAGAAAAATCATTCAAAGCATTCAGACAACTTGTAATTCAGCATCAGGAAAATTATACTGCAGAAAAACAACTTAAATGCAATGAATGTGGGAAAATTTTTAGTAAAAATTCATCTCTTACTCTACATCAGAGAATTCATACTGGGGAGGAACCTTATGCATGCCATGAATGTAGCAAAGCTTTCTGTGATGGCTCCTCCCTTACTAAACATCAAAGAATCCATACAGGGGAGAAACCCTATAAATGTAGTGACTGTGGAAAATCTTTTAGTGACAGTTCATTTCTTGCTCAACATCAGAGAATTCATACCAGAGAGAAACCCTTTAAATGTCATGAATGTGGTACAGCCTTCACACGAAGTTCATCTCTTGCTCAGCATCAGAGAATTCATACTGGAGAGAAAGCTTTTAATTGTAATGAATGTGGCAAAGCTTTCAGGCAGAATGCATTTCTGCTTTTACATCAGAGAATGCATACTGGTGAGAAACCTTATGCATGCAGTGACTGTGGCAAAGCCTTTGGTGACAGCTCTTCTTTTACTAAGCATCAGAGAATTCATACTGAAGTAAAACCATATAAATGTAGCAACTGTGGGAAATCCTTCAGTGACAGTTCGTCTCTTACTCAACATCAGAGAATTCATACTAGAGAAAAACCTTATAAATGTAATGCTTGTGGTGCAGCCTTCACACATAGTTCATCCCTTTCTCACTATCAGAGGATTCATACTGGAGAGAAACCCTTTAATTGTAATGACTGTGGCAAAGCCTTCAGGCAGAATGCATTTCTAGTTTTACATAAAAGAATGCATGCGGGTGAGAAGCCCTATGAATGTAGTGAATGTGGCAAAGCTTTTAGTGATGGCTCTTCTCTTACCAAGCATCAGAGGATTCATACAGGAGAGAAGCCTTATAAATGCTGTGAATGTAGAAGGTCTTTCAGTGATAGCTCATCTTTTACTAAGCATCACAGAATTCATACTGGAGAAAAACCTTATAAATGTAATGATTGTGGGAAATCTTTTAGTGACAGTTCTTCTCTTTCTCATCATCAGAGAATTCATACTGGTGAGAAACCCCTTAAGTGTAATGAATGTGGCAAAGCCTTCAGGCAGAATGCATTTCTAGTTCTACACCAGAGAATTCATACAGGTGAGAGACCCTAATGTAAAGGATGTAGCAAAGCTTTTAGTAGCAACTCTTCCCTTACAAAGCATCAGAAAATTCATACAGAACAAAAGTCCTATAAACTTATTGATTGTGGAAAATCCTTCAGTGACAGTTTACCTTCTCAACATCAGAAGAGTCATACTGAAGAGAAACCTTATAAATGTAAGGAATGTGGAAAAACTTTCTCACATAGTTCATCCTTTTCTCATCATCATAGAATTCATTGCCAAGCTAAGCATTAAATGTAATTAATGCAGCAATTAATATTTGAATCTATACTGGGGAAATGCCCCCAATTCATACACTTAACAAATATATCAAAGTTTTTAGCAGAAAGCATCACCTTACTAAATGTCAGAGAATCCATACTGTAAGGAAATCCTACTAACATAGTGATGCTAGGAATACTTTAAAGCAAAATTATTCCATTGTTATTTATCAGATAATATTAATCCTGAACAGAAAATAGCAATGTAATGAAAGTAAGAAGGCCTTTATCATCTCTTAATTCTACCAAAGAAAAATCATAAGAGAAAAATATAAATGGAATAAGCTACAAAAAAAGTCAAATTGAGTTCCTTATACATCTATAATTTCATTTTAAAGCATAATTATGAGTATAGATGATGTGAAGAAAGCTTCAGGCAATTATGTCACTTCATTTGAGAGAAGAAAAAAAATTACCTGTTTATTTCTCTCCTCTTTGCTACTCATATAAACTGATTAGGTAGAGCTGGTTTTATATTAGGCTCAGGTATGGCATCTGAAAGAATAATTTATCAGTCTTTTTAAATTTATCAGACCCCAAATTGGAGAATGATAAAACAAAGTAATGCTGCCATTCAATAGAAACTGACATAAAAAGAAAATGGGTGATGAAGGATCCCATACGAAATTAGAAAAGAGTTTGTAGGACTATAGATATAAATTTTAAAAAAGAATGTGGGGGCAGCTAGGTGGTTCAGTGGACAGAGCACCAGCCCTGAAGTCAGGAAGACCTGAATTCAAATCTAATCTTGGACACATAACACTTCCTAGTTGTGCGACCCTGGGCAAATCACTTAACCCCAATTGCTTCAGAAAAAAAAAATGTGGAGTGAATTATTAAAAGTTGTTTCTAATTATCCATTTTTTTCATGATGAAATTAATCATAAAATAAAAAGGGGAAAATGGAAAAATTGATACCATGAATTCTCAGTCCCTTAAATTCCTTAATTCACTATAGAGAGAAACAACTCCTTTGGAGAAGGGGCCTGTTATGCTTTTCAACACTAGCACCAAATACTGATCAGTTGCCACATCAGGTAGGTAAACGGAAGAGCCCTAGGACTAACAGCATTCTACAGACTCTGAAGCTGCTGTTTGCCCAGCCCCTACAGCCATTATCCAGTATAGCAGCTTCTGTGGAAAAAGGGCCACTGATTTCCACTATCTGCCATCTACAGGGCAGATAAGCCAACTCAGCTAAAGTAGCAGAGCATTCTGTGAGAGACAGGAGATAGTATGTGCCAGGTGAGTTAAACCACCTTCACTCAGACTTCACTGGAGAATGACTAAATACTGAATCCAAGATCCCTGGCAATAGCAGTGCCCCGGACCATCAGCTATGTTTCTAGCCTAACCCTTTTCACTAATTATCCAGGATGGCAATCTTTGTGGAGATGTTACGTGGTGTTTGCTCTGGCAGCTGCTGAAGTGTGAGAAAAACAAGTTCTCACCACCAAAGCCCTGGACACTGGCAAATGATTTAACATCCGAAATGAATATGGTTTTGACATACTATACTGCTGTACTATACATAGAATGTTTCCATTTGACTTGCTGCTAAAATCTATGAAATATTGTCTTCCTCCATTAGAATGCACATTTCTGAAGTGAGACTTTTCACTTTTGTATTTGAGTCCCCAGCATGTGCTTTGCACGGAAGTGCTGAATGAGTGCTTTTTCATTCATTCTCAAGACACAACGACTTTGGTCATCGGACCATGTAGTCTATTAAAAGCTCTGTTCTTGAGATCCATAGAGTCCTTGACAAATGTCTCCCCTTGCCATTCAGTTTGCTATAATAACACTTTCAGAGTTTTAGCCCTCTACAATAGAGAATCATTAAATTATTGGGTAGAGAGGTGACATGGTCAGACCTTCATTTGGGAAAATTACTTTCATAAAATTACCTTGGCAAATGGAGGATGGATAGGGAGAGGTAGGAAGAGACAAGGCAAGGAAACTAATCAGAAGTTTATTGCTATAGTTCAATTATGAGGTAGTGTGGGATGCTAGCTGTGTAAGAAAAAAGAGAATGGATCATATTCAAGAAATTTTGCGAAGGTAGAATTGGCAGGATTGGGCATGATGATCAAACCAATGGGATCATCAAGCAAAATATAAGGAAGAAAAGAAGAGAGCCAGGGACAGACCTCTGTGGGGCCACCATAGTGAGTTTGCCTTCAAAGGAAATACTGCAAAGACAGAGGAGTAATCATACAGGCGAAAGGAGAATGAGTGTTACCGGAAAGAAGAAAGTACCAGAGAAGAGAGGGAAAGCAGCAGCATCAAAAGCTGCAGAAACATTGACAAATGTGAAAAGGATGAAGAAGAGATCATTACAATTGCCAAATGAGAAACCACTGGTATCTTTTTAAGAGAGTAGTTTCAGTTAAATGGGGAGCCAGAATGCAAAGAATAAAGAAATGACTCAGAGCAAAGTAAGTGCAAGCAACTATTAAAGATGGCCCTCTCGAGGAGTTTGGTCAAGGAGGATAGGAGAGAAATAGTGAATGATAAGAAAAGATGAATGGATCAAGTAAAAAGTTGGCTCTTAAAGGATGGAGGGGACATGTGAATGTTTTAGACAGGAGAAAAACAGTCAAAAGATAGGAAAAGATTGAAAATGAGTGAGAGAGTGAGGATGTTAGAGAAGATGGGTTGGAATGGGATCACTTCTGCATGGAAAGAGGTGAAAGAAAAAATAGTGATACAAGGCATTTGAGTAAAGTGAGATGATGAGGAGGAAACAAAAGGAATACTTAGCAAACAGCCTCAGTGCCTGAGGAACAGACAAATCTGTTTGGTTGAATCACAGAGTACAGAAGGGAGGAATAATACCCTTTGGAGTTAGAGAAATAGGTTGAGTGCTTGTTGTGACAGGCTTTGAGAGCTAAATAAAGGGATTTCTGATTTTTCTAGGGTATAGTAAGGAACTACTGGAGTTTGAAAATACCTGATTTCATCTTCCCAGAACAAACTACCCCCTCTCAGGAAAAACTCTTCACTTCTAATCTCATCAAGTGTCATCAAAGATTGGGAACTTGATCCAATCAGGCATCCCCTGAATTATTCAGATAAGCGCCCCTGCACACACACACTTCTGTACTCAACAAACTTACAAAAGTAGCCATTCATAAGAAGCTCAGTCGACCAAAAGACAGGCTAGGTACTGGGTCTCTGAACTGAGGCAAGAGGAATTAGTCGTCTTTTAGTCTCTTACCTAAGCAATCTGGTTTGGTAAAACTAGTTAAAGGTTATTGGGTTGGTTGATTGGTCATTGTCCTTCTTTCTTGAAGAAGACCAAAATGATATCGCTGTCAAGTTAGTGTGTCTGACTGTGACTGATAGACCAATAAAGGTAGTGTTTGGTTGGTATGTCCTTTACAAATATAGGGTAATAGCAACACAATGATGAGACTTTGAAGAAGCATTGGAGTGGAAGTATCCCCCCATTTTTGGCTAGAGTTAAGTTTCAATGATTTAGGGAAATGTGAGAAAACAGCCTCTCACGAGGTAGGTCTATATCTAAGACAATTATTCCAAGATTCTGGATAAGGTCTGAGTATAGTATTTTTTTCCCTGCTTCCCTTTTGTTATGTGTACAACTACTTGGGCTCTAATTTAAGCTTTGCTAACATTTCTCTCTCTACATTCTCATACCTGATCTCTTTTCTGCTTGTAACAGACAATGACTGGACAAGACCTGTTACTCTATCTTTGCTCTAGTGTGAGAGTTCCTAGCATGTACTTCTCCTGTAGATCCCCTTCAGAAACTAAATTCTGAGAATAAAAATGCCATTATTTTTCTATTCTCCATCATTGCTAAAAGGGTAGTTTAATCTCTTCTTTGTTTGCTGCCTCAATTCCCAAGCTTACCAACCTTAGGCTACAGCTGTCCCTCAACTCAATATCTCCTCTTGGCCAAATAGCTACGCATGCCATCTTGGCTTATACCTGCTTCTTCATCACTGGCCAGAATGGAAAGGCTTATTTTCTTTTGACCAAAAGAAGAAAATGTCAGAGTCCCCATGCCAAGATCACCCCCCTTTTTTTTTACTCCCCCATTTTTGCTATTTTCCAAGCTAAGGCACAGCAAGGAAGTTGTGTCCTGAACTAACACAACAAGAATCCTTTGTGCACACCCTCATATCTCTGAGTTCTGATATGCATCTGCAGAAACCATGTTCCAGTCACAAAGTCCTGTTCTAACCCAAACTTGCCTCATTGTTGCTGTCACTCCCTCATTGTCACAGATAAGCTCACTTCATAGCCATTACTTTATGTATCAAGGCTCAGGCTTGGAGGAGCCACTAGAATGGGGCTCCTCTATATCAGAGCAGACCCTGGCACCTGTGTCTAGTTTCCTTCTATCAAAGGAATAAAGAAACCCACTGGTAGCCCTTTGATTTTATTTAGTTAAATTTTTCAGAATTAACATTGATTATAATAACCTCTGTGAGTTCTTTGGGTTTTTTTTTTTTTTCCAGAGTTAGAAGTGGTTACCCTCTGTGACTTACTGGTCATTTATTTTCTGGGCTTGACGGGGATCTGAAATACACCATTTTGAAGTAGTTGTCCTTCAAATTCACAAATGCATTTTCTTGTCCAAAAAACAATTTAGTTCACTGAGAAAAGTACATGAAAAAAGTGTATGAATTAAGTAAATTAAATTGATAAATTTCTCCATTTTAAGTCAGAATTCAAGACATCATCAAGTGGATCAACAAAAAAGAATGAAAAAAAAATTTTTTTTTTAAAGACTATGTTGGGTCCTACCTTCTTGTGGTTTTCATGTACAAAAGCCCTACCCTGCTATAAGCCAGAAGCCCTCCTTCTCAGAAAGGAACTTCTACTTGAAGCATTTTTCTCACTCTAAAATTAAACTTCAGTTTTAGTTCTGATCCTCCTGTCTCTAGTCTATTTTGTTCTGCTCTGGCCATCCATAGGTTAGAGACTGGTTTTGGTCTAGTTGACAGTAGAGATAGAATGAATGCATTACCTTGGATTGCTTAAATTCCCTTATTTCAGAGAGGCTGAAATACCTAGGAAACCAGACACATGTGCCAGGGCCTCCTATAGGAAGAGATCTGCTTTATTGAGACCAAACCTTAATACATATAGCAATGGCTTCCCAGTGAGCTGCAGCTGTGACAGTAAGGGGTAGCAGCAACAATGAGATGAGTATGATTGATAACAGGACTTCATAATAGCATATAATTGCTATAAGTGTTTGTCTGAGTTCTGGTGTAAAACAATTCTGGAATTTCATTTCAACAGGAATTTCATCCATTGGGTGAGCACATGTCAAATTCAGTGCATAGTCTGTTTGCTTGGTCTCAGCTCTGGAAAACAGATAGTTTTCCTAATAGTAAAATTAGAGGCATGGAGATCCTAACATTAGCAAATGAACAAATAAAAATCACAACAAATCCGAGATATAAAAATTAATAATCAGAGCATATTGTGCTAACAAAACTGAAAATACAAAAAAAAATAGAGGAATAACTTTTAAAATATGAAATATCTAAATGTTTCAGAAAACCAGAAAATATCCCAAAGAATCCAATCTCAGAAAGGAAATATATCTATCTGTAAAAGCAAGATAAAAAACTACTTTCCCTGATTAAGGAGAATTCTATAAACTTTTTAAAAAGTTAGTATCCATCCTCCCCCACCCCCCCAAAAAAATGAGAAAGAATGCTACCAGAATCCTTTTATGAGATAAATATAGTCTTAATGCTTAAACCAGAAACAAATAAAATGCAGAAGAAAACTACAGGGTAATAACATTAACGAATGTTGATTCAAAAATTTTAAACAAAAAAAATCCATTAGGCTATAGTGATTTTTTCAAGAAAATGCTCATTATGCTCAAATGGGACTTATAGCAGGGATGGTTCAAATTAGGAAAATAATATATGTTAAAAACTAAAACATATAAAAGGAGGAAAGAACATGGGCTTAGCATTGTTGGATCTCAAATTGTCATATAAATCAGTAATTTCCAAAACTGATTAAAAATAGAAAAGGTGATTAGTGGTCTGGATCAGATAAGAAGAACTTAGAAACATCAGGCTAATTTTTAAAAATAAATCTAAGAACATAGAATACTGTGTAAATAGTTCTTTATTCAACAAGACTACTAGGGGCAGAATATTGAGAACTTGTTTTAAGCTATTTAGTTACAGTATATACAAAACTTAAAAAAAAACCAATCTAAATATAAAATCTTAGTATAAAATTGCTAGAGAATGGTACAATATAGCTTTCACAATTGTAATAATCAACTGTAGCAGTCTTTTTATAAGAGACAAGATTGTTACATGATTTTTAAAAAAAGCTTTGGCACAAAAACTTTGTAGCTAGGGAAAGAAAAGATGTGGATTGGGATAAATCTTGACACACACACAAAAATCACTGATAAAAATAGGAATCTATAATCAACAAGGGAGTTGTACAAGTCAGTGTGATCCAGAATTCCTCATTCCTAGGTTTATGCCTCATAAAAGCCAATAAAGGACTCAAGTTTACCAAAAAAAAAAAAAAAAAGTGAAATAAAAAATTAGACATAAGCAACATGTCCAAACATTAAGGAATGTTTAAATAAGTTATGATCTATACAATTAGGCTTTTTTTTTTTTTTACTACACCTGTAATTCCAGAGAAGTAAAGCCCAAATGGAATCAGATATGATTGAAATGACTGAACAACAAAAAGGGAGTTCATGCAAAAGAACTTCCTCTGATGATCAGCATCTTTGTAATTCACAAATCTTAGCTAGGTAACTGCACTACTCAGAAGTGGAGTGACGTGACCAGATTCCTGTGCCTGAAATGGGATCTGAAGCTTGGCCTTTCTGCCTATGAAATTAGCTCTCCACCATGTCATGCAATCTCTCCATGGAAAACACATTCATGTATTTGTAGAGATCTGTGCAGATTGGTTCAGGAAACTTTTAATTAGAAATTCCCTTCACCAAACTGAGATGGACAAATCATATGCAAGAGAGGTTAAAAAGAGTACCCGAGATACTGAAAGGTTAGTTTCTCTCCAGAACTGATTCTTTGGTGGAAGTAATATGTGTAGTTGGAATGAAATTCTTCCCATGTTTCTTATATTTATAGTATTACTTTCTTTAAAAGCTAAAAGCTTCCCCAAATTTATTGTATTCATAAGTTTTCTCTGAAGTGTGCATTAGAAATAAGCTATGTGATCTGGATAAAAGTCTCCCCACATGCTTAAAGCTTTTCTCTAGTGTGAATTTTCATTGAAAGCAAGCTAGAGAATTCTCATTGAAAGTAAGGCCAAAAAAACTCTTATCTATTAAAAACTTCTGGGGAAAATGGAAAGCAATCTGGCAGAATTAGGCTTAGATCAATACCTTATATTTTACAATGCATTCTAAATGGATACACAACCTTAACATTAAAGATCATATTATAACATTTTTCTAAAATGAGAAACAGATACTTTTCATAGTTATGAATAGATGTATTTTTAACCAAACAACATAAAAGATAAAATAGTTAATTCCTGGAATATAGTAGGCACTTAATAAATATCAATTGATTCATTGAAAAGCTTTTGCAAAGACAAAATTAATAAACTAAGATAAGAAAGGATAAGATAGAAGATAAAAAGGGAAGCAGTCAAATGAGAAATTATTTTTGTATAAAATTTCTTTGATAAGGGTTGGTATCCAAATATATACTGAATGCAGGAAGATTTTTATCCAGATCTCACAACTTATTTTTTAAAAATGGTTTTCATTGATGCTTTCTGTTTTGTACACTATCATAGCTTCCCACATTATCTCTACCACTCTCATTCCTAGAGAGCCAACCCACATAACAAATAGTATTTTTCAAAGAAAGAAAAAAGCAGCAAACCAATCAATACCAAGAAAATTCAAAAACATGTGCAGTGTGCTAACCCTGTGGATTCTCCATCTTTATGAAGTGAATTGAAGAGATCTCCTATTTCTTTGTGAGAGTCAGCCATGCTTTTTGTAATATTGTTATATTCACTTTTTTTTTGGAGGGGGAGGTTGTTCATTTACACATTGTAGTCATTGTGTATCTTATTTCCTTGACTCTACTTAACTCTTCATCATTTCATCTTCTGCTTTCCATACGTATTTATATTTATCATATATACCATTTCTTTTAATATAGTAATATCCCATTACATTCACTTATGACAATGTAGCTATTCCTCAATCTAGTTTTGGAGGAAAGAGGATGGGGCAAAAACAGGAATAAGCACTTACTATGTGCCAGCTACTGTGCTAAGTGCTTTACAATTCTCATTTGAGCCTCACAACACTCTGGGAGGTTGGTGCTCTTATGAGTCTTATTTTACAACTGAGGCCACTGTAGCAGACTGAAGACTGGTCCAGGGTCACACAGCTAGTGTCTGAGGGCGAATTGAAACTCAGATCTTCCCAATTAATGCCTCACTGTTCTATCCACTGTCACTTAGATGCGCCTTTGTTGTCACAAAAAGTGCTGCTATATGTTGATGTATATGGGACTTTCTTCTTATCAATGGCTTCCTTGAGATTTAAATTTAATAATGGAGTCTCTGGATCAAAGAGTATGAACATTTTAGTCACTTTATTTGCATTACTCCTAACTGATATCCAAAGTAATTATACCAATCCACATTTCTACAAACAATGTATCAACGTGCCTACCTTCTCACAAGCCCTCCAATATTGACTACTGTAATTTCTTGTCATCTTTGGGTTTTGGCTTTGATTTTTTTTTTTTATGGAAGACATTTTCATGTGGTCCTAATTTCTCTTTTGAGAACTGTTGATCCCTTGATCATGTATCCATTGGTGACTATTCTTATACACACACACATATACATTGGGGTTTCTAAATACTTTATAATTCCTTTTTTGAAAACTGTTTATTCCTATGTATCTTTTGAACATTTACCCATTGGGGAATGACTATTAGAATATACAAACTATTAGAATACATATATGTGTGGATATTTTATACATCTTCCACAGCACAACTTTTTCAAAGAAAAGTATAAGAGGAGGTTTATCCCAGGAATTCAAGGATGCCTCCATTGTCCATCTTTATAAAAATAAATAGATTGTCCTGGGACAGTTATAGGGGGAGGGGCCTCTCTTTTAGTTATTGATGGCAAGATTTTTGCCAAACTCATCCTTATGAAGCTGATACTTCACATGAAAGATGATCGTCTACCTGAGAGCCAGCGGGGCTCAGAAAAGGCTGAGGAATGGTCGATGTGCCCCACAACGGCAGGAGCAAAGCCAGAAGCAGAACAGAGGTCTGGACGTAACATTTGTATATCTAATGAAGCTCTCGGATAATGTCCGTCTAAAGAGCTTGTGGGAAATTTCGGCAAAAATTGAATGTCCCGCGTTCTGGATAACAGACAATGCTCTTGAGCCTTCCCATTACCAGTGGAATGAAGCAGGACTGAGTGCTTGCTTGGATGGCGTTTTCAGCGATGTTGTTAACCAAGATCAAGGTCAGCGGCCCCTCTGCAGGTAAATCATTTAACTGAAAACGGCTACAAGCCAAGACTAAAGAGGAGGGAGAGGTGCTACCTGATTTTGTTTGCAGATGATTTTGTGTTCGATGGATTCTCTGCTGCTTGTGCTAATTTTGGCCTAACAATTAACACCGAGAAAATGCAGGACCTATTGGTTACAGCAAATGGAGACGTTTTGAAAAGATAACTACACTTGTTTTGGAAGTCTACTTTCCAGGGATGTACACACTGATAATGCTGTTGACACATACCTTGCAGGCGATAGCTCAGTGTATGGGAGGCTCCAAACTGTGTGAGTCAGAAACCATTAATAAAACAGCTGGCTAGATCTCTAGAAGCAAAGCAAAGTTTATTTACGTTCTCACGAGAATCGGGAGTCCCACCATCGAGCACACAGTCGAAGGGAGGAAGCACTGTAGGGGGTAGGGTCGGAGCTTTTATCCCTAACGCAAATTCTCCCTTCCACCACTGACCCTCATTCTTATTGGCTGAGGATCTTACATTCTAAAGGAGGGAACTACCCAAGAAATTGAACTTGGCCAACAAGTACATAGTTGCCCACATTTGGCTGAAATAGGGAGGATAACAAGGAGGAGACTTAAGTATGCCCTTGACCTTAAAGTCCTTCAGGCCTACTCAAACTTTGAAATAGATGAAGCCTTACTCGATTTTCACAACTGTCTTGAAAGATCTCATTTTATCTCGTTCAGAAGGAAACCGTGGGAGAGGAGAGGGATTAGACTGCCTGGGAAACTGAAGGTCTCCAGAACCCTGGTGCTGACATCGTTGTAAGTCTGCGACACACAGTATACCAGCGCCTTGCTGGGACTTGGGAAGGTTCTGAAGCTCCCAAGTGAGGTGAAGTTCTGGACACTGAGGTCCCTTCTCAAGCAGGACTGCCAGGCCCTCAAGCTCTGCCGGAGAGATCCACAGTCCCATGGACGGGCCAAAGAGGGTTTTACAGAGAACTCGGACAAGGCGAGTGCTCATATGGTGGTCAGAAGTGGGACAAGGGCACTCTACCGGCGTCCTGGAAGACGCGCTCCAAGCTGGGAGGAAAGAAGCTCAGAGCAGAGGTATCTACCCTCCGGACTACGATTCCCAAAATTCCTTGCGGCGAGGTCGTTGTCTCTTCTCGGTATCCCAGGACGGCCTTCGAGTGAACTTTCGCCGCCGCCTCCTGCTTGTTCTTCAACTCCTCCCCACGAATCTCCTTCAGCTTCTTAGGACCACGTGGCGCCAGCCCTGCTTGCGGAGGAGAACCCGGAAGGGAGGGATGGAGCCGGTGATGGTCTCTGTGTGCGGGGCGGCGCGGGCCCCACAGGTGAGCGGCCTGGGAGGAGAGGGGGAGAAACGGGAGGGAGTGACCTGCGGTGTAGACGTTCCTCCCACCCCCCTCGCTGCAATGATCCCTGGGCTGGCGCTGGCCGGAGAACCCCGAGCATTCCCCAGGGCATTAATCCTAGGGTCTGAACCGGGTCCTGATTCCCAGCCCTGCGTACTGCGAAACCCCCGGACCCTGGGAGGTGAGGGTGGAGGGGGTTTTCGGGGATGATCCGGGCAGAATGGTTTACTAGCCTTGCCCCCGGGGCTTCGGGGATGATCCGTGCCGAGAGCTTTGTCAGTCTTATACCGGGGGGCATCGGGGATGATACATTCAAAGAGTTTTGCAAGCCTTGAACCAGCACATAGATGCCGTTTATTAGGATTAAGGGTCTCCTGTCCGGACCCACAAACCAGCCTTTTCCCCTGCTTCTTGGTTCCCTTGCAGTTTCCTCCCGCCTTAAAAAAATGGGACCAAGTTTTTGGGGTGTCACAAAATATTTGCTTATGTGCCGGAAGCCAAAGGCCGGTGATTCACTCTAAAAGATCTGCTCTTGGCTGATTTTGATTAAAGCCTTATTCCCTTCCTCAGCGTTCTGTGATCCATTTACCAGCATGCACCTGTGCTGATGCTTCCGTCCTAAGTTAGGCGATAACAGAAGAGGTGTAAGAGAAAAGTCTCTACTTGGAGATTTTAAGATTATTGTCCAGATACAACGCAGACTCCTTTAATAATCAAGCATTTGTTTTGGTTTATGAGGCAAAATGAGGGGGAAGAGCATTAAATAATATAATCATTCATGGGAGGAAAATTTTGTAGAATTGTAAATTTGGAATTGGAAGGGACCTTAGAGGTCATGGCATTCAATTCTTTTTGATTTTTTGGATGGGAAAAAATTGCATCTTCATTTTCACTCATCTTTAAGTAAAATTTAGTATTTATTTCAATTAAAAGTTTCCATTTAAAAGTTTAAAGAGTTCCAAGAAGGGCTCCATAAGCTTCACCAGGCTGCCAGAAAAATCTATGGTATAAAAATGATTAAGAAGCCCTGGTTTTACCAACTTTAGTCGTATTTCAAAAAATGCTTTGAATCACTGTTGATTAGAGAAATACAAATAAAAGCAATTCTGAGGTACCACATATCACCTATTAATTTAGCTAAGATGATAGGAAAAGATAATGATAAATATTGGAGAGGATGTGGGAAAACTGAGACACTAATACATTGTTGGTGGAGTTGTGAAGGGAGTCAGCCATTCTGGAGAAAAATTTGGAGCTATTCCTAAAGGCCTATCAAAATGTGCCTACCCTTTGATCTAGCAATGCTACTATTGGGTCTATGTTCCCCCCAAAAAAATCATTAAAAAGAGGAAAGGACCCACATATGCAAAA
This sequence comes from Antechinus flavipes, assembly GCF_016432865.1. Classification (NCBI taxonomy): domain Eukaryota; kingdom Metazoa; phylum Chordata; class Mammalia; order Dasyuromorphia; family Dasyuridae; genus Antechinus; species Antechinus flavipes. The sequence goes on along the minus strand of NC_067400.1, from coordinate 625,640,017 downwards.
ATGGAGCAGCTCTTTTTGTAGTGTCAAGAAATTGAAAATTGAGTAGATGCCCATCAACAAAATAAGTTATAGTGTATAAAGGTAATGGAATATTTTTGTTCTATAAGAAATGATGAGCAGGCAGATTTCCAAAAAGCTAGAAAGACCTAGGTGAACTTTGATATATATATAGATAGATAGATAGATAGATAGATAGATAGATAGATAGATAGATAGATAGATATTATTATTATTATCTTTTTTTTTTTTTTTGCTGAGGCAGTTGGGGTTAAGTAACAGGATCACACGGCTAGGAAGTGTTGTGTCTGATGCCAGATTTGAACTCGGTCCTCCTGACTTCAGGGCTGGTGCTCTATCCCAATTCACCCCCTAGCTGCTTTATATCATTTCTTTATATTAAGATGTAAAGAGCAAATCTTTGTTGAAGCCTGATTATGATTAACCACTCATGTTGACTTTTTTATGTTTCTCTTGACTTTCAACTTTGTATTTCAGAGTTATTACTCAATTCTGACCCTTTCATCAAGAATGCTTGGAAGTTCTCTATTTCATAAAAGTCTATGCACCTCAACCCTCACCTTCCCATAGTATTATAGTCATTTTTGCTAAGTCATTCTTGGTTACAAGCATCTATATTTTGCCTTTTGGAATATCGTATTCTAACCTCTCTGTTTCTATATAGTAGCAGCTGCTAAATTTAGTATGATTTTGATGGTGACTCCACAGTACTTGAATTTTTTCTTGGTGGCTACTTGCAGTATTTTTTCTTTGATCTGGAAGCTCGATTTAAGCGATAATGTTCCTAGGAGTATTTGTTTTGTTTTTTCTTTCAGGATTCTATTTCTACTTTTCAGTCTGCTTCTGTGAAATCTAGACAGTTTTCTTTTATTCTTTCTTGAAATATGGTATCTAGGATCCTTTTTTGTTCATGATTTTTTAGTAGGCCAATAATTTCTTAAATTTTCTGTTTTCCCAGGCAATTGTTTTTACTATGAGATACTTATATTTTCTTCTACTTTTGACTTTATATTAATATTTCTTGTCTTCTAGCTTCTGTTTGGGCTATTCTGACTTTCAAGAGTTTGTTGTTGCTTGAGCAAGGTTTTGTAATGTTCATCCTAAACTGTTTTTGGTTTTGGTTTTGGTTTTTATTCCTTTTCCAATTCTTTCTTCTATAGCTCTCATTTCTTTTCTAGTTTTTTTATTCTAGCACTCTCTTTTCTTTTACCAAAAAAAAACCCCTCTTTTTAAAACTCTTACTTTATCTCTTTCAGGAATACTAGTTGAAATTTTGCCCAAGTTGAATTTTTCTTTGAAGACTTAATTGTAGGTGTTTTGAAGTCATTTCCTGCTTCTGGGTTTCTAATTCTTGAACCTATATTGCCATAATAGCTCTTCATGGTGAGATTCTTTTTTTTTTTTTTTTCTGATTATTCTAGCCTACTTCCTGACTTTAGATTGTATGTTAGGGCTGAGCCCTAAAAATGTCTAGGCTGGTCCTGCTGTTGCTGCTTTCTTAAAATATTGAAGATTGTGTTATTTCAGTATTTCAGGATATTCTCTCAAACATGGGACGTGTTCTAATGTAAGAGATGGATGGATGGGTACACAAACAAACAAGAATACACACAAGATGTTAAGAGGGTGGAAGGAAAGTAGCAGCACTAGCATTAAGAGGGACTGAGAAAGGCTTTTTTTTAATAATAGCTTTTTATTTAGAAGTTATATGCATGGGTAATTTTATAGCATTGACAATTACCAAACCTTTTGTTCCAATTTTTCCCCTCCTTCCCCCCACCCTCTCCCCCAGATGGCAGGTTGACTAATACATGTTAAATATGTTAAAGTATAAATTAAATACAAAATAAGTATACATGTCCTAACAGTTATTTTGCTGTACAAAAAGAATCAGACTCTGAAATATTGTACAGTTAGCCTGTGAAGGAAATAAAAAAATGCAGGCGGACAAAAATAGAGGGATTGGGAATTCTATGGAGTGGTTCATAGTCATCTCCCAGAATTCTTTTGCTGGGTGTAGCTGGTTCAGTTCATTATTGCTCTATTGAAACTGATTTGGTTCATCTTCATTGTTGAAGAGCCACGTCCATCAGAATTGATCATCATATAGTATTGTTGTTGAAATATATAATGATCTCCTGGTCCTGCTCATTTCACTCAGCATCAGTTCATGTAAATCTCTCCAGGCCTCTCTGAAATCATTCTGTTGATCATTTCTTACCGAACTATAATGTTCCATAATATTCATATACCATAATTTATTCAGCCATTCTCCAATGGATGGGCATCCACTCAGTTTCCAGTTTCTGTCCACTACAAAGAGGGCTGTCAAGAAACATTCTTGCACATAAAGGACCCTTTCCCTTCTTTAAAATCTGTTTGGGATATAAGCCCAGTAGTAACACTGCTGGATCAAAGGGCATGCATAGTTTGATAACTTTTTGAGCATAGCTTCAAATTGTTCTCCAGAATGGTTGGATTCATTCACAACTCCACCAACAATGCATTAGTGTCCCAGTTTTCCCGCATCCCTTCCAACATTCATCATTATTTTTTCCTGTCATCTTAGCCAATCTGACAGGTGTGTAGTGGTATCAGAGTTGTCTTAATTTGCATTTCTCTGATCAATAGTGATTTGGAACACTCTTTCATATGAGTGGAAATAGCTTCAATTTCATCATCTGAAAATTGTCTGTTCCTATCTTTTGACCATTTATCAATTGGAGAATGGCTTGATTTCTTATAAATTAGAGTCAGTTCTCTATATATTTTGGAAATGAGGCCTTTATCAGAACCTTTGACTGTAAAAATGTTTTCCCAATTTATTGCTTCCCTTCTAATTTTTTCTGCATTAATTTTGTTTGTACAAAAACTTTTCAAATTGATATACTCAAAATTTTCTATTTTATGATCAGTAATGATCTCTAGTTCTTCTTTGGTCATAAATTCCTTCCTCTTCCACAGGTCTGAGAGGTAAACTATCCTATGTTCTTCTAATTTATTTATAATCTCATTCTTTATGCCTAGATCATGAACCAGTTTGACCTTATCTTGGTGTACGGTGTTAAGTGTGGGTCACTGCCTAGTTTCTGCCATACTAGTTTCCAATTTTCTGGGAAAGGCTTTTTGCAGAAGGTGACATTTTAAACTGAGCCTTGAAGGAAGCCAGGATAAAGAGAATAGCAAAGAGAGAGTTCCAGGTTTTTCCTGCATACATGCCGGGAAAGTATGCAGTCAGGAGATAGAGGGCCATGTTTGAGGGGCAGCAAGGTGACCCATGCTCCTGAATCATGTGTAGAGAGAGCAGAGTGCAAAAGGACTTCAAAGGTGGGAAGGGGCCAAGTTATGGGAGCTTTCAGAAGTCAGAAGATTCTATATTTGGTCCCACAGGCAGTAGGGAGTCAGTAGAGTTTATTGGACAGAGGGTCACATGGTGGGACCTTCACTGAAGGACTTTCTTTCAGCAGTGAGGTGGAGGGTAAAGACTCCCTATCGGGCTGTTGCAGCAGTCCTGGCAGGGGGCTGTGCCTGGGTATGGCAATATCTGAGGAAGGAGGGCACATTCAAGAGATCTTTTGGAAAGTAGAAACAACGGGATGTAGCAACAGATTGGATATAGAAGAATAAGAATGGGAAACTGAGGATGGCATCTAGATGACTGGGAAAATGGTGTGCTCTTACCAGTGATAAGAAAGTTAGGGGGAAGGGAGGGTTTGGGGAGAAAGATAATGTTTGGACATGTTGATTTCAAGGTGTCTAAAAGACATCTTAAAGAAGTCATTTTGAATTCTGAATTATTCATGGTCACTGGAGGTCAGGAGAGAGGCTAGGGTTGGACAAACGGATCTGAGGTTCATCAGATTGTCATCGCTCTTCCATGGGTCAGTGTGGAAAAACTCAGGAGCATGGTACGGCAGGCAGAGGACACAGATCAGCAGGCTGAATTCAAGGGCAAAGCTGGGGGTCACATGCAGACTAGGGCTGGATTGGGATGAAGGAGCCCCTCAGAAAGGCCTGGAGATGCAAACACTGTGGTGGGGAACTTTTTAGACTCATTGGGGAAGAGGTGAATCAATGTTTATTAACTGGGGGTGGAGTAATTAAATTAGAGTAAATTAGAAACTTGAGGACCATAACCAGGGTTGCACTGGTTCTAAAGAATATATGAAGTACATTCTTATTAATTATTAATCTTATTAATAAGAATTTTGTGACCAAAACTTGTGGATTAATCGTAGCTTTGGGAAAATTTTATATAGGGATTTAGAGAATATGTGAGCTAAGGCTGTCTCCATAGAAGTGGCTGAGGCACTCTTGTAAACAGGTTTAATTAATGGGAAATTGTGTCATCAGGAGGAAATTGCTAGGGATGGTGTCTCTTGTCTGATAGGGATAATACTTGATTATTAATGCGAATTTTTTGAAGAATGTTTAATAATATTAATAATATTATTGACCCCTGGGAAAATGCGGGCCCCTACTGGGCTCTGGTCAGCAGTTTCTACCTGTCCCAAGAAGACCCCTCCTCATCCTAGCAGTTTCTAATTGCCCCTGTTCTGGGCAGAGAGAGTTCCGAGGACATTTCTGGGACTAGGTTCTTGTAATCCCTCAGCAGCTCCTCCTGGGGTTAGACTGGTGGATCCAGACTCTTGGCCCACCTGTTGTTTCCCACAACTGTGACCTAGAAGAAGCCCCTTCCCTCCTTCCTCCGTGAGCATCCCTGTCTGAATAAGGCAGAGTATGGTCCCAAATTGCAGTTTTTCGACCCGGACTGGATGCCCCCCTTTATTTATCGATCACCTCTGAGGTTTGGAGTTCACAGCATTAGTGCCGGGTCATTACTGTAAGGAACAGGGGCTTTTATCTGTTGTTGGGAGCTTTAAGGTAAGGTATTCCCTTGTGGAGAGAAAAGCCGTCCAAGTGAGGAGGAGCCCCAGAGCAACATCATGGTGGGAGGGGGAGACTCCCAGGACACGGGGAGTCTAGAGGCCTGAGTTTAGAGCTCCCACTTGACCCTGTCATCATGCCCCAGGTTCCCAGCCCTTCATCTTCCCTGCAGCTCCAGGTGAGAGGGAGGCTCTGAATCAGCAAGACCGCATTTTGTGTTTCAGGAGGCAGTGACTTTTAATGACGTGGCCGTGGACTTTACCCAGGATGAGTGGAAACATCTGGATCCTTCCCAGAAAGAGCTGTACAGAGATGTGATGCTGGAGAACTACCAGAACCTGCTCTCTCTGGGTAAGAGAGACCTCCTGTGGCTCACACTTTGTATCTTGGAGTTCGCTTGCTGAATGCTGGGGGACGTGGGGATTTCTTATAAGGGCTTGTTGGCCAAGGACAGACCTGGGGGTCTGGGAACTTTACCCTTTTTAGGGAAGAGAATGGAACAAACACTTACCCTATACCAGACACTCAGTGCTTTCTGGTTATTATCTCATTTCAGATGAGGAAACTGAGTCGGGCAGAGGCTTAGCTATTTGTACACGCTCACTGAGCTGGTAAAGTTCTATTTGAACTCAGATTTTCCCGACTGTGTTATCCCATGGGCCACTCTCAAAAAGGAGCGAGCTTTGTAAAAGCCACTGGGGCTGGGCCTTCTGCACTTTCTGCTGCCTCAAGCCAAGGCTACCCTTCCCATATGTGAATAACTGAGGAACTTCCCGGGAGGCAGTTGGGTAGGGCGGTGGTCCCAGCACTGGGCCCGGAGTCAGGGAATGCCTGAGGTCAAACACTGCCTCCCTCACTGAGGTCCTGGGCAAGCCACTGGACTTCTCTGGACCTCTGTTTCCCCCTCTGCAAAATGAGACGATGGACTACGACCCCTTCAATCCTGAGAGATGGACAAATGACCCGATTTGTTTTCCATCCTTAACTTTGAACTTTGTATCCCCCTCAAAAGAAAAAAAAAAGCCCCTGTTTCCCAGGAATTCCATAGAAAACATCTTTCTTTGTATACCCTGTGGTCATTCTGGGGTGCTTACATGTCCCTGGAAATGGATAGGTGTTCCTGGATTTGTTCCTCAGAACTTGTTGTTTTCCCCAAGTAGGGCTTCCAATTTCCAAACCAGATGTGATCTCTCAGCTGGAGCAAGAAGAAGCGCCGAGGGTCCTGGAGGTCAAAGGGGTAGGAGGTAAGTGAATGAAAATTCATCAGTGAATGTCTCCTAAATCTCCCTTTGGTCAGATGGAGGCCTCGGAAAATCTGAATGGGAATTGTCCTCAGCTCTGCACTTAATTAAAAGCGTAGCGGCGGAGAGGCTTCGGGCAGAAGCTCCCCGGTGTTCCCCACAAATCCCTCTCCCACCCCCTTTTGTTCGTGGTCGCCTCCACTATCAGAAAAGAGAGCAGAAGCCCCCGCAGGACCCGGCATTCTCTCTCCCCTTTCCTCAAGGCCGGCTTTCTGAAGCAGCCTTTACCTCGCCTCCACCGGCCATTCCTGACATGAATCTGTTGGGATGCCCGGGAGGAGGGTGGTACGGGCCTGATTTCTGAAAGGACGAATAAGAATGGTTGCCAGTTATTTGGTCAGAATGAATCCTAGAGCTGCTCGGTCTTGGCCATTGTAGGAAAGAAAAGTTAATACAGATGGAGAGACTGGAAGGCTAGGTGGATGAAACGGAAGAGTACTTTTGGCATTTGAATAATTGCCAAGATGGAGGATGAGACTTTCTAACAAGAGGAACCAGTAGGAGAAAATATGAGAATAAATGTAGGTGATGGGACAGTGTGGGTCTTTCTGGAGCAGCTAATACTTGTGGGAGACAGATGGAATGGAAGGATAGATGGGGGAACTGGGACCAGGTTCTGGAGGTCTTTGAATGCCTCCTTAAAGTGTGTTCTCCTACCCTGTAAGTAAGCTAGGGAGGTGTGGGAATAGTGTTGAAGTGAGGTGATGGATCCAGGAAGGTTAATGAAAATTGGGAGAATAAGGGATTGGAATGAGGAGAAACCAGAGACAGGGGTTAGGAGCCTGTTTATTGCAGATATTCTCAGGGAGTTTAGATTTTGACCGTAAGCTCTAAGTATTCTTTGATATTTCACTTGATTTTCCTCCTATCTTAATTTAGTCATCGAGTGACCCTCCTCTTTCCTGGATGGATCCTATTTACTTTGCTGATCTTTCTCCTTCCCATCTTTGACTCGGTGGAGTCATAAATGCCCTTGTCAAATTAGCATCTGGCACAAACCTTGAAAAGATAAGCCCATTTTTTATAAAATTGGGACATGAAAAGATCTAGATCTCTACAGCCTAGAGTGATAGATCACAACTACTTAGGGGATATTTAATAACAGCATTAAATATTAGTTATTATTAATAATACTGTTATAATATATAATTACAATATATTAATGAAATTTAATATTTAATAACAGTAACTACAAACTACAAAGTCCTTTGTTCTTGATGAATAAAAATCTCTATAGATTTCTTCAATTTTTCTTTTATTTGTTGTTCTTACATTTTCATCTTTAAATGACCACTTGATTTACTCTCTTACTGAGCTTTCTTTAAACTAGTTTTTACTTATTGCTTCTGTCTCTTTTGTGAGATGATAACTGGTTGTAATCTCCTTCTATTCTCTCTAATATTTTACAAATAAATGTACTTTTTATATCACTGTTTGTCTTGCCAATTGTCCATCTGTTTGGCAAGGAACTCAGTCAGTTAACAAGTATAACAGGTATTTTATTAAGTATTTATTCTGTACCAGGCAGCACTCGGTGATATGCCTACAGAATAAAGGACATCAGATAGTTGCTAAACCAGTTTTTATATTCTTGTTCTCCTTGTTATGGCATTTGGTTTCTGCCAGTTAAATTTTCATATGACATTGGTATAGTTTGTTCTTCTTATTTCCTTCATTTCTATCTTATTTTTCATCATAAATTATTTGTTGAAATAAATCAAGCTGCAATTGTATTCTTAATAACTGGTGGCCTGATTAATACCTCAAAGGACTGTTGTGGGGCTCGAATTATAAGTGTGAAGCATAGCAATCTATCCCATCCCCAACCTCCAGTTCAAGAATAATTCCAACACTGGTAACAAGACATTTCTTGATATTTAAAAAATAATCAGTTTTGGGTTTTTTGTGGCATTTTTAGGTGCCTTCTAATTCTTTTCTTGAAGAAAGTATTCATAAGTAGACATGAAACTTCTGTGGACTCTATACTTTTTCAGCTTTCTCATTTCTTATTTATCATGGGTATTCATCAATACCTTCACATTTTGCCATTTTTCTATTGAAGCAACAGATGTTGTACAACTGTACATCTTTTTTGTGTCTGCAATGCCCATTAGTGACCCAAGATAACCAGTTGTCCCTTGAAATAGTGTTCCTTGTTGCTTTGAGGTGCCTGATAAAAAACTAACTCTGAGGAAAGCCTGGGAGCCATTCTTTTGTTTAGCTGAAAGGGCGGGGTGTTAGGATTCTTACAAGGTGCTAAGTCATTGGAATTGATAGAGATAATAGTTATCTAATTTAACTGGTTCAGTATGATTGATATAATCCTACAAGATGTTATGGGCCAGAACTTGAAACAAGGCACTAAGTGGAATTGAGGAGACAATGGTTAAATCTAGTTTAGCATTGATTTAATCCTACAATAAATAATGGTTTCCTAGAGATATAATGATTGGTGTATACTCAGTGTGGAACATATAAGGAGAAGCTCTCAGGGCCAGAAAGGACAAGCCAGCTAGAAGGTCTTGGAGCCTCAGCCAGGATTCAGTCAAGGAGATTCAGAAGCCAGAGAAGGCAGTCGGGAGAACTAAGGAAGATAGAGAAGTGGTGGCAAACTATCCTGTGGAGAACACTGAAACCAAGATCCGGAAGGCCTCCAGAAAACTAGCCGAGCCCCAAGTGAAGCCCAAGTAAAGGATTTGGGCTTTAACACCTAGCTGCATTTGAACTGAAATGAAGGCTGCCTCCAGAAGTCCCCCAAGCAACCTGCTCCCAGAAAATATTTTAGAGAAGACTATTACAGGGGGAAATATCTTTATATTGAGAATTTAAGGATGTTATAATTAGTTATTTCAATTCTATCTTATTAGACAAAGATCTTATATTTATCAATAAATAAGTTAAAGTTTTTAGGTATCTAAAAACTAGATTTTAGTCCACTTTTCCCAGTAATCTGATGCCTTTATTGAAGAATCCAAAAGGGATGACACAAGATTGAAAGCCATTTTGTATTTTCCTTTGTTTTATATGTTGTTATGGCCAAAGAACTCATTCCTTACGAAGCAGACTTAGTCTATTGCCAGAACCATACTTCAAGCTTTTCAAACATGATAGAATCTGCTTGTGGTAGCCCTTTACAACCTTAGACTTTGAGAGCCCAAGGTTACACCTCTATTCTGTGAAGAGTAATCGGTTTATAACCTTACAGATGGGTCTTTTTTCACCGTCAGAGACAACAGAGCCACTCTAAAAACCTGAATTCTAATAACCTGGTTCCATAGAAGCTAGTAAAAGGGTCTAAAAATGACCTCAAAAGAGAAGAAAAATGTAAAAGTAGCTGAAGTAGACCAAGAGTTCATATAGAAGATCCATGCTGGGATTGACTTAATTGTAGAATAGTCAGAGGGTGCTTTACAAGGTAACTAACTGAAGGAGGAGAAGATACCCAAAGTGTACAGAAACAAAGATACTGATCCTATTAACACTAAAGAAAAAAAATGTAGATTGGAAGGATAGCAACAACTTTTAGATTATAGGCTAGTTTTTTATCTTTATAAAAAAAAAGTTTGTGAACAAGCTGCATGTGCTTGGAAGGATATTCTCAATGGGAGTATTAGTAAGAGAATCAGCACATTTGTATTTGCCTGAGAGAGATAGAGAACATTCTGTTTGTTGTGTGTTGATTATTTTAAAAATACTTTTAAAAGAATATAAGATTCTTTGAAAGATATAATATCAAAGAGAATTATCACTGTTCCTCTGATCACTAATTTCAGGTGACATGTTAAGATCACTGGAATAGGACCATGGTCTGGGGGGTGCTGTCCCACTCCCAGGCTCCTGAGCCTCTCTGTTGATGAAGTTGGTCAGCAGGTGTTGCTGGTGGTGATGAGGAAGGTGGACCCCCTCTTCACAATGATTTCTCCCCTCAATGATGTGTATGGAGCTTGAGAAGGAGGCATGTCTGGTGGTGGGAGACATTCTTGTGCAGAAGACTCTTGGGCTCAAAGCCCTTGGCTATCTCCAAATTGGGGGGTGGGGATTTGAGGGAATTGGGCTTAAGTGACTTGGCCAGGATTACACAGTAAGTGTCAGGTGTCTTAACACTGGAATTGAACTCAGGTCCTCCTTTCTCCAGGGCCAATGCTGTAGCCACAGCACCCCCAGCTATCCCATCCATCAAGTTTTATGGGGAGATGATGGCAAGATGGTGGCGGTGGTTTGGGTTACCTGCACAAAACTTTTCTCTTTTTCATTATGCCTTGCTGTTTTATACCTTCATTGCCTACCCTACATATACAACACACACACACACACACACAGAATAGAGCTCAAATTTCCCAGTTGTTGGCATATAATTTGTTGATGCATGGGTATCTTTTGATAATTTCTTTATTCTGCTCTTTGATCTATCTTTTCGTCAATTAATCTTATTCTTAAAGTTTTGAATGGGTTTCTTGTAGAATTTTGAAGCCAGAGGTTTTTTCAGAAATGTTTACCTGTTAAGAATTTTTATCTATTTGGTTCTTTGATTTTTAATCTGGATACACTTGTGATTATGCAAAAAAAATTTTCTGTTTATAAGGACAAATTTATCTGTTTTGTTGCCTATTATTTAATAATAATAATAATAATAATAATTAGTATTATCTATAAAATTTGCATAGCACCTACTGTGTGCCAGGCACTGTGCCAGTTAACATTTTATAGTTATCTCATTTGATCCTCACAACAACTTTGGAAAGTAGGTGTTATTTTGCCCCCATTTTGCAAATGAGGAAACTGAGACTGAGAGTTTAAGTGACTTATTCAGTGTTGCATAATAAAGTGTCAGAGGCTAGATTTAGGTCTTTCTGACTGTCATTTCATCCACAACAGCTTCCTCTTTTTCTTTTTCTTTTCCTTGAATAACTTAGAATATTATATACCTCTGCAAGAACTATAGATGAAATATTCCATTAAATATTTTTTCATTATTTACAATATTATTTAGACTTTGTCATGATATACATTGTGAGATGTGAATATGATACATTTTTCTTCATGCTTTTTATCCAAATTACGGGTGATTTTTATTGGATAATGTATACTTTCCCCAAGTGATCTTAATTCTAGAAAACACTATTATGCACTCAATTCTATATCCGGAATATCTAATCTATCTTAATGAAGTCTTGGTTTAAATTGTTTTGTTAATTCGTTTTGAAATAAACTAATTCTTAAGGGTATTAGGTGGCCTTTTAAATGATATTCAGCTTCTTTTGTTATATCTTTGCTTCAGATATAATTTGTCTGTTCCTCAGTTCCGAAATCAAGACTTTTCCAGGAGGCAACACCTGAGAAATCCATGAACAAATAGGATCCTTAGAATAGTTACATTTTTCATAAATTTTATGATCAAGTCAGAAATATGTCAAGCACTGTACTCAATATCTATGTATATATACATATATCTATTTTTAATTGTAGTCTTCTTTAGGTTGGGGGAAAAGGAAGGGAAAAGTGCACAGCAGAGAATAAAAGAAAATCAATAAGGAATCAAAGAAAAGCTGGGCAGCTTTAAAAACAATGTATACTATTGATTATATAGCTTTTCTTGAAATGGAAATTTATGGTTTTATATTGAATCCTCTCTTATGGTCTGCTGAGTACATGGGAATTTTTTTTCCTTTTCTCATTTTGAATTTAAGCTTAAGATTTTAAAAATTACAACAGAAAAGAAATACACAAAATAAATGTACTTCATTTTGGAAAGGATTAACATGATGTAGTGGGAAGAATGCTTTCATGGACATTTCATTATTTTTTTTGTTTCATGGGATATGTCATAAGAACAAGAAATGACAGGTGGACGAGATGCTTCACTGTTTCTCTTGCTAATTATAGAGAAGAAATAGTGAAGGTCTCTCCTCCATGTATTGCATAGACTCCCAGTTTTGGTGAAATAACATGGGAAAATGCTCTACAGGATGGGCAAGCATAGTTGGGTGGTGATTGGCATTATTGGAAGAAATTCCCAAGTTGGTGATATTACAGATCAATATCTGTATATTGGAATATAATAATCATAACAAATAATACATTATTCTTTCTTGATCCTCAAAACAACCCTGTAATAATATTAATATTAGTGTTAATATCCCTATTTTATAGATGATGCAGCTGACTCTTAAGTGAGTCTTGCCTATGGTTGCTCATCATAACTAAGTTCCAAAGACTGGATTTCCATATCTATCACTACTCTTCCATGTCCAACACGTCATGCCAATTCATTTAGGTGTGGTATACAGAATTCACCTTTTCTTCCTCTTGAGTATTTAGATATCTAACTTTCACCACTTTTCTAACACCTCTTTTTCTTCTTGATTTCCCATAAATATGCAAAATTATAAGTTGTAAGCATTCAATACATATAAAGTGATGGGTTTTTTTTTTTTAATTATTCACTTTCAAGGTTGAATATTATTCTTGAAGGCACTGATGGAATTAGCAGTAGAATGGAAGACAGTACAAGAGTAAATACATTACAGTTCTTTTTCTTCAAATCAGTAACTTGTTTATTTGCTTGTTCTAGATTGGAAGACCAAGGCCAAAACAAATGAATCAGCTTCAAAATTGGGCTTTACTATGAATAAATCATTCCAGGAAAGAACTCCAAGTCATGGCCATCAGGATTCCATATCAAAAGAAACCTGTAATTATGCTACGGAGACACTTTCCCAGGATAATGAATGTAAAAAACTTTTTAGCTGTGATTCAAATATTCAGCATCATGGAATACATTTTGAAGAGAGAACTAATGGGAAAGCATTTCTCCAGGGAGAACATCTTAGTAAACAGCAGAGAATTTATTCTATAGAGAAACTTCATAAATGTAATGAGTGTGGGAAAACTTTTAGCTGTATCTCTTCTCTTGCTTTCCACCAGAGAATTCATACTGGAGAGAAACCTCATGAATGTAATGAGTGTGGAGAGGCCTTTAGATGGAGCTCACAACTGACTTACCACCAGAAAATTCATACTGGAGAAAAACCTTATCAGTGTAATGAATGTGGGAAGACCTTTATCCAGAGAACGCAGCTTACTTCCCATCAGAGAATTCATACTGGAGAGAAACCTTATAAATGTAATGAATGTGGAGAGGCCTTTAGATGGAGCTCACAACTGACTTACCACCAGACAGTTCATACTGGAGAAAAACCTTATCAGTGTAATGAATGTGGGAAAGCTTTTAGATATAGTCTATCTCTTACTTACCACCAGAGACTTCATACTGGAGAAAAACCTTTTGAATGTAATGAATGTGGACAGGCCTTCAGGTCAAATACAAAACTTAATGATCATCAGAGAATTCACACTGGAGAAAAACCTTATCAATGTAATGAATGTGGGAAGACCTTCATCCAGAGCACACAGCTTACTTCCCATCAGAGAATACATACTGGTGAGAAACCTTATGAATGTAATGAATGTGGGAAAGCTTTTAGCTCAAGGTCATCCCTTACTTATCATCAGAGAATTCATACCGGAGAAAAGCCTTTTGAATGTCATGAATGTGGACAAACCTTCAGGTCAAATTCACACCTTACTTCCCATCAGAGAATTCATACTGGAGAAAAACCTTATGAATGTCATGAATGTGGGCAAGCCTTCAGGTTATATAAACAGCTTATTTCTCATCAGAGAATTCACACTGGAAAGAAACCTTATGAATGTGATGAATGTGGGAAAGCCTTTAGCTCAAGTTCATCCTTTATTTACCATCAGAGAATTCATACTGGAGAAAAACCTTATAAGTGTAATGAATGTGGGAAAGCTTTTAATCAGACCGCACAACTTACTTTCCACCGTCTAATTCACACTGGAGAGAAACCTTATGAATGTAATGAATGTGGAAAGGCCTTTATTCAGAGGGCAAACCTTGATGCACATCAGAGAATTCATACTGGAGAAAAACCTTATCGGTGTAAGGAATGTGGGAAAGTTTTTAAGCACAACTCATCCCTAATTTACCACAAAAGGAGTCATACTGGAGAAAAATCTTATTAGTGTAATGATTATGGTCAAGTTCTTAGATGAAACACACTTTCCATGTCAGCAAAAAATTCATAATAGAACTCTCTAGTCTTTTGAAAGGCACAAAACATAGCAATGAAAAATTAATATTATAGCAAAAAAAATTATAATGGTGAAAAGGTCTTTGGACAGAGCAACATTATTGGATATCATACAGTTCATACTGGAGAGAACTTTTGTGGGAGTGGCCTTCATCCATAAAATGTCTTCCATTATCAGAATTCACACTGGAGAAATCAAGTTAATGTCGTGAATGTGGGAGACACTTTAGCTGGAAGATATTCTTTCAGTAATTTAAGAATCTCATTTTAATGGGATATAATAGAAACTGTAGCAAAGGATTATTTTTAATTGTGAACCTTACTGAACTCGATTGTGAATTCATATTCAACAGAAGCTTTACAAACACTTCACTGACTGTTTCACAAAATCACTCAATCTCAGAGATAGAAGGGAGTCAGAAACCATTTAATCCAGCCCATACTAAATAAAGAATATCTCAAGACAACACCCCTCCCCCCCAATAATCTTTTAACTTTTCCTACAAGATCTCTGGTAAGGTAGAATCCCAGTATTTTCCAAAGCAACTCATTCAACATTGGGAAAGCTCTAATTATTAGGAAACTTCATGTTCCCCTGATTTTTCTTTTTGATACACATCATCAGTTCCTTCAACTGGTTGCATATGACATGAACTTGGCCTCTTTCACCATCTTCATTGACCTTCTTTGGACACATTTTATCCATTTCTTTCTGAAAATGTAATGCTCAATAGTTCAGGTGTGACTTGACCAGGGCAGTGTACAAGACTATCACCTCTTTGTCTCTGAAAGCTGTGTCTCTCAAAGCAGCTGAAGCACTTCATCCAGTGTGGTGCCCATTGACTGAGCCATGATTTTTCTTTTATCTTTCTTTTTCTAAATCATCTCAGGGAGTTGGTTTTCATTTACTCTTCTTTGTCTAAATAAAGCACACATTTTCTTTCCCCAATAGCATTTTATTTTTCCAAATACATTTAAAGCTAGTTTTCAACTTGATTTTTGTAAAACATTGTATTCCAAATTTTTCTCTCTCCCTCATTCATCTTCCTCCTCTTCAAGACAGTAAGCAATCTGACAGTATGTGCAATTCTTCTAAACATGTCTGTATTTATGTTGTGCAAGAAAAAACAGATCAAAAGGGAAAAAAACACAAGAAAGAAAAAAAAAAGCAAGCATAAAAACAACAAAAAATGGTGAAACTATGCTTCAATCCCCATTCAGTCTCCTTAGTTCCTTCTCTAGATGTAGATAGCATTTTCCCTCCTAAGCCTATTGCTGTTGCCTTGACTCTCCTCATTGCTGAGAAGAGCTAAATCCATCAGAGTTGATCATCATATAATCTTATTGCTGTGTATGATGTTCTTCTGGTTCTGCTCACTTCACTCAGCATCAGTTCATGTCTTTCCAGGCTTTTCTGAAGTCATCCTGCTGATTATTTCTTATGGAACAATAATGTTCCATTACATTCACATATCATAACTCATTCATTCATTCCCCAGTTGATGGACATTCATTCAATTTCTAATTACTTGACACTATAAAAAAGAGTTATAAAGCAAACATTTTCTAACATTCTCATTAACAGGACTCACTCCCCCAAATAGTTAAGCAAATTCAACTCAGAAGACATTTTTATTACTTGTACATCCCATTTTCCTCTTCTGTAATTTACCATTAACATAAATTTCATAATTTAGTACCAACATTTTCTTATGTACATGACCATAGTTATATTGCATTTTAAAATTATCTTCATTCAAATTGTAGTCAGTATTCTATACCTTCTTCTCTGTATTATTTCCTGTTTTCCCATGTTCTTCTGAATTTGTATTCATCACAGTATATTACATTCAGATACCATCATTTCTTCAGCCATTTCATTGGGCACAGCATTTCATTTTTCCTCAAATTTTTGCTGTTATAAGTAATACTACTAAAAACCTTTTTTGTACATATGTGTTCTTTCTTACTGTTATTAGCTTGTGGGACACAATAGCAGTAAAGAGATTAATGATGGCATAGCTTTTTTGCTTTTTTTGTTGTTTGCTTCTTTTTTCTTCTTTTCCCCTTTTGATATGATTTTTCTTGTACAGAATAAGTGGAAATATATTTAGAAGAATTGCACATGTTTAACCAATATTGGATTACTTACTGTCCAGGGAAAGGGGAAGGTAGGAAGGAAAGGAGAAAATTTTGGAATACAAAGTTTTGCAAGGTTGAATGTTGAAAACTATTTTTGCATATATTTTGAAAAATATAAAGATACTATTTTTAAAAAGTTTTGTAGAAACAATAAAGAGACTGATGATGGCAGCTAAGTGACATAGTAGATAGAACAACCTGTCCTGGATTAGAGAGGATGTGAGTTCAGCTGTGGCTTCAGACACTGTGAACCTGGGCTAGTCACAACCCCAACAGTCTCTTTAAAAAACCCAAAACCAAAATGATGAATTAAAAAATATTTTTAAAAAATCTTCTTGTGTAATTACAAATTATTTCCCAGAATAGTATATACATTCACAATTATACCAGCAGGAAATTAGCCTGCTTGTCTATCCACAGGTCCTCTACTATTAAATTTTATTTTTTATCATTTATTCTTTGCCAATTTGACATATATAAGATGATAGCTCAGCATTGCACAAGTCATTCCCCATGCCTGGAGTGAATGCTTTCATCCTCTGACCCTAGAAATCCTTCCCTTCAAGGATCAGCTCAGGTACTACCTCCTAGGAAAAGCTCTTCCTGAACCTTCTAGTTGTTAATATTCTTTCCCTCCAATTATAATTATTTATCTCTGTACATGTGGTCTCTTGGCAGAATGTAAGTTCTTTGAGGGTAGAGACATTTACTTTAGTATTCCTAACACTTGGCAAAGTGCCTTTGCACCTATGAGTGCTTAATAATTTCTTTTGATTTCTTAAAACTTTTTTCTCCTTATGAACTTTATTTTATATAAAATTAAAACAATCCTGTTTTAGTAATTTAAATTCTAGACATTTCTGTACTTTGTAGATATGATCAATGGATTTCTTTTTTTCTATCATTTCCTCTTTATTTTTGTTAATACTGTATAGAAATGCTAATAACTTTTTGGATTCATTTTACATCTGTTTCCTTATTAATCATGTCTGGTTATCTAAATAAACAATCAAGCATGTAAACAGTGGTTGTTTTAACTTCTTTTTACTTATTAATTTCTCTTGTGTTATTTGAATAAGTATCTTTTTTTGCATGGTCAGATTAAGGAGTAGTCACCCTTGCTTTTACCATGGTTATTATTCAAAAATTTTCCTGTAGTTTTCTAGTTCTTGGTTTTTAAATAAATATAAACACTTTCAACACATTTTAAAAGGGTCTGTTGAGGACCACGCATAGTTTAGAACCCAAAAATCCTGTAAAGGGCTAATAGAGGACTGCACAAAAAAGTCAATTCTCTAGCCTCTACATCTGTGAATCACAACACACTTGAGAAACTAAAGAAATGTTTTGGTTTTCACAATCTTTAACTCTAAGCAGAGCTGCCAGACTGCCATGACCCTGATCAGTATTTGAAGGTCATAAAACATGATGCAGATGTTGCTTACGAAAAATGTCTGCTTTTTAAACAATAATGACCTTGCTATGCTTAGAAAATATATATTATGTATAGGAATGTGTTGGAATCCTTACAAATTGTAAAGTCAGTAGAGTTGATAGAGACAATAATTATCTAATTTAGCATGGTTCAGTATGATTGATCTGATCTTACAAGGAGATGTTATGGCCAGAAGAAACAAGGTACTAAGTGGAGCTGATAGAAACAATGCTTGTGTTCACACCTTTAGAGAGCTCATAAAAGCAAGAAGCTCTTAGGGCCACAGAGCACTCTGGGAGAAAACCCACAAACCCACTCTCGGAAGTGGATTCAGATTCATTCCAACTTTCACCTTGATGCTGGCTGGAGATATTTGGAATGGTGGCTGGCCTCCTGCATTTCCCCCACTGAGACCTAGGCTGGTCTGAAAGGCTCTCCAGAAAGCTGCCCAGCCCCGGGCAAGGAGATAAGAGATTCATTCCATCTTCCACCTTTGTGCTGGCTAGAGGCTGAAGGGAGCAGAGGCAAAAGATTAGCAGGTTTCTGAAGGGGCTCACTTGAAACAGATATACATGGTATACATAAATCCATCAATATGAGAGGCATTACACATAATTTACATAAGCACATAGCAATATAACACAGGCTAATAATAATATAACACATAACATGAATCAACACGAGAATTTATATATGTCCATAAGTCCTAGAAATAGTCCAAAAGGAATCCATTGTCCATTAGTTCATGTGCCAGGAATCCAATAATTCCTGTAAGCACTGAAGTACTGCAATAATCTCATCAACAATTTTTCATCTCAAGAAATCCAATGATTATTACTGAAACAGTCTCATCTTGTGTTAGGGAATCCAATGATTCATGAAGATTTTTAAAGTTCTTTTAACAGTCTCATTGTCAGCCATGTTCTTTCGGTGTCAGATGTTTCTTAAATCTTCTCCTTTGTTTTGAAGTTTTTCTGCTTTTCTGTTTCTCTCTGATGGACAAGGCGAATACAGCTCGTTGGCACCCATCTGATAAATAAATCAGAGGTTTTCACTATAGCTGCCGCTCATCGCCTTGTATCATTATTGTCTCATATGACATGATCTGTTCTGTTGGTTAGAATTAGATCCCTACAGTCACTAACAAGTGGCTCCCTTAACAAGGGTCTTTTCTTATCTACATATTTTTTTTGTTTTCAGTATAAATATATAACCATATATTGTTAAAGCCCCTAATGTGTCTCAATATAAGCAGAATTTTTTTCATCTTATTTGGTAAATTAAGTACTTTTTCTGATGTTTAGTATTTGACCTTCCAAAAGTCTTCTCCAGCTCCAGAATTCAAAAGCACTGATTCTTCAAAGCTCAGCATTTTTTTATAGTCAAAACTTACAGACATACATTGCTAATGGAAAAACCAAAGTTTTGACTACATAGACCTTTGTTAACAAGTCTGCATTTTAGTATGCTGTTTATATTTGCCATAGCTTTCCTTCCAAGGAGCATCTTTTAATTTCTTTTAATTAAAAATGCTTGTTTCTTGTTCTAAAAAAAGATTCAATCACCATCTGCAGAAATCTTTAAACCCACAAATATAAAATCTGCTTCTACTGTCTTCTCCGCCCCCCCCCCCTTTTTTTTTTTTGCCAGGAGGTGATGGAATCAGTTGCCAAGAGCTTGTCTGTTTGGCCTTTTAAATTTTTTTAAATTTTTACATTAAGCTTCATAATCTCATGAACATTGGCAGTTTGGTCTGTAGTTCTTCTGACTCTGAAAATTAGGCTTACTCTTCTGATAATTCTTGGTTCACTATCACTGAAGCCTAGCTTGAAAAATTTTAAGTATAACCTTGCTGGCATATGAAATGAGCATAACTGTTTGGTAATTTGAACATTTTTTGATGCTGACCTTCTTTAGGATTGGGACACAAATTAATCTTTTTCCATCCTAGTAGCCAATGTTGAATTTTCCAATTTTTCATGCATATTGTGTGCACCATTTTAATAGTATCATCTTTTAGGATTTTAAATAGTTCAGCAAGAATTCCATCACCTCCACTACCTTATTGTTAGCAATGCTTTCTAAGGATCACTTAAATTCATTCTCCAAAATTTTAGGCTTTAAATCAGTAGCCGCATTTCTTATTAAGTTCTTTTGTGTATTCTTGCCAAGTCTTCTTAATCTCTTCTGTCAACTCTCTACTGTTTTCAAATTTTATCATGGCACAAAAACTACAGCAATGTAAATGAAATCAGTGTGAATTCAGGATAATCCTATTGACAAACATTGCTCTAGAAGGGACAGTAAGATGATATACTACCATCCTCTCAGAGATTTGGGAGTCATACTATAAGACCTGGTTGTTTTGTCAGTTGTTTTTAAGTGTTTTTATTTTTGTTTTTTTCCCCCAAGAAAGAGTTCAGTCTATATAGGGGATATATATGGGAAATAATTATGGTCTAAAAAAAGATAAATACAACTTAAATATTAATTTTTTTTAATGACAGTATTATAAGGATACTGTTGGGATCTTGGTAGTGCTAAAGAAACATCAAAACGAGATGAGCTTGGTAAAGAAAATGAAGGAAAATAAAAGGTGTAGGTGGGGACAAAGAGGATTAGATCTGTTGAGAGAAAGTAGATAATCATAAATAAATAGAACTAATGCATCTAGAGAATGTGAAAATAATATTATTTTCTGAACTCTACTTTCCAGCCAAATTAGCTACTTAGTGTTCCCCAGTGTCAGCATTCCACCCCTCCTTTCTCTTCATTCAACAAACACAAGCATCTGTACCTTTTCTCAGACTGTGCTTTCCTCTGTCCTCTTCTCTGTCTCTCAGCTTCCTATGAGGCTCCATTCAAGTATCTCCCATTGGAAGTCCTCTAGGTTCAAGGTTCTTTATTTTTCAATTTATTTTATTTGGAAAAAACAGAGTGTAGCTCTAGGTTCTTAACCTGGAATCTGTCAACTCATATATGTGTGCATGGAATCAGTTTCCAGATAAACTCTGAATGTTGCTTAAGATGTATAATGGAAAGAAAACCCTTATTTTCCTTGCATCAGTCTTTGGCCCTGGGAAATTTTTAGAGTCCTTGTCAGAGTCCTGAAACATTAAATAAATCTGGCCTCTAAGGAACAAGATAAGTTATTCTCAGTCATTTAGGGTTAGGTGCAAACAATGCAAAAAGATTTTTTAACTATTTGTATTTGGTGTCATTATTTATTTATTTAAATAAAATTATTTATTTAAAAACATTCTAAGGAGGAGTCCTGAAGTCTTCACATGCCAAAGGTATTCATAACACACAAAAAGTTAAGAAGCTTTTTTCTACTTGCTAGTACTCTCCTGGATGAATTATACTGCCCTTATTGAATAAATATTATATCCTTTGGAAGAAAATAAGTTTCTTTTTTAAATTTTCTTTTTTTTTTTTTTAGATTATACATGCACAAAATGTTTGTAGCAGCCCTTTTTGTAGTGGCAAAGAACTGGAAACTGAGTGGGGAATTAATTCCTCAATATCAGTTGGGGAATGGCTGAATAAATTATAGTATATAAATGTTATGGAATATTATTGTTGTATAAGAAACGATCAGCAGGATGATTTCAGAAAGGCCTGAAGAGACTTATATAAACTGATGTTAAGTGAAGTGAAAGAACCAAGACAACATTGTACACAGCAACAACAAAATTAGGTGATGATCAGTTCTGATGTTTATAGTTCAACAATGAGATGATTTGGGCCAGTTCCAATGGACTTGTGATGGAGAGGGCCATTCAGAAAGAATGTGGATCATAACATAGTATTTTTATCCTTGTTGTTGTGGCTTGCTTGCTTTTTTTTCTTTCTCATTTGTTTTTCCTTTTTGATCTGATTTTTCTTGTGCAGCATGATAAATGTGGAATATGTATAGAATTACACATGTTTAACACATAGTGGATTACTTGGTGTCTAAGGAAGGAGGTGGAGAGAAAGGAGAGAAAAAATTTGAAACACAATGTTTTTCAAGGGTAAATAGTGAAAACTATGTATGTATTTTGAAAATAAAAAACCAAAAAATAAATAAAATAAAATGCTTGTTTCTTGTTCTAAAAAAAAGGTTATATGTTATGGGCCAGTGTTGGAATCTTTACAAACTGCTAACTAATTAGAGTTGATCTGATCTTACAAGAAGATGTTTTGGGCCAGAACCTGAAACAAGGTACTAAGTAGAACTAATTAGTACAATGCTTGTGTTTACACCTTTACTCATCGGAGTTCACAAGTTTGCCAGATTCACAAAGTAAACCTTGTACCTTTGTGAATTCACACCTCCCTTAAAGCTCTTAGGGCCAGAGAGCACTATGGGAGAAAACCCATAATCCCATTCTCTCAGAAGAGTCAGATATAAGGCCAGTGAAGAGAGAGCTATTCCAGATTATATTCCACTTGGCTGGCTGGTCGCGGAAGAGAGTTCAGCTGGACTGGAGAGGAGCACTCTGGTGCAGACACAGAGCACTTTGGGAGAATTAGCGGAATTACGCCAGAAGCCCTCTCTCCGAGGCAAGAGAGAATATTTTCCATTTGGCTGGCTGGTGGCAGAAGAAGAGTTTTCAGAGGATAAAGCTACGAGTGGAGAGTTCAGTGGACAACCAGATTCATCTTCTTCTCACACCACCGTAGCTGGTGGCTGGGCTCCTGCACTTCCCCCACTGAGACCAAGCTGGTCTGAAAGACTCGCCAGAAAGCTAGCCAAGCCCCAAGTGAAGGAGACAAGAGATCCATTCCAGCTCTGTGCTGGCTGGAGGCTGAAGAAAGCAGAGGCAGAGGCTGAAGGACAGAACCTTTGGATTTGGAGATATTCGGAGGGCTCTAAGCTAAACCGGCTGTGTTTTGAGAAGAACAAGAACTCCAACATTTGAACTCCAACATTTCCCTGTTCCCTGTTCGGGCGCCAAAATGTGGTGATCTTCCCAAATGCAGCCAGGTGATAAAAGTTCAGATCTTTTATTGTCTCTAATATAGCCCGGTTAGCTTAGAGGCCTATCTCTCTCCTTGGTTCTAAGAGCTCTTGCAGTTTTGTCCTTTGCTTCTGCCTCTGCTTTCTTCAGCCTCCAGCCAGCACAAAGATGGAATGAATCTCTTGTCTCCTTCACTTGGGGCTTGGCTAGCTTTCTGGGGAGTCTTTCAGACCAGCTTGGTCTCAGTGGGGGAAGTGCAGGAGCCCAGCCACCAGCTACGGTGGTGTGAGAAGAAGATGAATCTGGTTGTCCACTGAACTCTCCACTCGTAGCTTTATCCTCTGAAAACTCTTCTTCTGCCACCAGCCAGCCAAATGGAAAATATTCTCTCTTGCCTCGGAGAGAGGGCTTCTGGCGTAATTCCGCTAATTCTCCCAAAGTGCTCTGTGTGTGCACCAGAGTGCTCCTCTCCAGTCCAGCTGTACTCTCCTCTGCGACCAGCCAGCCAAGTGGAATATAATCTGGAATAGCTCTCTCTTCACTGGCCTTATATCTGACTCTTCTGAGAGAATGGGATTATGGGTTTTCTCCCATGGTGCTCTCTGGCCCTAAGAGCTTTAAGGGAGGTGTGAATTCACAAAGGTACAAGGTTTACTTTGTGAAGCTGGCATACTTGTGAACTCCGATGAGTAAAGGTGTAAACACAAGCATTGTACTAATTAGTTCTACTTAGTACCTTGTTTCAGGTTCTGGCCCAAAACATCTTCTTGTAAGATCAGATCAACTCTAATTAGTTAGCAGTTTGTAAAGATTCCAACAGGCCAAAACTCTGGACTTGAAACAACAGATTCTTACAAGGTGCTAAGTCAGTGGAATTGAGAGAGATAATGGTGGTTTAGCATGGTGCTTAACAGTTCTCTAGTTCAGTACATGTACTTAGTACTTAATATAGTTCCACAAGATTCACACCTATAATAAAGGAGTATATAATAGCCAGAAAAGGCCGAGACAGATTCATTCCATTGTCCATCTTTGTGGTGGCTGGAGGCTGAAGCAGAACCCTTTGAATTCGGGATTAGGTTTTTGTTTTTGTTTTGTTTTTTTTAATTGCTAAAACCATCTTAGTAGATGTAGAGGTTTGATGAGGAGGAGAATAATTGTTATAGAATTTAGAGATTAATCATTTTCACTTGTTAACATTGGTTGAAATAGTGAGTTTGGGTGTACCATTCTGAAATTTGTTTTCCGGGAAAATAAAAATTAAATTTTGTAAACTTTTTAGGGATAAATAACACATAATTTTCTCCCTTCATATCGATATCTTGTTACAGTATAATGGCGGAAGGCATCCAGTTTGAAAGTATCCCGGAGTGAAGAAAAAAATAGATATACTATTTGCAGTTTAAATTTAACCGATTTTTGACCATTCCTTAACAATGAAAAGAGAAGATTGTTTAATTAGAAACCACAAGGTCCTAAATCACACTTAACTTTTTCTTGTGTTTTTCTAGCTTCTACCATGACCTTTGGTATAGACAAATCCAAAGAAGCAAATGTGGAAGGGAAAATTTAGAAATGTCTTGGAAAGTGCTGTTTCAACATTTCTTCAAGTAATATATTAGTCAAGACTTGTTCAAACGGACCAAATATTTTGATTACCCAAAATGCTACATAATTTGTATTTTGATTTAATTTTTAGTGCCTATTTAACAAATTATTTTAGATAATAATCATGGTGCTGGGGGACACTGGAAAGCACTATTTGGAAAAAGTTGTCCCGGAAATTTGAGACATTTTGCCACTCAAATGAAGGAATTGTTTTGGTTTAATGAAAAAAAAAATCTATTTATCTTCACTTTACAAATAGGGGAATTGAAGAGACCTTACCTGACCAGCTCCGCCACCCAACATCGGACTACGTTTCCCAGAAGGCCTCAGGGTGCTCACCTTAGGAAGATTAAAGGCGAAAGCGGGCGGAAGTGGCCCCGCTGGAGCCGGAAGTTGTGTGGTGCTCCGTGCTCGGAGTGGTCTCCGTGCCCTCCGTGCCCTCCACTCTAGGCATGGCAGCGCCGTCGCGGGTCTGGCTGGCCCAGCTACCCCGCGTAGAGCTCGCGGGTCCTCCCGGGACGGGGGCCGCGAAGGCTCCGGGAGCCGGCCCGGAAGGCGGGCGGCGGCTCGGGGCGAAAGGCGCGCGTCCGCTGGGAGCCTCGGCGGGGTCTGCCAGGTGAGGGGGCGGGGCTACCCGGCCTCTTTCCTGTAAACTTTCCCAGACTCCCTGCTTGGCCGCGGGTGGGTCGTGAGGCCGGGCCCCGGGCATCCGGGGTATCCCGAGAGCCCCGTGTTTGCCGGCCTCGGGCAGAAAGCGCTCAGACTGGCTCCCATACCATCTCTGGAACGCGCTGTGCCCTCCGTGAATGCAGCCGTCTGGGGAAGCCGATCCAGAAGCTCCTGCCTAGGCTGGATGATGACTGGGCTCTGGATTAGGGGACGCGGGGAGTCCTAGCCCTGTCTGGGCCCTCGGCCTCGGGGACTGCTCATGGGGAGCCCTTTTCGCATGACAGTGGGAAGGGGAAGACCTTGCCCCCGAAAGGATGCTATTTGTAGCCGCAGGAAGCCAGCGAGGGCAGATTGTAGGGGCGGTGGCGCCCTTGTGGTACATGCAGGTGAATGTTTCCTTCTCAACATTGGGCGGCACTGGGGAGGACTGGCTGGGGAGGGGGCCCTAGAGCTGTTGAGATTCCACGAGAGTTCTGGAGCAAGAAGATTTGTAGCTGGTTTTGCTGGGAAAGTGGCTCCTGGGGCTTGGAGGGTGACCGGAGGCTGTAGCGGAAGGGAAGCTGATGGTCTGATGAGGTGGCAGGACCAGAGTTGGGGCCTGGAGACTGACACTGGCAGGGCCTGGGCTTGGAGCAGATGATGGAAGTGAGCAAAGTCGGGGAGGAGGAAAATGAGGGTCACCCGAGAAGGGTGGGGGGCGGTCCTCAGATGAACTTGTTGGAGGTCTTGTCTTCCCCAGCTTTTCTGCTGGGTTCCCGTTTTGTTGAGGGATAGGACATCATATGCAATCCCAATCTCCAAGTTAACACTGAGAGCCTCTCAGCAGGCTAGGATCCTGGTTAGGAAGATAGCAAGGAATTGAGAGATAGAATTTAATTTTATTTAGTCTTCTGCAGCCTGGGACTAGGGAACGATCTCTGGATGAATTAAGTTTAGGAGTTTCCCGAGGCTAGAAACTAAAGAGTGATCTCCAGGTGAATTAAGGGTGGGGATGGATGGAGGTCCCAAGCCAGATGAGTCAGGATTTTCTGACCCAGGGCCCCCACAAAGATCAGGAGATCAAATAGTCCTATCATTCATTTGGTCCCCTCTAAGAGAAAGTCTGCAGGGGGTGGGCTCAGTTTTGTCTGTTTGCTCTGCTGTGCCCATGCTGCCCTGATATAGAAGGTCCTTATTAAATGTTGAAGTTGTGGTTGAATGTTGATGGTGTATGCTTAGAGAATGGCCATGATTACGTCAAAAAGAGTTAGAGTGGGCTTGGAGGATGTGTGGTTCAGAAGTGGCTGTGGGAAGCAAGGAGCAAGCTTCTCTAGACTTGTTAGAGGGCACCTGAGGGCCCCGGGTGGCCTGGGCACTTAGTTACAATAGGAAAACGAAGAGCCACAGAATAAAGAATTTACTGCTGGTTGGTAGGGTATTGTGAAAGAGGCATGCATGACGTTGTAGCATAGAGAAAAGAACCTCCATTCTGAAGCTTAATGATCTTGAAACGTCATTTCCCTGTCTGAGTTTCCTCATATATAAAATGAGGATTGATGATCCTTGTACCATCCTTGCGGGAGGCGATTCCGGGACTACCTAGCATTCATCTCTCACCTCTGGCTCCAGGAAGCTGCAGCACTCCCAATGACCCAATTAAGTTTAGGAGTTTCCCGAGGCTAGAAACTAAAGAGTGATCTCCAGGTGAATTAAGGGTGAGGTTGGGTGGTGGTCCCAAGCCAGATGTGTCAGGACAGCAGCCATGAAGGTGTCTGAAGGAGGCATTCTGCAGCACTCGGAATGTATGGTCAGATACTGAACATTCCAAGGTCATTTGTTGTGGCCAGGACCATTGCCTGTCATTTTGAATTTCATCTTGCCACTGGAGTGTACTATGATGAATCTGGAAGAGACTGATGATTTTGTGCAACTCTGCCTTATTTAAATCCAGTTCACACATGAGTCGTTTGTCTTTTGAAACCAAATAACATGGAGTTCATGAGATGTTTTACTTTGGAAACCTAAAAGCCTATAAAGATACTCCTATATTTAAAACTGTGACTTGAAAAATTCAAAACTCTCTGACATAGTCTTACGCAAACAACTTTTTTAACCTAATATCTCAGTTTTCTGAAGCTTTTGTCTGCAAAGACATCATCTGTGCACCTGATGAGGTTAGTGACAGTCAGTTGTTAAAATCCCCCCTTATGGTTGGCGCACAGGTTCTTCATGAAAGAATTCATAAAACCTGAATTATTGACAAAATTGAAAGTTTATTTTTGGACAGGAAGCCAGTTCTGATATGTGACTGATTTCTTTAGTGGCAAAATCCTATTAGGGAAATGGAAGCTGACACTGAGAAGAGAATGCCTTCTCAGCAGGCAGGATCCTAGCAAGCTGCTCTAGACCTTCTTCAAGGAGTGAGTTTAGAAACTGCCCTTTAAAAGGAGTCTTGAGGTTTCAGGTTGAAAAGGAAGCCAAGTTTCCAGGCCTAGAAGCTTATCAGTATTCAGCCCCGATCTCCTATTGGAATTACCAACATTTCAAAGGGATGCTTTTTGACCCCTTTTTTGAATTGAATCAAAGATCTGGCATCCCCGAAAGATAACTTATCTGGGGGGAGACTGTGGTGTTTTTGTTCTTCTTTAAAATAATAATGGTTCTCTCTGGGAGAAAGGTTTCTCTGGGAGAAAGGTTTCTCGGGAAGGTTTTCTGGAGGTAGCCTTAGTTTCAGTTGGAAATAATAATCACCCAAATGCAGTCAGGTGCTGAAAGTTCAAATCTTTTATTATGTCCTTCAATATAACCCGTTAGTTTTTCTTAGAGGCCTCTCTCTCTCCTTGGTTCTAAGAGCTCTTGCAGCTCTGTCCTTTGCTTCTGCCTCTGCCTCCAGCCAGCATCAAGGTAAAAGTTGTAATGAATCTTTCTTATCTCCGAGAGAGAACTTCTGGCTCTCCCAGAGTGCTCTGTGCATGGCCCAGAGTGCTCCTCTCCAATCTAATTCAGCAGAACTCTCTCCAAGAGAGCCTCTGTCTGTTTCTTATATATGAGAGAGTGGGATTGTGGGATATCTCCCAGCGTGCTCTCTGGCCCTAAGAGCTTCAAGGGAGGTGAGAATTTGGATATCTCATACTAAACCCTGAACTCTCCCAAACGTGTGAATTCCAATGAGTAAAAGTGTGAATACAAGCATTGTATCAATTAGTTCTACTTAGTACCTTGTTTCAGGTTCTGGCCCAAAACATCTCCTTGTAAGATCAGATCAAGGATACTGAACCACGCTAAATTAGATAATTATTGTCTCTATCAACTCTAATGACTTAATAGTTTGTAAAGATTCCAAAAGGGATCACAGATCAAAAGGGACCATGGTTTCAGAGTGATAATCTTAAAGGGAACAATTTCCCTTCCCCTTCACACCCACATTTCTGTTTCATGTTGAAGATTGTAATCTGGAGTAGTGCTTTCCAGCTTCCTCTATGGTACCTTGGTTCCATCTTCCTCCAATTTTTGCTGCATTTTCTCTCACCCAGTAGGTATATATCCAAACCATTATTTCTTAAGAGCACAAGCATTTGCTTCTTATGTAGCCAAAACATCTAGATCGCCCCCAGATTTGGAGAAATCATAAATAATTTTATGTAGAGGGCTGAAACTCTTGAGTTGATGCACTGAGGTCAGGACAGCCGAGCACTTGAGGCTAACTACCGGTTGGACAATACTCTATGGGCATATGCTTGGAAAATGGCCCTTCCCACTATCCTGTGCTGCCTCGATGATTGGTGTATACAGAGGATTGTAGGAGGGACTAGGAGGTGCAGTAAGACTAGCCAGAGTCACTTTGGCAGTAGACGAGGAAGAAGGAGGTGGCAGAGATTCTGCTTCCATCCCATTCACTTCTACCCTAAAGATCAAGAATAAGGACTAAGGACTTTTGCTTATCCTGACTCTGGCTGATTCTAAGGTCTCCAGTGTGTTAGTGCAGCATTACATTTGGCACCCGAGCGTGGGGCCCAAGGACCTAACTTCACTGAAGAAGTCTCTGATGACCAGGAAATAGGTGAGTATTTTAATAGACAAACAGGGAACTTACTTTGTTAAGGGCTAAACTAGTAACCTTTTCTAGCTGAAATGGGGCAGATATTGGGAAAAGATTCTCCCCCAGCCCCATGCCCACCCCCGCCCCAAGGGTGCGCTATAGAAAGCATGCTTAAGTTGATCAAAGGACAAGGCTTAATTATAACTTGGTTGCAGATGGCTAGACTCTTGGGTACATTAGAACATACGTCCCCTTGGTTCTTAAAGGAAGAGGAGATAGGGCTAGATAATTGGAAGCTAGTAGGACAACAATTATGTGAATACTACAATGATAAAGGTCCTTCAATTTCCAAGGAAATATTCTATATATACAGCATAATACAATTGGCCTTAAAGAATCCTGCAAGTTATAGAAAAAAGAAAAATTCTAAGAATATCCATATGAGGAAGTGAAGAAGATGAGGAAAAAGAGGAGGACAAAGAATGGATTAAAAGCCATATCATCAGAGGGCAGGAGGAGTTAAGTGAGGATGAAGGGGGGAAGAGTAGTAGGAGGGGCAGTGACACCACCAGCACCTCCCTCCAAAAAATCATCCCCTCCTATGACTAGCTTGCAAAAGGCAGTACTTAAAGCCACCGGAAAAAGGGCAGAATTTAGGTGATAATTGACAGAATTTTGGCAAGGGACTTCCAGAGAGACTCGTCAGTGCTTTCAGTGGGGTAAAGTAGGGCACCTGAAAGTTCAATGTTGGCATAGAGACAGAGTGAAAAAACAGAGTGGGAGAACAAGACCCAAAACCCCATGTCCAAAATGCAACAGATGCTTTCATTGGGCGTGAGAATGTAGACTGATTCAGGGAAACGGGATGAAGGGCCCAACTTTAGGGCCCCAGGCAAAACATACTTGGAGCATGATGGCAGCTGAAGCTACACCCAGAGAGTGCCTACAAGTTCAGTACCCAGACATGACCGATCAGCCAGGAAGCTATCTGATGGGAGAAAGGGATTACACAATCAATCAGCCAGGAAGCTATCTGATGGGAGAAAGGGATTATACAATCAATCAGTCAGGAAGCAGCCTGATGGGAGAAAGGGATTACAATTGGGGAGAATAGAATTCTATGGATCTGGGACAACTGAGATACCCCCTGGAGAGGTGAAATCTGTTCCTCTCCAACCTAAGGATCCCTTGCCTCCGGGCACAGTAGGCTTGACCATTTCACCTCCTGAGAACACTTACAAAACAGTGTCCATTCATACACTGATGGGAAACTGGGGAATGTGTAGATAATATCCCAGTCACTAATACAGGTAGACAATGTGTGAAGTAGTAGCATCGGGTTTACTAATACAGACTCTTAATAAGCAATCTGGTGATAATCGCCCAGATTCTGACTCCAAGCAACAAAATCCAGGAATATACTGGACAGCAGCTGTGACAGCTGACTGACCTATGCTCACGATCTATATAAATGGCCTACCATTGGAAGGATTGGTAGACACAGGTGCAGATCGTACAGTTATTAGAGGTGCCAGTTGGCCTAGTCACTGGCCAAAGATTAAGGCAGACACCTATATGTCTGGCGTAGGAGAATCAATAGCAGCTGAAGTTAGTGCTACCCCTTTGAGATGGACTTTTGAAGGTAAAACAGGAGTTTCTGCTCCTTTTATACTTGAAAAAATCCCCATCAATCTGTAGGGAAGAGACATTTTACAACAATTAGGATTACAAATGAGTACCTCAGGTTTTTAGGCGGAGCTGCTGTTGAAGGCTGCCAGCACTTTCTCCTGTTCCTATCCAATGGAAAACTGATACACCAGTGTGGATAGAACAGTGGCCCTTAGGTAGCAATAAAATTCAGGCCTTATTAGATACAGTACAGGAACAACTTGACCAAGGACACTTACAACCTTCTCAAAGTCTTTGGAATTCCCCAGTATTTGTTGTAAGAAAGAAATCTGGAAAATGGAGGATGTTGACTGATTTAAGAAAGATAAATGAACAGATAGAAACTATGGGAACTCCTACTCTGTTGCCTAGAGAATGGCCTCTTTGGGTTATAGACATTAAGGATTGTTTCTATTCTGTCCCTCTAGATAAGGAGGATATGAAAAGATTTGCCTTTTCAGTGCCCAGCGTTAACTTAGCTTAGCCTTATAAAAGATATGGACAGTTTTGCCACAGGGAATGAAAAACAGCCTTACCATGTGTCAAATGTATCTTGATGCTGCTCCTACTCCAATAAGAAAAGCATTTCCAAAAGTTATGTTATTACATTACGTGGATGATATATTGGGATGTGCACCTGAGGAACAAATGTTAGAAGCATGTCTACAAAGACCATGGAAACACTACAAATTGCACATAGCTCCAGAAAAAAATTCAAAGACATGCTCCTTTACAATATTTAGGATATGAAGTACATCCTAAGGTGCTCACAGTACAAAAACTTTCCTTAAGAATAGAGAAGCTAAACACCTTAAATGACTTTCAGAAGTTGATAGGAGATATCCAATGATGTGTCTAGTATTAGGCTTGACTACCTATGAATTACAACAATTATATGACATTTTAAGGGGAGATAGTGCTTTAAACTCACAATGCCAGCTTATTTATTGATTTTATTTTTAACTTATGATATAAAACATGCATTTCCTTAACATAGTAGAATTTTAAGAAAAGTGATGATTGCACATGAAACTATAAATATTATGTATAACTTTCTATTTCTTTTAAATATAAAAAGGTTATCTTGTAACTTTCTTTCCCCTAGAGATGGATACCATTACATAAATATGTAAAATCATTCCATACATACTTCTGATACGTAATATTCCAAATTCTCCCAGTTCTTTAATGTGGAAGCTGCCTAATCTTGACTGTAGCTCCACAGTATTTGAATTGTTTCTTTTTGGCTGTAACACTTTTTCTTGATCTGTGAGCTCTAGAATTTGGCTATGATGATCCTGAGATCTCTTTCAGATGGTGATCAATGGATTCTTTTAATTTCTGTTTTGCCCTCTAGTTCTCTATATCAGAGTAGTGTTCTTTGACAATTTCTTCAAAGATGTTGTGCAGGCCCCTCCCCCCTTACTGCACTACAGGCAGCTCACCTGCCTGGGCCCTCATTGGCAAACTGCCCCCATTTGGACCCTTGCTGCAGGCCCCTGCTGTGAGGCTAGCTGCTGCTGCTGCTGCTCTTGAACCTCAATCCTCTCCCATCTCAAGGAGACTTGTTCAGCTCCTTTCCTACTCCTAGATCAATTCTCAGAGTTTTCTAATTGTTTGGAAAGCAATTTCTTCACTTCACCGTCTTGGCAATTGAAGTCAACCAGATTGTTGAGTTTGGGACTTGGTTCTTCTAAATGGTGGAGGTGGAGCCTAGGATTTCAGGTCTTTGTTCTCTATCATACTCTGTCTGTCATTCCTTTGAGGGACTTTTACCTTGTGGTTTTTTGTTTGTTTTGTTTTGATTTATTTTTGCTATCTTTTTGTTTTGCTTTTCCTTTTTCTTTTCCAATATTCCCTGTGCCAGATATCTTAAATTCTGTAAGCAAAGCTGTTGAAAAATAACCTAAAAGTCATTTAACTGCTGAAAGATCATTTAAGAGACATTTAGGGGACTTTACCACCAAATGATGTTGGAGAATAAGAATATAGTATTCCACAAACTAAGCTAGTTTTTCCTTAAATGGTGTGGAAATCATTTTTTCTCTCTTTCTAAAATAATATTGTACTTATTTTTCTAATTACATGTTAAAATATTTTTAAGAATTTTTTTTTTAGTTTTGAGTTCCAAAGTCGAGCACTACCTTCCCACCTTGAGATGGCAAACAATTGAATATAGGTTATATATGTGCAATCATGTAAAACAGGAAATCATTCTTGAGACTTAATTGGCTCAAAGAATAAAGGGTCAGGGCATTGAGGGAACAAGGTAACATAAGTACAAAAATTCTAAGGTATAAAGACTTGATAACTTTTCCCATAGGTTTTTGACTGATGTATGAGTTTGGGCGTCATCAAGGCAAGGAAGCTACATGCAGCTGGATCAATTCTGCATCTTTTCTTTCTTCATAACTATTAGATTGGGTACACTGTCTTATTTCCTTCCAATCTCAAAGTATCAGACTAGCCCTAATCAGGCCTGGCTTCTACACATCCTCTTCTCTCCACTCATATGGCCCCCATCCTGCCTCTCCCTTGGGCTATGGCAGGAGCCTGATTTGTTCCCTCCATTCTTCCTCCTCTTCAGTCCTTCCACACTGCTGCCCTTTATCTTATATTTCAAATTTTATTTAATTTTACAATTGAGTTTCCACCTAACCTTGAATTGAAAAATAAAAATATGCCAAAAGGCAAATAAGGCATTCTATAAATGCCTTCCAACTGATGACAAGGCTCAATTAAAATCACATGCTTATGGATCAGTATCAGTATTTTGCAATACCTTTCTGTAAAAAGCATTTTGAATAGATGAATACGGAAAATCTCATTAGAGATAAACATTAACAAGTGATTCTGAGAGTACAGAACAGTAACTTTGAACCTCAATTAAGTGAAATATTATTCTTTTAAAAAAATTTCAATCTTCACATTTTATAGACTTGTATTTCAAAAATTTGGATGCATTCAATACTATTTTGCATTCCACTAATATAAAATGTTAATATATATGCAAATTTGTTCTTTCTCTTGTATGTGTGTGTTTATATAATATCCTTGAATTTGTCTTAACAAAGCTTAAACATCTTTTAAATGTAACATAAACAAAACTTAAAATATTTACTATCTAGTCCTTTATAGAAAGTTTACAGACCTCTTACTATAGAACATTTCTTTGGGGGATCTTATCAGCTTTGATGGATCGATTACTAGTCTTTATGAAGTGGTTCCTAGATGTGCTTATCCAGCGCCAAACTCTTTCCAGGTATCTTCAAGTGTCTCCAAGGACTTCTTAAACCAGATGTCCTATAAACATCTTAAACTCAACAGCAGCACCATTAGCCCAGATTTTCCAGCCAAGTACAGTTGGACACCATTGACCAATAATTGATACTAATAACGACAGCTAGCACCTAGATGATGCTTTAATGTTTGCACGGGCCTTGATCTAAACAACTACCCTGCGAGGTGGGCACTGTTCTTGTGCCCCTTTTACAGTACAGAACACCAAGGTTGGACACTTAGGTCAGGGTCAGAGGCTGGATTCCAGCCGAACCCTCCCCGAGGCCTGCTGTGCTAATCTCTAGATACTTAGCCTTAGGGCCCATTTGTCAGCCCTACTTCTGACTCCTGGTCACCCCAAAGGCCTAGACCGCAGCTTACCCCTCCGTCAGTCCCCAGGCCTGGCCACTCCACAAACGGAATCCCTGGGGACCCATTCCCGGGCCTCCTGCAGGGAAGAAGGCAAGTCCTCCTCAAGAAGGCCAGAGGTGGAGGGGCGGGGCCTCAGGATCCGCTGTTGATTGGCTGGAGAGCCACCTGCGGAAGGCTCACGTGAGTCAGCTTCTGGATACGAGACCCACTGCTCTGAAAAATCAACCCCCGGCAGCCTAGGAAGGAGGAAAGAGGGAGCAGAAATTTGACCTAGGGCGAGTTATTCTTGAAGTCTGTTTCTATGGCAATTACTTTGGTCTCCTTCCCGGATCCAGGGAAGGAAGTGTCCTTTTCACAGACTTCTGGGAAATGTAGTCCAAACGCGAGGCTGGCCTTTTTGTGGATTCCAGCTCTTCCTTCCATGGCTCTCTCCGGGACCCACTCTCACCACTTCGTCTGGGCACAGATCAAGTCAGCAGATGTTAGTTAAGAAACTCCTGTGTGAATCAAAAGTTCTGATAAAGGCCTCATTTCCAAAATATATAGAGAATTGACTAATTTATAAGAAGCAAGCCATTCTCCAATTGATAAATGGTCAAAGGATATGAACAGACAATTCTCAGACGAAGAAATTGAAACTATTTATAGACATATGAAAAGATGCTGCAAGTCATTATTAATCAGAGAAATGCAAATTAAGACAACTCTGAGATACCACTACACAGATTGGCTAGAAAGACAGGGAAAGATAACACGGAATGCTGGAGGCGATGTGGGAAAACAGGGTCATTAATACATTGTTGGTGGAACTGTGAACACATCCAGCCATTATGGAGAGCAATTTGGAACTATGCTCAAAAAGTTATCAAACTGTGCATACCCTTTGACCCAGCAGTGTTTTTATTGGGCCTGTATCCCAAAGAGATCATAAAGGAGGGAAAGGGACCTGTATGTGCCAAAATGTTTGTGGCAACCCTGTTAGTGGCTAGAAACTGGAAATTGAATGGATGCCCCTCAATTGGAGAATGGTTGAATAAATTGTGGTATATGAATATTATGGAATATTATTGTTCGATAAGAAATGACCAGCAGGATGATTTCAGAAAGGCCTGGAGAAACGTACATGAACTGATGCTGAGTGAAATGAGCAGGGTCAGGACTTCATTATATACTTCAACAAGAATAGTACATGATGATCAATTCTGATGGACGTGACCCTCTTCAACAATGAGATGATCCAAATCAGTTCCAATAGAGCAGTAATGAATTGAACCAGCCTCACCCAGCGAAAGAACTCTGGGAAATGACTATGAACCACTTCATAGAATTCCCAATCCCTCTATTTTTGTCCACCTGCATTTTTGATTTCCTTCACAGGCTAATAGTACACTATTTCAAAGTCTGATTCTTTTTGTACAGCAAAATAACTGTTTGGACAGGTATACTTATATTTAATTTATACTTTAACATATTTAACATGTATTGGTCAACCTGCCATCAGGGGGAGAGAATGGGGGGGAGAAGGGGAAAAATTGGAACAAAAGTTTTGGCAATTGTCAATGCTGTAAAATTACCCATGCATATAACTTGTATATAAAAAGCTATAATAAAAAATAAAATAAAAATAGGAAAAAAAAAAAAAGAAAAGAAACTTTTGTGTGCCAGGCTTTGTGCCAAACCTGGAGATTGACAGAAGATCTAAGTGGTCTCCCAGATTCAGGTCCTCCCTTCTCCTAGGGTTTGGCCTTCAAAGGGCTTACCTTTAAAAGTTGACCCCTTTGGAGGTGAGCACTTCAAACATAACTCAAGCCTTCCTCTCCAGTGTGGCTCCAGGACTTCTCTCACCCCAGTTTGGCTACCGGCAGGACTGAAAACTTTATATCTTACTTTACCCTAATGCTTCTGTTTTCTACCATTCTATGTGGTGGGGAAGGTACTAAAGAACAATGGCTGGATATCAGGTGATTTTAAGTAGAAGAATGAATATTATATATTAACAGTCAAATAAAAGGAAAGGATGCTGGTGCTCCAAATGATTATAATTATGACCAGTGAGAGCTTTGTGCTCTCACTAATGTGCTTAGGAGTTGTCTGTTGGTCCAGAACTTGTTTGATGGTGATACCTTCCTAGTAAATTCTGCAGGGTCATGGTGGAATTTATCCACTTCTCAACCTTCCTCCTCTCCCCCCATCAACTTCTTGCAAACAAATTTTTTTTTTTACTCTTTTTTTAGTTTTTCTTTATATGCTGCTTTATTTTTATGATAGGTTTTGCCTCCAAATAGTTTGGGGTGTGTGTGTGTGTGTGTGTGTGTGTGTGTGTGTGTGTGAGAGAGAGAGAGAGAGAGAGAGAGAGAGAGAGAGAATGAATGTGTTTACAGAGGGTGGAGACTGGTTTGTGAAATTCAGTATCCAGAGATGACATTTTCAGAGTATACTGAGGAAGAAGCCTGCTCAATGGTTAGAGAAGATAACTTTCTCTAACCTGAGAATTCTCAGCTTCTGAACTTTTACCAGTTGTCAGTATAAATGGACTCCATAGGAAGAGCTAAAATAGCAGGGCAGCTAGGTTTGGATAGAGCACTGAGCCTGAAGAAGACCAGAGTTCAAATCCAGCCTGAAACACTAGCTGGGTGACACCTGGCAAGTCATTTAATCTTATTTGCCTCCATATAAAAAAAAACATTTCACATGGGAAACATCAAGAAAAGAAAATGTAAAAATCACTATATTACATAAGAATTATGGGGGAAAGGGGGAACCCTAGAGGCAGCTAAATGGCGCAGTAGATACAACATTAGCCCCGAGTTCAAATCTGCTTCAGACATATAATGCGTCCTACCTCTGACTCTCGACAAGTTGTTTAACCTAAAATGCCTCAGCAAAAATAAACAAACAAATAAAAGGAACCTAGACATCATAAAATCATAAGAGACTTTCTATATCTCTTAGTTCTAAGAGAACTAACCACAATTTAGGAGCCACAACCATAAAAACATCGAAAACTTGGGACAGTATTCCAGAACACAAAGGATAGAGGCTTCCAGTGAATAATTACTTACCTAAAAATCTGAGTATTATCCTGCGAGGGATAAATACTTTAACGTCATAGAAAACGTCCATGCTTTCCTAGTGAAAAAATCAGAGCTACACAAAAATTCCGAAGTGCTAACACAGGTGTCCAAAAAACATAAAAAAGTGAATGTGAGCAATCATAAAGGACAAATCAAGATAAACTTTATACTTTAATATGTGGAAATGACAAATATACTCCCTCTGAATCCTATCATTACCAGGGAGCAAAGGGGAAATATTAGATATTAGCTAATTAAGGCCCGTTTGCCTTAATAGAAGGTATCTACAAATACTGAAAATCTCAAAAGAAAAATGGAAAGTGAAAAGAAAAATAATAATTTATATATTATATACATATAACTTGTATATAAAGAAAAATAATATGTAATAATAATAAAATGGGGGAGAGGAGGTTGCAGAACATTTTCTCCCATAATTGAGGTGTAGGAGTCTATACAAACTAGGAGAGAAGGGTTAAGTGGAGCAGCAGATATTTGAACCTCCCTCTTATCTGAACCGATCAAAGAAGAGAGAAGTTGGGTACCCGTGGCCCCGTGGAATTTAGGGGACCCAATTCGCGCGGCAGGGCTCGGACTTCCTCACCCACCAAGAACTAACACACTCCGGCCAGGCTTTGTCTCAGCAAACTCAATGACACGAGGCCATAGATCATAGGGGGGATGCAGGGGTCGGGGGCTTAGCAAAGGCATCCTCAGCCGCCTCCTCTGTAAAACGGGCACACCTGGAAGGGATGAGAAGCCCCAAAGCACGGAGGTGTGTCCCGAAACCCAGAGGGAACCGGAAGAGTCGGGCTCGCGGCGAGAGCGTAGGCACAGAAAGGGAAAGCGGGAAGCCCTCTGCGGGCACAGGACTTAGGGTAGCGCGCCAAGCCGCCCCTCGGTGTAGTACGTGCCCACACTGCCCCCGCCCTGCGCACCGCCGGCCCAGCCGAACGCCGGGAACTGTAGTCCGGGAACGAGGTACCGTGTGCGCAGGCGCAGCGGCCGGGAGCCGGCGTTCCGCCATTGGTGGCCGGCCGGCTCTGGAGGCTCATTGTGGCCGTCCCGGCAAACGGTCCTCGGACTGACGGGGAGGAGAGACCCGGGACGGGTGAGTGAGGATGGCGGGCCCGGCCCGGCAGCCAGTTCTCTGCTGCTGACGCTCTCCTCCCATGTCGCCCTGGCTCATCTTGGGCGGCTTCGCCGGTGCTTTGTCTTCAGCCCGTGGGGGGTCCTTGGAGCGCCGAGTGCGCCTGCGCGGGGTTGAGGGGATGGGGGTGGGGGTCCCCCCGGGGAGTTGTAGGCTGTGTCTGGGAGGGTGGGTGCGGCAGGGGGCGTCTCTAGGAGAGTCTTTTGGGGGAGACGGGGCAGAGTAAAGGGGAGGGGGCGATGGAGACAATGTTTCTACGGGAGAGGGTTTGTTGGGTAGTGTCTATAGGGGAGGGGCCTGGGGCGTGGATGCGTCTTCTATTGGGGAGGTCCTGGGGGCACGGAGGGAGGACGGGGGAGAAGAGGAGCTCTCGGGGCAGGACTCAGTGTGAGGAAAAGTGCCAGAGGCATCACCTGTGGTCTGGGGGATGGGGGTATTTGTGGAAGCGTGTGGGGGACTGGGCACCGGGCAGACAACCTGGGGGCAGGGGTCCTGCAGGGAGGCAGCCTTAGCCTTTGGGGGCAGGGGTCCTGCAGGGAGGCAGCCTTAGCCTTTGGGGGGAGGGTCCTGCAGGGAGGTAGCCTTAGTCCTGGGGAGAGGGTCCTGCAGGGAGGCAGCCTTAGTCCTGGGGGGAGGGTCTGCAGGGAGGCAGCCTTAGCCTTTGGGGGGAGGGTCCTGCAGGGAGGCAGCCTTAGCCTTTGGGGGGAGGGTCCTGCAGGGAGGCAGCCTTAGTCCTGGGGGGGAGGGTCCTGCAGGGAGGCAGCCTTAGTCCTGGGGGGGAGGGTCCTGCAGGGAGGCAGCCTTAGCCCTGAGGAGAGAGGGTCCTGCAGGGAGGCAGCCTTAGCCCTGAGGAGAGAGGGTCCTGCAGGGAGGCAGCCTTAGCCTTTGGGGGGAGGGTCCTGCAGGGAGGCAGCCTTAGTCCTGGGGGGGAGGGTCCTGCAGGGAGGCAGCCTTAGCCTTTGGGGGGAAGGTCCTGCAGGGAGGCAGCCTTAGCCTTTGGGGGGAAGGTCCTGCAGGGAGGCAGCCTTAGCCTTTGGGGGGAGGGTCTGCAGGGAGGCAGCCTTAGCCTTTGGGGGGAGGGTCCTGCAGGGAGGCAGCCTTAGCCTTTGGGGGGAAGGTCCTGCAGGGAGGCAGCCTTAGCCTTTGGGGGGGGGAGGGTCTGCAGGGAGGCAGCCTTAGCCTTTGGGGGGAGGGTCTGCAGGGAGGCAGCCTTAGCCTTGGGGGGAGGGTCTGTAGGGAGGCAGCCTTAGTCCTGGGGGGGAGGGTCCTGCAGGGAGGCAGCCTTAGCCTGAGGGGGGAGGGTCTGCAGGGAGACAGCCTTAGCCTTTGGGGGGAGGGTCTGCAGGGAGGCAGCCTTAGCCTTTGGGGGGAGGGTCTGTAGGGAGGCAGCCTTAGTCCTGAGGGGGGAGGGTCCTGCAGGGAGGCAGCCTTAGCCCTGAGGAGAGAGGGTCCTGCAGGGAGACAGCCTTAGCCTTGGGGGGAGGGTCCTGCAGGGAGACAGCCTTAGTCCTGGGGGGGAGGGTCTGCAGGGAGGCAGCCTTAGCCTTGGGGGGGGAGGGTCCTGCAGGGAGACAGCCTTAGCCTTTGGGGGGGGGTCCTGCAGGGAGGCAGCCTTAGTCCTGGGGGGGAGGGTCTGCAGGGAGGCAGCCTTAGCCTTTGGGGGGAGGGTCCTGCAGGGAGACAGCCTTAGCCTTTGGGGGCAGGGGTCCTGCAGGGAGGCAGCCTTAGCCTTTGGGGGCAGGGGTCCTGCAGGGAGGCAGCCTTAGCCCTGAGGAGAAGAGGGTCCTGCAGGGAGGCAGCCTTAGCCTTTGGGGGGGGAGGGTCCTGCAGGGAGACAGCCTTAGCCTTTGGGGGGAGGGTCCTGCAGGGAGACAGCCTTAGTCCTGGGGGGGAGGGTCCTGCAGGGAGGCAGCCTTAGCCTTTGGGGGGAGGGTCCTGCAGGGAGACAGCCTTAGCCTTTGGGGGGAGGGTCCTGCAGGGAGACAGCCTTAGCCTTTGGGGGGAGGGTCCTGCAGGGAGACAGCCTTAGCCCTGGGGGGGAGGGTCTGCAGGGAGGCAGCCTTAGCCTTTGGGGGGAGGGTCCTGCAGGGAGACAGCCTTAGCCTTTGGGGGGAGGGTCCTGCAGGGAGGCAGCCTTAGCCCTGGGGGGGAGGGTCTGCAGGGAGGCAGCCTTAGCCTTTGGGGGGAGGGTCCTGCAGGGAGACAGCCTTAGCCTTTGGGGGCAGGGGTCCTGCAGGGAGGCAGCCTTAGCCCTGAGGAGAAGAGGGTCCTGCAGGGAGGCAGCCTTAGCCCTGAGGAGAAGAGGGTCCTGCAGGGAGGCAGCCTTAGCCTTTGGGGGCAGGGGTCCTGCAGGGAGGCAGCCTTAGCCCTGAGGGAGGAGGGTCTGCAGGGAGGCAGCCTTAGCCTTTGGGGGCAGGGGTCCTGCAGGGAGGCAGCCTTAGCCTTTGGGGGGAGGGTCCTGCAGGGAGGCAGCCTTAGCCTTTGGGGGCAGGGGTCCTGCAGGGAGACAGCCTTAGCCCTGAGGGGGGAGGGTCCTGCAGGGAGGCAGCCTTAGCCTTTGGGGGCAGGGGTCCTGCAGGGAGACAGCCTTAGCCTTTGGGGGCAGGGGTCCTGCAGGGAGGCAGCCTTAGCCTTTGGGGGCAGGGGTCCTGCAGGGAGACAGCCTTAGCCTTTGGGGGCAGGGGTCCTGCAGGGAGGCAGCCTTAGCCTTTGGGGGCAGGGGTCCTGCAGGGAGACAGCCTTAGCCTTTGGGGGCAGGGGTCCTGCAGGGAGGCAGCCTTAGCCCTGAGGGAGGAGGGTCTGCAGGGAGGCAGCCTTAGCCTTTGGGGGGAGGGTCCTGCAGGGAGGCAGCCTTAGCCTTTGGGGGGAGGGTCCTGCAGGGAGGCAGCCTTAGCCCTGAGGGAGGAGGGTCTGCAGGGAGGCAGCCTTAGCCCGGGGTGGGGGGGGTTTAGGAGAATCTCTCTAGGCCCAGGACCCTGAGCTCCCCAGGCTCCTTCCTGACAATCTCTCTTGCTTCCCCCCTCTTCCTCCCCATCGCCCTAGGTCTCTTCCTCCTTCCCACTGCCCACCACGCCCAGCTGCGATCTCTGGTACCCAGAGCCACGATGGGGTTGGCCCAGCTGCCCTTTCCGCCGGGTCGCCAGCCTCCTGGCCCGGGCCTCCCTCCCCCCACTCCTTGCCCGGGCTTCCTGGGCTCCTCCTGTTTCTCTGTGTCCGGGAAGGGCGTCTCTGACTTCGCCAGGCGCTCCCTCCGGCCCGGGTCCCCTCCCGATGTCAGGCCCTCTCACCGCCGGCTCCGGCCCGGGTCACTTGTGTGTCCGGGGTCCCCTCCCCATGTCAGGCCCTCTCACTGCCGGCCTGGCCGCCCTGGGCTCTTAGACGGTGACGCGCATTAATGTCCCGCACACGTGTTGCACCACCTCGGGTCTGACAACCAACAAACCCTTTCCTGAAATGCCCGTCTGCGCGTGGGCGCCTGTGCCGGCATTAGTGTGGAAGAGCGTTTGCCGTCTATAATCCAGCGCCCCCTCTGGCGGCTCATCCTGGCCTGCCTCGGGCTCTCGAAGGTCGCGTCCTGGGAATCCTGGCAGGCCGGGCCTGGCCCCGTCCTGTGTCCCGGGTCCAAGGCTAGTGTAGCCAGAGGCAGAGGGACTTGGGGCCCGACCAAGTCCCGGCTTCTTCGTTAAGTTCCTACTCCCCGGAGGCGACACCGGCAGGTGAGCCCTGCCCGAGGAGCTGGCAGACAGCGGGCACCGGGTGCGAGATTGTCAAGGAGAAGGTCCTAGCAGCCAGGGAGCTCGGGGAAGGATGCGGGCGCATTACCTG
Source organism: Antechinus flavipes (assembly GCF_016432865.1). NCBI lineage: Eukaryota > Metazoa > Chordata > Mammalia > Dasyuromorphia > Dasyuridae > Antechinus > Antechinus flavipes. Next base: position 625,597,511 of record NC_067400.1, on the reverse strand, counting down.
TAGGCATAAATGCAAACATGCCCGTGATGTGTGTACACATAAACATGCGTGTGTCGTAGTACATAGTTACACGTCATACTTAGGACCGTTCCTGATCTGCACATCTATGTTCATATGTAATTAACATTTCAGAAGAGAATGTTTCCATTTATAATGAAAACCATTTGATTTCTATTTCATTTTTAATGCACAAAATCCATGGGAGCTGATGTGATTTCCAGATGAGATGGTATAGAAAAAGAGGTTTTGAATGCCGCTCAGGAGTGGAGTTGGATTGTGGAGGTTGAGAGGGAGCCAGTGAAGGTTTCCGGTGGGAAGGTGACGGTCCTACATGGGTTTTAGGAAGAACACGTTGGCAATGGTACAGGATGGACTGGAAAGGAGAGACCTGGAAGGGAGGTCGGTCCGAAGGCTGTGGGGGAGGCTAGAAGTGAGGCGACACGAACCTTTACGAGGCCGTGGCTGTGCAGCAGAGGGAAGAGGACCTAGGAGAGACGTTGCAGAGGTCTTTGGCCACAGATACGTGTGTAAGGATGAGAAAAGAGTCACGGACACCGGGGGGTGGACCTGGTTCCTGGTAACATGCCCTTGAGTAATAGGAAAATGGGGAAAATATTGCGGGGAATGGGAGCAGAGGAGAAGATGAAATCTACTTCAGGCTCACTAAATTTGAGATGCTTAAGGGACGTCCAAAAGCCAGTAGGTGATAGGCTGGAGCTCAGGAGAGAGATCAGAACTGAAGACGTAGAAGGGAATCATTTGTAGGACCTGTAATTAAATCCATGAGAGTGGGGGCCCGGGGCAGAGCCTTGGTAGGTCCTCTGAGGATGCAGCAAAGCAGCCTGAGAAAGAGCGGTCAGAGGAGTGAGAACCGGGACTGAAGAGGGAGGAGAGGGGTTGTGGGCCGTGACACATGCAGCAAAAGGGTCAGGGAGGACCCTGGAGCTGGTGATTGATATCATGGGCAATTTTGGAGAGGACAGTTTATTTCCGGTGATGAGGTTGGAAACCATGTTGCCAAGGGTTGGAGAAGAGGAAACGGCAGCACCGAGGAGAGTTTCCTTGGCCTGCCTCCTCCCCCCGCGCTCTCCAAGCTTCTGGGACCTTCTAGTACTTGGAAATGAAAGGCTGTCCTGGCCGGCGTCATCACCGGCCCCCCTCCCCAGCCCAGCCCGCCTGGAACTCTCTCCCTAGCCCCTCCGGCTTCCTGTCACAGCTCAGATCCTGCTGGCTGCAGGAAGCTTTTCCTGTCGTCCTTAACTCTGGTGTCTTCCCTCTGTTGAACAGCTCCAGTTGGAGGGTCATTTCCCTCTTCCTCTGGCCACTGGCCCCGGGGGCTCTGGAGTGGGAAGGGAGGCGGGGGACTACACGGCGCCCTCCCTTAGATCCAGGGCCTGTTAGTGTCACGGTCCTCTCCAAGAACGAAGAACAAACGGCAGCAGCTCCAGCTTATCCCCTGTATCACTTGTTTATACACAGCTGTTTGCCCTGCTGGCTGTCCCTTTAGGCTGTGAGCAGGGACTGTTTTCCCTTTCTTTCAGTCCCCAGGATTTAACACCGTGTCTGGTACAAAGTGGTGCATAATAACTGCTTACTGATGGAGAAGGGGGCGTAAAGGATGAGAGCCTTGATGAATCAGGATCCATCATTTTGAGGATGAGGGAGATAAGGATGTGTTTGTAGGTAGTAGGGAAGGAGCAAGTAGACAAGAGATGGAAGACAGGGAATGGGGGTACCTGAGATGGGGAGGGAGAGGCCTGCCTTGGCGAGGATAAGGGCTGCCTCTTTGTGTGTGAGAGAGAGACAGACAGAGAGACAGAGACAGACACGGAGATGGAGACGGAGACGGAGACGGAGACGGAGGAGGCAGTGGGGGAAGGAGGTGTCTGAGGGGTAGCAGATGAGGGGAAAAGAAGCTTCAGCTGAACTTCATATTGTCAGTGAGGTTTGTAGGGAGTTGGAGGTGTCCGGGTTAGGACTAGGGACCTTAGGAAGCTGTGGAAGGACTGCCTTGCTGCAGAGAGGGCCCAGTGAAGATTACCCGAGAAGAATTTGTAGCAGACTCGGTCGCATCGTTTGTAACTTGGTTCCACTCCATTCGGCGTCCAGGAGCAGGGACGGTGGTGGGTGGTGGGAGTGACCCACGGGTGAGATTGGCAAGGGGAGACTACCCGTAGGTCAAGTGGGCACCCTGTTGGAACATAGAGGTAGTGCAGAATCAAGCCAGTTTGCCAAGAGGGACTAGGGAAAGCAAGAGAGCAGTCAGGCAGGGGTGGCTTGGGAAAGGACGGAGAGTTGGGACGATTTGAGGCCCCAGAAAAGGCTTAGAGTTAGAGGGAGAGACAGAATGACAAAAGGCTAAGAGGAGACAAAGGCAGTTCAGGCTTCCTCAACATGGAGGGACAGTGCTCGGGGCTGTGGTAGGATCACAGAGGAGCACTGCTCCGGGCTGTGGTAGGATCACGGAGAAGCACCGCTCGGGGCTGTGATAGGATCACGGAGGAGCACTGCTCAGGGCTGTGGTAGGATCATGGAGGAGCACCGCTCGGGGCTGTGGTAGGATCATGGAGGAGCACTGCTCAGGGCTGTGGTAGGATCACGGAGGAGCACTGCTCGGGGCTGTGATAGGATCACGGAGGAGCACTGCTCGGGGCTGTGGTAGGATCACGGAGGAGCACTGCTCGGGGCTGTGATAGGATCACGGAGGAGCACTGCTCGGGGCTGTGGTAGGATCACGGAGGAGCACTGCTCGGGGCTATGGTAGGATCACGGAGGAGCACTGCTCGGGGCTGTGGTAGGATCATGGAGGAGCACTGCTCGGGGCTGTGGTAGGATCCAAGCTCTGAGGATTCTCTAGGTGAGAGGTGGGGAGATCCTGAAGTAGTCAGGCTCCAAGCATTTGTTCGCATCTACTGTGAAGACAAAGGCAGAAGGAGGGCTCCTGCTGTCACAGGGCTCACAGCTGAGTGGGGAGGGCAACAAAAATGGGGGCCACCCAAAGGCTTGGTGGGGGGTGTTTAGTTGGGACTTGAAAGAAGCCAGAAAATGGAGATGAGGAGGAGCAATGGTCCAGGCAAGGCCGACAACCAAGGGAGGGGGATGGAGGCTCTTCCTCCCTGGGCTGAAGGCTTTGGGCAGAGGAGACAGGTGTAAATAGGTGAGAAGGGTCAGGAGGAAGGCCTCTCCCTGAGCCCGGGAAGGTCGCTGTGGAGCAGGGAGGGAGAAAGGGCCGAGATGGGGCCCTGGAAGCCACCAGACTTGGCAGGTGATTAAATGGATCTCGGGGTTGTGAGTTCGTGGGCCAGAAAGGTGGCGGAGGCCATTGGGGAGAAGAGAAGCTTGTGTTCTGGACATTCCCAGTGGGGGAGTTCCCAGGTTTTCGGGTGTGTGGCTGGAGGTCAGGAGGAGCCTGTGAGTATCCCCATCACAGAGGTGATCATTAAGCTGATGGGAGCGGATGCAGATTCTCAAGTAAAAGGGCTGTCATCTGAACTGGGTTCCCCCAGTGAGATCATGTGTCACTCGTGTGTGTCGGGCAGCCAGGGGGCGCAGTGGACCTGCCCTGAAGCCAGGAGGACCCGGGTTCAAGTCTGGCCTCAGATACTTAACAGACACTTGACCTTGGGAAAGTCACTTGAGCCACTTGCCTTCCTCCCCCTCCCCCCCCCCCCAAAAAAAAATAGGTGGGTGTGTATCTGGAGGTCCGCTCCCCTAAACGGTGTTTTGGCCCAGAGCTAAATCTGATGTGTTTGACAAACGTCTCCGACTCCACAAGCGATTCTGAGTAACTGTGTTGGGTTTTGCTCTTTCAGCTCCACCCAGAGGCGGGGAATGAGACGGTGCGGTTGGGCAAGGCTGCGTCCTCCCGGGGACTTCATCGGGACCTTTGAGTGAGACTGATGTGAACAAGCAGGGCCTAGGGCTGCCGTTTCCTGCCGCTCCGTCCCGGGGATCCAGCACTCGGGTAACATCAGCTCTTCCAGGAAGGGGTGACTATGGAGAACGTGGCTGTGGTGATTGAAGAAAGAGGTGAGAATTGTGCGCGTGTCGGGGGGTGGGGACCGGCATCTCCCCCGTTCCCCTTCCCATTGGCCCCCCACGTCCACGTCTCGGTCCAGTTAGGCTGCACTTTCTGGGCTCTGTTCCCCGGCCCTGGCCCGCCCAGCGCCTGCGTCCTTTTGTCTCTTAGTTTGGTTGATCAAGATTGAGTTCTTTAAAAAATCTCTTTGTTAAAGCAGTGCGAGAGTGAGAGGAAGCACAAGGTGCGGCCGCCGGGCCACGAGCTTGCAGGCCGCACAAAACTTAATGAGGTTCTCTTTGGGGACCCCTCCCCCAGGCCGTCATTTTGAAGGTGACTGCTTGAATCCAGGTTTGGGGCTTTCCTTTTGCCCCCACTTAGTTTTCTCTCATTGGATGGGGCCTCTTGTTCTAGTCCGCCCCTCTGTGTCATCCGGCAGAAAGCACGGCCCTCGCGTCTCCATGTTGCGGGGGGCCCTTGGACAGACCCTGGGTGTGGGCCACATCTCAGCCCCCTCACACTGCGGCAGGCTGGACCTGCAGGGAGACCCCAGGCAGCCCCTGATCCGGCGCTCGCCCCCGCTCTGATCAGAGTCCCCCTCTCTGAGCCCCTGCAGCTGTTGCTGACCCCGATTCGGGCGTTTCCACTTGACAGAGAGCTTCCATTTGTATCGTCTCCCTTGGGCCTCTGAAGACTCCCTGCGTGGGAGTCTTTGTCGCTCTGGAGGCCGGGGTGACAAGGGTCTGGTGCTCTTCTGGTCACTGGCAGAGCCGGGCAGAATCTGGGGCTGCTGAGTCCTCTCTGCTGTAAAGCGGCAGCTGCAGACCAGGCCACAGACCCCGAGCCGCAGGTTCCTCCTGGATGTCCCGTCCCTGCTCTGGGTCTTCTCCATATGAGCCCGGCAGGCCCCGGCCTCTGTGTTAGTCGTGTCTACTCCTGCTCCTTTTTCTCTTTCAGCCCTGTCTTTGCAAGACCCCGGCCTTCCCCGAGGGAGTGGAGAGGAGGAGGAGGAGGAAGATGGGCTGGCTGCGTTCCAGGTAAGTGCGGGGACAAGTCTTCCCCTTCTGCCTGGGCAGGTCCTCCTCTGGACCCAAACCCAGGGTGTTGCTTCCTTTCCCCGGCCCTGACCTGTTCTGACCAATAATGTAAGTTTCTTAAGGCCCACAGATCCTTAGAAAGCGTCTCTTCCAATGCCCTCATTTGGCCCCAGAGGAATATTTTTCCCCCGAGAATGAAGTGCTAGGGCCAGACCTAGGAGGGGCAGAAAGGGTCTCATCCCCAGGCTGCTTGTGCTTTTTCACCAGACTTTGTAAATTTTCTTTTTGCGTGTGTGTGTGTGTGTGTGTGTGTGTGTGTGTGTGTGTGTGTGTGTGTGTGTTAATTTCCAGTTATATATAAAAACAAGATTTTTTTGGTTAAAAATTTTTTTTCTTATTTCCTTATGGATCATGTTGTGAGAGAAAAATAAGAACAAAAAGGAAAAACCACGAGGAAAAAAAACAAACAAGAAAAGGGAGGGGAAGGAGTGCACATAGCTTGTGTGGATTGATCTTCACTCCACATGGCTCCCTCTCTGTATGTGAATGCCTTTCCCATCCCAAGTTTATGGGGGTTGCCTTGGATCACTGAAGAGTGAGGGTTGGCCACGGCCCACTCCCACCTGGCCCAGCACCTGCAGGGTTGGCCATTTAATCATTGAGAGACAACAGGATCGGGACAGACAGGACATGCTCTGAGGACGGGGGAGGGAGCTTTTAGTTTGGGTTGGGGTAATCAGTGAAGCGAGTTCAAATCCAGCCTCCAATCCCCATCAGCCGGCCGATATCTTAACCCTGTTCTGCCTCAGTTCCTTCATCTGGCCCTGACAGAGGGCTGTGGTATGGTGATCGTCCCTCGTTCTCGGAGGCCCCCAGTGTCTCCCAGTCGTGCATACAGTTTCTTATTTTTAACTTTTATTTAGTTATTTTTTTATTATAATAAGTTTATTTTTAATTCACATTGCTTTATGAATCATGTTGGGAAAGAAAAACAACAACAAAAAGGAAAAACCATGGGAGAGAGTAAAAAAACAAAAAAGAAGTGAATGTACTACGTGTGTTGATTTACATCCAGGTTCCTCAGTTGTTTTTCTGGGTCCAGATGGCATTGTCTGTCCAAAGTCTATTGGGATTGCTTGGGATCACTGACCCACTGAGAAGAACCAAGCCTCTCGTGGTTGATCATCACCCATTCTCACTGTTATTGTATAGCGTATTCCTGCTTGTTTCGCTCAGCATCAATTCGTGTCAATCTTTCCAGGCCTTTCTCTAATCAGCTTGTTCACCATTTCTTACAGAACAATAATATCCCATTACCTTCATGTACAACATCATGTAACCAATTTCAGAGCGCCCCAGAGAGACCTTGAGAGAGTCCTTGTATCCTTCTTTCTGACCACCACGTGAGCTCTCCCTGAAATGGCCTTGCAGGCATTTAGACAGCCTTCGAGTAGGCTGCTGGGCACACGCCCATTTGCCAGTCATCTGGGTTGGACCCAAGGGAGGGAGCTCCAGAGGGGAGTGGGGAGCCTTCCTCAGGAAAGTCCCACCAGTTGCAGAGACAGGATCTACTCTGTAGAGATGCTGGTCTTGGAGCTAGTCCATAGAGATGCCAGTCTCGGATTTTATCTCTGGAAAGGCTGGTCTTGGATCTAATCGGGAGAGACGCTGGTCTCGGATCTAGTAAATAGAGATGCTGTCTTGGATCTAGTCTAAAGAGATGCTGGTTAGATCTAGTCCATAGAGATGCTGGTCTTGGATTTAGTCCAGAGAGATTCTGGTCTCAGATCTAGTCCATAGAGATGCCAGTTAGGATCTAGGATGATGCTTGCTAGGCCAGGATATCAAGAGCCTGGGTTTGAATCTCAATTCCCATAGTTCCTATAGAAACAAGTCACTTCACTCCTTCCCAGTTTTATCAACTATAAAATGGTGGTGGTTCTTCTAGGAACCTTTCTTAAAATTATTGTGAGGATCAAAGGAGAAACTGTAAGGAAACATTTCTTTTTTTTTTTTGTACTAATAAAATTGGGGTTAGTTAAGTGACTCGCCCAGGGTTACACAGCCAGGAAGTGTTAAGAAGTGTCTGAGGTCAGATTTGAACTCAGATCCTCGTGACTTCAGGGCTGGTGCTCTATCCACTGCACCACCTAGCTGCTCCTGTTTATAACCATTTGAAGTGCCTAATAGCCAAGCCCCTTCCTACCTTTTAAATCTTGTGCTTGGCTCCCCTCCCCACGTCCCACAGGCCATCCACACTGGCCTGCTTGGAGATCCTCAGACACAGCTCCCCGGCTCCTGGCCTCCTTTTTGTTCTGGTTGTCCCCTGATACCTCTGCCTGTTGGTCTTCCTGGCTTCTACTTGCATTCGCCTGAAATCCTTCCTTCCATAGGTCCTTCTATGTATTCCCTCTGTATCTTCTCCATACCAGTTATCTACATGTTCCTTCTTTCTTTAGAAAGGAACCATCTGTGCTTTTTATTTGTGTCCTCAGTGTTCAGTCCAGTGTCTGGCACAGAGTTAAGTCTTGAGAAATGCTTTCTTTTCTGATTCACTGACTAAACCTTCAAGCCCAATGCAAATAGTAGTTGTTAATGACAATAATGATGTCATTTATTATTATTATTATTATTATTATTGGCTTTACCAGTATCATCATCCTTATTCCTAAATTGAGCTTTCTAATTATAGTTCCCTTCATTCCTCATAGTGGTACCTAAGCTAAGTAGCTTAGAACTAAGTCTTTATTTTGTAGGTATTTGTAATGAACTAAAACCATGATTACTTTTTTTTTTTTGAATTTCTGTGTTGTCTTTTTCCTTGTAAATATTTTTCTTCCACCAGAAAGTTCAGACCTAGAGGGATGGGGGGAGAAGAGGAGTTGTTTTTGTACCTTGAAAAAAAATTTTTAAATAATATAAAATATTTAGGAATTTAGCTACTGATACATTATATTTCATGGAACTATACAACATTTTTATAGAAATAAAGACAGACCTTCAGAATTGTAAAACTATTAATTGCTCATAGTTGGGCTATATCAGTATAATCCAAATGATAATATTGTTGTCCTCAAAAGGCTCCAAATCCACATTACTGTTAGGAAGAAAGGACGTAGCTATTTAACCTGATACCAGATTGTTTGCTGTCTTGAGGAGGGAAAAAGAAAAATTTGAAACACAAAGTCTTGCAAAAATGAATGTTGAAAACTATCTTTACATGTAATTGGGAAAATAAAATATTATTGAAAATAAAAAGGAATAATAAAAGGAAGGATGTGGAAAGGAAATTGAGGAAGTAGGTAACCAGGCACTACCATATTATATGATGCATAGGTTGAAACTTTGTGGCGCGGTTCCAAATTTCTTTCCAGTCACTTCTTTTTCTCCCCGCCTCAAAATCCAATTTCTTTTATGGAAAGGTTGAATCTATTGTGATAGCTCTACTCTCTCCCGACTTCTAGGCTTGCATCTACAACTCCCCAATAGACATGTTGAACTGGATGTCTCATAGACATCTCAATAGGTGCAAAATTGATCTCGTCATCCCATCTCTCAGCACTTCCCTATATTTGTGAGGTCCACTCCCTCAAGCTGTGCTTCCTGACTCCTTACTCTCACCCTCCTCCCCCAACCCCATCCACTCTCTTGCGTGGCCAGTAGATTCTGCTAGCAAGTCTCTCAGGTCCCCCTTTTCCCCTCTCCCATTGCCATGGCCCAGATTAATAGACTTGGGCATGGCCCCTTCCTGCTTCTCCCTCATCCTCCACTCTGCTCTCAAAGTGATCTTCCTTAAGCTCAAATCATATCAACTCCACGGGCTCCCTTTTATCTCTGGAATCAAATATACAGTTCTCTCTTTGGGTTTTATAGCCTCGCCCTGTCTTTCTAGTCTCAAGTATTCTATGATTCTGTGACTCTGATCTTGAACAAGATACTTCATCTTCCAACTTCCAGACTTTTCATTTGCTGTCCCTCATAGCTAGAATTCTGCCCCTCCTTGCTTACAAAGGAAACCAATTACATTGAAATAGTTATATTTTTTTTAAGTTCACAAACCTCATAATGACTCTAGATTTGAAATTGTGTCCAAGTTAGTAAATTGTCATAACCTTTAACCCAGCTAGTACATGGTCTGTACTTGAAGTTAAAGAGGAAGATGACTTCATATGTAAGAAATATATAGTAACTCTTAAATTTTTTTCAACAGTATTTTATTTTCCAAATTGTTTTCAAAATTAATTTTTGAAAGACTTGGTGTTCCAAATTTTAATGAAAGATTAATAAATATGTACAATTCTTCTAAACATATTTCCGTATTTGTTATGTTGTGCAAGAAAAATCAGACCAAAAGGGAAAAAAGCAAACAAAAAGTGAAAATACTATGCTTCAATCCATATTTAGTATTCTCTCTGGATGTGCATCTTCTATCCTAAGCTGTTGGAATTGTCTTTAATCACTGTGTTGTTTCTTCCAGTCTGTTTTGTAAGGAGTTAGGTGATTTTTCCATTTCACTAAATCTATTTTTAAGGAGTTTTCTTCAGATAATTTCTGATTTCCTTTTCCAAATTCTCCTGCAAAGTTCTCATTTCCTTTCTCCATTTTTCTTCTAACTCTTCTTTTAAGATCTTTTTGAATTCTTCCAAGAGAGCCGTGTGAGATGGAGACCAACTTATATCACCTTTTGGGGCTTCATCTGTAAACACTTTGCCTTGATTATCCTTAGGGTTTGAGGTCTGTTCTCTGTCTCCATAAAAGCTGTCTAAGGTCAGAGTTCTTTTTGCTTTTCGGTTTTTAAAAGGTTGAGGTCTGCTTTTTGCAAAGGAGCAAAGAGGAGATTGTTCCAGGCTTCCCTTGCAGTGGCTTCACGTTTCCCTGGGGCCAGGGCTGCTGACTTCCTTCTGGTGCTGGGTAATTATGGGGCTCGGGGGCTTACTGTTTGCCTTTTGTAATTGTGTCTCACAGCTAGAATGCTGATCCACTGGCTTCTAATCAGGAGAGAGGAGCCAAGGCTGCTGTATCTTGGCTGAGAGTCTCCTGGTTCCCCAGCATAGAAACACCATATTGCCCTGGGGCTGCGTCCACGCCAGGCCACCTTCCTCCCCCCTACCCTCCACCCAATTGAAACAAACCTTTTCTGAAGTTCTTCCAAAATAACTTCTGCAGGAAATTTGTTACTTCAAATATTTGTGGATTCTGTCGCTCCAGAACCTGTTCAGAGACTTGAACTGGTCCATCTGTGGGACTTCAGGAAGAGCTCAAAGACCTATCTACTCTCCACTCTGCCCCTAACCATTTTATTGTTGAGAAGAGCCAAATCCATCACAGTTGATCATCACATAATCTTGTTACTGTGTAAGATGTTCTCTTAGTTCGGCTCATTTCACTCAGGATCAGTCCATCTAAGCCTTTCTAGGATTTTCTGAAATCAGTCTGCTCATCATTTTTTTCTTTTTTTAATAACTTTTTACTTTCAAAATATATACAAAGATAGTTTTCAACATTCATCCTTATAAAACCTTGTGTTCCCATTTTTTGCCCTCTCTTTTCTTCCCCCCACTCCCCTAGATGGCAAGTAATCCAATTTGTGTGAAACATGTGCAATTCTTCTATACATATTTCCACAATTATCGTGCTGCACAAGAAAAATCAGATTTAAAAAATGAGAAAAATTAAAAAGCAAACAAACAATTAAAAAGGTGAAAACATTATGCTGTGATTCACATTCAGTCCCCACAGCCCTCTCTCATCACAAACTTTTTGGTTTTGGCCCGAATCACCTCATGTTAAAGAAAGCCACGTCCATCAAAATTGATCATCTTATAATCTTGTTGCTGTGTACAACGTTCTCTTAGTTTCTACTCACTTCACTCAGCATCATCTAAGTCTCCCCAAGCCTCTTTTAAAATCCTCCTGCTGATCGTTTCTTACAAAACAATAATATTCCCTAACATTCATATATCATAACTTATTCAGCCATTCCCCAACTGATGGACATCCATCCACTCAGTTTCCAGTTCCTCGCCACTACAAAAAGAGCTGCCACAAACATTTTTGTACTTGTGGGTCCCTTTCCCTCCTTTATGATCTCTTTGGGATATAAGCCCAGTAGAACACTGCCGAGTCAAGGGGGATGCACAGTTTAATAGCCCTTTGAGCCTGCTCATCCTTCCTTCCTTTCTTTTCTTTTGTTCTTTTTTTTTTCCCCTGAGGCAATTGGGGTTAAATGACTTGTCCAGAACCACACAGCTAGGAAGTGTTAAGTGTCTGAGGCCAGATTTAAACTCAGATCCATCTGACCTCAGAGCTGGTACCCTATCCACTGCACCACCTAGTTGTCCCATCATCATTTCTTATAAAACAATAATATTCTATTTCATTCATATCCTATAACTTATTCAGCCCTTCCACAACTGATCGACATCCACTCCGTTTTCAGTTGCTTGCCACTACCAAAAGGACTGCAATAAACATTTTTGCATATTTGAATCCTTTCCCCTTTTTTGTGATCTCTTTGGGACATAGATTCAGGAGTGACACTGAGCAGCAGCTCTTTTTGTAATAGCCCCAAATTGGAAACTAAAAGGATGGCAGAGAACCAGCAGATTGTAATATGTGAATGGAATGGAATATTATTATACCAGAAGAAATTAGGAAATATTTTCACAGGAAACTAAGACTTTTATAAACTAATGATAGCATTAAAAAAAAGTAAACTTTGAGAAACTTTAGAGCTCTAATCAGTGCACTGGCAAACTGCCAATCCAAGAAGTGAAGTTGAAGCACCTCTTTATCTCCTGTCAAGAGAGATGATGAACTCACATGTAGTGAGAGAGTTACTCTTTGGGTTATGGCCAGTGTGAGGATTCATGTTGGACTAACTACACACCTGTTTATTGATGGCTTTGTTTCTCAAGTTGGTTTTTCTTTTTTTGAATTTGCACTATTGAAGGGAGAGGAGATGTTAGGACAGATTGTCATCCTCTTTATCGTCATCATTATTACCTCCTACATGGTAGGCATTGGGCTAAGTACTTTACAGATATTAACTCATTACATCCTCACTACCCTGGGAACTGGGTGCTGTTATTGTTCCAATTTTACAGTTGAGGAAATGGAAGATAGCATCTAAGTCCTCATGAATCAACAGAAGTGGGTAGGATTTATTCCGATTTGTCAGTCCTTGGCAGTAGGAACTCTGGCCTCTCGTTATCAGCTGCCTTGGTTCCCCTCAGCAGGAGTTACCACCATTGACCTTCTCTTTTTCTCTGCTCCTTCCTGGAAGAGCACCTGTGGAGCTCCATCATTCCTTGGAAGATACCTGTTTTACATGAAGATCCCCACATCTCTTTCTTAGCTCCAAGTATTTAGTGATCCTTTTTGCCCTTTCTGTGACATTTTTTATCCTCCATTCTCCTAGCACAGACTCGGGATTTTCTGCTGCTTAAGATCCTTTTTCTTTTTTTCACATTGAAGCCCTTCCAATATTCTTTTCTTTTTCTTTTTCTTTTTTTTTTCTTTTGCTTTCAGGAGTACATCATCCTTATAACTTAGGTCAGAATCATTCCTTAGGCCCCTTTGTCTTTCCTTCTAGGACATAAGCAGTAGTCATTGGGTCTTGGCAGAAATATAAACATTACAGATTTGGTTGCAGTACTCTGCAAAATCCAGCTCACTTCCCGACCCTTCTAGGAATGGGATCTTCAATCCTATTTTTTCCCTTTTGTACTACTAAGTCCCATCGAGACTTACTTAGTAAAAATTTGTATGGGCTTTCAGCTCTTGAACTAGCAAACTCCTTATTGGTGAACTCCTCCTCATGAACACAGTCATACCTAATTCCAGTTGTATTTTCTTATTATAAATATTCCATTTTCCTTTTTTGTCCTACAACCTTCTCCCAAGGAAGACTCGAACTAAGTTATACTTATTAGGTTCTAATAAAACCAAACTGGATGCCACGCTTGGAAATCTGATACTGTCCTACCTGTGATCCTCACTTCTGCTTCTCTATATCCCTTTCCTGCTCTTGCTACTTTCCTTCCCATCTTTATAATACTGCTTGTCTTTTAAATATTAGATGTCTTCTCTTCCACGAAATCTTTTTTTATTCCCTTTTCCATACTCTCAGAGCACTTATTTTGTATGTTTCTTATCCATTCTTCTCATTTCATATTGTAATTATTTTATATTTCATTATTTCTAACTACGCCATTGTTTCCTACTTGATTATCAGCTACATGACAATGGAATCCAAGGTTTTACTTCATTTTTTAGGACCTACTAGTGCTTTCCATGTAGAAAATGCTTATTGATAAATATTTAAGGAAGTAATTAAAGTAGGGATAAAGGAATTTTGCCCTGTCAATAACAGATATAAAGGAAATAGTGTTTTGGAAGAGGTAGCAGCATCACATCTCTTAACTGTAAGCAGGAACTTTGGGCATCTTGTCATGGTTTGTGCTCTGCATTTTGCCCCGATTAATGTGATGTTTTTGGCTGAGATTAATATTTGAAGTTTAAGTACATATATATTGACTTAAAATTCATTTTGACTATATTGATGTCTTATTTAGAAGTAAAGTTGGGCTTTAGGGAGATAATCCATGAAGCTCGAAGTGAATTAGAGTCAGGTGATGACCACAGACTACCAAGTTTATGTCAAAGGAACCTTGGTATTGTTGTAATATTTGACACGAGGTCCTCAAAACTCCCAGTGATAGCTATCCACGCCCCATCCATTGTCTTTGTGAGAAGTAAGCCCGACCTGAGCAAGAGTTTTTGTTTCAGGAACCATTGACATTCAAGGATGTGGCTGTAGAATTCACCCAGGAAGAATGGGGCCAACTGAACTCTTCCCAGAAGAACCTCTTCAGGGATGTGATGCTGGAGAACTACAAGAACTTTGTCTTCCTTGGTAAGGACGGACAGCTTTCCTCATGCCTCACCACTTATTCATTGGAGCATCTTTGCATCTTCATTTGCTAAAGTCTGAAGAACTTAACCAACACTATGGCTTGGTATGTAGAAGACGTAATGGGAAAAGATTCCTAATTTTAAGGTCCGAGAGATAGTGCGTTTCTATTTGAAGGAGAAAAGCCTTTGTTTTATACAATTATAAATCGCTTTCATTGTTCTGAACCTGACATTCTGTCTTGCACACATAAGTCAAAGAGTCCCTTCTGAAATCTTATGTAAATACATGGAAAATTCTCTCGTGGCAGAAATTGGATCCAACAAATTAATTTTAAGGCACCACTGTGAGTCACTTGTCAAACTTCCTGGGAAAACACTTCCTTGAACATCCTTCCTAAGTCCATTGTACCAAGGCCTTCCCTAGCAAACCTCTTTTCCCAGAAGAGAAAGTGAGGTGGGATTGAATTCTTAGACGAGTGTTTGCCCTCATCCCTTTCCTTTGTTTCCCTTTGAGCAGGACTTCCGGTTTCCATGCCAGCGGTGATCCTGCTGTTGGAACGGGGAGAGGTGCCACGGAGCTCAGAGGGAGAGGAGTCCAGAGGCATTCTTTCAGGTGAGGGCGGAGAGCAGAGAGGCTGTAGCCATTGTAAGCTAAAGTCTCTTTGAAATGCTGGACCTTCAGCTGATCTTACAAGTCTCCAAGACCCCTAGCTATTATGAGCTGATTAGCCTATATTAGTGCAGGGGCTTCCCATTTGGTCTCCTGGCCTTGAGATCCCCCTTCTAATCCATCTTCCCCAGAGCTGCCAAAGTCATTTTTCTTAGACATTTATATATATGGATGTATAATATCTTACACGTAGCACAGCAGTTAAATTTACAAAGGGCATTTCTTCTCTGTGGAATAGTATAAATATTCTTATCACTATTTTATGGATAAGGAACCTGAGGCTTAAAAAGACTTTGGCTCTTGCAGTCACATCTTAGTGCCAAGTGGGCTTCAAGCTGGTTTTCTGACTCTTTAAGTCTGTACTTTTATCATCAGTCATGTTACCTCCCTTTCCTTGATCCAAATCCAGGGATATTTTCTCAAATCTTAATTTCCTTTGCCCATTCCCAGCCTTTGATCATTTTGACCAATCCTTTAAATCTTTTATTCTCCAAATTCTCCAGTCCTGTCAACCATTCATTATAATATTTGGTATGTTATTCCATATCTATAAATATTTTGGTAGAATCTCTTTGGAAACATTATAGTTTATATTATGTCTCTAAAATTGTTTCATCAAGATCCAACCCAGGTCACTTAATGTGGCCTAATGTAGAATCAATCATCATGGAATACAAAGAGGTCAGGACTCTTTATGTTCTGGACACTTTACATCTATTAATACAGAAAAAGAATTTTGTTTATTTTGAGAGACTCAGCATTTTTTTGTGATACTCATCTGTGTTGAATTAAAGCTCCTCATGTTTTGAACCTTAAATCAGATGTCTCCAAGCATGTACTTATGTAATTGATATTTTGAATATTACTATAGTACTTGATATTTTATCTTGTGAAATTTTACCCTTTTTCTTTTTTTTCATTATCCTAGCCTATTGAAATGTTTTTAATATTAAATTAAAGACTCAAAATATTGGCTGTTGCTCACACCTATATGTCACTAAGAAATGAATAAAGGTATATACATCTTATGTTTTTATCAGAAGTGTTGATGACAGTTTTGGACAGGACAGGACCGAAGGTATAAACCTCTGAAGGACATCACTAAGATAGATTTTCACGTTGACATTAATCCATCTTAACGTTTCCAGTAAGGCTGTACAAACTACTACAAATCTACAAGGAGATTCTATTACCCATCTTATATGGAGGGGAGAGTTAAGAAATGTAGATTAAAAAATAAATTTAGTTTAATTTTAAAAGTCAAAAATGTGCTTTGCCTTTTCAGATTGGGCATCTTTTTCCTGATGGAAGAAAGAGAATCTAGAACTTAACCATAAAATGCTTTTCATTTAGTTAACAGTTGATATTGACACTTGTAGTTTTTGTTTTTCAGATTCCATCAGGCAGGAGCCTGTATGTAAAGTCAGGAACACAGCTCCAAAAAGAGACAGTTTCATGGGAGTGTCATCTAAACAAAGAGTGGTAGCAAAGACTGGTGGTAGTAGCTGGAACTCTGATATGGGAAAAGTTTGGGAACACAATATAATGTTAGAAAATCAGAAAGACAAGCAAGAAAGACAGTCGAAACAAGTCACAGTTGCTCTCAGCAAACCCCTTAATGAGGCAAGTGTCCTTGAATATAATACATTTGGGAGAAGCTTTCAACATGGGCCTATCCCACAGCAGAGAATTCATACAGGAAGAAGTCTTCACAATTATGATGTCCTTGGAAAGAGCATTAAAGAATTTTCAGATCTAATTAAATGTAACAAAACCATCTTAGGGAAAAATCTTTCTAAGCCTCTTGGTTACCACTCAGGTCTTATTCAATATCAGATGATAAATACTAAAGAGAAACCCTTTACTTATAGTGAATATGGGAAAGCTTTCAACCAGAATGTAAACCTTAATAAAACAGTTCATGCTGGAGAGAAACGCTTTGAATGTAATGAATGTGGGAAAACCTTCAGCAACAATTCATGCCTTACTCTTCATCAGAGAATTCATACTGGAGAAAAACCCTTTGAATGTAATGAATGTGGAAAAGCATTTAGCCAGAAATCAAACCTTACTCTACATAAGCGAATTCATACTGGAGAGAAACCCTTTGAATGTAATGAATGTGGGAAAACTTTTAGCCAGAAGGGACACCTTATTGAACATCAGAGGATTCATGCTGGAGAAAAACCTTATAAATGTAATGACTGTGGGAAAACCTTCAGCCAGAGAGGAAACCTTAATGAACATAAAAGAATTCATACTGGAGAAAAGCCCTTTGAATGTAATGAATGTGGGAAAGCCTTCAGCCAGAGGGGACACCTTACTGAGCATCAAATAATGCATGATGGTGATAAACCCTATAAGTGTAATGAATGTGGGAAAGAATTCAGCCATAGGACATCCTTTATTTATCATCAGAGAATTCATACAGGAGAAAAGCCCTATGAGTGTAGTGACTGTGGGAAAACCTTTAGCAAGAATTCAAATCTCACTCTCCATCAGAGAATTCATACTGGTGAGAAACCCTACAAGTGTAATGAATGTGGAAAAGCCTTCAGCCAGAGAGGACATTTTAATGAACATCAGAGAATTCATGCTGGAAAGAAACCCTATAAATGTAGTGAATGTGGGAAGGCCTTTAGCAAAAACTCCAACCTTACTCTACATCAAAGAATTCATACTGGAGAGAAACCCTATGAATGTGGTGAGTGTGGGAAAGCGTTCAGCAAGAAGGGGCATCTTACTGAACATCAGAGAATTCATGCTGGAGAAAAACCCTACAAGTGTAATGAATGTGGAAGAGCCTTCAGCCACAAAACAACCTTTATCAACCATCAGAGGATTCATACGGGAGAGAAACCCTATGAATGTAATGAATGTGGGAAAGCTTTTAGCCAGAGAGGAAACCTTACTGAACATAAGAGAATTCACACTGGAGAGAAATGTTTTGAGTGTGGTGAATGTGGGAAAGCTTTTACTCATGGGTCATCTTTCATTCATCATCAGAGACTTCATAATGGAGAGAAACTACACAAAAGAAATGAATGTAGAATGTAATGGAAAGATGGCTGAATTTGGAGTCACAAAATGTGGGTTCAGATTCTAGCACTAGTACTTGTTATCCATGATACTTGGGCAAATATCAACCATTCTGGGCTTTATTTCTTTCATTCACAAAAAAAAGGGTTATGTGCTTGTTTTTTACAACTCCCCACAAGAGTTATAGATAATCACAAAGATTCATTCCAGACATTTATCCACAGTACTGTTAGGGTGGGGAAAAAACAGGCAAAGGAAAAAGAAATTCCATAAATGCGATGAATATAGGAATGATTTCAGCATAAGTTTAATTTTTAAGAAGCATTAGATAACTCGTATTACAGATAAGCCCTAGCAATGCAGTGACAGAGGGAAGATTTTTGAAGTGTAGATCATTCTTCATCAGACACTTCAAGATTTTTATTGAAATCTGTTTAATAGCTGACTCACAGGTTTTAAAGCTTGTAATGCACTTTACATACATTATTTCATTTGAGCTTCAAAACAAATCTGGGAGGCAACTACTACAGATATTCCCATATTACAAATGAGGAAGCTGAGACCCAGAGATTATTTGTCCATCATTACAAAGCAATAAAAGCGGGGAGGATTTGAATCCAGGTCTTCCTAACTCCAGGTTTAATAATTTCCACTACCATTTGCTGCCTCTCTAGTAAATCCACTCAAATGTTATTTAGCAAAATAAGCTTCAGAAACTTCTTGTTACAAATAAAAGGGAGAAATGACCTAAGGTGACTTTATTTGCTCAAGTTGGGAAATGTTAAAATGGACACTACCTGTCTGAATTCAGATTATTCATCTAATAGAATCATTTTGGGAACGCAATCTGTCAGTTAACATGAAAAGTTACAAAAGAAGTAATAACTTTTGAGTCATGATCTGTACTAGGGAATATACCCTAAAAATGTTATCCAAAATTGTCAAGGATTTTCATAGCAGAATTATTTAAAATTGTTTTTTCTAAAATGGAAACAACCTAAAGTTCAACAATAGGGAAATAGTTAAATAACTTCTATTACATTATGTGGTGAAATATTATGAGGTTATTAAGACTGACAAGTATGAGCAAAATAGAAATCTGAAAAGACCTTTATGAAGTAATTGAAACTGTGAAAAAGAGAACCAGGAAAATGGCATATACTTAATGTAAAAAGAATGGACATTGGGAGTCCTGACGAAGACTTAGAGAATGACTGAAAAGTAATGACATTTCCTGCATTGAAATTCATTATTTAAGTGTAAATAGTTGCAAAGCAAGTTTAATTGGTTGTGTTGATGTCTGATACTGATTGTAATTTAAAAAAATAAGACTGGGCCCATCTTTAAGTTTGACTTAGGTAGCATGATGTAGTGGGACTTGCGATCAGGAGGCCTGGGTTTGAATCCCTGGGGTATAACTTAATACCATGTAACCCTGAACAGATCTTTACCTCTCAAGAGCCCAAGTAATTGTACTTGCACTATTGTCTATTAATAAATGGGTTCCATTATAACTGTTGTTTTGTCCTGGTTGAAAATGTTAGAATCAAGAAGCGACCTCAAAGATCATGTAGTTCAGTTCCTTTATGTGACTAAACACTCATTTGGCTTAAGGGTAGGGGAAATAACAAAGCTGGTATTTTTGGATTCTGTTTCTTAGAGAAGAAATTCAGAATGACCCATTCTGAGAAATTGGAAAGGTCTAGGAGCCTTGAGGTTAGCTTCTTGGGAGAACATAAGAAATGGATGTAGAAACCCTCAGCATGGCTGGGAGAGGTCTCAACACTGAAGGCATGAGATTCGTGGGCTTGAAGATGCTTTTTGCCCACCCACTAATCCCAGTGACATGGGCATCTGTATAATTTGCAAGTGCACAGCAACAACAAATTTGCCACACTGAAATAAAGCCTTGGAACCCATTAGTATTTAACCCTTTCCCCTAAATCTGCCCGCTCCAGCCCTACTTAATGTTAGATGTTTTTCAAAAGTTCTTCCTCGGCTAACCCACATGGGATTTTCCCAGGATTAGCTATATCCCAGCTCCCCAAATAAAGCTTTGCTCTAATGTCCCTTGTAGGAGTTTTCTTGGCAAAGATTCTGGAGTGGTTTGCCATTTCCTTCATTTTATAGGATGGGGAAAGTGAGGCAAATAGGGTAAAGTAAGTTGGCTAGAGTCACAGTAAATTAAGCCGGATTTAATCTGAGAAGTTCCAGACACTATCCACAGGACCATCTGACTGCTCTCTTGCTTACTTTCTCTTAGTCCATATATACACCAACACTACAATAAAGGATCAAAATTAATGCAAACGCACATTTCTACAAGTAATTAAGTTGTCATTAAGTTGTCCCAATATATAAATGTATAGAGTAGTCTGAGGAGCGTCTTTAAATCCCCTAAACTATCTGCAGTCAAGATCGATAGACTCAGCAAATTAGAATCAAATCTAGGGAAAGCTTATTCTGGATTCTCTAGACTCATGTGTAAGGGCAGTATCAGCTAGTTCAAAATAATAAAAAAGATTGAAGTATCTTCATTCCACCTTAATTTTGAAGTAAGTGCAGAAATAAGCCTCTTTCCTTGTCTTTTCCATCTTCTACCACCTTTATTTCCTAGTTTCACATATTTTCCTACAGAGGGGCCTTAGTTCTGAGGACCCAGATTTGTTAAATGGTCATTACATTGTACTAGGTAGACACTATGAAGATAAAGGCAAAAACAAAATAACTTTGACCTCAAGAATATTAACATGTAAGGTGGGTGCTAACATGAATATGGATACGTATGAGATATTTGTATATCTAATTTTTGGGGAAGGGTGCTTGCAACTGGAAGGATTTCTAGTGCCCCTTAGGCTGATATTTTAGGAAATTGAGGATTACATGAGGCAGGAGATGGGGCGCACATGCTGGGCACAAGCCACAGCTAAATGGGTATTCCAGACTGGTTAACAGAGAGAACAGTGCGCAGACCAGATGGGCTGAAGAAGCAGGTGTTTGTGGCTGGCTTTAAAAGCCAAGTACAGGAATTTAATTGATCCTGGAGCTTCTTGAGCATGGTAGTGACAGAGGCAAACCTAAGCTGTGAGAAGATGGATTCGGCAGTTGTAAGGGGACCAATGAAAAAGCTATTGCAATAGCCCAGGGAAATCTTTAGGACCATTTTGTCTATCTACTTGTAAACACAATTAACGAATCCCCTTCCTTTCCATCTTCTGTTCCTCTCTCTTCTGCTCACCTGAAAAGTAAGTCCCCTTCTCTGCTTAACTGCTCCTCAAAGATACTTCCTCTGTGAAGCCTTAATTATTACTATGGAATACACCAATATCCCCATTTTGTGAACTGTGATATTGTATTTAACTATATAGTTATGTGTGCATGCGTGTGCTAATTACTTTTGCTTCCCAACCAGATTGATTGTAAATGTCTTTGAGAGCTAAGGCCTTTTATTATCATTAAATGCTTCAGAATAATTAACAGTATCCTGAGCACACAGACAGAACATATGGAAAGTGCTTTGTTAATCTTAAATCATTCTATAAATGCAATTAATAGCTGCCAGTATGCTTATTAATAAATATTGATTTAACTTAAGAGTGTCTTTAGGTCCCAGCAGCAGGCCCTTGATTCCCTATACCAAGGTTTTTTAAAAGCAAGGTCAAAAAAAGGTGGTAACTAACGAGCCCATCAGAACAGGAATCCCCTGCCCAATATTCCTTTTAAAAAATCATTTTGCTTACAGCTTTTTGTGACTGACACCTTCCGGGTATTTTTGTTTGTTGCATCCACATCCTATGATTCTACACCTGGGAGTAACATCTCCATTCTACTCTTTGAACCAGACATTTGAGAGACCAAAAAGGGCAAAGAAGCTCTTATCCTGATTGGATCCAATACAAATTTACATTATCTTCATTGGACTCTTGCTGGGGTATGGCTTTACTCTTATTCTTCCTTAAACATATTCATGAAGCATTTTTCACAGCGCAAACTCCAAATCTTTTCTTGCCTCAAGCCACTGACCCCACTTACTCAGTCGGAGATTGCTTCATACTTCAAATAAATTGATCTTCCTCTTCTCTGTGGTTTAATTTGCTTCATAAATACTAAATACCAATTGGTTTGGTCTTATAACTTTTAAAGTCCTTTGATACTAGAAAATAGATTAAAAACTGCATATTCCACTACCTCACTGACTTATCTTAAACAATAGTTTAATCCTAATCCTAAACTGATTAAAGAAAAACCTCTAAAGATAAAACTTTTTGTCCTGATACAGCACATCCTGTACACCAGCTGCCCAATCACGTTTAACTACTTTATGACTCTCCTTGGTAATTTTTGGAGCTGAATATATCAAGAAGAGGGAAGGCTGGGAAATGACCATGGATAACTGTGAAATGGCATGGTAAATACAGGCAGTGTGATGATCTGGCAATTTCTCACTACATCAGCTCAACAAGCAAAGGAAAGAGTGAGCACAAGGAAAAGAAGATGTCCCAGGAGTAGAGTAGGTATCTTTTGGATTTAGGGAATTGGTTTGGAGGCTATAAGATGGTTCAGCATCTCAGAACTGGCCAATGCATGATGGTGCTCCAGTTAGTTCCTATCCTCCCAACTGAGAATCTTGGCTCATGTTTGGTGAAAAAATGATGGCCTTCCACTGAGCACTTCCTCTTCTTGGCTCCCTTCTTAAATCACCACTCTCTTCATCCCTGTCTGCGTGAAGAGGTGGTCTTTTGCTCGCCAAAGAAAGTCCCTCTCCATGCACAAGTGATCCCATTCTCTTCGTCAATAAATGACCTTCCCATGACCGCCATGTCCTCCCTTCTCTCCAGCACCTCTGCCGACTGCTTTCCTGCCACCTTCGCTCGCTCACTCCATCCATCCGCCGTTTCTTTTGCCTCATCTCTCCCTTTTTGACTAAACTTCTTGAGAAGTTCTCTAATTGTTGCCTCCAATTCCTTTCCTCTTATTCTCCTACAAATGGTGAATCCTGGCTTCTGGCCTGCAACAAAACCATTCTCTGTGAAACTGCCAGACCCAATGGCCTTTCCTCAGTCCTCCTCCTCCTCAACCTCGTTTTTGCCCATGAAGCAGTGATCCCCTTTTCCCGACACTCTCTTCTCCTGGGTTTTCACAGCATTTCTGAGCTCCTTTCAGTCTCCTCTGCTGGACCTTCATCCGGACCACGACCGGTGACGTGGTTGTCTCCAGGTGTTTGTTTGGCCCTCTTCTCTCTATGTACCATCTCACTTGGTGATCTAATTGCTTCCATGGATTCAATGATCGTCTTGGGATTCCTGATTCTCAAATCTAGCCCTAACCCCATTGGGTCTCCAGTCTCACATCTCCAACTGCCTCTCAGTGTCTTGAGCCAGATATCCTGCAGACATCTTAACACATTCAACAATGAACTCACCGCTTCTCCTCGAGTCCGATTGTCCTAACAATTTTCCTGCTATTGCTGAGTGACCATCATATTCCCCCTCAACCAGGCTTGGAACCAAAATGTCAAATGATCTGTTCCTCATATCCTGCTATTATTCCCACATTAGAATCCCGTCTGGACTACTTTTAAAATTCTGACCCTAACTTGGTCATTTCCCATACAGGATCTGTACTGTGACATCTCTTAAATGGCCCCTTTTCTCTGAGGCCGCTTCCTGAGCCATGATTTGTCACCACGTCTTCCCTTCTATCTCCCATTCAGCTGCCAAAGGGTCCTTGGAACTGACCATCCCAACTTCTTATTTAATGGCTCCTCTCACATTCAGAACCAAAAAGTAAAGTCCTCCTTAGCCTTCAAAGCCTTTTATTCTTCTCCTTCCTGCCTTTTCCAGACCTTAAACCCCAGCATGCATTCTTCCATCCAGGGTTACTGGATTCCCTTGCTCTTCCTCCCATAAGACATTTAGTCTTCAGATTTGGGCATTTTCACCAACTGTCTTTCCACTCTCATGCTGAATCCCCTTCCTGCCACCTTGCTCATCGTACCTGTGATTATCGCACTCTCTGGATTCCCTCTAGACCCAGTTAAAAGCCTTCCTTCTGCAAGAAGCCCTTCCCAGTCTTGGGATACCCCAATCTTATCCTGACTATAGCTTGTTTGTACACAGTTGTTTGTGTGTTGTCGCCTTTATTGGACTGCGAGCTCCTTAGAAGCAGGAATTGTTTTTTTAATTGTGTTTGGTTTTTAGTTATTATTATTATTAGCCTTTCTTTGTATCCACAGTGCCTAGGACATAGCAGGTGCTTAACAGATGTTTGTTGCTTGATTATATGTTCAGATATAGCTTTGTTCCCAGTGACAAGGGGATATATTGGATCCTACCTTCAGATGAAAGGATGACATCATAAAAAAGCCATTAAACTCTAAACTTTTTGCCATTTAAAAAAGTATTCATGGATATAAATTTTTCATAGATTAATGTTATTAACTGAATTGCAAATTATATAATGCAAGATTGTTTTTAATGTGAAACTAACAAAATTTATTATTTAGAAACAAATTGGTGATATTAACTGGGGATAATTTTCACTCATGCTATATCTAGTCTTTGTTATAGACAGTAACAAATAAATAATAGTATCACACATCTATAGTTCTTATATGTAAGAACTCATTTTGCTTACAAATAGAGATTTTTATCTGTATCAATAATCTGAACATGCATTTAACTGAAAGTATTTAAAATTCACTTTAATTTATTTTTGTGTACTGTGTCTATGTGATGTATTTTGTGCTGTGTATATGTGATAATTATTTGGGATAATGCTTTAGGAAATTTTATAAAACTACTTAAACTTTCATGGTGGAGAAGGAGGTCTGAGTACTATGATAGATCTATTAATTAACAATATTACAGATTTGGTTAACTATCTCTGACACAAATCACAAAGTAGAGCTACAGGCAATTTTTTTATAAAATATATATTAAACCTTTTGGAGTGTTCCTGGTATCCTATGCCAAACGATCACTCCTGTTCCTGGCTGGGGAAGGGGAAACAATAGTTCTGGGCCTGTCTTGGAGTTTATGTAGTATAGAAGGGAAAAGATATAAAAAAGGGCCACCATATAGCAAGGACACCATTGAAAAAAATCACTAGACAAAGATAACGAGTTGTCACAGTGAATAAATATTTCATGGCATAAGAAGCAGAAATAAGGCAAGCATCCTGCCCCCCCATCCCAAAATGATAGTGCTGCAACCCTAAGACAACATTATAAAGTAGACAATATTAAATAAGGGAATAATCTTACAAGAGTATTGGATTGGACTACTTAATGATATGGTGTAATTAGACTGTAAATCTAAGGTAGAATATGCATTGTTTTTAGACATGTAAAGGGTTGGAGGAATAGTGGAAAGGTAATTTGGTTCTAAAAATTACTACTGTTTGTTATTTTTAAGAAACTAATTAGTGTTTATGTTGGTTTATGGAATTTTATTGGTTATATGGAATTTTTATGTCTGCTTAAACTTTGGAAAAAAAAGGTACTTCTGAGTAATAATGTTTAAACTGGTTTTGAAGATGATATGAGTATAAAGACTGATTGCAGGAAACATCGGTATCAGAAGAAAATTCCCAACTGTTAGAGAGTAAACTGAGCTAAAGGACTATTTTATAGTTATGATTATTGTGATCTGATGTTTGTAGAATCGTACTTGGAATGCTATTAATATTTGGGGTTCTCATAAGTATAGACTTAGGATAAGGTCATGTAGGAAACACGTGGTACATGAGCTTTTCCACAGAATTTCAAGGATGTGAAATGTCTTTTTTATATTTGTTTTATATTAAATCATGTTATTTAATATTTTTATTTTCCCCAGTTACATGTAAAACAATTTTTAAAAACTTTGAGTATCAAATTTTCCTCTTCCTTCCCATCCCCAATCCCCATTAAGAAGACACATATAAATTTATGCAAAACATTTCCATAAAAGTCATGTGGTGAAAGAAAACATAGATCTCACTACCTACACAAAAAAACCCCATCAAATAAAAAAAGAGAAGAAGAAGAGTATGTTTCAATCTGTATTCAGACATATTTGGTTCTTTCTCTGGGTATGGATAGTATTTTTCATCATAAGGACTTCAGAGTAGACTTGATTCATTGTATTACTGAGAATACAGAGAAATTCACAGCTGATCATCCCACAACATTGTTATTACTTTGTACACAGTACATTTCTGTTTCCTTGAGTTTACAGAGGAGTTTCCAGGTTTTTCTAAAAGCATCCTGCTCATCATTTCCCATAGAACAATAATATTTCATCATAATCACATACCACAACTTATTCAGCCATTCTCCAATTAATGAGCATCCCCTCAATTTCCAATTTTTTTTGCTCTGAGAAGAGAGTTGCTCTAAATATATATTTACATATAGGTCCCTTTAAAAAAAAAAAAACTCTTTTGGAACTCATGCCTAGTAGTGATATTGTTAGATCAAAGGATATGCATGATTTTATAGCCCTTTGGGGATAGTTCATTTCTTTTGATCATTTGTCATTTGGGAAATGGCTCTCTTTAAAAAATAATAATAAAATTTACTTGGTTTCCTATATATTTGAGAAATGAGACCTCCATCAGAGAAACTTGCTTCAAAATTATTTTCCCAATTACTATTGCTAACTATTTCCTCTGTTTATTCTATTCTCTCTCTCCTTTCATCATGACTCTTCTCAGAAGTATTTTGCTACTTCCCATCTTCTGTCTCTAATATCACTCTGCCCCCTTCCTGTCCCCTTTCCCTCCTACCTTCCTGCAGGGTAAGATAAATTTCTATACCTATATTGAATG
This sequence comes from Antechinus flavipes, assembly GCF_016432865.1. Taxonomy (NCBI): domain Eukaryota; kingdom Metazoa; phylum Chordata; class Mammalia; order Dasyuromorphia; family Dasyuridae; genus Antechinus; species Antechinus flavipes. The sequence continues at coordinate 625,571,020 of NC_067400.1, read as the reverse complement.
TGGATGTTATTTCCTCTGAGCCAGTTCTGATGAGAGTAAGATTCACTTCCCTTCCCTCCCTTCCTCCTCTTCTTCTCCACGGTAAAATTGTTTCTTGCTCCTTTTATGGAGATAATTTACACCATTCCACTTTCCCTTTCTCATTCTCCCAGTACATTCTTCTCTCACCCCTTAATTTTACTTTTTTAGATATTATTTCTTCCTATTTATAAATACCCCTTCTAACTGCCATAATAATGACACGTTCTTATGAGTTCCAAGCATCATCCTCCCATGAAGTATATGAGCAGATAAACCTTATTAAGTCCCTTATGATCTCCCTTTCCAAATCATGCTTTTCCTGAGTCCTGTATTTGAACATCAAACTTTCTAGTCAGCCCTGATCTTCTCATCACAATACATTCAATCGTGTTCCTATAACCACCTCACTCTCCAGTTCTTCCCCATTGCTGGGTATCCAAAAGCACAGGACTGGACAGTCCTGAAGGTGCTTGAGACTGGAAGGGTCTGGGTAAGGGACCACTGATATTCTCAAGTTATGTCCTAGCTAGCACGGCCTGCACTAGAGACAGAGTGGTCGTGGGAAGATCATGATTGGGAAGCAGAGACTGGGAAACTGAAGACTCCGCCAATCCAGATCTGGTGAGCCTGCAGAAGTGCTGAGTCAGAATACCTGCACAGACTTTGGGAGAACTTGTGGATGAGGAAAGGACTGGTTGGATTTTAAAGAAAGATGATGGCTGCTTTATAATATCTTACATTTTATCTTTTTTTTTTTTTTTTTTGGTAATAAATGAACATGGTTTGCCACAATTTCTTCAGAGAAACCTGCTTCAAAATTATTTTCCAAATTACTTTTGCTCTATAGTAAGAAATGTAGACATTGTGTAGACACAAAAACAAAAAATTTAGAACAAGATTTACTGAATACTAACAAAATACATATATTTGTGTATTTAAATATATGTATATATATATATATTTATGATGCCTTTAAGCATAACATATTTACTTTAATAATTCCCTTTAACTATATCATTGCTACTGTTGCTTTGTCTAAGATCATGATTATCCATCCTGTTTTTTTTCAGATTTTCCTGAGGTACATTTAATTCAGATCTGTCTCCTCACTTTAATTCTTTATGAAAATTCATATTTTAAGTGTGCTTCTTGAAGTTTTTGAATTCCACTTTTCTAATCCATTTTTGCTAGCCTCTCAGTTTTTATGGGTAAGTTCATCTTATTCATATTAATGAATAAAATTTGTTATTCAATTTCTCCATCATATCCTCTAAATTTTTCCCCTTTATCACCTTCTCTCTCTCCTTCCCTTTCTCTTCCTCCTGCCCTCCTTCCCTCTCTCCTCTTCTTTTTCTATTCTCCATTACTAAGCTATAGTCATCTTCCTTTGCCATTTCCCTTTTCACCCATCCCAGACCCCAGATCACTGGTTCTTACCTTTTCTCTCTTTTTAATTCTTTCTTTTAAAATCTATCATTTGTAGTTTATCTTGCTTATGACATTTACTTCCCCAATTTTAATCCTCCCTATGAAACTTCTCTCATCCTTCTATTTTTCTATTTCTCTCTGGAATAGACTATATTTATGAGAAATTTTGTGTATGTATATATTCAACACTTCTTTGCCTAGGTTAGATAGGTGTAGTATTTGTGAGATGCTAACTACCTCCCTCCCCACTTCTGTTTTTATATAATCTTTTTCTGGTATATCTCAATTACAAGAAAAATAATAAGTTCATATCTCTCTTTCCTCATTTCTCCCTTAGTGTCTCCCTTTTTTTCTGCCATTACGTTCCCCTCTTAAAATCATTGAAACAGAACAAAAACCACACCCAGTCCCTTGTTTTTCTGTATTCCCTTTGTGATGCTTAAAGACAGTAGGGTTCTGGAAGGATGTTGAGATCCTTCCAAATTGCTCAAATAGATTTCCCTTTCTCTTTTGTTTGTATTCCAAAGATTTTACTCAACTCTAGTTTTTTAATCATGAATAATTCTTGAGAGTCATTTATTATATTCATTCCCTACCTCATCCTCTATTTAAAAATTAAATAATTTATAAGCTTTTTATTTTGCCTTTTGGGACATCACGTTTCAAGAACTCCTTTTCTTTACTATAGCTATTGTAGTCCTGTGTGACCCCGACTCTGATTATTTAGTACTTGAATTCTCTCTAGCTACCTACAGGATTTTTCTTTGGATTCTGGCCATGACATTTCGGAATGTTGTCAACTTCAGTTTCTTTTCAAGTAGACGAGCAGTGGATTCTATTTCAGTTTATGTTCTGATTCCAAAAATTTGGAGCAATTTTATTTTATGATTTATTGAATTGTGATCCATTTTTTGGTTTGGTCACAGTTTTCAGGGAGTCCAATGATTGCTAAATAATTCTTTTTTGTGCTATTTTCTGCTTCACGTATTTGTGATAGTAGATCTCTTACATGACAACACATCTTATGAAGATTCTAGAATATCCTTAAAAAAATCAAAGAAAGAAAGTGAATAAAATAAAACCATTTTATAGGAAGGCATTTATAAATGTCACCAAGGGAGTGAATGGATGAGGAGCTGGCAGCATACTAATCTGAGTGGAAAATAGGAAAGGTGAAAGAAAAAGAAAAACTAATTTAGGAACTCTAGGACTGGGCAGAGTAACATGGTAGTAGTGAAAGCGCATGAGTGGAAGATAATCAGGGTCAGATGAATATAAACAGAACAAGTTACAAAAGCAGTACTGACTTAAAAAGGCAGAAGAGGAGAGGAAAAAAGTTTAACTGAAGAAAATACAAACCATTATGACATGAAATGTGAATGGATTTTTAGTTCCCCAATTAAAAGAAAAAGAATGAAGAAAATAGGGGAAAAAAATTTAATGCCCAATTTATTCAATGCCTTCTAGTTTCCAGGAAGGCATTATGCTGGGCACTGTTATTACACACACAAAAGTGAAGTAGTCCTTGCTCTCAAGGAATTGATCTTTTACTAGGAAACGACATATGGGACCTATGGCAAATTGGGAAATAAAATCTCCATTAATAATGAAAAATAGCAGCTATTAATTACATATGCACCAAGTGGCACAGCATCTTTGTTCTTAAAATTAAGCAAATTGCAATAAAAATAAACAATAATATTAAGAAACGTAAATATTCCTCTCAGAGCTTGGCCCTAAAGAGATATGTTTCTTTCTAGAAGAGGGGAGTTCGCAGATATGAAACATTGCATATCACATTTAAGTTTTTTTGGTGTATTGAGTGTTTTTTATTGACTTTCCTTGTCTTTTCTTTCTGGACAGTGATAAAAGTGGGGATACGGGTAACGTGAAATTTAGAAATACGACTATCAATCGAATTCTAAAAATTCCTCTTAGAGGAGAAGAAATCCAACAAAAAATATAAACAAGTAGGAAAACATGGAGTAGATGAGAAAATTGGGTTTCAAAGATCTGTGGTAATTTCTGAATGAAATATTTCATAATACACAATTCTCAGCATCTCATAACTTCAAAAACTGGACGATAGGCTTGAGCATAAAGCAGAGATTGCAAGCTTTTCACTAGAAAGGGAGGGCTGCACAGAGAGAAGGAGCACAGCACATGCTCCTCACTGCCAGCTTCCTCCAACTCCCCGCGGCCGGGTCCCGCGGCCTCCAGCTCCCCGCGGCCTGCTACGAGAGGCCCGTCCGGGTCCCGCAGCCTCCAGCTCCCCGCGGCCTGCTACGGGAGGCCCGTCCGGGTCCCGCGGCCTCCAGCTCCCCGCGGCCTGCTACGGGAGGCCCGTCCGGGTCCCGCGGCCTCCAGCTCCCCGCGGCCTGCTACGGTAGGCCCGTCCGGGTCCCGCGGCCTCCAGCTCCCCGCGGCCTGCTACGGGAGGCCCGTCCGGGTCCCGCGGCCTCCAGCTCCCCGCGGCCTGCTATGGGAGGCCCGTCCGGGTCCCGCGGCCTCCAACTCCCCGCGTCCGGGTCCCGCGGCCTCCAGCTCCCCTCTCCGGGCTGCGCTCCCTGTGCACGGTCATAGGGAATCGCGTGCCCGCTTCCCCTAGCACGTTAGCTCTCGGAAGGCCACGACTGTTCCCGGCCTCCGCACCCCTGGCTCCGGCGCAGGCCTCGCTAGCACTAAGCACACGCAGGACGGCACGGAAAAGGCATTTCCCGCCTCTGGATCTGCGAGGGTGTCAGGCCCCTATTGTCTGCATCGGGGCAGACGCTGGGTGGAAAGAGGGGTCCTACCCGCGGGGACGCGCAGCCCGGGGCTTCCACGAAGGAAATCCCGGGCACTCCGGCTGTGCCGGTGGGAGAGCACGTGCCTCCTGACAGTGAGTAAGCGGCCGCGCGCAGTGACACCTACTGCCAGTTCAGCTGGGCTGGCTAATTATTTGGGAGGAAGCATACTGCCAGGGGGAAGGCAGTCGCCACCTTCCGGGGAGCCAATGCAATCGTGAGGTCGGAGAGGAAGCCCAGCACCGCGGCCACCGAGGGGTTCTAGCTCCAGAGCCGGAAGAAACCTCGGAGGCCACGAGACCAAGTCCTAAAGGTCGCGAGTCCAATTTCCGAAGCCAGCCCAAAGGGACAGAGCCCACGAGTCCGGGGGAAGATTCAGTGTGGCACCGTGTCTAACGCGCCACTAGGGGGCGCTGCTCACTTTCCCTTCTGCGCAGGTCAGACACTTCCCTCCTTCACTTTGGAGTTCTGCGACTGTCCTCCCAGGAATCCTCCCAGCCTGCTAGCAGAGGTAAATCTTAGGGAACCAGGAGTGAGCCACAGCAGGAGGCGCCCCCCGGACGAGAGGCCGCCCTTCACCTTCGCCACTCTTCTCTGCACACGCGCAGAAGCCTTCTCGGGTCTCGAGACTACAATTCCCACAAGTCGCTGCGGCCAAAGAGGTGACCGCTTCCTTCTTCGTGTTATATGATGGAGGTGCGTCCTTGGGGGAAGCTTCCGCTTTCGCTCCCTCTTTGTTTCTCGATCCTCTCGATTGTTTGCTCCTCCCGGTGAGTCTCCCCGAGCTGCCCTGCGACCACGTGATGCTGCCTCGAGACCCAGGCTCTTGGCCCCGCCCCCATCGCACCGGTTCTGGGATTCAGCCAATCAGCAGCGGTTCCGAGCGCCCCGGTCCCGCCCCTGCGCTCCCAGTGGGCTGGGCGGACTGCGAAGGATCCCTGCCCCAACTTGGGGGGCGCCTCGGCCCCGGGCCTGGGCCTGGCCTCTTGACCCACCCACCTGGGCCGCCCGCCTCACCGGATGAGCTTACCCCGGTGAGGCGCCCCGAGCCGCCCTTCCGGGGGTTCGACGTGCGGCCCTTGGGGGGCCCGGCCCCGCCCGCCTGCAGACCCGGGCCTCCTGTCGTGGCCGGAACCCACTTCGGATTCCTCGACCCCAGTGGCTTCCAGCGGACCGGCTGCTGCCCCCTGCGGAGTCCCTTCTTCCGGCCATGCCTCAGTGCCCCTCCGCCGCCTCCGCGCAGCGGGACGCCCAACCCCGCCCCCCCAGTCCCACAGGTGCCTTATAGGACCTGCCCTTCCCCATTAACGTGTAAGTTCTGCGGACACAGAAGGTGCTTAATAAATGCTGGCCTTGCCCCTCCTACAGTCCCCCTTCCCAAGTCCCCTCAGTCTCGGTACCTCTCCCCACCTCAGTTTCCTCATTTGCAAATGGTCACCATGGTGCATGCGCCTCCCGGGGACATTGGGAGGGTCAGAAGAGGGCCTTGCAAATCCCTCCATCAGATAAGGCTGTAGTTAACTAGAGGCCAGGGCTGGGAGAAAGGACCTTGCCAACTTCTCCATACTCCCGTTATCCCCTGATCGCACTCCCGACTTCGCCCCGTCCGATGCCCTCTGACCTTTGGGCTGCTCTCGGGGGGGCCGCGCCCCTTTCCTCACCCCTTTCTTTGAGCCCGAAGTTTCCTGCAGAGCTTGGGCCCAGTTTCCCCCTTCTATAAGTTAGGTTTTTCAGAGTCCCCGCCAGCTCCAGGGTCTTTTTTATACCCCACAAAACAAGCTCCGCACTTCTTTTTACTCCCCCGTGTGTGGACCTAAGGTGTCCCAGGAGGAGGAGAGGGGCGGGCTCCTCAGGAACACCCGGGCACCCTGGGCGGGCCGGGCATGGATGGCTGGGTGGCAGGCGGCCCTTGGCTCCGCTCCCGGGCATCTGTCCGCGCCTCGGGCCGGCAGAGCTCCAACCTCGGGCTGACGCTTGTGCTCTTCTCCTCAGCCGTGCCTTCTGACCACGCTGCTCTTCCACCAGAGGAGGAGGGGATGGCCGATGTGTTCCTGACCAGCTGGCTCCACCAGGTGAGATCTGTCCTCTCCGCACCCGGATTTCTAAGGGAGCCCTGGAGGACATCCCGAACGGAAGCTCAGAGCCTCTCCCCGATGCCAGGGGGCGGGGGGAGAGGGTTCGGCCTTGGCTTCTCATCAGCCGCTCTTATTTGGTCCAGTTCCCCAAAGCTTAGGCTTATTCTGGGACCTGGGCCCGCAGGCACCTGCCCGGAATCCCTCTTCTTTCCCCCCAGCTGGGACCTGGGCCCGCAGGCACTTGCCCGGAATCCCTCTTCTTTCCCCCCAGCTGGGACCTGGGCCCGCAGGCACTTGCCCATGATCCCTCTTCTTTCCCCCCAGCTGGGACCTGGGCCCGCAGGCACCTGCCCGGAATCCCTCTTCTTTCCCCCCAGCTGGGACCTGGGCCCGCAGGCACCTGCCCGGAATCCCTCTTCTTTCCCCCCAGCTGGGACCTGGGCCCGCAGGCACCTGCCCGGAATCCCTCTTCTTTCCCCCCAGCTGGGACCTGGGCCCGCAGGCACTTGCCCGGAATCCCTCTTCTTTCCCCCAGCTTCATTTGCCCGGTCAGTCCGATTTCCCACTTGCTTTGGTACTCCGTATAAAACGGTACCTTTTTACTTCGGCACGGGCCTGCCTGGAGTGCGCTCCCTCCTCCCGGCTGCTGCTTAGAATGCCGGTCTGTAGTTCATAGATGAACCATTGCGGAGGAAGTCTAGGTTTTTTCCGGCCTGTGGTTTGGCTTTGTGTTTGTTGGTCAGAGGTAGGTTTCGGCCTCACGGAAGGATGCTTAAGGAAAAGGCGGAGGAGATGGATATTCTGGTGAATAAAAAGTACCTGATGCACATTAAGCTCATTGACTGGTGGATGTCGGCTTTTATGAAAAGCAGTCAGGTAGCAGGTATAGACCCCACCTCTGATGTTGGCTGTGTGACCCACTTAACTCTCTGAACCTACTTTTATATCTGTAAATTGGGTTAATGTTAGCACTACAAGTATTGTGAGGCTCAAGAGAGATAATGTATTTGTCTACTTAGAGCATCCTAGAAATGTCAGCTGAAGACAAAACTTAATGGAACATCCAATGCAGACTTAGGTAGGTTGAAAAGAGCAGTTAGAGCGGGTCAAGGAAATATGAAAAAGTAAAAGTAAAATGGACTAAAATGTGCTAGGGAATAGCACCAAAGCCTAGCATGATGTTCTCAGGTGTTTGGTTAAATTACATGAGATCCTTGAATAAAGTCACAAAAGCCGCTTGGGGTTGCTACGTGAAGCAATCACATTTTAATTTAGTAATATTAAGTTGTATAACTAGGAAGATGTTCATTATTTCCTAAGGAATGGTGATTAAGAACTAAGAGTGTTCATATTGCCTCTAACTGGAAACTACTGCTTGCATTGTGTTCCCTGTTGTTCATGTTATATGTCTGTCTCATTCCCAAATATATGTGGATTATACCACGTGTATGTTTATTTTTATTATATTATTCCCACATATATATGTGTTTAAAAAAAAAAAAACAGGGTGGATAGATAGATCCATAATAGTTATTCACAAGTTCAGATACAATCCTTACCTTCTGTTGCACTGTGTCTCTGAAAATGCCCATTTTATTTATGCTTATTAAGTTAATATTAAATTAAATAAAAAATAAATCAATGTGAGCTTTTCTTATCATGGGAAGTAGAATCTAATATAGTATCAAGCTCTTAGCACAGTGTCTGACACAAATCCCTTTTTTTTCCCCCCAGAATCCTCTCTACTCTTAAGTAGCAATCTCTAAACTTCCTTTCAGCTTCACCTTTCACTTACATCCAGAGACTGCTAAGCAGAAATGCCTTCTGTGTTTCAGGAGTCTGTGACATTCAAGGATGTAGCTGTGGATTTCACCCAGGAAGAGTGGAGACAACTGAACCCTTCTCAGAAGGAGCTGTACAGGGACGTGATGCTGGAGAACTATAGGAACCTTGTCTTCCTAGGTGAAGATACTTTCCCCAGATAGTCAGAAAATATTCACTCTAGGCCATTAGAGTGATGAGCAAAGTTTGTTTGACATAATAGAACAGAGAATCTTAATCTTTTGTTCCCTATTTATTCTTAGAATAACAGGGTTTTTTACTTTGTGAAACTGGAAAAAAGCCTGTTCCCCATCCTTTGTTGCCTTAGATCAAGGTAATACCCTAGGTTAGAGATCTAAACATTTAGAGGATCTTGTTCTTTTGATAGAAAAAAGGACAAATGAAATTATTTTCTTTCTGATTCTAAACCCAATTTGTGAACTATACATCCATTCCCTTCCCCACTCCAAAAAAAAACCCCAAAACCCCAATCCATAATGACAACGTAATTAAACCTGCTTTCTAGGAACCCATTTTAGAGCAGCCTTCAAAGAGTCTTGTTGTTACCCCTGGCTCGTGCCTTCCTTTCCCTGGAGAATGGGCTGTAATATCATTCTGAAGTGATTCTCTGTCCTTGGTAATTTTTCATTTTTCATGAGTAAAGTATCCTGTTTTCAAACCAGATGTGATCTACCAGCTGGAACAGAGGAAAATACCATGGATGCTGGGGCGAGAAGTGCCCAGAAACACCTATACGGGTGAGTGCATGAGAGCCAGACAGATAGGAGCTGTTGCTATAGGCCAATTATTAGTCAGGAAAAAAGCACCTTAGCTATCTTAGGGAACTCTTCTCCCTGTTAGGGAACAGGGACCTCCAAGTCCCTGGACTTGTAGAAGGGCATAAAATTGTTGAGCACAAATTCTCTTGTATTCCCAAATGAATGTCAAACAGATGACTTTTTATGAACCATCCCTTCAGGTTTGCTTCTATTCTCAGAGAAAGCAGTGTATCCTCAGCAAGAGACATCTCTTTCTCATATTTTTGTTTTTATTTTTATTTTTTTGCTTTTTTGCCTTCCCCCACCCCACCTCCCAGTGTGTCTGTTATTAATGATCCCATGTAGCAAGTACAGAAAGGATTATACTCATAGTATAATGGGCAGAAGTTTTGGGGCTATAGTACGGCTAGAAGACCATCTACTAAATTATAAGGGAATAGTGCTCTTTGGATCAAGGACCCAGAGAAAACCACACATCTTGGAAATACTTGAAGTTAACTTTTGGCCCAAAATTCCATCCAGTCTTGATTCTGTCTTCTAGATTAGTAGCTGCCCTTCATAGTGTGATGTTGTCATCAGATTTGATAAGCATTGTCTTCTCTGATCTAAAGTTATCTAAAGGGGAGAACATCGGGGTACAGGAGACACCAAAGACTTCCCAACAAGTTGATTTCAATCCCTTGATCTTCAGTTTTTACGTAGGAGAGTTTGATGAGACATTTAGTAATACATTCGTCTCTCTTCATCAAGGCTATCATAAAAGATTTTTATTTAATTTTTTTGTCCATTAAAAAAATTATTTTCCCCAGCTGCATTTACATAATTTTCTTGGTTATACATTCATTTATTTTTACATATTTTCATGTGAATCATGTTGGGAGAGAAACATCAGAATAAAAGGGAAAAATCTCAAAAAAAAAAAAAAAAACCCAAGAAAAAAAGAAATTGAACATAGCATGTATTGACTTAACAATCCATCTCCATGGTTCTCTCTCTGGATGTGGATGGTGTTTTCCTTCCAAAGTTTTTGGAATTGCCTTGGATCACTGAACCACTGAAAAGAACCAAGTCTATCATAGCTGATCATCACATAATCTTGCTGCTATTGTATACAATATTTTCCCAAATTTGCTTGTTTCACTCAGCCTTAGTTCATGTAAATTTTTCCAGGCCTTTCTAAAATCTGCCTCTACATCATTTTTTATGGTATAATATTCTATAATATTCATATACCATAGTTTATTCAGCCATTCTCCAATTGATGGGCATCTACTCAGTCTCCAGTTTCTACCACAAAAAGGACCGCCACAAACATTTTTACACATGTGGGTCTTTTTCCCTCCTTTAAGATCTCTTTGGGATACAGGTTCGGTAGAGACACTGCTGGATCAAAGGGGATGTAGTTATAACCTTTTGGGCTATGTTCACAACTGGACATATAAACTCTCAATTTTCCCACATCCCCTCTAACATTTATCTTTTCCCGTCATCTTAGCCAATCTGAGAGGTGAAGAGTTGGTATCTCAGAATTGTTTTAATTTGCATTTCTCTAATCAATAGTGATTTAGAACAGTTTTTCATATGACTACAAATTATCTGTTCATATCCTTTGACCATTTCTCAATTGGGGAATGACTTGTATTATAAAATTGACTCAGTTCTTTATATAGTTTAGAAAGGAGGCCTTAACAAGAACTGTCTGTTCTTCCCAACTGTCTGCTTCCATGGTGGAAAATTTTTAAAGATATGTTTGTGACATATAGATACATCAGGGCGAGGGTGTTCTCCTGATAAGAGTGGGGTGAGTTCCCACTCAGTACAAGAAATCATTTGCTATGGCTCGATTTCCTGTATTGTTGTTCTGTAATCTGAAGAGGCTTTTATATTAAATGAATAATCATAGCCAATATTTTGTAGTCAGTGAGGAGTGAAAAGAACTGCCCAGATTATCCCCTTTGAGCCTGACAACAGCCCTGAGATGCGGTCCCCCATTAAGTCAGTGAGGCCCCACTCAGTCCTCCTTGTCCTGGACTCCTAGCTTGGAAGGTCCAGAGACTGGAAGTAAACTAGCAGTGCATGCCCTTCCCTACCTCACAGCCCACCCTCCATCACCCACCCTCCTCTACCCCACCAAGAACCCCTTTCCAGCATACCAGCTCACTCTCCCCCACTTCACCATAGGGGCTTGCCCTCCCCCGTCTCATCACAGAGGCTTGCTCTCCCCCACCTCACAGCCTACCCTCCCCTACCCCATCAGGAACCCCTCCCTCATGGGCCCCTCTAAAAAGCCAAACAGAGCTAGTGTAGTTCAGGAATGAGGTGCCACGGGCCTGTACAGAAGTGGTTAATGAACAGGTGGAGAGAAAGGGATGTTGAGAGGAGATGTTGTAAAGGTAGAAATGACAAGACTTGGCAACAAATTGATGTGTCAGGCCTAGATATTTGAACTCAGTTATTTAGGAATTCTCATATTGGGGAGGGGGAAGGGAGAAAAATTTGAAGCACAACATTTTACAAAAATGAATGTCAAGGGGCAGCTAGATGGTGCAGTGGATAGAGCCCTAAAGTCAGGAGGACCTGAGTTCAAATCTGATCTCAGACACTTAACACTTTATAGTTGTGTGACCCTGGGCAAGTCACTTAACCCCAGTTGCCTTGTAGGAAAAAATAAATATCGAAAGCTATTCTTACATCTATTTGGAAAAGTAAAATATTCTTGGGGGGAAAGAGAATTCTCATATCATCTCTCAAGCAAAGACTTGAGTTTTCCTTATATGATGTTTGAGAAGCAGCGTGCCATTATGGAAAGAGCAGTGGACTAAGGAGTCAGAAGATCCCTATTATAGTCCCAGTTTTGTCTTTGGCAAGGCCTTTAAATACATTGAAACTTGATTATATAATATAATACCTCTGAAAGAGTAAAATTAAATAAAATATGTGAAAGTTCTTTATAAATTATAATCATTACATACTTGTTAATATGAGAGGTGTTTTATTATTCGTTTTTTGCTTTCAAGTTTGAAGATAAGTATTGAGAATAAGAAACAGATTTTTTTTTTTTTGAGGCAATTGGGGTGAAGTGACTTGACTAGGGTCACATCCTTATTAAGCATCTGAGGCCAAATTTGAATTCAGGTCCTCCTGGACTCTAGGATTGGTACTCTAAGCACCATACCACCTACCTGCCCCAAGAAGGAACAGATTTAAATGTACGATATGCTTTCTTCCAGAATTGAATGCACAAAATAACCTTCTAATTAAGCCATTCTCCAATTGATAAATGGTCAAAGAATATGAATAGACAATTTTCAGATGATGACATTGAAACTATTTCTACCCATATGAAAAGGTGTTTCAAATCATTATTGATCAGAGAAATTCAAATTAAGCTAACTCTCAGATTGTCTAGGATGACAGGAAAAGATAGTGGTGAATGTTGGAGGGAAGGTGGGGAAACTGAGACACTGATGCATTGTTGGTGGTGATGTGAATGGATTGAACCATTCCGGAGAGCAATTTGGAACTATGCTCAAAAAGTTATCAAATTGTGCAGATCCTTTGATCCAGCCCAGTGTTTCTTGTGGCAGCACTTTTTGTAGTGGCAAGAAACTGGAAACTGAGTGGATGCCCATCCGCTGGAGAATGGCTGAATACATTATGGAATATGAATATTATGGAATATTCTTTTTCTCTAAGAAACGAGCAGCAGGATGATTTCAGAGAGGCCTGGAGAGACTTACATGAAGTGATGCTGAGTGAAATGAGCAGAACCAGGAGCTCATTATACACTTCAACAGCAAGACTATATGAGCATCAATTCTGATAGACATGGCTCTCTTCAGCAATGAGAGGATCCAAATCAGTTCCACTTGATCAGTAATGAACAGAACCAGCTACTCCCAGCGAAAGAACACTGGGAAATAAGTGTGGACCACAGCATAGCATTTCCACTCTTTCTGTTATTGTTTGCTTTTTTTTTTTCTTCCCTGGTTATTTTTACCTCCTTTCTAAATCCACTTTTTCTTGTGTAGCAAGACAACATCTAAATATGTATACAGATATTGTATTTAACAATTTTAACATTTTAACATATTTAACATATATGGGACTATCAGCCATCTGGGGAAGAGGGTGAAGGGAAGTTGGAACAGAAGTTTTTGCAAGGGTCAATGTTGAAAAATTACCCATGCACAAAATAATCTAACAGGAAATGAAGTAGTGATTTTTTTAAAAATATATTTCAGATTGGGAAACTAAACCTGAAATAAAGGAATCTGTTCCAGACATTGATATGCAGAAATCATCCCTGGAAAAATACCCAAGAAATAATTACCAGGATTCCACACGGGAAGAAGACTGGGATTGTGATGTTAAGAAATTTTCTAATCATAATGAATTTGGAGAGTCATCTCACTATAACTCAAGCCCTTTTCAGAATCAAGTAACAGATATTATAGAGAGAACTTATGGATATGATGAATATAGAAGAGCTTTCATCCATCTTACTAGATATCAGGGAATTTATGCTGGGGAGAAATTTCACAGATGTAAAGAGTGTGGGAAATCTTTTACCTGCAGCTCATCTCTTAAGTATCACTATAAAATTCATACTGGAGAAAAACCTTTTGAATGTGAAGAATGTGGAAAGGCCTTTATTTTGCGAGCACAACTTACATCACACCAGAGAATTCACTCTGGAGAGAAACCTTATGAATGTACTGAATGTGGCAAAGCTTTTAGGTCCAACTCGTCTCTTACCTATCATCAGAAAATTCATACAGGAGAGAAACCTTATCCATGTAATGAATGTGGGAAGGCCTTCAGATCGAAAACACAGCTCAATTCCCATCAGAGAATTCACACTGGAGAGAAACCTTATGAGTGTAATGAATGTGGTAAGACCTTTGCCCAGAGCACACCACTCACTACCCACAGGAGAATTCATACTGGAGAGAAACCTTATGAATGTAATGAATGTGGCAAAGCTTTTAGATATAACTCCTCCTTTATTTACCACCAGAGAATTCATAATGGAGAGAAATATTAATTTAATAAACATGGAGAGGCCTTCCTTTGGGTAGAACATGCCTTACTTCCTATCAGAAAAATTCATATTAGCAAGAAATCTTATGAATGTAATCAGTATTAGAAAGCCTTTGTCTGGAGAACACAACTAACAAGATATTCATCCTCAGAAGATTTCTGAATGTGGAACAGCATTCATTTGAAGCTTATCACTTCTCTGGTACAAGAAAATTCCTATTATAGAGGAGCCTTGAAAGTAAAAGCAATAAGTCAAAAAGCATTGTTGCAGCTAAGACAGGAGTCTCCTGTTTATTTTCCCCATCATTTAGCAGTAAATGCTTTCTAAAGGGGTAATTATACGAAAACTTAACAGCCACAACAAAAAGATGAAAGCTAGCTCATGCAGAAAACTGATGTGCTTAAGCTATATATACTGGGCTGGAATTTTTGGCTTCAGTTAACTGACTTCTTGACTCCATATCAAGATATAGAAACAGGGGTAAGTGCCAGTAACTGAGATGTAGGTCCACAGAAAAAGCAGTAGCCCAAAGGAAGATTGCTGATATTTCCTTATATAGGAAAAATCTTTCTTCCTCATATCGTTGTCTTTTTTTTTTTTTCCAGCTTTCTCTGGTTCTAAAATATTGTATGTAACCCAAGGGCCAGGCTGACATTTTGTTTCCAGAGGTCTCTGCAGAAGCCTATCTACAGACATAGGGAATAGCTTTTGAAAGGCCCCTTCAGCCTTAAGCAAAGTTAATGAAGAACAGGATTTGGGGATCTTTTAAGAAAAGAAAAAACTAACCCCTTCTCTGTCTCTCCCCAATCCTCTCTGTACATGTATTTGTGTGTAAACACACACACAGATGTAGATATATAGATATGTAGATATTGATATAAAGGTATAGTGGAACTCAGAGAACATGCAAAAACTCCTATGAAGTGATGAAAGAAAAAAAGTATAGCCTAAAGGATAGTATGCATGTTGACTATTGCAATATAAATGAAGACAGCTTCAAAATGTGTAATGTGTGGTTATTTCATATATATCTTCTAATATGAGTGTTTTCCTAAGTAAAATCATAACATCGTAGAGAATAGAAGCATATAAGACTTAAGTGAAGTAGAAAACAAAATCAATGCATCTAATATAAAAGGTAACTGGGGGGGAAATCCCTTGCATCTCATTTCTAATGAAAGTCTGATGTCTAAATAAATAGGAAATTACACAAGTATATGACTGAGATCTATTCCTTACTAGATAAGTGGTCAAAGAATATGGAGAAACATCTCAAAAGAATGACAGACTATTATAAAGCATGTGAAAAATACTTCATATCATTAATAAGAGAAATACAAGTTAAAACAGATCTGAGGTTTCACCTTACACTCAGCAGTTTGACGAAGATGACAAAAGATGGAAATAGTCAATGTTGGAAAGATTGAGAAGATAGGCATAATCTGTTTGTGGAGCTATGGTTCCGACTACTCTGTAAAACAGAGAATTCCGAATTATGTGAAAAAGTGATTTAAATGTTCATATCCTTTTACCAAGAGATGTTACTGTTAGATTTATGCTAAAGAGGTCAAGGACAGTGCTATGTGGGGATCAAAGAAGTAGATAAAAAGGTTGACTAAGTGATTGTGGTATATAAATGTGAAGGAATATTATTGCCTTGTAAAAATAATGATTAGAAATACCAAAAAAAAATTGGAAAAAAGTGCAGACTAAGGTAAGTAGGACCAAGAAAATAGGATTACAACAATGTAAATGGCAAACAATTTTTTTCTTAAGTGGGAAACAATTTAAAAGTGAATGCTTTGTGTAATTATAGTGACCAATCTTTACCCCTGGAGAAGAGATGAAGAAATAAATATTCCTCCTTTGGAGAAATAAATAATAGGCATGGGATGTTGAATACAGTATTAGATGTAGTCATTGTCTTGGGTAATTTTGTTCAGTTTTCTTAGAATGGAAAGCTCCCTGGGATAGAGGAAGGGAAAGGAGCATTGTTAAGAAATTACTTTAACATAAAAAAGGCATCAATAAAATTTTCCAAAATAATTCATTGGTACCAGTATATAATCAACAATCTTTTCATCTACTTTAATGGATATTAGGTCACTTAGGCAAATGTGCCATACTTTGTTGTAGGCTACTTTAAGAGAAAAGCTAAGATTTTGTCACCCAAGAAAATGCAAGAATGGATTCTTGTATGTATTTAAGCTATTTCTATTAAGTGAGAGGGCTTTTCTTTCTGAGATTTTTTTCCCCTTAAGTTTTTTCTTTTGTGTTTATTAAAAAAAAACATGAATTTATAATAGATTTTGGGAAGGTGCCAGTGTTTTAAGACATAGCAGAATCCAGTTTCCTCTAACCATCCATCAAAATAATGATAAAATCAAAGCTAATCCACTATAAGCTAGATCTGGTCAAGGACTGTACAAAAAAGACTACTGGAATTTTGGGAAAGTGCTGATCAGAGATAAACTGTAGAAAGGTTCAGAGCACAAGCAACCCAGAGACCCATCCAGATCTGTGGCTGGAGATGATCCAGGTAGCACATTCAAGGTGATCCAAGAATCCCAACCGTGAAAGAAGAAAGATTCAATCCAGTGTGTAGGTTCAACTCAAGAGTAACCTACCTTTCATGGTACAGGAGAGAGCCAAAGGGACTGCCCAGTATGGACTATCCGGGGACTCTCTGAGACAAGAAAATGGGGACATAATGGAATGCATGGGAGAGCAACTCCAGATCCCTGTTTGTGATAGGAAATAGGACTGGACCAGCATCCAGATAGCCTGAGAGCCAAGGCCAATCGACTCCTACAGAGCTGAATCAGAATCAAGCAGAATTATACATCATCCAGGACTCCAGGAGCAGAGTTTGCCATATATGTAAATTGCTAATAAACTGAAAATGAAGACACGGGTCAACAAAGGAAAATGTCAAATACAGAACTGAGAGAAGTGAAAAGGGTAAACCCAAAAGAAGAAAATAACTGTTCAACAAGTCTTAAGTATCCTCAAAGGAAATGTCATGACCATAAGTTATGGAATACATGGAATAAATGAAGTGTAGCTATGAAGGGGGAAAATAGCAAGGAAAATTGTTACTTTTGAAGAGAGAGTGGCAAAAAATTACTCAGGAATTGAATACTTGGAAAATTAGGATGTGCCAACAACAACAACAACAACAACAAAAAAATCCCAAGCTCAGCCTAAAAAATGATTCTGATACACAACAAGAAACATTAAAATCAAAAGATGGGGTGGGGAGGGAGAAAAACAATGTCAGATTTATGTGACCAAAAAACAAATTTTAAATCATTATTGGACAATTTTTTTTAGATTTTGGAGAGTGCTATACCCTTCATGGTATATGTGCCTATTTAGCTCATTCCTGAAGTGAACAGGTTTTCAGAACTATGAGCCCTTCTCACCCCTCTTAATACCTCTGTGTCTATTCTTCCTCTGTACCTCATTTGTATGATAAAATTACTATTTTTATCTTAACTCTGCCCCAGTTTCTTTTGAGCTATCCTATAGTTGATATTGATCTTAAACATATGGTATACATTTCCCATGTTAAAAAACAAAAACAAAAAAAAAGTAAGCAATTTGTCCATATTATGTTCCTTAAAATTGATTTTTGATATAGGCTCTTATATTTAAATTTTCTTTTGCATTCAGGTTTGATTGTTAGAAAGTCCTTAAAATCTGCAAGTTTACTGAATGTCCATTTTTTCTCATTCAATATTATGGATAATTTTGCTGGATATGATATTTTTGGCTACAGGCTAAGATTCCAGGACTTTGGATCTTTTATTATGGCTGCTGATAAGTCCTATGCAATTCTAATTGTAGCTCCAGTGGAGTTTTTTTTTTCCTTGTTTCTTGCAAAATTTTCTCTTTGATAAATGGGGAATTTCAAGATTTGGCAATAATATTCCTATGGTGTTTTCCACAAAGGATCTCATTGAGATGATAATTGGTAGATTTTTTTTCTATTTCTACTTTCCCCTCATGTTCTATCACTCCAGGACAATTTTCTTGGATTATTTCTTGCGTTATTGTGTCAAAATTCTATTTTTGGTCATAACTTTCAGATAGTCCAATTCTCATATTTTCTCTTGATCTTTTCTCCAGATCTGTTATTTTTCTTATATTTCCCATTCTGTTCTATTTTCCCATTCTTTATAATCTTGTTATTTCTTTGTCTTTTATAGCTTCACTGGCTTCCCCTTACCCAATTCTAATTTTCAAAGGGTTATTTTCATCTATGAGACTCTATCTCCTTTTCTAGTTGATTAACTTTTTTTTTTTTAATAATCTTTGCTTTTCTTGGATGTTTTTTTTTATTTTTATTTATTTTTATTGTTTTCCTCAATGTCTCATTTGATTTTTGAATTCTTTTTTGAGTTCTATAAATTCTGGGCAGGGAGCCATTTCCTGTTACTCTTTGGGGTGAAAAATTTTTTTACTTCAGTGTCCTCCTCTAAAGACCAACCTTGGTCTTCCCCATTCCCATAGTAGGTTTCTGTGGATTTATTTGGTTTCCACGGTATAAAAATTAAATAGGAGAAATGAAACAAATTAGAAAATTCAATCTCACAGGACAGTGGAGAGTGGAGGTTGCCCAAAGGAATATAAAAATGTAAGCTCCTTAGGGGCAAGGGCTGATTTTGTGATCAGGCCGGTTTGCCCCTAACTCTCCACTATTACCTTTCCCTAGTAGAATGGAAGCTCCGCAGATAGGGACTAGATGGGGTGGGAAACACCCTACTCTGTTAAGCATTTGATAGCCTCAGGCTTTCTTACCTCATTTTTCAGAAACTGCTTTAGAAACCCCAGCCAGTGAGGAAAGGAGCCAGGGCTTGGGGAGGGGAGCTCGAGGTGGGGAATAAAAAAGAGAATGCCCTTTGCCTCTGTGTCTCTCTAAAATCAGGTTTTGTGTGTTGGAGACTGCACATCCTTTCTCATGAGAAAAAAATAAACTTTTTTCCTACATTCACACTGGGACTTTTGATTGTTTTAGTGGTCCTACTGTTCCACAGAGCTGGGGTGGGATAAAAGCTCCACTGAGTGGGCTCTTGAGCCTGACCAGCCACAGGACGACCCACTGACCGTTTTTCAGTGACCCTCGGTCTGGTGGAGGGACTCTCATAGTCACGTGAGCCTAAGGCTAAGGCGAGAACCAAGTAGAGGAACAAGAAAAAGTAAGGGAGGAATGGGGGATCCATTGTAAAGGAAAAGTGCACTGCTCAATAGCCTAAGTCTGTGCACAGATCCCAGTTAAGGAAAAGGTGCCTGGGGGACTGGACTAGGGCTACTGTCGAGGTGGGCAACTGTGGGAGGTTCAAAGCAGTTCATGTTTGTGTGAATGTGTGTGTTGTCTATGTGTTGTCTATTTTTCTCACTCAGCTAAATTACAATGGAAAAGATCTGGCCATTTTAAAGTTTAAAAGTGCTTGTTTTGAGTCTCTGCCTGTCAGGCATCTTGATTCACACTAACCTGAATTTTTCTTAAGCTTTTAAGTTTCTCTTTAGATGAGTCTCTATGTTCCCCAATCCCTAGAGTCCCCAAACTCTTCACAGGGGACTCTGGACTCAGTAAAAGGGTGTGCTCTATCTCCACAAGGCTTGGGGAAACCTAGGGAAAGTCGATCTTTTCCCCTTCCCTATACAGCAGTCCACAGGGATTTAGGGAAGAGAACAAAATTTAAGGTGGGGAGATAGGAGCCATTGCCATTTTGCTCCCGGTGGGGGGGGGGGGGAGGGGAAGAGGGGTAAGGAGGGGGAAAGGGAAGGAGGGGCTTTGCTTCTATCTCAGGTCTCAAATATTTTACTGCCATTTCAAAGATTTTGGGCAGAATAGGGAAATGTAGTTTTTGAGGGGGAGGAGTTTTCTCCCAAAATGCAAACAAAATTTCTGTGTGTTTAATATGATATATGATAAAGTTACCCTAATTTGATGGGAGTGAATCCTGAAACTGTGTCTCCTTTAATCTGTTAAAAAAAAAGGGGGGGGGAGATTCGGTGTTTCAGGCTCTCCCCCAGGAAAAGCTTACCTTCCCAGACAAGCCCTTCCCAAGTTAAGTGGCTTCATTCAATCAAAGATCTTGGTCAAATCACCCTCCACTGAAATTGAGATCTTTTGGGGGATGGCCCAGATCCCCTTAAAGGAGTTTCCAGACTCTGGGAGGAAGCCTCCAAACTCCAGTTAAGCGATTTTATTCAATTGGAGATCTCTGATGGTCCTTTACTGATTGGCCCAGGCAGCTCCCAGCCCCTGGGCAACATTTGCCTACAGAACTAGAGTCTGTTAACCCACCTTTGCCAAATTCCTCAATGGGAAATTTGCCAGCTAAGAGAGCCTCTTTCTTAGTGAACAAGAAATTTCCCTTTTGCCTCACAGACTTTTCGGGTTTGAGAATTCTTTCTCATTGGACCTGCACCGACCAGAGGGGATTCCCCACCCCAATTCCAGCACATTTTCTCTACCACTAGAACCACATCAGTCTCATTGTTTAACGAACATGATCTATAGTTTTCTTGCTCTACAGGCACACTGGACAGTTTAGGATTTAAAACCCGATGAGTGAAACTTGCTATTGAGATGAAATCTCTTGGGATTATAACTATTATTGTTTTGAGTTTTTACTTTGGGAATGATTATCTGATGAATTAAGTTAGTAACCCATCATTTGAGAGCTGAGCTGGCTAAAGTGGGAGCGTTACTGCATGACTGGTTGTTAACCGTGCCATTGGACTGAGGCCCCGAAGGATCAGTTTTGATGCAATTATAATCACGCCCATGTTTTTTCCTCTTATAGCAAATTTCTATAAACAGAGGAAATGGTCAATAAAAACCACAAGCACAGTTCAAATATGTAATATCTTGATGCTTTTAATCTGAACATATGTAATCATTATATCTTAAAAGTTCCAAAATATGATATAACTGACTGTGGGACCTATTATTTTATTGATTATTGAAACTAAAGCTGAAACATCTTTGGTTTGGAGAAGAGAATTTTAATATATTCTTTTCCTAGAAGGATGTAACTTATGGAATATTTTGTTACATCAATGAGAAAGTCAATTGTATTTAAGTTTGTTACTAATGTGGCAATAACATTTTTTTGTATAGTGTATCCTATAGCACAAACATGTTTTCTTTTGATACACCACAAACAATTCAGTTTGATGCTTCTCAAATTATAGTTACACAGGTTTGATTAGCTGTAAACAAGCAGTTACAATAAATATTTGTATCCTGATAGACAAAGAATTTTATGGAACTACCTGTCAGATTTGGAATAATGTTTGGTTTGCTACGTAGGCTAGACATTTAGAAAATGCAGATCAAAAGGATAAGTTGGGAATAGATAGAGATCTCTTAGGAATATCTGGAATCAAATCTAGCACGTAAGGCAAGAGATAGACACCAATGTCTGGGTAGAACTGGTAAAGTATTCTGCAAAGAGTCTGAATGAAAAGTAATTTCTTTGTCTGTTCTACAGGTTGCCCCATGCCCAGATAGTACCGTTCCTTTTGGGTATGGAAAAACCCGAGAGTGAATTCAAGTGCAGGATCTTTCTGTTCTCAAAATAACATTCCTGGGGGAGACCTGCAATGCTTTGTTCTCCCTTTTTCTTCTGTGAGGAATAAACCAAACCCCTTAGCTCTGGAGATCAATAGGTTCACCTCTCATGGCAGGGTGAAAGATTCCAAAATTTGGGGACGTGTTGCTGAGTCTGGAAGCTCTGGCAATTTCTCAGGGATGAGAACACCCCAACCTTGGGTGGTACTGTGGAAGCACAGCCTCAAACCTGCTTTGCCTGGGACCTGAGGGGACACCTGTGCACTGATCCATGTGACTATTCCTTTTACCCTGGCATTTGAAGAAGAAAGTCAAAGATAGTAAGTGATGAATTCAACACTAGGAATCCAGTTCTGGATTTGGTTCACTCCTGATCTGTTGGATAAATATTATTGGGGGAGTTATACCAAAGAGGCAGTGAAGGGAACAGCAGAGTAATGAGATGTCACCAGCAGAATGGCGTGGGAAAACAGAATGATGCTGGACAGATTGTTGGTAGAACAGCCCTGACAGAAGAATTAGCAGAGAATTCAGGGGTTAATTATCTGTGCTGTGAAGGAGATGTGTTAATATACTTTGATGAAGTGGGATGTAAAAAGTATTAGCCAAATTTGAGGGATTAGAAAAGGATGTGGACACCAAATTTTAAAAGGGGAGGGGAAATTGTGAGAAACCGATTTATTTGGTTTTCACAGTGTAAAAATTAAATTGGAGAAATGAAACAAATTAGAAAATGGAAACCCACAGGATGGCCAGGGGTGGCTGTCTCCTGCAATCAAACTGAATTTCTAGTTGTGTTAGTGTAAGCACCTCTAATCGTGGGGTGGAGGAGATGCCTCCAGCTTCCCTTCAGCTCTCCCCTCTGACCTGGAACCCCAAACAAAGAGTTCCACTCTCCTGCAAGTACATGCAACCAGCACTGTCCCTGCCCCCCTACTTCTGCAGCACAGCTGGGCCTGGTATTCCTGATCAGCTGAGGTTCTCTTGGTCTTTCAGGACTCTGACCCCCAAATATTCACCCATTCTGGGAGGTGAAAGTTTCTGGGTCCTGGTGAGACTCCAGCCAAGCTCAGCTGGCCCCACTTTGGGGTCTCTGAGGAGCTAGCCTAGAGGTATTTGCACTTCACAGTGGTTCATCCCAGTCTGGGGTTTTCTTCAGATATTCTTGGATTTACCAGGAGGACCCCAGGTCTGCCTCAAATCTTTTGGATTTGTCACTAGTGTATGTTGGACCTGAGGTACAAATTTGTTCTATTTGTAGAGGAAATCTAGAGAGCTTGAAATTTACCAACATACTCTCATCATCTTCCAGTGGATGATTTTTAAGGCAAAAGACTAATAATAATGAAAGAGTTAAAATAATTCTTTAAAACATGAGGGCAGTAGAGAAAAAATGGGAAAAAAATGACAGTTGTGGAAGGAAAACATAAAAAGAGAAATGAAAACTTGGAATGAGAGGTACAAAAAACTTAAGAAAATAATATCTTAATAATTAGATTGACCAAGTCAAATCTAATGACTCCATGAGACATCAAGAAATTTGTTCAGTCATTTCAGTGGTGTTCAACTCTTTGAAGCCCCATTTAGGATTTTCTTAGCAAAAATACTAGAATGGTTTGCCATTTTCTCCAGCTCATTTTACAGATGAGGAAACTAGGCAAAATCAAATAACTTGTACAAGGCCACATATGAGGTTGGATTTGAACTAAGGAAAAGGACTGACATCAGGCCAGGCCCTCTCTCCACTGGGCACCCTAGTTGCTTCTATATCAAGAAATAGTCAAAGTCATAAAACTGGGGTAAAAAAGAAAAAAAAATATGTGAGAACACCCAGCAAAAATAATTCATCTGGAAAGATTTATCTGATGGTCTTGAGTGAGATAATTCATCACTGGACTACTTAAAAGTCATAATAGCAACGACAACAAAAAAGAACCTAGTCATCTTATTTCAAGAAATCTTAAGGAAAAACTGCCCAGATTTTTTATAACCAGTGGGCAAACAAGAAATTAAAAGAATCTACCTGAAAGTAATCCTTTGATGAAATACTGACAGGAATACTGGAGTCAAAATCTAGAGCTACTAAGATAGAAAAACAATACTTTAAATAGTCAAAAAGAAAGAACCATAGTCAGAATCACATGAGATCCAGCAAGCATCATTCCTAAAGAAGTAAATCTGGTAAACTGACCACAATGCAATTAAAATTGTATATAAATGAAAGAAATTTGAAAATTAATAAATTAAAGAAAATTTAAAAATAATTAGAGGCATTAACTTAAAGCTAAATAATTGGTGGATCAAAAAATCATAAAAAGAATGGGAAATTTCTTCAAATGGGTAAGGAAAGACAAGGGATAAGCATTTAAAAGCACCTACCACTGCTGAGTGCTTTTTATAAATATTTTTTCATTTGATCTTCACAAAAATTCTGTGAAGTACGTTATTGCCATTTTCCAATTGAGGAAACTAAGGCAAATATTAAATGACTTGCCCAAAGTCACACAGCTAATGAGTGAAGCCAGATCTGAATTCAGATATTCTTCACTCCAGGCTCAGTGCTCTATATAGTATGTCACCTAGCTAACTCAAAAAGAAAGAAACTTACAATGATAGAACATACCAAAACATGCCATCATTAGGGGAAATTTACATCTCTAAACACTTTCATTAACAAAATAGAAATCAGCAAAATCAATGAATTGGGCATGCAAAAAAACCCAAAAACAAAACTGGAAACCAATGTATCAATCATCCCAACTAAATACCAAAGTAGAAACTCTGAAAAGAAAAGAAGAAATGAATAAAACTGAAATCAAATCACTGAATTAATTTTTTAAAAAAACATGGCTTTTGTTTTCAAAAGCAAACATTTAGCAAATCTGGTTTTTTAAAGACAAGCAAACCAAAATGAAGTAGAATTGACAAAAAACAAGGAAATAAAGGACACTATCAGAATTATTTTTTTCAATTTTATCCCAACTAAATTTAGGTTAGATAAAATAATCTGCTTATAAAAAACATAAAGTATCCAAATTAGAAGCAGAAATAGATAATTTCTTTGTAATTATAAGAAAAAAAATTGTAAAAGCCATAATTGAACTTCTGAAGAAAAAAATCACTGATTGACAACTGAATTTTATGAAATTCAAAGTATACTTAGTTCCAATATTATACAAACTGCTTGCAAAAGTAAAAGGATCCTTCTCAGTGCTATAATCTAATTATGATATTGATACCTAAAACAAATGGAAAACAAAGCAGAAAAAGAAAACTATGCACCAATATTCTAACGATCATTGGTGCAAAAAACATTAAATATCAGCAACATATTAAAGAGATTATACCTAAGCATAAATAATGGCTTGATTTATACCAAAACTGAAGGGTTGGTTTAAGATAAAGAAAACTGCAAAAATAAAAGGCCATTCAAAATGATTATTGCAATACATAAAGTCTTTTAATAAAATCTAACTCCTGTTTCTATTAAAAGCAATAAAATGCATAAAAATACCCTTATCTTTAACAGGGTAAGATCTCTAAAATCAAGAAGACACATATCTAATGGAGAAAAATTGGTACTCTTTCTAGTAAAAATAAAACAAAAATGATATTGACATCACTATTTAACATGGTTAGAAATACCATCTGTGGAATTGTTAAGAAAAAAAATTCAGGGGATAAATAAAAGCAAAGAAGAAACAAAGAATTTTACTTTTTTTCCAAGTGAATTTCCAGAGAATTCTAAAGAAGTTAACTGAACCAGATAGTCAAGTTGCAGAATATGAAATAAATCCATATAATTCTTGAGCATTTCTCTATATTACCAATAAAAGTAAGCAGGAAGAAACAGAGGAGTTCCTTTAAACATGAATAGAGTATATATAGTATTTCGGTGTTTATCTAGCAAGAATATATCTTGGGTAATATATGAATGCAACTACAAAATACCTTGCAAAAAATAGAGACCTAAATAAATGGAGAAATATTAAAAGATGATGGGTAGACCATGCAAATGTAATAAAAATGATTAACACCTAAGCTAATTTGCTTATTCAGTGTCATACCAATAAAACTATAAAATAATTACAGAGCTAGGGAAAAAAAATAATGACATTCACCTGAAGGAATATAACATCAACAATTCTGAGTGAAAATGAAAAATAATAGGAAAGAATTAGACCTAGCAGTACCAAATTTTGAACGGTACTATAAAGCAGTAATCATCAAAATGATTTGATACAGTTAAAAAACAAAACAGGTCCAGTGAAAAGATTAGGCACTACCTGCAGAAGCAAATAAAGTCAGTATTCTCCCAAATTTTGGCTACCACATTAAACATTCATTCTGATCAAAAAAAAAAAAAAATTCTGGAAAAATTGGAAAGTAGTCTGGTAGAAACAAAGTATAGACCAACTTTAGACATAAAGTGTTACATTTTAAACAAAAGAGCAAAGAACACATTACATAATTGATCTAGGAATAAGGAAAAAACTTATGATTAAACAAGGAATAGAGTAGATAACCAAAGGTAAAATGGATACTATTGATAGTATAAAATTTAAGTTTTTGTGCAAATAAAATCAATACAGCTAAAAACTTGAAGGGCAACAGTTAAATGGGGAAAAATTATTTGCAGCAAATTTCCGTCATAAAAGACTCATATTCAAAGTGTTCTAAATTTTTAAACATTTTAGTCCAGATCTAAGTTTCAATAGTTTAATAACTCTGATCACGATTAAAGCTCAAAATTGCACTAAGATTTTTCAGACTTATTCTGTAAGTGTCTGATAATGAAACATGCTACCCACTTCTCGGAAGAAAAGTGGAGAGACTTAAGATGTCAAATGACATATTTTTTATAATAACCAATATAAGAAATTATTTTGCGTAAGTATGTTTATTGGTTATCTGAGTTTAATTCTTTTTTTCTCCCAATAGGCTAGGAAATCAAGGTGAAATAGGCAGAGGCTACCTCTCCCCCTCAGAAGAAAAATCTAAGAAGAAGAAAAAAGCAAAAACAAAAGGGGAAAGGAATAAGCACTTATTAAGTGCCAACTAAGTGCCAAGCTCTGTGCTAAGCACTTTATCAAATGGTTTATCCTCACAACAACCTAGTGAGGCACCTGTTATTGTTATTTCCACTTTACAGTAGAGGTAGCAGAGGTTAAGTGAAGTGCCCAGGGTCACAGATCTAGTAAGTGCCTGAGACTGGACTTGAACTCAGACCTTCCTGACTCTCCAGGCCCAAAACTAACTTGAACCCCAGAAAAATAGAGTCACTAAGGCACCCTTTTTTTTTTAATGCAGAAAAAGGTAATAGCCTTTTATAGACAAAAAGCACTATTTTGAAAGTTACAGGTTGAATTTATCATATAATTAAAAAGAAAAGCAAACTACAATAAATATCTATGATTTTGAGAACAATATTCTTTCTATTTTTCTTCATATGTGGAAATGGCCATTTCACAATCAATTAAAATAAAATAAGAGACTTATGTGAAAAAGAAAAAGTTTAGATAATATACCTACTTAGCCAAATGTGTCAATGCTTACACTGGAGAAAATGAGATGAGGATTAATGTTAAAACAGCATTTACTCATTGATACTCTCTGAGAAAAAGGACACTTGTAATCTGGATGAACTTTTTATGCTGCAAAATCTCTTCAAAAGGAAACTAATAAAGGTCTCCTACTATAGTCATTCAGATATTCTCTTAGAGTCTCCATTCAATTTTATGGGCCCCCAAAATTCAACAAAATGTAAAGCTAGGATATATGAGTCTGTATTGCAGAAAAAGATTTATTTTGAGAGGCAGTCTTATTATTTTAAAGTAACGAAATGAGCATTCAAAAGAAATTAATGTTACATTAGCAATGTCCTGCTTATTTTTGTCCCCTTTGGAATGTCCTTCCGTGTCCTTTTAAATGTTTCATTGAGTTTTGTTTTCTTTCTTTTCTTTTTCCCCATCACTATCATTATCCTCCCTTTCTTATTGCTCAAAATATGTCTTGCTTATAATAGTTAGATAAAATGAATTTGTGTTATAATGAAAATCAATACATCTGAAAATATATTTTTCCATCTGTCCCTATAATGCATCATCTCTCCACCAAAAGAAAGAGGTATGTTTCATTCTTTTGGAGTCTTGATTGGTCCTTACACTTATCTAAGCACTTAACTTTTTCACTTGTTTTCTTTTACTCTGTTGGGGTGATTGTATTGATACTTGTCCCCACTTTGGCTTCACTTCATTCTGAATCAGTTCATATAAGTCTTCCTAGATTTCCCTGAATTCATCCCTTTATATCATATATAAATATAGAGAGTATATACAATGTTGAAAAAGAGGTTTCCAATACTGGGGCTTATATGTCCATGAAATGACTTAGGGAGCAAGTATAGGAACTACTGGAAAAAAATTTTTCAATTTTGAGCCTTTCACCTTGAGATTATTCCTTTTTCTTGTATTGAAAGATTCAGTTCATGTAAATATTTATAAATTTAATAACTATTAAAAATCACTAATTTAGATAAGAATAGAGATTTTATGGTTATCATTGCATTCTTATTGGAGCAGATTCCTGTGAACATCTCACCGCTTAGAATTTTGCTATGCAGTTATAAGTTTGCTATGCACCTGGGGTGAGGGAATTTTTTTCTTTTTATATTTTGTTTTGATCCAACAGATATTTCACCACAAACGCTCAAACATTTCCTTAACAAAATACCTTCCCCCCTAAATAATCAAATAAACTTACATCATAATGATTGTGGCAGGACAGTATGTGCTATTCTGCATTTTCCAATTTAGTATTCAACACAAAGGATGCATGTTTTTATTTTGTTCTTCTGTTAAGCATAGTATTTTATATTTCTGAAGGATTTTCCCTATTCTTTTTGAATTCTGTTTGTTAGCACATAATTATGCAAAAATAATTCAGAGTATTCTTTTTCTTCTAGTTTTGTTATGATCTCACTTCATTCACTTCACCTATGAAATAACTTCCCATCATCCTTTACAGCACTCTATAGTTCCATTATATTAAAATGTCATAAATTGTTCAGCCATAATCATAGTTAGGCACTTTGCTAGTGCAAATAATGCTATTATGAATAGTTTTGTTTATAGGAATCTAAGGAGACCATTCTTTTCTTGAAGCATAAACCCAGTAAGGGGGGTGCCTGGCCAAGAATATCTTTTCTTGAATAATTAAAATTTGTATATCACGCTAATTTATTGTATTTGCAACTCATTAGCAGTTAATTGGCATGCTTGTATTCTCAT
The DNA here is from genome assembly GCF_016432865.1 of Antechinus flavipes. NCBI lineage: Eukaryota > Metazoa > Chordata > Mammalia > Dasyuromorphia > Dasyuridae > Antechinus > Antechinus flavipes. The sequence continues at coordinate 625,542,189 of NC_067400.1, read as the reverse complement.
GGTTTCTCTACTCTCTGCAATTCCTCTTGGTATAAAGGTAATATCTCAGTTGTTTTAAATTCCATTTCAGTCTAGATGAATCATTGTTAACATTTTTTCATGTTTGTTGATAGAAATAGAGATGTCCCTGAAGAGAACAAAGCAAGAATTATATTGGAACAACCATATAGAAAGGAGATCTGTGCTAGGGGAACTATAATTGCAAGTGTTATGATAGACCAAGGCTCTAGGTTTCTAGGAGGGGAAAATAACACATGGAAAAATCTCTGACCTTATTAATTTTTAAAATGGTAAAAAAAAAAAAAAATTGTTCTGGCTTCTATGGACAAAGGACCAAGAAGCAGAATGAGAGAAGAGAGATCTTTGATCAACTAAGAAAGAAAAGAAAATTATGTTAGTGATCTGGAGGAGTTTGGACTAGAAGAGTAAATCAGAGATAGAATTTAGGAAGGAGAAATTCGGTGCAATGTGCACAACGGCCTCTAGATCTAGATACTAATCTAGGTTTGAGAAATGAGCCGGATCTTGTTGCTCCTGATGGAGGGGAGACAGCAATGATTCTGAAGCCCTTTTGACCTAAGAGTACTCTTGTCTGTCAATGATTGTAAACATCCTCTGGCCTAGGAATGTAATAATATTTCTTCCCTCAGATATATTAGTAATCCTGAAGCTCCCCAACCTAAGAGTGCTCTTATTCGAACACCCTGTCAATGATTTCAAAGTCTTCTGGCCTTAGAATAGTCCTACAAACATTACTGACTGTCAAATATAATCTGGTGGTCAATAATGACTAAGTTCTCCAGATAATAGTGACCACCCCTCAAACCTACTTGTAAGCCATAAAATTAGCAATAAGTAACATGAAGCTCTGATCTAACTCTATAAATCTATCTTCCTTCTCACGGATCCCTTATGGAATCTAGCCCGCTGTTGTCAGCCTAAGAAACTCTTTGCCCACTTAACTTGGAGACTGGGTCTGCATGCGAACCTTTCTGGGGACCCCCAAATGTTGTTGGGATGCCTTATCCCTTAATAATATTATTTTCAAAACAGGTTTTTCCTCTGTCCCCTAATCTCTACTCATGCACAAGTCCTCCATTTTTTATAGATGTTTCATCATGTAGTGGCAAAGAACTGGAAACTGAGGAGTCCTCCATCAATTGCGGAGGAGCTGAACAAACATGAGTGTGATGGAAGCCATTGTGCTTTTAAGAAATGACCAAGGGGGTGGTCTCTGAGAACCCTAGGAAGACTGGTTCAAACTGATTCAGAGACAAGCCAGCAGAACCAAGGACACACTTATGGCAACAATGGTTACACTGTAACAACAACCAACAAAAATCTAGAAGGCAAGTAACTAGAAAGTGATCTGGGAGGACCAGACTCTCACAGTGATGGGTGTGAAATTATGTTCCCTTTTTTGGTGGGTGGAGACAGGGAGTGGAAAAGGAAGGGGAGGAGACTGCTTGCTTTTGCCATGACTTTTCTGTTTGTTTCTCTTCTTCTTTTTCCTGAGGTAGTTGGGGTTAAGTGACTTGTCCATGGTCTCACAACCAGGAAGTGTCTGAGGCTGCATTTGAACTCAGGTCCTCCTGAATTCAGGGCTGATGCTCTATCCACTGAGCCAGAATAAGGATCGTGATAGCAATCTGGGTAGCTGTGAGAGGAAGCCAGCTAGCAGAGAGAGCTCTGAGCTGAAAGGGGCCGTGGCAATGGCCAATGCAAGCAGTCTCTCCTCCCCTTCCTTTTCCACTCCCCTGTCCCCACCCACCAGAATCGTCATTTCCTATACAACACATCAGGACTTGCACAAAGAGTGGGCGGGGCCATTCTTTCTCCAAGCTTATATATTAATAGAGTATGGTCCCATTACTATTTAGCCTCATGTGCTTGGGACCTCAGTGCATCAACTCAAGCCTCAGCCCATTACACCCTTTAATCTTTAAAATTACACTAAAATCCCTTTCAGCTGTAAAGAGGGGGAGATTTGAGTCTCAGGTCCTCCTCGAAGTATATCTCCCCAGACAACTTAAGCCGTGTCATCCGACTGGACCATTTCTAAGGCAAATCACCTCCATTGATAGCCGATCTCTATTCAAATTTAGGCCAAAAAAGCCTTGAAAGCAATTTCATTTGGGAGATCCTAGTCTGATCAGCTCAAACTGCCCCTGCCCCTGCCAAGATCTGCTCATATAATAGGTTCCCGTTCACTCATTTCTTTGCAGAATGTCCAAAGCAGTAGCTGGCCAGGACTCCGCAGGCTGAGAAGACATTCTCCATGCCAGCCTCCTGCCCCTATGAAGTCAGTCTCTTAGCCAAGCTGACTTCTCATCCAACAATAAGCTTCCATTTTGGCCACCTAAAACTTCGGGTTCCTGAATTCTTTCCTGAAGAACCTGCGTCTCCGACCAAAAGGGGATTTCCACAACTCTCTGACTGCCACTAGAAACCCATCAGCAGCACGTTGCTCCTTGAGTTTGCTTTTAGGAAACAAGTGTTTGGTGTTTTTGTTTCTTTTTGCTTCTGTTCTGTTTTCGGGAGGGGTAGGGAAAGGACGAAGGAAATAAATGCTTGAAATTTTTTAAAAAACCTTTTTATTTTATTTTATTATAGCTTTTTATTGACAAAACATATGCATGGGGAACTCTTCAACACTGACCCTTGCAAAAACTTGGGTTCTAACTTTTCCCCCCTTCCCTCCATTCCCTCCCCCAGATGGCAGGTAGTCCCATACATGTTAAACAAGTTAAATACAACATTTCTATACATATTTAGATAGTTCTCTTGCTGCACAAGAAAAATCAGATTTAGAAAGAAGGTAAAAATAACCTGGGAAGAAAAACAAAAATGCAAGCAAACAATAACAGAGTGAAAAAAACATTTATTTTTTTTAATATTTTATTTTATTTTATAATAACTTTATATTGAGAGAACCCAAGCCAGGGTAATTTTTTTACAACATTATCCCTCGCACTCGCTTCTGTTCCAATTTTTCCCCTCCCTCCCTCCACCCCCTCCCCCAGATGGCAAGCAGTCCTATGTATGTTAGATGACACATTTATTTTTAAAAAGAACTTCTTTCACAGTATAAAATCCTCTCCCTCTGCTCGGGCAGGAGGCTCCTCTCTTGCTGCAGGGAGCCTCCCATGCCCGCCCACCGGACACGCAAAACCGAGGCAGGGGCAGCCAGTCCCGTCACAACGTCACCTCAAGAGGCGTTTGGGACAGCTTCCTGACACATGCGCAGAAGTCCACGTACCTTTGGCCTCCGGACTACGATTCCCAAAAGACCATGCGTTCATAGGAGTTTCCGCTTCCTTCCTCGTATCCAATGTCAGGGGCAGGCCATCGGAAGGAACTTCCATCGGGCGGCTTTTTCTTTGTTCTTCTGCCCCGCCTCTCAAATTTAGCTCGGTTTCCTTTTGTCTGAGTGATGCTGTCCTCTAACCAATCAGTTAAGGGTCCCGGTCGCCCCGCCCCATCACACTCGGGAGGTCGCTGCTAAGAAAGCGTTAGGGCTGCTGGGATATGGCCTTCGCCCCCCCCTCCCCCCTCTCCCGGACACGCCCCTTCCTCGGATCGAGGATGACACAGACACACCCCTTTCCCGGCCAAGCGGGTGGAGTGGCTGGGCGCATAGGCACGCCCCTTTCTCCCGAGACCGAAACGTTCCTGGGTGTGGGCACGCCCCCTCCTGCACTGCTGGGGTGGCGGCACCTGTAGGAACCCGGCCTCTCTAGATGAGGATGGCTCTGAAGGTGAAAGATAAAGGATCAGTTCTCTACTCGTAGTGTCTGGTTAGAAAGGTGAGATGTAGCTATAGCAGCGGGCAGAATAACCCCTTCCATAAATGTGTCAGTTCTGTGGTCTACACTACCTTGGTCTGCAGCAGTGCTTGTAGAGCCAAAAGAATTTATTCAAATAGAAAATCAGGATGAAGGGAAGGGTTAAGATATCCCTGTGTGTCAAGGAACTCACTCAGCAGAAAGTTTCTGATAAAGGGGCTCAGACCTAAAACTGGCCCAAACCAGCAGGGACCCATGACAAGACACAGCTTTTGCAAGCACCCACACTTGACTGGTTTCCCTTGTCCAATTCTAATTTTAAAAGAATCATATTCTTTAAGACTCTGGAGCTCCTTTTCTAGTTGGTTAACTTTCTTTTCCTAATCTTTTTGGATGCTTTTTAGGTTTTTAATTTTTTCTCAATCTCTCTCATTTGATTTTTAAAGTCTTTTTTGAGTTGTTACACAAAGTCTTTCTGGACAGCCATGTAACATTACTTTTTGGGGTAAGAGGCTTTTTTTTTTTTTTTTAATTCAATGTCTTCTGCAGATGAACTTGTCTTCCCTTTAGTAGAAAGGTTCTTTCTCCTTTACCTGCTTTTTTTTTTTTTTTAAATTGAGAACTTAAGTGTAGCCACCCGTAGTAGGGGCAGGGAGATGGTGGCTCTGGCTTTACTTCAGTTCTCCCCTCTGGCCTGGAACCCAAAGCCAGGAACTCCACCCTCCCCTAAGTGCCTAAAGCCTGCATCCCTGCCCTCCTGCCCCTCACTCCCAGTGTGCCTTTCCTTCTCTCCCAGGGCCTCATCTCAGCAGCACAGCGGGACCAGTGTTCCTTATCAGCCCAGGTTCCCTCAGTCTTCTAAGACTCGGACCCCAGACTCCCTATGCTGTTGAGGGTGAAAGCTCCTGTGGTTCTGGGGAAGCTACCTGGGAACCCAGCTAGCCCCATTGCTCTTTCTACCGAGCTGGTTAAAACTCTGGTCCTAGGTTCTTTGTTCTGTGTAACGGGCGGAACTCTGAAAGGGCACACTTGAATCTAGGACAGCAGGGTGCTTGTAGTTAAGCACCTACCGGTGGGAGATGGCGATCTCTAAGCTCATACTTGATGTAACGTAACATGTGGTCAGTCTCCTTAGGGAAATGTGGTGACATGATGCTCTACGGCTGCACATGCCCAGTGTGAGGTGACATAGTCATGCTGGGGTATTTAAGGGAGTCCCAGGGACAGAGGGCTCTCTCAGCCACAGAAGACTTCAGGCTCCAGACTCCAGGATCCATCTTGGACCAGCCATGGGGCGGCTCTCCTGCCTCCTTCACTTCTCCACCCTAAGACCAAAGACTGATCCCGAAGTCCTCTAAAGACTTAGCCTGGACATTCCACTTCTGGTCTTCTCAGGTTGTCCCAGATCTCTTGTTCTGCCCCAAGTCCTACTTATTTTTCACTGGTCTGTGTTCATCCCACGGGGCGACTTCACAACACTCCTTCCAGGATGAGACTGCTCCGAGCTAGGACTTGGTTTTATCTAATGGGGTGGGGGAAGCCTTCAGATTTCTGGGCTCTCCTCCTTTCGGGAACCCTCACACTGATGTCCGTTTTCCCTATCCTTTTTTTTTTTTAACCTCTTTTCCCCCCATAACACAGGTTACACCAGGAATCTTAAGTCTCAAAAGATCAGGGCTGTTGAGAAACAGCTCCAAAGCTACCTAGCGACTGGGATCTTCTCTAGGAGACATTTACCACCCAAAGGTGTAGGTGTAGTAGGAACACTACTTAAAGGTGAGCCAAGATGGCCTTTCCTAGTGGCCCAAGGATGAAAAAGTCAGGCTTCGATGATTCACCAGCTCCTCACATGGGCTCCAGACAGTAAAGAAAGATCAAGGCAACCAACCCATCGAGTCCTACAGCCAGTCAAGAAGCATTACATACTTGCTATGTGTCAAATACTGTGCTAGGTCCTGGGGATCCAAAAAAGAATAGAAAATAATAATAGAAAATGACATAAGTAAAGTGCACAAAGGAAGAAAAGGGGAGGTATCCAATGCAGGAGCATGGAAAAGTCAGAAGGGGTTAGTGGGTGGGAAATGATGGCTAACCCGGGTGCCCTCCTTAAATGGAGGACCCCACGGTAGGAAAGGCTACTAGTAAGTTTAAGTGATCTTGAAAACTGAAGAGGAGCGCTAGAGGTGGGCAGATGGGTGGATAATAGCAAAATAATGAGGCAGACGTAGCATTTTAATTTTTGCTGAGGTTTATTCAAATAAAGATACATAATTAATAAGTTATCCCTGATGTGGACATGTCCAAAGTGGCTTTGTGCAGTTTTCAGCAGCTTGCATGAATCAGGATGTTTTGTCAAATCTGGGAAGCTATTGTGGGGTTCTAGACAAGGACTTTTAATTGGTTTAAATTATCCGTCCCCCAAATCCAGTCTAATTTCCCATACACACACTAGTGGAACCAAGCTCCAGCGGTTTGCATTTCCATCCGTGAGATCAGCTGTGGGTCTCAAAGGAAAAATCCCTGGAGGCTTAATGGAATAGGCTTTTTTTACTAGTCCTATTTCCGTATCTTGTCAGAGTTTCAAGGGCTAGCCAACTATACCCTTAACACATTTGGTTTTGACAACAAGCCGTTTCTCACCTTTTTGTGTGTGTGCCCAGATATCACAAAACCACCCATATGGAAAGCATTAGCTGGTAAACAGTCAAGGGAAACAGACCTGAGGGCCTTATCTCCACTCTTACAGTAAGGTCCCCTTTATCTCCATACACTCACATTTGCTGCATTAATAGGGTTTCTTTCCAGTATGTCTTATACTTAATAAGAAGATTTCCTAAGTCCTTTACATCCATAAAATGTTTTTCTCAAGTAATAATTTTTGGAAGATCGAGAAGGTGTGCCATCTCATTGAAAGCGGTCCCACAATTACAGCTCGCATCCTGTTGCACGTGTTTATCAGTTTGACCAGCTTTTGCCAATAAGCCGGCACGAATCAGAGAAACGGGTTTTATTAGATGACACACCCCAGCAGCGTTTGACTGGGAATATGCATCGTTCATAATTCAGCTAGTAGCAGTTTTATGTTACATGAAACAAAGGAAAAAAGTGACTGCTCATTATAGTGCAGCTGATTATTCAAATTAAAAAAGAATGTTAAAGAAAACATATCATTAGCTATAGGAGATAAGAGAAGGGATGTGCACTTGTTAGTATAGTTAAATTACATATCAAAGTCAAAGGGAACTACAGATCAAGCTAGATAAGAGAAGATATTCCAGAGACTACTGAGTCCTCTTCTAATTTTTTTTATAGCAACTAAGTCTTTTTGTTATCAATTATATGAGGAAAGAAGACACTGAATAGAACCAACTTTTGCAGCTGGTCTTTTAGTTCATGCAGGCATTATACACAGCAAAACTGCTAATTCAGAATAAAATGGAGTCCGTCATGTTCTCTCAAATATTCACTTTTAACAATTCCCCCTCTGTCCCTAGATAAAACCATTTTTATCTTTAGGACACCCAATAAGAGGATGAGATGAAGTCAGCTTGTACAGCAAAATAGGCAACTTGGTCCAAAGAAGGTTATAGCGGTTATGAAACAAAATATATGGGTAACAAATCACACAAAATTCAGAACATTCTCTTAAAAATAATCAAACTTCAACAAATAATCAGTAATAGTAAATCTAAGAAGGAACAAGGAAATTAAGATAAAAAAACAGGAGACTCGTAAGAGAGAATAAATTGCTCTATTGTCAGAGGAGGAAAAAAAAATCAAACAAAATTCAGAACATTCCCTTAAAAATAATCAAACTTCAATAAATAATCAGTTATAGTAAATCTAAAAAGGAACAAGGAAATTAAGATAAAAAACAGGACATTCCTAAGAGAATAAATCACTCTATTGTCAGAGGAGAAAAATCAAAACAGGGAATGTATTGTAATATCCTCTTAGAGAGCAGGTTTGTTTTCCCATCATTTTGGGTTAGCTGTCTACTTCATGAAGTCATCTGCTTCACTTTTCTTAGGAAATTCTGTATTAAAGGGTCTGTCTTTGACAACTGTCCACAGATTGTCCAGTTTAATCTACTTAAACTCAGAAATGTGTATCTCTGAGTCAACATCTTGGTGTCTTTAATTGAGGTGTTAGTTGTCAAAAGTACATGGAATAGGTCTTTTCACCTTGTTTACAGGGTGGATTTGCAGAGGTTATTTCCTTGACCACTTTCCAGGTTCCAGGTCACTTATGAAGATTCTCTAGGCAGTTCTTTTACCTGTTGATGATAAAACTTAATACAGTTTATTAGAAAGGCATGACAGAACTAATTGCATTGGCTTTCCGGTAATTACAGTTCATGTGGTCAAAGTCTGTACAAGTCTCATGGAGTTAACTTAGGAACATCAGGGCTAGAGGAAGAACATCAGATGAGGTCATCTCTGAAAGTTTAGTTCAGTGGTTCTCAAACTTTTGTTCTCAGTATCTTCATGTTGTTAAAAAACTATCGAGGATCTGTTCAAAGGGTTTTTGTTCACATGGGTTATATTTATAGCTATTTACTATATTAGAAATAAAAATAATTTTGAATTTGTAGACCCTCTGAAAGGGTTTCAGAGACCCCAACACTTCTTTGGACTACATTTTGAGGACCACTGAAGTTATTGAAGTTATTCTATTCCATACTATTTTTTCTTCTTTAGATGTTTACCTGAAACCTGCCACGTGGTACAACTAGACATTGCTATAAACAATGCTATCTAAGGGCTAGAGGAACAATCTTTTAAAGGATTCTTAAGAACCTCGGTTTCTAAAAAAGTCCTACTGTCTCAATATAATTAGAGGACCTCAAACAGAAATAGGGGAAAAATTCAATTTCCTTTTTTAAGCATTCCCAAAATAAGATACAAATTTTATGTTTTAAAATCCATTTAATCAGCTTATTACATATAACGAAATGCTTTGGAGAACTAGTTCATTTAATATATGAATTTCAACAAATGGAGACAAACCTTTACTTAAAGCTAAGTGCCTTAGGATCACATGACTGTAAAAACTTATATTTAATGAACTTATATCGACTATTTTGTATGGCGTTTAGCCACACATATTAAGGGGAGGGGAAATGATCTTTGACCATTTGGTTAGGACAAATAGCAATTTCTACAGAGCAACTGAAAACACTGAATTCTCTACTTACTGCTTTTATATTTCCCTCATTAAGCTTTATGGTGTAAAACCATAAAAACAAAGGCTTCTAGAAAATGGCAGTATATTTTATTGAGCAAAACTTTTGTTTTTCAGAGTGGCAAGTTAATGCTTTCAAAATCTCACTGAACTCTTCCTGACCTAATAGGTGGTTTGCCAAGGATCACTAGTACTTCTCTTCTCCCTATATATTTACATATATGTATATACTTAAAGGTACAGTCATTTAAGTTGTTTTGTAAAGGACTTGGATAACATTCATTTCCTCTATCTTCTCATTAAAAAAAAAAAATTGTGACTTAAAAGTTTCTTGACAACTAATTAAATGATTCTATACTGGAAAGCCTCAATCTAATTTAAGATCTTATAAACAATTACTAAAACATATTCATATGCCTGTATAGTTTGGCATTTATATGGACAAGCATCTGTGAATATTTAAGTGGACCTCAAAAAACCCTTGATTGAAGTTCAGTAGTTCCTTATTATTTCCAGGATAAAATCTGAATATATTCATACTATTCACAGGGTTTTGCGGTCAGGCTCAATATTAACCAGGTGGGAAATTTTACTATTCAGAGAGGAGAACACAGTGGGGAAATTGAGTCTAGATGCTCCTACCATTACTTTCAGAAAGCTCTTTTCTCAGTCTTCCCAGGTACTTTCACCCACCTGCAGCATTTCTCAGAATGCCCTTTCTTTGAGCAGTTTATGGCATTTCCCTTGAATGCTGAATTACTGGCTTAGCAATAATTCAAAATTATATCTGAATTCAAAACTCAGACCAAATCAAATTATAGTCCCAAGAGGTTTAACTCCCTTAACACAGCAAATTCCAGTGGTCACAGCTTAAGGGAGGATATAGTAATTTCCTTGTTGCAATAATATTCATTTAAAATAATTTTTAAAATTGATCCTCAGTACTAATCAAGTACATACATGATATTTAAAAAACAACTTTAATTCGTTTGTGTGCATCTATATGTTCAGATATCATAACGAAGTAGTAAAGGTTAAGAAAATAATCACATTCTGGGTTTTTTATAAAAAGTTAATGTTTGATATAGTTCATTGAAAAGTGAGAAAGACAATGGCTTCTGACAATTTGGATATCTTAACGTATCATATAAGGCAAAAAAAAAATATGTTCATTGAGACCTATGTTACATTGGCTCAAAGATATAACTTCAATGCACATTTTTCTAGGTATAATCTTATGTAATTTGCTTTTCATGAACTTCATAATTAGTAATCTGATTTTTATCTTAGAATTTGCAAAATTCTCATTCTTTCAGTGCCCTCTTCCACGGAGCTGAGATTTTATAATCTTGCCCAAGTTGAAGAGCCAAAGGACCTGACATGTCCTTAAAAGAATTTCACAGATAATAAGAATTATTAATAATAATAATTATTAATAAGAATAAGAAATAATAAGAAGATAATAAGGTTTTTAGGCTTTGCCAAATTCTAAATAATTACTATTATTCATATTTATGCAAAATATAATCAAGGAAGTAGACAGGTTTTTTTAAAACTATAATTATAAGTCTCTAATATGTGAGAATTCAAATTCATCATTTCATAGCATTCAAATCAAAGGACAGGAGGGAGAGGTTAATCTCTTAATGACACAAACGTAGAAAGTACATTCTAAGTATCATTTTTCAAATTAACAGCATTTATAATGGTTTCCCAAAATCACAATGCAAAAAATAAGGAACATCATAATTTTTAAAACAATAGTATGGATTTAAAACATGAAACAAAACATTGCCAATTAAACGACATCAACTCAACTAAATACATTCTGAATTATCTTATAAAGAAAACCATTTCATCTATCAACTCTTGCATTCTATATAGTTACATTAAGAGATCAGTAGAGAGCATAGTATAGATAATAGAGATCAGTATATATTAAGGTGAATTGTCCATATATTATAAAGGCGCTATCAGTAATTATCACTCAGAACACAGATTATTTTGTAAATAGTAATTTCCCAGTTTTTGCCACATGATTCCAGCTACTTTTCTACATAAACAAGAATATAAAAATTAATGATATAAAGCTTGGCAATCATAAAAAACCCCTCAAAATTAACTAGTTGAGGAAAGAAGTTCTCCAAATGTAACAACCATTTTAGAGCCATGGAGATCTTCCATTTTCCTCTAATCTAGAGCAGTTATAAGATTTAACTGATATTTTATTACCTTCTCGGCTTTTCTTTTGAGCTATGCTGGACATTTTGGTTGCTGGCAAAAACAAAGATCTTGTATTATGCCAAGCTGAGTCAAGAAAATCATTACTTTTATATTCCCTACTTCTTTAATTCTCATTGCCTTCTAATCAAGTTTTATATCCACACTGTGTAAGTGCAAATGGTCTCCAAACATCCTTTAACTTTCTTATTGTTCCCTTCAAAACCCAACTCTTTGACTTCCAAACCGATTCAACCCTTCACTTTCCTTCTCTACTTTCTCAATCGCTCACAACTTTATTTCCTAATCATATTCCATTCCAGCCACAAAACTACTTTTCTTTACATTATTAAAATCTCATCTTTCTAAATTAGCACAAGTTTTATTACACAATTCCAATTAACTGCAAAACTTTTACTTTTTCCCTGATCAAAATGGAAACTTTAAGGTTTACAGATAATTCCTCATTTTGCTAAGTAAAATAGTTCCAATTTGTTTCTTTAAAGGCTTGCAAATGCAGTCACTTCTAATTTCTTTTAAAGATGACTTTGCTTCTAATTTACTTAGGCTCTTATAATTTATTAAGTTAATTCACAGAAGAACACAGAAGTAAAATGAAAACTTTCCCTTAAAATGCAATTTTGCTGATTTAAATAAACCTTTTTTTTTTTTTTTCAAATTGTATATGAGTTAATAATTGCACTACATGGTTCTTAAGCACCAAATATTTAGGAATTGCAGACTTCAAAACTATTTGATTCTTAATTTTTTTTTTTTAAAACTGTTTAAGGCTTTCTTAGTTTTCTTCTAGTTGGTGAAATCTTCTTCTTAAAAGAATAAAACACCTTACCTTAAAACAATAAACCTGTCACACTTCAAGGAAGAGAGAGGATTGAAGTGTTATCTGTATGTAACTTTCATTTTTCTTAAGTTAATAAAGAGCATCAACCTCGAAAACTCACGAAGATATTCCAGCCTTTATAAAAACATCCAAACTATATTGAAAATTCATAGCAAGGAGGGCAGCTAGCTGGCTCAATGGATAGAGCACCAGCTCTGAAATCAGGAGGACCTGAGTTCGAATCTGCCCTCAGCCGCTTAACACTTCCTAGCTGTGTGACCCTGGGCAAAGTCACTTAACCCCAATTGCCTCACGGGAAAAAATTCATAATAAGGGATTACATTTCAGTCAAAATTTAATCTCTAATTAGTTTACAATACCATACATTTATGTAAATGGGGAAAGGATTTTCTTCCTTTTTTTCATTCACTTCCAACCTAGCTAGAATTAAGAACATAGAAACAAGACTATCTTTTGAAAAATTTGAAATTTGTGGTCTAAAAGTTCTCTCCCCCATTTCCCCCTTATTTTCTATGGACAATTTACTGAGAACAGGACAGTTGACACTAGAACTGGGTACCTGGGGAGACGAGCTTATCTTCTACCAGTACCACAGGTGATGGCAGTAATAACAGAGACCACCGAAAGATCATTAACATCCATTGTTTCCTACAAAATAGCAGTCTTGGCCAGAATTTCAAAGCAAAAAATCTAGAAGTTGTATCTGGTGATCTTCCCGCATGTGGGTCTTACCATCCCATTCAGTGAAGATAAAAAATAACCAGCAAGAGGATTTCATAGGAAAGTTTTTCTTGCCCCTGAGGGGCAAGATGTAAAGGGCAAAATGGCATGAGGAGGTGGCTTTCTCTCCTGAAGAGAAAGATTCATTAATGTTTCACAATTTAGTTGGCAAAACGTACGCACCTTAGGATCTACTCGAATAAATCCATAACTCATTTTTTTCCCTCTAACATTTCTAAATGTTATGGCCAGTATCATTTAGTATGTTAATTTAGTAAATTAATCTTATTAGTTTAATATTAAGTAAACTAGGTATTGAATGGCTATTTAGTTTAAGAAAAAACAAATTCTTATTTAGAGACTAGCCCTTCCCAGAATTTTTTCCCCAAGTCATCAAAACTGAGCTGAAGATTCTATTCCAGAATATCAACTAGATCCCATCATGATGACCGATTACTCAAGGTAATATTAAGGCTTACATCTGCTTTATAGCATTAATGTTTGGGATTCTCCCCTGTCCCCGGCCTCCTGACCACTTGAGTTTATGGTCAGATGACTTGTCTGACCTCCACCAGTTTCCTCTGGTTCTGCCCTTCCAAGTATAGTTTTTCCAAAGGCTCCATGGCCCCTTGGAGCCAGGTACAAGATCAGAATGAAAATCTAACCAAGAATTTAGACAGAAAAGTTGACTAAGACACAGAGTAAGCACAAATGACACAAGACCAGACCACACATTACAAGAATACACAAAACATTAACCTGTCTTTGTTGGTCTCTTAATTGGGAGCACAAGAGTGTCCGACTGCTTTTAACAGCCCTCCCTTTTCCCTATTTCTAGAAGTTCCTGAAATGAATTCATCAGTATATGGCTGTAAAGTTCTTGGAGATGGGGATCGGTAAAGGCTGGATTGGCCAGTACCAGATGGAGTTGCCAAAACTGTGACAAGAATTTTCTTATCAGTTTGGCCACTTTTTGCCAATTTGTGACTAACACAAGTCAGACAAACAGGTTTTATCATACACTCAGAGAGCAACCCACTCAACCTGTCACCGATATTATTTATACATTGTAATAAACAAAGAAAAAAAAGATGGCTGCTCATTACAGCGCAACTAGTATTACAAAGAAAAACATATACTTCTTTAAGAAAATGTATATGAAAGCTATCGAAGACTGAGAAAGGATGTGCCCTTTTTAGTATGGTTAATTTCATCAAGTCAAGGGGAACTATTTATCACGGTAAATGAGGGAAGGAGATATTACAGAGCTTGTGGAGTCCTTTTTTCTTTTCTTTCTTTTTTTTTTTTTTTTTTTAAAGGAATCAAGTCTTTTTGTACCAATTAGAGGATGAAAGAAGACATTGAAGAAAACCAACTATTTAAGCTGGTCCTTCAGTTCATGCAGTTCCTACACAGAAAAATGGCCAACACAGAATAAAATGGAGTCAGTTATATTCTCCAAACAATTCACTTTCAACAATTTTCTTGTGGTAATTCAAGGATGACTGATATTTAAAGCCTTTTCCCACACTGATTACATTTACAGGACTTCTCCTAGTATTTTTCTGATATTCCCTAAGGTGTGCACCTTGCTTGAAGAGCTTTAGATAATTCTGTAATTATAAGTTTTCTTTGAGCTTAGAATGAACACATTCCCATGTTCATTATTTTTATAAATCCTTCCAGGATAAACATTTTGGTGCTCTAATGGAAGGCTTTCCAACACTACTTTGTTCACATTTCCTTCTACTACAAAGTATCTGGGGGATAAATAAGCAATTCATTGTATCAAAAAGCTTTTCCGTATTCATTATGTTCATAAAGTTTCTCTTCAGTATGTTTTTTCTGGTGGGAAGTGAGCTGTGTTCGGAGAATAAAGCCCTTTCCACATTCACTACATATATAAGGTTTTTCTCCAGTATGAATTCTCTGGTGGTAAAGAAAGGATGAATTGTGTCTAAAAGATTTCCCACACTCATTACATTCATAAGGTTTTTCTCCAGTATGAACTCTCTGGTGGTTAGTAAGGGATGAGCCAGAGCTAAAAGCTTTCCCACATTCATTACATTCATATGGTTTCTCCCCAGTATGAATCCTCTGATGGAAGGTTAGATGAGTGCTGTGGACAAAAGCTTTCCCGCATTCATTACACTCGTAAGGCTTTTCTCCAGTATGAATTCTCTGATGGGAAGTAAGCTGTGTGTTCACTCTGAAGGCCTGTCCACATTCATTACATACATAAGGTTTCTCTCCAGTATGAATTCTCTGGTGGTAAATAAGAGATGAATTAGAGCTAAAAACTTTCCCACAGTCTCTACATTCATAAGGTTTCTCTCCAGTATGAATTTTCTGGTGGGAAGTAAGGTGTGCACTCTGGATGAAAGCCTTCCCACACTCATTACATTTATAAGGTTTCTCTCCAGTATGAATTCTCCGGTGGTAAGTGAGAGATGTACTAGAACTAAAAGCCTTCCCGCATTCATTACATTCGTAAGGTTTCTCTCCAGTATGAATTTTTTGGTGAGAAATAAGGTGTGCACTCTGCATGAAGGCCTTCCCACATTCATTACATTCATAGGGTTTTTCTCCAGTATGAATTCTTTTATGGAAAGTAAGCTGGGTGCTCTGATTGAAAGTTTTCCCACATTCGTCACATTCATAAGGTTTCTCTCCAGTGTGGATTCTCTGATGGGAATTAAGCTGGGTGTTCCCTCTGAAGACCTTCCCACACTCATAACATTCATAAGGTTTCTCCCCAGTATGAATTTTCTGATGGTACGTAAAAGACGAATTGTATCGAAAAGTTTTCCCACATTCGCTGCATTCATAAGGTTTTCCCCCTGTATGAATTCTCTGATGGGAATTTAGTTGTGTTCGAAGAATGAAAGCTTTTCCACATTCGTTACATTTGTGCGGCTTCTCTCCAGTATGAATTTTCTGATGGTACATAAGGGATGAGCTGAAGCTAAAAGTTTTGCCACAATCTTTACAGACATGAAGTTTCTCTCTAGGTTGGATTTTCTGATGCTCAGGATGATGTTTATCCTCCATTACGTCTTTTTCAAATTCATTATAACCATGGGTTTGGTTTACATTATATGTCATATGATCCTGAAAAAGATCGTTATTACACTTGAATGAGTCCCCACATTCATTACGCACAGCAGGTTTCTCAACATCATAATTCCATCCTTCTCCCAACTTGGCGCACTGGTAATCATCTTTTGAATATTGTTCTTGGGATGATTTGTCCACAACAATGTCAACCTTTGAAATAGATTCTTTTGTTTCAGGTTCAGTTTTCCAATCTGAAATGAATAAATTAAATATCACTATTTACATGCTTTTGATGATGACTATTTAAAAAGTGCTTTCACTGGATTTAAACTTCTCAACAACCCTGTGAAATAGGCTGGGGCAAGTATTGTTACATTTGGGTGGTTCGAAGCAGACTTCACCGACTAAACTGAATGACTAAACTGCTAATGAGGGTTGACGGGGACTCCATCGCAGATCTTCTCACTAGTTTAATCCAAGGCTCTTTTTACACCACCAAGCTGCTTCTCAAACATTATAGAAAGTCAATGTTGAGAGATACGTATTCAAAGTTAAGTAAATTCCAATATCCAGAACCCAAAGGATTGAATCACCAGTACCCAAATAACCTGCAAAGTATGCTAATCTCTGAGAAATCATAAAGAACAAAAGACAGATGTCATTTTTTTTAATGGAGAAAGAGATCGATTCTGAAAACTACAATTGGCAGGCAATAGAATGAAGTGAAAATGGGCTAAGTCACTAAACTGGTACAGGTTCCATTTTCCTAATCTGAACAATAGGAATGCCAAGAGTGGTAAGGATCTTGTAAGGATCAAATAAGGTAAAGTACTTAAAGTGATTTGTGGAACCTAAAGAGCTATAGAGAACTTACTTATCCTTTTGATATCAATGCTCTGATCCAATCAGAGCATACATTTTGTAAGTAATGGAAAAAAAAATTCAAACTATATTAACCATCCCTCACTTTTTTTACTGATCAGAATTCATCAGGAAGGATATTTTAGTCGTCACGGAGTTAGACATCAGTGACATATCTGCCAAAAATCTTTTAAGTTATCCTTGTTGATGTGAGGAATGTTCACAAAATATTCTGTTATGAGATCTGTGAATGAAATTTATCTAAAGAGAATCAAATTACTAGACTGATATTAATGTGGAAAGAAGTACCTATTGCCACAAATACAACAGGTTATTTTTTTACTTTACAGTCTCATAATACTCTTCACTGGTCAGAACACAGCGGCAGAGGGCTTACAAGTTAAAAAAATTGACAAATCAGAACCAGATGAGGAGGAGGAAAGATGGGAAATAATCAGGAGACTATAACTTGAAGACCAGCTCAAAACACTGAGAATGTTTATCATGGAGAAAACTTCAACTAAAGGGCCAGCTAGATGTCACATGGATAGAACACCAGCTCTGGAAGCAGGAGGACCCAAGTTCAAATTCGGCCTCAGACACTTAACACTTACTAGCTGTGTGACTCTGGGCAAGTCACATAATCCTAATTGCCTCCTTTGAAAAGTGGAAAGAAAAAGAAAACTTTAAATAAAATACGATTGTTTTAAAATATTTGAAATATCATCAACTAATATGATGAAAATAATAGGAGAAATCAGAAAAGGAATTAACAGCTTAGTACAAGAGGTACAAAACCTTGACCATGCAACAAACTCCCTGAAAATAACAAACAAAATACAATGACTTCATGAGACAACAAGAAATGTAAAAACAGTCAAAAAACTGAATGAAATAGAAGAAACGTAAAGGTACCTCACTGTAAAAACAGCTCACCTGAAAAACAGATCTAGGAATTTAAAAAAAAAATTATTATTTAAAAATACAAGTAGGCAGAGAGAAAGAATTCAAGTATCAAGGAACCACAGTGAGAATCACTCATGATTTAGCAGCCATCACTAAAAAAAGAGCAGAGAACTTGGGATATAGCTCAGGTGGAAAGAGATATGGGCTTATAGCCAAAAATGATGTATCCAGAAAAGTGAATATAAAGCTAGAGAAACAAAAAATAAAGAACCTTCCAAGAAACAGAAGATTTCCAAGCCTTCCTGATGGAAAGACCAAAGCTGTGGAGAAAATGGAAGTTCAAACATGAGACTGAAGAGAAGCATAAAAAGATAATGAATGAATGATGATAAAGGATTAAATAAGAATAAACTGTTTACATTAAAATGGGGGGGGGAGGGTAAAATGTGTCACCCTTATGAACCTATCATCATCAGGGTTCATATCAGACCAGGCCTGGAAGTGGTTCCATCAGGTGTCGATGTTCTTAATAAAAGACGAGAAAGAGATGAAGAGGAACCCATTGGGATGAGTGGAAAGAAAAGAAGGTAAACGAAAATTATCTGACATAACATTGAGATTTGTACCAGGGTGTACAAATAAACATCTACCTAAATGAAAAGGAATGGGTAGGGGAAAGCTGAATCTTACCCTCATCTGAACTGGTACCTGGAATAGGATGCAGAAATACATTTTACTCAATAAGGAAAATAGGAGGCAAAGGAAAGAAGTGAGGAGAGAGAATTAAGAGGGAGAGTAGATTAGAGTAGGAAGAATTAGTACTAAGTAAAACAAACCTAGGATATGGAAAAATACTCAGAATCCTTTTTAAGTCAGCAAGAATTGGGAATCTAAAAGGGTATCCATAAATTGGGGAATAGATGAACATGTTTTGGTGTACAAATGGGGTAGAATAATATTGCGCTTAACTCTTCAATGTAATGACCAACCAGGGTTCCTGATGACTAATGATTAAGCAAGCTCTCCACCTCTGGAGACAGGAGGAAGACACAAAATGCAGAAACAGACAAATGTTATTTAGGACATGGCCAAAGTGGAAATTTGTTTTGATTTGTACGTGTTTGCACCTAACAAGGAGGGAAGTCACAGGAAAACTTCTCTAAGGAAGGGAACAGAAAGAAAGATGAAAAAGGATAATATTGTTATCTAAAAGCTCACAAGTGTCCTTTATGGGAAAGGACATAGAAGGAAGAATATGGAGACCTGGAATCTAGTTCTCATACTATGTAAGCATGAGCTCACAGATGTGTCTGTCACTCAGATCTTGTGAACCTCCGATTCCAAATCTGAAAAACGGCAAGGCTGTCCCCCAGCACCATTTGTCTCACATGTTCTTAGTAGAAAATGAGATTAAAAACCGTGGACGCATTTCGACAGGTGAAATAGCAACGGCAACATCACTCGCTGATGCACAGGAGCGGGGAACAGGAAATACGTGGGGCATCTACACTCCCCAAAAAGGCACCATCAATGAATCCTCCAGCTCTACTGGCTCCCCAGGGAATTGTTTTATACCAAATACACGGGAAAGCAGGAACAAAACTAGATCACAAATCTGTGGCCAGCAGAAAGCTCTCCTTTCGCCTGTGGCTCAGAGTGAAGTTACCTATTTTGGGGACACACAGAGAGAGTACACCTGCGGCCCACGGAAAGCCTGCAACACCTGTAATCCAGAGAGAGCCCTACCTCCAGGGCGGCTGAGTACAGAAGGCTACGCTCCTGGCTCACAGAGCCTAGAGAAGGCTCCCTCCCTTGTGGCCCGAGGGAGATTCCCCACCCTTCTGGCTCATCAAAAGCCCCCTAGGCCTGAAGTCAGGAGATTTACTGCAAACTGCAGCCCCCAGATCCCTGGAGAGATTCCAAAGACTTTCAGTCACTGAGCCTCTCTCCTCATAGGAGGAAGCCGACAGGGGCCCAGAGGGGATCTTTGTCTCTGGGTGGGCTTCCTTCTGACTCAGGCCAGAGTCACTGCCATTCCTTTGGGACCCAACTCTCAACAGATGGAGACCAGGAGAAATCCCTCGTGGCCAACACCTGACCAAAGTCCTCAGGGGCAGCATCCTGGGAAACGGAAAACAGCCCAACTGATTCAGAACTGAGAGAAGGAACAGCGCCAAGCGTGGAGCAGGAAGGACGTCCACCCAGATGTCATGTGCCCGGTGTCTGTGTTCCAGACTGCTTCCACAGGCAGAGGACTGTTATGGACCCCTCTCCCCAAAGGAGGGCAAAAGGAGGCAATAGGAGCAAGGGGGAGGATGCTGGGGAGACATTAGAGCGCTGGGAGGTCTGCAAAGTGCGTTACAAACAGCTCACTGAGACGGGAAGCTCAGCGTGCCAGCCATGGGTCAGGAGGCCCCAAGTTCAAAAAAATAAGGTTTCTGACCAAGTTAAGAACCCCAGAGGGAGGTCTCGGTGGAGCACCCCAGCTTCTGCCCTGGGCTCTAGAGTTTGTCACAGCTGTCTCATCAACTCTCTGGAAGACCCAAAGCTGGGAGAGAACCAGTATTTTCAACAAAAAGACCCACAGTTACGAAGGCTTCGGCATTCTGGCACAACAGGCCAAAAAAGGAAGAGGAAATTGTAGCGGGAAAAAATGTAAAACTTTTTGTTTTCTTAGAATAACCTTTAAAAAACAGTACGGTCGAAATTAGAGACCAACATCTCACACTGTAGTCCAGGTCTGGGGAACTTTCTTTCTGCCAAGGGCCATCTGCATATTTATGCTATCATTCACTGGCCACATAAAATTATCAACTAACAGAACTCGGGCAGGGGGAGGCTGTTGTACCTAGCTCTCAGCTCAGCATCGCCTGCAGTTGCTGGGCAGATTTCATGGGATTTTTATATGGCGCCGGTCAGGTGTTCCCTACCCCTGCATTAGACCAAGATAAGGTCAAAATGGCTATGGGTATTAGGACATAAAGGTTAATACTATCAGGATAGTAAAAGAATACAGAATAGTTCACCTGTCAGATCTAGAGCTAAGGGAAGAATTAAGGGCCAAACAAGATACAGAGAGCATAACAAAATAGAAAATGGATAATTTCGATTACATAAAATTAAATTTTTTATACAAACAAAATCAATTCAACCAAAATTATAAAATAGAAAATGGGAGGAAATGTATATAACAACTATCTCCAACTAAGGCCTCATTTCTCAAATAGATAGAGAACTGAGTCAAATTGATAAGAGTAGAAGTCATTCCTCAAATGATCAAGGGTCAAAGAACATAAACAGGGAGTTTGAGATGAAGAAATCAAAGCTGACTATGGCTATATGAAAAAACACTCAAAGTCAATATTTATTATAGAAATGCAAATTAAAACACCTAGAAGGTGCCACTTTATACCTATCAACTTGGCTTTGATGACAAAGAAGGAAAATGACAGATATTGGAGGGCATGTGAGAACACTGGGATACTAAATCAGTGCCGGTGCAGTTGTGAACTGATCCAACTATTCTGGAAAGTAATGTGAAATTATACCCAACGGATTATAAAACTGTACACTTTTTGATCCAGCAATAACCACTGCTAGTGGTTCCAAAGAAGTTTTGTTTTGTTTTGGTTTTTTGGTAAATGGAAAGAGAAAAAACTTATTTGACCAAATATATTTATAGCAGCACTTTTTGTGTTGGCTAAAAATTGGAAATTGACACGTCCATCAATTGGAGAATGAACAAGTTGCGGTTGTAATGGAACATTACTGGGCTGTAAAAAAAGATGAACACGATTGCTCTCAGAAAAAAGTGGAAAGACTTTCGTAAGCAGATGCAAAGTGAAGTAAGCAGGACCAGGAGAACCAGCCATACTGTAAGATGAATAACTATGAACAACTAAGCTATTCTCAACAATACAAAGATCCAGGACAATCTTAAGGGATTCATGATGAAACATGTGATCCACCTCCAGAGAGGAAACTGATGTTAACTGAAGACAGACTAAAAAAGATCACTTTTCACTTTCCTTTTTTTGAGTTTTCTTGTACAGAATGACTAATATGGGACTATTTTACATAATTGCACATATATAACCTATATCAGATTGTTGTCTCTGGGAGGCAGGAAAAATAGAAGGGAGAAACAGAATCTGGAACTCAAAAGTTTTAAGAACAAAAACTGAATATTAAAAATTGTTTTGGTGTGTAATTGGCAGAAAATAAAATCTTATTTTTTTTAACTTGTTAGCATTTTTATTTAAAGTTTTGTATTCCAAATTCCATCCCTTCTCTCCTCTCCCTCCTTCCTAAGACAATAAACAATTAGATATAGGGGGAAAATATTATTTAAAAAAATTAAGTGTTAGGTGAGGGAGAACAACAACTTATTTAAAAAGCTGAGGGACTTAGGGGACCACAAGCCCAACACTGGAACATGGCAGCCAGAAAGAAGCTGCTCCATGCCTGTGTTTCACCACTTGCTTTGTTGGCTCTGAGTTTCTCAGAAAAAGACCTTCCTCTAACATCCCATGAAGGCGGCCTCTCTGCCAAGATCTGAGAAAAGGAAAAGCCGGCCCCTGAAGCAGCTCCGCCACTGGTGTCCTCCCTGGCTGGCCTCCCTGGCGCCTCCACCCCCTCCCATCCCCCCGCCCCTGAACCCCACATTGGGAGTTGGTTTGAGGAGGGCAGGGGCCAGGGGCACCACCAGCTCCCCGTTCCTGGGAGCTCTGCTCTCAAGTGGAGGGGCCCAGGGTTCCCCTGGAGACCACCAGGCCAGGCGGGCCCTGCAGCAGGAGCCCCCCTTCCATGCCGGGGCCCCCACCTCTGCAGGAAGGGCTTCCAGAGGGCCAGCGAGCAGGTGCCCTAATGTCAGAGCTCTGCATGTGTGTGATGGGGAGAGGGGGACGGAGGGAAGGCCCAGGGGGCGTCAGAGGCCGGCCCACGGCTACCCCCTGACCTCCTCACCTCTGTCCTCCAGCATGAGGTCCAAGGCCTCCATGGTCCCCTGGCGTCCTCCGGGCTTCCCTGGCCAGGGGCTCGGGCATCACGGGCCCATCGGCAGCTCCTGCTCCTCAGGTCCTGCAGGGGAAGGGGTCAGGCCGGGTCAGAGTGCCAGGGCCCGGGGCACCCACTCAGGACAGGGGCGGGGCACCTCTGCCCCTCCCCCCGGGACCACTGCCCAGCTTCTGCCGGGAAAGGGGAGGGGCCGTGGGAGGTGCCTGGGGACTGCGTGGGCGACCCCAGGAAGGGGAGGCAGGGCACGCGCCCACAAACACACACAGGGACACCCGATAAAACCTACATGCACACGTACGGGCGTGATGTTCTATGCAGGGCGCTCCCCGCTTTTCTTTTCCCACCCCCACGCGCGCACACGTGCAATTTCTGACTTCGTTGTCAGGCAGAGCCCCACGCCAACGTGTGGAGATCAGAGACTTTCCCCGCCCCCCCCGCACTTACGCGTCCCGCTTTCCCAAGTTGCACAATCCCGGACCAAAAAAGCCGGGGCTCCCAAGGGAGCTGCGCCTGCGCATAAAGTGTCCTGGGAACTACAGCTCCACAGTTCCCCCTCCCACACCAATTCCGGGGCAGGAAAAGCTAAACGCACCACGTGATAGGGGAATAACGGGCTATCCCTCGCGAGGGATTCTGGGAAGTGGAGTCCCTAGGGCGTGATGAGTCACCAGGGCTCACCTCATCCCAATGTTTTCCAGAGCGGCCTTGGGGCCGGTGACCGATGACTGCAGGCACCGCTACAGGAGAAGGCGGGGGCCTGCCTGCTTCCTGCCTCTCCTGGGAGGTTTCTTTCCGCTACCACGGTCGCCTCCTCCTCGGGAGGGCTGGTCAAACCTAGGAGAGCAGTCCCGTGAGAGAGACCCGCACAAACCACCTGACCCCGACCCCCCACCCCCCCTCCACTCATTGGCTCCTGATTGGCTGGGATGCCTTCGGACCTTCCTACGTCGTACAGGGACGCTCGCTCCTGATTCGCTCACCAGCTTGTCCATCTTTAACTTTAATTTCAGGCCTGGTTTCTTTATTTGTTTTGTAAATTACGGTTTTTGTTGTGTAAATTACCGGGAACTCCTCTTTATTGTCAGTATTAGACTTTTTTTTTTTTTTAAGGGTGTAAGTAGAGTAGATGACGCAGCGAATCAGGAAGTCAGGAAGTCAGGGAGATCCAAGTTTAAATGTGACCTCAGACAGCCCCCGTGTAACTCTTGGAAAGTCCCTATAGCACTGCCTGCCTCAGTTTCCCCATTTGTAGCCTCTGCGTCCCAGAGTTATTGTGAGGATAAAGGAAATTTCACGCCAGTCAGTAAAAGGGAGAAGAAAGCATAAATTAAGCATTTACTCAGTGCCAGGCACTGCTAAAAACTGGGCAAAGAAAGAAGGGCAAATGACGGTTCCGTGTTGGCAGACGCGCAAACGTCCTGCAGACCGGAGAAATTGGGGACAATCGCACAAGGAAGGCCTTAGCTTGCAGCCATGTACGTACCATCACTGAATAGTCATCTCTGCTGGAAGAGTGCACAGTGTGGAAGTTGATGGTGTCCCCTGTGACTCAAAGTATTCAAGATGGAGACTAAAGCTTCCCAACAATTATACCTGAATAATAAATGCAAAGGGAGTTTAGGTTCCAAGAGTAAGAATAAACCACAGACAGAAAGCATTTTTCAAACGAAGGGGCTTTAATCCTAAAAGCCGATGGAACCAAACAGCACCAGGACCCTGGTTGGCTGGAGGAGGCATAGAGAAAGGCAATGGTTTTCTCCTCCAAGGTGTGTGCTGCGGGGAAGGGGGGAAGCGGGGGAGGGGAGGAAGGGAGGAGGTGTAAGGGAGGGGATTTACTTTTCCACCTCTGGTCCGGACTTATCAAGACTTTGACACTGAGGAGGCTTTTTCGGTGCCCCCGATTTTGGAACATTTAGCAGGATCCAAGCCCCCTGCACCTGGCGGGGTGGGCAACCACATCCTGCAGACCGCTGCCCACACAGGCCCTGCTGGGGCCTCTTCCATTTTCCTAATTCTTGAAACAGGGGCAAGGAAAGGGTGATGCAGGCCCCATCATCTTTGACTGCTTTGGGCTGGCAAAGGACCAAGAGGGGGGCTCTTCATTCAGGGAAATGGGGTTCAGCGGGTATTACAACCTGTGAAAAGCATTTGGCATCATAGGAGGTAAAACAATTAAGGAGCAGAGGTTCGAAGGAAAGGCGCTTGCTAGGGGGAGCAGGAGGAGTGGAAGGGCAAGGGAGGGGAATAAGCCCTTTCTTCCAGGGGAACGGAAAGGGTTTAGAGTCCGCAGCCACGCTCCTTGGCCGTCTCACTGAGGTTTTGTATCTCCCCCACTCTCTTACGGAGACCAGCACTCCTCACCAAGGGCAGCCCAGGTCAGGCCCTGGCTGCGGCAAGAACATCCAATGCGCATCCAGGCTACGGCCGCCGGGGATCCATGCTGTGTTTTGGGCACAGGGAGGAGTAAGGAGATTCCGGTTAACCTCAGCAATCCTCTTAAACAGTAATACAGGGAGATCGGGTAAGGGGTGTGCCATCCGCCCGGCTCCTATCCCACCTACAATTCCCAAAGCAACCAAACCGGGGAACCCATGGGAATGCTCGCTGAGGCCTCTGAATGGGGGTCCTGGGGGAGAAGAACAGTTCGGGTGAATTTAGGAGGAAAAAGGAGGAACAGGTTGCACCAAGATGCAGATACCCAAATAGAAGGGAGGCGGGCTCCATATAAGCTATTACAACATAGAAAAAGTTCTTCAAGGGGCCTGGAGGAGAAATAGAAACTTACTGTCTGGGGGGAAATTCTGTTTCTAAAACAAAGGAGCCGAGTGCCCAACTTGGTGGTCTCATGGAAGGAAACACCAGAGTAATCAGAGAGTTCCATTAATTGGGAAACATGAGCTGCTCCGGTTGCCTGCTAGCCGCCTGCCCCCTCCCCACCTTGCACACATTCTGAGGCTAAAGCTCCTTTGTGGAACAGCTGAACAAATAGTCCCCATTCATCGTGGGCCTGCCATTCACGGCACCCGTCCCAGCACCTCCCAGTAATGCCATGGAGGGCTGGCAAGGGGCTCTCCCGGTAGCTCTGAGAAAATTGGGATGCCATGGAAAGGTCAGGGGGAAGGTTACTGTTGGAATTATTACTCCAGATATAACGCCAGCGTGTATCAGCGATGAAGATGCTATTAAGCAGATCCGGGCACTTACCCTGAGTGCACTGGGAAAGGAGAACATGGTCCTTATCTGATTGGATCCCTTTAGGCTTTTCTCAGCCTGAACACTCATTTATGGTTCCTTTGAAAATGGTGACTTTAGGTTGGGAACTGATTTAGGTTGAACTGATTAATTGCCTGCACTGTCTATAGGAGCTGGGGGTTGGGTTTGGGAAGAGTAGATGCATAAAGTTGTAAAGAGATTGCCCGTGGGAGTCCCATCTTTGGGATTTTCCAGAAAGCAAAATGAGTTAGACTCCTGGGGAGTTTGGGGAGAATAAAAGGGAATCCCAATAGGAGGTGTCTCAGACCCAGGGGAGGCAATTTTGAGTTTACCAAGCTGGGGGGGAGGTGTGGAAGGTCCTTACAGACTTGCCACCAGGAGGGTTGCTGTTTTGAGCTGTTTCACAATTTGAGTATCTAAGGAGGGAGATGGACAAAGGAGAGGAGGTCCATGATTTGAGGGCAATGTTCAATGGGGACCTACTGGAGTTGAGGAGGCTTCGTTCTTTCCAAATATCCTCATAAGGGGCAGCTGCTACTGGTGCAGTGGATAGAGCACCAGCCCTGAAGTCAGGAGGACCTGAGTTCAAATGTGATCTCAGGTACTTAACACTTCCTGGCTGTGTGACCCTGGGCAGTCACTTAACCCCAATTGCCTCAGTAAAAAAACTTGTTTTGTTTGTTTGTTTTTGTTTCTCCCCCACTCTTTTATGGAGAACAGCACTCCACCAAGGAAAGCCCAGGTCTCGGCCCCATTTGTTTGTTGGGAAACAAATCTCCTCGTGAGCATGGAGGACTTGGAAAACATTTTTAGAATTGGTATAGAGATGGAGACATTTATCCTTTCCCAGTATAAGGGGGCCTTGCGGACTGAAACAAAGGAGCCGAGGGCCCAACTTGGTGGTCTCATGGAAGGAAACACCAGAGTAATCAGAGAGTTCCATTAAGCACAAAAAGTGCCATCAGCAAGCCAGAGAGCATCAGAATAGAGAAGAGGGCAATCGCTTATGTCAGGTCTCGCAAGTTAGAGATAGTAGGGGAGGATGTCTTCACTGGAGCGAGGTAAAGTCAGTGAAATCAAGAAGAAGGCCTGGTATCAGCTCCTAGCACCGGTCACCTCAGCCTTCGGCAGGTTCTGTCCAGCAACTGCCTGGGATGGATCTGGGTGCCCCTGCATGGCACACTGCATGGCACTGTGAGGTGAGAAAGCCAGTCAGCCTTTGCATTTGGTAAGTCCACATTCTCTGTTTCAGTTGTGGAAATGTATTAGCTCTAATTTGTGGCAAATTATTTTATCTCTGCCCAATTTTCTGATTTATAAAGAGAAATGATAATTGTTCTTGTGAAGATCACATGATTGCAAAAGTGCTTAGCATAAAACATGCTACATGAATGTTAACTGCTTTTTTGGATCTATTGCTTCCTATTTGATAATTTGATGGGTTTTTTAGATGGGACCAGCAGATACATTTCAAAGGAACTCTAATTAAAGCCCACTAAAGGGATATATAAAGGGATATTTGTACTGACAGTGTTAAAAGGAGTATTTGGGAACTTTGGGAAAACAGAAAAGCCATTTGCTACTACTACAAACAGTCTGCTTTTAAGTTATGTAGAGGCAGACTTCCAAGGGCCCTATCAGTAAAAACTGGCACCTAAACCCTTTTCCTGGCTCATAAAAGAAAAATTATTTGCATGAATTGGAAAATAATCAAATGGCAATTCAATTTGTCTAGAACATTTAATTAGAATCTGGGGAACTTTATTAACTAAAGTGAAGTCCATTATGAAATCTATTCTCTCAATTTTAAGAATTGTCGTTTCCTCTCTAAAACAAAAGGGAAAACTTATTTAAGGGAATAGAAATTACAGTTAAAACTATTTGGCTATTACTTAGGAAGATTCTAAAATTGTTAACTAAGTTTTTTGGCGTTATTGCCATCAGATTAAACCTAAAGTTGATAATTATTATTTGTGGAACAAGAAGGATGAGGTGAAAGTTTCTCAGTTCGCCTCCAAATTTGAGGTGTACAATGCCTTTTTTCCCCTCCACAGACTGGGGAGAAGTATCAAACAGCACAGCCCATGAAAATACTAAGAATAATTGGGGGGGGGGGTGGAGGGAGGGAGGGGAAAAATCGGAACAGAAGTGAGTGCTAGGGATAATGTTGTTAAAAATTACCCTGGCATGGATTCTGTCAATATAAAGTTATTATTAAAAAAAAAAAAGAATAATTGGGGTGGGCAGCTGTACATCCCTTCTTAGCATGAAGCAGCTTTGGAAAATGAGATTTCCATCCCTTTGTCCCAAATGAATTTGGGGTGCAAACTGCTTGAGAGGGGAAATGATATAATATAGCTTCTAGGGGAGACAGAAATAATTTTAAGGCCCCCTGACCTTAGGGGCTTGTGTTCTAACAATCTGTCAGCAATTCTAAATCTTCTGGCTTTGGAATCCATGATCCGGAGACCCTGGGATCCAAGAATGCTCTTGTTCTGTCAATGATTGTGAAAGTCTTCCGGCTTAGGAATATAATACTATTTCTTTCCTTAGACTTTAGGGAAGCTCTATCAGTGATCTGAGACTCTCTAACTTAGAGACCACCTTAGTTGTTGTTCTAACAATCTTGTCTGTCCATGTCTCTAAAGTCTCCTGGCTTTGCTAAATTCTCTTGGATTTAGCCTTTCAATAGACATTACGATTACAATAAACTTCGCCCCTTGACTTGGATAGGGTTTAAAGGCTGCAAATTCTTTTGAGACATATCATGACACTGTTGCGTGACTCCCAATTTTTTGGAGTCCCTTCCTAACCTCCACAAGAGGACAGTTTCAGGACCAGTGTCCATTTTTTTTACATCTAAAGCAAGAGCTGGTGCGATAGGAGCCATGGTTCTGGTCATTGGCCACCGGCTGTGCGCAGTGGTTAAAGCCTGAACCTTCTGTCTGATCCTCTGCTCCTTCTCCTCCCCCTGCGCCCTGCTGCTGTTATTAAAAACCTCAAAGGCCACATCAAGCAATTACCGAAGGGGAGTCTGGGTCCCTTTTCAAAGTTTTGGAGCTTCCCGGGGAACACTGGGAACTGAATTTGAAATGAAATGCGTGATTAGAACTGCGGCGGGCGGGAGGGTCAGGATCCAGATTGGTGCCTATAGGGTCTCGGGTCTGTCCCTAAAAGTGGCGGGGTTTTCTCCAGAGTTAGTTTGCCATAATTAGCCTCCTCGTGCGTTCCTCTAAAACTTTCTTCGGCTAAACAGGTGAGCGCGTGATCGCTAAGAAATCTTTTCTCTGATCCACAGACGCTTCTGGATTTCCTTGTGGGCGGTATGGTGCTGAAAGATGAAGGGCTTTTTCCAGGGGAATGGATGGAGTTAAGTAACCACAATTTGGAACGCCGGGTTCTTAGTTCTCGGGTCTTGGCTTTAAGGCTTGGAACCGCTTGTGCATTGACGCTTCTTGCCCAGGAGCTGCTAGTGCTCCGACTGCCCCGTCCGCACTAAGCCAGGATTGGGCGGGGAGCTGGTATTGAGATGCTGACCCCCAACTGGATTGAATTTGTTGTGACCCTTATAAATATTACTTTCCTCTGGGGTAGAGGAGGAAGCCAGGAGCCCCGGGACCCTGTCGGCTGGGTATCCTCAGGCCTGGCTGTGAGTGTTAACTATAATGGGAATGACTGCGGGAGGACTCCGGGAGCACGGCCCAGGTGGCGCGGACCGAGCTGCAGGGGCAGCGGGCAGGATGAGCCAAGCCCAAAGCATCTGCTCGGGAACGGCCTTGGGATGAGGGAACACAAGGGACTCAACAAGCCCCGGGGACTCCATTTCCCAGAATCCCTCGCAAGGAAACAAACATCCCACAGGTGCACGCATGATTCCAGGTCACATGGCACTTCTTTTCTTGGGGCCCGAAGGACTGTGGGAACTGTAGTTCCCGGCGCATCTTGTGCGCAGGCGCTGTTCTTCTAGGATATAGGGCTTTTTTGGTCCTGGATTGCTTTAGGAGTTGGGGGGAGGGAGGGGGCGGAGTAGAGGGGGCGGGGCTGGTGAATAGGTACGCGTTTGGAGGATTGTGGTGCGGAGAATGAACCTGCTACAGCCACGGACACGCGCAGGGTACGAGCTGACCCAACGGAGTGGGAGACTCATGCGTGTGCGCGCGTGAGCGTGGGAGAAAGACTCGGGGAGCTCCTTGCACAGGATCGCGTGCACGCAAGTGTGCATGTAGGTATTGTTAGGTGTCTGTGCTCACGCAAGGCAGAAGCACGGGATGGGGTGGGGGCGCGCCCCTGCCTTCCCGTCCCCGCGTGGGTCACCCACGCACTCCCCCGGCCCCTGGAAGGGAAGCACCCCCGGCCCCAGACCCACGAGCTCCTTCTTCCACGGCCCCTCCCCTTTCCCGGCGGAAGCTGGGCAGAGGTGCCCCGCCCCTGTCCTGAGTGGGTGCCCCGGGCCCTGGCACTCTGACTGGCCTGACCCCTTCCCCTGCAGGACCTGAGGAGCAGGAGCTGCCGATGGGCCCGTGATGCCCGAGCCCCTGGCCAGGGGACCATGGAGGCCTTGGACCTCATGCTGGAGGACAGAGGTGAGGAGGTCAGGGGGTAGCCGTGGGCCCCGCCTCTGACGCCCCCTGGGCCTTCCCTCCATCCCCCTCTCCCCATCACACACATGCAGAGCTCTGACCATTAGGGCACCTGCTCCCTGGCCCTCTGGAAGCCCTTCCTGCAGAAGCTGGGGGCCCGGGCATGGAAGGGGGGCTCCTGCTGCAGGGCCCGCCTGGCCTGGTGGTCTCCAGGGGAACCCTGGGCCCCTCCACTTGAGAGCAGAGCTCCCAGGACGGGGAGCTGGTGGTGCCCCTGGCCCCTGCCCTACTCAAACCAACTCCCAAGGTGGGGTTCAGGGGCGGGGGGAGGGGGATGGGAAGGGGTGGAGGCTGCAGGGAGGCCAGCCAGGGAGGACACCAGTTCCCCAAAGTGGCGGAGCTGCTTCAGGGGCCGGCTTTTTCCGCCCTCAGATCTTGGAGGAGAGGCTGCCTTGGTGGGATGTTAGAGGAGGGTCTTTTTCTGGGAAACTCAGAGCCAACAAAGCAAGTGGTGAAACACAGGCATGGAGCAGCTTCTTTCTGGCTGCCATGTTCCAGTGGTGGGCTTGTGGTCCCCTAAGACCCCCAGCTTTTCTTGTGAGTTGCCATTCTCCCTCCTCCAGCACTTAAGTCAGCACTAAGAGCAAGACCACTTCATTTGTGTAACTCCATTTTTCCCGCTATAATTTCCTCTTCCTTGTTTCGGCCCGTCGTGCCAGAACGCCGAAGCCTTCGTAACTCTGGATCTTCTCGTCCAGCTCTGGTTCTCTCCCAGCTTTGGGTCTTCCAGAGAGTTGGTGAGACAGCTGTGACAAACTCTAGCGCCCGGGGCAGGAGCTGGGGTGCTCCACTGAGCCCTCCCGCTGGGGTGGGGTGCTTAGCCTGGTCAGAAACCTCCCGACCCAGCACCCGGAGCTGCCCGTCTCAGTGAGCTGTTTGTAACGAGCTCTGCAGACCTCCCAGCGCTAATGTCTCCCCAGTATGTCCCCTTCACTCTGCTTGCATCCCCAGTTCCCTTTTCCCCGCTTTGGGGGAGGGTCTGTGACAGTCCTCTGCCTGTGGAAGCAGCCTGGGACACAGACCCCGGGCCCACGACCTCTGGGTGGACCTCCGTCCCCCTCCACGCTTGGCGCTGTTCCTTCTCCCAGTTCTGAATCAATCAGGCTGTTTTACAGCCCTGGGACGCTGCCCCTGGTCTCCATGAGGGCTTTGGTCGGGTGCTGGCCATGAGGGGTTTCTCCTGGTCTCCATCTGTTGAGAGTCGGGTCCCAAGGGAATGGCAGTGACCCCGGCCTGAGTCAGAAGGAAGCTGCCCCGACCCTCTGAGTGCAGGGGATCCCCCAGGATGCTGCCCATTGGGGGGCGGGGCTCTCTGGGCATGGAGTCCACGCTGGCCCCTGGGCCCCTTCCAGGTGGGCGCTATTCCTCCTGCTGCCCCTGGGGCCCAGCACAGAGCTGGGACAGAATTAATTTGGGGGATATAAAAAACCGGGCAATCTGGAGCTCTCCAAGCAGGGCGTCCTAACTTGGGTCCTTGAACTTGTTTTTTAAAAAAACATTTAACAACTATATCAACATACATGATTTCCCTTTTTAATTTTGTGAATTCAGCCATTGTTTTGAGGAGGGATCCTTTGTTTCCTCATACACCAAATTCAGAAAAGGGGCTGGGTCCCTGCTCGAGATTCTCCATCCTCTTCCCAAGCAGACCCTCCCTACCTGTACCACTCTGCTGATCAGTTTTCCGTAGAAATGGAAGAGAAGACCCGGGCCCCTCCTTAGAGTACTTGCCCAATCATCACCCCCAGTCCCCCCTCTCTGGGAGGGGCAGGAGGAGGGACGATTTGAAGGGCTTGTGCCATCTCCGTGTCAAAGGGAAGGATCCATTCTGCAAGCCAGGAGGAAGCAGGAGAAGGACTGGGGGGTACAGTGGGCGGGGAGCCAGCTCTGGGGTCATCTGTTGGCAGTCCTGGCCTCAGGTCGATTTCTCTCAGATACGCCCTTAGCCCACCCCAGGGATGCTGGCTGGTACAGCGGGCACTGCCATCCGATCCGCAGCCCCCAGCTTCTGGCTCGGATAACAATCAGTTATTCTGGGCTTCCTCCGACAGCCACTAAGTCTGAATTTGAAGGCAGGTGCCGGGCAGAAAGGAGCATCCAGTCCTAAAAACTGGCATTTCTATCATGCTGGATGGTTGGCCATGCATTTGTCGTATCTCTCATTTGACCTCCACCATCACCTTGGGAATTCAGTGCTATTATTTATTACCCTCACTTTACAGAAAAGGAAACTGAGTCAGAGGGCCCATCACCTTGGGAATTCAGTGCTATTATTTATTACCCTTTACAGAAAAGGAAACTGAGTCAGGGGGAGGCTCGGACTTACCAGTATGTCCTAGGCAGAATTTGAACTCCAGTCTTCCTGATCCACGCCCGGTATAACACAGGTCCCATCATCGGTGGCCTCTAAATTCATCCTCTCTTTTTTCGAATTATCCTTGTGCTGGTCCCGGGGTGAACCAAGGATTCAGAACAGATAAGGGGGGCGGAGGGGAAGGACTGAGCATTCAACCTGCAGGCCTGACCCCTCGGGGCTCTCTTGGCTGACTGGAGAGTTGCCCATTTCCTTCTCGCGCTCATTTTACAGATGAGGAAACTGAGGCAAGCTGTGTTAAACGCCCCGAGGTGAAGCGATCACGTGTCTGAGGCCGCTAGCTGCCAAGACCGCCATAGTCACCCCCCTCCCCCTTCTCAGGCGTTCCCTGGGGGCGCATGGCCGGGGGAGCCGTGATTTAGGGGACGCTGCTCCCGGCTCCCCGTGGCTCTCCTCCTGCTCCTGCGCGGGACTCCCGTGTTGTGGCGCGAGAAGGCACGTGGGCTCCCTGCCAACGCCTCCTTCTTCCCGCAGGGCGTCCGCAGGACCGCGTCCTTTCCCCCGGAGGGGAGGCAAAGCAGCGGGCGGGGATCCTGCCTGGTCTCCTCGGAGCCGGGGCCTCGGTGAGTCACGTTTTCTTGCATCTCCCGAGATGTCCCGTTTTCTAGCACATTCTCCCCCCCATCCCCCACCTTCCCTCTGCCTTCAGGGGCCACGTGGGGTGTGCAGGGTCCGCCCCGTTGTTCACGTGACCTCCGCGAGTCCGACCTGTCCGCGTGGGTCCGGTCAGCCACAGGGGGGCGCGCCCGTCCCCGGGGGCCTCTGAGCCGCCCCGCCAGCGGCCGTCCTCGGGAGAGTCCGAGAGCGCGAGGAGAGCTCTGGGCCGACTGACGTCCGGCTGGACTTTCCCAGGCTGGGCGCGGGGTTCTCCCGGCCCGGCCTCCTTCCTTCGCCCCCCGGGAACACTCCCCGCTGGCTTTGTGCCGCCCTTGGTGCCCTCCTCTCTGAGCCACCAGGACTCCAGGGCTCCCCGTACTCAGCCACACGCTCCAAGGCACATCAGGGGAGGCCAGGAGGAAGGGGGATCTGCCGAGCCCCTGCACCAGCATGGCTTCCAGAAGCAAAGGCTAAGGCTTACGGGGAGTGATCCCTGCGGCCTTCCAGAGAGGGGGCAAAGTCTTCACCCGCGAGGGACTAATGACGTGGGGAAGGGGGAGAAACGTCACCCGGAGCGGGGCGGGGGGGAGGGGGGGGTGAGAGCGTGACCCAGGACGAAGGTCCGGCCCGAGCGGATGGGGCCAAAATCCCAGGCGGAGCCTAGGAAAGGGGGAAGGAGCTCTTTGTCCTTTCTTCTGTAAGAGGCCGCAGGGCTGCGCAAGGTCGCCGGCCTCCCTTCCCCCTCAGCTGCCTGGGCCCCCCGGCCAGAGAGATCAGGACGGCTGGAGACGGTCTGGGTGCAGGGGGAGACTCGGGCTCCTTAAGCTGAGCCTGTCAAGGAGAAAGGCTAGGGAAGAGATGGGGCGGAGGAGGACCTCTCACCTGACATAAAAAGGGAGGCGGCGGGACTTCTGCCCCAGGGAAACAGTCGGGAGGAGAATGAGCAGGAGGTCTGCCTGAGAGATGCTCTGGCTCCCCAGGCAGGTGGGGAGCGCGACCAAGACCGGATGAATGACCCGGAGGAAGGGTCAAGATATCAAAGAAGAGATTGATTGGCCTAAGACCTCCCTTCTCTCCCTCTGCCCCTGTCTCTCTCTCCTTCTCTGTCTCTGTCTCTTCTCTTTGTTACCCCCTCGGAAATCCCGCTCTCCTGGCTTAGAGTATTTGCAGGATCCCTCGCGGCTGGAGAGTCAGCCACGTGCCGTGGTCACATGGTCAGTAGGGGTCAGAGGCAGCTTGGTGGACCTGACTTTTGAGGGTCCGTCACTGTCCACCGGGCAGCGCTACATCCAAGCAGTGGCTCTGGGGAGGAATGAGTTTAATAAAGTGATCAGGGTGGTTTTTATGAGGCTTCACGGCAGAACAGAAAACCGTCAAGTCTCCTGGAGAAGGACAAAAGAAACATTCAGTGTGACCCTCCAGGTTAAATTGTTGTGCATTTTATTTTTAATTTTTTAAAGCACTTTCTCTTCTTTTTATTATTTTTTTATTATAGCTTTTTATTTACAAATATATGCATAGGTAATTTTTCAGCATTGACAGTTGCAAATCCTTTTGTTCCAACTTTTTCTCTCCTTCCCCCCATCCCTTCCCTCAGATGGCAGGTTGACCAATACATGTTAAATATGTTAGATTATAAATTAAATACAAAACAATTATACGTGTCCAAACAGTTATTTTGCTGTACAAAAAGAATCAGACTTTGAATTAGTGTACAATTAGCCTGTGAAGGAAATCAAAAGTGCAGGCGGACAAAAATAGAGGGATTGGGAATTCTATGGAGTGGTTCTTAGTCATCTCCCAGAGTTCTTTTGCTGGGTGTAGCTGGTTCAATTTATTACTGCTCCATTGGAGCTGATTTGGTTCATCTCATTGCTGGAGAGGGCCACGTCCATCAGAATTGATCATCATATAATATTGTTGTTGAGGTATATAATGATCTCCTGGTTCTGCTCATTTCACTCAGCATCAGTTCCTGTCACTCTCTCCAGGCCTCTCTGAAATCCTCCTGCTGCTCATTTCTTACTGAACAATAACATTCCATAATATTCATATACCACAATTTATTCAGCCGTTCTCCAACTGATGGGCAGCCACTCAGTGTCCAGTT
Source organism: Antechinus flavipes (assembly GCF_016432865.1). NCBI lineage: Eukaryota > Metazoa > Chordata > Mammalia > Dasyuromorphia > Dasyuridae > Antechinus > Antechinus flavipes. The sequence continues at coordinate 625,506,644 of NC_067400.1, read as the reverse complement.
TCTCCCCACTGCCACAAACATTCTTGCACATACGGGTCCCCTTCCCCTTCTTTAAAATCTCTTTGGGATGCTGGGTCAAAGGGTAAAGCATTTTATTTTCCAAACACATGCATAGGTCGTTTTCAGCATTCACCCTTGCAAAACCTTGGGCTCCAAATTTTTTTTTCCCTCCCTTCCCCCACTTCCTCCTTAATCCAAAATATATTAAACTTGTGCAATTCTTTTATACTTATTTCCACAAATATCTTGATGCCCAAGAAAAATCAGAAAAAGGAAAAAAAAAAGAGAGAAATCAAAAAGCAAGGAAACAACAAAGAAGTGAAAATACTCTGTGGTATTTTTCCTCAGTCCCCCAGTGCTCTCTCGGGTGCTGATGGCTCTCTCCATCATCAGTCCATTGGCACTGGCCGGGATTTGGGTGTGTATTTTAATAGTGCAAAAGTGAGAGTGGGGAAGATGCTGAAGAAATATGTTGGAAAATATGGCTGTCGAGCCAAAGGCTGATGGACCCCACAGCTCTCAGGCCTTTGCCTCGTGACTGTTTCCTTTAAGGAAAAAAATTGGAAGGCTCCAGACACAGCTTGTCCCAAATAATGTCATGAAAATGGAAAGATTATTATCCATAAATGGGAAACATCTGTGTATGGATTTGGGGGTTTTACTCCAAGATCTCCCTTCTGATTAGTTAGAACATTGACTTGTTAGAACAAAGCTCAACATCTGTTCTAAATTAAAAGGAGAAAAATGAAAGGATACAGAAAGAAATTAAGGTGATTTCATTATGTTCTGGCTTTAAAAGCTGTTAATCTAGAAAAATGAGACAGGTAAAAGTAATCAGATGTCAGGCTGTCGCCAGTTCCTAAAAGTCAGTTTAACTGTTGCAAGTCAGTCCCCCAGAGGCTTCAGCCGACAGACAATGGGGCTCCGAGTTACCTAGAGAGCTGCAGCAAATGGTGATTTAAAGAGATTAAAGCATTTGTAAAATCTTAAGAAAAATCACAGAGAAACATGTGACACATCGGTCATGTGGTAGGAGGAAGGATAATTGAGGGGTCAGTCTGTGTCTGCTGGGATGTCCGTGTCATAGAAAGAGGTGTAGAGAATACATCGGGGGGACTGCCTCTGTGGGATTTATGGGAAGACATGGAGAAGGGCCTTAAAGGATGAAATGCTGAGGCCTTGGACTCCTCAGACTGCTAAATAAATAATTCTTCTCTTTTGCTTTTTTCTTTATTGTGACTGAGTGTTTCCAGGGTATCTCAAAAACCTTGGTGCATTTTTATTCGTGTTTAAAACCTACACTAAGACTTTTCAATATCTGGTGTAGTTTTTACAAGACTTGGCCTGTTCTGATCATATTGTGCTGTAGTCTTTGTTTCTTTTCATACATATTTTTAATATTATAATATATTTTTTATACTTATGCATATTTATTTATATACATATATATTCATATACATTTAGGTTTTTCAGACAGGTCTCTTTGATAGCAAGCCAATGTGGAGGGAAGAATGGAAGTCTTCCTTGCAGTGGGGGGTGAAATGGGGCACACTGCTCCTAGCTGATGAGAGATCTCGAAACTAGAAAAGAAATGGGTGAAAAGGGGAGCCAGTGGGGATGCTCTCACTTCTATTTGGGGCTAGTGGGACCACATTAAGCTCTAGAACTATAATAAGGAGCTCCTGTGATGACTACACAATCTAAACGATCAATAATTTAAATAAAGGCCGAAATACAATTCCAAAGGGATGAAAAATGCATGACTGGGGTATACATTCCGCCAGCTGCCTCCTCCACGGAAGTGGCTTGTGTCCACGTACCTGGGACCTGACAGCAAACGGACGTGACAGGAGGAGGCAATATATTCACACACCCGCGTGAGACTGTAGTGTCCAAAATGGCCGTTTTCTGAAATAACTGGAAACAACACTGTCTCTCATCATGGAAGTCACCATGTTCTCCAAGGCCCTAGAATGAATACTTGAGGAAGACCAGTAGGATTAAATGATGTCATCAGCAAAGATGAACTTGACCTTGCCCAGGATCCCACAGCTAGTACGTGTCTGAGGCCAGATTTGAACTCAGGAAGATGAATGAGTCTTTCTGACTTCAGGTCTTGCACTCTAACCACTGCTCCCTCTGTGGCCCTTAGGGATAGGGATTAGGTGAGAAATTAAACCTAAGCAAAAAACACCAACTAGGGATGTAAAAAGTTTTTTTTTTTAGCTTTTTGAGGTGACAATGAGAATGTGGGTACCCATAAATTAGGGAATGAATGAACAAGTAATGGTATGAGAACACATTGGAATATTATTGTGCTATAGAAAATGATGGAGATTGATTCAGAGAAAACTGGGAAGATTTGTATGAAGTGATGCAGAGGGAAGTGAGCAGAACTAGAACAGTGTATACAGTATGGTAAATGTGGCAATTTGAAAGAATTAGGGACTCTTGTCAGTGAAATGACAAATGACGCCCACCTCCTGATAGAAAGGGGAAGGACTCAGTGCAGAATGGAAAGTACTTGGTTTTTGGACATGGCCAGTAAAGAAATTGGTTTGACGGCTATATATGTTTGTAACAGGAGGGTTTTTCCCTCTTATTTTCTAATGGGGGCAGGTGAGAAGGAGAGATGCAAATTTCAGTTTAAAAATACATATAATTAAAAAATTAAAATACACATTATTTTAAAGAAATATTTGAAATGGAAGCTAATAAACTTCTAATACTCTGAAGATATATTAATTTTGTATCTCCTTCATGCTTCATGCTTCAAAATGTATTTGTTTCCTCAGGAGTCAGTGACTTTCCAGGATGTGGCTGTGAACTTTACCCATGAGGAGTGGGGGCACTTGGAGCCGGCCCAGAAGGACTTGTACAGGGAGGTGATGCTGGAGAACTATCAGAACTTTGTCTCCCTTGGTAAGGACAACTAGTTTCAGGAACATCATTTTTCCCTCCTGAAGGCCATGGGATGTCTAAATGGACACAGCTGGGTGATACAGTGGATAGGGTGCCTCGGTCTGGAGACAAAAAAATCCGAGTTCAAATGTGGCTCAGACATTGTATAATTGTGTAATCCGGGGCAAGGTCCTTAATCTGTTTGCCTCATTTTCCTTATCTGTAAAATGGCAATAGCAGCTACCTCTCACGGAAGTTGTGAGGATCAAATGAAATAATATTTGTATTTGGCACTTACTAGGTACTATCGAAATGGTAACTATTATTAAAATGAATATTACTATAGTACCAAGCTGACTTTTGACTTGATATGCAGAGCTATTCTTAAATGTACATAATAATGACAATAAAATAATAACAACAAAATTCAGGACCTGGTCATTGCTACCTTACAGAAAAGTTATCTTTAAGCATCCTAAACTTATTAAACAATACAGATTATGAAATTTGGAAGCTGCGTAACATCTCACTGCAGGTCGCAAAAATCTACCAGTTGTGTAGAAAGATATGACCGGGTGGATGGAATAAAACACTGGAAGCTTTCTATCCTTCATAAACGAATTCCCATTTTATGAACAGGTAACAAATCAACATGACTGAAAGACAAATCCTTAAATGTCCATAAGAATTCAGCCAAGAAATGGGCTGGAAGCCAGACTATTCCTTCCAGCCAGAATTCTCACCCAGAAATATCCAGGGCATAGAATAACATGGAACTATAAAGATGGAAGACTTTCATGGTGGATGTTATTTTGAATATTTATAATTTCCAAACCACATAGAGCGAAGAGCTTTCAAAATATTGTGTGTGAGAACAGGATGCAATCTTTATTCTCATCTTCCTGAAAATCCTTCCAGTCTGCAGAAGATGAGCTTTACTCTTATTCAGCTGCAAAAAGAAGCCATTTTATTCACCTACACAATAGTCTACAGATTTTAAAGTAACAAAAATTAATTTATTAAATCCATTAATTTACAATTAAATTAACTTAAACTTAAAATTAATAATATAGAAAATAGTATAAAACAGGATAGTGACTTATCCTTTGGATGTTTCTCTTAGAAACACATAAAAAAGAGAAGATAAATGATAATTTGAAAGCATAATAATAATGATAATAACCTCAAAAACGTTCTTGAGACAAATCAATAAACTACTGTTGTCTGTAATTGTCAGAATATGATATGATCCATTAAAAACTTCAAAAAATGTTTTCAGAAGATTTTGCCAAATCACATACTTATATAATGCAAAGATTTCAAAATGTTCTTGATTCCTGTTCCCAAATGAAAAAAAACCTTTGTTTTTTGTAACTTTATTGTACTACTCTCCACTTGTTCTTGTTCAGATCAATGGTTCCCAAAGTATGGTCCAACCATTCATTGCTGGGATGGCCAGAATCCTTTCAGGGAGTTCACAGAGTCAAAACATAATTGCCTATTAAAATACCCCTTTCTCCAACTATATCTCTTTGTGAACCCCGAAGTGGATGTGAGAATCCAGCTGTGAATGAAGCCAGACAAAATGTAAACCAGTACCACTCTTCTCACTAATTTTATTTTTGTCTTGAAAAAGCTATTTTCCATTAAAAAATTGTTACGTTCAAGTGTAATTGGGTTTATTGCTTTTTAAAATTAATAATAAATATTTTTAAAGCGAATATGTTTTAATCTCTAATATCAGTAGACATGAGGCACACAAACTTGGGGGTCCTTGATAAATTTTAAGAATTTAAAGAATCCTTGAGACCAAAAAAATTAACCACTGATCCAGACCAGAGATTATCCACTAAAATCTCAGTGTGGGTGCCTAACAATGCTGCTTCCTCTTGGCAGGAGTAAAACAAGCTAATTTTCTTTGATCCCATATCAACTCTGTGATCTTTCCCTCACTCTCCTTGGGAACACAACATAATATACCTTTCACAGGTTTTTTTTTTTCCTTAGCCTCTGCATACTTTCTTTTCCCTAGAGAAGGGATACATCAAGGAGATGAACAATTTTCAAAATAAGACTTGCAAATTTAAGAACCATGTGAAAGATCACACCAACTTGCTAATTAAAATAGAAATGGGAATGAAAACAACTCTAATGTTTTATACCACAGCTAGAAAATTGGGAAAGATGGTCAAAGGTGGAAATGGGAACTTTTAGGAGGTTATTGGAAGAGAACCTCACTAATGTATCTGGAATTCTGGAAAGCAGTTTGGAAATACTGAGACCCTCTCACCCATGCAATAGGTAAACATACATTTCAAGGAGGTGGAGGTCAGAAAAGCTCTGTGAGTTCCAAAATATTTATAGTGTTACCTTTTGTGGTAGTAAACAAATAGAAATGGAACAGATGCTATCATTTGAGCAAGAGCTAATTGCATTGTGGTACATAAATAGAGAAATAGTAATATTGTAAAGAATAACTTTGGGGCATTACATGGCACCAGACCTAGATTCAGACTTGTTCAGATCTCCAACACTAGCAGTGGGACCCTGGGTAAGTCATTTAATATTTACACAATATTCTACCCATAAACCTTAACCACACTCCTTACGATGCACATAATGTTTGTGGGGAAAATAGGCATAAACTTAATAGTCTCAGGGTAATAAAACATACATGTCGGGAAAACACGTAGTCAGTGCAGCTCCCCTCTGGAGACATTAACTTTGATGTCCTGTCCTTTCTATCTCCATAACTGTCCATAAAAATCCTTAATGAGCATTCCATCTTGTTGAAAAGAAACTCCCAGTGCTAAGCTAAGCTGATTGTGTTTGATCTCCCTGGACATGACTAGTGGTCCACCAGACTATTTTTATGATGCTAAACTGTTCCTCTGCATATTATTCCTTAAAGGCAACTATAGTATCCATCACTTCAAGCTGTAGACTTAGCTGATCGTTTTAACTAAAATTGTATCGGGCTCTTTTAAGAAAAAGCAACATTTATCTGAAAGTTGGCAAAAGCCTTTCCAACTCTTCTTCATAGAATTATTCTTCACAGTATCTCAGAAACAATAGGAGGCAATGTTCAGAAATATTTTCTATCTTCTCTTGTCAGCAAGATTCCCTCTGCATGTGGATGACGTTTTCCATCCAAAGTTTATTGGGATTGCTTTGGATGACTGAACTGCTGAGAAGTCTGTCATAGCTGATCATTGCACATTCTGCTGTATACAATATTTTTCTAATTGTTCTTGTTTCACTCAGCATCAGGTCGTGTAAATCTTTCCAGGCCTTTGTAAAATCAGCCTATTCATCAAATTTTTATAGAACAATTACCAAATTGATGACATCTATTCATTTTTCAATTCCTTGCCACCACAAAAAGGGCTGCCACAAACATTTTTGCCCATGTGGGTCCTTTTCCCTCTTTTATGATCTCTTAAACACTGCTGGATCAAAGTATATGCTTTATAGCCCTTTGGGCATAGTTCTAAATTGCTCTCCAGAATGGTTGGATCAGTTCACAATTCTACCAACAATGCATTAATGTCCCAGTTTTCCCACATCTCCTCCAACATTTACCATTATCTCTTTCTGTTATCTTAGCCAATCTGAGAAGGATAAGGTAATACCTCAGAGTTGTTTTAATTTGCATTTCTCTAATCAATAATGATTTAGAGCATTTTTCATATGTCTATAGATGATTTTAATTTCTTCATCTGAAAATTGTTCATTCAGATCCTTTGACCATTTATTAATTGGGGAATGGCCTGTATTCCTATAAATTGGAGTCAGTTTTCTATATATTTTAGAAAAGAAACACTGGCTATAAAAATTGTTTCCCAGCTTTCTGCTTTTTATCTTGGCTTTTTTTTTTTTAACTCTTTTAATGTTGGTTGCATTGGTTTTGTTTGTGCAAAACCTTTTCAATTTAATGTAATCAAAATGATCTGTTTTGCATTTCATAATGTTCACTAGTTCTTTTATGGCCATAAATTCTTTCCTTCTTCAAAGATTTGATAAGTAAATTATTCCTTGCTCTCCTCATTTGCTTATGTTTTCATTCTTTACACCTAAGCCACATAGTCATTTTGACCTTCTTTTGGCATGCTTACTTCCTGACATATTATTTTCCAGTTTTTCCAGCAATTTTTGTCAAATAGTGAGTTCTTATCCCAGAAACTGGAGGTTTTGAGTTTATCAAACAGTAGATTACTATAGACATTGATTATAGTGTCATATTTATCTAATCTATTCCACTGATCTACCATTCTCTTTCTTATCCTATACCAGTTGGTTTTGATAACTGCTCCTTTTTCAATAGAGTTTTAGGTTTGGTATAGCTTGGTCATCATCCTTTGCATTTTTTCCATTAATTCCCTAAATATTCTTGATCTTTTCTTTTTCCAGACGAATTTTGTTATCATTTTTTAAGCTCTATAAAATAATTTTTTGGCATTTTGATTGGTATGGCAGTGAATGAGTAGACTAATTTAGGTAGAATTGACATTTTTATTATATTAGCTCGGCCTACCCATGAGCAACAGATATTTTTTCAGTTGTTTAAATCTGACTTTACTTGTGTGAAAAGTGCTTTTTAATTATGTTTATATAACTCATGAGTTTATCTTAGTGGATAGACACCCAAATATTTTATATTATCTACAGTTATTTTAAATGGAATTTCACTTTCTATCTCTTGCTGCTGGGCTTTGTTGGTAACATATAGAAATGCTGCTGATTTTTGTGGGTTTATTTGATATCATGCAACTTTGCTAAAGCTGTTAATTGTTGAGTAGATTTTTGGTTTATTTTCTAGAGTTCTCTAAGTATACCATCATTTCATCTGCATAGAGTGATAGTTTTATTTCCTCATTGAATATGCTAATTCCTTCTATTTCTTTTTTCTTTTCTTATTGCTAGAGCCCCCATTTCTAATATGATACCAAATAATTGTGGTGAAAATGGGCATCCTTGTTTCATTCCTGATCTTATTGGGAATGCTTCTAAGCTTATCATTATTACAAATAATGCTTGCTGAAAAATATATTTAATAAAGCTGGATACAGTTTGGTTTGGCCTAGTCTCTTATTTATGTATTTATTTTTTTGGTGAGGCAATTGGAATTAAGTGACTTACTGAGTCACATAGCTAGTGTCAAGTTCAGATTTGAACTCAGGTCCTCCTCACTTCAGGGCCAGTGCTCTATCCACTGCACCATCTAGCTGCCCCCCACCTTTGGATTAATCTTAAATATTTTAGTAACCAGTCATAATGGTAAGCAGTCAGTCAACAAACATTTATTATGTACTTACTGTATGCCAAGATAAATAATTAAATAAGCTGTCTCTTTGTGAAGGTAGACTTAACTCATGGAATGCTTTGCTCAGAAGCATATGGGTCCCAGACAAGGGCCATCATCTCTTTGCATAAAGGTCAACTAAATCAAATTGAAAGTTGAAATTAAAATGACAAAGCTTAGCCTGGCAAGGTATTGAGGAAATGCACTTTGCCTCTCTTTATTTTTTTATTTTTTAAAAATAATTATAACTTTTTATTGATAGAACCATGCCAGGGTAATTTTTTACAACATTATCCCTTGCACTCACTTGTGTTCCGATTTTTCCCTTCCCTCCCTCTACCCCCTCCTTTAGATGGCAAGGAGTCTTATACATGTTAAATATGTCACAGTATATCCTAGATACAATATATGTTTGCAGAACCGAACAGTTCTCTTGTTGCATGGGGAGAATTGGATTCAGAAGGTATAAATAACCTGAGAAGAAAAACAGAAATGCAAGCAGTTTATATTCATTTCCCAGTGTTCTTTCTTTGGGTGTAGCTGCTTCTGTCCATCCTTGATCAATTGAAACTGAGTTAGATCTTCTCTTTGTCAAAGAAATCCACTTCCATCAGAATACATCCTCAAACAGTATCGTTGTTGAAGTATATAATGATCTCCTGGTTCTGCTCATTTCACTTAGCATCAGTTCGTGTCAGTCTCTTAGCCAATACCAAATGGTTTTGGTGACTGCTGCTTTATAATATAGTTTTAGATCAGGTACAGCTAGGCCACCTTCATTTGATTTTTTTTTTTTTTCATTAATTCCCTTGAGATTCTCGACTTTTTGTTCTTCTATATGAATTTTGTTGTTATTTTTTCTAGATCATTAAAATATTTTCTTGGGAGTCTGATTGGTATAGCACTAAATAAATAGATTAGTTTAGGGAGTATTGTCATTTTTATTATATTCGCTCGGCCTATCCAAGAGCATTTAATATTTTTCCAATTATTTAAATCTGACTTTATTTGTGTAGAAAGTACACAAATTGTAATTTTGCTCATATAATTCCTGACTTTCCTTTGGTAGCTAGATTCCCAAATATTTTATGCTATCAACAGTTATTTTGAATAGAATTTCTCTTTGTATCTCTTGCTGTTGGATTTTGTTGGTGATGTATAAAAATGCTGAGGATTTATGGGGATTTATTTTGTATCCTGCAACTTGGCCAAAGTTATGAATTATTTCTAATAGCTTTTTAGTAGAATCTCTAGGGTTCTCTAAATATACCATCATATCATCTGCAAAGAGTGATAGTTTGGTTTCCTCATTGCCTACTCTAATTCCTTTAATCTCTTTCTCGACTCTTATTGCAGAGGCTAGTGTTTCTAATACGATATTAAATAATAATTGTGATAGTGTTGCCTCTCTTTATTGAAGATGAGAGGTGTAAAGAGCTGAAATAGGTGCACTGGAATCAGACAACCGAGCACTTAAGGCTAATTACCAATTAGATAATGCTCTATTAGCATATGCTTAGAAAATGGCCCTTCTCATTATTCTGTGCTGGCTCAATCTTTTGGTCTATACAGATAATTGTAGGAGGGATTAGGGGGTAGAGTAAGATAAGCCAGGGTCACTTTGGATGTGGACAAGGAAGAGAGCTCATGGAGTTTTCGTCCATCTCCTTTACTTCTCCCCTTAAAGACCAAGGACTTTTGCTGATCCTGACTCTGGCTGATCTTGAGGTCAACAGAGGGACTCTGGAAATATTGTATATATTCTCAAATATGGTTAATATTTTGGTTGGTTTTATGTAATATTTTTTCTTTTTAATCTTTGTTATTAGCAAGGCCTTATTTAAATCGTGGAAGGTGGAAGAGCATATTTGGAAATGAGGATCATCTAAAGACAAAAGAAACAAATTAAAATAAAACAAGGGCAAAAAGGGCTAGAATTGGATTAGGAGAGGGATTTCTGTTCTCAGCACTTTCCATTTGTTTCTGTGAACAGGGCTTCCATTTTCCAAACCACATGTGATCTCCCAGTTGGAGAAAGGAGAAGCTCCGTGGATAACAGAGAAAGTGTCCCTTATCCCAAGGGTCTCTTGTCAAGGTGAGCTAATGGAAGCTAATTAGCCCACAAGCATGTAACTAATAGCTTTACCCTTTGGATGGCAGCACTGCCCACAACCCCCAAGGGTAGAGATGGTTCCCTTTGCCATTTCTGATCCTTACCTTCCTCCACCATCTTTTCTGACACTGTGGACTTTATCCATCCTTTGCTGTCCCCTCCCACACAGTCATTCTCTCTTCCCGCATTCTGTAAGTTACCTTCACATACTCCCTTTTCTTCTCTTTCCAGATAGAACACAAATCTGACCAACAGTTTTTAAAAATCCATGGTTTTGTTGCTAATTTGTCTATATTTCTGTTGTCTCAGTCCTTTCACCGCCATTCCCAATAAACTTCATCTGCCCCCATCACAATTTTGCCTCTGGTCCCTATCCTTTCTGAGAATAATACCTTTCCTTTAGTACATTAAACAACCAACCATCCAAAAAGCATATATTGTGCAGCTACTGTGTGCCAGGGACTCAGGGATACAAGTACAAAGACAGTATTCATCTCCTTACAGTAAGCTTACATGGAAGAGACTACAGGTACACAAATGAATATAAATAACATACATATTAAATAGATTTGTCTATATAGTTGTATTTATAATTTATAGATATACATATTTATAAAATAAATATAAATAACATACATATGAAATGAACAAATGCAAATACATAGGAAGTGATTAAATATAAGGTATTTAGAAGGATGAGCACAAACACTTGGATTAGGAAAGATTTCCTGCAGAAGAAATTCCTTCAAGGACCTGTAAATTTCTCAGTGTGCAGATGCCCTGCACCAAAGTAGATTCCAACTCCTGCCATAATGGAAGAACTCAGTTGTCACCATCCTCCGGCCCACCTGGGCAAGTTGGCAAGGCTGGGCTCAGACCAAAGACTTACCATCCATTGCGGGCACTAGATGGTGGCCCAGTAGTGCACAGGCTCAGGCCAGATATCTCTAGCCTCTGCTGCCTCAGTTTCCTCAAGGTTTAAAAAAAATGGAGATGATAATAGCATTGGTGTGCTGGAGTTGTGAGGCTTGAATGAGACAATATTTGTAAGTGCTCAGCATGGGGCTGGCTCTCCGTAGGTGCTCAGTAAACACTCGTTCCCCCCATGTGGAAGTCTCTTTAGCTTAGATTTAGCATGTAATGGTCTAAGCTAGAGAAACCCCTGCCACAAGGGAGCATCCTCCCATCACTTACTGCTCGTAGCTAAATCTCAGTCTCACACCCAGATTTTCTCCAACACTTTCCTCTCTGTCCAGGCCTTTCTCCTGTTCAAGTCTGAGAATTTTCCTCCGTTCTCAGTCGTGAAGGACTCTTTGCAGCCAGGGTTTCCCAGCTCTGCTCTGGGTTCTCCTGTTCCTTCTCAAGTAACTTCAAGGAAAGCCCAGAGTTAAAGGGCTGCTCAGTGAAGGAGCTCAATAAGAGTCTCCATGATATTTAGTAATGGGCTTAAAGCCACAGCTTCCTGAGCCCATTGCACTTTGGGCTGGCTCCTCCACCACACACACAAGATGAACTGCCCCAGGGCTTCCTCCTGGCCCAGCTCAGACATGGTAATCCTTATCCACAGGACCTCTGACCATATCTTCATGTTTTCTGTCATGTATCCAAGCTGTATTCTTTCCCCCAAACTTAACCATGCCTGTTTTATTCATCTTCCATTTTGGGGAGCCGATCACCAGGTTCTCCATCTCCTAGTCATGAATCTCCTTCTTCAAATAGGCAGCAAAAGCTCCTTGAGAGTAGGAACTGGACCTGTTTGCTCTATTTGTATCCTGGTTTTAGCTCAGTGCATGGCACACAGTAAGTGCTCAATAAATGTTTTGTTTATCTGTCTTCTCCCTTAAGAGAATACCAGCTCCTTGAGAATGGGAATAGTTTCATTCTTGGATTTTGTATCCCCAGGGCCCAGCACAAGGCGAGGCTCATAGAAGGTACTTAATAAAAATGCTGACCTTTTATCTTCGAATCTCCATCCCTGCTTAACTCCTACCATCTGATTTTGCTTCTCTGGCTTCGCAGAATAATGAGATAAAATTGTAAAATCAAGCTAATTTCACTCTGTACAATTTATCGTTCATGATCTTAGCCATGCCCTTATTAGCTGTGCTCAGGAATCTCTTACCGATTGACTACATTTCCCATAGCAGCTCTTCTAAACCTTTTTTGTTGTAAGTTTTGATATCACAGTCATTTCTAAGCCAAATCCTCTAAGAACCTTCTCTTTTAATAAAGAAAAAAAGAATCATTTAAGCAAAGTAAATCCACACATTGACTACATCAGATGAACCGTATAATATTTTACTCAGAGTCCCCATTTCTGCAGTAAGAGGTTGGCTGTAATTCCATCTCTTTATCAGGGAAGAGACCGGTCATTACAATTACATTGGGGGAACTTTTATATGATTCTTTTTTTTATTGAAGCTTTTTATTTTCAAAACATATACAAGAAAAATTTTTCAACATCAGTCCTTGCAAAACCTTGTGTTCTAATTCCCCCCCTTCCCTCTAGGGGGCAAATAATCCGATATATATTAAACATGGTAAAAAATATATGTAAATCCTATATAAGCATACATATTTATACAATTCTCTTGTTGCAAAAGAAAAATCAGATCAAAAAGGGAAAAAAAGAGAAAGAAAATGAAATTCAAGCAAACAACAACAAAGGATGTGAAAATGCTATGTTGTGATCCACAGTTCTGGATCCGTTCACCTCTTTCAGACTTGCAGAATAGGTGCTGACCTTCATTAGTAGAGAGCCTTTCCTCACTGAGAATTCCCTTGTACCAATGAAATTATCAGTCTGCCCGAATAAAAAATGTATATGAAACCACCTTAAAAGAGTAGCAAAATTCACATAAAAAACATTGAAGAGCAGTGATACTGCTGCATAAAAGCCTTTCTTTTAACAATGAGAAAACTGCTAAAGTTTGAGGTTGCATCTATGATCCATTGCAATCACTTTTATGTTGTTTTACTTAAGTATATGAAGGGAATTGTACACTTTCAGAAGAACCCTCATAATGTATATAATAGAACAAAACAAAATTTGATTTTTTAAAATGTAAAGATAGTGAAATATACGCATGAAATTTAAAAAATGATTAGAAGGGAGTTCTATATTTTCATAAATGTCATTGATAAAAATTTTGTACAAATGAAGACCAAGCACTGAGTCCTTTGGTATAACACTTGAGATTTTTCTCTAGAAGATGTTTGCAAAATCTTCATAACAGGAAATTTATGGTAAATAGGTTAATGGATCCAAAAGGCATAAAGAGATGGACAAAATGATTGTGGAGCTGGATCTGAGAAGACAGATAAATAAATAATTTATTATGTAGCTATTATTTATTTATTTGACTGCTAATAAATACACATAGCTATCCCATTCCCAATTCTCCTTTAATTTTTTCCTTATAAATTTTTAAACATGACAAATGTAGCTTTAACACATCAGATTAATATAAATAGGAACACAAATAAACTAGTTTGCTTTCTTCAAAAACAATTCATGAAAAATAGCAAAAATCTTGATTGTACTCTTTTTTAACTGATGAATTCCATAAAGAAAAGAAGGTTATGTACTTTGCAAGGTAATACCAATATTGTCCATTGTATTTATCCTGTTTTGTTGATCCATAATGCTTTCATTTACATCTCTTTTTTTGTGCATAGTTCAAGTGCATATTGTACTCTCCAACATTTCATCCCAGTCTATCTCTGTTTCATTGAATGCTCTTTTTTAAAGTCATTCTCTGGAAATATGGTTTTTACAGAGATAGAGATCTAAATAATTTAAGAAGTGTTCACTATTCATATCTAAATAGGAATGATAATAACAGTAAAGATAATATATCTGCTTCTGTCTACAGATTTAATGCTATATCATTGAAAATATGAAGGTGATACTTTCTAGAACTGGATAATAATAAGAAATTGAAAAAAGACTAAAAATATAAAACAAAAGAAAAACTCAGAAAAGAGAGAATAGTATTAGTAAATGTCAAATTATATTGAAAGCAACAATTTCAAACCTATCACTGACTAAAAAATAGGCAGTCGGTAAAGCATTAAAGTGTACTGTGTACCATGTACTGTGTATAGCCCAGTCTCTGCTCTCAAGATGCTTCCAGTCTAGTAGGGAGAAAATTTCTTTGCCTTAATCACTGAATCAAACTAAGACCTGATGAAAACCTTGGCTTAAAAAGGCCAAGGTCTCCTGTTTCATCCAGAGCCATTTCTAGGCATCATGATCTAGATTTTGCCACTGGATCCAGGTAGCTCTGGAAGGGAAAGTGAGGAGGTGATCTTGCACAGCCTTCCCTCAGTTAAATCCAATTCACTTGTGTGTCATGGCTCTCTGATGTCATGGCTGTCTTCAAGAACGAAGGAAAACCAACAACACAGTATAGGATAAATTGGGTGTAATTTCAAAGGAAAAGCACTAAGATTAAGGAGAATTGAGAAAAGCATATTGTAGTAGATGGAACAGTAGCTTCTAATAGAGGAGGTGTTTGGAAGTTAAAGTAATGTTAAAAGAAAAAAAGAATATTAATAAATCATTTATAAAGAAATAAGCTACAACTCTTCTAGCTTTTCTTGCTCAATTTTCATGCTTCTTGATGTGAGCCAGAATCTATCTAAAATATACCATAAAGCAATGTCCTTTCTTCCAACCCTGAGAAAAAATAAGTAGTTGTATATATTTTTGTTTCTTTCAGATTTCTTTATTCAAAAGACAAGATATAAAACTAAAAAGTCAGTTGCAACTAAGAGTATTTCCATGAGAAATTTATCCAAGAAGAGATCAAAAAATAGCTGCTGGAACTTTGCATTAAAAGAAGTCTGGGATTTTGATGCAAGGCTGAAGAGACAGATGGGCAATCAGAAGAGATGGGCCAGACAAGTTACAATAAGTCAAAGAACAACTTCAAATGAACTGAGTCTTCGTGAATGTGTTACTTTGGAGAGAAAGCTCAAGCTGGGATCACTTCACACTACCAAACAGAAAGCTACCATGGGAAAACATCTCCATAAATATGATTCTTTTGGAAAGAGCTTTAAATATTTATCAGAAATATTTAAACATAATAGAACACCTTCAGGGAAGAAGTATTATAAGTATAACAAATGTAAGAAGCCCTTCAGTTATCATTCAGATCTTTTTCAATACCGTAAGATACATAGTGGAGAGAAAACTCATAAATGTGATGAATGTGGGAAAACCTTCAGCAACAACTCGTGTCTTACTGTGCATTTAAAAATTCATACTGGAGAGAAGCCCTTTGACTGTACTGAATGTGGAAGAGCCTTCAGGCGTAGAGCACATCTTATTCAACATCAGAGAATTCATACTGGAGAGAAACCTTATAAATGTTATGAATGTGGAAAAGCCTTTAGTGTTGATTCCTACCTTATCAAACATCAGAGAATTCACACTGGAGAGAAACCCTATAAATGTAATGATTGTGGGAAAGCTTTCAGACAATTAGGAAATCTTAATCAGCATCAGAGAATTCATACCGGAGAAAAACCCTATAAATGCCATGAATGTGGGAAAGCCTTTAGTCAATGGGGTCACCTCAATCAACACCAGAGAACCCATACTGAAGAAAAACCCTTTGAATGTAATGAATGTGGAAAAGTCTTTAGGCAATTGGGAAACCTTAATCAGCATCAGAGAGTTCATACTGGAGAAAAACCATATAAATGTAACCAATGTGGGAAAGCTTTTAACAATAATTACCTCCTTATTCAACATGAAAGAATTCATACAGGTGAGAAGCCATATGTATGTAATGATTGTGGAAAAGCCTTCAGTCGAGGGACATATCTTAAGAAACACAAGAGGATTCATACTGGAGAGATACCCTATAAATGTAATGAATGTGGGAAAGAATTCACTGACAAAGCATCCTTTATTTATCATCAGAGAATTCATACTGGAGAGAAACTTTATGAATGTATTGAGTGTGGGAAAACTTTTAGCCAAAAAGCGAACCTTAAAAAACATAAAATGATCCACACTGGAGAGAAGCCCTTTGAATGTAGTGAATGTGGAAAAGCCTTCCGAGAGAGGGGAAGCCTCAGTGTACATAAAAGAATTCATACAGGAGAGAAACCCTTTGAATGCAATGAATGTGGAAAAGCCTTCCGAGAGAGGGGAAGCCTTAGTGCACATCAAGAAAAGCATGCTGAAGAGAAACTTTACAAATGTGATGAATGTGGGAAAACCTTCAGATACAAGGGATATTTCAGTATTCACCAGAGAACTCATACGCAAGAGAAATGCTATAAATGCAAGGAATGTGGGAAGGACTTTAGCCTAAGGGCATCCTATATTATTCATCAGAGAATTCATACTGGAGAGAAGCCCTATAAATGTAATATATGTGGGAAAGCTTTCAGTTATAATACATCCCACAGTAGACATCTGAGAACTCATACTGGAGAGAAACCCTTTGCGTGTAATGAATGTGGAAAAGCTTTCACTCAGAGGGACTACCTTACTGAACATGAAAGAATTCATACTGGAGAAAAACCCTTTAAGTGTAATGAATGTGGAAGAGCCTTTAGGCAGAAGCAAACTTATAATGCACATAAGAAAATTCATACTAGAGAGAAACCCTTTAAATGTAAATTATACGAGAAAACTTCAACTGGAAATGGTGCTATATAGGACAAACAGAAATTAATACTAGTGAGTCTCCAAAGGTGCAATGAATGTAGGAAAGTCTTCAGCACAAGCTTAGGGAAGTCATGAGAGAATCTATACTGAAGAAAAACTATGAAATGACTTTGAGACAACTGTAAGGTGTGTATTTTATCCCTCAGAGACTTTATATAGAATATTAACTTTGGGGATATAATACCATAGGCAATGCTTCATATAATCTTGTCATTTGTTAAACACTCAAGTCCAGATGTCTGACTTTTTTTTTCATGCTCTATTAAATCATTTGGTGCTTTAAGAAAGAAAAACATCAAAATCATCTTTGACATCCCCTTTATTACCTGTTGGCTGCTGTTAAGAAACAATAGAGTTGTATAAGTATAGGATCTTTAATAGTACCTACAGAAGAATTCTAGAGAATTATTCTATAACCCAGTAATGGTTAATGGGAAGAAATAAAAGATAAGTGACTATTAGTTGACAACACTGTTGAGAATATCCTAACCATGTTGAAGAATAAAAAGAATCAGTTTTTAGTGGGCTTGTGGCTTTCTTGGTCCCAGCAATCAACATTATTTCGCTTTCAAATCCCCAACTGGAGCATATATAAAAAAACTCAAATCAAGCCTTATTTAGCCCACTTGTTCATTCTTTACTTTATTATCAAGTCCCTGCCTTGGCTCATTTGCTAACTTACACATTTGGTTCTTTCCTCTAACACACCAAAATATCTTCTTTTTTAATTCTCAAGTCCAAATAAACATTTCAATCCAATTTTCCCTGTTTTCTTCTTACCCGTCCTAAGCAATAGGAATAGGTATCCCCCATTAATGTAACAATCAAACGGAATGGTCTGGCCTGCCATTATATTCTTCCCTTTGGCTAAGCAATCCACAAACCAAGTGAGCCAGATGCGTGTGATAAGATAAGATTGGATGGCCATTTGTCAAGTTATAAAAAGAACTCTTGTTTAGTTACCTCTGAGATCCTTTCATGCCCCCAAATTCTGTGACAGGTCTTATCTTTAGAATATAGTTGTGAGTTTTGACATTATTCTCAAATTGCTTCAAAATCAGATTAAGTCCAGCAGTTCCCAAGTTTCCCGTGTCTCGCTCCTTCCTTTCTTACTGTGGAGAATAGCTCCATCCTTCTAATCTCTGAGTCACCCTGGATTCCTCCCTCTCAGCCCCTGTATTTAATCTATGGCCAAGACCTGGTGAGTTCACCTTTGCAACATTTCTCATGTAAGGCCCCTTTTTCTCCTCTGACATTGCCCCCTACTCTGGTATACACGTCATCACTCCATGTTTCTTTGCAGTGGCCTGAAGGTCCTCCTCTTCCCGAGTCTTTCTCCCCTTTAATCCATCCATTTCAGCCATTGAAAGGATTTTCCTAAAGCACCTCACTCTCAAACTCCAGGGATTCGTTGTCACCTCCAGGATCAAATACAAAATGTTCTGTTTGACATTCAAAGCCTTTTATAACCTGCCCCCCATCTTCTTACTCCCCAACATATACTCTTTGACCCAAAGACAGTGGCCACCTGGCTGTTCCAAAATAAGGCATTCCATCTCTTGACTATGGGCATTCTCTCTGGCTGTTCCCCAATGCCCAGAGCCTTCTCCCTCCTCAATTCCACCTACTAACTTCCTTGAAATCACAATTAAAATCCCATTTCTTTTTTTTTTTAATTTTTTTTATTTTGAAAAAAAATTCTTTACAACATTATCCCTTGCACTCACTTCTGTTCTGACTTTTCCCCTCCCTCCCTCCACCCCCTCCCCTAGATGGCAAGCAGTCCTTTACATGTTGAATAGGTTACCGTATACCCTAGATACAATATATGTTTGCAGAATCAAACAGTTCTCTTGTTGCACAGGAAGAACTGGATTCAGAAGGTAAAAATAACCCGGGAAGAAAAACAAAAATGCAAACAGTTTACATTCATTTCCCAGTGTTCTTTCTTTGGATGTAGCTGCTTCTGTCCATCATTGATCAATTGAAACTAAGTTAGATCTTCTCTTAGTCAAAGAAATCCACTTCCATCAGAATATATCTTCATACAGTATCGTTGTTGAGGTATATAATGATCTCCTGGTTCTGCTCATTTCATTCAGCATCAGTTCATGTAAGTCTCTCCAGGCCTTTCTGTATTTATCCTGCTGGTCATTTCTTAGAGAACAATAATATTCCATAACATTCATATATTACCATTTATTCAGCCATTCTCCAGCTGATGGGCATCCATTCATTTTCCAGTTTCTAGCCACTACAAACAGGGCTGCCACAAACATTTTGGCACATACAGGTCCCTTTCCCTTCTCTAAGATCTCTTTGGGATATAAGCCCAGAAGTAGCACTGCTGGATCAAAGGGTATGCACAGTTTGATAATTTTTGGGCATAATTCCAGATTGCTTTCCAGAATGGTTGTAAAATCCCCTTTCTTACTGGAAGTCTCTCTAAGCCCTCCTGGTTCTAGTGCCTTCCCTCTGTTAATTATTCCTGTCTATCCTATATATCATTTGCTTTGTACATACTTGCATGTTATCTCCCCATTTGTTCCTCAAAGGCCGGGACTGTGTTTTTCCTCCTTTTAGGTGCTAAATAAATGTTGATTGATTGATTGACATGAGGCTTCTAGGAAGAGAGATGATCATCCTACTCTACTCAGTAATATAAACAGAGCTAAACCACAGAAAGTGCTCACCTGGAATGGCACTTTATTAAAGTACCAGCTGGTTATCCCTTGTGACTGATCCATTTGTTTTTTTTTCAACTCAGTGGAGAATGTAGCCTTCAGGAGTTAAAACTGCTCCCTTTATTGACCTTCAACAGGTTTCAGTTAACTATAGTTTCAATTAAACGTAGACACCAAATGTGGTGTTAACATAGAACCTTATTTCTTTATGACATACCTCATTAGGTTTTATTAAACATATTCTACCCAATTTGCATGGTTCCTTCAGAGCTATTCTTGTGACTGCCTTTCCTGTAATCTTATTCTTTATATAGACACATCCCATGCCTATAGTAGATTTCCCTGCTCTTGGACTTCACTAATTTTGGCTAATTATGCTGACAATCCACTCTTTTCCTCGCCACCTTCTCTTTGTTTCTAAACTCTTCTCTATTTTTCTTCCTCACCCAGCACTTGTATCCCTGTCTGATCATTTGTTTGCCAATCCTTGTGTTTCTGGGCCTCCTCACTATCCTGCCTGTCTCCCCATCACCACCACCACCTTCTTATTCACAATTCTAAGTTTTCCCCTCAGACTTGATTTGAGTGAATTGATGGCCCTCAGTTCGGCATAATTATGTAATATTGATAATAACAGATGACATTTATATTATGCTTCAAGGTTGGCAGAGCACCTCAGCTAGTGGGAACAGCTTGCTCAGTCAGCACTGTCTGAAGCAACTTACTTAATTACAAAAAGTCATTTTTTCCACTGGTGGGCTGCAGGTAGACGTCTTACAGGATGTCCTACGGGACATTCAATATGAAAGAATAACAGTGGATAGTGACTTGTCCTCTGAACCTACAAAGAAAATAAGAAGAAGAAATAACAGTGATAATAACTGACACATAAAGCTCTTTATGTTTTTCAAAGATCTTTAGTCTGGTGGTAATAGCTCGCTAATCAGCACTAAGGATGAGAAGCAGTGGAACTACATAATGACTTAATGAATGAATGAAGCATTTATTAGGCATTATGTGCAAAAACCATGCTAAGTATTAGGGAAACAAATGGAAAAGCAAGATGGTTCCTGCCTTCAAAAAGTGGACCTTCTAATGTTGTTCTATTGTGACAGTATATGTGGCTGGATGAGACAGACCAAATGATTTAGGAGACTTAGGAAAGTTAATTTGTTGGTATAGTATATACTAAACTATTATGTAAGAAGGATTCTGGAGCAAGTGACCCTAGGGACAATATGAGAGGAAGGTAGATGGGTGTTGTAGGAAACCCTTTCATTGACCTCATAGGGAGGGCTCTTTTCTGATTAACATGGCCTCCCTGATTGGGTGATGCTGACGCAGGTAGCTCCTTCCCTACTATAGTTTGAGCTTAGATTTACGTAATTATCTAAACTTGGTCCAGAGGAACTGAGAGGAATTTGGCCCAAGTTTGAGCTAAAACTATAAATCTGGCATGCAGAGCAAGCTAGTCAACAACTCACTGTGAGCTCAGCAATCACAGCGATCTTGTTTCCAAACATGAGAAAGATTTTGCTGACAGGAACTTCAAATCCAAACTTTTGTCTCATCACAGGAAGTAAAAAGAGGGAAAAGGGACAATACTGAATACTTAGTAGGGAAGCAGTTAGCACCATGGCCAGTGGCAGCAGCTGATGTAGTAATAGGCGGGAACAACAGTGGATGGGTCCCTAGGATATATTTTTTTCTTTCTTTTTAAAAAAAATTATTTATTTTAAATTTTATCAAAGTTTTTTATTTATAAAACATATGCATGGGTAATTTTTTTTCAGCACTGACCCTTGCAAAACTTTGTTAGGATATATTTCTTTAGGCAGATGGGGTGCTACAATTTAGTGTGATTGGCTTGAATACATGAAGAAGAAAAGCAGCTATCAGTTGCTAGTGAAGGAATTAGTTTCTCTGACAATGGATTTGGATGGTTTGGATTATTGGAAAAGGAAGAGTAAGATTTCCATAAGCTTTTGGAACTTAGAACAGGTGCAAGGGCAAGGTTTCTGATGGGTTCTGGTGTGTGATCGAGTGGAGGCAACCAGGGAAGAGTACCCATGTGTCCAGACTTTCCCTTCTCCCCAGAGTCTAGGCGCAGGGGTCCTCAAACTATGGCCCGTGGGCCAGATGCAGCAGCTGAGGATGTTTATCCCCCCCACCCAGGGCTATGAAGTTTCTTTATTTAAAGGCCCACACAACAAAGTTTTTGTTTTTACTATGGTCCGGCCCTCCAACAGTCTGAGGGACAGTGAACTGGCCCCCTATTTAAAAAGTTTGAGGACCGCTGGGGGCTTGTGGAAGTACTTATTACCAGAAACATAGATCCGGGCATGAGTTTTCCAGTAAGGATCAAATCTGATAAAATGGCCTTTCAGATCCACCTGGTTTCATTTTTAATGAAGTGCTTGTTTGGAGTCTCCACCTAATTCTACCAAGGCCTTGCTCGAGTGCCCAGACGTGTCTCCTAACTGTTCCAGACTCTTACCATTTTGGGCTGTGCAAGCTCTGGACACTAGCTACATTGCCCTCTCTTCTCTGCATCTCTCTTTCATCTTCCTATATTCACTCCCCGCTTTATGGATTTATTGAGAATAGAATTTTGTAAACTTGAGAATTATATGTATTCTTTCCCAAAATAAGCTTTGGTTGATGTATATTTTTTACATCACTAAAGCTTCTCGCCTCCCTGTATCCTTCTCCTTATCCCTCCCAAAGTCGTCCTAAATAACACGTAGTATTTTTAAAAGTCAAAAAAGAAAGAGACAAAACCTGCTTAACAGATCATTATGCCAACATTTTAAAACATAAACAACATATAATGTTTGTACGTTGGACCTCCCATCTCTGCAGAGGGTTGGGATGGGAGGACCTCTTATCTCTTTGTTAGATCCTTGTTTATTTTTATAATTTTGCAGAATTCATCTTTTGGTGGTTTTTCTTTCCATTTTTACTTTACAGGAGTTCTTAACATTTTTTTCTTGCTGTCACAGACCCTTCTAGTGTTGTAGCCAGCACCTATGCAGGTTTGGTGAGTCTGTTTCCAAAGATGTTTGATGGAGGGGTGCTTTCCCTGTTTTAGCATACACAAATATTTTCTGATTATATCCCCTTGGCTTATTGTGTAGTAATTTGCTTTTAATTTTTAAAATTTGTGCTTTTTTATTTTTTGCTTAATTTTGCTTAAATTTGCAACTGAGTAAAGAAATGAGCATGCTTATAAGAGGCTCAAACAGTTGGGATCTCTCTCTTCCCCAGTGGTGAGCAGGCGAGAAGAACTATGGGTCTCCAGGTGGGGGACCTCATGTTCTTTTCCTTATCCCAGCCTGCATGTGGCTGTGCCAAATGTGTGTTTCTGAAATACTTTCCTTATCTTAGGTGATTGAGTATCAGAGATGTATGCTAGTGTATTTAGATCTCTATTTCGACCTTTGGTTTATTTACAATAAGTATTATTCAGTTTAGTGTGATTTCAGAGGAGTAGGGATTATTTCTTGCCTATTAATATACATTTAGTCAGTTTAGTCAACTAATATTAATATATATTATGCATCTTTAATTTAGGGATAATTAGATATGATTATTATATTAAGCTGGGATGTTTAAACTTTGAACTACTATAAAGTTCACTTGTCTAACCACAAAATGCTGACTAGACGCCCGCTACCTTTTGGTCCTGATGAGTAAGTGACCAAGGTCAGAGACTCTCTGGACCTTCCCCCTCTTTTTGCCTTATCATCATGACCAAGCCCCATATGGCAGAGATGGCCTAATAATGTGAAAAGTCCCCCAACTTATTTTGTATCTCCTTCTACCCTCCTTTGCCCAACCTGAGGGCATCTCATGTTGTATGATCACCTAGAGGGGTCCTCAAACTTTTTAAATAGAGGGCTAGTTCCGTGTCCCTCAGACTGTTGGAGGGCCAGACTATAGTAAAAACAAAAACTTTGTTTTGTGGGCCTTTAAATAAAAGAAACTTCATAGCCCTGGGTGAGGGGGATAAATGTCCTCAGCTGCTTCATCTGGCCCGTGGGACATAGTTTGAGGATTCCTGACTTAGACAGTGGAAATGACCCTTGCCTTGTCTATCCTCTGACTATCCATGCTGATGTGCCATTTCTGCCCCTTCTTGATTGTCAAAATCAAAGTTCATCAACCAATGGGCCACTATTTTTCTTTGCCTCTTTTGTACCATCTGCATATCAAACACTAGGCTTTGGGGGTAACGGGGCATCTCAAGTTGTGGGGAAAATTTGAGGTTCCCCCCATTGAAGGGGGTCTGGTCCCTTTACAAACTAGGCTATGACCTTGGGAGTTTTAGCATGTCTTGCACAGCCACCAGACATCCGATAACAGGGTGTCTACCAGGATAACCACAGCAGCTGAGTCTGAGGGGGAGACAGGCCTTAAGAACGATTTACTTGCCTCAGCTTAGTTGTGGATTGATTCTAAAGCAGAGACACTATGTTTTATAAACAAGGGAGCAAATTGTCCAACAACTCCATGAAACCCATAATAAATATAAGGGAGTGAATGTTTTTAATTCCTACCTTGAGTTTACTCTTCCCAGAGACTAAGGAAGTAAAGAAGAATGGATTCTTGTGGTGTTTTTTTTTTTTTTGAGGTTTCTTTTCTTATTATATCTTCTCCATAAATGTCCCTTTGAAAAGCTAATCAATGTTTATCAATTAATTAATACTGAGGAGAGTCCAATTGTGCAAAATTACAATGGGGGCATTTCACATAGGCCAGATCATGGCCAATGGACTGATTGCCAATGGGGGAAAAACACCAGATGGGATGGGCATGGAGTAATAGTATTAGAAAACCTTCCCAAACCTTTAGCGTTACTTCTACAAGCTTGCATTCTGGAGTGGGAGTTTGGGAGAGTAAACACAGCCCAGGTAATATGGAAGAGACTGGGGTGTAATCTGTGGTGAAAACCCCAAATCTCGTGCTTTATGCTAGCTCGATCAGTTCCTGATGTCAGCATAGGGTGGAATTTCTATCTACCTCAACCCTGCTTTTCCCTCTAACCTCAGGATAGGGAAGAATTTACAGTATCCAGAGGGTGCCCAGCTTATGGTTCTTAGGAACTGGAAAATTTCCTACTGAATTGCCAACGGTGCTGCAGTGTTTTCCTTCCAATCTCAATTCTAGAATAATGGTCTCTTCTGGAAACCCCAAGGAGAGACCATCCCACAAGGCCCAGAAATAATGAATTTGGTATATGGCATGTTTTTTATCTTTATGTTGGCTGCACTATTTGTGTTAAATGTCCCCTTTCTGGCTCAAACAATGATGCACACATCCAATAAAGCCTCTATTCCCAGGTGCATCAGGAACCATTACAAGGACAGATAATGAGGAGAAAGTTATGGGGGATGGAAGGCAGGCAAAGTTGGACTCGTGTATTGGCCAGCTTGACTCCATGTCAAAACCTCCCGCAGAATGCCTTGGAAAAACATGTTTCTCAAGTTCAGGGACAAGTTGTCCTGAATAATAAAGAGGGAACTCTGGACCTCCCGTGGCAGTTCATGCCATTTGGGAGCAGCCCTAATTCTTTTTTTTTTTTTAATAGCTTTTTATTTACAAGATATGTGCATAGGTAATTTTTCAGCATTGACAATTGCCAAACCCTTTGTTCCAATTTTTCTCCTTCTTCCCCCCATCCCTTCCCCCTGATGGCAGGTTGACCAATACATGTTAAATATGTTAAAATATAAATTAAATACAAAATAAGTATACATGTCCAAATAGTTATTTTGGAGCAGCCCTAATTCTTAGAAAATTTCTAACATCAAGCCACATTTACTTCTGTGGGAATTTTTTGCTGAGGCATTTGGGGTTAAGTGACTTGCCCAGGGTCACACAGCCAGGAAGTGTTAAGTGTCAGAGGCCAGATTTGAACTCAGGTCCTCCTGATTTTAGGGCTGGTGCTCTATCCACTGCACCATCTAGCTGCCCCTTACATTTGCTTCTGTGCAACATAATCCTCTCTCCCAGGTTTTGCCCTCTGGAGCCCAATAGAACACTTGAATCCCACCTCTATTGCATATCGCACAGTTTTCACTTAAACCTTGAATCCCCACGGTACCTATATAATATCCTAGGCTAAAAGTAAGGTCCATCCCTCAGTGGAACATATAAGAAAAGAGGTCCCAGGACGGAGCTTTAGGAAGCCCCTGGGTTACTGGGCACAACCTGGATGAAAATCTGGCAGTCAGAAGGACAGTCAGACAAGTGGAAGCAGGAGGAACAATTATCAGAAAAATCTTGTCTGTGAGGTCCCACAGTACAAGTGATGATTGTCGAGGTCTAAGGCACCCAACAATGTTAGGGTCCCCAGATTTGTGTCGTGGGGACGGCAAAAGAATCCACAAGCTCAATTTGTCTCCAAGTTAAGGGGCGAGGATTCCTTTACTCTCCTAATAGTGGACTGAGCTCCAAGTTAGCAAAGAAGCAGGAGCAGGAAGGTAAATTTATAGGAAAATATAAGAGAGACCATGTGCTTCATGTCACCAATATGCTCATTTTATGGCTTAAAGGTGGAGTTGAAGAGGGGGCTGGCTCTGACTTTCTGTGCAGGTACAGTACCCATAGTTCTCTGGGCAGAGCTCAGGGTGGGAAAGGTGGAGGGAACCTTCCGGAGGTGTGTTTTTACACTGAAACATCCCTCGTTCCAGGGATGGGCATTCGATTTTGTTTTGTGCTGCACCTCATTATTGTTTTTTTTTAAAATAATTTTTTATTGATAGAACGCATGCCAGGGTAATTTTTTACAGCATTATCCCTTGCACTCATTTCTGTTCCGATTTTTCCCCTCCCTCCCTCCACCCCTTCCCCCAGATGGCAAGAGTCCTTTACATGTTGAATGGGTTGCAGTATATCCTAGATACAATATATGTGTGCAGAACTGAATAGTTTTCTTGTTGCACAGGGAGAATTGAATTCAGAAGGTATAAATAACCCGGGAGGAAAAACATAAATGCAAGCAGTTTATATTCATTTCCAGTGTTCTTTCTCTGGGTGTAGCTGCTTCTGTCCATCTTTGCTCAATTAAAGCTCTCTTTATCGAAGAGATCCACTTCCATCAGAATACATCCTCAAACAGTATCATTGTTGAGGTATATAATGATCTCCTGGTCCTGCTCATTTCACTCAGCATCAGTTCATGTAAGTCTCGCCAGTCCTCTTTGTATTCATCCTGCTGGTCGTTCCTTACAGAACAATAATATTCCATAACGTTCATATACCACAATTTACTCAACCATTCTCCAATGGATGGGCATCCTTTCATTTTCCAGCTTCTAGCCACTACAAACAGGGCTGCCACAAACATTTTGGCACATACAGGTCCCTTTCCTTTCTTTAGCATCTCTTTGGGGTATAAGCCCAATAGAAACACTGTTGGATCAAAGGGTATGCACAGCTTGATAACTTTTTGAGCATAGTTCCAAATTGCTCTCCAGAATGGCTGGATGTGTTCACAATTCCACCAACAATGTATCAGTGTTCCTGTTTTCCCACATCCTCTCCAACATTCCGCATTATCTTTCCCTGTCATCTTAGCCAATCTGACAGGTGTGTAGTGGTATCTCAGAGTTGTCTTAATTTGCATTTCTCTGATTAATAATGATTTGGGGCATATTTTCATATGTCTATAAATAGTTTCAATTTCTTCGTCTGAGAATTGTCTGTTCATATCCTTTGACCATTTATCAATTGGAGAATGGTTTGATTTCTTATAGATTAGGGTCAGTTCTCTATATATTTTGGAAATGAGGCCTTTATCAGAACCTTTGATTGTAAAAATGTTTTCCCAGTTTATTGTTTCCCTTCTAATCTTGTCTGCATTTGTTTTGTTTGTACAAAAACTTTTCAATTTGATATAATCAAAATTGTCTGTGTTGTGGTCACTAGTTCTTCTTTGGTCATAAATTCCTCCCTCTTCCACAGGTCTGACAGGTAAACTCTCCTATGCTCTTCCAATTTATTTATAATCTCATTCTTTATGCCTAGGTCATGAACCCATTTTGACCTTATCTTGGTGTACGTGCACCTCATTATTGTTGCTCATTAGTCTCAGAAACTCCATTATCAGTGGCCAATAGGCGGTTATCTGACAGCCAATATTTGTGGCCTCAGCTTCCTGGGCAGAGTAAATTGGGGCAGGGTAGCCTAAGGGAAGAAATATATCATTTCTAACCCCATTTCTAATGATTTCTAAGCCTCCCTGAGAGCTGTACCACCTTATCCCCCCACCAGGAAGTTGGGACCCCAATTCATTTGGGGCAAAGGAACGAAGGTCTCATCTTCTGGAGCTGCTTCGGACGGATAAAGGGTGTGGAGCTGGCTCTGTCCAGTGGGTTCCAATCTGTGGAGGGGACACGAATGGCTTGAAGAGGTGGCAGCGGCATCTGGGGGGGGGGGTTGTTATGGGCCAGAACTTGAAACAAGGCACTAAGTGGAATTGGGGAGACAATGGTTAAATCTAGTTTAGCATTGATTTAATCCTACAATAAATAGTGGTTTCCTGGTCATGTAATGATTGGTTTGTACTCAGTGTGGAGAATATAAGCAGGGACTGAGCCACAGAAGCGAAGCTGGCAGAGGCAGAGAAAACAAAGGACTGGAGGCAGGAGCTTAAGCTCTCAGAACCAAGGGGAGAAATTCAGTTCGATCTTCGACCTTCCTGGTGGCTGGCCTGGCCTCCTGCACTTCCCCCACCAAGGCCAGACTGGAAGGCTCTCCAGAAAGCTGCCCAGCCCCAGGAAGGAGATAATAAAGGATCTGGACTTTAACCCCGGGATCCCTTCTGGTGATTACTGAGCTGCAACAAAGCTGCTCCCGGAGACCCCAAGAAAACTGACCAGAGAACACTACAATTGCAGAGCAGCCTGTGCTAACACAGGACTGGGGATGAGGTAAATTGGAGGCGGAGGGAAGAGGAGAGGGCCTCTCAGTCTCCTTGTTTCATCCTCTCACCCGAGGAGACCCATTCTGCAGGTCTGGGCTGGATCTCCAGAAGCCACTGTCAGATGGCTCCTGTATCACAACATGTCAGTGTCCCAGTTTTCCCGCACCCCCTCCAGCATGTGTCCTTATCTTTCCCTGTCACTCTAGCCAATCTGACAGGTGTGTGGTGGCGTCTCAGAGGTGTCTTAACGCGCATTTCTCTGATCAGTAGGGATGTGGAGCACCTCTCGTGTGGCTACATATAGTTTTAATTTCTTCCTGTGAAAAATGTCTATTCGTATCCTTTGACCATTGATCGATCGGAGAATGGGCAGGTTCAATTTATCTGCAAGTGAAGGGAGGAGGATTTCTTTACGATCTTAAGAGCGGGCCAAGCTCCCAAAGAAGCTGGAAAAGAACCAGGAGCAGGAAGGTAAATTTATAGGACAAAGTAAGAGAGCAGGTGCTTCACGTCACGGACATGCTAACGTAGCATGGCTTAGAGGAGGAGCTGAGGAGTGGTCTGGCTCTGAGTCTGTGGCAGGTGCAGGGGGACCTTTCGAGGTGTGTGTTTGGGCCAGAAACATCTTTAAGCCAACCGGCGGGCACCCCTCATCGTGGTTGCTCATTAGTCCCAGAAACTCTGGGATCCCTGCCCGGCAGCTGTTCCTGACCACTAGCACCATGGGTGGCCCCAGCATCCAGGTCCGGTAACCGGGGCCAGGGTAGCCTAAGGGAATGGCTCATTTCTAACTCCATCCCCCCCTAGGGATGCACCGCAGGTTACAGTGAGCGCGTCAATCAGTCATTTGTTGGGGTGGGGGCGCTGAGCGTCAGCAACGGGAGGACTGCGGGCGCCTCATGGCACCTGGCTCTTAACTCTGCTCGCAGACTCCCTGGGACCCCTCAGCGGAGGCAGCCTCGCCGGCCTTGGGCAGAGAGCCCAAGTGCGAGCGGCTGCGAGGGAGGGGGAGCGGCCCCGGGGGTCCTACAATACAAGGCTAAGGGAGGAGGGACGGGGTATTCTTGACGTTGCCACGTGGCAGACAGAGGTGCGTCTGCGCAGAAGGTGTCTCGCGCCTACATTTCCCAGCCTCTTAATAGCTCTCCCTCACGAACAGCCTCCGGCTCCTTCCTTCCTTTCCCTGACTGACTTCATTTCCCAGGATGCATCTGCGAGGACACGCTGGGGTCACAACCCCACGTTCTCTTCGGTCTTCGGCGGCGCCGGACTTCCCGCCGCGGCTAGGTCCTGGGTCTACTTAGTGCGGCCGGGAGGGAAGAGCTCCCCCAGAGTCCATTCTTCCGTCAGGCTGAGTGTGTGAGTGCGTGCAGGGGAGGCAGAAGCGGGAGGGAAAGTGGGCGGCCTCCCAGCCGCGCCCCGGACTCCGCTCCAGGTCGGATGTGTGCGTGAGCCCGCGTACGTGCGCGCGTACGTGCGCGGTCTTGGTGGCTCGGCGTCGCGTTCGCAGGAGTCGGGCGGGTCTGGAGGCTGTAGGGGTCGTGCGGGAGCTCGGGCGGGGGCTGGGTCAGGTGCGGGAGGAGCGGCCTGGCCGGGGCGTGTCCGGAGCTGTGGAGGAGCCGAGCCTAAGGCGCGAGGAGTGCGGTAAGCCCTGGGAGGTGGGGACAGGGAAAGCACGTGACCTGGGGGGAGGGGCAGGAATAGCGGGGCTGCTTCGGGCCCTGCTTGGGGGCCGTCACCCTCGGGCTCCGATTTGGGTCGCGTGCGGGGCGATCCCTGCTTCCCTCCCGGGGATGAGCCTTGGAACGTGGAGCCTTGGAGCATGGGCTCCAAGCGTCGCCTCGAGCCGGAGTTTTCCCTTGGGGCTTCTCCGACTCCGGGCCATCCATGAACTTGGGCCGCCTGTGGTGCTCCCCTCCCCCCTAGCGGAGACCCGGGATCCCTGGGAGGAGCTCAGCCCGCTGTCTCCACAGGCGAGCCCAGAGCACAGTCGCGATGGCATTTATGTGACGCCTTAGGTTTTCGGGGCTTTACAGTTAGGGTCCCATGGGACCTCTCTGCCTCCTTATGCTGTGTGGTCGGTCTGTTATAACAGGGAGTTACAAACTGAGGCAGTCCCTACCTGCTGCCGGTGTCCCCCGCTCCTCTGCAAGCTCTTAATCCTCCTGTAAAAGACCTCCCCAACAGAAGCAGGCTGGGCTTACATCCTTGTTTTACAGATGGGAAACGGAGGCAGGCTAGTGCAATAAGAGCTAGCAGGAGTCCCAGGGTCCTCTCCCCTTCCCCGGGGCCACTTCCCCGGAGGCCTCGGCGACCCTTCTGACGTCATGTCTCCCAGGAACAAGCATAAGGGGCTGGCCCTGCTCCTGGCCATCAATTTTCTACAAGGAACTCCACAAAAATGTCTTTTCTGGGAAACAAGGGACACTTTTTCTTTAAAGAGATTCAGGCACGGGAGGGACTTGAATTCTCAGTGTGGGGCACTGAAGTCCCGAAATGCAACCCGAGTGTGTCCCAGTTGTGTGGCCCGAGTTGTGTTCTTGGGACCCATCACACGGGCAAAGGGGGTCTGAGGGCCATTGTCTGGAACCCTTCTTTCTGGTTTTAGGAAGACGGGGGTCCCTTTTGTTCTCTTACTCTGTCAGGATCGACACACACTCCTGGCCAGCTCAGCTTGTGTCCCTTGGTGACTGTCTCCCTCATGAATTCTTTTTTCCCCTCCTGCTAGGTTTTCCAGATTCTGCCCTTCCCCGACAAAGAGGAGTGGAGAATGGCTTCTGGACTTCTGATGGCCAGGTCAATGGTGAGTGAGGGTTTCTCCTCTCTCCCGAGGCACAGGGAATTAAGGGGTCTCCTTCATAATCACATCTCTCTTTTTGTAAAATTAAAAAATTTTAAACTTAAATACAAAATGAGGGAAAAAATGCTATATATACAGCTAGAGAATTCAATATAAAACAATGATTCCGTGTCAAGAAAATGTATATAATAAATACTGCACATTGTTTTCAGAGTTGTCCAGGTTTTCTTCCTTGCTGGTTTTCTTTTGTTCTCTGCTGTGTACTTTTTACTTTATTTTTCCTCTTCCTCCCCTCCTCTCCCCAGCTCTAAAAAGCATGGCTATATATACATATCTATAGATACATCTATCTATCTATCAATGACATATAGGTATAATGTATAAATATCTACAAACATGCATGTAGATGGATATATACAGCTGTAAACATATGTGTAAGACTATACTCTGGTTATTTCTTATCATCTTTTTCTCTGAAGGTAGATAGCATCTTCCTTCATAAGTCAAATCTTTCCATTTTTTCCTATTTCTGTTTCTTCTTGCAAGGAATCTGGGGTGAAGTGATTTGCCCAGAGTCACACAGCTAGCATGTGTCAAGTGCCTGAGGTCAGATTCTATTCAGATCTTCCTGACTCCAAGTGAATGTTCTTTCCACTGCATCTAACAGCTCCTTCCTTGTCCCCCCACAGTTTTTCTAAATCAACCAGCTCATCATCTCCTATATCACTGCAATAGTCCAGCCCAACACCTCCTGAGAGATTGTCTATGAAAAGAATTTCCCTCAATTTTCTGCATTCTTCTCTTCTTGACTACATAGATTTTATTTATCCAAAAAAGTTGTAATTTAAAATAGTAGGAATTATTTATTTTATACTCAACAGTGCTCTCACCTTATAATATAGTTTGGGTCTGATGCTGCTGAATCTATTTCCTTTACATCTTTTTCCTGGTTTCTTTGAAGTTCCTGACTTTTGTTCTTCCAAATGAACTTTGTTATTAATCTTTCTAACCCAGTAAAAATAATTTTTTGATAATATACTTGGGATGTCTTTGAATAAATAGATTAGTTAGGTAAAATTGTCTTTTAAAATATTTTCTTTACCTACCCAGGAACAATAAATGTTACATCAATATTTAGGTTAGAGTTTATTTGTATCAAAAGTGTATTTAGGTTGCTGTGGAGAAATAACATAATAGACTACCTGAAAATATGACTTTAAAAAGTCTTGGTGGGGGGGATGCATTTTAGATGACATGGTGGATAGAGCACTGGTTCTAGAGTCAGGAGAATCTGAGTTCAAATCTGGCTTCAGATTTGAACTTCCTAGCTGTGTGATTCTGGGCAAGTCACTTGACCCCAATTGCCTTGTCCCTGTCAAAAAAAGGAAAATCTGGATATAATATAAGAAATTATCCAGAAAAATTGCTTTGAAGTTCTAGAACAAGAAGGCAAAGTAGTAGTGTCTGTTCTTAGGTATTTTATACTGTCTAGGTATTTTAAATGGTCTAAAATAATATTGAATAATCATTGCTGACACAGTGTAGTTTCTCTTTTTTTCCCACTTTTAATAAAATATATTTTAACTTTAACTTCATGTTTTGTATCCCTGCTTTTTTTAGTATACTCAGTTATATTTTTGTTCTTTAATTTATTTTTGTGTTTATCACATTCCCATAATGTTTCTGTTTTATGGGTAAATCCATTCCATTCACATTCTAAACTGCAATTATTTGTTGTGTATTTTCTTCCTTCCTGTTTTTCCTCACTATCTTTCTTACCCTGTTACCTTATCCCTCCTCACTCCTCTGCTTTATTTCTACCCATTACCTTGTCTTCTTATTCCTTAAACTTACCCATTTGCCTAAGTCCCTTCCTTATCCACTCTTTCCCCTGGTACTCTTATTTCTTTCTGAAATTAGAAAATTTTTATATCTTCTAGTTATATACATTGTTCCTAACTTAACCTGTTCCCAATGAGAGAAAGGTTCCAGCACAATCCTCTCCCCAGATTCTTCTGATTCAGTTTTTCCTTTTATGCCTCATGTGTATGAGATAATTGCTCCTTTTTCTTTCTTGATACAAATTTTTTTTTAAGAACCAACCCATTGAACTCAGCTCAGACCACTCCTTTCTTTTAAATTACACAAATGATGATGACACTCAATAAAAGTGCTGCTATTATTTTCATATATATGAAGTAAACAAATTGAGTCCCTTATAATTGATCTTAACGTTTACTTTAGATTTCTCCTGGATATTGTGTGTCAAAATTTCCCTTAAATTCTGGGGATTTTGTCACAGAAATCTGAAAGTCTTTGAGTTTATTAAGTGTCCTTTTTTTTTTTTTCATTCAGGATTTTACGTAACTTTGCTGGGGAGGTTACCCTTGGTGATAGCTCTAGTTATTTTGCTCTATGGAATATGGTATGTCAAGACCTGTGGTCTTTCAATGGAGTAGCTGCTAGGAATTGTGTAATCATTATTTAAATTGATTTTTTTTTTTCATGTGGCTTCTAATATTTTCTTCTCAACCTGGGGACTTTGAAACTTAGCCATGATATTCCTGTAAGTTTTCCTCCTAGGATCTTTTTCAGGTGATTATTTGTGGATTTTTTCTATTTTTACTTTGCCTTCTTGTTCTAGAACTTCAAGGCAATTTTTCTTGATAATTTCTCCTCTTGCATCTAGTTTTTTTTTTTTTTTTTTTTTTTTTTGAGAGAGGCCAAGCAATTGGGGTTAAATGACTTAAGTAACTTGCCCAGGATCACACAAGTAGTGTTTAGTATCTGAAGTTAGATTTGAACTCAGGTCCTTCTTACTCCAGGGCCGATGATCTATCCATTGTGCCTTCTATCTGCCCCGAGAGTTTTTTAAATCACATTTTCAAGTAGTCTGTTATTTCTCCTTGATTTGTTCTCCAGATCAGTCATTTTTTTTCTGATGAGATATTTCACTTTCTCTTCATTTTTTTATTCTTTTGATTTTATTTTATAATTTCTTGTTGCCTTAGAACTTTGTTAGGTTCCCCTTGCCCAATTCTCATTTTCAAGGAATTATTTCTCAAATTTTTGAATCCTTATTTCTAGTTGGTGCTGGCAATACATCTTGCCAGCGGTTGAGCATAGAGGATCATCTTAGACTTGGCCCAGGGCACAGCTGGCTTGCCAGCCTTAGTTTGGGAAATAGCCTTAGCTCCTAATATCCCAGCACTGCAGCAGTCCTCCTGGTTCTGTGTCCATTTATGTGAGTCTTTCCTAAGGTCACCTTTTTGCAGAAAAAGGTTGAGATTGAGGTCTCTGGACTCTCTGCCCTGTGTTCTGTTTTCACTGTCCAGGCATTCCATCTTGTTGACTCTTCGTGGCTCTGTTATTGGGGTTTGCTTGGCAAGGGTGCCATGTCCGTACAACACCCAAGTGTCAAAGGCCAGATTTGAACTCAGGTCCTCTCTGTTCCCCACCCAGCGCTCCATCCACAGATCATTGAGCTGCCCCTGTGTTCTTTCCATGAGACCCTATTGGGCCCACTTCCCATTGTCTTTGTTTCCTGTTTTCTTCTGGAGAACTTTTGTTTGTTAATGGAACCAGTATATATAATAATACTATGCTGAGTGCTGCGAAATGAATATGAAATAAAAACCACAGAAGAGAATAAATGGGAACTTAGATCCATTTGTGATAATGAGAAAAGAGAAGATCACTTGTCCTAGAGTTGGGATTTGGTTGGTGTTGGTGTCTTTCTCTACCATGCAAGCTCCCAAACCTTGATTAATAAATCTCTGGAAGTTTTCCTGAAATTCTGAGAAGTCGGTTGCCCCAGCAGGCATGTGTAAGAGGCTGCTGTACTCAGCACTGCACCCGTTTTCAAGCCATTAGTCCAAAAGATGTCAAGAAAAGATATATTAAGTGTTCAGTAAGGAGCTGATCATTGGGATTTACTTCTAGATTATTACACTAAGGTCTGAAAATATAGTTTTTGTAATTTTCCAGTTTACCAAGGGCTTCTCTTGGGGAGGCCCTTGTGCACTTTAAAGGTATATATTATTGGTTCTCCCATTTCTCTTAGCTGTTTTTCAGTCCTATTTAACCTCCACCTACTAGATCCCAAGATCTTTCCTTCCCTTGGGCAGAGCATGTGGCAGAATGATGGCTAAGGCTAAGGAAGGCTAAGAACTGTAGTTTGTGATTATCTATAAATGTAATTGTTGATGTTCTGAATGTGAGGTCACAAAATCTAAGTTGGAAGGAACTGAGTAAAGGCACAATCCTTCCCCCAAAATCCTATTCTAATAGATCAGACATTATCAACTCTTTTTTTTTTTTTTTGATGGTCTGTAGTAGGGACAGGCCACTATTTCTTCAAGGCATCTACTCATTTTGAGATCACTTCAATTGTTAGAAAGTTTTCCCTACCTTAAACATAAATTTCCCTTTACATCATCTACCCATAATTCTTGGCTCTTCTCTTGCACATGACAGCTGTTCAGATATTTAAAGCCAATGATTATATCTCTGTTGTCTAGGCTAACTAGTCCCAGTTTCTTCAAAGGAGCCTCATGTGATGTGATCTCAAGGCCATATTCCATCCTGGGGTTTATGGGCCCCCAAGGTTTCCATAGATATATTTTAGTGGACCCATGAACTTGTTTTAATATTTTGTAACTATTTCAATATAGTTTCCTTTCTTATGTATTTGAGGCACTTAAAAACCTTCTGAGAAGGGGCCCGTGGACTTTGCCAGATTCCGACCAAGGGACACAGGACCCAGTCACAGTGAATCTGGTAGGCATCCTCCTCCTGCTCGGTGCTGGCGGTCCTCAAAGTGTGGTCTGGGGTTGCCCTTTCAGTGGCCTATGACAATACATGCATGGTTAAATCTTTAATATGGCAAATATTGATAGATCTAAGTCACGTAAACAAAAGCCTTTGGGTGTGGCTTAAATGATTTTCAAGAGTAGAAAGGAGTCCTGAGAACATCAAGTTGGAATTGTTGCCCTCTTCCCTACATAGCTTTGCTGTTCTTGTTCTCCATTTGTCAGCAGTGCTATTCCCACTCCTATCTTGTCATTTGACATTTTACCCCCAAATACAGTTGTCATGGCAATCTCTGATTCATGTACATCTCTCTCCTCATATTCTCATCTTTTCACCATTTTTGACAGGTTCTCTTATGAGAGAAAGAATAAGATACTGTTAATTGGTACTGACAAGAGCTTATACCTTAATGTATTATTTGTGGCCATCCTATTTATTCTGCCTAAAATATGAGTTTGGACTTTGCTTAATGAGGTACGTCTGTTTAGAAAGGAGTTTTTATGCCGTGGTTGCTGCTCTTAGTGCCGACTCTGTGATAGTTGAATTTTGTACCAGGTGAGGCCCCTAGAAGCATTCGAGGTGGAACACAGACAGTTCCTAGAACCAGCCGGTTTCCTGTCGCCCTCGTGGGCCATGCCATACATGATTCCTGAGGAAGCACAAACGTTTGCTCTTTCAGGAACTGATGACGTTCCAGGATGTGGCCGTGGACTTCACCCAGGAGGAGTGGGGGCACCTGGAGCCAGCCCAGAAGGACCTGTACAGAGACGTGATGCTGGAGAACTACCAGAACTTTGTCTCCCTTGGTAAGGATGCTTTGGCCCTGTGAGCTGATGTGTCTGTCCCTTGGGCCGGCCGTGGGTTCTTACTTGTGAAGGCTGTGACATGGCAGAAGTGCTGTCGGGTCTTGCCTTAGTGTGTAAGGGCAGTCCTGGATGGTGGCGGGGATGGGAACCATGGCTGACGTTTGTATCGAACCACGAACCATGTGTTCCCTCATTTGATCCCACCCCAAATCTGTGAGGTCAGTACTGCCATAATCTCCATTTTACTGAGAAGGGAACCTCAGTTCCAGAGTCTGCAGATCAACAAGCCTTTATAAAGGGGCTTCCACGTGCCCGGCACTAGAAATAGAGGCAGACACCAGGTGCCCTTCCTTTGGCCCCATGTCTGAGTGGTGACTCCCCAGCATGGATTAAGCACCTCTGAGAGGTGATGCTGGGGGGACAGCCTCAGGAAGGACCAAAATCCTGCCTTTGAGGAGCTTACACTCCAGGAGCAGCATGATGGCCACGGTGTGTGCTGCCTGTCTCTGTCCCTCTAGAAGGGAGCTCAGTGTGGCTCCTTCCTGGTCCCAAGGAAAGAGTCTTTGATTTATGTAACTGGAATCAGCTTTGTGGTAGTCCTACTTCAGGTAGTCCCCTGAAATCCCATTGTAGACCCCTGAAGGCATCAGAGATTTCCTTCCTCTTGGCAGGATCAAAACCCACTGATTTTCTTTGATTCCACATCAGCTCATTTTCCTCATCTGTGAAATAAAGGGGTGAGACCAGCTGGCCCCTGCAGGCCCTTCCAGCTCAGAATCTCTGGTTCCATGGACTCTGTGATCTTAGTTCCATATTTCCTGGGAGCAGCACAACTGGAGCCCAGCTTCTTAAAACTGTGGCTCGTAGCCCCATGAGGGGTCTCATACCTGAATGTGAGGGGTCACAAAATCACGATTGATTATCAGGAAATGTTTGATATGTATACCTATTTTC
Organism: Antechinus flavipes; assembly: GCF_016432865.1. Taxonomy (NCBI): domain Eukaryota; kingdom Metazoa; phylum Chordata; class Mammalia; order Dasyuromorphia; family Dasyuridae; genus Antechinus; species Antechinus flavipes. Next base: position 625,468,652 of record NC_067400.1, on the reverse strand, counting down.
TCTGCCTTTTTACTTAGGGACACATAAAAATTTCTCTTGGAAAAAATCTAAGCAGTGCTGGGATAGGGCGTCCTTCTGGCCCTTTTTGTGTGTCAGAGAGAAAGGGGCCATAGGGAATCTGGGGTTACTCCTGTAATGACACTTTGCCCTTGCTCTCCCTGCCAGGAGGTCTGCCAGCCCCCAAGCCTCATGTGATCTCCCAGTTGGAGAGAGGAGAAGCGCCGTGGATAGCCGAGAGAGAAGCCCTGCGAGGCCTTTGTCAAGGTGAGTGAGGGAAGTCCTGGCCAATGAGAGCTGAGGGAGTCAGTCAGATGGGGGGTCCCCCTGAATGGTGGGTGGGGAGCCTTCATTGGAGGCCCAGACGTGGGAAGTGGTGGAGGCTGGTCTGCTGAGGTCTGCTGTCTGAGGGACCTCCTCGAGGCCTTCCTGAGCTTGGACGGCCCCATCGTCCTTGTCTTCCTTTTGCTCACCTCTCTGGATTCTAGGGCTCAGCCTTCCTCCCCTTCTCATCCCTCCAACTTTGTTTCTCCTTCATTTTCCATCCTTTACTTATCTTCTTTACAGATACCTTTTCTTTTCCTTTCTAACTTTCATATCTACATTAAAAGAAAAAACACCTGTGCCATCTTTGATTTTACCTTCCTTTGAAGTTATCTTATGGCCTTTCTTGACCATGTTCCGGGTTATCTCTTTCATTCTCTTTCTGAAAATGCTCCTGTCTGGTTTCCATTCCTACTTTCTTCAGTACTTAAGAGAATGTGTGGTTTCCTCAAAGTGAGTACTCCCTATAGGAGCAGTCGTGACTTCTCTGTCATAGTACATCGTTTTTGTGATTTGCTATGGCTGGATGCTTCATCGTACAATTGTACAGCATGTTCAGGTTTGCAAAGCACTTAACTTATATTATCATTTGATATGTATCTATTGTCGTTTTGCATTTTATTTCATCTCATCTTTTAGCCAACCTGAAAATGATGAGGCTTCCAATTTTGTCAGGCTGGATATCACATTTAAGATATACTCTTGTACTGAAAGCCACTTGATCTCAGTAGGATTGGCCCAGAGCTTGCCTCACAAGCACAACCCTGAAGAGTCCCCTGGTGCCATCGTGATGTGTCACAGTAAGATTTGAATAAAGATGTCTTCCTGTCATTTAGGACAATAGCAACAGTTTTCTTTTTCTTCTTTAAAATAAGTGCTTATGTTTTTTTATTTTCATGCTGTCTATATGTCCCAATGTATCTCTTCAGGAAAAACTATCCCTTTTGATAAAGAAGAAAGAGAAAAAATAGTTTTGCAAAACTTAGAATGCACCAGAAATGTCCACTATTATCTGTGCTTTTCCTTACCCCTGCCCAGAAATAGGGAGAAGTGTCTTCTCATGTTTCTTCTTTAGACCCAGACTTAGTCCTTACCATTTTGGAGTATTCACTTCAGAATTTTTTGTGTTTTCCTTTGCATAATTGTAATTATTGCAAGTATTGTTTTCTTAGTTCTGCTTCACTTGGCATTACTTATAAATGTCTGTGCTTCTGTTTTCATCTTATTCATCCTTGTAATGATAATATTCCCTCTTAGTTCTTGTATTTTCCATCTCTTCCCATTTCTGTATGGGAAATCATCAGAAACTCACAGCTGACACTTTGTCTGCCTATAAATATAGTTAGATTTCATCAGTATTGAAAAGACTTTTAGACAGGCTACCTAAATATTCCAGGTGTTCCTACCCTGCTTTAAAAAGTGGCCCATAGTTAGTTAGGGTACACACCTATAATCCTTGCTCCTGAGGAGGGCTTAGCCTGTGGATCCTTTGAGTCTGGTAGTTAAAAGAGCTTTGCTAGGGGAAGGTTCATTAGAGGAAATTCTTAGGAGCGGAAGTTCCCCAGGGCTTCCTAAGGAGGGGTGAATAGGACCATGTGGAAAAAAACTGGGGAGCCAAAAGTTCTGCCATCATCATTGAGTCTGTGCATATCTATGGTACTTACAGAGCTGTAGAGGCACCCAGACTTTAGGAGGAAAATGACTTATCTGTGTTTATTTAGCATAGTGATTGTCTTATACTTTTTTAATCCCTTATGTCTTATTAACTTAAAATACACCATAGGGTCCAGGTTTTCTTCTCATTTCTTCAATTGATCTTTCTTCCCTGCTGCTTCATTTTCTTACAGATCTGTTAAGATGAGATTTTTCTCTAGGCATTTTCTTTATCTTCTTTATCTTCTCTTCAGGCATTTTCATTTGTCTCCATAGAGAGCTTCCATAACCAACTCTGTGTCTCTGGTTCTCATGTGTATTTCAGTCGGAATGCCATCACCAACTGTCTTGGAGACCTCCCCAGACTCAGCATGTCTAAAACCATTTCCCCCCCAAGGGTTTTCTTATAATTACAGCATTATTTTTGACTGACATCACCATATTACATCCGTAATGTTTTTGGGTGCAGTGGGTAAAGATTCCCCTCGATTGTACGTTGAAAGCATCTCTTGTATTTGTGCTTTTGTCTCTTGAACTCACTCCGGTTCAGGGTCCCGTTACCTACTTGGTATTAGTTTTTTTTTTTTTTTAATGGTAGTAGCTTTCTTATATGTCGATTCACTTTAGATCTCCTTGGCATTTTCTTTCCTTCTCTACCTGCATGAATAATCTTTGTCATAATTTGATATGGTTACTTTGTATCCTTACTGCAAAGTAAAGACCCATATTTCTGATGAATGTTGGTTGAAAACAGGTTACAGAAATGAAACCCTCCCCCCCCCCACAACTAAATCACCAAATTGAATTTGTGCCTGAATTATTCAGAATTATGAAAACAGTTTTAGCAAAATAAATTACACCAATAACAAAAACAAAATTTGAATACATCCACTGAAAAAGCTTTTGTAGAAAACTCACTTCTGTTTAAAAAACAATACTCAGCATGAAAATAGAATTGTATTTCCTTAAAATGGTAAAATGTATAAACTCAGAGTTAGGCTGCCTGAAGGGGAAAATTTCTTCCCAGTGCCATCCAAAAGTAGAGAGGCTTTTATCAATAAGTAGAATACTACCTTTAATTTGAAGATTTTGAGGAAAAGCCAGAAAATCAGGTCCTTCCAGTTCTGAAATTTTGTGGTTGTGGGATAAAAAATTCTTTTGTGAAATGACTGTATAGGATTATTATTATTTCTTTTTGAAGAACAAAGACTTCTTTTTTTCTATATCTGTCCTTCCTTTCACAGCCAAACACTAAAAAAGAACTTTAAAAAAAAATTCTTTGTTATATTTTTACTTACATCTATACTTACATATTTTTGTGTATTTCTTACATATTGTGTGTACATATTACATATATTTTTGTACATATTTGTGTACTATTAACCATTCTCCAATTGATTGATAGCTACTTTGTTTCTAGTTCTTTGCTACTACAAAAGATGCTACTATAAAGATCTTAGTGAACATGTATACTTTTTGTCATTGATCTACTTGTATATGCTGAGTAACAAAACCTATTAGTCAAGACTTTTTGTAATCACTTTTTTGTTGTCATTCCAAATTGCTTTCCAAAACAGTCAGATTAATTCACAGTTCCACAAGCAGTGCATTAGATTACCAACTTTTATATTATCTTATCATCTGATAGAGTCAAGTCTACCAAAACACATTCAGTATGTTTAAGAGTCTCAAAGAAATAAATAATAGCTTAAATAATTATTTGTTTCTAGGTCATGCCAGTGTAATAAAATATTTCCTAAGTTAATATATATATTATTGCTATAAACTGTTCAACTTACCAAAGAGATATTTTGTAATAGTAGGAACAATAATAATATATGTATTTGGAGGAATAAAACTATATAGGTTATTATGGAAACAATAATGAAGGGGGACTATTTTCCAAATGTTATATTTTACAAAGTTTTAGATATTAAAACCATTTTATACCAATAATAAAAGAACAGATCAAAGAAACAAAAGTTGACAAGGAGTTCAAATAATTGAGTTCAAAACCCAATGTTCAATAAACCCTGAAAAAAAATTCTATTTGACAACAGTTTCTAGGAAAACTGGAAAGCTGCCTTTGAGAAATTATTTTTATATTGTTCTTGTAAATTATATTCCACAATAAAGTTCAAATGCATTTGTGATCTGACTTACAACTTGAGTCACTTCACTCATCGAGGTTAGTAGAATTAATCTGTGAATTAATCGAGAGCATGTGCTGAGTCAGGTGGAAAAGGTAGGAGGAGGCCAGGGACTGCCAAGAACATTTTCTGTTTGTTCCTGGGTGGAATCTGAAACCACTGCTGATTATTGAGTAGGGGCTCTTTGTGATGGGATTAGGACTGAGCTTTGGAAAATCCTTTTAGTGGCTGAAAAGAGGATAGATCAAAGTGGGGAGAGACTAGAGGCAGGGAGCCCACTTCCTTCCCCTCCAGCAGCTACTACAGAGACTCAGGCAAGAGATGATGGAGGGGCCGTACCAGGATGGGGGCAGGATCTATGGGGAGAAAGGAGCCTGTAGCAAAGAGATGTTGCAGAAGCTTTGGCCACATCTTGGCTGGGGGAGGACGAAACAGTGTGTGAGAAAGTCCAGGATGACTTGGAGTCATGGTTTGTGCTTCTGGAAGCTGGCACTGTCCTCTGCAGTGTTAGGGAATGTCGGGGGAGAAGGGGACTTTTTAAGGGGAAAGGTAATAAGTTCTGTTTGAGACCAGTTGAGTTGAAGATATCTGCTGGTTATCTAATTCCAGATGTGGGAAAGGCAGTTGGGAGATGAGAGATGGGTAGTCAACAAAGATTGAGACTAGAAAGGTGAATTGTAGAGTTATCAGCAGACAGTAATTAAATCCAGACACTGAGGAGGCTCTAAGGTGAGGTACTGTAGCGAGAGAGAGGAGAGACTGCTAACTTTTTAGCTTCTTCATGAACTCTCTAGAATTTTCAGCTGGCTGCTTAAACATTCATCCAAATGAATCTCATGGATGAAACCTTTCCCTGACTCCATGTGGAAAAGTAATTTGCATTGAACCATTTTTCCTAAGTGATTTTTTAAAATTCTCACCACAAAACTTTTTTTCTCTGACATTTTAAATACATTGTTTTCTTTAAAAGACAATAACAATTTTATCACTTTTGTGGGAAATGCTATTTTGAATTTAATGATTAATTAAATAACCCTCAATAATTAGATACTCTGTTAACATTTCATCTTCTTCCACGCTTCTTTCTTACTCAGTTTCTAAGAAAAAAAGTGTTCTTCCTTTTTCCAGTGAGTTATCCTTCTCTTTGATAGAACTTAACAAAACAAAAGAAGTTTCCTTTCTTGCAGCAAAGTGAACATGAATATTCACTTTTTTTTTTTTTTTTGCTTATTTCAGACTCCTTTATTCAGCATGCAAGATATGAGATCCAGGAGCCATCTGTAAATTACGACATTTTTATGGGAGCATCAACCAAAGAGAGATTCACAAAGAATCCCATTTGGAATTCTAAGTTAGGTGAAGCTTGGGATTTTAATGTCTGGTTGGAAGATCATAAGGGAAAAGAGGAGAGGTGGTCCCAGCAAATTACAGTCAGTCACAGAACAGCTTCTAATGAATTGGATGTTTATGAACAGAATGTTTTTGGGAGAAGGTTCAAGTTAGGGTCTGTTCTTGTTCCCAGACAAAGAATTACGGGAGTACAGCACCATCAACATGACACACTTGGAAAGAGCTTCAAACAGTTGTCAGACATAATTGATCACAATAGGAATTCCTTAGGGAAGAAAATTTGTAACTATAAATGCAAGAAACCTATCATTTATCACTCAGACCTTTTTCAGTATCATAGATTACATGGAGAGAAACATCATGCGTGTACTCAATGTGGGAAAACCTTCAGCAGTAGTTCATGCCTTATTGCGCATCAGAGAATCCATACCGGAGAGAAGCCTTTTAAATGTAACGAATGTTCAAAAGCTTATCGACGTAAAGCACATCTTATTCAACATCAGAGAATTCATACTGGAGAGAAACCCTATGTGTGTAATGACTGTGGGAAAGCTTTCAGCATTGATTCATCCCTAGTTAAACACCAAAGAATTCATACTGGAGAAAAGCCCTACAAGTGTAATCAGTGTGGGAAGGGCTTTAGCCAAAAAGGACACCTTAATCAACACCAAAGAATTCATACTGGAGAGAAACCCTTTACATGTAATGAATGTGGGAAAGCTTTTAGCCAATATAAACACCTTAATGAACACCAGAGAATTCACACTGGGGAGAAACCCTATGAATGTAATGTATGTGGGAAAGTTTTTAGACAGTTTGGAAACCTTAGTAAACACCAGAGAATTCATACTGGAGAGAAACCATATAAATGTAAACAGTGTGGGAAAGCTTTCATTGATAATTGTGTCCTTATTCAGCATGAAAGAATTCATACCGGAGAGAAACCTTATATATGTAATGAATGTGGGAAAGCCTTTAGTCGAGGGATATGCCTCAAGAAACACAAGAGAATTCACACTGGAGAGATACCATATAAATGTAATGACTGTGGGAAAGAATTCACTGACAAAACATCCTTTATTTGTCACCAGAAAATTCATACTGGAGAGAAGCTCCATGAGTGTATTGACTGTGGGAAAACTTTTTGCCAGAAGGCAAATCTTAAAAAACACAAAATGATTCATACTGGGGAGAAGCCCTTTGAATGTAATGAATGTGGTAAAGCTTTCCGAGTGGTGGGACAGCTTAACATTCATAAAAGAATTCATACTGGAGAGAAACCTTTTAAATGTAGTGAATGTGGAAAAGCTTTCAGAGACAGGGGTGGACTTAGTGTGCATAAGGAAAAGCATGGAGAGAAACGTTACACATGTAATGACTGTGGGAAAACCTTCAGAAACCGGGGATACTTTCGCATACATCGTAAAACTCATAATCAAGAGAAACGATACAAGTGTACTGAATGTGGGAAAGATTTCAGCCTGAGAGAATCCTTTGTTGTTCACCAGAGAATTCACACTGGAGAAAAGCCTTATAAATGTAATGTATGTGGAAAAGCCTTCATTTACAATACATCCTACAGCAAACACCTGAGAATCCATACTGGAGAGAAGCCCTACACGTGTAACGAATGTGGAAAAGCTTTTACTCAGAAGCATTACCTTACCGAACACGAGAGAATCCATACCGGAGAGAGACCCTTTGAATGCAATGAATGTGGGAAGTCCTTTAGGCAGAAGCAAACTTATAAAGCTCATAAAAAAATTCATACTAGAGATAAATCACTTAAGTATAATAATCAGTGAGAGGTTGGAGAGGACACATTTGAGAATATCAGTGATTGCATACTGTTGGACAATTAGTGTAAATGTGATCATTGTGGAAAAGCTCTAAGTTCAACCCATAGGGAAACCGACCACCTCAGAATTCATCTATAACTAAGACTATGATTACAATCATGGATTGATTCTTGCATGTGTATTTTAACTTTTTATTACAGGCTTCATGTGGAAAATTTACTGTGGTGTTTTAGTATGGGAAATGATATACTTCATAGGATCACAAGGTCATACATAAAGTTGGAAAGGACCTTAAAAGGACGTTGAGTCCAACTGCCTCATTTTATAGACGCAGACACAAAGGAAAAGTTATTAAGTGACTTGCCCAGAATCATATAGCCATTAAGTATATGAGGCAGTATTTAAAGGCAGGTATTCCTGACACAGTCTGGTGCCCCATCCACTAGTCTATGCTTCCTTTAGTCTTGTTACTTGTTAAATACTGAAAGGCAAAATGTTAAAAAAAATTTTCACAAGTTAAAATATTATTTGGGAATCTGAAAGGGAAAAGTAATAATCATAGTAACAAATAATAAAAACTTTTAATATAGAATGCTGCCTATTTTAGTTGTTGAAATTGTATGATTAGATTCTGAAACAGCCCCTATGGAGCAAGTTTCATAAATAATTTCAATAAATTGATAGCAAAAGATTACATATAGTCACTAAATAACAGGTGGCTTTCCTATCATAACAGGAGAATGGATAGTATAGTTTCTCTGAAATAATTAATCCTGGGGCTTGGTTGGAAGGGTCCACTCTGTACCCATTTGACCTGAAATGCAATTATAGTAGTTGCAATTATGAGTAGTTAGAGCTCAAAATTAACTTGAAGGAGTTCTGTTTTAACTATCTTGTGAGATAGAAACCATCCATTTAATAATAGGAATTTGAGAATAATGAACTTTTGGTTTTACTTTTTTTTAAGTATTTTTTTATTTTTTATTTTATTTTTTCTCAGTATTTTATTTTTTCCAAATTCATGTAAAGATAGTTTTCAACATTCATTTTGTAAAACTTTTGTATTCCATTTTTTTCTCCCTCCCTTACCTTCCCCCTTTTCAAGACAGCAAGCAATCTGATACAGATTAAATATGTGCAATCCTTTTAAATGTATTTCCATATTTGTCACATTATACGAGAAAAATCAGACCAAAAGGGGAAAAAACCATGAGAAAGAAAAAAAAAAGGTGAAATTACTATGTTTCAATCCACATTTAGTCTCCATGATTCTCTGGGTGCAGATGGCAAGTCTGTTGGAATTGTCTTGAATCGCCACATTGTTGAGAAGAGCAAAGTCCATCACAGTTGATCCTCACATAATCTTGTTTACGTGTACAACTTTCTTCTGGTTCTGCTCTCTTCGTTCAGCATTAGTTCCTGTAAGTGTTTCCAGGCTTTTCTGAAATCAGGCTGCTCATCATTTCCTATAGAACAATAATATTCCATTACATTCATATATTTGGTTTTACTTCTTGCAAGGTTCAGCAAATTCCCAGCTGGGTCTGAATAAGAATTGGACCCTGGGTCAACAAATCTACTACAACTTGTTTGGGAAATTTGAACTACAGTATAATGAAGCATAAACAGGCAACTATATTAAATTCTCTTTGGACTGGAGCATTATTGGTGTCAATAATCAGTGGGATTAAACTACACTTGCAATGTACTGGCAGATGAAAATCCCAGAAGACAAAACCAATCCACATGTAGTGCACTTTGCGCATTTCTTCCAAGTCCCTTTTGCATGTCACCCCCTATGTTTACACTTTATTCTATGTAATAAACCAAAATACAATCTACTTAGAAGAATCCCTATGCCCAGAAGTACCTTTTGTGCCCATTTCCTATACCCTTATAACCCCTTATTATGTTCAATAGTCCAGTCCTCCTATGTGTTCACTCTGTTAGATGTGTGGTAGAAAAGGGCTAGGTACCCTCTTGATGATTTTTCGGAGGGAATTCTTTTGATAATTGTCAGGACTAGACGATTTCTAATAATCCATAATATGGTGAGATAATTTAGTGAGATGAATTTTATCAGTTTCCATCAGGCTAGTTCTGCAGTTTGATGCCAGCCTGGTTGGCAGAGAAAGAGATAACTAACCCTTTTAGCTACCCAGTGCAGTAAAACAGTCCAGGATTTTCTAAATAGCAGTGATCTTAATCGAGCTGACTCCTTGTGAATAGTTCATTTAAAAGTTAGTTTCTTTTTCCCCCCACTTTGGTAGATTCATTCCCTGCATTGGATCAGGGAATCCTGATCAGACAGACACACTGATAAAACATAAATGGGCCTGAATTGGGCCAGTTCTGGACAGTAGTTTTTGAAATTATGCAAGTAAAATAAATGAGATCCCATTTTCAAGCATGTTATCCCATATAAAGATCAGGTATTAAACTTCATAGCAGCACTTTGGTAGTAAATGAGTGGGTACACATTGATTAGTAAAAGGCCAAAAAATGGCATAATGGAATATTTGTAAAGACATGATCGAATAGAGGAATCCAGAGAAACCTGGGAATATTTGAGGATATAGAATGACTTAAAAGAATCAACAACTATACTAATGTGATCTAAAAGACCACCTTATGGAAATGAAACTGCATAATTGATTAATGGAGGTTTTAGGAAACTTCATGACGACATTGAGGAAGGGGATAACAATGTACATTGAAAGTTACAATCACTCTTGGAAGTTTTGATTGTTTTGCTTTGTTACAAGAAAGTTTTGTATCAGTCTTTCCAAGAAAACTGATGTAAAAGATAAAAATTCAATAAAACATGTATTTTTAAAAATTGGGTAGCTCATATTGAAATGATCACAGTGCAGAAAAAGCCTGTGATAAGATGTACTAACACATTCAAACTCAGGTATCCCTTAATATGATCAAAGTTATCTGAATTAGCATTATTTTGAGAGAGACACTGAAATTTTCTCAGAGGAAAAGAAATGACCATTGTCTCTGCTGTTATAGGATCTAGTGCTGGACATGCTGGATGTCAGGAAAAGAAATTTAAGAAATACAAAGAGGAGTTAATTATTATGTGAGTACTGTGATAATTTGCTTAAACTCGGGCATTCAGTGAAAGAGTTGGAAGCTAGTTACTAGGGATATAACTTTCTATTTCTTCATGAAACTAAGAAGGAATAGAAACTTCAAGTAGCAACAAAGAAATATCTAGCAAGTACCTGTGAAGATATTGAAGAACTATATGAAACTACAAAACATTTTAAAGAAATGAGGCAATTTGGAGGATTTATCCGTGTTTTCCAGATTTAATGCCATGCCAGAGTACTACAAGGTTACTTTTTGGTACTGAATAAAATAAAAGTAGAAAACCAGTGTTTAATCTGAGAACACATGCAGGAGTGATTTCCTATTCAGAAAGGACATTAGAAAACTTGAAGAGCTCTAAAGACATTAGATTTAAAGTAATATGTTAATTGAGGTACCAAGATAAGCATCAAAAGGACAAGCAGTCTTATGATAAAATTCAATTATTTTTTTTAAAAAGGAGAAAATGGAAGGAAGGAGGTATTGTTCAGATATGTGATTTAGGGCAAAATTAATTTTAAAAAAACCCTCAGAGATGCTTTTGATTTTGTGAAATTGAAAAGCATTTGCATGGGGTAACATTGTCAGTTCATTTTTTATATTTTTGAATTAAAAAGACATTTTTATTTTTTCCCAGTTAAATTTAAACTTCTTTTACATTTGTTTCTTAAATTCCACATTTTCTTATTTTATTCCCACTCCCATCCCTCATTATAAAAGCACATGTGAAGGTATGCAAAAACATTTCCGTAAATGTCATGTAAAAAAAAAAAACCGATTTCCCCCCCAAAAAAATTAGTCAAAAGTTAAGAGAGGAGGGAGGAGGGAAGAGGGAGGTCGGTGGTTATTGTCCTTTGTTCTTGAAGAACAAAATGACTATATTAGCATGAAGGTACACTATGACTGGATGATCATATCAATACTAGCTTGGAATGCTTGATACAGTTTATTGAACATTTGGGGTGGATCCTTAAGAGGATTTTACTTTTTCAATTACATATAAAAACGAATTTTAATATTTGTTAAAAAATTGGAGTTCCTCCCTTACCTCCCCCTTCCTAAAATGTTTAGTTTTAATTTAGTACAGGATGTATATGTGTAATAATGTTTCATAATAGTCATGTTGTAAAAGAAGAAAAAAAAAACACGAAAACATAAAAGTGAAAATAGTAGCTTTGATTTCTATTCAGACTCCAGTTTCAGAATTGTCTTGCTGAGAATAGCTAAATCTATTACTGAAAACAATGTTTTCTTCTGCTCACTTCACTCTGTATCAGTTGATGTAAACCTTTCCAGATTTATTCTGAAATCGGGAAGTACTTCTACATTGTAAATTAAACCAGCTTTCGTTTCCACTTGTGAAGTCAGCTAAAAAAGAAAGGGATTGAGATGGCAGCAGGTAAAGTGGTTGGAGAGCAGATATAGTAGAGGGGGCTTCTTTGGCTCTTCCGTTGAGAAACACTGTATCCTGATTATCCTACGGGATTCTCAGCCTCACTGTTTCTATAAATCCTCATAAAGAATCCATTCAGTGCACTCAAGGCAGCCTTCTGGATCTTTTAATATTTCCAGGGCACTAATTCAGCAATGTTGTTCTATTGTCCATTGTTACATGACTGGATCATCTTTTCCATTCATACTTCTCCTGGATAAGATATTTTATGGCCTCTTTCAAATGCAATAATTGGCTGGAATGTATTAAGCTCAATATATGTCCTTTATTTACTTAATTTGCTATTTCTTGATTTGTGTTTTTCCACAAGCAGTTACTGTGTTGGAGGTTCCGAGGGAGCCCAGATGCACTTTGTGATATCTCTCATTTCTCCAGCTGACAGACCGCAAATCTGGAGGAGGGGAAAACCACCTCATGACACCATTCTGTGTTTTGGCACAACTTTGGCTGGGAGAATTAGGGAAGGAAAGTTATTGAGAGAAGAAAAAATAAAAGGAATGATTGCAAAACTTTGTGTAAATTTCATGTCCCATCTTGAACAAGCAGAATCTTCTCCTTCTGGGCTCTCTTGATACTCTTAGAACAGAACAGGACTGAGTGGTCTCCTGACACTCTTAGTTTCTCTTGGGGCTCTGATGAGCGTGACTGTCCACGTCCATTCTTCACACTGCTGTTACAAGTGTTATTGCTGCTATTCTCAGTTAATGCCATCAAAGCTGCTTTGAGAATAGTTAACAATGCAAATACTATATGGTGATCAATTCTGATGGACATGGCCCTATTCAACAATGAGATGAACCAAATCAGTTCCAATAGAGCAGTAATGAACTGAACCAGCTACCCCCAGCGAAAGAACTCTGGGAGATGACTATGAACCACTACATAGAATTCCCAATCCCTCTATTTTTGTCCGTGTGCACTTTTGATTTCCTTCACAGGCTAATAGTACACTATTTCAAAGTCCGATTCTTTTTGTACAGCAAAATAACTGTTTGGACATGTATACTTATTTTGTATTTAATTTATACTTTAACATATTTAACATGTATTGGTCAACCTGCCATCTGGGGTAAGGGGTGGGGGGAAGGAGGGGAAAAGTCAGAACAAAAAGTTTTGCAATTGTCAATGCTGAAAAATTACCTGTGCATATATCTTGTAAATAAAAAGCTATAATAATTTTTTAAAAAGAGAGAATAGTTAACAGTGCTCACTTTGGCACACATGTCCTAAAACTAGAACACTACAGCGACAATTAGCACGGGCTCTGTGCAAGGATGATACACAAACTTGAGAGCAGTTAACAGACATCCGTTCAGCTCGTGGTCCCCACATACGGACCCATTGATGTTCAACCTCTGGAGAAAGCAGGAAAGAGCTGTAGGGATAAGTACTTCTTACAGTTCTTTTGGGCTATTTCAATTCTGCTTTGTTTGTAGTGCACAGGACCCACTATGATGAGGGCCCGCCATGCTGGGTGATCCTGACCCAGTGTCTCCCATGTCATGCAAACAATTCCAAAGTTCCTAAGAAAGACCAAGGGAAACCTTGTGTTGCTTTTTCCAACCACCATGTTTGAGTTTTCCATAAAATAGTCTTGTAGGCAAGCACGTGTTTGGAACTTGGACAATGTATATTGTCCATTGGAGCTGCAGTCTCTGTGTCTGAATGTTTGCCATCCTAGCTGTGAGAGAGATATGGCATTTTCCTGCAGGTGGCAGTCTCACTGCCATGAGACTCCTTCACTTCTTTTTGTAGGCCTCCTATATATTGATTAGATTGGTATTGATCGCAAACCCTACGCTAGCTTCGCAGTGTTCCCCTTCTTTGTAGCCACTCCAGAAATGTGTGTCTAGCTCTGACTTCAGAAGCCGTCCTTATTTCACTCAGGGAGGTTATTTGGATACAGTACCTCCGGGGTCCCCTTGCAACAAGAGCAGTTCATCTTTCAGCTCTGTTGCTTTTTGTGTTGTCTGTACGAGTGCACATATCCCATATGCTGATGGTGAGTGCAATCTTCTTGGCAGAAGTTTTGGTTCATTGTTTTTTTTTTTTTTGTTTGTTTGTTTTGGTTTTTAAAAATTTAACCACAGAAGGTTTTTATTGGGAGAGAAAAAAAAAGTTTTGTTTGTTTAGTTTTTGACTACGGGGGAATCCTTGTCTGCTGTAGTAAATAGGGGTTAGGGAAGCAGACAATATTTAGGACTCCTTTTCTAGCTTTTTCTTCACACCAAGGGGAGAACAATTCCTTGGCCATCCAGGGGGATGCCAAATCTCACTGCTGCTTCCAGTGAGAAAATAACCCTATGTCCTGGGCTGCCTGTGTGCAGGGGTATGGCTACAGCTCCCAGGGCACCTGCACCTGCTGCTCTGTCACTTGCCTGTCACAGCAGGACTTTGATATAAGTAGAAATGGTCACATGGTATGGGGGATAATTTTTGATTTGAAGATAAGTTGAATTAAGTGAGGCATGAAGTCATCAATCTCAGTCTCTCTTCCAGAGTTCTCACTGTCCAGTGCAGGGCTGAGTCAAGACAGCTGGTGACGACTCCGGATGCAGTGGATGACCTTGGGGTCTAAGCAAGCTCTAACAGTGTCTGCGGGACTGTTGTCACTTGCCTATTCCACCAGGAGAAATCTTAGAGCAGGTACCACACCCGATTCACTGATGGGTCCTTCGGATAACCTCATCTTGGTTTAGTTTCTCTGACAAAATGGTTTGCTGGAGCGATTCCGCTGCTTGTGCTATAACTTTCTGGAGCCACAGATGAAAATTAGGTGACTCAGGCAGTTGTAAAGCAGCTCTGAAAAGAGTTTGGCGATTCTCACGGAGTATCAGTCCTCCCTGATATACCCACACTGCAAATCACTAATAATTAAAGAAATACATATTAAAATAACTCTGAGGACCCACCTCTTTTAGCTAAAAGAAAAAGAAAATGACCATTGTCAGAGAGGCTGTGGGAAGCCAGGCACAATAATGCATTGCTGATGGAACTATAAATTTATCCGATCATTCTGGAAGACAATTTGGAACCATATTTCACTAACCAATTAACCAATGCTTCTACTAGGTCTATATCCCAAAGAGATTAAAGAATAATGGAAAGGATCCACGTATACAAAATATTTGTAGCAGAATCTTTTGCTTTAATAAAGAATTAGAAACAAAGGGGCTGCTTATTAATTGAAGAATGACTGAATAAATCATAATATGTTCATGCAACAGAATAGTATTGTGCCATTATATGACATGAAATGATAAGAAGAATAAATTTAGAAAAACCTGGGAAAACTTGCATAAATGGATGCCAAGTGAAGTGAGTGGACCCAGGTGCATTTATACAATAATCACACCATTTTGAAAGAGAAAAACTTGGAAAGACTTCCGAGCTCTGATGCATGTGATGACCAATCAAGGCTTTAGAAGACTGAGGATAAAGGGTGTCTTCTCTTGGTAAAGAGATGACATACTGTAGGTACAAAATAAGATATACTTTTTGGAAAGGAGCATGACAACACAAATTTATTTTGTTTGAATATGCTTTTTTTTTTTAATTTAACCAAAGAAGGTTTTTATTGGGAGTAAGAGAAAAAAAAGTGGGGTTTTTTTTGGAGGGGAGATAGTAATATATATATATATATGTAGAATGTCAATAAAAATTTCGAAAATAAACTGAAAAACCCAAAAAACTCTTGGAAGGAATACAGATAAGCAGGACAATATTGACATTACCACATTGATTATTTTTAAATGCATAAAAACTGTTTATAGTATATCTCAATTTTAAGTTGAACAAAAATAGTAAATGGTAATGATTAGGAATATGGGAGAATCCGGATACTAAGATGAACTGGAGTGAACTGTTCCAACCATTCAGGAAAGAGAACTGAAGAACAAAGCAGTGGGTCAGGTCACCAAGAGAGGCAACAGTGTATGTGGTGGGGGGCACGGAGGGGCTGTGCAGGGCTCAGCCAAACCTGAGGGAAAGAATACAGGGTCTAGTTGGGCTTGTTCTGATTTCCCAGAAGTCAGTTGAGCAGAGATCAAGGTTGGCGAATTGTATGGGAAGAGGCTGAGGTGCTTTGAGATCTAGCCTTCCAAAAAACCAAATCAGAGGAGAGGCGGAAATAGGGACTAGGGACTGGGGTGGGAGTGAATTTTGATGTCTGTGTCCTGCCCTTGGGGCTGCTAATGCATCCTTGTGCCAGTTACATGGAGGGGGGTGAGAGAAAGGTGCTGAATGAGCTCAAGGTCAGTCAGCATCAGTTCCTGATTTTTAAAAACTTTTTTTTGATTCTGGGTGTCCAGCTTCTTAAACTGCTGGGATGACTTGGAGACCAAACTGAGAAAAAATCGCCCAGAAGATCCTGCCCTTAAGGAGGTCCCGTTCTGGGAGGCAGACAACACGAGGAGGGTGACATGGGAGCACGGCTCTAGCCTCGAGGGTAACCAGGAAAGCCTTTTGCCAAAGGTGGACCTTTAACCGAAGCTGCTGAGCTTCCAGAGCGGCTGCCCCTTAGCGGGAGTGGGCAGATCAAGTCCACCGGTCCCTGCTTTTTATAGGAAAGACCCTCACAAATAAGGAATGGTGGGAAATCTGTGCCCAACTAAGGCACCACCAGACACAAACTGGAAAACTGTATTACAGAGATTAGAAGATGCTGGCACAAGGAGGCACGATCGCATGCAGCCAGAAGAGGGCACCCCCATCTCACCCAAAGAGGGTGATCCTGCATTTCCTGAAAAATTCCCTCTCTTGAAAAGGCAGCTGGAAATCGAGCCCAGGGACCCCCTGGCTCCCTCTGTGTCTGCGCGGCAAACTCTCTCACGGGTCAGCCTGAAAGGACCTGGAACCCAGAGAGGGTCCTCCGCCCCCTCTGCCTGTCAGTCAGGCAGAAGCTGCAGGCGAACCCCTTCCCCCAGGAGGGAGCCCAGAAAAAGCAGGGCTGGTTTGGGATTTAGAGTCATGCCCTGATTGAATGCGGAGCAAAGGGGGTTCCCGGGAATCCCAGAGCCAGAATTTCAGGTTACATCAGGAGGGCAGCGGCTGCCGCTGGGCAAGGGGGCCAGACAGGCCCAAAAAGCCAGAGAGACTCATCCAGTGTGTGCCAAAGGCAGCTTCCAACGGCTCTGACATTTTCAGGGGGACTGTTTACCCCTCAGGTACAACAAAGTACTGGACTAAATGTTAATAACGCAGATCCAATGTTTTGTATTGAGCCCCAGCTGTTCTTCACTGCCTTTTTCTCTCTAGGCTTTTTTTTCCTGATTTTTAAAATTCTCAGACCAGGGAAGAAGAGTGGGAGGAGGATAAGTGCTGGGCCCTGGCTTCAGCCTGACTGAATTTCCCCTGGGTCCGGGAGGACCCGAGACCGAATGGCATCCCGGGTCTTTGAGGGGGTTTCTGCTGGAACTGTGTTGTGTGTCTAGAGCCACCGACCACGTCAATGATCCCGGGCTTTTAGTTAAGGCAGAGGTGTCTGGAAGGTCCAGGGTGAATTAAGGGTCTAGCCAAACTTGGAGGGGATGGCTTAGGAAGAGACGAGCGGAGGACCAGGCAAAGGCTGCCCATAATGGTAACAAGGGAAGCAAGATCCATCGGTTTGTATTTCCTAAAACTGCCTCCAAGGTTGGGTCATTGACGTTTCATGGGGGGTTGGTTCATTTCAGTGTTCCATCCCCAGGGGCTCGGCATCCCGAAAACAATCTGAGGGTGCTCTGAAGACATCCGAACCCACCCCAGTGTCGAGAAGTACGGCTGCAAGGTGGGGGGCACGAGGAGGTCTCAGGAGCGACGTGACGTCAAGGACAGGTGGGTGTCCCAGCAACACTCTGGACAAAAGCCAGCCGCGGCCCCTTCAAGCTGCAGCTCATGATTCTTCCCTACACCCCGTTTCTCTACCAGCTGCTGAGAGCCGATGTCGCCTCTGCCCATCAAGGAACCAGCCATGATGATGACCTGTACCTTCCATGGGTGAGCGGCCAGGGCATGACGGCCGGGAATCACGCCTCCTCAGTTAAAGCCCCTGTTCTGGAGTCTCTAGTTACACCCTTATCTGAAGGCCTCATGCAAGGAACAAAGGCAAAATTCAAAAGACAAAACAGGAAACAAGTTTGCAACCAGAATAACACCTTTATTTTTCAGTTTAATTTTAACAACGACTCATCACTCAGAGTAGTCAAACTCAGGCTGAGAAAGGGGAGACACAATCAAAACAAGACAAGGTTCCATAACCAGACTGGTTGTCTGCTCCTGACCTAGGAAAGAATAAAATGGAGGAGTTCCCCAAAACCAAGTGGCCAAACTGAGAAGGGACAACTTGATCAAATCCATTTCTGGGAATATGGCAGATGAGTCAATGAACTGATTGCCCCCCAAATAATAATAATAATAATAATAATAATAATAATAATAATGACAGAAGCATGGATAGGTAGGTTACTTCATGAGGAAGCACTCCTAACAACAGATAAGACTGGCTAACTATGGAGATGAGAAGGGGGGATACCCAGTTTAAGGGTAAAGGCCGGCTTGATTTTGAAAGCAGATAATACTGACCAAAAACAAAAAAAGTTACCAATGTTGCTAGAATGATATCTTACTGAATTAAAAAAAAAAAAAAAGACTTTAAGCAACTAGCATAAAACAGTGAAACAAGTGACTAGTTTTAATTTCCTTTCGGAGTCCTCTCTCCTCTGGGGTCACCTTCCTTCCCCAGATACCCCCATGAACCGACCCAATGTCCTTCACCACCCTGGCTGCCCCTCTGAACGCTCTCCAAGCTGACTAACGTCCTCTCTTTCGCAGTACCAACTAGAACTGGACACGCGCCTCAGAGGAGACCTGATGGGTCTCAGACTTCCCTGATCCAGGGAATGAAGCCTTTCCTCTGGGCACTGACTCCCACTGAGCTCACAGACCACTGCGGACCAAACAACTTTACATTTATCCTGCTGAAATTCCCCTTGTTAAGCCCAGCCCGGGTCTCTAACCCATCAAAGTCTGCTTGCTATCTCCCAGATCATCTAGCTCATTGTCTCAGCTTCTTCCAGAGAAGAGTACAAGATACTTCGCTACAAACCTAGGTAAATTATATCCTCAGTGTTACCTCCACCTACTAACAACCTGCCAAAAAAGGAAATGAGATGAGCCTGGCCCCTCCTGTTGCCAGATCTTTATAATCACTTCTCTTCTTAGATCACCAAAGACCTTTCATTAACGATCTACCTAGGATTTTCCTAGGAGTCACAATCAAATTCACTGGCCTAAGGGTGCAGATTGATCTCTTCCCTTTTGAAAACCAGGGCATCTGCCCTTCCCTAATCTTGTGCTACTGCTTCCATCTTCCATGACTGTTCAATGTTAGGGAGTCGGCAATCCGACCTGCCAAGATGAGACCCATAGATGTAGGTCATCTGGGCCAGGAGGCCTGAATTCGTCAAAGGCAACTAAGTGCTTCCTACTCTATCTTCTTACTCATCTCAGGTACCAACAGAGTAGTTATTTGTGTCATTTCCAAAGCAAAGTTCATTCTCTTTAGATGAGAAAATAGAAAATGAGGAGCAGTCATGGTGTCCGTTGTCATATCACAAACATATCCAAGCTTTTATCCTCCTTCGACTTCTAATATAATTAGAAGAACTTTTTTGATTGTTCTTGATTTCTATGATCATCCACAGCTCATTCAGAATTTTTAGCATTCCTGTAAATATATTTTGCAGTAGACCTAGATTTTTGTTAATTCTCATACTCGATAATGTTATAATATTCTTTACATCTGTCTTTAAGAAAATTAAATCAACTAGTCTTTCATTTTTTTTCTCATTGAAATCATTTTCCTTTGTGTCTTTAGAATTTTGTTCTTGAACATGTCCCATCCTTCTGAAGTTGACTGCTGCTGCAATTTAGTTCCCAGGAGCCTATTTTCCCTTTTCCAATCTCCAGTCGAAATCTAGGGTACATGTCAGACTAGACTAAACTAAGATTTCCTACAGTCTATCACAAACTCTAGGAGTGTTCATTTCCTTCTGGATTTCCCATCATTTCTACTCCAGAAACCAGTTTTTCTCTTTTAGTGAGAATAAGATCCAACATACAATAATTTATGGAGAATAAATGAAGGAAACATTTATAAGCTTCGGAGGGATTTAATCACTTTCTAAAGATCACAAACCTAGTCAATGTTAGGACCAATAATTCAGGCTCTGGTCTCTTATTCTAAACCACGGCCCACTGTAAGATAGCATACTGCTCTGCTGTCATGATCATGTTGGACTTAGAAATATGGGACACCTGAATTGCCAGAGTGGGGGCGGAATCACTCACCCACTGTGTCTCAATAGGACAGGGAGGAGAAATGTTATACCCACAGAGAAAAAGGGCCTGGTCCTTCTGCCCAGCCCAACTGATCAGACTGGCCCAATGCTCCATACCATATTTCTGGACTAGGACCTGGAAGAGAATGGGAGAGCCATCAATAAGCAGTTATACATCTACCACCTACCAGAAGCTGTTCTAGGTAGGAATACAGATAAATACAAAGCATGAAGCAAAGCCCACTCTTAAAAGGTCACATTCGAATGAGACAAGTACACATATGTATACGGAACAAATAGAAAGAGAATACATATAAATAAATACAAAATGGAATGTTATGTCATATGTGAAGTACAGAGAGGCTAATTTGTCTGGATTGCAGGTAATGGGAGGAAAAACAAGGCTGGATAGACAGGTCAGGGCCAGGTTGTAAAAAGTTTTTAAAATTAGAGTTTATTTTATATAAGGCAAAAGGAAATCACCGGAATTTGAGAAGAATAGATTGGTGTTTAAGGAAAATAATTTTGCTAACTGTGTGGAGGACGGAGTACAGTGTGGAGAACCTTCAGGTAGCAAGACTGGTAAGGACATCACTGTAATAATCTAGACAAGAGGTGACAAGAACTTGAGCTAAATTACTGGTAGCTGTGAGACAAGGCATGGCGTCAATGATTTGTAGCAGTTGGCCCAAATTCAACTCATTGGGACAAAGGGAAACTTTTAGTGAACCTCAGTTTCCCACAGACTGTCTCCCAGACACCTGAATGAGAACATACTCTGATTTCTTTGTCTATCGACTAGAATGATGCTAATAGCACTGCCTGGAGACAGGTCCTTGGTCCTTATATCCCCTCATATCGTTTTTTGGGTAACAAATGTGATTTAGAGGAATGGAGGGAAGGGTTGGAGATACAGCTTCTTTATTAGTTAGATTGAAAGGAAGTAGATTAGCTAGATTAAATAGACTAGCTGATCTTTAACCCCTTCCCCCACATTGATGACCTCAATAGGCTGCCTGGGAGACAGCCAGGTATTTTCAGTAATGTTGAGCGAACACTTTTGGGGCCGAATTGGACACATGCTGACAAAATGGGTACAGACCACTGTCCACTGTGTGAAAGGGCGAGCTCCTCTCCTTGGTTGCCTAACCCAATTATATTCACATCATTTGGGCATTTACTCCCAAGTGGAACTTTCTACTCCAGCCCAGGATTTCCCAGTGTCCACTGGTATATATTTATGATGGAACACATGATCCTCCTTCTATGGACTGTGATGTTGAAAGGTAAGTAGTGACATATTTAGTCAGGGTTCCCACAGCGGGATTTTCTGAGAGGATCCAAGTTGATAACTGGGTATACCAGTGCTAACTCACAGAATCTTTACCCTGATCAAGACGAAGAAGATTCTGTTACTTTAACTATGGGACCATCCAGCAGGTCAAAGTACTGACCCAGGACTCCTGAAAGAAGGCATGTTTGTATAGCATTGATCCCTGTCCCACCCGGGGCTCACTCTGGGAATGTGAGGCTTCTCTGGGTCTCATGTAGGTGAATTCAGATCTCTTATCAGTCTCATGTGGCATGAAACACAAAAACAAATTGATTACACAAAGAACACACGCAGGAACTGCACCTGAATCTTCTCTGTCAAGTCTCACCTTTCCCAGAAACCTGGACATTGTTTCAAACATATCAAAAGTGAGACTGAGATGTGCACATGCAGGGAAGGGACTTGGGGTTGCTGTAGAGTCAACTGACAGCCACTCACCACCAGCCAGTCTCACCTTTGCTTGCTGGAAACCTCACTTTCCTTTGCAGCAGGAGGAAGAACCAAAATACTCTTTTTATTCTCCAAGACCCATCTTTTAAGTACTAGAGGTAGATCTGCAAGTTATCTCGCAGCTTTAACTTTGTATGACTGTTTTAGGCTCCTGGCCAGGACAGCAAAGTATATGTAAAGTGGACCATTTGAGCCACAAAATAATTAATTGCTACATAAGACAAACATGAAGACAGGTACCTTACCATTAGGCATCCTCCTGCTTTAGACAGGAAAGTCATCTTATGTTATTTCTCTCTCATGTTTTAGTTCTTTGCTCTAAGCTACCCAGGTTTCTCCTTTTTGCTAATGTTTTTGTGGCTTTTCTAAAATTGTGGTCTGGAACTCCTGTGGTATATGTGCAATCTAGGTGTTAGGTAATGCCGATTTAAAATGTATATTCCAGCAGGAAGGGACATGAAAGTTATTTTTAAACTATAGTCACTTTTCTATCTCAAATCTCCAGATATTGTACCTTGGACAAAATAGAACATTCTAACTCTTGAGGTGATAAGATTTCTTACTTAATCTTATTTAAAATCATAGTTAATTGGCATTAATTACCTGACAAATAAAATTTGAGCTAATGAAAACCTAAAGTTTGGCCCATGTTCATTATGTTCACAAGGCTTTTCTTGAGTGTGCATTTTCTGAATTATTAGATTTCACTGTGTTTTATGATGATTATTTATCAAATTTATTGTATTTATGGGGATTCTCACTGGTTAAAAAACAAAACAAAACAAAACAACCTGTGTCCCTCTACCATGGTCTGCCGAGCTGAAAGCTTTCCCACATTAATTATATTTAAAAGGTTTCTCTCTACTATGAATTTTTTTATGTGCATTGTAAGTCTGCTTCTGCCTGAAGGCCCTTCCACATTCATTACATTTGAAGGGTTTCTCTCCAGTGTGAATTCTCTCATGTTCAATGAGATAGTCCCTCTGAGTAAAAGCTTTTCCACATTCATTGCATTTATAGGGCTTCTCTCCTGTATGAGTTCTCAGATGTTTACTGTAGGACGTGTTGTAACTGAAAGCCTTCCCACATATGTTACATTTATAGGGCTTCTCTCCAGTGTGGACTCTCTGATGAATAATAAAAGATCCTCTTAAATTGAAGTGTTTCCCACATTCATTACAATTATAGTGTCTCTCCTGAGTATGAGTTTTCTGATGGACACGAAAATAGCCCTTATTTCTGAAGGTTTTACCACAGTCAGTACACGTATACCGTTTTTCTCCATGTTTTTCCTGATGAGCACTAAGACCTCCACTATCTCTGAAAGCTTTTCCACATTCATTACATACAAAAGGTTTCTCTCCAGTATGAATTCTTTTATGTACACTCAGGTGACCCCCGTTTCTGAAAGTTTTCCCACATTCACGACACTCAAATGGTTTCTCTCCAGTATGAATCATCTTGTGCATTTTGAGACTTCCTTTTTGGCTAAAAGTTTTCCCACACTCAATACACTTATGGAGCTTCTCTCCCGTATGAATTCTCTGATGGTAAATAAAGGATGCTTTGTCAGTGAATTCTTTCCCACAGTCATTACATTTATAGGGTATTTCTCCGGTGTGAATTCTCTTATGTTTCATAAGGTATGTCCCACGACTGAAGGCCTTCCCACATTCGTTACATGAATATGGTTTCTCTCCCGTATGAATTCTTTCATGTTGAATGAGGACATAATTGTTGCTAAAGGCCTTCCCACATTCATTACATTTATACGGTTTCTCTCCAGTGTGAATTCGCTGATGTTCACTAAGGTTTCTCAGCTGTCTAAAGAGTTTCCCACATTCATTACATTCAAAGGGTTTCTCTTTACTGTGAGTTCGTTTATGTTCGCTAAGATGTCTAGACTGACCAAAGGTTTTTCCACATTCATTGCATTCATAGGGTTTCTCTCCAGTATGAATCCTCTGATGTTGATTAAGGTGACCTTTCTGGCTAAAAACTTTCCCACATTGACTACATTTATAGGGCTTCTCTCCAGTATGGATTCTCTGGTGTTTAATGAGGTATGAATCAATGCTGAAAGCTTTCCCACAGTCATTACACTTATAGGGCTTCTCTCCGGTATGGATTCTTTGGTGCTGAGTAAGATGCGCTTTACGCCTGTAGGCTTTTCCGCATTCGGGACATTGAAAGGGTTTTTCTCCAGTATGGATTCTCTGATGTGCAATGAGGCATGATCTGCTCCCAAAAGCTTTCCCACAGTGACTACATTTAAGGTGTTTTTCTCCAGGATGCATTTTCCGAAACTGAAAGAGGTCTGAATGATAATTGAGAGGCTTCTTGGATTTAAACTTACAAAGTTTCTTTCCTAAGGCAATTTTATTATGCTTAATAACATCTGAGGACTGTATGAGGATCTTGCCAATGGTATCAGACTGACTCTGCTGTTCTCTTATAGTAACATTCTGTTTTGGAACAAGAATTGACCCTACCTTGAAGCTTCTGGCAGAATTATTATGTTCAGTAACATTCAACTTATCAGAAATTATTCTGTGATTGAATGAAACTTGTGGGGACCATCTCTCCTGATTCTGTCTTTCCAAAGTGACCCCAAAATCCCAATTGTTTGGTAACCTGGAATCCCACATGGCACTCTTTGAACATCTCTCCTTGGATGATCCTTCCATAGAAATGCCCTCCTTCGAAGCTGTCTCTTTTTTTTCAAATCTGGTTTTCCAAATAACAGAATCTGAAATAAACAAGTGAGAGTGAATATCTTTCTATTTTTTGGTGCGAGAAGAAAGGAAATTGTTTCATAGTTAAGTTCTAGACTGGTGGCTTAATCAAGAACATCAGCTCTGGAATCAGATGACCTACATTCAAATCCCATTAGCTATGATGCTTCCTCCCTGTGGAACCTTGAGCAAGCTTTCTCAGGCCTTCATTTTCTTTTAACTATAAATGAGAAAGCTGGACTACATGGTTTCTGAGGCTCATTCTGATTCTGATTCTATGATCAGCTGGTAAAAGGGTATAATAAACACTATCAAGAAGCCAGGTGGTGCAGTGCTAGAACACTGGGCTTGGAGTCAGGAAGATCCAAGTTCAAATTTGGCCTCACACACTTACAACATGGGTGACCTTGAACAAGTCACTAAACATTAGTTTCCTAATCCATAAAATCGCAATGAATAATAGCACTTCCCTCCTAAGATCTAATAAGATACTGTAAAATATTTTTGAATTATAGTGCGTGTTTTGTACCTCCCTTCTTCATTTTTAACAAGAGTGAGCTCTCTTGCAAAGTACTTAGCTGCCTGAGATTAAATGTTTATTTTGCAGTAAAAGGAAAAATTTAACTCATTTGTTTTATCTCATCTATCTTAAGAGTGATATCATCTGGGAATGTCTAATTGCTAAAATAAGACCTGAAATCAGACACAAGCAAACCTTAAGAACACATTATTATTATTATTATTAATTACTGAGGCAATTAGCCAGAGTCACAAAGCTAGGAAGTGTTAAATGTCTGAGATAAAATTTGAACTCAGGTCCTCCTGATTTCAAGGCTGGTACTCTATCCCCTGTGCCACCTAGCTGCCCCAAGAACACATTATTATTGAATTGATGACCTGTGAACATTTAGAAAAGCTGCTGGTCCTTAAATTCTGCATAGATTCACTAAGAGAATACATGAAAGTAACTTCATTTCTTTCAGTAAAGATATTTTTGGATTTCTGGATGAGGAGATATATAGATATCAGCAAACCATATGAAAAAGTCTCTGAAGATATCTTTGTAGAATATAAATCTACTAGCAGGACTGTTGAGTGTGAATAACGCTGGGTATGAATAATCCTGTTTCTTATATAATTTCACATTTTCCAAAATAGTCCCACAAGCATGTTCTACCAATAGTGAATTTTTTCAATCTGTATGCCAATCTGACACACTAAAATGATATACCTTCAATCATTAGTGTTTAGTTCTTCTCTTTATTTGTTATTCTGAAGTCCCATCTTTTGAAAACTTCTCTAGCATATCCTTTGATCATTACATTACTGGAAAATGGCTCTTAATCTCAGATTTGACATTAGATAATGTTAGGCTTTTAATATGAAAATTTAATGCAAACATCTCGCCCTCATATTTATTTATCTTTTCTATTGTAGCTGCATTGCATTCATTTATGTAAAAGTTTACTTTTATATAAACTTAATCATCTCCTCTGTCTTTTGCAATTTACTCAGTATCATGTCTAGTTAAGGATTTTAGCCCTATCTGTAACTATGAAAGTGACAAACTTCCATTCTTCTGTGGTTTTTTAAAGATAGGATTTTAGTGTTTATTGTGTATGAAATTGAAAATTATTGTGGCATAAATCCATTTTAGTTTCTTAAATTTTCCTAGAAGAAATGTCTAATTGTTAAGGGGTTAATCGTGGAAACTACAACTAAATGACACACTGGTTTTATGCATGGCCCCTCTATCAAAAACATTTATCAATTTAAAAAAGCTTCCTCCATGACCATGCTGAAGAAATATTATTTGGACAATAGGGGGACAGCTAAGTATGTCTGTCCTGTTACAGACAGGCTAAATTGGATAATTCTCAAAGGCCAGCAAATAACGGATTAACTTGGAGCTGTGCCCTTTGGCTCTCTACTTTTCCCTTTAGTCTTCAACATTTTGTATTGACAAATTAGCACCCAGGTCAATTTTGGATTCTAAAATTATTTTATTTTAAAAATTCTACTGCTAAATTTTATTTTGACATGTGGAAATTCCACTGTTTACTGATCCTTAGAACTCATCATCCATATATCTGAATACTGTAAGCAGAAGCCTTGTGTAGAAGGTAAGAAGGTAGATCTGGCCTATACCTTCCCCTGTAGCTCCTGGGCCCAGGAGGGCGAGAAGCAGGGAGGAGGGATCTGGAAAATGCTGATGCACCATCTGGCCAGGAAAGCCAGGACATCAGCAAGGAAGGCCTGAGCCCCAGGTGACATGGAGGCCTTGGACCTCATGCTGAAGGAGAGAGGTGAGGAAGGTGGAAAGTTGGGGCTGGGAGCTGCCCAGGGGAGCAGACCCCTGCAGGGCTATGGCCTGGCAGGTCAGCAGTCTCTTTGAACTCTGACTTTCTCTGTGCCTTCCTTCCTTCCCCAGATCCCATCATGTACACGGTCTCTAGGGATCATGGAGGGAAGCAAAGCCAGGGTGACAGTCAGACGGGGAGCCCAGGGATGGGTCCACAGCTTCAAAGTCCAAATGAGGGCCCAGAGCGGGCTGAGGGTGTATGCAGACGTGTCTGTGGCTGGATTCTGGGGTGACAGCGAGGGGGGAGGGAACAAGGGCACAGACTGCCGAGAAGGCATCTGCACAAGGACGGGAAGACCACAAGCCCGGCCCTGAGCCCCTGGGACAAGGATAGGAGCGGGGCCCACACCTGCAGGGCTGTGCCCCTGAAGACTAGCAGAAGGGGCTGAGGGTGTAGTGGGGAGCCAGCCCTGTGGGTCAGGCTGGGTCTGAGAGCTGTGGTCCCCCATAGAGTGAATGTCGGGGCACCCGTGGTCACGACAGGGCCTGTTTCCTTTAGGTAAGGAGGCCTAAAATCTGAGCACGGCAGAAGTGAAGAGATGGCTGAGCTGGAGCGCACGGGGAGGCTCCAAAGCACACGGAGGCAAGGGCAGGGGGTGGCGTAGAAATGCCTCAAAGGGCAAGTGGCGGGTAAATGGTACAAAAGTTCCAGAAAGGAAACCGCTGCTTTGTTCTTGTCGATGCCATTTGGAAAGGATATCGATGGGCTGTCAAACATCCAGGGGAGGAACCAGAATGAAAAAGGGCCCGAAGATCACACAGTGTAAAGGGGGAGAAAGTGAGTCAAGAAGAAGAGAAGACTTCAGGGGCCGGGACAACTGTTACCACGAGGAAGAGACTCATTTCATTTGGCCACAAGGCTGCAAATAAGCTCATTCAGGTTCAGGGGAGGGGGGGTCCGACACATGGAGCTGCCTCAGAGATGAATGGGCAGCCTTGGAACGGCGGGCCGACTCTCCCTGGGGCTTCTCCAACCAAATGCTGGCTAAGTAATGACCAAATATGTCATAGAGGGAAGCTTCCTTTCAACGGAAATCACAGCTCCTTGAGGTGCTGAGGGAAGCGGGAGCCTAAGAGCGAGTGTGTGAGTGTTGGGGGCAAAGGAAGGAAAGGCAAGCCTGGAACTGTACAAAGGGCAAGGAAAACTTGTTTGTTCACAATACTGGCCAGCCCTGGGTGCGAATGAGGACGGAAGGAACGGACATATGAAGGAGGAGGCCACGTTCGCTTCTTCTGGGCGGGAAAGCTTCCATTTAGGGTGCTGAGCTCTAGTGGGCATCTAGGTGGGGCCTGTGTACGGAGACGGGGCCAGACGAAGGAAGACCTGGCATATCCAGCCTCAGACACTCCTCACCTTTGTGACCTTGGACAACTCATTCATCCTGCTCGCCTCAGTTCCCTCATCTGTAAATTGGGCAGGAGAAGGAAATGGCAGAACCCTCCAGTATCTCTGCCAAGAAGACCCCAAATGAGGTCCCGAAGAATTAGACCCGATTGAAAGCGTGACCAGCAAGCTCCAGTGTCTTACATGGTTCTTGCACACAGCATTTCTTTAATACTTCCTGACTGAAGAGGAGGAAACAAAGCTGGAGGGATGAGAAGGGGAGGAAGGCTGAGCCTCCGACAAAAGGAAGACAAGGGCGACGGGGCCGCCCAAGCTCAGGAAGGCCTCGAGGAGGTCCCTCAGACAGGAGACCTCAGCAGACCAGCCTCCACCACTTCCCATGTCTGGGCCTCCAATGAACTTCCCCACCTACCATTCAGGGGGACCCCCATCTGACTGACTCCCTCAGCTCTCATTGGCCAGGACTTCCCTCACTCACCTTGACAAAGGCCTCGCAGGGCTTCTCTCTCGGCTATCCACGGCGCTTCTCCTCTCTCCAACTGGGAGATCACATGAGGCTTGGGGGCTGGTAGACCTCCTGGCAGGGAGAGCAAGGGGAAGTGTCATTACAGGAGTAACCCCAGATTCCCTACAGCCTCTTTCTCTCTGACACACAAAAAGGGCCAGAAGGACATCCTATCCCAGCACTGCTTAGATTTTTTCCATGAGAAATTTTTATGTGACCCTGAGTAAAAAGGCACAGAAAATAGGTATACATATCAAACATTTCCTGATAATCAATCATGATTTTGTGACCCCTCACATTCAGGTATGAGACCCCACATGGGGCTACGAGCCACAGTTTTAAGAAGCTGGGCTCCAGGTGTGCTGCTCCCAGGAAATATGGAACTAAGATCACAGAGTCCATGGAACCAGAGATTCTGAGCTGGAAGGGCCTGCAGGGGCCAGCTGGCCTCACCCCTTTATTTCACAGATGAGGAAAATGAGCTGATGTGGAATCAAAGAAAATCGGTGGGTTTTGATCCTGCCAAGAGGAAGGAAATCTCTGATGCCTTCAGGGGTCTACAATGGGATTTCAGGGGACTACCTGAAGTAGAAGGACTACCACAAAGCTGATTCCAGTTACATAAATCAAAGACTCTTTCCTTGGGACCAGGAAGGAACCACACTGAGCTCCCTTCTAGAGGGACAGAGACAGGCAGCACACACCGTGGCCATCATGCTGCTCCTGGAGTGTAAGCTCCTCAAAGGCAGGATTTTGCTCCTTCCTGAGGCTGTCCCCCCAGCATCACATCACAGAGGTGTTTAATCCATGCTGGGGAGTCACCGCTCAGACACTCCTAAAGCATGGGGCCAAAGGAAGGGCACCTGGTGTCTGCCTCTACTTCTAGTGCCGGGCACGTGGAAGCCCCTTTATAAAGGCTTGTTGATCTGCAGACTCTGGAACTGAGGTTCCCTTCTCAGTAAAATGGGGATTATGGCAGTACTGACCTCACAGGTTTGGGGTGGGATCAAATGAGGGAACACGTGGTTCGATACAAATGTCAGCCATGGTTCCCATCCCCGCCACCATCCAGGACTGCCCCTACACACTAAGGCAAGACCCCACAGTACTTCTGCCATGTCACAGCCTTCGCAAGTAAGAACCCACGGCCAGCCCAAGGGACAGACACATCAGCTCACGGGGCCAAAGCATCCTTACCAAGGGAGACAAAGTTCTGGTAGTTCTCCAGCATCACGTCTCTGTACAGGTCCTTCTGGGCCGGCTCCAGGTGCCCCCACTCCTCCTGGGTGAAGTCCACGGCCACATCCTGGAACGTCATCAGTTCCTGAAAGAGCAAATGTTTATGCTTCCTCAGGAACCATGTATGGCGTGGCCCACGAGGGCGACAGGAAACCGGCTGGTTCTAGGAACTGTCTGTGTTCCACCTCGAATGCTTCTAGGGGCCTCACCTGGTACAAAATTCGACTGTCACAGAGTCAGCACTAAGAGCAGCAACCACGGCATAAAAACTCCTTTCTAAACAGACGTACCGCATTAAGCAACGTCCAAACTCATATTTTAGGCAGAATAAATAGGATGGCCACAAAGACAGTTAATAATATGATATATACTACAAGGTGCCACTGGCTCTAATTAACATCATCTTGTTCCCTGTCCCCAAAACTACTTCTGTTATTACAGGTATCCAGAAGACAGATTTACTCTGTTTGTTACAGATGGGTGTAGGGGGCCACAGATGGGGGGCGTAACTCTGGGTGAGGTATAAGACCCTTCAGCCCAGAGGGAACCTGCTGACAATGCCTGGTTCGGCTCCCCGTCTCCCCTAAGGGCTCTCGGCCTTCCTGAGGACTCAGGGGGCGGTAACTACCCATGTTGTGATTGAGGCAGAGTGATGGCAGGTGGCAAAGAGTCATCTGCACACAATAACAAGTTGTTTATGGGTTTGCACAAGGGCAGTATATCGTTAGTGCAAATGCAGTGCATGAAGGGGAATTAAGTAAGGACATCAGGGTCTATAAGGCTGAGAGAATTTGGAATAAATGGACTCCATGTCTGACCATCCACATGAGTCTCGCCTCATCACTCCTCCTCTAAGAGCTAGAACTTGGGCTGGTACCGAGATCTCCAGACACAACAGATGGAGGAAAAAATCCAGCCATGACAAATGGGTGGATCAGGAGAGCGGTGAATGTGAATAAGTTTTCATGGGGACTACATTCTACTAGGCCTTAAGAACAGGGGAAATTTCAAGAGCCAAAAATGAGAGCAGGAAGGGCATTAGAGAACTGAAAAACAGCCAGGGTTAAGCCATGTTGGAAGCAGGGGGATACTATGGGGACACGGCACAGGGTCTAGTTTGCAAATGAGAAAAGTGATGAGGTTGGAAGATTAGAGAATGCCAGCTTCTGGCCTGAATGATCAAGCAAAGGAAGAGTAGAGCAGAAAGCTGAAGTAGGGTGTGGAGCACGGGGTTGGGGTGGGGGCACGGGCAGCTCCGGCAGCACCACGATGGACGCCTGCCTGAACAGAGAAGGAGATGGCTGCCCCTCAATCTCCAGCCTCCACCGAGTCTTGACTCCTCTTCCATTTGATATTCCGACAAGAACTTGAAGATAAGCATCACATCTGCCCTCCATCTTGTCTCCTGAGGGATACATCTCTCTAGTCCCTTGAGCCAATCACAGGCTGATCTGAGGCCAAAGGGCGCCGAAGTCTTTCCCCGTCCCATGAGGGTCCCCGTGGACTCCTCTCTGAGTTCCTTGAACCTACACTGATCTGAGAGGAACGTCCTGGTGAGAGATGTCATTCTGCCATTTCTTGGGTCCCTTCTGTCCACTAGTCCTAGGAGCCAAATGATGGTCATTTGGCTCTCTCTCGTAAACCAAAGGAATCATGGAGCCCATCACACTTATATACCCTTGGAGGAACAGATGTTCCTGACAGGTGGCAACTCTGACGGGTTCACCATGAATGAGAAAATGAATATTATAATAAGAGGTGAGCTTATTCGAATGAGTGGCTGGGGAAGCGACTGGTAAATCACTCACGAAGAGAGACTCCCATCAATGAACCCAGGCCATGAACAAGGAACGATGGCGAGGTAAGAACTCCCCCTAGGTAAGATGGTCCAGGTGGGGCAGGGTGAAAAATGGCCCCGAGAGGCTGGACACTGAGGAAATAAGAAGGAAAAAGCCCGGATCTCCACCCCTCAAATAGTTATCAATATAAGAGAGAAACGGTCATTTCTCTAAGCCCATTCTCTGGCCGTCTGCCATCACAGGCAGGCTAAGAACCAGTTTACTTTCGTCTTGGTTACATCGGCGGCAGCTAAAGCCTGTATGTCCGGGAGGCCAGCCCCTTCTCCGCGCTGAGCCAGGCTGGGCCTGTTGCAGGGCCTAACCCCAAAGAGCCCAGACTGTATTGGAGAATTTTAAAATCCACTCCATGGTATAAACAGGTCTCAGAGGAGGGCTGGGCACTGTTCTAGGTGCCAGGGATACAGATGCCAGGAGATGACTCTTGTAAGAAGCTTATGGTCAAATGGGGGAGACAACGAGTAAATAGAGGGACAACGGCCTCTGTCCTCAAGGAGCCTGCTGGGCTAATGGGGAGACAAGAGGCAAACGATGATGGACGAGCCGACGACACAGACTGGGGACGTCCTCATGGGCAGGAGGAGGACCAGGGGGGGCCTGTGGTCAGAAGTGGGCTGTCCCTGAGGCTGGGAGGAGCCAGGAGGCAGAGAGGAGCACGGACCTGCCTGGAGGTCTGGTGTGAGGAGCAGCAGGAGGCCACCATCACTGGATCAGATACTGGAGGAGAGGGGCAGCCATACGAAGAGGGAAAGGTTAATGAGCCGGCGAGAGAATCTCTTATCCGAGCCTGGGGACTAGGCCATAGGCAGGGACGGGTCAAGATCCAGTTTTAGGACAGCTAAGTGGAGGACGGATGGAGTGAGGAGCGACCTGGAGCATGATGACCCAGCCATGGTCCGGCGGGGAGGTGACGAGTGGTCAGGGGTGTCAGAGGGAAGAAGAGGGCTCAGAGATGGTACAAAGGAGGACTTGGGAGGACTCGGTGGGAGGTGAGGGAGGATCCCGGGATGACGCTGAGGAGCTGAGCCCGGGGCCCTGTCTGTAACAGGGAAGCCTGGAGTGGGTTTGGGAGAAAAACACCATGAGCTGGTCTTGGCCACGTCGAGTTTAAGAGGCCTCTGGGACATACAGACAAGACTGAGCCTTGTCTGAGCCTGGAGGCCAGAGATATTCTGGCTGATCCAGGAGGAAATCTCCCAGTGAAGGAGAACGGAAAAAGAGGCCATGTGACTGAGAGCCGGCAAGGGAGATGGGGGAGCGGCCAGAGAGGCAGGAGCAGCAGGAAGGACTCGGGGAGAAGGGGTTCACCAGCAGGGAAGAGACCCCTGGGAGATCTGCAGGGAGAAGGCGGAGGCTCTTGGCCAACCTGCAGAGAGACGGGAACCGAGGAAGAGGGAAGGCAGGGGAGGCCCCTGCTGTCGGCGGCCATCTCCTGTGCCGAGCCACAAACGTGGGGGGGTCTCAGCTAGCGGGGCGACAGAGGAACCGAGAGGGGGCTCCTAGGGAGAAGGCGAGGGCCAACAGAGAGGGAGAGAGGGCCGACGGAGATCTGCGGGCAATGATGTGATGGGGGAGGGGATCTTGTCTGGCGGAGGGACTGTCTTGAAAAATACAAGGACGTCTGGGAGGGAAGGCACTAGAGGCACGGGGGAATCACACAGAAAATGGTGCATCTCAGAGGAAGAGGAGGACTCGGATCTCTTCAGTAGAGTCTGGGGGAAGGAGGACAGAATAGCAGATTATGCTGAGGGACTCGGAGACAAAGAATATAGAGGGATGAGGGGGGAGAGAGGAAATGAAAGCCTCCCTCCCCCACCATCAAATGGCCTCAGAGAGAAGATAACAGATAGTCCTCAACTAAAGGAAGGGCAGGAGTAAGGGAGGAATTCCCTTCTGCCCTGGTGCAGGGCGGCCAGGGCTGAGGAACATAAACATGTCATGTTCCCCATCAGAACAGCAGGGGGCCAATTCCTTCGGCTGAGTCCAATGCTCCTGACTAGGAACACAGGAAGTGGTGCTGCAAGAGGAGGGGGAAAAGGAGGAGGAAGAGGAGGGTAATCCAGGGCTGAGGTTTGGCGGGAGAAGAAAGATGAGAGGGTAAGAAATTGCCGAGGAGAGAAGAGCATGGAGGTGAGAGGCTTAGCTATGGGCTGGGGCTGCTATTAAACAAGCTAGAACAGCCATGGAGAGAATTGAATGGGGGAATCAAGGCTCACGTCACTTTAAAATGCACTAAAACCTCTCTAAAAAGCAGATCACAAGAGTGGCCAGAGAGATGTCGCTGGTAAATGGAAAATGGCAGAAAATATGGGGGCCGTTTTATCAGCTCCAAGGCAAGAATCTAGAGATAAACAATCTGCCCAGCAAATAGCCCGATTCTTCCCTTCCCTGAACTCGTCATGATGTCTATTGTCTACATCCCAGAGACAGGTGATGGGACCCTTGGGCCGTGTTGGGTTTGGGGACACGGGGGACCTCTGACACATCCCAGCAGTGAGACCACTCTCGGTATAAATGGGGCTCTACACAGACACAGAAAACCCCCCGTGACACCCAGAGCACACATCCTGGACATACTGGCCCTTCCATGGGGACCTTTAATCATTTATAGTCTTAGGGAATCTGACTTTCCATTTGGAATAAGTATAGAGCAATTACTTTTTTGTGGTATGTGTCTTTCTTCCCTAACAAGATTAAGGGGATGGTTTATTTCACAGCATTTGGCTCGTACAGCACACAGTTGTTTCAAAGAACAAACAAACGTTTCCCAAGAGAGAGAAGGGCACTAAGTAAAGGGAAACATTTCTGACACACTGAAGCTTAATGGAAAAAATCCAGGGCAAAGAGTACAATGCCCTCAGTTCTTAATAGAGCCTCTAAAACTGGTGATTCTGAATGAAACACCTAACTTCCCTGGACCTCAGTTTACTGTTATATCAAATAAGAAAGTTGGACTCTGTGACCTCTTCTGGCCCTAATATCCACAAACTCTAGGAAGTCCATGTTGCCAGAGTCCTTAAAGGGAGACTATTCCAGGTTTTGGTTAGTCATCCCTGGACGGGACTTGACAAGGGAAGGAGAAACAAGGAACATGTCAGGAGAGAGAAGAAACCATAACTCACCAGGGATCTGGCCGTCAGGAGCCCAGAAGTCATTCCCTCCTCCTCCACTTCCCTTTCTTGGAAGAAGGCAAAATGTGGAGAAACCAGCACTGAAGGAAAAGAAAGAATTCATGAAGGAGACCAGTCCGCGCCTGGATAGAGCCAAAGTCGTCGGGGCGAACCTTCTAACACTCTGGCCAAGACGGGAGACACCCAGCATTCCTACAGAGTAAGAGACCAAAAGGCAGCCTAGAATCAGAGAGCAGGGTCGGGGACCACGTTCTCAGGGCTCCGAACCTGCCCCTTTGATCATGTAATAGGGACCGTGGGACAGAACTATGGAAGCAGAACTGGAACATGTCGGTGCAACGAAAATGCTTCACCCTAAATTCTGTGTGATGCTGAGTGTACAAATCAATCTCTTTGTGCCTCAACTGCCTACTGATGGAACAAAATTTTCAGTCCCTTCATCCGTTACTATGATGTGTGAAAAAATGAGTCTGCTGAATTCTTTGCAAAAAATAGGAATAGGAAGATCAGCTGAGGGAAAAGAGCGTCAGAACACTTACTTCTGAGGCCACTGCTGATCAGCCAGGACGTTAGGAAGGCTCCAGCCACTGTGGGCAGGAGACTGAACTAGGTCACAACTAGATCAAATGATAATGGTCTCAGCTCTGAGGTTTTCCCGCACAGACTGAAAATAAACAAAAATGACAAAAGTCGGAAAGGGTCCACGTAGAAAGCTCAGAAAGACAGACAAACTAATACATTGCGGGGGGGAGGGTCTTGAATCACTCCAACATTTCTGGAAAGCAATAGTCCATAAATTTCACCCAGAAATTCCACTGCTGAACACACATACCCCAAGGAGGTCAGAGACAGAGGCAGTTCCATGTACATCAGAATACTCGTAGCAGCATCTTCTGAGGTAGCAAAGAACTGGAAATAAAGTCGATGTTCATTGCCTGGAGAATGGCTGAACAAATGATACTACAAAAATGTGTTGGAATATTAGTGTTGTAAGAAAAAAATGAACATGAAAAATCTGAAGAAACACAAAAAGACTTTATGATGGAAATCAAGACAGAATCAAGAAAACAAAATACACAATGACTACATAAAGGACAGGAGTTTTGGTTTTAGGACATTTGACCAACAACAGCATGTAAGTCTGGTCCTGGCTTGGCTACCTGGGAGAGGGAAAAGGTTACGTTACATAAAAAAAACATGAAGTAGGAAGAAAATGGAAATAAGATAACTGAGATGAAAGGCACAGTAAATGTTGGAGATTTGGGAACAGAGAAACACAGAAATGTAATGTTTGGGTAGTTGTGAATTGTTACAACTGTCAGCAGAACAATTTGGAGTTATACAAATAAAGTGATAAAAAAAGGTCCATATCACATGACCTAGAGATTCCACTGCTGGGTATATAGCCCAAGGAGGCCTTATACACTGATACTCCTCACAGCACTTTTTTTGGTAATCAAGAATCGAAAACAAAGCAGAAAACTCACAGACTGAGCAAAATTCAACCAACGGCAGGACATGAAAGTAATTGAACGTGTCTAGGTTGATGATGAGTCCAATGAATTCAGAGAAAGCTGGACAGATGTATGTGGAGGTACAGACACAATGAAGTAGAGACATAAGAACCTCCACAATGGAAATGTAATGTTGACATAACATGTTCAATTTGGGGCCCAAAGCAGAGTTTGGAGGGATACCTCCCCTGCGGCTCCACAGAAGCTGGAGACTTTGAGTGTAGAACATTGCATCCATTGGCAGAGTGGTTTTGACATGTTAGCTAATGTTGCCAAATTATTTTTTCTCTTTTTTATTTAAAAAACAAAAACAAAAAAAACTTATAATGGGTGGCATTCTGGGAGAAGAAAGAAAAATGAATGATGAGATAAATCTTGTCAATTTGAAAACAAAGAAATTCATAAAAAATCTAATGCAAGAAATCCCTTTATGTGGTTAATAGAATGTGGGAACATCTTTTTTTTTTTTTTTTTTTTTTTTAAGCCTTATTAACAGAGCTGCAGTGAAAAAGGCATTACAGAAAAAAAAAAAGGCAAAAACCTGGGAGCAAGGAAATCCAGGAAGACCTGCACTCACACTGCATCTCGGTTACTAGCTGTATGAAAACTGGACAAGTCACTTAAACTGTCAGCCTCCATTTCCTCATCTGATACATAGGGATAACAACAGCATCTGCTTCATTACACTGTTGTGAGGATTAAATGAGACCATATTTGTAAAGTGCTTTGCAATCTTGAAGTGTAGATCAATGCTGACCTGGATTCTAGCCCTAGGTTTGGCCATGGGTGCTAAATAGATCACTGGGTTTCTCTTTGCAAAGAGAAAATGATGAGGATACAACCATGGCCCTCTTTGAATAATGGTTCTCATGAGGACAAAATGAGATAAATGACACGAATGTATTTTGATAGGAGAAAATTAGCTGCAAAGTCCAGGAGGGCAGAAATGTTTGCAGGGTAGAGCGTATGGGAGAGGCTAAATGTGGGCTTCCCCACTTCCCAAAGCAGAAACAGCAAATCAGGCTCACCTTCTGAACAAACTGGCTTGGAAAGTAGATTCTGCACACAGTAGATTAGGAGAAGGAAGAGGAAAGACAGAGAAAGGAGAGAGAGAGAGAGAGAGATGGGGGAGAGATCAAAGGGAAGAAGAGACATACAAACAGACAACTATTCCCTATTTCACTTGTTTATTGGAGCAGAGTGAGCCCATGACTTGGTCCTTCCCTGTAGGTTGTAGAAGATTTTTGAGGGGAGCATAGCTTTCTATGCCTGAGAGTTATGAGAAACAAACATGAGGAAGCCAAATACCCTTGAACTTCCCCACAGAGAATATGTCCAAGTAGAGGGTGGAAAACCTGGGGGTAAGTCGCAGATCAGATCAGCCAGAAGATCCAAGAGCAGAGTTGGTGGAAGACAACCTAAGGGAAAACCCAATTCCATTGTGTGTGGGAAGGGCTAAGACTAGAAAAAGAAAGAATAACCCAGGTAAAGAAGAAATCCGTATACCCATCTGAAAAAAATCAATGTGGGGAGTTAGAAGTTGATTTCTTTGAACCCAAGTGTAAGACTTTATTCCTATTAAATTTCATACTCCAACATTTGACCCAAGTTCTTGATTTCCAATGTTAAGTACAGAAGTCTAAGCTACTCCACTGGAAACCTTCCAAAGTAACATCAGACTGCTATGATGGGCCTTTTTCCCATGAACTCACAGACCTGGCAAAAAGGCTTGAGAGATAATAATGATGGGGGATTTCAATTATCCAGATACCTCTTGGGGATCTCTGCTAAAAGCAGAATGGTTAAAATTTGGTGACTGATGATTTTCTCCTTCGAAAGGTGAAAGAAGCAATAAGATTCAGTTCTGGTCATGACTTTCACAAATGTAAAGAAATGTGTTGCTTAAGTGGAAATGATGGAAATCTTGGAGGAAAATTACCAGGTAATCTTAGAATTTGTGAAACAGGAAAGGCAGGATTTCACAGAAGAAAATTCTGCAGAGGAAGTCAAGCAAGGAAGAATGAGGGAGAGGAAAGAATGAAATCCTGAAAATACAAAGGGAGAAAATTCTGATGGAGCAGAAAAGGGGAAGTTGGCTAAAAAGACCAATGTGGATATAGGAGACAGAAGAACAATAAGAACTAACAATGATGGCTACATAAATAATACTTGAAATATAAAAACTCAGTACAAAGTGAACTCATTGAGGTTCACAAAGGAGTGTTTTAGATGTAGTGGGGGGAAAAGGCCCATCATAGCAGTCTGATGTTACTTTGGAAGGTTTCCAGTGGAGTAGCTTAGACTTCTGTTCTTAACATTGGAAATCAAGAACTTGGGTCAAATGTTGGAGTATGAAATTTAATAGGAATAAAGTCTTACACTTGGGTTCAAAGAAATCAACTTCTAAAAAATTGACAAGGCATGGTGAGACAGGAAGCAATTTGTCTCAGATGAAACAGGGGACCCTGTGCACTGTAAAGCCACCACTGAAATATGGCCACATCACTATCAAGGCGGGGGTGAGAACTCATACTTCACTGGGAGAGGCGTGACATCCCCAGAAAGGAGGGGAGAGCCAGATTCTGGCCGAACTCAGATTCTATCGGGAGAGAACTACAAGGATAAACATCAGGTGACAGACTTGCGGATGCTAAGCTTGCACCAAAAAGAGGCAGGATTCCTGCCTGGTGGAAGAAAGGAGGAGGCTGCCTTCCCCTGTAAGGGACGTTTTCAGGTGAGGATGATGTCATTCGCTAGTCAGAGGTGTATGGAAGGGCTACACTGGGAGCTGGAGGTGGTCTCGGAGGTCTCTTCCATCTTGGAGAGTCTGTGATGTGAAGATAGTGACCTTATTCTATTCTGATAGGGTCACCCGTTTGCTAGCTAGAGGCAGCAAGGCGTGAAGCAGCTGGGAGACCACAAAGCGCAGAGGCCGCTGATCTCGGGAGCCTGGGAGCCCTGAGTTTGAATCCTGCGGTGGTCACTTACTAGCTGTGGGATCCTGGGCAAGTTCCTTCAACTTGCCTCTCTCAGAGAATGTTGGGGCTCAGTGAGGCCATACAGTAAAGCACTTTACAAAGCTTCAAGCTTTAATAATTTGGTGACTGATGATTTTATCCTTCAAAAGGTGAAAGA
This sequence comes from Antechinus flavipes, assembly GCF_016432865.1. Taxonomy (NCBI): domain Eukaryota; kingdom Metazoa; phylum Chordata; class Mammalia; order Dasyuromorphia; family Dasyuridae; genus Antechinus; species Antechinus flavipes. Next base: position 625,428,904 of record NC_067400.1, on the reverse strand, counting down.
GTCAGTAAGACTCAGTTCTGGTCATGACTTTCACAAATGTAAAGAAATGTGTGGCTTAAGTGGAGATGATGGAAATCTCGCTAACGGTACTTTAATAGCTTCTCCTGACAAAGCCACAAAATACATCATGGGCTATTTTTGACCTGCAGGTGGAAGGACCTAACTACAGAAATCGGCAGGACAGAGGGTGAACCAGCCGGCGGAGCTTCCTCGCGCGCGGATCACAGCCTGCGCCACCAATGCCAGGGCAGCTTTCAACTCTCGTGACCCTACGGCTCCGGGGTATGTTACACACGGGTCAGCGCCACCCTCTCCCGGGGGTGGCTGCGGGACGGACTTGTCGGGAGGTCCCGTCGTTAACCAGAAGCTGGGGGGCGGGGGAGGGAGAGAAGTGATGGCCGGAGGCATGGACTGCCCCGGGGGTCCCCTGTTAACCAGTGGCTGGGGACTCCGCCTGCTCCTTCAGCGCCCTCAGAGAAGGGAGGCTGCGGCTGCACCCCACATTAAATCCGCCGGCTTGGCAAAGCGGCGGTCCCGGGCTCCAATTGGACCCACGCAGGAGGCGGCCTCGCTTGCACGCGCAGCCCACTAAGCCTCCTTGTGACAGTCCCATGCGTGGCAGCTCACGCGACCACGGCCGGACTCGCATCCCTCCCGGGAGGTGCTGCCCACACTATCATAACCATAGCTTGTATTTTGCTCTTGTGACAACAGGGAAAGGGTCCCCAACACTGGCCAGCCCGAGCTCCTACTTCCTACAGTCACGTGCAACTTCCGCACGGTCACGTGCATCTTCCCTCAGGGTCACGTGTCCCCTTTCCCGCCCCGCCCCCGTCTCTTGGGGCTCACCGCTTTCTTAGCGCCTCAGGCTCGGCTTCTTTGAAATCCCGGGACACGCCCGCTCCTCCGCACCTGCCCCAACCCCCACGAAACCTGAGCTGTCTCCGGACACGCCCGACTTCAGAGAGTCCGACGCCCGGCCGCCAGGGCCGCGCACGCACGCGGGCACGCACCACGCAGTAGCAAGCGTGCGCGCGCACACAGCTGGAGCGGAGGAGCGGGAGTTGCGTCCCTGCCTTCCGGTCTCCTCCCCTTTTCTTTCACGCACTCACTTTCGCCACAAGCTCGGCCTCACTTCCGGGATCACGAGCTCCAGCGCCCCCTGGCCCTCTGCTGTGGGAAGATCAGCCACAAACGGCTAGGCACGACGCGGGGTCGTAAACCCGGCGTGTCTGCACAAATGCATCCTGGGAAACGTAGTCTGACTTCCCCCATGTTAATTTTCTCCGTCAGTTTCTTAAATCTAGAACTCAATAAAACAAGCTCTGATTTGTAGGGTTGGCCCATTTGCAAGGCTTACACTGGACATTTAACAATCAGCCTAGCAGGAGCCTGGGTCTCCTCCCAGCGCGGGCCTATCGGCCAAACTGCAATCCCAGACGGCCCCTCCTCTCTTCCTCTCCTGCGGAGAGGAGCTGGATGAGTCCTTGGAGCGTTGCGGCTGGGGCCACCACGTGTTTTGTCTCTACTCCGGTCACCGAAAGTGACCCTTCTCACGAGGGCCGATCCTCCTGCTTGTCCCCTTCATCCCCTCCCCCCCCAGCCTTCTCCAGTAGACTGTCCTCTGCGCTCCTCTCTCACCAGCTGCTCTTTCGCTTCATTCACTAAACGTTTATTAAGCACCTACTGGGTGCCAGACCCTGTGCTTGCTACGTGCTCAGTGCCGGGGAGACATGCAGAGGCACCAAGATGCTGACAGTCCGATGGGGGAGACCCACGCAAACATGTGCTGTCCACAGGCAAATCTCAGCATCCTCAGACTTCTGTGAAAAACAGACTCCCGAGAAAACCTTGTTTATTGCAAGAGAATAAAGACTTCCGTGCAATCCAAGGGACTCCCAGTCCTTAACAGGTTTACATTTTTATAGTAGCGCCACCAAGGGAGGAGGGAAACCAAGAAGGGGAGTGACATGGGAGAGGGACTGGTGCAGCAAAGATGGGGAAAACCGCGAGCACTCCCCGACGGGAGGAGTGAGGTAATGGCAAAAGCCTCCCGCTTTCCCTTGGGAAATTGCTAGACTTCTGGGTAAAGGATATACTGTATCCCACGCTGCTACTTTATCTCTAGCAGGTAGCCCTCGGACTTTGAGGTAGGCAAAATAATAACATAGTAACGTATAGCGTTGGATAATAATAAAATGTTGAAATGGCTCGGGTGATGTCTTTTGACGTCTGTAAATTGGATGTAAGGGAGGCAGATCTGCCCCAAGTCATCGACTTCATTCTCTCCTCCAGAATATTCAAAGTCCAGGGGCAAAACTAAAGTCAAAACCACTGGCAAGGGTTTGAAATGCAGTGGATGACCTTGGAGTCTTTGCTGTCTGGCTGAACTCTAAGGTCTTTACACAGCCTGCTTCTGGGGCCTATTAGCATAAAACTTTTATTCATCCAGAATAGGAGTTTAATAAATTTCTGTTGATTGATTAATCCTTTGGAATTAGAGAAGAAAACTAGGGGCAATGAGTAAAGTTACAAAGAGGGAAGTTCAGGGATGATATCAGGAAGAACTTACTCACAATAGAGCTATACAAAAGTGGAAAGAGCTGCCTCCGGAGGGAGAATGGTGGTTGTCAAGAAGGGACTGGATAGTCCACCATTCCTCCGGTCTGATGTGGCTGGGATTCTTTTCATGTGTAGATTGAGCCTGATGGCTACCATCTTTCCAATCCACACGTTCTGTGATTGGGGCTGATGGAGAAAAGGTCATTGCCCACAGGAGAGGTGGGAGCATAGAGATGATCAGGAAAAACTTCCTGGAAGAAGTGATATTTTAGGAATGTTTAAAACCTTAGGGCAAAAAGAAGGGAAGGGCATTCCAAGTATGGGCAATGTAGTGAATAGAAAATGCAGGATGTGTTCAAAGGGTGAGAGCTTGGAGATGGGAGCAGCTAGAATTCAGGGGTCCTCAAACTAAGGCCCGCGGGCTAGATGCAGCAGCCATTGAACGTTTATCCCCTTCACCCAGGGTTATGAAGTTTCTTTATTTAAAGGCCCACAAAACCAAGTTTTTGTTTTTACTATAGTCCGACCCTCCAACAGTCTGAGGGACAGTGAACCGGCCCCTTATTTAAAAAGTTTGAGGACCCCTGTAAATAGTATGATCTGAAACCTGACACTAATATAACTTCACTTAATGTAATTATGATTATGAATTTATGAAAAAAATATATTTGGCTTATAGTAGATTGAGGGGATTAAGCCAGGAAGTGATTAATAGTAGAAATTAAGCAAATCATAATGATTCCATCTTGTGACTTAATCCTGAAACTAACTTAATGCCTATTCAATTATGGGTCTAAACTAATGTCTGTCTTTCTAGAAAATCGTATTCAATTGTGAGAATTAGTAGAAAACCTTACTACATTCGAACCTAGCTCTGTGTGGCTAGAAAATGGTGCTATTTAGAGATCTTTAACCAAGGACCCAGGTAATGCTGACCCGAAACTCAGATCCAAAGATTGATGCAGGATTTTTCTGACAACTGTGTCTCTCCAGCAACCCATACGCCTTATCTGAAAATTAGCTTCCTATTAATCAATCACTCACTATTTCTAAGGGCCTCTGCCAAGTCCCATTGGCTACTCTTGTAGGTTTATACTCCTGAATCATGTGAAGAAAGTGGATGGACTCCTGAGTGGATGGCAGAACCCTCTGGTGACCTCAAGGTTTGTCTAGTATGGACCCAGAAGCCTCTGATACCCAGATGAAACAACTGACCTAAGATTCCAGATGAGAGCTGAGTGCCCCGTCTAGTTTTTTCCTCTTTCTTTTTTATGTGCTCAATCACCCAGGCCCTGATTCAAGAATATGCTGGCATTTTTTCCTTCTATATATTTTGGCCTCCTTCTCTTTTGTGTTTGTAATAAACAATGGCTAGACCAGATCTGTTGTTGTATATATTTATGCTATAAACCCTGTTGTGAATTTGCAATGATACTTGGGGCAGATTATCCTACCAGGTACCTTTAAGGAATTGATCTCCTGGGTTAGAAATGTACCAACCTAAGCCCACAAACTTGACATCTTTTTCTGGCCCAACTGGCCTCTCGTGGCATTTTGGCTCATGACTGCCTTTCCTTTAGTGGCCAGAAGGGGAAGAGTTACCTTGGCCAAAAGGGGAAATACCAGAATACTTTTAGGAGACATACTGTTTCCCAGAGCTATGCCCCAGCAAGCAAACTGTGCCCTGAGCTTGACCTAGCAACAGTCCTTTGCAAGATGAACTCAGTCAGTCACAGCAAAATTCTAGACTTATTTCACACCAGCACTAGGTAGTCCCTGAACTCGGACAAATACCTGCAGGAACTGTTTCAGTCATGAAACCCTACTCTGAACTAAGCTTGTCTTACAGTTTCTATTACCCCTCATTTATCAGAGCGACAGCTTAGTCATTGGTATAAGTATTGAGATTTTCCCATTGTCCAGTTTTCCTCCTTGCTTGCAAGCTATTACCCTCCCTGTGGGAAATAAACTTCTGTCTTGATCTCTGCACAATTGTTTTTGTTTGCTCTGACTAGTTGACTAGAGGTTTAATCCAATTGACAATAGCTTTGATTACTTGATCTGAAAATTATTTTTATAATTTTAAGCCAGCTCCCTATATATTTGAGAAATGAGGCCTTTACTAGCGAAACTTGCTGTAAATTCTTTTGCAATTACCATTAGTAATTGTGTTTTTCTTCATTTATTTCCTCCTGTTTATTCTACTCTCTCTCCTTTCACCTTGCCTATCCTTAAAAATGTTTTGCTTCTGACTATTGTCTTTCCTAATCCCTCCCTTCCCAACCTTGTCTTATTCCCTTCTCCTCTTACTTTTCTGTAGGGTAATATAGATTTCTGTATTCCAGCTGAGTGTGTTATTCCCTCTTTGAGTCAATCCTAATGAGAGTAAGATTCAAGTGTTCCTTCCCACCTCCCCCACCACTGTAAAAACTCTTTCATGCTTTTATATAATATAATTTACTCCATTCTATTTCTTCCTTTCCCTCTCTTCCAATGCTCTTTCTCAGGCCTTCCTTTTATTTTTATTTTCTTTTAAATATCATATAGATGTTTAGATAGCATATTCAACTCATACCTCTGAACTCTGTCCGTATAAGTTCCTTCTAACTGCCTTTATGAGTTACAAGTATCATCTTTCCCTATAGGAATGTAAACAGTTTAACCTTATGGATTCCTTTATGATTTTTTTTTCTTGTTTATCTTTTTATGCTTCTCTTGAGTTTTGTGTTTGAAAGTCAAATTTTCTATTCAGCTCTGGTATTTTTTACCTTTATTTGACAGTCCTTTATTTCAATGAATCTACATTTTTTACCCTTGAAGGATTATACTTAGTTTTGCGGGGTAAAGTATTTCTTGGTTGTAATCCTAGTTCCTTTGACCTCAAGAAGATCCCAATCCAAGCTCTCTCCTCCTTTAATATAGAAGCATACTTGATCAAGCTGTTGACTCTTTTTTCATAATTTTCTTGAGTCATGGTAATTTACTTTCCCAATTTTCCCTTTACTCTTATTTGATTTTGAAAATCCTTTTTGAGCTTTTCCATGATCCGAGACCAATTCATATTTTTCCTTGAGACTTTGGATGTATCAGTTTTAACTTTTTAATCTTCTAAATTTGTATTTTGATCATCTGTTACCATAGTAACTTTCTATGATCAGGATCTTTTTTGTTGTTGTTGTTTGCTCATTTTTCCAGTCTCTTTGAGTGAGATCTGGGAGATCTTTTTCTTACTGTCTTTGAGAGAAGTCCTTCACCCTTATTGCCTATATATATATCTATATCTATATATAGATAGATAGATAGATAGATAGAGAGATATAGATATAGATATAGATATGTATGTATGTGTATGTCCTTCACCCTTATTGCCTAGTATATGGATATATATCTATGTAAATATAGATATAGTTATGTATGTATGTGTATGTGTTATTTATCTGCATACTTATGTATGATGTATATGCATACTTACGCGTATGTATGTACTTTCTCTGTCTTGCTGTGGACTTGGATAAATGGGTTTCTTTACTACTTTCTATGTGCATATCAATTGTGAAACTGAATTTTTATGGGAAGGGAATCAAGCCTTGAATCTAAAGCTTGGAGTCGTGTTTCCCTCCGTTAATGAAATAGCAATCAAGCCTTTAGCTTGATTGAAAACCATATCTCTTGGATAGATAAGAAATCAACATGTTTCTTGCTTGGTATGTCCATTCTTTGAGAAGAGCAGGATGGATAAGCTTCTGATCTAAATGTTCTGCTTCCCCCTCCCTCACTCCACTTCTCTTAAAATGATTAAGAAAGACTTCAAGTAGAAGGTGTTTTAGCAGAAATTTGAAGGAAACAAAAGATCTGAGAGGTGATGGCGAGGTGGGTGTGCGCTCCAGACGTCAAGGACAACCAATGCAAAGGCAAGAGGTGGGAGATGTAACACCACAGGGGCTTGATGAATACTTGTTGAAGGAAGCTAATTGCTTGAGTATGAGAGGTGAGGAAGAGAGAAAGTTAAGAAGGACTCTCAGATTGGCACTCCAAGAGACCCTTTGATCCTTTTCTTTACTTCATTTCACATTTCAAATTTATCAACAAATTCAACCTTGTCCATCTTTCTCTGTGATTGTAATTCTCCTATTAACATCTGTAGCTTCTATCAATTGCTACTCCCATCAGTGTAGTTCAGGACTTCCTGACCATCGTCTGGAGGCTATTGCAATCTCTTTATTCTTTCCCTCTCCTTTTTAGTCCATTAGTCATGGCATTATCAGACTAATGTTCTTTATGCAGGAATACAAAACTAGTTTTGGAAGAGACTAAACATCACGTTGTCCAACTTCTCCATTTTTACAAGTGAGGAAATTGAGACCCGGGAATTTTAAGTGGATTTGCCCAAGGGAATGATGGCCGTATCTGGGATTCAAATTTGAATCTTATGACTCCAGAGCTCTTTCCATTGCAGCAAGCTGCGTCCCAACTCTTTCTCAAAAAAAAAAAAAAAAAAAAGTAGTGGCTTCTTTTTGCTCACTGAGTAAAGTTTAATCTTTTTTTATTTTTATTTTTTTTAAATTTAAAGTCCCTTTACCCTCTTCTTCAAGCTTTTTTTTTTTTTAATATAATATTCTTTTTCATTTTCCTTTCCCTTAAGATAATGAATGGGTCCTTCCTTGTGGATTCCCTTTGGCTTGGCCTCCATAAGCTCTTTGTTGGCTTTGTATGCATTCTTTAACACCCATTTTAAAAGCTAATTTTCCCTAAAGCCCCAAATCTGCAATTACTTCTTTCCCTTTCAGACCTCACAAAGCACTCCCCCCCCCCTCCTCCCCCTCGCCTTCCTCTTCCCCTTCCCCCTCCTCCTCCTACTCTCCTCTCCTCCCCGCCCCCTCCTCCTTCCCCTTGCAATTGGGGTTAAGTGACTTGCCCAGAGTCACACAACTAGGAAGTATTAAGTGTCTAAGGCAGGATTTGAATTGAGGTCCTCCTGATTTCGGGCGGTGTGTTATACAAAGCGCTAGAATTCTCTTAGCAGCTGTAGCCTATGGCCGAATCTTCAAACCTAAGCTACAGGAGGGGTACAGAGACCGTTCCCATTTTCCTCACTCTCTAGTCTGGAACCCTCCACACGATAGAAACTTAACAAATATTTCTGGAATTAAACTAAACCTCCCTCCCGAATATATACTGGGTTCCCCAGTTCTCTTTACTACACATATAATTGGACCGTGTACTTTTCTCTGGACTACATTTCCCAGAATTCTTCGGGGTGTAGTCTCTAATATGCCTCCATTTCCCCAAATCCCTGCAGAGTGAGTGACCGGCCCAGGGAATCCCTAAACTAGTGCTGGGGGAGCCCCCGAACGTCGTCCTAAGCGTTGTCCCGAGGACCGGGTTCAGGTGCGCAGGCGCAGGAGTGGAGGGGGAGGGTGCCTTGTTCCTATGACAGCCGAACCAGAGCCGGGGAGAACCCGGCTTGTGTGTGGCACGCGCCTGTGAGTGTGGGCGGGGCTGGGAACTGCAGTTATGCGCCCGGGGCTCCTGCCCATTGCCCCAACCCCTGCCGTGAGAATCCGAACCAAATAGATCCACAAATCTCTGGGCATCCAGAAATGACGGGAACTGGGTGGGAAGAGGCAGCTTAGCTGGAGGAGGGGGGACGGCTGGAGCTGGCCTTGGTACCAGAAAGCTCTGGGGCCTAGTCCATCTCTGATGCTTCCTGCCTGTGTGATCTTGGACAAGTCACTTCCATGGTCTAAGACTGAAGCGGTTCTTAACCCGTCTTTTCGTGGCTGTATTTCAGAATCATTGGGCATTTGCTGCATAGAACCATGGTTGTGAGGAGGGCGTGGCTGTCGAGGAGCCCGGGCTGGAGGTAGGGTCTCCTTCCTCCCCTGGGTCTTTGGCCTTTGACCTTGTGCTTGTGGGCTGCCTTAACGCTCAGCGCCCCGCACGGTCTCTTAGGACCAGAAGCTGGATGTTGTAGCTACTGACATGAGGGAAATCACTGATTTCCATCAACTTTCCTCCTCCCTTCAAAAAGTGAAGCAGCTGAAGGATGGAGACCTTGAGTATCATACCCAGAATCCCCCGCGACAGAGTGGGAGATTCTGAGAATGATCCTCTGAGCAGAGCTCCCTCCTCCCTGGGAAGCTGGGCTGAGATCTAAGGAGATCTGGCAAGGCTGTCTCTGGGCTCTGGGGAAATGGAGGTCCCAGCCAGCTAGCCTGAGGGATCGTTTCCTGCAGGCTCTGCGAGCTGCCCTCTGCAACTGGCGTATGACCTCTGTCCTTTCCCCCCCAGCTCTGGTTCCTCAAGATTTTGTCTTTCCCCCAATGAGAAGAGTGAAGGAGGAAGTAGAAGGAGGGACTTCTGGGCACCTGATGGTCAAGTGTGACCCCGGACAAATCTTATAACCCCAATTGCCTCAAAAAACAAAACAACAAAAGATGAATCAGTTTCTTATTCCATTCATTTTATTGGAACAATTTTCTCACATTTCATCAGGCAGATATTATATAATTGAGTCTATTTACTTTGTACCCCCTAAATTATTTTGTTTCTTTGTATTAACATTTATTGATGTGCTTTGTTTTGACACATATATTGCTTCCAAATAAACAATTCCTCTGAATCCATAATACTCTCTGATTAAAAAAAAAAAAAAAACTTCAGAAAATAGTTTCATGTAATGGATTGGATTCTTTTTGAGTTCCATTTCTTAATAGAAAGGATATATATTCAGACTCAGGATCAAAAATTGTACTTGGGTTTGACTTGAATTCAATTGTTTTTAGTATTTTCTATTGTAATAAGTATGTAAAAATAATATCTCTTTTAAATTTCACAACAACTCTGTGAGGTAAGTGCTATTATATTTCCCACTTTACAAATGGGTAAACTGAGTCAGATAGAGGTTTAAATTTTTTGTTCAGGGATACTTAACTAGTTAATGTCTGAGATAGGATTCAAACTCAGGTTTTCTTGACTCTGAGGCACAATGTTCTGTTTACCATGACACTTAGCTATCTGATTAAATAAGGAAATAAACCCAAACCCCAATAGATTTCTTTTGACTGTTGAGCCACTTGACAATATCAGGGGTTTTGATGAGGAGAGATGACCAAGAATCCACTCATGGCCATCTGGATTTTGCTGGAAGACCTCTGGTGAGGGGGACCTCACTACCTCCAGAGAAAGTGTGCTTGCCTTTTGGATCACTCTTCGAGGACTAAAGAGCTTTTCTTATCTCAGATCTAAATGGACCTCTTTGCAAGTTGGGCCCATTGCTCCTTGATCTGCCCTTCTGATTCAAGCGGAATAAGTCTCCATCAGATGGTCCTGTAAATATTTGAAGGCAAAAACCGTGTCTCCCTTGAGTCTTTTCTTCTCAGGACACAGAGGTTCAATTCCCATTTGTCCCTTCAGCATCCACCTTGACCTTTTTAATAATGATGATAGTGATAATAATTATAGCACCTAACATTTCTATAATGCTTCCTTTTGTGCCAGGCACTGTGCTAAGTGCTTTTACCAGTAATATTCTTTGATCCTCACAATCCTGGGAAGTTGGTTGCTGTTGCTATCCCAATTTTATAGGTGAGGAAACTGAGGCAAAGAGAACTTGAGGGATTTGCTCAGGGTGATATAGCTAGTAAGTGTCTAAGTGTCCCCTTCTCCTGGAAGAAGGGGAGATGGGGTCCCGTGTTCACCTAGTATAGAGGGAGGAGTGGTTTGAGCACAGAGGTGAGATAAAGCTCACATAAAATCTGTGATTTACACAGTGTCTCATATACAGTAAGCACTTAATACTTGCTGTTGGATTATTCCCCAAATGTTGTGGTCAGTAATGGAGAACGATTTATCTAATTAGAAAATAGCATCAGTCGGTCAACTTTATTAAGCTCTGATTATATACTAAGTGCTGGAGATGCAAAGGGAAGCAAGAACGTTGCTCCTTCTTTTCTAGGCTGAGTCTGAGTTGGGTTAATTCTTGGTAGAATATAATACGAAATGCGATGCCATGTATAGGAATGAAATGAAATGTTGGAGGTTATCTGGCTGTTCACAAGAGGAGAAGGATGTTCCAGCATCAAGGACATCCCTGTGTGATGTGGTGGCTGAATTGCACATGGCGGTCTTCCAGCCGAGAATCGGGGCTGCTGGGAGATGAAGTCCTAAGGGAAGAGCCATGAGTTGAGAATTGGGAGAAGCCAGAGAGGCAGAGGTGAGGAGGGAGTGCACTCCAAGTGTGAGGTACAGCCAATGCAAAGGCCTGGAGATGAGAGATGAGTTATAGCGAGGAAGTCAGTAGAGCTGGATTGGAGAGTGTGGGGAAAGGAGAAGGCTAGAAAGGTGGGAAGGGGTTGAGTTACGACACGCTTTAAATGCCCACCATTTAATCCTGAAGGTAAGAAGGGGGTCACTGGAGGCTGAGTAAGACAATGTGGGTGACATGGTTAAATCTGGAGGAAAATGTATTTAAACTCAACTCTTGCCCACCCCAGGCCCAGTGTGCCATCCACTGCATCACCCAAAAGTTTGCTCTTTCAGGAACTGATGATGTTCCAGGATGTGGCCGTGGACTTCACGCAGGAGGAATGGGGGCACCTGGAGCCGGCCCAGAAGGACCTGTACAGAGACGTGATGCTGGAGAACTACCAGAACTTTGTCTCCCTTGGTAAGGACGCGTGGCCCCGGGAGCTGCCATCTGACCACTGGAGAATCAGCAGGGCAGTTCTGAAGCATTTATGAGGCATCTACTAAGTGCGGGGGGGAAGAGGAGGGAGGAAAACAGAAACAAAACTTTGTGTTCAAGGAGTCTTAGTTAGTGGTGGGGAACACGACGTGTGAAAATAAGAAAATATAACGTAAAAATAATAAAAATTAGAATCGGGCACTGAAATGGGAGGGATCTGATGAGGCTGCTGGGCATAGGTTAAATCCAAGCTTTTCAGGAAGTTTGAGGCTCTGTGAGGTGGAGGGGTGAAAAGAAAGTACCTTGAGACAAGGGAGACATGGAAGGAGGAGGTGAATGTCCAGGCATACCTAGCCCACTTTGCTGGGCATGGAAAGTCCTTGAAGAGGGGAGTATTGTGAAATAAGTCTGAAAAAAAGCCTGGTGAGAGCCATGTTGAGTAGGGCTGGCTTTAAAGGCTGAGCTGGGAATTTTCTTAGAGTAGAGGCAATAAGATTTTTATAAACTGAGTCATATTCTACGTGCCTGAGGAGAGAGAAGAAGGTGTTTCTGAACATCTTTGAGAAAGGGAGCACTGTATCAGATACGTGCTTTTGGTATCTCAGTTTGACAGCTGCATGGAGGATGGAGGCCCATTTACAATAGTCCCAGAAGCCTCTGGGTCAGTAACCATTTTTGGTACTCAACTCATATCTCAAATAAAAATTCATTTATCTGGGGAGGTCCATTACAAGGCATGATGTAGCAGGAAGGACAATGGGCTCACGCTCAGGAGGTTCAGGCTCTAATCTTGACTCTGCGTCTTTCTAATTATATGACTGTGGACAAATCATCTCACTTCTCTGGCATCTCAGGTGGATTAGCTAACATAATCTAACATAAAAATGGTGGATTAGCTTGTCTCCAAGGTCATTTTCAGTTCCTGGTTCACTCATTCTGAATTTGATCTTTATTTTATTTGTTTAGGAATATTTAGGAACTAGTATTATATATAATAAATATATATTATGTATACATATAATAAAATATTTAAGAACTAAAATCAAGTCAAGAAGCATTTATTAAGTGCCCGCTGTGTAACAGGCAGTGTGCTGATACTGTGGATAGAGAGAAGGACAAAAACAGTTCCCGCTCTCAAGGAGCTCACAGCTTAATGAGGAAGACCATATGCCAACAAGTGTGTATGAATAAGGTTTGTACAGGAGAAACTGGAGTGTTTCAGAAAGAAGACCCTAAGAATAAGGAGGACTGGGGAAGGCTCCCCTTTCAGTTGTTTTTAAAAATAATTATCTGTACATATTTATTTTAAAGCACAGAGACCTTATCGCTGCTATTATGATGATGATGATCTTCAGTTTCAAATTCTCTAGTCCTCTTATCCTCTCCCCTACCCAGTGAGAAGGCAAATAAAACTAAAGGGGTGTGTGTGTGTGTGTGTGTGTGTGTGTGATGCAAAAACATTTCTGGATTTGGCTGAGACTTGAAGGATGCATAGAAACCAGAGACAGATACAGGGGAGAGAGACATAGAGAGACAGAGAAAGACAGAAAGAGAGACATAGAGAGAGACAGATAGAGAGAGAGAGAGAGTGTGAGAGTGTCAGTCATGAGTGAGGACCTGCTGGGAGGCAACATAGTAATTGTACTGTTCAGGATATGTTGTTGCAATGGTTATCCCTCTTTCCTTGTGAGAATTTTCTGCAAGTAGGTCAGTATTCAGCATTTCTTTGGAATCTCCTAAAATGTATAGAACCTCTACAGGATGTCTGGAATAATTCCGTCTCCTTGGATTTTTTGTACAGGAATATTTTGAAAGTTGACAAGTCCCTTTATTTCTTAGTATCAGGGATCCTGGACAGATGCTCCATTTCCATTTTGCCTTTTTATTTCCAGAGCCTGATATAGTACCTGGCACATACATAGTAGACACTTACGAAATGATGGTTGGATTGAATTTCTAAGTGAAAAGCTCTCCGCCAAAGTCTCAGTACCTGCTCCATGCATTTTGTGCATCAGCCAGATTTGGCCTCCTGGATGTTCCCCATGCACAATCACTCATGTCCCATCTTCATGCTCTTGCATAATCTGTTCCCAGTGCCTGGAATGCCCTTTCTTACAAAAAGAGGTAACAGAGAGTCCCGGTCCTCCAGAAGCTCGTAGTTTCATAGTGTAGACCATGTGCAAGCAAATATATATGAACGCAAACGATTACAGGAAAAATAGGAAATAATTAAGGGAGGCACTGGAATGGCGCTCTGTCTTCAGTAGTCCCTGTTTCTTTCTCACGAGCAGGGCTTCCCGTTTCCAAACCAGATGTGATTTCCCAGTTGGAGAGAAGGGAAGTCCCGTGGTTCCCAGACAGAGACATCCCAAGATGCACTTTTCTAGGTAAGTGATAGAAGACTGGCAGAAGGGAGTCCCAGAAAGCAGCGTATTCTTCAGTCAGTCATACTTCAGCCAAGGATGTTCCTGCTATCTCTCCTAGTACAGTTTCCTCAGTTTCAGAGAAAAGTCACTCCTTTTCTCCCTAACTCTAATCCTATCACCTGAACAGATTTATAGGTCAGAGTTGGAACGGCAGTCAGAAGCCATTTGATCCAACTCACACTGGAGCAAGAACTCCCTCTACATTACCCTCCAGAAGTGGCTCCTTCTTCCCTCTTTTCTATCTTTATCTTTTCTATGGCACGTATGCCTTTGGCTTTCCAGTGATCCCATGGATCAGCTTCTTAGGATATCAAAGAAAACACATGATTACAGAGGACACCAATTACATGGAAAGCCAGTTCTCAAACTTTCTATTTTTTCAAAACCAAGCTTACCAACTTCACCTTGTGTACAATATAAACTTCTTTTTGACTTTTAAAGTCCTTCACCATCTGACTTCAACCTCAATTTCCATCCCCATTATTCATTACTTTCCCTCCTGACCACTGGGGTCTCCCTTCTTCACTCCTGAAGCTCCATCTCTTGCCTTGACACCTTTGCCCTGTACCCTTCCCCAACATGTAATTCATTCTCTACTCATTTCTAACTCACAGAATCCCTTTTCCCTTCAGATATCTATTCAGCTCCATTCTGTAGACTGATCCTTTTGGTAAGTATGGAGAAGTAGATGGGAGAAGGTAGAGATTTTGAGACTGGGAGCGCCATTTGGAGGTTTTTGCAGTAATCCAAGTGAATGGGAATAGGGGGACGTTCTACATCAGGCAAAGGAGAAAAAGGGAAATAGAGGAGAGATACCATGGAGGTAGATAAGACTTGGCAACTGATTGAATGTGATCATAAGGGAGAGTGAAAATTAGGGATGATTCCAAGGTTAACTGATGTTTTGAACCTGGGAAAGTGATGATGTCTTGGAAAGAGATCAGGATGTTCAGAAGAGGGTTGGATTTAATAGGGGAAACAACATATTCCAAAAAGAAATCTTTACCTCCCCCTAAATTCCCACCTCCCACTCTTTTCTGATACTTCCAGTACTTCCCCATCTCTGTCCAGGGCTCCATCATTGTCCAGTCTCCCAGTTTGCAATTTCAGCATTATCCCTGACTTCTCATTCTTTCATCTCTGTATCTGATAAATTGTCAAGTTTTTTCATCTGTTCCCTTCTCACATGGCTAGCACCCCAGCTCAGGGCCTTAGTCCTGACTTCTCATCTAGATTATTTCAATCATGCCATAGTTGATTTTCATTTCTGTGCTCTCTCCCCATTCCACACGGATTTTCCTTAAGATTTGTCTGACTGTCACTTCCCCTCTTGGTCAACCCTAATGACTATCACTTCTCAAATAAAAGATAGACTCTTTTTAGACGTCTTGTAAAGCCCTTTACAATCTGGCCCCAGCCTACTTTTCCAAACTCTATCTTCTGCCCTTTCTCACACTCTCTGCTGTTTAGCCAAAATGGCCTTTTCCTGTTCCTCACACATGGCACTCCATTTCCTATCAAGAGATAATATTTGTAAAGCATTAACACAGAGCCTGATACACAGCAGGTGCTTAATAAGTGCTTGTTTCCTTCCCCTATATCTGTGCCCTTTCACTGGCCATCCAGCCTATCTTATTCCAAAGAGCTCCTTACTTTCTTCATGTCTCAGTTGAAGTATTACCTTGCAGTTAAGCCTTTCTAACTAAAAGCTGCCGTACCACTTTTAAAATACAGTGTCTAGAATTGAACGAGGTGCCTCAGTGGATAGAGCTCTGGGACTGAAGTGAAGAAGGCCTGAGTTCAGATATAGCTTCAAACACTTATTAGATGTGTGACTGACAAGTCAGTTAACCCTGTTTGCCTCAGTTTCCTCATGTACAAAAATGAGCTGGAGAAGAAAATGGCCAACCACTTTAGTATCTTTGCCAATGGAGTCATGAAGAGTTAGACATGACTAAAATCATGACAGCAACAGGAACTGAGCTGAGAACTCTAAATGTGGACCTAGTAGAACAGACTAGAGTAAGACAAGGATTTCTATGACCTTGATAGTAACGGATGTCAAAAGGCTTCTCTAGGGGAAGCTGGGTGGTGCACCAGCCCGGAATCAGGAGGACCTGAGTTCTAATCTGGCCTCAGACATTTAACACTTCCTACCTGTGTGACCCTGGGCAAGTCACTTAACTCTGATTACCTCAGAAGAAAAAAGGCTTTTCTATTCATGGAGCCCAAGAGGGTGTTCACTTTTATAGTGGCTATAAGAAATTGATTTGTAATGAGTTCATGACAACCAGAATTTTCAGGCCTTTTGAGTGACTTCTGACTCATTTGTGGAAATGAGTTTTCAATCACAATGTAGGGCTTTATCTTTATCTTAAAATTTCATATCACGTTAAATCAGCAAACATTTATTCAGCACTTACTATGTGCCAGGCACTGTGCCCAGTGTTGGAGATATAAAGAAAAATAAAAATGGTCCCTGCATTTAGGAATCTCGTAGTCTAACATGGAAGACAATGTATAGTTAACTAGGTACATTAATTTATTAAAGAATATTAATTGGAGATAGTCAATAGAGGGAAGGCAGTACAATTAGGAAAGACTGAGAAAGGCTTTTTGCTGAATGTGAGACTTAGCTGAGACTGGAAAGAAGTCACAGAAGCTAAGAGATGAAGATGAGGAAGAGAATTTCAAGTCTGAAGGACAGCAAATAAAAATGCTTATTGACATAGAGTATTTTACTCAAGGATCAATGAAGATTCAAGTATCACTGGATTACAAAGTACACTCATTGTTTCAGCCTGTTGAGTTTTAAAAAATTAAAATTAATGATTTATTAATGTCAATATAAATTATATTATTTATATCAAATTATTAATTTAAAATTAATTAACATTAAAAATTTTTAAATAATTTAAAAATTGTTTCTGATTCCGCTATGTGGTATGTTAACTATTTCCTACATACTTATTTCTACCAGCTATTTATAATTTCATCTAATATCTTGATAAAAACATAGGCCACGAGAGAACCAATTATGGTATCTAAGACATGTTACTAGAAGACTCCCTATGGGTTGAGGACATCTCTTTATTTGTTACTCTTCCTGGATAGTTATTCAGCCTATTGTCCATGTAGGCTTCATGTAGGAGGTAGCGCTTGAACTGCTGCTTGCAGGAAGAAGAGGATTTTGAGGTACAGGTGAGAGAGGAGAGCATTCTGGTCTAAAACCAAAAGCATGAAAAAAGGAGATTGAATGCCATCTTTGAAGAATAGCTACGATACTTTTATCCGCACCACATTTCATTATCTTGACCACAAAGACTTCTTCAAAAACTTTGTCAGATGGTCTGCCAAATGCTAGATATCGGTTGCCTTTGGCATCCCTTCATCTCTTAGTTCAGAAATAAAGGTCAGCTGTGCCATTGTGTTATTGAATCCATGATTTTTCTTCTTCTAAAGCCTCATAAAACATCTCTTTTACAATAATTTCCTAAATTTTGTCATAGTTTCAAACTTGCTGATCTGTAGTTTTTATAACCTGTTTCCTATTTCTCCACTATGCAAATATTTTACAAAAGATTGCCTATGGTTTTCCAATGAAAGAATAAATTCTTTCCATATCCTGGAGTGTTGTGCTTTTAGTCCTAGATAGTTACTCTGTTATTATATGCCTACCTGTTTTTGTCTTCAATTTCCTTTTGAAAATGTTTATTCTGTCTTTTCAAGAGTGACTTTTTAATGTATTTTTAAAAAATTAATCAAAAAACATTTATCATATAATAAATATGAGCTGAATATTATTCAAAAGCCCTTGAAGAACTTACATTTTGATGGAGACAACATTCACATAAATTGACATATCCTATACAAAAAAGACACAAGGAACAAACAAAACCAATGTAGCCTATGTTAAAAGAAAAGCAGAAATCTGGGAAAAAATTTTTACAGTAATTTTCTCCGATAAAGGCCTCATTTCTCAAATATATAAAGAACTGAATCAAATTTAAAAGACTATAAGTCATTCCTTAATTGATCGATGATCAAAGGATATGAATAGGCAATATTCAGACAAAGAAATCAAAGTTATCTGTAGTCATATGAAAAAAGATCAATCACTATTGATAAGAGAAATGCAAAGTAAAATAATTAGGATGTACCATCTCATACCCATTAGATTAGTTGATATGACAGAAAAAGAAAATGACAAATGTTGAAAGGGATATGGAAAAATTGAGACACTAATTCTCCATTGCTAGAATGATGAACTGATTCAATCATTGTTTAGAGCAATTTGGAACTATGCCCATAAAACTGTATAAGTGGACATACTTTTTGATCCAGTAGTATTGATGCTAGGTCTTTTCCCAAAGAGCTACAAAAAAGGAAAAGGAAACACACACACACACACACACACACACACACACACACACACACACACACATTTATAGTTCTTTTTGTGGTGACACAAATTGGAAATTGTTGTGGTGTATAATTTTGATGGAATTCTCCTATGCTATAGAAAATGATGAATAGGATGCTCTCAGAAAACCTAGAAAAGCTTATATCAACTGATGCAAAGTGAAGTGAGAAGAACCAAGTGAACATTGTACACAATAATAGCAATGTGATGATCAACTGTGAATGACTTAGCTATTCTCAGCAATACAGTGGTCCAAGACAATTCCAGAGGTCTTGGGTGGAAAAATGCTAGCCATCTCCAAAGAACAAACTGATGGAATCTGATTGCAGATCAAAGCATACTACTTTTCATTCTATTTTTTCATGTTTGTTTCAGTATGTGTTTTCTTTCACAATATGACTGACATGGAAACATGTTTTATATGACTGCATATATAAGCCATATCAGATTATATGCCTCTTCAATGAAGGGAAAAGGAAGGAAAGGAGAAAGAGAATTTGGAACTCAAATTTTTAAAAACTGAATGTTAAAAATCATTTTTGCCTGTAATTGGAAAAAATAAGATATTTAATTTAAAAAAAGGCATAAGGTAATATTAGTGGGGAAGGCATTAGCTGAGAGCACCCAGAAAGACCTCATATAGAAGTTGGCGCTTGAGCAAACAATTTTCTCTTTTGAAAATGGAACTTATAAAAAAAAAAGAAAATGGAACTTATAAAATAACTTCTTTTTTTCTGAATATGAAGATCAGTGAATTTTAACATTTTTTCCTTCTTTCAGCTTCTTTTACTCAGAAGACAAGATATGAAACCAAGAAGTCAATTTCAAAGGAAGGAAATTCTATGAGAGAGTCATCCAAGAAGAGATTCACAAAAGATGCTCTCTGGTATACAAAGTTTGAAGAAACTTGGAATTGTGATATCGGGTTAGCCAAACAGAAAGGCAGTATAGAGAGACAATATTGGGAGAGAGAGTATTGGCAATCAACAGTCACTCATAGAAAACCTTTTAATGAGTTGAATGTTCATGACTTTGGAAGGAAGTTCAATCTTGTGTCAGGTCTTCCACAGCAGACAGTTCTAATGAGAAAAAGTTTCCATAAATATACAGTTGAAAAAAATTTTGAGCGTTTTTCAGAACTAAGTAAATATAGTAAACATTCTTTGGAAAAAGCACTTTCTAAGTATAGTAAGTGCAGAAAGCCCTTCAGTTACCATTCAGACCTCATTCAATATCATAGGATACATTTGGGAGAGATACCCTGTAAATGTAATGAATGTGGGAAAACCTTTAGCAACAACTCATGCTTAACTGTACATCAAAGAATTCATACTGGGGAGAAACCCTATAAGTGTAATGAATGTGGGAAAACTTTTAGCCAGAAAGGGAACCTTAATACACATAGGATAATTCATACTGGACTGAAACCTTTTAAGTGTCATCAGTGTGAGAAAGCCTTTGGCAACAATTCATCCCTTATTCTTCATCAAAGGATTCATACTGGTGAGAAGCCCTTTGAATGTAATGTATGTGGAAAAGCTTTTAGCCAGAGAGGATATCTTAAGCAACATGTTCAAGTCCACACTGGAGAGAAGCCCTTTGAATGTGATGAATGTAGAAAAGCTTTCATCAATAATTACCACCTGACTCGACACCAAATCATTCATACTCGAGAGAAGCCTTATGTATGTAATAAATGTGGCAATGCCTTCAGCCAGCAAGAGTACCTTAAGAAACATAAGAGAATCCACACTGGGGAGAAGCCCTTTGAATGTAACGAATGTGGTAAAGCCTTCTGTGACAATCACCAACTAACTCGACCCCAAAGCATTCATACTCGAGAGCGGCCTTATATATGTAAGAAATGTGGACAAGCTTTCAGAAACCGTTCCCACCTTAGTGAGCATCAGAGAAATCATGCTCAAGGGAAACCCTATAAATGTAACGAATGTGGCAAAGACTTCAGGCACAGCTCATCTCTTGTACAACATCAGAGGATTCATACTGGAGAGAAACCATTTCAGTGTAATGAATGTGAGAAAGCTTTCAGCCAGAGGGGAGATCTGAATAAACACAGGAAAATTCATACAGGAGAGAAACCTTTTCAGTGTCACGAATGTGGGAAAGCTTTTAGTCAGAGAAAGTATCTGACTGAACACCAGGAAATTCATTCCCAAGAGAAATCCTATAAATGTAATGAATGTGGGAAAGCTTTCAGCCAGAAGAAGTATCTTACTGAACATCAAGGAATTCATTCACGAGAAAAACCTTTTAGATGTAATGAATGTGGGAGGAATTTCAGCCAAAGGAAATTCTTTATTAACCATCAGAGAATTCTTCATCCTCAAGAAACACCCCGTCAATGCAGTGAATGTGGAGAAGTCTTCAGCAACATTGCATCCTTTATTGATCATCAGAGAACTCATATTGGAGAGAAACCCTTTCGATGCAATGAATGTGGAAAAGCCTTCAGCAACAATTACCGCCTTAATCAACATCAAAGAATTCATACTGGAGAGAAATCTTATGTATGTAATGAATGTGGGAAGGCTTTCATTCAGAGAAGAGACCTGACTAAGCATCAGAGAATTCATACTGGAGAGAAACCTTTTCAGTGTAGTGAATGTGGAAAAGCTTTCAACCGTAGTGGAAACTTTAAGCAACATCAGAGAATTCATACTGGAGAGAAACCTTTCGAATGTGATGAATGTGGAAAGACCTTCAGGCAGAGGCAAAACTTCACTACACACAAAAAAACTCATACTGGTGAAAAACCTAGTGAGATATAATTAATTATCTGGGGAAAGTTCTTAGCTTAGAGGAACATCCAAAGAATATCAGAGAATTCATGCCAGAAATTTCTATAAATGTAATGAATTTGAAAGTCTTCAACGTGTACTCATTCTTTCTTAGTAAATAGGAAAGAATTAATATTGAAGCAAGACTATAAGTATAATTGACCATGAAAAAAATGTGGATGGTAATTCATGTTCCATCAGAGACTTGAACCCAGAATCAAAAATATAATAATACAGAAGAAACTACATAAAGACTTGTAAATTGTGAAATTCTAGAGTCAAGATCTCAGATTTTGTATTAAACTGTATGATTGTTTTCTTAAGAGAGAAAAATAACTATATTTGTCTTTATATCTCCTTTCTCTTGATATACATATTAATTTCCGTTTGGTGACAATGGGGTGGCAAGAGTTTAGGATCTGAAGTAGCACCTAAACCACAAGATCTCAAAATTGATTTATTAAACATTTAGGCATTTTATATAAATATCATTTATTTTAATGACTTTTCAGAGCCAAGGAATAAAAAGACAGACAGTAGTGAGTTAAAATAACTTTCTTGCCTATGGCTGGGTAAATCTCAATTTGGACATTACTTAAATATCTCTTGAGATGTAAATTAATTACCTCTAGATGGGATAGTTCCAGGTTATGTTCATTGTATTGTCTTGGGATAGAATCATAGCATCAACTAATTTATCTGAGCTAGTGAAAATCACTTAGGTAACTTCAATCTGGATCACAGAATCTCAGAGTTCAAAGGGACCTTGGTCATTAATTGTCTAAGTCATATTTAGACATGAGTTTTCATATATCACACTATCACACAATAAACATATTTTTGGAAATAATTTTATTTTTACTTTTTTAATTTCTAAGTTATCCCCTTCCTCTATCTACTAACTAGTGAGAAGGCAAGAAAAACAAACTCTTTTATAAATATGAATATTATACAAAAAATTTACATTAGCTATGTTTAAAAAAAAATCCCAAAACCAGAAAAAAAGGAAAAAAATACTTCAATCTGCACTCTTAGTGCATCAGTTCACTATCTGGATTTGGAGAGCATCTTTTATCATGAATCTTGGAATTGTGGTAGTCATTGTGTACAGCATAGATTTTTAAAAACGTTTTTATTAACTGGTCATCCAGCCTTTGCTTGTATATAACTTGTAAGTATAAATCTATTAGTTCCTGAGGCAATGACTCCCATTTTTTAATAGTTCTAATTGTTAGAAAGTTTTCTTTTGTCTAAATTTCCCTCTTGTCAATTTCCATGCAATATTCCTACTTCTGCCCTCAGAGACCAAGAAGTTTTCCCTCTTCTGAATACCAGGCCTTTGAATACTTGAAGAGTCTTGATCTTCTCACTAAATCTTTTTCTTCTTACTAATCATTCACAGTTCCTTTAGGAGATCTTCACATGATATGATCTTGAAACCCTTCACGGTCTTGGATGCCTTTTCTGGACACTCTCCAATTGATCAACCTCCTTGCTTAAATGTGGCACCCGGAGCTGAACTTAAAACTTTAGATATGGTCTGATCAGGGTAGAATACAATGGAAGCATCACCTCTGTAGACTTCCTTTCTAGAAGTATCTTTACATTTGTTTAGTTCCTGCTTTCATAGTCAATGAGTTTTTAAAAGATGGGTGTAGTTGGTAGTATAATAAATGTACACAGCTTTTATTTTCTAGTTTAAAAACTGGAAGAGGAACTATTTTACTGAACATTAAGAAATTCATTCTACAAAGAAATCCTGTAAATATAATCAGTAAAGGCGAAACCAGACTTAGGAGTCTTCATTAGTCATTAGAGAATTCTTCATTCAAGAAAATCCCTAAAGATGTAATGAATGAAGAGAAACTTTTATCAGCACACCCTTAATTTAGGTTTTTTTCCTTTAAATTTCATTTTTCAAATATCAAATATTTCTCTCTCTCTCTCTGTTTCTCTCTCTCTCTCTCTCTCTCTCTCTCTCTCTCTCTCTCTCTCTCTCTCCCTCTCCCCCTCCCTCTCTCTCTCTCCCTCTTACTTCCTCCTTTCATGGGAAAGCAAAAGAAAAAAAAAACCTTGTAATAAATAAGCATAACATAGCAAGCAAATTCCCCATCGTCCAGCTCCAAAAATATGTCTCATCTTGCATATTAAATCATCACTTCTCATTCCTAATTATCAGTCCTTTGGAATCATGAATGGGCAATAGGTGGATCAAAATGTAATCTTTTCAATTTTTAAAAATTTTATTTTATTTTGCTTTCAGTTCCAGATTCCTTCTATTCATTGAGAAGGCAAGAAAAGCAAAACTCATTAAAATATGTATAATCATGCAAAACAAATTACCACATTTTTAGTCATTTCATTTATTCATATCCAAAAAAAAGAAGAAAAAATATGCTTCAATCGTCAATCTGAGTCCATTATTTCTCCATCTGGAAGTGGATAGAATTTTTCTTTTTTTTTTTTTCTTGAGAAAATAACTTTTTATTTTATTTTATTTTTTATTTACAAAACATATGCATGGGTAATTTTTCAATCTTGACCCATGGCAAAACCTTCTGTTCCAACTTTTCCCTTCCTTCAACCCATCCCCTCCTCTAGATAGCAGGTAGTTCAATACATGTTAAATAAGTTAAAGAATATGTTAAATCCAATATATGTATACATATTTAGACTGTTATCATGCTGCACAAGAAAAATTGATCAAGAAAGAAAAAAAAACCTGAGAAGGAAAACAAAAATGCAAGCAAACAATGACAGAAAGAGTGGAAATACTATGTTATGGCCCACACTTACTTCCCATAGTTCTCTCTCTGGGTATAGCTGATTCTCTTTGTTACTGAACAATTGGAATTGGTTTGAATCATCTCGTTGTTGAAGAGGCCCACATCCATCGGAGTTGATCATCGTATAATCTTGTTGTTGCTGTGTATAATGATCTCCTGGTTCTACTCATTTCACTCAGCATCAGTTCATATAAGTCTCACCAGGCCTCTCTGAAATCATCCTGCGGGTCATTTCTCACAGAACAATAGTATTTCATAGCATTCATATACCACAATTTACCCAGCCATTCTCCAATTGATGGGCATCCATTCAATTTTCAGTTTCTAGCCACTACAAAGAGGGCTGTCACAAACATTTTTGCACATGTGGGTCCCTTTCCTTTCTCTAAGATTTCTTTGGGATAGAAGTCCAGTAGTAACACTGTTGAATCAATGGGTATACACAGTTTGATAACTTTTTGAGCATAGTTCCAAATTGCTCTCCAGAATGGTTGGATCTGTTCACTATTCCACCAACAATGTATCAGTGTCCCAGTTTTCCCACATCCCCTCAAACATTTGTCATTATTTTTCCTGCCATTTTAGCCAATTTGACAGGTGTGTAGTGGTATCTCAGAGTTATTTTAATTTGCATTTCTCTGATCAATAATGATTTGGAGCACCTTTTCAAATGACTAGAAATAGTTTCAATTTCCTCACAGTATATGAATGTTATGGAATATTATTGTTCTGTAAGAAATGACCAGCAGGATGAATACAGAGAGGTTTGGAGAGACTTACATAAACTGATGCTAAGTGAAATGAGCAGAACCAGGAGATTATTATATACCTCAACAATGATACTGTTTGAGGATGTATTCTGATGGAAGTGGATCTCTTCAATAAAGAGAGCTAATTCAATTTCATTTGATCAAGGAAGGACAGAAGCAGCTATACCCAAAGAAAGAACACTGGGAAATGAATATAAGCTGCTTGCATTTTTGTTTTTCTTCCCGGGTTATTTATACCTTCTGAATCCAATTCTCCCTGTGCAACAAGAGAACTGTTCGGTTTTGCACACATATATTGTATCTAGGATATACTGTAACCTATTTAACATGTAAAGGACTGCTTGCAGTCCCAGTCCCTCTTGGGGAGGGGGTGGAGGGAGGGAGGGGAAAAATTGGAACAGAAGTGAGTGCAAGGGATAATGCTGTAAAAAATGACCCTGGCATGGGTTCTGTCAATAAAAAGTTATTTAAAAAAAAAGAGAGAATGGCTTTATTTCTTATAAATTTGAGTTGATTCTCTATATATTTTGGAAATGAGGCCTTTATCAGAACCTTTGAATGTAAAAATGTTTTCCCAGTTTATTGCTTCCCGTCTTTTTTTTTTTTTTTAATTTTATTTACTAATACCTTTATATTGACAGAATCCATGCCAGGGTAATTTTTTTACAACATTATCCCTTGCACTCGTTTCTGTTCCGATTTTTCCCCTCCCTCCCTCCACTCCCTCCCCTAGATGGCAAGCAGTCCTTTGGAATCCTTTGGAATTGCTGCTTTGGAATTGTCATTGCACTGATCAGTTGCTGTTCACCCTTCATTTTTGAGAGGACCAGTGACATTGATTAAGAGGGAACAGTAGCATAGTTCAAATGCAAAACCCAGAAGCATTTATGGGGGAATATAGCATTTGTCCTGGTCTGTCTCCTTCAAAGATGAAGAATTTAGGTAATGATTTATATGTTTTTATAATAAAGGGAAGCAGGATAATAAGAGGAATGCAAAATACCCAGACCAGGATTTTTGTGCAAGCTCTGTTCATTGAGGCTGGTATGAACCAGTTTGAGCCAGTCCTGTGGTTTTACAGCAGAGGTGCTCTAGGTTCAGCCAGTGGATTCTGCAAAGGATCACTGTTATGTCAAATTGATTTTGATTCTCAGGTTATTTCGGCCTTTCCTAGGTAATAAGGGAGCTCAGACAAATCAAGGTGATTAGTAAAATCATTATTCATTCCATTAAGACATGAATGTGGTCTTGAATTGCATGGGAATTGGACTTAAAGTGAGGCAGATTCATGAAGAGTTGTCAGTTCTCTCTCTTCCAGAGTCACTGAAGTTCACTGACAAGACAAAAGTCAAGGCTCCTGATGGTGGCCCAGGATGCAGTGGATGACTTTGGTGTCTTTGAAGCCTGACCAAGCTCTAAGCACTAGCTTCAATTATCATCATGGTTGCAGAAACAAATTGTTCTCATCTTCCCATTCCATCAGGGAAAATCTTTATGTGCTCCGGTAGACATCCCCCAACTCACCAATAGATTTGAGGCTTATCAGTTATTCTTAACCTGATTTAACCTGTCTGCTGAGAAGGTTTGCCAGAATGTGGCTACTATGCATTGGTATGCTTCTTGGAGCCACAGGTGAGAGCTGAATGACAGGTGGACAGAAAAGGTGGATGAGCATCCCTGAAAAGGCTGGGAAGCCCTCACACCAGAGGGGTTAGTGCTGTCTGAACAAAATTGATTATTTTGTTGTTGTTACTGTTAAATTATTCTCCTAATTCTCCTCATTTCATTTTGCCTCAATACTAGAAGTTTTCCCAAGTTTTTCTGAAATCATCCTTTTCATCATTTCTTACAATACAGAAGTACTATCTTCACATACTACATCTTTGCTTAGCTATTCTTGGATTGATAGGCATTCCCTCAGTTTCCAATTCTTTACCACCATAAAAAGAGACACTATAAATACTTTTCTATATATAAGTCCTTTCCTCTTTTTTCAATTCTGAAGTATTATACTTTTTTTCCCCTGGGTTCTCAAAGATTTTTCTTTTTCTTTTTCTTTTTGTTATTTTTTATTTGAAAAAAATTTCTTTACAACATTGTCCCTTGCACTCACTTCTGTTCCGACTTTATCCCTCCCTTCCTCTACTCCCTCCCCAGATGGCAAGCAGTCCTATACATGTTGAATATGTCACAGTATATCCTAGATACAATGTATGTGGATTCAGAAGGTAAAAATAGCCCAGAAAGAAAAACAAAAATGCAAACAGTTTACATTCATTTCCCAGTGTTCTTTCTTTGGGTGTAACTGCTTCTGTCCATCATTGATCAATTGAAACTGAGTTAGATCTTCTCTTTGTCGAAGAAATCCACTTCTGTCAGAATACATCCTCAAACAGTATCGTTGTTGAGGTATATAATGATCTCCTGGTTCTGCTCATTTCACTCAACATCAGTTCATGTGAGTCTCTCCAAACATCTCTGTATTCATCCTGCTGGTCATTTCTTACAGAACAATAATATTCCATAACATTCATATACCACAATTTACCCAGCCATTCTCCAATTAATGGGCATCCATTCATTTTCCAGTTTCTAGCCACTACAAGCAGGGCTGCACAAACATTTTGGCACATATAGTTCCCTTTCCTGAGGTATATACTTAATAATGGTATTATGGAGTTTAAAACATGTGAAGTTTAATAGCTTTTGGAGGCACAATTCTAAGTTGCTTTCTAGATTGGTTAGGCCAGTTCACATTGTTGGTTTTTTATCATATTGGTACTAAACTATAATCTTCTGGTTCTGATTATTTCATTTAGCTTCAATTTATGTAAAATTTCCCAGGTTTATTTGAATCTGTTTATTTCTTCATTTATTTCAGCTCAATAATATTCAGTTATATTCATGCACCATAGGCCTTATTGAGGAGAAAGTATGACACGGGTCAGGTGAGAGCTTCATCCATGAAGTCCACTTATTGATCTGAGAGCCAGGATTTATATTCTCTTTAAGCTAAAGTAGCAATAGCACCAGATGTCTCTAAGTTAATTCCATGTTTATATTCCATGGTTACATTCTATCTAGACATTAACATTAAGCAAAAACTAACAGGGCCAGTCTGTTAATGGCAACACAATTATAAAATTGTCTAATTTGTGATATATGGTGCCTTATATAGGCATTCCTTGCCAAGGCCATTATGTTTATATGAGACATGTCTTTCTGATGCCTACATGTCCACAGAGAAGACTCCCAAATTGATTGCATCCTTGTGCCAGCAGCACTTGGTACCCATCAGGTCAGCTTGTCCCATTCTCCAGCTTGGTCATGAAGGAATGGTGAGCCTGTTGCAACCCAAACCACAGCTGCACAGAGAGTGCAGCTTAACCTTTACTTACCTTTTTAAAGGAGATCTTTTGTTGCTGGCCCTCTACATCTCCCCCTTTTCTTTTAATTCAAAGTATCAAAGATCCCTGGCTAACAATGAGAAACTTTTAGAGCCAATTTTAAACAGGCAGCATCCATCTATACATTTTAGCATCAGGAGTAAGAAAAACAAACCCAAATGTAAAATCATACTTTCCATCTTATTAAAAGGATTTATCTGTTTCAAAACTTCCAATATATCTTCAGTTAAATTATTTTCATCAATTGTAATTTTGCTATTTTCAATAAGCAATTTAATATTTTTTAACCAATCCAACTCTTTGTCCAATGTTGAGTTAGACTACATACCAAGTAACTTACTCCTTATCTTAATCCAGTTGTTTTGTATAATTAAAGATTATAGGTGTCACACATATATATGTAAAGCAATAGTTACACTGTAATTGAGATTTTATTTCTAATAAGTCTAATTCATCCCCAGTAGCAATTACTGCAGATTGCAAAGCATCTAATTTGCATTCAAAGTCAAGATTTACAAGTTATTAAGCCTTTAAAGTCTTAGAAACATTTCTTTCCAAATCGTGTGAAAACTCTGCTATTTATACAGAATTTCTTACATCATGCACTGATTCTATAGAAGTTAAGCTTCTATTATTAAGAAGCTATAAAAGATATGAGAAACAATACCCAATATAATGTAAGTAATACATCTTTTTCTATGCTTTTTTGTAGTCTTTTATATATATCTTGGAGGACTTTATCTGCAGGGGATTGAAACCAACTTCCTGAAACTGTAACAGGATACAGGGCATATTTAGGTCTCTCAATAATCAGGACAGTGATATCTGCTGTAAAAACCATTCCACTAAAGCACCATAGAATGACACAGCCTTTTGTGGTAACATTATATATGTCACCTGTTTTGTCAATACTTGAGCTGTATTGCATATCATAATCTTTATCAAGACATTCAGTAATAGTGCTTTCATTGGAATGTGTATGAATAACATCCCTGCACTGGCTCTGTGATATGTCATTCCTAAGGCTGCAATAGCTTTCCATAGCTCAGTTTGTGGTGTTCCTCTGGGGGAAAGAAAAACAGGCTCTATTCACCCCAATGTTCCCAATCCTTGTTTTGTTGACTCCAGGTTTCCAAATTCAAAGGAGCAATGCTAAGATAGAGAGTACTACAATGGACCCAATGTGGATGATTTTCTACCTTTAAAATAAGAGTTTAAAGTACTCTACTGTCTAATTGTAATCAATGACTCATTATGACCAAAAAATATCTGTAAAAAGGATGTTATAAACTGAAGGTGCAGAGTGAATCCATTAGCAGTAATGGTATGATTTCTCTCACACAACTGCTCATAATACATTTGGTAAAACAAATGAGGGGCTGAAGAATAAATCCTGTTTAATTGAAATTTCACACCTTTTGGTTGGTATAGACCTATGACTTATTGTGTGATGGACTATAAAATATTTCTCCTGCTAATCTTCCCGTTGGGGAAGATTTATATTGTGACTGGTCCCACTAGTTGATTCTAATCCATAATTCTAATCCAAGGTGGATTAGAAATGAATGTCCATAACTTAGTGTCCTCATTTTTTCATTTTCTGCTTCTCTGACAGCTGTTCCTTCCACTGTCAGAGCTGTCAGCAAGAGAATCAGGATCTTTGTTGGATGGTGGCTATAACCCCATGGTCGCTTCTTTTGGGTCCTCTTTTCCTGATATAGGTCCATGTCTTGTATTTTTTTTTTTTTTTTTGCTCGGGCCCTTGTACCACACAGAGGTTCCTCCCTGGGACTCAAATAAGTTCCTTCTCCTTCAATTTGCAACCTATGTGGCCCATTCCATTGCACAGTTTTGGAATCCTTCCACATGACACTTCCTAAAAAGTCCCAACAAGAACAGACTGTTTTGTATTTATCAAAGAAACTTTCCACTTGCAGAGGGGCCTTGATGATTAAGTGTCAAAAAATTAAGAATATATATAACTTTGGTCAGCCTCATACATGGCTTATCTCCATATCCTCTTTCTTTTTGTTTTTGCAGGAACGTTTTAATGTCACAGTTTTTTCATTTAACAATTGCCTGCCCCTGTGGATTATATGGCAGATGAAGCTTATGCTCAATATTATAATGCAGGCAAAACTGTTTAAATTTAGATGATGTACCATTATGTGTTTTTAAAGAATGAGGTACACTTATAAACAAAAACAGAAAGCATGTGTTCAAAACATGAGTTTCAGACTCTCCTGTCTGGAGAGTAGCCACTATAAAAGAAGAAAAAGTGTCTATAAGGACATGTATAAAGAATAAATGTCCAAAAGATGGATAATGAGTGATATCCATTTACCATAATCGCAAGGAATGAAGATCTCTTGGATAGTGGATTAGTGATTTGATGATCTATCAGACAATCATAACTGAATTCAAAACTCCAAACAATATTCTATATTAAATTTATATTATATTAAGTTATAATCTTAAGAAATTTCATCTTAAATAGCAAGTTTCACCAATGAAAGGGTCAAGTGGATTTAGCTCTCAAGGATAACACATTTTAAATAAGTATTGACTATAATTTTACATTGGTAACAGTAAGAGATTCATAACTGCTTATCTTGATATTTGAGTAGATGGTTTTAAGTTCAACATTACACAAATAATTTTACTTTGAGATATTCAATAATCAATAACCAAAGACTCAAGTTTTAGAAATATATTAAAAATTCCAAATTGTATATTGTCCTAAAAACATGTTCAGTGATTAACCACATTCAAAGGACAAAGACATAGACTGCTATTCTCAGAATCACTTTAAATAATGGAAACAGACATACACGGTACATGAATTGTCTGAAAGAATGTGAGGGATTCTGTAACATCTTTAAGGAGGAGGATTATTATTAAGATTTCAGCCTTTTGTGCTGAACTGTAATGAATTTGTATGACATTATATTTCTTATCTTTATTATTTTCATGAATATCCATTGATATTTTTCACAAAAGGTGAGTTATTTTATAGAGGGTTTATGATTATCTATCTTACTACTTTAAATAGAAAAAAACCTTGCCACTCTTCATTCTGAAATATTAAAGATATTACTTGAGATAATGTATATGGTTGATGTATGATTAACAAGGAAGAGCTGGTGAATTGGAGATGTTGTTTAATTCATTCATTAGACACGCTTCCATTGTGGCAAATGGCATGAGAGTGACAGGAAATTGGTGAGAAGAATCCATTCAAGTGTTGCCTGTGATTGATATAGGGCTGCATTAGGGGGTATAAGAGTAGCAAATGTTGCTCCTTGTACCTTTCCATTAGGAAGGATTCTTATTAATTAGGCCTCAGATAACTTTTTCTATAGTTCATGTTTTGCCTCTGAAGATGGAGTTCTAGGAGAGTGTTAATAAAGGTTCTCCTTATAAAGTGGAGAATAAATGGGAAAGTTGATGTATGGGGATCTGTAGCATGGCTCAAAGTCAATATCACCTAATGTTTTTGGAAATCATTAAGATTTTGTAATGAATCTGTATTTGAATCAAGTTCTTGAGGTCAGATTATTTGAGAATCCATCAGATGGCCAAGATATAAAAAAGAGGCTTATCTTTGAATTTTTTCCAGGAGTAATTACCAAGTCTTATGAATGCAGGGCTTGCTTTATATCATGTTAAGAAACTGAAAATGTTTATATCTTTACTACTACATAAAATATCATCTGTTTAATGAATTATTTTGCCATCTGGATATTTCAGTCTCACTTATCAAATAGCATGGCTAGCAATATTTTTGGCACATTGTAAGACTATTTTTCATATCCTGAGGGTAACGCTTTCCATTGAAATCTTTGTGTAGGTGTCTCCACATTTATACTAGAAATAGTAAAGGCAAATTTAGGTTTATCCTTCTTGGAAAAAGAATAATAAAGAAGCAGTCAATAACTACCAGGGGCCATTCAACAGGTGCCATAGTAGGGGATGAAAGGCCAGGCTGAAGGGGACCCATAATGATCATAATATCATTTATTGCCTGAAGGACAGGTAACATTCACCATTTCCCTGATTATTTCTTTATTACAAATACTGGAGAATTCCAAGGGTTAGTAGAAAATTTCTTATGTCCTAATTTGAGCTGCTCAGAGACTAGTTGATGTAGAGCAGTGAGCTTCTCCTTTTGATAGAGAACATTGCTCTACCCACACCAGAATGTGACAGATTGTTCATAATGACTTTTAAAAAGGATGCAATACATGACTAGAAGGGCTAAATATGCATAATTTCTTCTGCTCAAGAATGTTTCTGCGCAATAGATTTACAGGAATTTTTTTTCTAAGACATAAGGTTGAAAATAATCATTATTCCCCTCAGGATCTTTCCTATTTCAATATTTTAGCATTTTGTTTTGATAATGCTACTGTGTCTATCTATCTCTCTTGTTTAACATACACAATAATGACCAAGAATCCTTTTAATTCACAAGCAAAAGTGGAAATACTCAATCTTCTAAATAGCATTTACTTTATTAGCAAGACTTATATAACAACAGATTTTAAAACACATTTTCCACCTTTTGTTGATTTTTCTGTTTATATTCTAATAACATATCAGGGTACTAGGTAACAAGCCAAATCTGGGTTCTACAATCTCAAAAGGAACCCATCACTAAATCAATTTAGGTTGAAGCAATCTATCATAACCAATTAAGTTTCCATTTTTAACGCACATACCAATTGTTAAGGTTATCGAAAAATTAACCAGTATTTGAATTTGTGAGATTCCCTAAAATATACCTAGATATTCCATTCAAGCCTCTTCTCTTTAGTAAGCCAGGAAAGAGTTAAGTACCAATTCTTGCTTCGTTTGGATTTTTACCTTGAGATTCTTCCTGGCATGATTCCACAAGCCTGAGTTCTGATAACAAAGTTCCAGGCTCCTTCCTTGCAGGAGTTTTTAAAGTGGTAGTATACTGTTTTTCCATTTTTCTACAAGTTCCCAAACTCTCTAATCTCTTTCAGTCTATGCTCTTTTGATTACTATATGCTTAAACTTTCTCACTATTTCACTATATTAAATATATTTTTTCTTTTTTTCTCCCCCCTCTCATGCAAAGCTGCTCCAGAGATGGAGAGAAAGAGAAAAAGATTTTCTCTCCTTGTACTATCCTAATCTTAAGGAGCCCAAAATTAGATCCCAAATTACCTTACCAAGATCAAAGACCAATACACTCTGAGCCACTCTGAAAGAATTATTACTCTGAATGAATTCCAATTCCAGCAATTTATTCTGATATTTTTCCAAGCCTGAAACACAGAGGCTGAAGCAGACATTCACACACAGACAAACACACCCAGAAACCTATTTTTCATCTTTTACATACAGATTTAAGGCTGATATATTCAATTAATATTGGGTATTTCCTCCCAATTTTTTTCCTTTTATTATGTTGTTTCATTACCAATATGAGAAAGAGGAAAAGGGGGGATGTTTCCATTGTACTACCCCAAGGTCTCTTTGAATTCTCCCTCAAGGGAAAGTCTCAAATCCAGATCCAAACACAAAAGCCACTAGAAGTTCTGATGTGGCACCTGCTTTCAGGTTTGGGTCGGGGGGACCCCCAAGAAAGGAGTTGAAAATCCCAGATGAGTCCCATCTGTTTTCTTATTATTTCCCATTTTCCCAAATCAAAAGTTCCCTGAGGTGGGAAGCATTTTTTAAAAACACATATTAAAAATTCCTTTAATTGATCAGTAGTTATAAGCAATCCTCTTACAACCTTTTTTTTTTTTTAAAGCATTTTAAGATATACCTGTTTCTTTCTCCTGATTGAGGTGGTCCCATTTTGCTAAACTAAACAAAATAAAACTAAAATTAGGCCAAGACTAAATAGAGACTTCAGCTCCTCTTCTATCTCTAATACCTGCTGTGTCTCTTGATTTCTATGCTTTCCTGTTACCCTTCTTACCTCTTGTTGCTTCAGAATCTTGAATGATTAGGAGTACTTCTCTGTTTCGATGTTTATGTCCATGTTTATGTCCCGGTTTGGGTGCCACTTGAGACCAGCTCCAGGGCCTCGTTGAGGAGAAAGTATGATGCGGGACAGGGGAGAGCGTCGTCAGTGAAGCCCATTCTTTGATGTGAGAGCCACATACTTTTTAAGCTAAGGTAGCATAGTGCCAGATGTTTCTAAGTTAATTAGTTTACATTCTAGCTAGACATTAATATTAAGCAAAAACTAACAGTATCAAGCCATTAATAGCAATTAAATTATATTTAAATTAAATTAAAATTATCTACTTTGGGATGTATGGTTCCCGATACACGAATTCCTTGCCAAGGCCATCTTATGTTTCTATTAGACATGCCTTCCTGTGGCCTACCTGTCCACATAGAAGACTCCCTGATTGATTGCATCCTTGTGCCCTGGCACTTCGTGGGACCCATCAGGTCAGCTTGTCTCATTCTTTCCCTTGGTCACAAAGGAGGGGTGAGCCTGCTGCAAACCAATCCACAGCTGCAAAGAGACTATGTTAACCCCTAGGGAGTTTTTTTAGGAGATCTGTTTGTTGCTGACTCTCTACAATTATGTTCAGTCATTCCCCAATTGAGGTTCAGCCATTCCTCAATCTTAGTTTCTATTGTTTTATTACTCAAAAAAAAAAGAGTTTAAAAATAATTACATAACATATGGAATCTTTTCTACTTTCTTTGCTCTTCTTGGGGTATGGGGGAGTGACAGCACAGCCTTAAATAATTATAAGATGTAGTTCATATCATTCTGTGCTCCCCTCCCTCAGATGCTTTGCCTCCAAAGACTCGTCCTATAACAAACCTGATGTCTACAACTGTTCTACTATGAGTCAGTTCTCTATTTTATCATCAGCCTGGAGCTGCTGAGAGTGATTCCCCAGCCTCTTCCTCCTCTCCTCCCCTTAGGGAACTGAAGGGTGAGGAGTCCCATTTCTAGTTTCTATCCCTAATGCACTTTCTTCCTTCCTCCCTCCTTCCCTTCCCTTCCTTCCTCCTTCCTTCCTCCTTCCTTCCTATCTTTCCTTCCTTCTTTCCTTCCCTTCCTTTCTTCCTTCCTTCCTTCCCTTCCCTTCCTTCCTTCCTTCCCTTTTCTTCCTCCCTTCCTTCCCTTTCTTTCCTTCCTTCCTTCCTTCCTTCCTTCCTTCCTTCCTTCCTTCCTTTCTTCCTTTCTCTTTTTCACTGAGGCAACTGGGGTTAAGTGACTTGCCCAGGATCACACAGCCAGGAAGTGTTGTGTCTGAGACAGGATTTGAACTCAGGTCCTCCTGATGTCAGGGCTGGTGCTCTGCCACCTAGCTGCCCCCCCCCCAACTCTTTCTTGATGCACTACAATGATGTTCCAATCCTCCATTAGAATACTCCATATACAGAGAATCTTTTGACCATGCATTCTCCCTGCTGTCTTAGTACAAGGCAAAAAAAAAAAAAAAAAAAAAAAAAAAAAAAAAAAAAAACAGACAAACAAAAACAAGCAGTGAACATGAGAGTACCAGGTATCTATGGACCAAGATGCTCTTGTCCAATGCTTGAGAGGGACCAGATGAGGCTGCTAAGTGCAGTACTCTCAGCCAAATGGAACTGCTTCCTTGTCTTTGGCTAGCAAACTCCCGTATCTTCCCCTCCCTAACCTGGTAATTTAGGCATCTGTTGCCTAGGCAAAAATCCTTGCAGCCTGCTGCTGTTTCCTGCTTTTTCATTCCTATCCATCTCAGCCCAAGAATTTAGGCTCCTTATACTCTTCCTTTCCCTTGTGTTCTCTTGAACCTTTTATTATTAACAGACTTCCCTTTCTTATTACATATTCTTTCTTATTACATGTTCTTTCTTATTACATATTCTTTCCCTCATACTGCATTCGCTGAAATCGTACTCATTTAGAAGACAATACATTCCTGTCCAGCTTTTTTACAATTGGTTTTCTTTTATGATTCTGATGTAGAGCCAGGAAGTAAAGGCCCAAGGATAAACATCATCTTTCCTCTACTTCTACCTTTATCATTC
Source organism: Antechinus flavipes (assembly GCF_016432865.1). Classification (NCBI taxonomy): domain Eukaryota; kingdom Metazoa; phylum Chordata; class Mammalia; order Dasyuromorphia; family Dasyuridae; genus Antechinus; species Antechinus flavipes. Next base: position 625,393,024 of record NC_067400.1, on the reverse strand, counting down.
AACAATTTCTTCCACTCTGAGGTTGATCTCCTTTATCTATATCATCATATTCAGTTTCTTATCATTCTCTCATTTCAGGCTTTTTAAATTGTTATATTTTGCTGGATGATCAATGAGCTTTATGTTTCTTTCTGCATCCGGTCTTCCATCCAAATGGACCCAAAACAAGACCCGAGGAGACCAAAAACAAGCACTGGATAGGATCTAAATCTTCATCACAACCATCTAGTTTCCCTGGAACATCACTGAGGTCGGCCTGACTTTTCCAGTGAACTTTTTGATTTAGATAGCTTTTTTTAGTCACATAAAGCTAAATTCAAACAATACTAATGAGTATTCCAGGATTTTTGTCCTTTGGGAATAGAATCCTGCAGGTTTCTGATGTTCTTAGGATAGCTCTAGTCAAAGGACCAGCAGTCTTCTGAGTTCTTTACCTACATTTCTTTTTTTTTTTTTTAATAAATTTTATTGTTCTGAACATTCACTTTTATAAGATTTTAAATTCCAGTTTTTTTCTCTGTCCCTCCTTCCCCCTCTCCAGAAGACAAGCAATCTGATATATTTTTCCATACTTCTGTAGGCTTCCTTGGAGGAAGCGTCCTTTAGGTTTCTGGGTATGTTTTCTTCCCCATAGTCTTGAGCTGATTAAAGGCACTGACTCTTGTTTCTCTTTGATCTCATGGTGACACATATGACTGCCCTACCTCCATGACTCAGGTCATTACTTGCTATGATTCTGTTCACCTTTTACCTGAAAGTTTGGCATTGTTCCAGACTAGTCATGGGACGTTTGGGAGTCGAGTAAGACAAGAAAAAGGACCGGAGATAAAGCCAATCTCCCTCCTCCAATTTGCAAAGGAATAGTTGCTTCAAAGGGCATAATAACAAATGCACTCCTCCAAAATGTGGGAAGGATAATAGTTCTTTATGCTTGTATTGTGTCAGTTTCTGAGAAGGGAAAGAGAATCAGGGCTTTGCTAATTTCCTATAGAGCCCAGATTTTTCTGTGGTTTGTGACCAGATATGGGGTCTCATAACTAAATGTAGGGGTTGTGAAATTAGGATTATCAGTAAAGGTTTTGCATACCTATTTTATATGCTTATATACTCATAGTCATGAAATATTTTTCAGGGAAAAAGGGGTTGCAAGTGAAAAAAATTTGAAGCCCTGTTATGGAGCATCCTGTCCAATTTCAAGGACAAAACCCTCTGGTGTGGGCGGACAGTTGCCATGGTTTTTTCTAGCCTGACTCCCCTACTAAGCTGGCTGGCTGCAGCATCCTTCCAGATATCCTGGCTCCAAGGTTGCCATGGCTACAACTCCTGATGTAGTGGAAATCACCATGGCACCTGAAACGGAGAACAAAGGTCTGTTTTGGGGGGTTAGGGTAAACAACGGGAGATCAGGGGAAGGATGTCTTTCCCTTCTCACTGGTTTAGTTCATGGGATCTTCATTCTCTGGACTCAGCAAGAAGGTGCATGCAGATGAACATGGCAGAAAGACAGAGGAAGACATCTTAATTGGCTAAATCTCCTTAAAAATCCAAAAGGGTCCCCTGAAGGGCTGGGGAAACAACTAATGCTGCTGTCTTTTCAAAGCAAAGCCCTTGGAAGTCATGCTTTACTGAAACAGCTTGTCTTGGAATGCCATTACTCCCATCTTGCCTTCTTCCTATTTAACTACATTGTGCAGACCACAGATTTAATATCATTGTCTTGCTTTTGCTTTTATACATCAGAGTATGGTTTACTATAATTTTCCAATCTTTTTTGTATCTATAAATTTGATGAAGAGGCCTGTGTTTTTTGGCCTGGTTTCTAGCAGACATCCCTAGCTGCCTGTCCTAGGCTGGAAAATTTAGAAAACATCAGTCTGATAGAACGCTTCCTCTATCCCCTCAACCCTAGCTCCTCCAATCTCCATATGCCCACTGTTAATGAAGGCTCCCTTCTCATTACTCCTTATGCATTGGAAAAGGAAAAGCCAATTTGCTTCTTGACCCCCAACAACCCTTTTTTCCCCCGGATTCTCTCGGGCTGCTAGTAATTCCCTGCCCATGGTCTTTTGTATGCATTTTGAACACAGTTCAAAAGAGATACAATTGGTAAAAAGCACTTAGCCCAAAGCTGGCACACAGTGGGCACTAGACAAGTTAGTTCCATCTTATTCTCACTTAGACATGTTCCCATTGTTTTCTCCATGGAATACTGGTAAACTTCTTGGGGACTGGGATAGTTTTCTTTTATCTTTGTGTAGCCAGAGCCAACAGTGTGTCTGTCACGACAAATGCTTGTTGGTTAATTCTAATCCAAATCTTTCTTCTGAGAACAAATGTTATACTTTTGCCCCATCTCATTTTGACATTAATAGAGCAGGAAAATGATTAGTACAGAACCCAGGGGTCTCTTAGCCTTGGGACCCTAGAGAGGCGGAAGGATCTCTGAAAGAGCTGCAGTGATAGCTTCGTCTCTTTCACACCACTTAGTCAAATCAATGAGCATTTATCAATCCTCCTCTGTGCCTGGCATTGTGCTAAGTGCTGGGGACATGGGGACAGGTGCCAGGAGCTCAGTCCAATGGAGGCAACAACTCACAACTGTGTAAACAAGATTATCAGCAGCATCCACGGGAGGTAATTTCCGTAAATTATATAGTTCTTAATGTTGCCAAGGTTACCTTGCTCTTGAACCTGACATCCACTCACTTTTGAAGTCAGGTAGTTTTATTACCATCTATTCCACGTCTTTTTAGAACAGCATGAATTATGTAGGGAGTGCTTTGCTAAGATCTCGCCAGCTCCCTCACTAGTGTTCCCCACATCTACTCATTTGCTCATTTTGCTGGCAAAAAGGAAAGTGAATTCTGTTATAACCTATTTCTTTGAAAGATTTTAATTTTTGGTGTATTTTATTTTTCCATCACTTTTATTTCCGAGCTTCTCTGCTCCCCCTTTCCATTACATTGTAATTCTTGTGTATATTGTTTTCCCAATTCTGGATTAGCTCATATAAAGCTTGTCATGTTTTGTAGAATTCTTCATGGCCATAATTTTTAACGGTGCAGGGGAATTCTATTAAATTATGATCCCTACTAATGCTCCTTCTATCTTGTATTAAGATGCCCAAGGTTATTTTCAGATGACTCTATCAGCAGGTTATCTCATATCAAAGTAGAATTCTAGCTTCAAGAGGCTCTTAGATAAAATATTCAGGGCAGGAATAGGCACAGGGCAGAATGGGAGGTAGAGCTCTTACTTTGGCTGAAATAGATTTCCTTCAATTAAATCTGTGTTCCCCTATAGGTGACTTTTCTTGAGGTCATTGGACCCCACTTCTGAAATAAAAATTCAGGTATTCTATTCTTTTCAAAACTGTTATTTCCCGTTTTTAGGAAAGATTTATGTTCTTGAAGATACCTTCATTCATGTGAATTCAGATGGATGATCACTTTCAGGGGTTTGACCTTAGGGTGGAAACTTCTCATTTCTTTAGGCAGCAGCATATAGCTGAGATGTTGTGGTAGGGAGAGGGTACCAGTGGATCACCCTATTATTCTACTTATTACCTTTCTAACATTCCACATCATGACGGTTCTCTGGCCGTCATTTATATATGTTATCTTTTGCCCCCAACATTTTGTTCATATTTTTTTTTCATATCCCAACCCATTCTTGATGAAATTCCATTATCTTTATGATTTTCATCATCCTCTTTCTCTAGATGTTTAGTAATTTTGGTTCAAACTTGTGATTTCTCTGGTGAGAGAATTGGCAGCAAGGAAACCCCCTCGAGCAACACAAATAAGTAATTTATAGTCTCAGAGTTTCTGTGGCAAACCAAATCAATCTAAATTTATTTCCTACTATGTCTCAGTCACTGTGCCAAGCGATGTGCCTGTCCTGAAGGAACTTAAAATGTAAAAGCGGGGCGGGGGGGGGGGGAGTAACACAAGTAATTGGGAAAGGAGAGAATGAAGAGGGAGACCAGGCAGGGCAGCAGTCACAGAGGGGAGTGAGCCCCCCAAATCCAGCTCTTGCCTCTAGAAAGAAAATCATTGGGAGGGTTTGATTCTCCATCTTCCAGAGGGGAGAAGAAGGTGAGGGAAGTGAAGGCTGGAGTTTGCAGCAAGGTACTAAGATTAGAGATGATGAGAGCATACCTTGGGGGGGGGGGGCGTCCCGTTCCATGGGCAGCAGATGCAGAATGGACTTGCTCATGTTCACTCAGCCAGGAACATGTCAGAAGGGGAGCTCAAGGCCGGCTTGGCTCTCTATCCATTATTAGCCTCTCAGACCACTAATCCCCTTTTGCATTCTCTTTTCTAGAATTTTCTTGGGAATGGAAGCCAAACCCTTATTGTTTGCTGACTCTATTCTCTGTGACACACGGCTGCTATTCCTCATGCTTTTTCCCTACCAAAGTGACAACAGTATCAGCACTCTAGCATGTAGAGCACCTGGACTAGGTAGGTGACTTGCAACTCACTAAAGGAAGGTCTTGCCTTTTCATTATAATAGTCGCGGCCCTTATTACTTTTTTTTTTTTCCTCTTTTCTTGCAGATCATGCTCTTTAGCAGAAAAGTCAACGAATATTTGGCAGATCTTTATTCTCTGTTGTCATTTTATTCCACACAAGCTTAGAGCTTCAGTGCCTCTTTTTCCAATAAAGCTTAAAAAGCCAATTCTTCTTTTCTGTCCTTAAGGGTTCTTAAGTTTAGCTTAACCAGTTTAGCTCATTCTTGGTCTTAATTTTTCTTTCAGCCTTTATAATACTTTTTGTATTCATCTGTTATTTGACCTTGTATCAATGTCCCTTAAAAAAAAAATAACAACAACCCAAAGTTGGTTCCTTTGTTCTGCATCTATATCAATCTCTTCAAAGAACTGACCTTCTTTCTCATTAGAACTGTCTTCCTGGGCCTCTTAAGAATCTCCTCCTTGAGTTTCTTTTGGTTTCTACTTATCCAAATGAAAGTTAGGGCTAGTAACGAAAGCTCAAAGTTATATTCTGCTTTAAGATTTACAAGGCACTTTACAAATCTCATTTGATCATGATATTTTAGGGCTTTTGGTATCAGTTCATTTTGCAGATGAGAAAACTAAGGCAGAGGAGGATAATGGCTTGCCCTAGGTTGAAGTATCTGACACTGAGTGTAAGTTTGGGTCTCTCTGATTCCAGATCTAGTGCACTGGACCACCTGGCCACCTTTCTCTGAACCCAGGTGAAATCTGGGTCCCACAGTCCAGAGGGATACAGTAGCACATGATGGGCTTTCTTCGACTTCTCAAAACTCTAGGCAGTTACTTTATCTCAGAGCTGCCATCGCTCCCATCCTAGTAATCAGCTGTTCCATTAGTGAGAACCAGAGCCTTTTCCCTGCCTTCTTTGGCTTCCACTCCACCATTCTTCTTCCTGCCTCTCCTTCTTTCTATGGCACTACTATGCTCCCTATTCCCAGCCCATTTTGATCAATGATTGGTCAATAGTGGAGCCACGATTTAAATTCTGGACCATGTTTTCTTAAAAACAAAATGTATCTAAAAACAGGAGAACAAATAAACTACTCACAACAAATCTGAAGCAAATTGTACAACGAACAGATTTTTAAAGAAATCTAAAACAAGGTTTAACAAGTAAAAACAAAAGCATAGCATCTCTTCTGATACAAAACATGGTACACATTACCCACTGTATAATCATGCGACTTAGGTTCACATTGTTGATTGTCCATAGTGGTAACAACTCTGTATTTCAACATACTCAAATATCCTAAATAAAACTATTTTGAACATAGTACTTCTTGACTACTATGTTAAAAAATAAATAAGGATATAACTCAGATATTCGCTCATTTGACTGGCTCCATCTGAGTATGGAGGTACAGAAGAGCTTTAACAGAGACAGAGAAAGCCAAAGGCAACATTTACTTTATCGGTTTTCCAAAATAAGATATTGGGACAACAACTAGTAACATGAAGATAGAGATCACAAAATCTTATTTACTACATAAGCACATAATTTTGAATTTAGGTGGAGGGGTGACTTTTTATAGATAACTCACAGAAAAAAGACAATTCTACACAAGAAATTGAACACATTTTCTACAATGTCTTAATTTTGCAGCCATGGTCCGTAGAAATTCTTCATGGTTTACTTGACCAGCGTGGCCCAGATTGATTCCCTTACCCTTTCATCACACTATTCACCTCTTTCCAAGATCTGGTATCACAAGATAAAGTTTTGCTGTACCAGTTAGACTTTTTTCCTCATCAAACATTTGAATGTTTCCCTAATTTTTTTTCCATTTTTTTTCCTTCCATCATTATCAGAAATTCTACAAAACCAATGGTAAGCAAAGAATATATATTAGGAACTCAGTTTAATACACAAAGTTTCTTCTTTTTTGCTATGAAATATTTTACTTAAATTTATAAGAAAATTCAAAAACATAAACCAGTTGTGATTATATCAACATCTACCCTCATTAATCATATCCTATAATACAGCTGCTGTGAATTCTGCCCAAGTGATCCCCTTATACCCAATCATCCATGTCAAATAATGAAATATCTTCCATTTCTACAACTTGCTCTTGTGACTGTTGAGCAACAAGCATAAGTTGTTCAGATCCTGTGGTAATCATTTCCTAACCGGCTGTCCTAATTCTTGCCTATCTTGCCTATCTCCTCTCCAAATAATCTTGTCTTGCTGCACAAATACCGAACAGAGTGTATCTATCTTCTACTCAAATGCATTCAGTGAATGCTCACTATTTGTTGAATCACTGATTCTGACATTTGAGGTCATTTACAACTGGGTTCCAACCTGTTTTATCCAATCTAATTTTATCTTGCCTCCCTTTTTGCATCCCACAATCCCACCAAACTGAATTAAATTCCAGGATCCATTCTTATTTTGTATTTTTGTACCTGCATAACTGGGATCCCCACCATTCTCAACCATGGAATGAAATTTCTCCTTGTTCCCCTCTATGTCCACCTGTTCAAGTATTACTTTCCTTCAAGACTCAATTCAGACAAAAGCTTTTCTATGAAGCTTAATAATAGCTAGCATTTATACATTAGACAGTTTGCAAAGCATTTTACAAGTATAGTCTCATTTGATCCTCACAATAACCCTGTGAGGTAGGCGCTATTATGATCCCCATTTTACAGTTGAGGAAACTGAGGCAGACAAGTTGGGTGACTTGTCCACTTAGTATTTAAGGAAAGATTTGAAGTTAGGTCTTCCTGACTTCAGCCTCAGTACCTTATCCACTGCCCTGTAGAAAGTTATCTCTGATTCTCTCTCCTAATCCAGTGAAAGTGATCTCTCTCCTCCAAGCTTTTTTAGCATTTTGCCTCTCATTTGTATAAGCAATTTGTCCTTTTACACCTGTTATTTTCCTAGAAGTCTCTCTGAATCCAGGACCTATGTCATATATTTCTCTTGGTATCATTAGCCCTTAAAATAATGCCTTGAATCTTGTAGGTCCTTAATAAATGTAAGGTGAATTTAATTATTTATTGGACCATATGAAAGGGAAAAGATTTGTTTCACTACTTTCAAATGAATACTGCAATGATAGAGAAAGGAGAATATAGACAATGATTAGCTGACTAACATGGCATCAGGCAATGGAGTTTGACTTTTGGCATGCTGATTGCAGGAAGGATGGATGGAGTGCACCTAGCAAGAACTAATACCAGGATCATAAAGAACGGATTTTGGGGAAATCTTCATTTGCTACCAAGGAGTCTGGTCAAAAAATGGAGAAAGGGAGAGGGTAAGCAAAGTCCCTACGAACAATTTTTAAACTAGAAACTATAAAAAAGCAACTTAAGTGTGATGGAATAAATGAAAAAACAAAAGAGTAGTAGTAGAGGTGTTCAGTAATGCTAAAAAGCAAATATTTGGGCAAAGATAAAGAAAAGACAGAGCTATCTAGAGGAAGGCAACAAGTATGGTGAATGGCGTTAATTTTATGCTATTTGAGAATCCACTGAAGTAATCAGAGATGTCAAGATAGCTAAATTTAAAAGACTAGACTTTACGACAAGAAGACCTGGGTTCAAATCTTGCTTCTGACACATATTAATTTTTATCACCAAGGACAAGTCACTTACCCCTCTCCACAGCCCCAAGCCGCCCTAGGACTGTAATCTATAGCTCATTTGCTAATGCGCACTTTCAGTTCAGGAGTTTTCCACACTAATGAAATCAGAGGTCAGGACAACTATTAGTGGTTAAGCCATCAGCTAAATTGATAGAAACACAGAAAGACACATACAGATATAGAGACCGAGACAGAAATGGAGATAGAGACAGAGATATAAAGAGACCGAGACAGAGAAACAAAGGCAGAGACAGAGAGATCAAATAGCCACAATGAAACTAGTCAATGTAAATTCATAATGAATGGACAAAATATTATCAGAAACTATTACACACAATGAAGATGCTAAAAAGACTAAAAATTTAAAGAAAATGAATCATCTCCAAAAAATATAAATTAATCTTATTGTCCCCCCCCAAATAATAGAGGTGCCAGATAATCCACTCTCACATACTGAAGTTAAATGAGCCATAAATGAGCTATGAAACAAAAACTGGTCTGAATGGATAACAAGTGAATTCTAAAAAAAATTTTTAAAGAGTAATTTAAAAACTTTTCTGAATAATAAAGAAGGCACTCTAACAATCTCATTTTATTAGACAAAAATGATCCTGCTACCCAAACCAAGAAGGGATAAAGCAGAGAAAACAAAACACCTAAAAATGTTTAAATAACATTGAACAGACACTGCAATCATATATCCCCAAACTACTCATTATATTCTAGTTGGATTTATACCAGGGACACAATGAAACATTAGGAAACCATCATATCTATAGAATGTTTTTAGCATGAATTTTCTGATATATAATAAGTCATCTTATCTATTTGAAGGCCTTCGCATATTTATCACACCCATCTTTTGTATGAATGTTTGAGTTCACAGATGATTTATAGCACTCAAGTTGTTGCTACTGCTTTCCTTCACTGCAGTTATAGATTTCTTTTCACTATGGGTTTTTTTGATTAAGGTTTGGGTTGTTGAATGCTTAAAAATCACATTTACTGTATTCATATGGTTTCTCTTTAGTGTGAATAATTTGATAATAAAATTATATTTCATATGCTTTCATTTACAGATTCTCTTTGATATAAATTATTTTATACTTTTTTAAGATTTTAGCCATTGATGTAGGATTTCCCATATTCAATATACTCAGTTTTTTTCTAATAAAATTTCTCTGATGACATGGGATATCCTACGACCAAATGTTCTCCCACATTCATTACATTCATAAGGTTTTTATGTAGTATGAGTCTTCTGATGATAAAAAAAGGATGTCCTACGACTGAAGGTTTTTCCACATTCACTGCATTCAAAGGGTTTTGCTCCAGTATGAATTCTCTGATGTTCGCTCAGTCTTTCTTTCCGGGCAAAGGCTTTTCCACATTCATTACATTCATAGGGTATCACTCCGGTATGAATTCTCTGATGTTCACTAAGTCTTTCCTTCCGCGTAAAGGCTTTCCCACACTGCTTGCATTCAAATGGTTTCTCTCCAGTATGAATTTTCATGTGTTCATTGAGCTGTCCACTTTGTGTGAAGGCTTTGCCACACTGACTACACTCAAAGGGTTTCTCTCCAGTGTGAATTTTCTGATGTTCACCAAGTCGTCCCTTATGTGTGAAGGCCTTCCCACAGTGACTGCATCTGAAAGGTTTTAAGCCAGAATGAATTCTCATATGTTCAGTCAGCTGTCCACTTTGAGTGAAGGATTTTCCACACTCTGCACATCGGTGAGGTTTCTCGCCAGTATGGATCTTCAGATGCTCAGTAAGTCGTGCCTTCACTATGAAACCTTTCCCACACTGAACACACTCATAGGGTCTCTCTCCAGTATGGATTTTCAGATGCTCATTAAGGCGTCCTTTCAGTGTGAAGGCTTTCCCACAGTGATCACATTCGTAGGGTTTAACTCCAGTATGGATTTTCTGATGCCCATTCAGTAGTGCCTTCTTTATAAAAGCTTTCCCACACTGATTACATTTATAAGGTTTCTCCCCTGTATGAACTTTTAGATGGTCAAAAAGGTGTGACTTTTGGATGAAACCTTTCCCACATTCACTACATTTGTGGGGTTTATCTGCTGAATGAATTTTCTTATGATCAGTAAGTCGCCCTTTTCCTGAGAAAGCTTTTCCACATTCATGACACTTGTAAGGTTTTTCTCCAGTATGGATTTTTTGATGTTCACGAAGCTGTCCCCTCTGTCTGAAGGCTTTCCCGCAGAGTTTACATTCATAGGGCTTCTCTCCAGTGTGAACATTCTGATGTTCAAGCAGCGTGCCCTTCTGTATGAAGGCCTTCCCACATTCATTACACTCATAGGGCTTGTCTCCTGTATGAACTTTCTGGTGTTCATTAAGCCGTCCTCTCCCGGTAAAGGCTTTGCCACATTCATGACATTTGTAAGGCTTCTTTCCTGTATGAACTTTCTGATGTTCATTAAGTCTTCCCTTTGCCGTGAAGGTCCTCCCACATTCATCACACTCAAAGGGTTTCTCTCCCTTATGGATTTTCTTATGTTCAGAAAGTCCTGTGCTTCGTGTGAAGGTTTTTCCACATTCATTACATCGGTTGCGTTTGTCTTTAGAATGGCTTCTCTGGAGTTCAGTCTGGTGTTTCCTGGGCATGTTGTCATCCTTCCCACATTTGTTATCTTTCCCAAGTCTTTCTTCATTACGCCTTTCATGGTTTGGAGTAGAATCTGTGTGGTTACTCAGAGTTGGCTTATCATTATTATACTTGGAAATATTCTTCCCAAAGGAGATTTTGCTGTGTTTAATTAGTTCTGAAAGCTGTTTGAAGAAGCTTTCTCTAGATATATCACATTTATGGACACTTTTCCTCCCTGGAACTGTGTTGGACTGTCGTGAAGAAGACACCGGGCTGCATTTTTTCTCCGATGTATGGTTGCTATGGGCCTTTGGCTCATTGAAATTTTTGTCGTGATCTAATACTTCCTTCTTGATTGGTTTTTCCAGCTTTTCCTTCTTTATCTCTGGCTTGCTAATATTGCCTCCAGAAACTTTTCTAAGCTTTGAATCCTGTGAATCATAAACTTTTCTAAGCTTTGAATCCTGTGAATCATAAACTTTTTTAAGCTTTGCATCCTGTGAATCATAAACTTTTCTAGGCTTTGAATCCTGTGAATCATAAACTTTTCTAGGCTTTGAATCCTGTGAATCATAAACTTTTCTAAGCTTTGAATCCGGTGAATCATAAACTTTTCTAGGCTTCGAATCCGGTGAATCATAAACTTTTCTAGGCTTCGAATCCGGTGAATCATAAACTTTTCTAGGCTTCGAATCCGGTGAATCATAAACTTTTCTAGGCTTCGAATCCTGTGAATCATAAACTTTTCTAGACTTTGAATCCTGTGAATCACCAACTTTTCTAAGCTTTGAATCCTGTGAATCATAAACTTTTCGAGGTTTGGAATCCTGTGAATCACCAACTTTTCTAAGCTTTGAATCCTGTGAATCATAAACTTTTCTAGATTTTGAATCCTGTGAATCACCAACTTTTCTATGCTTTGAATCCTGTGAATCATAAACTTTTCTATGCTTTGAATCCTGTGAATCACCAACTTTTCTAACCTTTGAATCCTGTGAATCATAAACTTTTCTAGACTTTGAATCCTGTGAATCACAAACTTTTCTAGGCTTTGACTCCTGTGAATCATAAACTTTTCTAGACTTTGAATCCTGTGAATCATAAACTTTTCTAGACTTTGAATCTTGTGAATCATAAACTTTTCTATGCTTGGAATCCTGTGAATCATAAGCTTTTCTAGACTTTGAATCCTGTGAATCATGAACTTTTCTAGACTTTGAATCCTGTGAATCATCTTTTGCAAATTTTATCTTAGAGGATACTCTCACACAGATATCCTGCTTTGGAGTTGACACCTTGGTCCCACGGTCAGTCTTATGATGAAAGGAATCTGAAAAAAAATCCCCCCCAAACATGAATATTTATTGTTTGCTATAGGAGGAGAAAGGGAAATGCTTTACAGTATGTTATCCAATCTGTCTCTTTTATCAAGGATAATGATGCACAATCTCGAGGTTGCATATATTAAAAGGACTTCTTAGCAGAGAATGAGACAGTAGAGGAAGAGATTAAAAATAAGTAAAAGAATAGGGATAATGAGATTGCCTGGCAGCAGTGAGGACCCCGTTGAGATTGCATAACATAAGTTTATAGTGCCTTGCCCAGTGTAAAATGGAAAGGTGTCTGGGAAGAGAGTGGATTTCCTTTCCCTGGAGTATCTGAGCCAATGATGGATGACTTAGAAGACTCCACAGTACCTTTCCAACCCAAATTCTGAGATGAGAATTGAGGAATCAAGGAAGAAAGGAAAAAGGGCAGTGAGATGGTGTCGTAGCCAGAGCCAGAGCAGGAGTCAGGGATACCTGAGTTTGAATCCAGCCCTCAGACATTAGCTATGACACCCCGGGCAATTCACTTAACCTAATTTTCTTCAATTTCCTCATCTATAAATAAAACTATAGAAAGAAATGGCCAACTACTCCAATAATTTTTGCCAAGAAAACTTCAAATGGGGTCACAAAGGGTCAGATATGACTGAATAACAAAAAGGAAAAAAAAAAAGGGAAATGAATGAAACAAATCATTCTATAGCACCTACTATGTGCCAGGAACTGTGCTAAGTGGTTTTTTTTTTTAAATAAATATCATCTCATTTAATTCTCACAACCCTGGGAGGTAGGTGCTATTACTAGCCCCATTTTACAGTTGAGGAAACTAAGGCAAAATGGCTCAATGACTTGGCTAGGGTAACCTGGCTTGTGAATGTCTGAGGCTTGATTTGAATTCAAGTCTTCTAACTCCAGGCCCAGAGCGGCAGAACGATTTGCTGAAAGCTCTATGAGGACCCTCATGCTAGACTGTCTTGGATTTTCTCTAGCACTCTTTGTAGTCTTTGAAGAGCACTAAGTGACTGATTATCTCCATGTGCTGACACCTGGCTGGGCTGCCGCTTACAAGAACTTATATTTGCCAAGTCCTCTCCTTCTCATTTTGTTATTTGTTTTCAAGATTCATCTTTAAAAAAAACATTTTGAGTTCCCTCCTCCCTACAGTCCTTCACCAATTCAATGAGAAGCCAACAGTATAACATATATTTCCATAATAGCTATGTCACAAAAAAGCAAGAGAAATACAGAAAATGAGAATATGATCCTTATTTGCAGTGAGAATTAATCAGTTCTCTCTCTGAAGGTGGATGGCATTCACCATGAGTCTTGGACCATTGTACTAGCAGTCAAGCTTTCTACAGTTGGTCATCATTTCAATATTGCTATTATTGTGCACTATGCTTTCCCGCTTCCGCTCACTTCCCCCTGCTTCAGCTCATAGAAGTTTCCCCAGGTTTTTCTGAAACCATCCACTTGGTTATTTTTTGTGCTATTCCATTAAACTCATATACTACAGCTTGTTCAGCCATTCCCCCCACTGATGGGCAGTTCCTCAACTTCCAGTTGTTTGCCACCACTAAAAGAACTGCTCTGAATGTTGTTGCCCATGTAGATCCTGTCCCTTCCTCTCTGATCTCTGGGTACAGACAGACCCAGGAGTGGTCCTGCTGGGGCAGGGTGTGCACAGTGCTTGCCCAGCCGCGGCTCGCTCACTCACCCACCTTTTGGGTTGTGGGACGTTGGAGTCCATGGTACTTCTCCTTGCTCTAGCCGGGCGATCACATCTGGTTTAACGGACTGAAGCCCTGTTTGTAGAGAAAAGAAATGGAAAGGTAATGGAGAAAGACAGCCATCTCAGCCTGCAAAGCCTGCCTGATTTAAAATGAGAGCATGCTGGGAAGACCAAAGGGTGACATAAAGGACCTGCCCTGGAGAATACTCTAGTTCATATTCCCAGGAAGTATGGTGGGGAGAGAAGGGATGGGCCGCAGACCTGATTGGGTTGAAAGAAAAGGAGATCATTTTAACTCACTTCTTGGTGGGGAGGAAGGGTTCTGTTAATGTTTTGAGGGAGCTGCCCCAAAACTTTAAGGGAGATATTTTGAGCTGAAGCTATAGCCTCAGCACAGCAAAGATGCTGGTTCTCAGCTGGGCAAGGAAGAGATATTTCTCCTATGAACAGGGGTCGGACACCTTGGGTTTGGGCTCTGAAGCACGCAGGCACCTTCCTCCATTATTGACTCATCCTGAATTTCAAGCCAAGATTCAGACCTTCCCCTCTTCCCTCAGCCCTAACCGGAGCCCTTAGGAAGTGAGAAGATAAAGACTTTCATCGCAATGGACAAGTAGAAAGGGGCCCTTACCCAGGGAGACTAGGTTCTTATAGTTCTCCAGCATCACATCCCTGTACAGTTCCTTCTGAGCAGGTTTCAGCTGTTTCCACTCAGACCGGGAGAAGTCCACAGACACATCTTTGAAGGTCACCAATCCCTGAAACATCCACATATTCCTGATGGCTTTGGAGCCATTCACTAACGGGCACCACAGAGGAGCCCAAGTTGGTGGGAGGGAGAAAGAACAGTCCTCCCACCAAGGAGGGTTTCTGAGTTATCAATGTCAAGTGGCCGCTGAAAACCTAAGGATGAGGGGCCCCACTTCAGCAAGCACATCCAGAGCTGTTTTACCAAGTAAGCTCAACCTTAAAATTCATCCCCAAAACACGGCCAAGGAGCCACGTGCTCACCCGAAACCTCCCAAGTAGAGTTAATATCAACAAGTCGTGGTTTATAATAAAGCAAGATTAACAACAATATTCAATTCCAAATATTGACTGTCCAATAGCTTTAATTAAAATAACAGTCATTATTCTTGCCAGAGATGTTGTAAAGCTCGAATGAGATAATGGATGTGAATCCTTAGGGTAAATCTTAAGGGTGCTAGATAATTCCAATTACCATCATTATTATCATTATCATAGGGACAGCAGGCCTTCAGAGACTTTACTCCCTTCTACTGCATTAACTGAGCTTAAGCAGGGTTTATGGAGCAAAACGGGAGTACGGTGGGCAAAATGTAACCACCAGGTAAATATTTAATTCTCCAAGAGAAAAAAATTTCAATTTAATCTGCATTATTAACACTTTTTTCAAGTCTAGCCAATCAAGCAAACAAAAATCACGTCCTGACTTGTAGCGAATACAGATTTCTGAGGCTTGTGCTGAAAATGTAACAATCTGTGGCAAACTTGTTATAAGCCTTGTGCCAGTCTTGTTCTGGGCACAGTTACTTCAAAGCAGATAAGGCCCTAAACAAGTTGTGAAAGAAAGCAACAATTCTGGACTGGAGGAGTCCCACAGTGATCTTCCAGTCATTCTCTAGGGGTGCTCCCAATATAGAGGAAAGGATGGAAACTCTAACGCCAGCCAGCATGGAGGGCAGGGAGAATGGGCCAGCGATGGGCATGGAGCCCTGTGCCTCCTGGTAGTCTGGAACATCAGAGAAGATCAAGTCTTCTTTTGCAAGATGGGAGGTGGGTTTCAAAGGACAAAGAAGAGACTTTGACGAGGCAGAGGGAACCCTCATACAGGTAGGAGATGGCCTGTGGCCAATGGGCAGAACCTTGGAGAGTTCTCCAAGAGATCGCCCAGGAGCTCTCCAGCCCCCGGCCACAAGAAGCTGCTCCTTTGCAGCTGGGGACAAGCTTTTCACCTGCTTTCAGCATAACTCCATCCTTCGAAAGGGGAGGGACCATGAGGAAGGCAACTGCTCTCAGGACTGTGGTTCTCCCCAGCGGCCCACCCAGCGAACAGCTACGAAGCCTCTGAGAAGCGGGTCACTGAGGACACCCAACAAACTGAGGCAGCTCCTGCTCTCCCGGCACTCACCTTCTCCCGGAAGGGCCAAGAGAATAGACCATATTCCCTGATAAATAAATATTAGTGAGATAATCATCCCAGAATTACAGGCTTAGAAGATGTTCAATGCCCTATCTCGCTCTACTGACTGAGAAACCCCAAGAATTTGGAACGGTTTACCAGAACAAGCCAAGTTTCCTGGGAGAGAACAGGGGAGCTTGGAGTTTTGGGTGAACCTTGCTCAGATCTGGAGCCAAGATAAAGGAACGTGAGAAGGACGTTCTCTCAGTGACACCATGAAATTCATTAGAAAATGAACCCACTTACCTGAAATTTGGCCAAATGAGCTGTAATGGATGCTCTCTTCTTATGACTTCTTCTCCTATGATCTTCCTTCATGGTCTGGTCTTGAGAAGGTGGAACTAGCAACAGAGAAAGGAATCATGAGGGAACAATCCTTTCCCACATCCAGCGGACTCCCCAGGTTATAGATCTTTACACACCAGCTAGCTCTGATTCCCCTAGAGAATCTCTAGGGAATAGGAGCTGGACCTGAGATTTCATTGGCATTGGGAGCTCTATCTCTACCAGTATCTTCTTTTCCTCTTAGTCTTATTTATTTGTTACATTTTGAGTTCTGAGCTGTCTCCCTCCCTCCCAATTTTTCATTAGAGAAGGTAAACACTTGATACTGGTATCTATCTATCTATCTATCTATCTGTATGTATGTATACACGAGGAACCATACAGTATATACTTCCATCATTGGTACTTTCTCAGGAAATGGAGAACATCTTCCTTCCTAAGTCCCTCATAATGGATTCAGATATTCCCATCCCTCAGAATACCTTAGTCACTGACAGTTACTCTTCAAACAGTAAGGCTATTTTCTTGGTTTTGCTCATTTTGCTCCGCATTACTTCATATAAGTCTTTCCATGGTTTTCTAAAACCAACCTGCTCATCATTTGTTACAGCCCAGTAGCATTCCATCACAACCACACACCGTGACTTTTTCAACCATTCCCCAATTAATGGGCACTCCACAATTTCAATCCCTCTAGTCATTTACTATATCTAATCTAGTCTGTAGTCATTTACTATATCTAATCTATTGATCTACCATTCTATTTCTTAACCACTAGTAGATAGTTTTGAGAATTATCAACTTACAAAACACCATTTTCAACAAGGGAAAAGCCAAATGATGATGTCAGGACAAGATAGCAGAAAACTTTTGGAGACAAGGATTCCAAGAACAGGCCTGATAATAGTACTATGCTCCTTTCTCTCCTCCTGGGAACAGATAGCATGTTTTTATGTGGAGCAGAGTTGGAGAAAAGTCGTCTGGGATGGGATATATAGATACACTATCAAAGGCACTCACCATTCACATTCATTGAATTAGGGAGATTATCCCTCTCCTACTGTATCTACACAGAGTAGGAGCAATAGGGTGGTTCTGGGATAATAATGCCATTTTATTGAATGAACTATTTCCCTGAGACTCTCCTGATTATGGGCTGCATTTAAGGGAGACCCTACAGAATTGAAGGGAGCCTCAGGCTGTGGAAATGGAACTCATGTAGCCATCAGAACGTCCAGAAAAGACCACGCTGCTGCCATAAGCTGATATTAGAACTCTAACATGACAAAATATAGCTAATGACATATTCTACACATGTTCCCCTCTCCTCAACCACATGTGATCCATTAACAAGTTTCCTTCTGCAGAAAAGATCAGGGATAGAGAGAAAGGACACACATATTCAAAAAAATATTTAAAGCAGATATTTTGTAGTGGCAAGGAACTAAAAACGGAGGGAGTCCCCATCAATTTGGGTATGGTTGAATGAGTTATGGCATATAAATGTCATGGGATAGCATTTGCACTGTAAGAAATGAGCAAGAGAGTGATTGCAGAGAAACCTACAAAGACACGTGTGAACTGGTCCAGAGGGCAGGAAGCAGAATCATCTCTATACCATGAGGACCACAAGATAAAGATAAACAATTGTGAAAGATCTGGTGACACGGATCAAGGTAATGATCACCCACGAGTCTGAAGGCGGCTTGGGCCTTCCATGCAGTATCATAAATTCTTGCTATCTCCATTTTTATTACGGGCACAGATGAAAACACAAATGGCTAAATGATTATGTTGAATTTCTAAAACTCAAGATCTTCAAAAATAAAGATAGTTAACATGTATTAGCATTTATTGGTGTGCAAAACACCTTTCACACATCATCTCATTTGATTTTTAACAACTTTAAGAGGGAGATATCTTAAGGATTATGTTTTGGGATGGAAACTGGGATTAGAGAAATTACCTGTCTTGCCCAAGGTCATGTAGCCAACTGTCAAAAGCAGAATTTGAATCTAGATCTCTTCTGATTTAAATCCAGCAAATCTGTCACTGTACTGTCTTGTTTCTCATAACATTAGAGTAATGGACTGACTATCCTAAAATGCAATTTAAAAAGGATGATCAACCTTCATTAAATACTGCATGTGAAGGCAATCTGGTGGTTTTAAGATTTAGTTATCATTATTATTATAATTATTATTTATAATATTGATTTAATACTTTAAGGTTTGCAAAACGCTTTACAATATTATCTCATTTTAACTTCACAATAGTGATTAGTGGCTGTTATTATTTCCATTTTACATATGGCAAAACTGAGACAGGTTAAGTGACTTGATAAGTCTCTGAAGATGGATTTGAACTCAGTACTCTAGCTTTTTAGTGGGCAGTTAGTTCAGTAGCAACTGACAATAAGCTTCTCACAGGAAGGCTCAGAAAGGGAGTCATCTGCCCGGCTTCATCGTGGTCCCACTTTTCAGGAAGACCACGGGTCAATCCCAAGAGCATGACCACACTGGGGAGGGAAGGAGACCTCAGTGAGATGTACTTGCTCCTCCTGAGCAGCCTCCCACCTTGTGCAGATGAAGGGGGACCTTCTACTTCTCACCTTTCTCCGTGTGTATCTTTGCCCTCTTTGCGCTTTTACTGGACATCTTCCCCCAGCATCCACTTTCCTCCAAGCTGGGAGAATCTGAGACCACTCCCACGCAGGGACGGCTCCTCAGTTCTGAGGACTGTCTCACAAGGGCTGCACCTCTTCTCCCCGAATTTTCTCTATACTTTCCTGCAGAACTGGAACCTGGGAGCCAAAGCCAAATCATGATTCAGTAACCATCCATCAAGCCATGAACAAAATCATTTCTTGTACTCAGTGGGCTGACATTCTGCCACATCAACATAATTATTTAAATCAATTCATTTACTCAATGCCATACTATTTAAACTACTGAAGGTTTACTTTACAAAGTGAAAAAAAAAACTATTAAAAAGTTCATCTTGAGGAACAAAAGAAGACTCTCAAGAACATGACTGACAACTGAAGAACAAATTAAACACCAAAACAACGTTCTGAAAATCAAAGGAGAGATGGAAAAAAATTAGTAAAAACAATAACACACAAACCCACTGAAATCATGAATAAAACTAATGGGTGTGTTCTAAAAAAACCTAATGAAATAGATAAACCATTGGTTAATTGGATTAAAAAAGAAAGAAAACCAAATTACACTTTCAAAAATGAAGAGTGAATGCATCATCAACAAAGATGAAATAAAAGCAATTAACTGGAGGCTATTTTGCCCAATTACATGCTGATAAAACAGACAATCTAAGCAAAATCAATGAATATTTACAAAAACATAAATTTCTCCAATTAACAGAAGAGGAAATAGAATACTTAAACCTATCTTGGAAAAAGAAATTGAACAAGTCATAAATGAGCTTTCTAAGGAAAAATCTAAGGATCAAATGAATCCAATTACAACATTATGAACCCATTAACAACCAAACTTTTAAGGAACAATTAATTTCAATACTACATGAACTATGTCAAAAAAATAGGAAAAAAGTCCTGCCAAATTCCTTTTATAATATAAATACAAGTGATACTTAAACTAGGGAGAGAAAAAACAAAAAGAAAACTAGAGACCAATTTCCTTAATGAATATTGATGCAAAGATTTAAATTAAATAGTAGCAAAGAGAGTATAGCAATGTGCAACAAAGATCATACACTATAACCAGTTGAAATTTATAGGAAGAATGGAGGCTTGATTTGGCATTAGAAAAACTATAAGCAAAACTGATTGTTTCAATAAGAAAATCAACAAATCATATGATCCCATCAGTAAATGCAGAAAAACTTTTAACAAAATACAAGTTTCATTTCAATTAAAAACACTAGAAAACACAAAAATGAATGAAGTTTTCTTAAAATTATAAGTAGTGTTCTCCACAGTAACTATTATTTGTAATTGGAATAAATTAGAAGCCTTCCCTATGAGATCAGAGGTGAATGAAGCAAACATACTCACTATCATCATTTTTCAATATTATACCAGAAATGCTAGCAATAAAACAAAGAAAAATTGAAGGAATAAGAATAGGCAACAAAGAAGTAATATTATGGCTCTTTGCAGATAATAAGATGGTCTACGTTGAGAACCTTAAAGAATCATCTAAAAATTAGTTGAAACAGTTAACAACATTAACAAAATTGTAGGATACAAAATAACAACACATGGATCATCAGCATTTCCATATTTTACCAATGAAATCCGGCAGGAAGAAATAAAAAGAGAAATTCCATTAAGATAACTGCATACAGTATAAAATATTTAGGAGACTGCCTTCTGACTCACAGGAAATATATAAACACAATTACAATACACTTTTCACACAAACATGTATCTAAAAAAAATTGGAAAAATAATAATAGCTCATAGGTGAGGTGAGCTAATTTAATAAAAATGATGATTCTATCTAAATTAATTTGTTTATTAAGCATAATGCCACTCAAACTACCAAAGAATTATTTTGTAGAGCTAGAAAAAAATAACAGGATGTGAGAAAACATTGGAGTAGGTTGGTAAATTTCAAGCTCTTCAGATTCTTCCCCTTCTTTTCTCCCCTCCCCCCCTCCCCAAATAAAACAAATTTGTGCCTCAGGGCCAACAGACTGGTGAAAAATCAAGGAGACTTGGAATAGCACAGGGTCCTCCTGGACAAACCAACAAGGGCTAAAGAAAGGCCTTAGGCTGCGAATTAAGTGAATTTAAATGAAGTGCAAACAGCGCTGGGCTAGTTGCAAAGAAACAGCAAATGGGGAGCCCTAGGGCTAACTAGATGTGGCTGGAGCCCCAGCAGGAACCACAAAAACTTTCACTTCCTAGACAGTTTGTGGAGTGGGGGTCTGAGTCTGGGAAGATAGAGGGAACCTCCACTGATTGGGAACACCATAGATGCATACTCTTGGAACAGGAAAGACAGGGGTTCATCTTCAGAGGAAGACACTGAAGTAAAAAAAGTTTCTACCCCCCAAAGTAATGTGAAATGACTCACTGCTCAGAAAAATGTATAGAAGGACTCAAAAAAGAATTCAGAAACCAAATGAGAGACATTGAGGAAAAATTAAACTAAACTAAGTAAATAAAAAACATCCAAGAAAACCAAGATTATTTTTAAAAAGCTAACCAACTAGACAAGCAGATACAATCTTCGACAATTAGAATTGGGCAAGGGGAAGCCAGTGAAGTTAAGAGAGACTAAGAAATAACAAAACAGATTATAAAGAATGAAAAAAATAAAATAAAACGATGTCAAACATCTTATTTTAAAAAAAGATCTAGAGAACAGATCAAGAAGAGAAAATATAAGAATAATTGGATTGCTTGAAAGTTGTGACCAAAAAAAAAAGGGGGGGGGGGGCACTGACAAAATAATGCAAGAAATAATACAAGAAAATTTTCCTGGAGTGGAAATGAGGGGAAAATAGAAATAGAAAAAACCCACCAATTACTACCTCAACAAGATCCTTTGTGGGAAACACATAAGAATATTACTGCCAAATTTTGAAATCCCCAGATCAAAGAGAAAAATTTGCAAGATATAAGGAAAAAACCAAAACAAACAATTCAAACACACTGGCGTTCCAATTAGAATTATACAGGATTTATCAGCAGCCACAATGCAAGACTGCAGAATCCTGGAAACATACCTACCGACAATCAAAAGAACTAAGCTTGCAGCCAAAAATATCATATTCAGAAAAATTATCTCTAATAATGAACTAGAGAAAATGGACATTCAATGAATTTGCAGATTTTCAGGACTTTCTGCCAACCAAACCCGAACTTAATAGAAAATTTAACCTATAAGAGCCAATATCAGAGATCAGTTTCAAGGAACTCAACATGGACAAATGATTTATGGTTTTTTTTTTTCCACTTGTATAGCATATGTTTAAAATTGACATCAACAATAAGGCAGCTCAAAAGAAGGATTGAGGAAGAGTTAAGGTAAAAACAGTAATTGTCATACAAATGAGGTGCAGAGGAAGAATAGACACATAGGCATTAAAGGGAGAAAGAGGGCTCCTAGTTCTGAAAACCTACTCACATCAGGAATGGGTTAAAAGAAGCAACATTACATATATATTATGAAGGGTATAGCACCCTCCAGAATCTATAAAGAAATAAGGGGGGAAGGATGGGCAGAGAGGGAAGCAAAGAATGGGGGAAGAAGACAAGGGAGGATCCATGGGTGGGGGAAGTTAAGTAATAGCTAGACAAGTTAGGAGAAGAATTTAATCAGTCAGCGGAAATGGGAAAGATGTGTATATGTATATGTATGTGCATTTATATATCTACATATGTATACATAAATACATCCTTTCTTAACTAAAGCCTGCTTGGGGGTGGGGATTTTGGGGAATAACAATAAAGTCAAAAAGGTATACAACAGAGAACAGTTTACAAGGAGGTAAAGAAAAATGGACACTCGTGAATAAAATTTCTTCTACTATTGTATATACCTTCTTGAATTAGTAATTTGCTGTTACGTATTTTGAATCCTCCCTAATGTTATGCTAGGCACAAGACTGTTCTCTATTGTTTTGTTGCATTTTGTTTTGTATTCCTTTTCTGTTTTTTTTTTCTTATTCTGTTTCTCTAAATAAATTTGAAATACCTCAAAAGAAAAAAATAATAAAACTTCATCTGGAAGAAAAAAAAAAGACAAAAATATGAAGGGAATCACTTAAAAAAAAGTTAAAGAAGGTAGCCTAACAATCAGATTTCAAATGACATTCCTAAGCAATAATCATCAGAACAATATGATACTCAATAAGAAGCAGAGTTCCTGATCAAGGGAATATATTAAGTACATAAAGACCATTGTATCTATTGTTCTAATTGGGGAGAGGGGCAAGAATACATGATTTTATAAAAACTGTAAAGCAGTCTGGTGGAAATCAGGCACAGACAAACATCACAACCCACCACAATAAAGTCAAAATTATCACATGATTTAGATATAAAAGGTGATATGATAATTAAATCAGGGAGAACAGGAAAATTAGCTACTAGATCTATGGATAATGGAAGAGTTTATAACCAAACAAAAGAAGAGAAAATCTACTTATCCCCTTTACAGAGGAAGTTAAATGAATTAATTTTGATTCTACGAAATTAAAAATATTCTTACACAAGTAAAACTAATGCAGCCAAAAGTAGAAGGAAAACAGAAAACTGGGAAATACAATTTATAGCAAGTTTATCTGATAAAGGCCTCATTCCTCAAATATATATAAAACGGAT
Source organism: Antechinus flavipes (assembly GCF_016432865.1). NCBI lineage: Eukaryota > Metazoa > Chordata > Mammalia > Dasyuromorphia > Dasyuridae > Antechinus > Antechinus flavipes. Next base: position 625,369,422 of record NC_067400.1, on the reverse strand, counting down.
TCAAATTTATAAAAATAACATCATTTTCAATTGATAAATGGGCAAAGGATATGAACAAGACAAAATCAAAGCTATCAACAGTCACACTGAAAATGCTCAAAATCACTAATGACTAGAGAAATGCACATTAAAACAATTCTGAGGTACCAGCTCATACCCATCAGATTGCTAACAGGACAGCAAAGGAAAATGACAAACGCTGAGGGAGATGTGTAAAAATAGGGACAACAGTAATGTACTATTGGTGGAGTTGTGAACTGCTTCAACCATTCTAGAGAACACTTTGAAAGCTGTGCTCAAAAGGCAATACCACTGAACATACTTTTTAATCCAGCAATATCCTTATTCCTCAGAATAACCCTCAGAAATCAAAGAAAAAGGAAAAGGACTTATCTGTGTAAAAATACTTATCACAGCTCTTTGTGTGGTGGCAAAGAATTTGAAAATGAGAGGATGTCTACCAATTAGGGAATGGTTGAACATTATAGATCAACAACAATATTACAATGAGTTATCAACTGTTAAACTCGGCTACTCTTCTCAACACAATGATCCAAGACAATTCCAACCAAGTCTGGGTGAAAAATACAGAGAGAATGAGCACAGTACAGATTGAAGCATATTTTTTTCCTTGCCTTTTTTGTTTTTAAACATGGCTAATATGCAAAGGTATTTTAACATGACTTCACATATATCCCATCGCTCACATCTTCTCAGTGAGTGGGAGAGGGACTGGAAGGAGGGAGAGAATTTAGAATTCAAAATCTAAAAAATAAACGTTAAAAACCAAACAAACAAGAACATAATGGACTATTATTGTCCTGTAAAAATTACTACATAAAAATAGAGAGAAACATGGAAGGCCCTCCATGGACTGATGAAGGAATTAGATTCAAGATAATATTACCGTGATTACCAGACTGTCTGTGGAAGAATCTGTACCTCAAAATGAAGAATGAAGGTTGAAGAATTTCAAAGAACAAATATGACTCTCAGGAAAAGGATAAGAGAAGGTACCTCCCTTGACTTCTCTGCAATGGTCTAATCAAACCTTAAGTATTCCACAATACCTGTTTTACCTGCCTGCATGGCTGTTGAACAAATTGTTCTCATCCGCTCATTTCACCAGGGGAAGTCTTCCTCCCACTTCCCCCCAGGCAACTGGGGTCAAGTGACTTCCTTAGGGTGACCCAGCTAGGAATTGTTAAGTGTCTGAGTACCAGCGCTGGTACTCTGTGCCAACTAGCTGTCCCTAGGAGAAGTCTTTATATACTTGGGGTATACACCCCTCTATCTCACCACAGAGTTTGAGACCCTTTAGTTACCTTCAGGTTTAGCCCTTCTGCTGAAATGGTTTCCTGGGGTGCTTCTTGCAACCACAGGTGAGAGTCAGGTGGCAGGTGGACAACCAAGGTGGAAAGCAGCCCTCTCTAGGGCTCAGCCGCCTTCACACCAGAGGTACTAGTGTCCAGCACTAGTCCTGAAGTCAGGAGGACCTGAGTTCAAATACGACCCCAAACACCTAACAAGTCACTTAATCCCAAATGTCTTGCAAAAAAAAAATCCCCCCAAATTGCACACACATAAAAACATATACACATATATGTATGTATATGTTTATATAGGCATATGTATATAATACATGCTTTTGGGGATGTTTTTAAGTTCAGAATAAAGAAATACATTGCTTGTAGACAACTAAAGATCATCTTAATGTATTGTAAATTCTAACTCAGTGGTTATGTGACGGCCCCAAAGGGCAGTGCTGCCTTGGGGTGCAGGCTTGCAAGGGGGGGGCGCCCATTCTAGAAAAAAGAAGGCGATGAGTCCCTGTTCTCATCAGCCCTCCTCTGGAGCACTGTGTTTTAGGCCATGGTTGGAACAGACCAAGTTATTTCACACTTGGGACTATTTCCATAGCTGCTGAGGCGTCTGCCTGCTCTTTCTGTCCATCCTCCTTTGAGCCTCTAACGTGATCTTCCTAAAGTGTAGCTCGGACTCCATCCCCGCTCTAATCAATAGTGACTCCCTACTGCCTCTAGGACCAAATAGAATTTTTTTTTTTTCTGTTGGGCGTCCAAAGCTCTGCATGACCTGGCCCTCTCCTGCCCTTCCAGTCTCCGTCAGTCTAGTGCGGGGCTGGCTGTTCCCTGAGCAAGACCCCCCATCTCGGTTCCCTGCCTTTTGACTGACTGGGACACTCCTCCTCGTCCTCCACTCTGATTGGCTTCCATTGGTCTCCATTCAAAATCCCATCCTCTACGGGAAGCCTTCCCCAAGCTTCCTTAACGCCAGGGCCTTCCCTCCGTTCATTATCTCCTATCCTGCACATCCCTCGCTTTGTGGAAACATGCATGTGAGAATGTGAGCTCCTTGGGGTTGGGGTTTTTACCTTTCTTTGTGCTCAGCTCAGTTCTTAGCACAGTAAATACTTGCTGCGAAACGCTTATCGACTGAAAAAAGACAAACGCAATCTTAGGAGTCTGCGTCAAAATGACAACATTTAGCCTCGCTTGGTTCCAACGACATAAACGGAGAGAAATAAAAGTAGGAGGCGATAGCCAAGAAAGAGACTGGATAGAAACGGAACCCAGGAGAGATCACGGCAATAGGCCGGGGAGAGAGGCTGGATCCGAGATTTCATCGGCGCAGGGTGAGGGAGCTCCCTCTATTTGACCGTTTCCTCTCGGTATAACTAGTGCAACTAGAATGTTCGGGGTAAGTGACTTGCTCAGGGTGATACGGATTTTCCTGGCATTATAGAAACGTGAGCCAGAGAGCACTCCCTCCCTGGTCTGAGAGATGAGGTAATGGACCCTGCGATGACCAGATCTGCCACTCATCAGACGCTACTGGTGGGGACCAATGAAGAGACAATACGGATTGGAGGCGCCGCGCCGCTGAGGGTAGCTCCGGATTCATGAAGTACTACCCACCTGCCCCTCCCATCGCCTTGCCCACCAGACGCCCCTTCCCTCTCCGAGAACACCCGCCCTCTCCGAAAACACCCGCCCTCCCTGGGCACACCCGCCTTCTCCGCATCCCCCTCTTAGGCGCCATCATGCTTGCAGTAACCAACGACACAAGAGTCAGCCGCTGGGAGAGGGTTCGTTATGCACTAGGGTCAGCCGCCCCCCTCCGGCCCCGCCCCCCGGGGGGACTCTTCAACCCTCTCCGGGCCCCTCTTGGCAGGCAATCATATGCCCACCCACCTCCCCCGGCACGCTCACCCTCCTCTGCTCTCCTGGTCTCCTGCAGGCCAGTCAGGGTTCAAGGCAATCCTGCCTTTGGTTAAACCCCCAAGCTCTCCCGCAATACTGGGTTACTCATCAGTCCTTCTTGCTCAGAAATCGTCCCTCACCTGTTACCCTTGGTTACGTAGCTGCTCTCCCTCCCTCACTACTCCCCCCCTCTCGCCCCCCGAAAATCAGCCCTCACTTGTTGCCCTTGGTTACAAGCTTCCATCCCCGGTTGCCCTTGGTTACATACCCTCTCTCCCCCTCCTTATGGCACACCAGCCTTCACCTGTTGCCCTTGGTTACACAGCTTTTCTCCCCCTCTTCTGGCGAACCCGTCTCTTCTGTTGCCCTTGGTTACGACCCTGGTGCCCACAGTTGGGTCAGGCAGACCTCTCGGCATGGAACACGCCCTCCCCTGCTGTCCCGGGTTATACCACCCTGCGGCTCTCCCGACCCCCCACCCAGGACACATCAGCTCTCCCCAGTTGACCGCTCCCCCTCCCCCATCACACACCAATCCATCCCATACGTTCTCGCCCCTCTCTCCTGGTTTTTGCCCTTGCCTCCCCTTCCCCCCCACGCTTTACCTCTGGCTGGCTTCCTTCCTGTCGGGTTTCTTCCCCCAGCACTGCCCCTCACCCACATTCCCCCTCCGCGCCATACCTGGGCAGCCCCTCGACCAAGCAGCGAAGGAGTCGAGCTCCACGCCCGCTCGCTGTCCGTGTCTCTGGGATCAGGGGCTGCGGTGCCGAGCGCGCAGACTCACATTCTCTCCTCCCTCCTCCCCCTTGGGGACAAAGCGGCCTGACTGAAGCTAGGGGAGAGTAACCGCTTCCCCCCGCGCCTGCGCTCTACGGACCCTCTCCAACCCTCACCCCACCCCCACCGCTGGGCTCCAGGAAAGGGGCGGGGCTGTGCCAAGTGGATGACGTCACCAGCCCGCTCCGTTACCTCGCTCCTGTAGCCCGTGCAGAGATTGAGCAAGTATTGAGCACCTGTTGGGAGCGCATTGCAGAGGTTCTCCAGGAGAGAAGAAGCAGAGGAGAAATGAGGGGCCCGGCAGAGGCTCCCGGTCTAATGGGGGCTGCAAGGCTCCCGTGACACACTGCACAGCCGCCGCAGTATCTTCCCTCCCTTCCCACTCCCACCCGGCCTCAGTTTCCCTCCTCTGCCAAACAAGGGGGTTTCCCCTTAAGGGTCTCCAGAATCCCTGTCAGCTTCCATCCAATGATTACGGATGCTTCCTAATGCTGGGAGCTAAAGAGGTGGACTCAAGTTTATGAGGGAAGGAACCTGAAAAAAGAAGCTTGTATTAGGCGCCAGCTGTGTGCCACGCCCTGTGCTTGGCTCTTCCCCAGAAAGCTTCCGGTCTAGCCAAGGAGGACAACATAGGGGGAGATAGGTACAAGGGTGAGCTTTAGTGTGTCAATCGTGGAATCACCTCCCATCCCCCACCTCCCAGCACCAAATTTTAAAAGCCCGGATTTCCCCACCGCTTTAGGGCTTGCAAATAGTCCTCATTTGACCCTCACGCCAATCCTGGCATTGTTTTTGTGTTATTGTTAGCCCTCTTTTACAGATGAGAAAACTGAGGCAAACTAAGGTTAGGTGACTTGCTCAGGGTAACTCTCCTAAGTGAAACATGCACCTGAAATCAGGTTTGAATTCATGTCTCCCTGATACGTGCAGTCTTCTGGCCCTTGCACCCCTGAATCACCACCTAGCCCTGATATTTGCATTACGGACTAAGCAAAAGACATTATATTACGGAAGCTCATTCCGCCCTGTGTGTTTCCTATTGCAAAGGGAGGGGGCTTATGTAATCCCCTGATGGAAGAAGTGAGGGTCCTGCCCAACAAAGGCAGGATGGGGTGCGGGCATGAGGGGGTGCAAAATGTTGTCGAGATTGAAAGAGCAAGATTTGGGTAACTGAAGGGATGGGTGGGGGAGGGGAAAAGGTAGGAGGGGGACGCTTACGGATTCTGCGAATGTCCCGATCTTTCACGGAGTTGTATCTCGCAGAGTGCGGTGACACTTATGGACTCTGGTGATGTTCTTATTCCACACTAAGTCCCTTCTCCAAGAGAAGCGCTACCTGCAATTCTCTCCCAGGTTTTTAATGGGGGGAAGCTTGAGGAGCTCATGGTATCTTGTCTGTGCTCCACCAGTGCGGTCCCCTCTGTGACGGTAGTTGATATGTCAGAGTCAGAGAGCTTTAGTTTTTACTATGTTCATTACATTTATAAGATTTCTTTCCATTAAGAATTCTTTCATGTGAAATAAGGGAAGAACATGGTTATATAGTTTCCCATATTTCTTCCACTTATATGGTTTTTGTCTAGAATTCTCTGATAGCCTCCAAGCACTGACTTCCAAGTGGAATCCTCCCCATGTTCCTAAGATTTATCTTCATTTTCAATTCTTTTATGAATGATAAGGGGGAAAAGATAGGTGAAGGCCTTCCAATATTCATTATATTGATGGGACTCTTCTCCGTGAAATACTTCTGCCATTTCTTATATTCAAAGTCTTTCTCCTTATTCTGAATTCTTTCAAGGATAACATGGGAGGAAAAGTAAGTAAAGACCCTCCTATATTCCTTCCACTGTTATGTTTTCTCTCTAATGTGAGTTCTCTGGAGTGGAGTGAGGGCTGAGCTCCATGTGGAACTCTTCCCCTATTTTGTACATTATGAATATTTTCTTGTGAGAGGGAAACTGGGTGAAGCCTTTTTATGTATACAAAGGTATATGATTAATTTAGGTTCGGAATTTACATTTCAACAGGCATATCTTAAAGAGGGTGGGTACGAGTTTATTACTGCTAAATAAGGGAAGAGGAAACTCAAAGCATAAAAATAATACACAATTAAACACAATAGCCACTATAACAAACAACATACAATGTACATCATCACCACTGTGAGGAATCACCAATATCTGAATTCTTGGACTGGGAGGACTCATGGCCACAGCTATTCAGTCTCAAATGGAAGCTAATGCTAGGCAAGCTGTACAAAACCATCTGTCCTGAATCCTCAAAGTCCTTTTCCAGTAAGAGGTTTTTATAGGCTGAGAACAAAGAAGGCACTACAATAAGTACTCTCATTTAATATGTGACTCTTGCTATGTGGCAGCCTCCCAGGTACAGGATGCTCCATCACAAGAGGCCCACCAAGGAGACTATTTATTTATTCATTTTAGGAGGACTATGTTTACTCGAGGAACTGGCCAGGTTTTTGGGTTAAACGCAGGCCTGCAATAAAGAAGTTACTGATTAATACATAAGAAAGGATGGCCTTCCAAATTCTTTGTGCTTTCCTTGCATCAGATAACTGCAAGCACGTTCTTATTTTCTCAGCAAAAAGTTACACAAAAGACATGAGTGAGACTCACTTCAGATTCCTTGCTCACTAGGATTCCTTGCACAGTGTTTCTGTTATGAATTCTTTTATGTGAAATAAGTGAGGAAAAGTGGGTAAAAGCCGTTTCATACGCCTTATACTGATAAGATTTCTCTCCAGTGTAAATTCTCTGGTATGTCAAGTAAGGGCTATGCTCCAAGGTTTTCCACACTGCATCCAAGGTCATCTCTGGCTGTCCTTATTAATATCTGGTCACTGAACCTAAGACAGTTTTGGGAGAGAAAGTGAGACTGGTGATTTTGCCCAGCCCTCCTTCACTTAAATCCAATTAATTTCCTCACAAATCATAGCATACATAGCAGAAAGGAAAAAAAAAAACACACCTAATGTCCCATGTAAAACCCTTCCTATACTCTTTATATTCTCTCCAGTATTACATTATTACATTTTATATATTATATCCAGTATTACAGTATTACATTTCCCTCCAGTATAAATACTTTCATGTGAAATAAGGGATGAAAAATAGGTAAAAGCTGCCTTATGTTTGTTAAACTTTTTTACATTCATGGGTTTTCTCTCCAATATGAATTCTTTCATGTGAAGTAAGGGATGAGCACTGGGTGAAGGCCTTCCCATATCTTAAGTTCATAGAATTTTTCATCATTTTGAGTGAAATGAGAATATTGGGCAAAAGCCTTCCTACATTCTTTACATTTATATAGTTTCCCTCTAGAATGAATACTAGGAATTCCAATATGGTATGTATGCCTACTAAAGATCTTTTTAAAAAAATTCTTCATAGTCACAAGATTTCTCTTCCATCCATAATATTTTCTGTAAGGGATATGGGAAATTGTAAAGATTGCTATACTATTATTTGGTGCTCTTATGTGCCTGAAGATGCTTTGAATGAAACTTCTCCCAAGACAATGACTTTCCTAATGAAAGAGGGCTGTCTTAAGGATGATGGTCAATTGTTTGTTTGGAAATCCTTTCCTTGAATTCTTCCTCTGTAAGCTTCCCAATATGTTTTTATAACTCCATCTCTTGGATGAGATATGTCCCAAATGTGTGCCTTTGGAACACAACTCTATGGAGTCTCTCACTCGTGTCTCAGTTGATTTTCTTCCTTCCTGCTCAGGAATCCTGTTTCGCAAGTCTAGTAGTATCCCAGTCTGAAAAAAAGGGAGAAAGTTGTTTGATTACAATTCTTTAGGAATTTCCTAAATATTCCTAATTCCTAAGAATTGTGCTAACTCTTAATAGAATCATGAATTTCCTTTAGTCCATACATAATTGACAGCCAAGAATCCTAATTTAGTTTTAGGTTGCACTGTAAGGTAGAGTGTTTAGGATCAAGCCCATTATATATTGTCCTAGTCAAATGGACATTGTAGTATGACATGCAGTTCTGGGGGTGGTATTTTAGAAAGGACTTTGATAAGACAGAGAGCTGTGAAGAAAGAGGGTGCAGCTGGGAGGTTAAAGACTTTAAGTTCAATAGTTGAAGAAGCTTATGTAGTTAACCTAGAGAAGACTTCAAAGGGAAGAAAAGAGGAGACTTTGTGTTCAGAAGAGTTATCTAATGGACAAGGGGTTATATGGGTTCTGTCTCCCCACCAGATGAAACAGGAGCAAGATATGGAACTTTATTTTTATTTTTTTTATTTTTTTTATATAAATTTTATTTTATTTAATAATAACTTCGCATTGACAGAATCCATGCCAGGATAATTTCCACACGACATTATCCCTTGCAATCACTTATGTTTCGTTTTTTCCCCTCCCTCCCTCCTCCCCCCCCCCCCCCCCCAGGATGGCAAGCAGTCCTATATATGTTAAATATGTTGCAGTATATCCTAGATACAATACATATTTGCAGAACCGAACAGTTCTCTTGTTGCACAGGGAGAATTGGATTCAGAAGGTAAAAATAACTCGGGAAGAAAATCAAAAATGCAAATAGTTCACATTCATTTCCCAGTATTCCTTCTTTGGGTGTAGCTGTTTCTGTCCATCATTTCTCCATTGAAACTCAGTTAAGTCTCTTTGTCAGAGAAATCCACTTCCATCAGAATACATCCTCATACAATATCGTTGTCGAAGTGTATAATGATCTCCTGGTTCTGCTCATCTCACTTAGCATCAGTCCATGTAGGTCTCTCCAAGCCTCTCTGTATTCATCCTGCTGGTCATTCCTTACAGAGCAATAATATTCCATAAGATATGGAACTTTAAAAGAGGCACAGTTAGGATTTGGGTAAAGACAAACGACTTACTATTCACATCTGTGTCAGAGTGGAATGGGCTACCTTGGGATGTCCTGGTCTCTTCTCAATGGAAGTCCTACTTTGAAGAATGGTCACTTTTCCAAGTATAATATGGAGAGCAATCTTGTTCAGGTAGGAGTTGATCAAAATGGTCTCTAAATTCCTGTTAAGTCTGAAATCCCATGAATTCATAGCCATTCCAGAATCTTAAAACTGGAAGGAAACTTGGCTATCATACTGTGAGAGCCTTACCTTTTACAGATCAGGAACCTGAGACCCAGAGGTCCCAAAGTGATTTTGTAGTTGAGCTGAGACTACAGCCCTGGTCTCCTGATTCAAGTTCCTGTATCAAAGAAGGTGCAGAGTAAAGAACTGCTATAACTCAAAAGAAATGTGAGGTGCACAATTTAAGGACTAATCCACTCCAAATGTTCATAGAGACCATTTTGGGTCTGCCTTGTAGTAGAGCATTCTCAGCTTGTTTTGGTCTAATTAGCCACCGTCTAACACACTCTACCTCGACTCGGACATAGCAATGCCATTTTGATCTTCCAAGTGTGAAGGACAACGAACACCCATCAATTCAACTTCCAGAATCTTTCCCACAATGCCATATGCCTGAATATCTCCTGATCTCTGTGATAAAAGCAGTTTGTGATGGACAATACATTTTTTGATGTGTGTCTAGATCTGTGAGTTCATCTGCACAGGGTATTCCTGGAAAGGAAATCTCTACATTACATATACAGCACTTGCTACCTCTGAGGATAATAAAACTAAAAATAAGAAATAACCCCATTGTTTGGGAGTGAATTGAAAGGGGGAATAGGAAGAGGGATGAGAAGGAGTAAGTGGTAGAGCCAAGCAGGAAAGGGAAACAAGTAGATTGCAGAGATCACACTTAGAAGGATGGCTTAAGAATACATTACTGAAGACAGAAGTCCTGTCACACACATATTATAATGCAATTTTTGGCCACTAGGACTTGAGATAGTAAGGCACCATAGATATCATTTTCTTTTTTAAAAAAAAAAACTTTATTTTTAATACATATTTCTTAATGAATTGTGTTGGAAGAGAAAGATCAGAGCAAAAGGAAAAAAAATGGGAGAGAAAAAAAGAAGTGAACACAGCTTGTGTTGTTTTACATTCATTCTCCTTAGATCTTTTTCTGGATTCAGATGTCATTTTTTGTCCAAAGTCTATTGGGATTGCTTTGGAAATATTTTCTTCACAGAATCACAAGCAATTGGAGAATCTCAGAAGCCACTTGGTTCAACTCCTTCCTTTTATACATGAAGAGAGTAAGTGCAATATGTGACTTGGGTCATGCTATGCTTTGACTCAGTGATGGACCAGAGACTATTATCATTGGATTATCTGAAATAGAATGAGATCTTAGAGCTCATTTAGTTAGATACTTTGGACAAATGGGGAAAAGGACATCAAAAGAGCTTGTGATCAGTTGTTCAAGGACAAAGAAAGAAATGTATGAGGAATTTGAGAAACAGATCAAAAGGGCAGTACAGAGAGATGATATGGTAACCATGGGGAATTTCCATTCTCTGGACATCTATTGAAGCACATCAGGTAAAATCAGAACAACTAATAATTTTATGACGTCCTTTCATGATAATTTCATCCCTCAACAACCAACATTTCCCTTAACATAATTCTCACCAATAAAAAAAATGGTTGTTGGGATAGAAGTGATGGAAATCTTGAGGGGAAATCAGCATTCCTTCCAAAGTACTTCTGATAAAGTAGTAGAGGAATGTTGGAGTCCAGCTCAGTAATGATAAAGGTGTGAATCAGAGGCCAGGCCGAGAGAATTTGTTATGAACTCTTCAAATTTATTGATCAGAAAGATAAGTATATATATGCACATATAAATAAGTATACTCTTTGATATTCCTGTATCCTTTCTAACAAGTTCAATCAACTGAAATGCAAATAACTAAGCCTGGATTTTGACTCTCACAAAAATGTAAATAGTTGTGATACACATCATACCAATGTCCTCAAGTACTTTTTCCTCAAATGCTTTTAGCCTCCATTGTGGGCTGCTTTTCCTAAGTTCAAAGGTATGACTTTGATCCATTATAAAGATGAGTTTGCATTTTGCTCCAGTCAACAGGTTTCTTATCAATCTATTAATAAGTATGTCTCTACTATTGTATATAGAAAAGGGAAGTTGGTAAGCCAAGTTACTGTAAGTATCAAAACCTGAAATGGCTCCTTACCTCCTGACCCTCTATAGAGGAAAGCTCAGATTATGGAAAAATGAATTTCATATGTTTAAAATTATGTATCCAGTTTGTTATTCGGCTTTAAATTTTGTTAATATGTTTTGGGGAATGTAATATTTCCTGGAGAATCATTTCAGTTATATCCCAGAAATTTTGGTATGTTTTCTTCACTGGCATTTTTTTCCTTTTAATTCATTGCTTTTATTGTTTATCCTTCCTTTTTTTGTCTTATTAATTTTTTTATTATAGATTTTTATTTACAAGTTATATGCATGGGTAATTTTATAGCATTGACAATTGAGAAACCTTTTGTTACAATTTTTCCCCTCCTTCCCCATCCCCTCATGTATTGACCAATACATGTTAAATATGTTAAAGTATAATTTAAATACAATATAAGTATACATGTCCTAACAGTTATTTTGCTGTACAAAAAGAAGTGGACTTGAAATAGTATACTATGCCTGTGAAGGAAATCAAAAATGCAGGCAGACAAAAATAGAGGAATTAGGAATTCTATGTAATGGTTCATAGTCATCGCCCAGAGTTCTTTCACTGGATATAGCTGGTTCAATTCATTACTGCTCTATTGGAACTGATTTGGTTCATCTCATTGCTTGAGATGGCCACGTCCATCAGAATTGATCACCATATAGTATTACTGTTGAAATATATAATGATCTCCTGGTCCTGCTCATTTCACTCAACATCAGTTCATATAAGTCTCTCCCGGACTCTCTGAAATCGTCCTGCTGGTCATTTCTTCCTGAACAATAATATTCCATAATATTCATATACCACAATTTATTCAGCCATTCTCCAACTGATGGGCATCCACTCAGTTTCCAGTTTCTGGCCACTACAAAGAGACCTGCCACAAACATTTGTGCACATACAGGTGGTCCCTTTCCCTTCTTTAAGATTTCTTTGGGATATAAGCCCAGTAGAGACACTGCTGGGTCAAAAGGTATGCACAGTTTGATAACTTTTTGAGAATAGTTCCAAATTGCTCTCCAGAATGGCTGGATGTATTCACAATTCCACCAACAATGTATCAGTGTCCCTGTTTTCCCACATCCCCTTCAACATTCCACATTATCTTCCCCTGTCATTCTAGCCAATCTGACAGGTGTGTAGTGGTAGGTTTCCTTTGCTTCATCGTGGGATGTAGTTTCCCTCTTTTTATCTCCCCTTTTCCCTTTTTCTGATACTATTCCCTTTCCATTTCTACTTCCCTTTTTTATGTTATATCAGTAAAATCAACTTATACATGTGGTTTTTATGTATATCCACAACAGAATGCAGTTCTCAAGAGTTCCTTTTACATTTTTCTGCTTCTTTTGAGTCCTATGGTTGGAAATAAGATTTTTTGTTTAAATCTGGTTTTTTCCTTAGAAACAAATGGAAATCCTCTGTTTCATTAAATGTCCATCTTCTTCCATGGAAAAAAAATGCTCAGCTTAACTGGGTAGCTTATTCTTGACTGCATTCCAAGTTCTTTTGCCTTTCAGAATAGCAGATTCCAGGCCCTTCTACCCTTTAATGTTGAGGCAGCCAGATCTTGAGTGACCCTTATTGTGGCACCTCAGTATTTGAATTGTTTTTTCCTAGCTGCTTGTAATATTGTTTTCTTTAGTCTGATAGTACTGAAATTTGGCCACAATATTCCTTGGAGTTTTTATTTTAACTTTTTTCCCTTCTTTTTTCTATATGTCCAATTGAGTTTTTAAATGAGTTGTTTTGCTCTGTGGAATTTTTTTTCCATTTCACTAATTTTTTTTTAGTGAGTTATTTTCTTTTTCCAATTCACAAATCCTACTCTCTTGGGAATTCTTTATCTTTTCCAATTCATAAATTCTGTTTCCCTGCACTTCTTGAGAGTTTTTTTTTACCTTTTCCAATTCACATTTCAGAAAGTTGTTGCTCTCTTGCATAGCTTCTCTTTCCCCATTTTTCTTCTAGTTCTCTTTTAAGGTTTTTAATAGTCTCTTCTAAGAGAGCCTTTTGTGTTGGGGACCAACAGTTGTCTGGAGACTGCTATTAATCTCCTTGGGTTTGGAAACCTGCTTTCTTTCTGTATAGAAGCTATCGATCATCCTTTTGATTTTTTTAACTCATTTTGTTAAAGCCTGTAGGGTCTGCCTTCAGGACCAGGAGGTTACCAGCTTCCTCTGCAGAGCAAGGATAGATGTATGAACAGGTAGCTGTCCTGTCAACTGACTACAAAGAGCAGGCAGGTAAAGGAGTGCTCTGGGAACGAGTTCTCTGGAAGTAACTCAGGCCTGCACTGCAGAGCTGCAGAAGTGCCCTGCAAAGAATCCCACTGTGTGAGTTAAGGACTGCCTGGGGCTAGAATCTGGGCAGTGAAAGTGTTACTACTCCAAGCAAAGCCCACTGTGGGGTGTGGGTATTAGCGGCTGACCAGTGAATAGCCCTGCAAGGACAAGACGTGTTTCTGCCTTAGGAAGCACAGTTGTACTGCTCTATCTAAAGTTCTATTGCCCCAGGCCGAGCCCCCCACTGTGCAGATTAGAGGCTGCCCCGGGCTGTGCCCCTCTGCCGAGCAGATTTGTAACTGCCCCCGCAAAAACCCAGTACTGTAGGACGTGGCTGCAGGGCTATGTTATGGTCTGAGCTGAGTCACTTCTGATTTTGGGTGGTTATAGCCAGATCTTGTTAGGTTCTGGCGTTTTTTAGAGAGTACCCTCTGTCTTTCTTTAATTTCTCTGCCAGTTTACTGCTTTATAATTAAGGCAGAACAGTTAGCCCATGGGAGAGTGGTCTCTAGCCGCAGAGGTCACCCCCGCTCCTAGTCTGCTCTGGAGCCAATCTCTCTCTGCCTGCACTGGTCTGTTCCTGGCCCCTCAGGGCAAATCTTCCCTGGCGAGCTTCTAGATTATCTTCGGCTGGTAAATTGTTATGCTTCTAAACTTTGTGGGTTTTATCAGTTAAGTGCTATTTTTGAGGCTGAATTTAATAGTTGGTCATGAGGGCAGAGAGGGGCTTAGAAAGTCACATATGCCTTCTTCGCCATTTTGACTCCACCCCTATCCTTCCACTGGTATTTTTTTCACAGCTATTTTTATTATTTAAGATTTCATTGTGAGTTCCCTATTTAAGTTTGTATCTTTCCCGCAACTTCCTGAATTAATTGTTCTTTTTCCTATGTTATATGCAAAAGATTTAAGTATTTATGGATTTATTTCCAATGTTTTGGGGTTATTGTGATAATTTTTTTGAAATTCAATTTAATTTTCCTTTATGAATTCCAATCAATGCTTTGCCTTTTAGAGGATATAAGTTTTATATTGATAGTAGCTCATTGTCTTTTGTTACTTTAAGTATAATGCAATTTTGTTGTGAATCACAATTGTGAATTTGTATTTTTGCTTCATCTAATATGAAGGTAATACCTGATTTTTTAAATTTGCTGAATGGTTAGCACATTTTGTTCCAAGTTTTTGCTTGCAATAACTTGTGTCTGCTCAGATTTCAATGACTAACTTATTTATTAATTTATTTCACTCACTGTCTCACTCATCTTTTGGGACATGGCCTGCTGGAATCCATAATATTTCCCTTTGCTCCAGGTAGGAGGTCACATCTGGTTTAAAACAATTGATACCTTGTTTGAAAGAATTAAAATGGAAAAGCTAAAGAGAAAGAAAGGGCAGCGAGGCAGTACAGTAGATAGAGTGGCAGTCCTGGAGTCAGGAAAACTCATCTCCCAAGTTCAAATCTGGCCTCAGACACTTACTAATTGTGTGACCCTGGGCAAGTCACTTAACTTTGTCTTAGCTTCCTCCTCTGTAAAATGAGCTGGAGCAGGAAATGGCAAACCACTCCAGTAGCTTTTATAAGAAAATGCCAAAGAGCATCACAAGAACAACAAATGGAGAGAGCCATGTCAGCATTCAGAGACTGCCTTCTTTTCTTTTTTTTCTCCTTTCTCCTCTCCCTCTTCTGTGAGGGATAGCTACCATTAGACACAAATAAGTGTGTGTGTGTATTATTTTTATATGTCCTTATATGTATCTATATACAAACATACCTATTATTCTATACTTGCCTCTGTTTTATCAGTCCTTTCTCTGAATTCAGATAGTTTCTTTCTTAATATATTCTTTATAGTTAATTTGAGTATAATAGTCAAGATAACTTCAAATAATATTACTATTACTGTGGTCAATATTTTCTTGGTTTTGCTCATTCTTCATTATTTTGTGTAAACTTTTCCATCTTTTTCTAAAATCATTGAGTTTGTCATTTCTTTCCTCCTCTTTTAAAACTTAAATAGAAAATAGAAAAAAGACAGAAAAAGAAAAAAATGTCATATGCACAGCAGAACATGAGAGGATTCAAAATATATAATAAATTTCCATTTCAAGAAAGCATATATAATAGAAAACATTTTTCTTTTGTTTTCTTTTAGCTTTTCTTTTATTCTCTGTTGTGCATTTTTTATTTTTTCCCCCTTCTTCCCCATTTCTCCTAAGCAGGCTATAGTTAAGCATGGATATATTTATGTGTCTATTGTATGTATCATACACACATATACATATATGTTAACATACACATACATATACATACATCTAAAGCAATATAAATGTGGTTGACTGTTATGGGCCAGAACTTGAAACAAGGTGTTAAGTCACTGGAAATTGATAGAGACAATGCTTATGTAATTAGTTCATACCTTTAAGAGAGTTCACACATTAGAGTACATACCTTTAAGAGAGCATATACTAGAGGAGATTCACAAATCACAGCTCCTACAATCCCACTCTTGGAGGAGGAGTCAACAAACTTTGAGTTCATACCTCTAAAAGAGTATATAAAAGGACAAGCTCACTAGAAGCTCTTGGAGCCTCAGCCAGGAGTCAGTGGGGGAGATTGAGAAGCCAGAATTCAGAAGAAGAGAGGCTGAAGCTGGAAGAGGCAAAGGATTGGCACAGGAGTTCTTGGAACCAAGGAGAGAGACAGGTCTCTAAGAAAACTAACTGGGCTATTTTGGAAGAGACAATAAAGGATCTGAACTTTTAACAGCTGACTGCATTTGAGGTGATTGTTACTTTAAATTGAAACTAAAGCTGCTTCCAGAAGCTACCCAAGAAATCTGCTCCCAGAGAACGATTATATTTTTGAGAGAGAAGAACACTACAGCTGACATGTAATGTAGATTTCTCTTAGAGTTGAATTTTTTTTAAAATTTGGCTTTGAGATTAATACTACTAGTTTTTTTCCCTAACAAATTCTAGTTCTGATCATTGTTATTGTGTTTGTGTAAATCTCTTGTTTCTTATCCTTACTTACTCTTCTTTATTTCTATTTGGTAGCTTGCCTTGCTATTTCTTAACCTCCCACTAACCCAAGTATTCTTCCCTTGGAGCTCATCATTTCTTATAGTACAATAATATTCCATCACAATCATATACCACAACTTGTTCAGCCATTCTCCAATTATTGCCTTATAATTCAGTTTAAGATCTAGTATTTGCTAAGCCTCTTTATGTTTTTTCATTATTTCTTTAATCTTCTTGATTTTGTTTTTCCAAATGAATTCTGTTTTTTTTTTTCTAATTGGCAAAGTTATAATTACTATTGTGAATTTTCCTCCATCTTACTTTTATTCACTATTTTCCTTCCTAGCTACTCTTTTTATCCTATCTCTCTTTACCTAATCTTTTCCCCTACCCTCTTATTCCTTATTCTAACTGTCCTTCTAAAAGGACACTTCCCTCTCCTTATCCCTTAGTTCTCTAGAAGATCAGGAGACTTCTAAAACTTTTCAGATTTATATGTTGTTTCCTCTTCAACCCAGGTGAAAGTTAGGTTCCAATATTATCACTTCCACAGACTTCCTCTATATTAGTTTTTTCTTTCATAACTTGTTTTCTTGAAATAATTTCCCTTTTAACCTTTTCCTACCCAATTTTGTTTTGTAGAATCACCTCATCATAAACAATTCAGCCCCAATCTTTCTTTCAAACTACCTTACTAATAACAGTTTCAAGAATACCATTACTACTAATAATAATTAATATTAATAACATTTTAATATATCATAAGTAAACAATTTGACATTAATCATTGCTTTATGATTAGTCTTTAATGATTTCCTTATTTTGCTTCTGGATCTTTTATATTGAATTTCTCAGATTAGATTAGATTAGAAGATTAGAACTCAATCTTTTTGTTATAAATGTATGAAAGTCTTTCAGTCCATCAAATATCTTTTTTTTTTCATTCAGATTTATACTCAATTTTGCTAGATAAGTTATTCTTGCGTGCAGCCATAGCTTCTTTACTTTTTGAAATTTAATGTTCCAAGAAACATAAAAAATCTACCACCTGAAAGAGATCTTAAGAAGAAAACTTATAGGAATGCCATAGCCAACTTTCTTTCTTTTTGGTGAGGCAATTGGGGTTAAGTGACTTACCTGAATTCACACAGCTGGGAAATATTAAGTATCTGAGCTCACATTTGAACTCAGATTCTCCTGACCCCGGAGCAGATGCTCTATCCATTGTACCATCTAGCTCCCCCTATAGTCAAGTTTCAATATTCCCAGGTTAAAGAGTAAATTGGGGCTGAAGCAAAAATAATTCATTTAAAAACACTCCCTCCTGAGTAGGTAAGAGACTTTTCATGTTTCCTTACTCCAGACCTGGCACTTTATCTACTGAATCACCTATCTGTTCCAGGTTCCTCACTAGGAGAGTAATAAAAATTTAAAAGATGTGGGAGAACTGAGCTGCAGAGCTAGTTCATATTATTCTGATATATTAGTTGTAAATAAAAAGTATCAAGAGGAATATGGGATAGACAACTAAAATGATCTAAGAACAGAGTTACCATTATATGACATTGGCAATAGAATAACCAGCAACTGAGGACAGGAGTACATTAGAAAGAAGTGTTAGATTTCTATAGCATCTGGGTGGCACAGGGGATAGTTAATTCACTGTGGAATCAGGGAATCGAGTTAAAATCTGTCCGTAGATTCTGACCAATGGTGTGATCCTGTGTGTATATATGTGTGTGTATATACAGGTATATGTATGTCTATATGGCATATATGTAATGCATGTACACATTAATATATGTGTATATATATGTGAACACATCTATCTATAGTTCACTCAACATATGTATATTTATCTATATAGAGATATTTCTATATCTCTATATATTGAAACACACACACACACACACACACACACACACACACACATGAACAAACACATCTCTTGAGTTTCAAGCCCAGTTTGGGATATTTTACTTACTGTGAATCTATGGCTCTGGATGAATCTGCATAATGAGACATGCATAAAGTACAAACTCAAGAGAATATCCATGACAAACCATATAAAGCAAGACTTTTAGAAAATTGGCTTTCCAAATTTATTTTTCTACTCAAGATACATTTTGGGGTTTAATCTGCATTAAGATTTTCTCCATCACTTTCTTAAGGCAGCCATTAAAACAATAGATCAATCCTTGCTTTGTAGTGTCCTCCAATTTCTGAAGTGCAAATACAAATACTGAAAATTTCAAAGTCTCTTGAGAGCTAAAACTTGGAGATAGAGTATCCAATAAAGAGACCCATTTGCTACACTCAAAACATCTTACATATAAAATATTTGACTTTTTTTGGTGTACACTTTTCTTATTGAGGTTAAATGACTTGTTGGGGGATCCTACAGCTCAGTCTATGAGCCAGGCCATCATAGTTTTCAGGTTGGCCTTTTTTTTTTTTTTTTTTTTTTTGCTATACATGTAAATTTTTTTTTTTTTTGGTGTGTGTGTGTGTGTGTGTGTGTGTGTGTGTGTGTGTGTGTGTGTGACTTGCCTAGAGTCACACAGGTAAGGATCATTAAGGATCTGAGATCAGATTTGAACTCAGGTCTTCCTGACTTCAGGGCTGGGGCTGGTACTCCACCCACTACACCATCTAACTTCCCTCAAAATCATTTAAAATTTTTTTCTTATGAATCATGTTGGAAGAGAAAAATCAGAAGAAAAGGGAAAAACCACAAGAGAGAAATAAAATCAGGCTGCCTTTCTGTTCACTTTAGGGCCACAGATTGAGTTCAAGAAGCAGCTTGAAAGATCAACTATACTAATACTCTCATTTTAGAAAGGATGAAACTGAAATCCAGGGAAGCAAAATAACTTGTCTAAGATCACACATCTACTAAGAATCCAGAGTGAAGATTAAAACCAAGGGGCCTGTGCCCAAGGAAGCAACAAGATGGAGAAGCAGAGAAGACAACCTGAGGTGAGAAAGGGTGTTTATGAAAGATACCCTTCGCTCGACTCCCTGATCCCAGAGTTGCCCAATGTGGATAATCACAAAGCAGAGTCACAGCTCTGGTCCAAAGGGTGGTGGGCACTTGTCTGGACTACCAGCTCCCCAGTCGCGCTCTATTTTCCATAGAGACTGGGGATCCTGACTCCCCAGTAAGAACAGGAGGGATTGAGATCAGGTGCAACTCTAAAGAGTGATGGAGGAGCCCGGGTCTCTTCACAACAGCCGCAGAACCGCAGAGCATGCATGCGCAGTCTCCCACAATCACCCGTGCGTCCTCCCCCCGGCACACCTGCCCCCTTCTGCTGGTTCCCCCCCGACACTGCAAAATGGAGCTGGCCGTGGCTCCCCTTCAGCACCGCGAGCTCGCTTTCTCCCACTGCCTCCCTCCATTGCACTCTGATACTCTCCATTGCACACTGGCACTCTCCTGCTGCTCTGCATCCCCGCCTCCCTCCGCATCTGGGCGGTCCCTCCGCCCGCAGCTCAGGAGCTGCGTCTCACCCAGCTGTGTGTGCCTCCGGGGAACGGGGGCTGCACAAATGGAAAGGCGCTGGCCGAGCTCCCTCCTCCTCCTTCCTCTTCCCTATCGGGATGAAGCTGCTGTAGGAGAACTAGGGGTGTGCTGGAAACTAGGAGCACATCATTCTCTCCCTCAGTCAGAGCTGTGAGCTGGCATCTTATTCTTCACCTCCCCTCCTCGCCATCCTGTCTTCCAAGTCCAGCCAGGGAAGGGGCAGGGTTAGCCAGCCATACCGCTTCTTCCCCCCTCACATCTTGGCGCAGCTCTTGGGTGCTAGTCTACATTTGGCTATAGAAAAGAAAAGAAATAGCTGGCTCTTGCCCTCCTGGAGTTCCAGTAGAAGCAGGGAGTCCCAGAGAGCCCAGTAGAGCCAGGGCAGCCCCCCTTCCCTTCACAACCTTCACTCCTCCTTCCCTGAGAAACCACTTGGTTTCAAATCCCTGGTCAAATCATCTGGCCTCAGTTTTGCTTTCTGTCAAAGGAGGGTGTTTCTCATGGAGGCCTCCAGAGCTCCTGCCAACTTTCACTAGGTGATTCTGAGACTGGTCTTCTGTAGAAAGCTAAAGAAATGGATCCAATGCTATGGAAGAAGCCATCTTAGAGAGCTTCTATTAGGTACTTGGCTATGAGTCAGGGAAGACAGTATAGTATGTTCCACTAATTTGTTCATGATGTGACTGTGTCATGATATATCTTCATTTGGAACTTATCTTGGTAGACGCTATGACATGTTAGTTTGAATCAAATTTTTAAAAAAATATATTTTATTTTATTTTATAATAACTTGATATTGATAGAACTCATGCCAGGGTAATTTTTTTACATTATCCCTTGCACTCTCTTCTGTTTTGATTTTTCCCCTCCCTCCCTCCCTCCACTCTCTCCCCGAGATGGCAAGCAGTCCTATATAGGTTAGATATGTTGCAGTATATCCTAGATACAATATATGTTTGCAGAACCGAACAGTTCTCTTGTTGCACAGGGAGAATTGGAGGTTTGAATCAAATTTAAGCCAGATTCCCACCCCACCTCCTTTTTTTTTTTTTTTAACAAGCAAGAAACATTTTTTATTGTACATGTATTTCAACTCCCTCCCCCCCCCCCCAACACAAAATCCACAAATAGAGAGGAGCAAGGAGGGAAAGTTTATCTAGTCTCCCCAAGTTAGGCAGGGTACAGCATCTTACAGAAACACAGCTACTAAGAAACTAAAATACACTACATAGCAATTATCCAACACTCCCCCATTTGAAAAAGATACTACAAGAAAAAAACACTTAAAATTATATCCTAAATAAGAATTTCTTACACAATTAAATTAGTATTTTATAATAAACTGCAGAAAATACAATAAGCTATTCAATAATCTGCTTGCATTTAACAGCAAAGCAATAGACATTTGAATACATACACGACACATTACTCGTTGTTAAACCTTTTATACCAGATTTCTGTCCAGTTTTCCGACAGTTTTTATCAAATAGTGATTTATAACCCCAGTGGCTGTGATCATTGCCTTCAGTGAACGCTGAAAAAATACAAGATTGTGTATCATAGTTGTGCGAATAACTTGTTATTTTACATTCCATAATAAACTGAAAAGTGTTTAATCCTGTTCCCTTTGTGGGGAAGGGTTCTTGTTCTGGAACTATGTACTTGAGATAAACTGCATGTACCTTCTCTAACATCTAGGTGATGTGAAAATTGACCTTTACAATGATTGGTTTAAACAATTCTTCCTAACTTTGCAGAATGCTGCTTAAAAGCAGTGAATAAAAGAATATTTTTGTTTGTTTATTAAAATCCTATGCTCATAGTAGGGACTTGTATATATTTTTACTTGACTAGCTGAATAAAGGTATTTTTGCTTTATCTCTCAACTTCTATTTGACCCTGAAGGTCAATCTCAAATTTAATTCCACCATAACACTATTCTTACAGTGTTTATTTGCTTTATGTATTACATAACTAATCTGTTCTACAAATCAACCTCTTAAAAAAAAAACCTGTACCAGATCATTTTGTTGATTAGTGCTTTGTAGTATATTTTGAAATTTAATACAACCAGGGCTTCTTTCTTCCTACTTTTTTCAAGGAACTTGAGTTCCTTGACTTTGAACCTTCCTTTCCAGCTACACAAGCTTTCTGATGTGCTGGGGCAAATGTACCAGAAAGCAAACCTCCATGGAGAAGGTTAATCTCAAATTTTGTCAAAAGCTTTTTCTGTGTCGAGATAATCATGTAATTTCTGTGATTTTGTTATTGATGTGGTAGATTAGATTGATAATTTACCTAATATTGAACCAGCCCTGAATTCCTGGTATAAATCCTACCTGGTTATATTGTACTGATGCTTGTGATATATTGCAGTAACCTCTTTGCTAATATTTTATTTAAAAATTTACATCAACATTTACTAGGTAAATTGGGCACAGTTTTCTTTCTCTGTTTTAGTTCTTTTTGGTTTAGGTATCAATACCACATTTGTGTCACAAATGAATTTGGGAGGGCTTCTTCTTTGCCCAGTTTTCCAAATAGTTTCTATCATATTATAATTGATTGCTTTTTAAAGGTTTCATAGAATTCACTTGTGAATCTGTCTGACCCTGGGGATTTTTTCTTAGAGAGTTCATTGATGTCTTAGTTGGATTTCTTTTTCTAAGATGTTTATTTGATTATTCTTTTCTTTTCTATTAATCTGAATAATTTATGTTTTTCTAAATATTCTTTGATTTTGCTTAGATTATTAGATTTATTGGCAAATAATTGGAAAAAATAGCTAAGGGTTTTAATTTCCTCTTCATTGGTAGTAGATTTACAGTTTTCATTTTTGATATTTGTAATTTGTTTTTTTTTTCTTTTTTAAAAAATCAAATGAACCAAGGTTTATGGATGTTATTTCCCATCCCCTCTAAACCAGATCCTATGTCTATTTATTAGCTCAATAGTTTTTATATTTAAAATTTTATTAATCTCATCTTTGGTTTTCAGGATTTCCAATTTGGTGGTTAATTGGAGATTTTTAATTTTTCTTTTTCTACTTTTTAAAAATTGTGCATCCAATTCACTGATCTGTTTTTTTTCTTCTATCTTTTATGTGACAATTAAGAGATATAAAATTTCCCCTAATTACTGCTTTAGCTACTTCCCATAAATTTTGGCCTGTTGTCTTATTCTTGTCATTCTCTTTGATGAAACTATTGAGTCTTTCTATGATTTGTTCTTTGATCCACTCATTCTTTTGACCTAGCCACATGTTTATATTGTTCCTCCTCCCCTGCCCTGGGCTCTCCTGCTTATTTATGTGGCACAATAGATTTTTAAATCCAACTGATGGTGTATGTTATTCAATCTTTAAGTCAATTTTAAGACTAAGGTTCAAATGATCTCCCCCACTACTGTAATAGGTCTTTTGTGCCTCTTCAAGTGAATTTACGTCATTCTACTCATATCTTCCTTCTGCCACCAGTGTAATCCTCTTTCTCACCCTTTATTATTTTTTAAAATATCATCCCAAAGTAACCATATGCCCTCACTCTCTATGTATATTCCTCTAACTGCACTAATAGTGATACCGTTGTTAAGAGTTCTCAGTATCATCTTCCTGTGTAGGAGTGCAAACAATTTAGCCTTATTGGATCTCTTATGTTTTATTTTTCCTTTTTATCTTATTATGCTTTTTTTGAATCTTGTATTTGAAAATCAATTTTTTTTATATTGCTCTATTCTTTCCAATAGGAAATCTTGAAAGTCCTCTATTTCACTGAATATCCATTTTCCCCCCTGAAGGATTATACTCAGTTTTTCTGAGTAGGTGTTTCTTGGTTATAATCCTAAGTATATCATAGAATATGCTCTCCAATTCTTTAATATAAAAGATACTAACTTTTGTGCAACCTTGATTATGGCTCCACACTATTTGAATTATTTCTTTCTGGCTGTTTGTAAGATTTTCTCCTTGATCTGAAAGTTCTAAAATTTGGCTATAATGTTCCTGGAAGTTTTCCTTTTGAGAAATTTTCCAGCAGGTGATTGGTAGCTTCTTTCAGTCTAATTTATCTCCTGGGTCTAGGATATCAAGACATTTTTCTTTGATAATTTCTTGAAATATAATGTCCAGGTCCTTTTTTTGGGTCATGACTTTCAGGTAGTCCAATAATTAGACTTTCCTTTCCTCTATCTATTTTCAAGATCAATTGTGTTTCCAATGAGATAGTTCACATTTTCTTCTATTTTTTCATTCTTTTGATCTTGTTTGAAAGATTCTTCATGCCTCAAGAAGTCATTAGTTTCTAATTGTCAGGTCTAATTTTTAAGATTGATTATTTTAGTAGATTTTTAACCTCTTTTTTCATTTGTCCAATTCTACTTTTTTCCCCCCTGAGGCAATTGGGGTTAAGTGACTTGCCCAGGGTCATACAGCTAGGAAGTGTTAAGTGTCTGAGACCAGATTCTCCTGGTTCTCCTGACTTCAGGGATGGTGCTCTATCCACTATGCCACTTAGCTGCCCCCACCTCAATTCTACTTTTTTAAGGAGTTGTTTTCTTCAGTAAATATTCTTGTAT
The DNA here is from genome assembly GCF_016432865.1 of Antechinus flavipes. Lineage (NCBI taxonomy): Eukaryota > Metazoa > Chordata > Mammalia > Dasyuromorphia > Dasyuridae > Antechinus > Antechinus flavipes. The sequence goes on along the minus strand of NC_067400.1, from coordinate 625,344,896 downwards.
CTTTTTCCATTTTTTGTGTTTCCTTTATCAAATTGTTAACTATTTTTTCTTTATTCTTTTGTATCACTCTCATTTCTTTTTCCCATTTTCCTTCTACCTCTTTTATTTGATTTTTAAAATTATTTTTGAGTTCTTTCAAGAGTTCTTTTTCAGCCTGAGAACAATTCACATTTTATTTTGAGGTTTTGCATTTTTGTGCTCGTCTGAGTTTATATTTTGATTTTTCTTGTCACCATAATGTCTTTCTATGGTCAGTAATTATTTTTGGAGGGGCGTTGCTCATTTTCCTAGCCAATTTCATTCTTTTAAAAGTTGGGTTATGTTCCTGGATGCCAGGACTATAGGTCCTGGCTACTTGCTTGACATTGTGCAGGTGGTTCTGGGATCTTAGCCACTTACTTACTGTGCAGGGGCTGCAGGGTGTTTGGTTGCTCATCTAGTGCTGTCTTGGACCCATGGTGAATCTGGTACTGCAGTGGGGTTATGGGAGTCTGGCCATTGTCCTGGTGTGTGCAATGGGGATGGGGGAATTGAGTTGTACAAACCATGTCTTTTTTTGGGAAGGGTTGGCACTATGGCTGCAAGTCCTCAGTCACTGATCTTTGCTGAGATTCAGGGCATCCTGTTGATTTGACATGATATTACCTACCCTGAACTGCATTCTCCTTTTACCCAAGTGAGACAGACCTTTCCTGTTGACCTTCCATAAGGAAGATCTTAGGAATTCCCATCTTTTTGTTGGTTCTGCCATTCCAGAATTCATTTAAAATACTATTTTATACTTATTTAGAAGTGAATTTGGAAGAGGTCAGTGGATTTCTAGCTTATTCTACCATCTTGGCTCCTAGAAGTTGACACTAATACACTGTTGGTAGAACTGTGAACTGATCCAACCATTTTGGAAAACAATCTGGAATTATTCCCAAAGAGCCATGAAACTGTGTATATCCTTTGAACCAGCTATACCAATTTTAGGTCTATTTCCCAGGGTGATCAGGTTAAAAAAAAGAATCTATATCTTTTAAAATATTCATAGTAGTTCTCTTTGTGGTAGCATAGAACTGGAATTTGAGAAAATGTCTACCAATTGAAGAATGGCTAGATAAATTGTAGTAAATGATCATGATGGAATACTACTGTGTGTAAGAAGTGATGAACTACTTGATTTGATTTTATTTTTAATCTTTATTTTTCCTCCCATTTAATAGTATTTACATGTATTCATCTTTTTAGGATTATGAGTTTCAAATATATCTCCCTCTCTCCTTGCCCTTCTCCTTCCCCAAGACAGCAAGCAATTTGATATAGGTTACACGTGTACAGTCATGTGGAACATATTTCCATGGTAACCATATTATAATAGAAGAATCAGGAAAAAAGAAAAAAAACACAAAAAACAAAAAAAACAAAAAAATTTTAAAGTGAAAATAACATCTTTCATCACTATCAGGGAAGACAGTAAGCCAATGTTTTGAATTGAGCACCCTTGCAGAGAACAGGTCTCAAGTAATAGCTGGACAGACTTTTCCTGTACATAGACTTTATTTAATAAAAGCCCTCTACAATCCATATCCAGAGAAAGAATTATGGAGACTGAATACAGATCAAAGCATGGTATTTTCATATATATATATATATATATATATATATATATATATATATGATTTTATATATATATATATATGTGATTTTATATATATATATATACATATATATAAATTTGAAGTATCTTGATGGATAATACATGTAATGGAACAAGACATCACAAATTATGTAATTTATGACTTGGTTATATAAGTAGTTTATCCTGCTAATTGCTCCAGTTTATGACTTTGTTAGATAAGTAGACTATTACTACTAATTGCTCCAATTTACTGTTAATAAATAGATTATTAGTGCTAATTACTGTTTAATATTAATATCAGACTGGAATGTCAGAAATGATATATACCTGTAATCTTGGAATGTATACTAAGTAGCCTGAAAAAGTTTAGTATTATTGTAATATTAGTTTACAAAGTATACAAACCCTGGCTCTTAGATCAATAAATGAATTGGTTGACAGATTCCCATCTGGCTTGTAAAAAATTAATACACACTCACCATTCACTGAAGCTGGATTTCAACAGTGGATGGTATTTTCCATCACAAGTCTTTTGGAATTCTATTGGGTCATTGTATTGTTGAGAAGAGCTAAGTCTATCATAGCTGATCATCATTCATGTTACTGTTTGTATACATAATTTTATAGTCCTTTGGTTATAATTCTAAATTGCTCTAGTTGGAGCAGTTCACAACTTCACCAAACAGTGCATTAATGTCCCACTTTCCCCACATCTCCTCCAACATTTGTCATTTTCTTTTTTCTGTCATATTAGCCAATCTAGGAATTGTTTTAAATTGCATTTCTCTAATCAATAATGATTTAGAGTATTTTTTCATGAGTATAGATAGCTTTAATTTCTTGATCTGAAAATTGTCTCTTCATATCCTTTGATCATTTATGAATTGGGAGAGATGGTAGATTTTAGAAAAAATGGAGAGACTTGCATGAAATAATGAAGAGTGAAAAGTTAATGCAGTAATACCAATATTGTTCAAAGAACAACGTAAATGACTAAATTATTTTGAATATTATAAATACTTAAATCAAGTACAAAGGAAGATGCTATTTGCCTCCAAAGAAAGAAGTGATAAATAGAAGTATGCTTAGTATGGTTTCACATAGATGGAAAGATAGATGTAGATATAAATATATATCAGTATCTCAATATATATATATATAATATATATATATATAATATATATATATATATATACATATATGGAGACTGAATACAGATCAAAGCATGGTATTTTCATATATATATATATATACATATACATAAATTTGAAGTATCTTGATGGATAATACATGTAATGGAACAAGTCATCACAAATTATGTAATTTATGACTTGGTTATATAAGTAGTTTATCTTGCTAATTGCTCCAGTTTATGACTTTGTTAGATAAGTAGACTATTACTACTAATTGCTCCAATTTACTGTTAATAAATAGATTATCAGCGCTAATTACTGTTTAATATTAATATCAGACTGGAATGTCAGAAATGATATATACCTGTAATCTTGGAATGTATACTAAGTAGCCTGAAAAAGTTTAGTATTATTGTAATATTAGTTTACAAAGTATACAAACCCTGGCTCGTAGATCAATAAATGAATTGGTCGACAGATTCCCTTCTGGCTTGTAAAAAATTAATACACACTCACCATTCACTGAAGCAGGATTTCAACAGTGGATGGTATTTTCCATCACAAGTCTTTTGGAATTCTATTGGGTCATTGTATTGTTGAGAAGAGCTAAGTCTATCATAGCTGATCATCATTCATGTTACTGTTTGTATACATAATTTTATAGTCCTTTGGTTATAATTCTAAATTGCTCTAGTTGGATCAGTTTACAACTTCACCAAACAGTGCATTAATGTCCCACTTTCCCCACATCTCCTCCAACATTTGTCATTTTCTTTTTTCTGTCATATTAGCCAATCTAGGAATTGTTTTAAATTGCATTTCTCTAATCAATAATGATTTAGAGTATTTTTTCATGAGTATAGATAGCTTTAATTTCTTGATCTGAAAATTGTCTCTTCATATCCTTTGATCATTTATGAATTGGGAGAGATGGTAGATTTTAGAAAAAATGGAGAGACTTGCATGAAATAATGAAGAATGAAAAGTTAATGCAGTAATACCAATATTATTCAAAGAACAACGTAAATGACTAAATTATTTTGAATATTATAAACACTTAAATCAAGTACAAAGGAAGATGCTATTTGCCTCCAAAGAAAGAAGTGATAAATAGAAGTATGCTTAGTATGGTTTCACATAGATGGAAAGATAGATATAGATATAAATATATATCAGTATGTCTCTCTCTCTATATAAGGCTATATCTCTCTACCTATATACCTATCTATCAAGTTTGTGTTAATGGTTGCTTTCACCGATTGTTTCAAATATAAAATGTAATAAATAAAATAAAAAATATACATGATATGATGTTATGAATAAAAATTACATTAAAGATAATATATTACCACACTTTAAGGATCATAGGACTATTCTTTCTGGCCTAATAGATGCCAAATCAGTATTTTGTGTTCCCATTAGAAGATAAACTCATGGAAAGGAAGGACTGGAATGCTTTTTTTTTTTTTAAATTGAACTCTTAACAATATGGATTTTATAGAGCAATTAGCTACTCCCTGAAGCCTCTGTTGTAGCAAGGTTAATAAATATCTTTGCATTTATTTCTTTATTCATTCAAAATTATTCCATTTACATTTGGTGGCTCTACTATTACTTCAGTGTGGGAGCCCTATCTGATGGTTTGAACGTAGTCCATCTATATCTTCCTGTCCTCTGTTTCTTTTGTCTAAATTTGTAAATACCCTTCATATGATGCAATGCCCGGATCTGAACACAGTAGGTATGGTCACAAGGATCCCAGAACAATGGTTCTGTCAACTTCATAAGAATGCTATGCTTCCATCCATGCTATTAACACATGTTATTAATATCCGCTTTTTTGGTGACTGCGTCTCACTTTATTTCTGCATCAATAGTTAGGGGGCTCCCTGCACCAGACATCTTCAAGAAAAAGCTCTTTAATCAATATTGAGAGATGTGGTTAAAAAAATGTCTTATCCAGATGGGAATTAGACTAGATAATTTTTGAGAATAAGCAAGACTAGATAATTTTTGAGGACACTTCCCAAGAAATGATTGAGGAAAAGATGGGGCCCTTATAAGGACAGAAGATTTTTACCCCAAATAAAAAAGATTAAGGAGCTGACTGAAGTCTTTTTCTATGGAAATATATGATGACCTCAGGGTAGAGAAGGCCTAAAACTTTTGCCTTTATTCCATCGCACCAGATGGTTTGAGGGAAGAAATCAGTTCAAGGTGAACAGTCAAAAAGGAAATGGTCAATCTCTGGTCATTTTTTTTTTTTAATATGAAATCCTCTGTTCTGGCTATGCAGTCACTTGGAAAAAGTTTCCCAGATCCAAGTGGTTATCAGACTGGAGCCTACTTAGCTAATGTAGAAGCATGCAAGTCTCTCCCAAGCATTCTATCATAGGACTTCATGATTCCCCCAATTAGTCTTCCCAGGCTTCTCCATCAGAGATACTCTGTGCATATTCTAGATCCTTTAGAGGGGTAAAGGGAGGCAGGAGTGCAAAGCAATTGTGTCTAGCTGTAACCCTAGGAAAAACTGCCATGCAGTGACTTTGGAGATGGATAAAGATTTTTCTCACTTTTTTTTTTTAATTTTTCTAAGGCAATTGGGGTTAAGTGACTTGCCCGGGATCACCCAGCCTGGAAGTGTTAAGTGTCTAAGGTCAGGTCTGAACTCAGGTCCTCTGTCTTCATGGCTGGTGTTCTCTCCACGGCACCACTTAGCTGCCCCTCTCTCCTCACTCTTAATGGAAGTTAACATACTCTCCCAATGGAGAATCTCAGCACAAGAGCTTGTGACAGCCACAAGCTATCTCCTGTTAACTTTCTTACTGTCTCTCGTGGCCTCTGGGATGATAAAGGGAGTAGGCAGGGTTGCCATCTCATAGAAAAATGCTAAGCTCTTTCAGCAGTAAATTGCTACCCAGCTTGAAACAACTAGTTTATTATCTCTAAGGCAACCAAATGTTAAATTTCACATATGGACCAAAGCAGGCTTTTTCTGTGTTTGTCTCTGTGTCTGCTTTTGGGGGAAGGCAGATGCCCTGTTACTCTGATTCAGGAGAATTCTCCATAACTAGCCAAGCCTATCCTCCAGTTGTTAGTGCCCATTTTAATGCCATATTAAGCCCTATCCCTCTCCACCCCCGGATCTCTGAACTATAATTCCACCTCAGTGTTATTTTTGGAAGGGATCTTAGAATGAATTATTGTGGAGCTTCATTGTGATTTCCCAATCTAAGATACCTCTTTTTTGGACAATTTTATCATTAGATTTTATAATTATCATTATCTCTAATTAGAGAAAATTAGAGGGAAATTTGATGAGGGCAGAGAGGATCTTTTCTTGTGCATTTGTATCCTCAGCATTTAGCACAATGATCTAGGAAGGGCTTAATAAGAGGCTTGCATTCATTCTTAAGAGAGGGGAGCTCAGGAAGGCTGGCTACCAAGGCTAAAGGAAATAGGATTTTTATTATGTGCTTTAAGACCTTCCATAGGATCAAGGTATCCCCCAGGGACAGGGAACCTCAAGGAAAAGCAAGATGTCTATGCCGTGGGGAAGAAAGGCCTCTTAGGATCCAGGACTTGCAAATTTGGAATGAAGACAGGAAAAGGGCCAAGGGATTCTTAAGTGGAGGAGAGTGTAGATTTGGGGAGTGCACACTAGGGTTCCTCCTGGCAGGAAGGGCAAGGTGGCCCGCCTGAGCAGTGGGGATGATCAGGGGGACATGAGGGAAGGTGAAGTTGTGGAGGGCACAGGGCAGTGGAGCAGGAGAGTTCCTGTAAGTCAGGAGATTCTGAGCAGAGGCAGGGAGGTCTGACTTTCAGAACAGGGAGGAGGGAGGACCTGGCAGCATTAGAGGGGCAGGGGTAGAGCTGAGCACCTCCAGGGTTGGCAGCCAGGTAGAGTGGAGAGAGAACTCCTGGGATTGGGGTGACAGCGGCCATTTCTAGAATTCTAGAAGCCTGAGGGCAGAGGGAAAGCAGAGCCTTGAGGTTGCATCCCGGAGGCCAGGTTGAGGCGGCAGGGGGTGTCCACCTGGCAGCGAGGGCTTGGACCTGGGATCCTCCAGCTTAGTATTGAGAGAATAGGGCTGGAGGAAAGCGCGACATTCAGAACCTCAAGGGCGGGTCCCTAGAGTGGGGCTCATTAGGGGCGCTGAGGCAGGGGAGGCTCTCCCCCCAATTTCCCCCCCTCCTCCCCCGCAGCGTGACCAACTAGTGAGGCCCCGCCTTTGCAAGCGCAGCCCTGGCCACCTCCTGGAAGAATCCTTTGTGGCTCGCAGTGGGATCGCATCTCTGGCTGGCCCAGCCCGGGGCCCAGCCAAGAGCGAGCCTACGTCCTGCCTCGCCTCCCTTCCCGTAGCCCCAGGGGCCGCCCGCCTCCCCCAGCCCACTCCTCTGTCTTCCTCCTCTCTGCTCTCCAGGTGAGTCCTTCCCCCTCCCTCTGTGGATCCAGATCGCCTGCCTTCGTCCCTGGGGACCGGGAGTCTCGCCCATCCGTTCCCTCCGAAAGTGACTCAGGCCTCTTTCCATCCAGCTCTTACCTGTTGTTCTGTCTCTCCCCCTTCTGCCCCGCTCCCCATTTCCCGCCGCCGCGCCATCCCCTCTCCCCCCCTCCTCACCATCCTCCGCCAGCAACTGACACCCCGTCTTGCCACTCCCCCAACTCCCCTTCCCTTACCTAGATGCTTCTGCCCCGCTGCCCATCACAGACCAGGCGTCTGCTCTCCTCACCCAGGCCTCCATCTCCCTGACATCTTTCACCCCCTCCATTTCCATACGGGGACATCTCCAGAGTCCACTCCACTTTGGACCCTCTTGGGCTCGGGTTCTGTCTAGCTGCTCACTGCCCCAGCCCCTTCAGTCCGCTCTCCACCCTCTCTCCGACCCCATTTTCCAGTGGGGATTGTCTCTAAGACCCAGCCTTGCTCTGGCCATTCCCCCTTAACCTTCTTTCTCTCTTCCCTAGATCATCAGGTTTCTAGACCAGAGTTTTTAAGATGGGATCCAGGAACTTCGCTTAAAAATATTTGGATAAATAGATTTAAAACAATTGGATTCATTTGTTGTTGTTGTTGTTGTTTTTGCATTTAAAAATATTATTCTGAAAGGGGCCCTTACACTTCACCAGATCGCCAAAGGGGTCCTTGATGTAAAAAAGATTGAGAGATCTTTATTTTGTGGGGAGGGGGAGGCTGAGAAAGGGGGGATTTGGAAGGGAAAATGAAATGCAGATAGAAACCTGATTCAACAAGTATCAGTGACAGTCTGGCTGGTCAGGCTACGCAGGACACGTTTCCTACATCTGGATTCTCCAAAGCAGAGAAAGATGGAGTAGGAAACAATATCAAATATTTCTGGTCAGAGCTTTTACATTTTCAAAAGTTGTTTTGATGAAAGTTTCTCCTTTGAGGGAAAGACTCAGGATTCTCACCCTCTTTGGTTCCTTGTCCAATGTAGATCTGTCTGCGAGAGGAAAGGGAAGATCCCCTTCTCTGCAAATCTTCTCCCTTCTCAGTTTAGCCTTTAGGATGTCCAAGCCTGGCCCAAGAGAGAAGCTTGGAGCCAAGGGAATGGCCCCTGAGACTCAGAGGACTCCATCCCAGGTAAGTGCAATCAGTCCACAGACTTGGCAAATATTAGCAAACACGTGCATTTCCATAGACGGAGAACAACAGAAGGAAATTGTGTATGAATTTGTCAGTGTCTATTTTGAATATTATATATGTTCACATACAATTCATTTATATATTATTAAATGAATCATCTATTAACATATTCAATGAATCATATCTATTCATTTAAACACACACAGAGAATATAATAACACCGTCCCTCATCTCTTAAGAACTTCCTTCTGCTCTTTTCCTTTCTGCATTTTAACTGTTTTATTGACTGTTCATCATCTCCTTTTCCTCCCCGATTGCTCCCTCTTGTGGCAAACAACAATAATGCAAATTAATTTCATTTGGGAAAGCCTTGACCAGAGTTCTGAAATGGTTTTCTTTATCATTTCATAGTCTCTATATAAATGTTCTCCTGGTCCTGCTCACTTTAGCCTATTTCAGTCATACACATCTTCCTAGATCTTTCCGAATCCCTCTCATTCCTCTTTCTTAGGGTTCAATGCTATTCCATGCCCCTCATAAACCAGGTTATATGTTGGTAATGTTGGCAGGAATGTCAGTAGTCAACCTTCTGCTCCAGTATTTGCCCTTAGAATCCCCTCTTCCCTCCAAACCCCACTCTGTCTTAAAGATAAATATCCTATTATGCTTTTGATAGCTCTGCTGAATGGGAAGGTTTTGTCTTTGTCAAACAAGCCTAATTTCACTTCTTTCCAATTTCCCCTTATTATTCCTTATTCTGCCAAGTAGAGAAATTCCAAATCTTCCTCTTTCTCACTTCACATAAGATCCTCAAAGACAATTATCATTCACATCTCACAGAGATCTTCTTTTCTCTAGATAAAAGGTATAAACATCCTTCTAACCCTAATTCTCAGGGGTCCAACCTCATCATCCACCACCATCTTGGTCACCCTCATGGGGATGTACTCTCCTCCTTATAAAGGGTATTCTTGAAGTTTATAGAGGCCTAGGTATCTGGTTTTGTATCCTGGACTTCTCAGAAGGAAGCCTCAAAAGACATTAGCTTTGGGAATGATAGCACCACACTCTTGACTCATATTGGGCTTGTAGTCTACTCTGACCTGTTTCAGGGGAGCTGTAGTCGAACCACTCTTCTATCTTGTACTTGAAAAGGTGTTTATGCCCCATAGTAAGAATTTACATTTATGCAAATTAAACTTGATCTTACCAGAGATGTGTGAGTGGAAAGAAGGAAGAAAGGAAAGGATCAGACCCAATGGATGTTGAGAAGGGAGAAATAACAAGTTTTGACATGTGATTGGGTATCAGTGAGATGAGGGAGAGTGAGAAGCCCAGGGCAATATTAAAATTCTGAACCCCAGACAATGACAGGAAGGTCCTGGGAAAAAACAGGAATGTTTGAATTTCTATTATCTCATCTGCACATTGAACAGGTTATTTCTATTTTTGTAATTGGAACCAAATGTTTAGATGATGATCACTCTGTCTTATAGTCTGAAGTAAGCAGTGATTTTCCCCTTCATTCCTGTTCCTCCTCCACTATTTATCTTAATATTCTAGCTCTTTTATTCCTTCACATGAAATCTATTATTTCACACCCCTGCAAAGCATGCCTTTGATTGACTTGTTGATGTTGCATTAAATCTTTAAGTTAACTTTGGTAATACAGTTGTTTTCCTTATTATTATCCCTAATTATCTCTCCAGCAATTTAAATTAGTCTTTATGTCTTTAAGGAACACTTTATAGTTGATCGTATTATTGTTTGTCAGACCCAGAAGACAACATTATTCCACAAAGAATGCTAAGAGGATATGACCGGAATATTAAAGATCACAGGACAAAAAATTGAGAAGTGCCTGAGATTATATACTTTTAAAAACTATAGCTAGAAGATGAATTTTTAATTGGATAAAGGACAGAAACATTTGCAAAAGATGAAATAGATTATTTTGATTGCTTGACATGGACGGTTTTTGTACAAACAAAATCAAGACCTCTAGGAAAAGAAGCAGTTCTTTGGGAAACACGTTTTGGTAGAAAATTTCTTAAACAAGGCTTTGGAATTCAAAATGTTAGTTGTTGGGTCCAACACTCACAGCAACAGAATAGATCTAAAGGTAATCCTTGGTATCTCATTGTCAAAGTTAATTGTAAACAACAACTTTATGAAAGAAAATTCCAAATACAGAAAGAAATGCAAATCAAAATAACCCTAAAATTCCATCCCCTCCAATTGACAAGGATGACAGAGGATAGAGCTATATTGAATAATTTGTAGAAAGACAAGTCTGCTAATTTTCCATCGGACTCACTATAACCATTCCATTGGCCATTTGGAATTAGGTAGATCAAGTGGCTAAAGTGTCCGTCCCCTTTTGATTTAGAGATTTAATTGCTAGGCCTGAAGAAGATCTTTGTCAAGAAAAAGGCCTCATATATATATCAAAATGTTTACAGCTGGAATTTTAATAGTAGCAAATAATAGGCAACAGAGCAGATGCCCATTGATTTGGGAATAAGTAAGCAAATTTTGGTACATGAATGTAATGTCTGTATCACAAAAAAACAGTGAATTTGAGGATTCTAGAGAAGCATGGAAAGAGTTGTATGAACTGATATAAAATGAAGTAAGCAGATTCTGGGACACACTATACACAGTTACTACAACAATGACAAGGATAACTGGAGGCTATACAAGAAAACTAGTATAGTAACTAAATAATAAAAAAAAATCTTTTTTTAAGTTAAAAAACAAAGGACTGCTCTGTGACATATATGGGAGAAATCTATGCAATATGACACAAAAGACAACAGCAAAATTTTATTTTAAAAAAGTCTCCATCTTTATCTTGTAAAATAAGAAGCAATTCTATCTCAAGAAAGAAACAATATGAGACTTTTTTCTTTGCCATTCCTTCATTAATCACAGGGAATCTTCTTTGCAAGCTACTTTGTTCTTGCCAAGAGGGTTTTTGGAATATTAACATTTGGGAAAGTCTTTTTTTTTTTTTTTTTGCTGAGGCAATTGGGGTTAAGTGACTTGCTTAGGGGTCACACAGCTAGGAAGTTATTTTTTAAGTCTCTAAGGTCACATTTGAACTCAGGTTTTCCTGACTTCAGGGCTGTACTCTACTGCACCACCTAGCTGTACCTTGGGAAAGTCTTAATAAAGAACTTGTTTTACATCTTCTCTTTATCTTCTCGAGCCTAAAAGATCACAAATAAAAGTCGAATTTTCCGATTCCACAGTACTGGACAATAAGACCTTTCTCAACTCCCTTCTAACTGCTGACACAAACTGTTTTTCTCATCATTCAATCACCTTCATGGTTCCACAGGCTGGCGCTGACACTTGTCCTGGACCCTTTGGCCATGTCACAGTCACCTGCCTTCTGCCTTGTGTAAATGGGTCATTATATGGAACTATATAATTGCCAAAGTCGAACCCTCCAAATCCTTTGATGTTTCAGAAATGTGTGACATTCAAGGATGTTGCTGTGTTCTTCAGCCGGGAGGAATGGTGCTCCCTGAACTCTTCACAGCAGAAGCTGTACAAGGAGGTCATGCTGGAGATCTCTCAGAACCTGCTCTCTCTGGGTAAGAATGATTTATCCTCTGACCCTGCCAATGCCCACCCATTAGGCTCCTTTTAATGAAAGGGACTTCCTTTGCTCCCTCCCCAGCTATTTGTTGCAAGGTGTCAACATTTATGCATGATTGAAAATGAAAAATGGTTTGTCCCTTCCTGTTGAAGAGAGAGAGACTTTGTTCTCACCATTTCCTGTCCTTGTCTCATCTAATAAGAAAATTGCAGTTTATTTTGTTGCTCTTCAGGTTGTCATTCTAGGGAGTTTTAGATCAAATTTGGAATCAGAATTATATACTCTCAGTTGATGATATGTGACCTCGGTGTCTCAATCCCACTTGGATTATAATTTCCACAAAAATATCCCTGGGAACCGAACAATGAGCTTTTCTTTGTGGGTTTCTAGTGCAGGGAACTCGGTAGGTCCTGCTGTAGTCCTTTCCCTTGTGGGAAGTGTCCCATACTTAGGGCATTCATTTTGACACCTAACCTCAATTTTCAAATCAGGCTGCTAGTGTTATTCTTAGGGGCTTATAAGAGCAACTCTGGCTTTATTCTTTCTTACTATTTTACTTTAATTCCAATAAGAATGCCAGAAATTATAGAGATTTCCTATCCTTCCCAGAGGGAGATGGATAAAAAACCAATTTTGTGATTCCCAATTGGCTCCATGACTTTTTCTCTTTCCCTCCTAAAGCTCCCAGCATCATCATATACACTCTTTCCATAGATCCTTGGGGACCACCATCTGATACTTCTTAGCATATTCCCCTTCCCTTAAAAGGAGTGAATTTAAAGATGTCCCTTTGTTATTTACCATGAATAGGTCTTCCAGTTCCCAAAACAGATTGGATCTCAAAGTTGGACCAAGGAGAAGTACCATGGTTGCCGGAACATGAAGAGTCTGGGAACTCCAGCCTACGTGAGTAAAATTAGGAGGTTTCATGGCATTTACTTCATGAAGTCACTATATGCAAATATTAGGCTGCATTCTCCCCTGAGATTTCCTATTGGAAGTCCTTTTATGGCCCCCCCCACCCTGTATCAACATAATTCATTTTTTTCCTTATGTGTCTGATCTTTGCCTGTATTCTTAGAGAAAGAGTGAGTTGTGAGAGGCACTTGAGTGGGCTCTGTTCAACCCATTGAAGGAGGTCACCCACATTGATGTGAGGACAGAGCTACTGAAGTGTCAGTGGTAAAATAATGAATAAATGAACAAGTGAATGAAGGAAAATGTATTAAGCAATTAAGCAAATATTAATGGCTAGGGATAGAAAAACAAACAAAGAGAAACCAGAGGGAGGGAAGGCAAGGGATGATGAAGGAGACAAAGTAACATTAATGTCAATCACTTTACTATCTGCCGAAGAAATTAAACAGATATATTTCTGGGTTTTTTTTACTTGTTCTTTACTTGCTTCAGATGGAAAGAATAGACCTAAAACCCAGAAGTCTACTCCAAAGCTGAATAGTTCCTGTGACTTTCATTTGAGAAAAATCAAGGGTAGTGAAAATAACTCAGAGAAGAAGCAAGGCAACTTGAAGAGTCATTCCAAAAAATTAAATATTATCATCAGGAAAACTCCTCAAGAAAAAAAAGATGATGACCATAATAAGTCTGAGAGTAGTTTTACTCCACAGTCGACCAATGAGGGTAATCAACTTGAGGGGAAGCCAGATCTTACTAAAGATCAGAAAAATCCAAGTGTCAAAAAGCCTTACAAATGTAATGAATGTGGGAAGACTTTCAGTCGAATCTCATACTTTAATGGACACAAGAGGATTCATAATCCAGATAGATTTTACGTTTGTAATCATTGTGGGAAAAAGTTCTCAAGACCCTACAAACTTGCCGTACACCAAAGGGTACATACTGGAGAGAAGCCTTATAAGTGTAACAAATGTGGGAAGTCCTTCTCCCAGACCTCATCCCTTACTCTGCATCAGAAGATTCATAGTGGGGAGAAGCCTCATAAATGTAACGAATGTGGGAATACCTTCAGCCAGCGCTCAACACTCACTGCACATCAGAAAAGACATACTGGAGAGAAGCCCTATGAGTGTGGTCAGTGTGGGAAGGCTTTCAGCCGGAGCTCGAGTCTTAGTGTCCATAAAAGGAGCCACACCGGGGAGAAGCCCTATGAATGTACCGAGTGTGGAAAGGCCTTCAGCCAAACCTCATCCCTTATTGTGCACAAGAAGATTCATACTGGAGAGAAGCCCTATAAATGCAACGAATGTCAGATGGCCTTCAGGGAAAGCTCAGCCCTTCATGTACACAAGAGGTTACATACTGGCGAGAAGCCCTATCAGTGTAATTACTGTGGAAAAGCCTTCAGTCAATCCTGCAGCCTTGCTGTACATAAGAGAATACACACAGGAGAAAAGCCTTATAAATGCAATGAGTGTGGGAAGGCCTTCTGTGAGAGCTCATCTCTCAGTACACATCGGAAAATTCACACCGGAGAAAAACCCTACAAATGCAAGGAATGTGGGAAGTCTTATTGCCAAAGCTCGACGCTCAGTGCTCATCAGAAGACTCACACCGGGGAGAAATCTCACAAATGTCATCAGTGTACAAAAACTTTTGTAAAGCCCTCCCAACTTGTAGCCCATCAGAGAATTCATACTGGAGAGAGACCCTATAAATGTGACGAGTGTGGCAAGACCTTCGGCCACACTAAAACCCTTCATGCCCACCGGAAGATTCATGCTGAGGAAAAACTTTATAAATGTGATCAGTGTGAAAAGTCCTTCCAGTGCAGTTCCTACCTGGCTGTGCACAAGAAGATTCATACTGGGGAGAAACCTCATCAGTGCAACGAGTGTGGAAAAACTTTTAGACAAAACATATCTCTTATAGTACATCAGAGGATTCATACTGGAGAGAAACCCTATAAATGTAATCAGTGTGAAAAGTCCTTTCACGGCAGCTCGTATCTGGCTATCCACAAGAAGATTCATACTGGAGAGAGACCTCACTCGTGTAATCAGTGTGGAAAGGCTTTCAGAACCCACTTGAACCTCGTTGTGCACCAGAGGATTCATACTGGAGAGAAACCTTATCAGTGTAATGAATGTGGGAAGTTCTTCACCCAGAGCTCCAATCTTGCCGTACATCAGAAAAGCCACACTGGAACCAAATCTTCTAAATCTAATTAACGTATGAATCACGGACTTGATGACACAGAAAATTCATGTGAATGTAATTTTTTTCTCCTCTTCTATCAGTGAAGAAAGGAGGAAAAAGCAGATGGGACTTTATATTTCCTGTAATTTTATGTAAAGATATATAGGAAGGGACAAGGGGAGAGAGCACAAGATGATCTGTACTTTTAACAGGACAAAGGAGGGTTGAACACATGCACACACACACAACTTTATCGTAGGAATAAATCAGACTCAAATCAATAAGCAGGGATGAGGAGTAGGGTTAATGTGGAGAATAATGGGGAGGGAATTATCAAAAGCACAATGAATGTTCACTTGAGGGAAGTGAACACTGAAGGGGATATTAAAAGTTAAAAAAGAAATCAAAGAAATGATACAAAGAGGACCCCATTATTTGGATAATGAGTAGGTAATGCAGTGGAGACAGTGTGAAGTCTGGAGCTGGAAAGATCTGAGTTAAAAAATGGCCTTAGATACTTAATAGCTGGATTACTCAGAGCAAATCACTGAATTACTTACCATCTGCCTCTATTTCCTCATATGTAAAATGGGATTAATAATAACACCTCTTTTTCAGGGTCGTTTTGAAGATCAAATGAGTTAATATTTGAAGTGATTTCTAGATCTTAAAGTATTTTATAAATGCTAGCTCTTAAGAATATCTGATAGGATAGTATTGTATCATAAGAACTGATGACAAGGACAGGTTCAGAGAAACTTGGGAAAACTTGTAACTGAGGCAGAGTAGTGAGCAGTACCAGGAAAACAATTTATGCAATAGCAGTATTATTTTTTTAAAATTTTAATAGCTTTTTATTTACAAGTTATATTCATGGCTAATTTTACAGCATCGACAATTGCCAACCTTTTGTTCCAATTTTTCCCTTCCTTCCCCCACCCCTTCCCCTAGATGATAGGATGACCAATACATGTTAAATATATTAAAGTATAAATTAAATACAAAATAAGTATACATGTCCAAACTGTTATTTTGTTGTACAAAAAGGCTCTGAAATTAGCCTGTGAAGGAAATCAAAAAATGCAGGTGGTCAAAAATATAGGGATTGGGAATTCAATGTAATGGTTCTTAGTCATCTCCCATAGTTCTTTGGCTGGGTGTAGCTGGTTCAGTTCATTACTGAATAGCAGTATTATTAAGAAAAATTACTGAAAAACTTCAGAACCCGAAGCGAACAATGACTTCCCAAGATTCCAGAGGACTAATAATGAAGCAGGTGACCCATCTCCTTACAGAAAGGCGAGGGCAGAATGAAACATACATTTCTGGGCCCAGCCAAAGTGAGAATTTCTTTTGTTTGACTTTGAATCTTGTTACAAGGGTTTCCTTTTTCTTTTTTTCTGATGTGGAGAGAGGGAAGGGAGATAAAACCAACACAGATTCATATAGTACTTTACAAAGAGCCTTACAAGTATTATCTCATCTGATCTGAATGACAACCCTAAAAGGTAGATGCTGTTATTCTCATGTTACAATTGAGGAAACTGTGTGGCCAGAATCACATAGTTCCTTAGACTTAGATACTGATGGCCCTGTTCCCCTCTGGATGACTGGTGGATGTTGACTCTTAGAATCTCCCAGAGACTGATAGAAGATGGGATTCTTCTTTGGTAGTTCAAATGTTAAACCTTATGAAGAACCCTGAGATTATAGGAAAAATAAATAGTAGTCTATGAATCAGCAAATAAAGTTCAGTATAGGCATAAAGGTAAAAGAATTAATGAAAAGGGCCAAGCCAAAAATTCCTCTTTGGAAACTTTCCATAAAAATACAATAATAAAGAAAACAAATGGGAGGAGAGTAGAAAAGGAAAAAAATGTTGGTTTCTAATCAATTGAGGGAAGGAAAGGGAGAAATATGAAGATATAGATAATTAAACAAATACCCCCAAAAAAGGGAGGAAGAAAGATATAGACAATTAAACAAATACCCCCAAAAAAGGGAGGGAGGAAGATATAGATAATTAAAGAAAGAAAAAAGAATTATTAAAATAGAGAAAAGACTACAAAAAGAAATAGTGGGGAGAGGAAGGAAAGAGCCTGGGGGAATAATATTGTACAAAAGTAAACAAAACTCACCCTATCGACAATGCAATCTAATCTGATGAATATTTATTAAGTGCCTGTTATTTTTCAGGCACTGTGCTAAGCACTGAGGATACCATTAATAAAAATAAAGACAGTCCTTGACCTCAAGGAGCTTAATGTCTAATTGGGAAAGGAAGTGGAACACCAGAGGGCTCACAGAGTAGGGGCGTCTTGTTCTATAGAATTGAAAAATCCAGGGAGACAGATGTAGAGTGGAGGGAGCTCAGAAGTCTAATTTCTGCCCTCTATAAAGGAGGGCATGAGAGAAAACAGGTTGGTTCTCCATCCTTCAGTGCTTCAATTGGAGAGTAGAGGAGGTTGTGTTAATTAAGCCTTATGTTAGCAGCATGGGGATAAGATTAGATGTTGTGAGTTTAACCTGGAAGGGGCATTTTATTCCAGGTGCAGATGCAGCGTGGACAAAGACTTTAAAAAGGAAGGGGAGAAGTTAGCTCAAAATTTAGCTTTACTTCTAAATAGCAAAGATCCCGTGAAAGACTGCTGGGTCTGGAGTCAGTAAGACTCATCTTCCTGAGTTCAAATGTGGTTTTTCAGACACTTACCACATGTGTCTCCTGGGTGAGAAACCTGACCCTCTTCACTTCAATTTCCTCATCTGTAAAATGAGCTGAAGAAGGAAATGAATGACAAACCACTCTAGTATTTTTGCCACGAAAACCACAAAAAGTTGGACATGACTGATGTTCTTACTCAAGAAGTCTCTACTGGATAAGTCCTTGTCTCAGTTACCACTGGACTAGATCCCCAAAGATTATTCCCAAGATCATTCCTTATTCTTCAGAACACTGATGTTTAGCTGGTTTTGGACCTCAGCTCCCATATTCCTAAACTTTCGAATCTCTCAACATAGGGAGCTCTACTAGAATAGGGGGAAAACAAATGAAAAACCAAGACCAATCTGTGCTGCTCAAGGCCACAAACTCAGAGGGGAGGTCATCAGGTCTTGCCCCTCATAGTATGCTTCTTGATGGATACAATGGCATAAAGAATAATCAAAGAAGCAAAGGAATGAATGAGGAAAGAGTAACAGGCTGAAGCTGACAGACCTTTCTGAATGACTCCACAGCCAACCAAAAGCCCCGGCAGGACTCAGCTTATAGAAACAGGTAGATGGCAATGTATGCTTCCTTGTCCCTCCAAGGTCATTCTTTCTATTCCACATCATTACAACTGTACCAGCACCAAGTGCCATAGCCTCCCCACATGGATGACCACTGTGTCAATCACTCTTCATCTGCACTGGACTATTTCATCTTAAACACACACTTTCTCTCTCTCTCTCTCTCTCTCTCTCTCTCTCTCTCTCTCTCTCTCTGTCTCTGTCTCTGTCTCTGTCTCTGTCTCTCTCTCTCTCTCTCTCTCTCACACACACATCCACTCTAATCTCTCTCCTGAGCTCCAATCTCACATCTTCAATTTCTACATCTGGAATTAAGAGTCTCATAGACATCTCCAACTCAACATGTCAAAAACACGACTCATTATCTTTCACCCAAAATATTCACTCAGGTTCATCCCCTTGGTATGGAGCCCTCACTCCAAATCACCTTATGTATACAATATGATGTTGTCTTTTAATTTTTACATTCAAATCAGCTCTCACATACTCCCCCTTTCTTTATTTACACAGTCACTATCCTGTTGGGATCCTTATCATTCACACACCAGGTATTATGTACCAGGTACCATATGCGAATTACTGGGATACAAAAAAAGGTAAAAGGCTGACCCTAGTCTCAAGGAACTCTCAGTAGACAAGCCAGATAACATGCCAAAAAACCATAGACCAACATGTTATACGTAGACTAGGTAGAAGATAGTCAACAGAGGGAAGACATTAACATTAAGAGGGATCAATAGTGTTTTTCCTAAGATCCAGCCATGATCATATCACTCCTCTCCTCTTAGGAAGCACTCTGGTGGCTCCCTTTCACCTCCAGGATCAAATATAAAAGCCCTTTTGAACTTGGGGTCCCTCCCCATCTTTCTAGTCTTTTAAACACTGATCTCTCCCCATCCATGTAATCTATGATCCAGGAACATTAGCCTTATTCTTGTTGTTCTAACACAAAAAAAACATGGCATAAATCAGTTTCTCATTGGCTATACCCAAAGCCCAGAATTTTTTCTCTTCACCTCTGCCTCTTAGTCTCTGGCTTCCTTCAAGACTCTGCTTGGATCTCACCTCCTAGAAGAGGCCTTGACAAGTACTCTGTTACTGCTAGTGCCTGCCTGTTGACAATTATATTGACAATTATAACAGTGATTGCCCTGGTTTTCCTCTACAACTTGAAGTCAGTCAAGAAACAGTCAATGGTTTTCCTAAAAATAAGCATTTACTATTGCTAGGCATTGTGCTAAGTGTTGGGGATACACAAAGAAGCAAAAGACAACCTCTGCCCTTAAAAAGAACATACTAATGGTAGGCATCCAGGAAACAAAAATGTACAAATAAACCACACAGGATAAATAAGAAATGATTTTAAAAGGGAAGCCACTAGAATTAGGAAGGGTTGGGAAAGGAGTAAAGTGCAAAAAGACTGGAAAAGTGGTGGTGGATCTAGATTAGGGAGGGCTTTGAAGGAAAAAGAGGATTTTGTATTTGATTTTGGAGCTGATAAGGAGCCACTGGAGTTTTGTGTGTGTGTGTGTGTGTGTGTGTGTGTGTGTGTGTGTGTGTGAGAGAGAGAGAGAGAGAAAGAGAGAGAGAGAGAGAGAGAGAGACAGAGAGAGACAGAGAGAGAAAGAAAAAGAGAGAGAGAAAGAAAAAGAGAGAGAGAAAGAGAGGGAGGAAAAGAGAGAAAGAGAGATGGAGGGAGGAAGGGAGGAAGGATTATATTGTACATTAGGAAAACCACTTTCTTGCTTAAACTGGAGGATAGATTGGAGTAGGGAAACACTTGACTAACAGGCTGTTACGAGAGACCAGACACAAGGAGATGAGCACCTTTTCCATGGTGATAGCCATATAGAGGAGAAGAGACATATTGGAGAGATGTTGTGAAGGTGAAATTGATAAGTGGAATGATGAAATTGGAAGCTAGATTGTAAGGAGTTAAAAAGTAAGTGAGAGGACAGATAGCAACTTCAGAGATTTGTAAAAATATGTAAAATGATACCACTTTTCTTTCTGTTTTATATAAAATTTGTGAAATTTGTGAAATCAAAGTTATTTTTTCGTAAAAATATGGTGTGTGAACATGTAATGACTTCATTATTAATTTAAATGAGTTTAATAAATATTTTAAAATTTTCAGTTTCAGTTTTGAATGTAGTAAATGTTGATAGATAAGGATCTTCCATAATTTTTAAGAATATAAAAAAGGGGGTCCTAAGACCAAAAAGTGTGAGAACTGTTTTTGTCTAACTGCTGTGTTTTTCTTTTTTTTTTTTTTTTTTTTTTGATATGCTCAATAGTTCTTGTAACTGTTCTTTTAATAGGATTGCTAATGAGTTGGTGATAATAAAGTTTACCTTGATTTTCTGCAAAACTATTGCTCAAGTGTCTCTTGTCAGTCTTGTAGAGAAAATGGAGAACTATGGATTAGAACAGAATCGAATTCTCTAAAAGTCAAAAGTCAACATTGCAGAATTACAAATCAAAAGTGAATGTGACAAAATTACAAATCAAAAATGAATGCTGCAGAATTAAGAGGAATGAGCCTGATTGGAAAGAAGAGATATGAGAAGACACTCTCATCCTACTTCTTTGCAAAGAGGAAAGACTCACAATGTATTTACTTGCACATATTTTTATTTATTTTTTATTTTTTAAAGCTTTTTATTTACAAAGCATATGCATGGGTAATTTCTCCAATATTGACCCGTGCATAACCTCTTGTTGCAAATTTTCCCCACCTTGCTCCCACTCCCTTCCCTATCTGCAGGTAGTCTAATACATGTTAAATATGTTGAAATACATGTTAGATCCAAAATGCGAACATATATTTATACAATTATCTTGTTCTGACTTGCACATATTTTTAAAGATTTTTTTGATCAGTTTTGGTGATTTTTTCTTTTTCTTTACTTTTTTGTCTTAAAAACACCATTTGGAATGGCTCTCTGGGAGATGGAAGGGAAGGGAGGGATACTGGAGAAAATCATCAATGAAAACTGATTTTAAAATGGAAAAAAAAACCCAGAACAAATATAATGTGAGTAAAAACAACTATATATATGTATATGTATATATACATATATATATATGTATATATATTTTTTTTATATAGAAATGAAAATAGGTTGTAGGGAGGACACCAGCAGTTGGGAGTGTTAGCAAAATTTTACTGGATCAGTCTCTAACCAGAGAGTGGCTGGAGATGAAACACAGACAGGGGTGCCAGCAAGTAATTTGATTAATTTCAGAGTGAGAGATATGGTTTGCAAACCTTTGAAATTTTCCTGAGGAGATTTCCACATGCTGGAATAAAAACACAGTTTATATACATAAATCACAAATAGGGAAAAAATGGAAAAAAGGGGAAGGTGGCTTACAATACAATTATTTCCAGAGCCCGAGTGCTGACAAACTCACGAGTGCAAGGCAATATAGGACTTCTTGAGTTTGTTCCCCTGTGGGAACAATCCTCAAGTTAATTATTTCATGTACTGGGGGTCATTACTTGGTGGGGCACAGGACCAGAGTTCTGTTATGGGAAGAAGAGGGTGTATAGTCTTTGATTCACTTCACTTAATATTCAGAAGCACAGAACAAGAATAAGAATGTAACTCTGAGCTGTATTGTGAGTCTCTGACACCCAAGTCAGAATTTTCTGGTGAAATGGTAGGTAACTGTGAAAAGTCTAAATTATTAGTATATTCACTATGTGTATCATATTGATTAATATTAAAATCATAGATCCCTTCAGAGGAAAATCAGGAAAGGTTTCATAAAGTAGAGTTGGAGACACGTCTTAAAGGATGAGAGAAATTCTCTGAAGCGAAGGAGGGAGAGCATAACAGGTATGTGAATGGCCTTAAATGGGTTGGCCAATGCAAAGGCATGGTGGGAGATGGAGTGTCATATACAAGAAGCAGAAAGAAGACTAGTTTTAATGTCCAAGAAGGATAGAAAATTTAGGTGGGGTCAAGTTGTGAAGGGAGAATTTCTGTTTGATATTAGATTCAAGAAGAAGCCGCTAAAGTTAGTTGAGTAGGGGAGTCATATCATCAGATCATTGTCTCTCTTTTCCTCTCCCTTCTTTTCTCTCTCCTTTCCACCCCTCTGTTTCTGAGGGAAAATGGCTAATGTAGACATTTCTTTTAAATGACTATAGACATATTTATAATGATTTTTATTTTCTTGATTTAGGTGGGTGGGAGGAAAGGAGGAAGAGAATTTGGAATTGAAAATAACACTGAATAAAAAATCTTCGGTTTAAGGCCCATGCTGAATAAGTTTCTGCCTTTCTCCTTCTGCCTTTCTCTGCTCATATTTACCTTTAAGCACAGTTTATTGGATTTTGGCTTTACGTGTCATTTCTGGTTAAAATAAACCAAAACTAACTCTGAACAAATGAATTCTCTCTTATCGCAAAGAAAACTAATCAAAAGCATCATGCCTGCATTTGATGGTGCATCCACTGTTGAGTCCTGACACTCTCCCACCTCTTTTGGGAGAAGGAAGAAAACTTTTCTCATTAACACTTTCTGGGACCTTTCTTTGCTGATTTGTCACTTATTCAGTTGGATTTTCTTTTAGTGATCTTCTCAATGTAATTTGTGGCATCAATTCATGCAAAATGGAATAGATGAGTCAGGGAGAAATAAGTGAAAATAGGAGTCCACAATGACAAATTCAAGAACACAAATGCCTAGATGAAGAACTATCTTTTTTTTCTTAGAAAAACTCATTAGAAATTTGTTGGAATCATAATTCAGACTTCTATCTTGTACCTTTTTGTTGTTGCTCTGTTGTTTTTCAGTTGTGTCCAATTCTTTATGATACTATTTGAAGTCTTTTGGCAATGGAGTAATTAGATACTTCCTTCTCCAGATCATTTTACAGATAAGGAAACTGAGGCAAAGACGATAAAATGACTTGCCTAGGATCACACAGCTAATAAGTTTCTAGAGGCCAGATTTGAACTCAGAAAGATGAGTTTTCCTGATTCCAGACATAGCACTCTATCCACTGCACAGCTTAGCTTCCTCACCCTTTATAGATACATACTTTATATGACCCTAAATTTGAAAATTTTAACCCAACTACAGTGGAACACAGCATTAAAAATCAGAAGAGAGGGAGGCAGCAAGATGACATAATGAATTCAGAAGGACCTGAGTTCAAATTTAGTTTCAGATACTTAAAACTTACTAGCTGTATTATCCTGGGCAAGTCACTTAACCGCAATTGCCTTGCCAAAACACACACACACACACACCAAAAAAAACCAAATAAATAAATCAGAAGAGAATGAGATTGAGTGCTTTGTATAATTGTAGGAAATAAGAGAATTTCCTATTGGGGCAGAGGAAGGATTTAAGGATGATGAAAATTTTTAAACAAATAAGTGTCCACCGTGGCTCTCTTCAACAATGAGAGGATTCAAACCAGTTCCAATTGTTCTGTAATGAAGAGAGCATCTACACCTAGAGAGAGGACTCTGGGAACTAAGTGTGGTTCATAACATATCATTTTCACTCAAAAACTCTTTTTGTTGTTGTTTGTTTGCATTTTATTTTGCTTCTTTTTTTTCTTGTGTGGCATGATAATTGTATGAATATGTATACATATATTGGATTTAACATGTATTTCTACCATGTTTAACATATATTGGACTACTTGTCATCTGGGGGAAAGTGTGGGGGAAGGAAAAAGAATTGAAACACAGGATTTTACAAGGGCTAATTTTGAAGAACTATCCATGCATATGTTTTGAAAACAGGAAAAGCTTTAATAAAAAAAAAAATAAGTGTCCATGAAGCTTCTTTCAAAAAATTCAAACCAGAACAGAGGGTTCAGGTGAAAACAAAGAGAAACAAAGAACTGCCTTGGGAAAATATTTTATATACATTTTTATATTTATTTTAAAAAATAAGTTTTATTTCTTTTTTACATCATCATTTTTTCTTTATTCCTTCCTCTTCTTCAAGAATCATCTGATATAACAATTATTTTTAAAGAAAAAAAGGAAAAGGGGGAAAACCAGGAAAACTGATAGATTTAAAAAAATCTGAAAATTTTATGCAAATTATCTTACCTGTGAACCTTCCATTTATGAACAGCAATAAAAAATAAATTCAATAGATAGAGAACTACTCAGTGCTAATGGCTGGGCCATGCTACTATGATAAAAATAATAATATTAGCAAAAGTTAATTTACAGATTTAGTCTTATATCAATTAAACTATCAAAGAGATACTTTAAAGGACTTCACAAAATAGCAAAATTCATTTGCAAAAACAAAGGATCTAAAATATGAAGGAAAATAGTGAAAAAATAGAGATGAAGGGAAAAATAACATGTCTAGATCTCAAATTATACATAAATCATCAATCTTAAAAATTATTTAGTGGAAAAAACCTAGGAATAGCCTAGATCTTAAGAATCAGAAGTAAACAGAACCCAGTGTTCAATAAACCTGAAAACACAAATTACTATCTATTTAATTAAAAACTTCTAGAAAAACTAGAAAAAAAGGCTGAAATCAAATTAGTATATCATATTCAACAATAGATTCTCAATGGATATGTACTCTTAATATTTACATTATAGCATTAAAAAATTAAAAAGGGAGATCATAGCATTCACAGTTATAGGGAAGAGATGTATGCTTAATTAAACAAGGAATAGAGGACATCACCAAAGATAAAATAATATGTTTCTCTAAAAACCACAAAAAAGTTATATGTAATGGAATTTGTATTTCTATTTATAATCCTTTTTTTTTTAAGAAATTAAAATGCTCATTTGCTGGTATTTTGTCAAGTACATAGTAATGCACAAACACAAAACCCCAAGTATTTTATTTTAAGAAACCCAAAAGAGTTGTTGGAAAAATAATTAAAATATTCATGGTTTTTAGTTCACAGTCTAAGTTTAAAAGGTTCACTATACATCAAAATATCAACAGCAGCAATTTTTGTTGTAGCTAGAACTTTAGATAAAGAGGTTGCCAATCATTTTGGGAATGATTGAATAGTCATGGTCTATGAATAGACTAGAATATTATCATGTAGCAAAAAATGAACATGAGAATTTTTATTTAATTCATTACATCTTATAAATTCATGAACATTGTGAATTTATGATATCTTTTAAGGTCTTCTCTACAATTAAAAATATTTTTACTTCATAACGATTTACAAGATTTCAGTCCAGTATGAATTCTCTCGTGTACTGTAAGAAAAGATTTCCGAGTAAAGGTCTTCCCACATTCGTGACATTTATAGGGCTTCTCTCCAGTATGAATCCTTTGATGGGCAACAAGATTTGCACTCCAGCTGAAGGATTTCCCACATTCATTACATGAATAGGGATTCTCTCCAGAATGAATCCTGTAATGTGCCATCAGGGATGACTTCTGACTGAAAGCCTTCTCACATTCATTACATTTAAAGGGTTTCTCTCCAGAATGAATCCTATGGTGTGCCATAAGCGATGATCTTTGTCTAAAACTCTTTCCACATTCATTACATGTATAGGGCTTCTCTCCAGAATGAATCCTGTGATGGGCCATAAGGGAGGAACTCTGTCTGAAGGCCTTTCCACATTCATTACACGTATAAGGCTTTTCTCCAGTATGAATCATCTGATGCACGGCAAGATGGGAGGACTGTCTGAAGGCCTTTCCACAATGATTACATTTGTAAGGTTTCTCTCTAGTATGAATCCTCTCATGCACAATAAGCTTTGCTCTTTGAATGAAGGCTTTCCCACATTCGTTACATTTATATGGCTTCTCTCCAGTATGAATTTTCAGATGTTCAGCAAGGTTGCAGGGTTTTTGGAAAACATTTCCACATTGATTACATATGTACGGTTTCTTTCCGGCGTGAATCCTCTCGTGTATGATCAAGTTTGCCCTCCATCTGAAATCTTTCCCACATTCATTACATTTGTAGGGCTTCTCTCCAGTGTGAATTCTCTGATGCACTGCAAGTTGGGAAGGCTTTCTGAAAACCTTTATACAATGATTACATTTGTAAGGTTTCTCTCCAGAATGAATCCTCTGAGGTGAAATAATGGCCGGGGGGAAGGCCTTGTCAAATTTATTGCACTTAGAAGGTTTTTCTGGTCTGTGAATTTTCTGAGTTTTTAGAGGATCTCCCCTTTGAAAATAGGAATTCCCACAGTGATTACAGTCACGCAATTTCTCTCTAATATGAGCTTTCTGATATAAATTAAGGGGCAAGTAATGCGTGAAGCCTGTTTCATCTTCAATACATTTAGAAGGTATTTCTCCAGGAGGACTTTTCTGATGACTAATAGAGTTTAAACTGAAAGGTACCTCACGATGATTACTCTGAAAATCTTTCACTCCCACATGCTTCTTCTGATACTGAATGAGCTCCATCTTTTCTTTAAAACAGCCCCCATATTCACTATATTTGGAATGTCCATTCGCTGAGGTGAATTTCTTACATTGAACTAGATCTGAATATTGTCCAAAGCTCCTTTGACTTTCATCACACTCATGGCGAATCTTCTCTATGGGGACTCTTGGCTGGATGGAAAGAGTTGACCCTTGAGTAAAATTCCTCTTAAGTTTATTATATTCAACATCTCTCTCTTCACCTGGAGTTTTCCTGAAGATCATTTTTAAATGTCTAGAATGACTCCCCGAGTTGTGTTGTCTCTTCTCTAACTTGATATCACAATGCCAGTATTCTTTCAAATTGAAGTCATCGGAAGTGCTCAGTTTTGGAGAAGACTCCTTGGACTGAAGTGTGGTTTCCCCATCTGAAGGAAAAAAAAGATAGAAAGAGAATCTTTTATTTCTAAGGAGAGAAAAAAAACTGATTTAGACTTAGTGTCACTTCAGTTTCCTCCTTTGTTTCTTGCCTATCTTCTTACACCCATCCCAAAAGTTAACACATCCAGGCTGACCAGAATGGTGACAGCCTTTCCCTTCAGCTTTCTTGTATCCTCTCCCCAGGATACATACAATTCTTCAAGGCTGAATGACTACTCACATGGTTACTTGAGAATTACCAACTCCATTCCTTCCTAGGAGATGGAGGACCATTTGACCTTACTGATATATTTCCTGCTTTCTAAGCCCTTTAGTCCTTACCCTCTGCCCTGACTCTGTGACCACTAGACTGTTAAGTACTTTATCTGATCTACTGATGTATCAGGTCTTTGCCTAGGCTTTTCCACCCAAACTATCATCGACAATTCTACGTTATTTCCCTCAACTACAACATGAGGACCTTCAAACTAGGCAATGGCCAGCTTCTCGATCCCTTAATAAAGTTCTTAGCACATAATAAGCACCAAAAATGACATTTAATTCATTCATTCAGTCAGTGAAAAAGAACAATTTTTAAACATGAAAAGTGGGAAGCAATAATGATTAAATACCATTATCTTACATGTGAAAAGCGATTCCTTTCCATGAATGATACCAATTCCTCTCCCAAGTCAGAGATGTGGGAAAGATAGACATTTTTTTTTGGTTATATTATATAGCTCAGGAAAGGTGACCATAATGTTTCAGTGATAGCACCAAAATCATGCTGTGTCTCAGGGAAGAGGTAGAACCAGAACTTTCTTTTTGTGTCATCTTGTTCCTATCACAGCATTGCATGACTTCTTGGCATTTGAGTTAGAGTCTTTCTCTAAATCCCCTTCACAGATTAGATTTTTAAAAATTGTATATTGATCAGTGAAGGATAGAATTCATATTTTTGTATCTGTTTATGACTTTTTTAGTCACTATCAGAATTTACTTCTATAAATAAATTTTACATGTGATTTATATTCCCTTCAACTCTCACTAAGAAACTGCCAGAGATCTATGCAGGTGGTATTTTGAGAATCAACCCTTAGAGAGAAGCAGCCCAATAACCATTTCCTCAGATGGTACACCCCTGTCTTCTGGAATACTAAAGACCCTAAATACAGAGTTCTCACCAGGAAATTTCTTAGCATTCTCAAATGGTGTTTTAAAGTAAACATGATATTAAAGAACATGCTTTACCATCAAGTCTGTTGCCGCACACCAAAGACATTTCCATGTGATGTATATCTGAGATTTTTGTAGGTTGTCTCCCCTATTAGAATGTGGTATTCCATAGATATTCCCATACCTCCCATTGCTCCATTGTAATCAGAGATTCTTGCTTTTCCACTGCTTTCCCTAGAAACTAGTACAATATTTTTCATAATAGAAAGGGCTTAATAACTAGATTTTATTCATTCATTCAATTAGTTAGTCAACCATTCATTTGTTCATACCATACCTTACCAGTGACACTTAGATGGTTTTGTCATCATATGACAAAGATGTTGTTCCCATGGGCTGAACAGTCTACTTTCCCTGGCCATCCTACATAACCCTGGTTTATAAATATCTTTCATAATGGAAATGCCTCACATTGAACACACTTCTACAGGTACGGTCTGGGCTCCTCAGAGTACAGGGGGTCTAATAGTTCCCTAGTGTGGTAATTTTGCTTTTGGTAACTATATCCATGATAACTTCTTTTCATGAGCCCAAGTTCACCTCAGCTTTCTTGGCTGCCATGTCTCATTGTTGACTCCATTTTTTCCCCTACACAAACAGTGGTCTTGACACAATTCTCCCTGCCTGTAGGTGGTGCAGGTGATTTCTCACACCTATGTAAAGATTACACCATATATAGCCCAAATTAATTCTATCTTATCAGACTGAGTACACTGTTCTATTGTTCTTTCATCTGTTCCTGAAGCATTTCCTCAGTGTGCCACAGAGATGACACAGTCATAAAGGCAGCATGCATTATTCTACACCTACATCTCACACTTTCAATGTCTTTTGTAAATCCTAGAAGGCAACGAATATCTTCTCTGTTTCTTGAGTTCATCTTAGGGCTTTGGACAGTGTCTCAGATCTACTAGCAATGGATTATTTGTCCAATCAATGAAAAATCAGGGGAAGCAACTCAGAATGACTTCTGAAACAAGGAGACCAAAAAGAATGAAAAAAGAAGAAGCTGTGTTTCACACAGTGAATACCCTTTTCTTCAAGAATGCAGGCTAGCATCAAGAAAGAAAGATGAGGAAAGTAATGTTGATGAAAAAAGAGCTTCAGTCCCTTCTTAATGACCCTTAGAGCTATGAGAAGAGTTCTATGCACAATTTTTCCAAGTGATGACTTTCTGACATATCAGTGCCCAGTTTCACTCTCACCTAGACAGGATTTCTTTTGGTTTTCTTGTTTGAACATCCACGATGCTTCCCCTCCATCCAAATGGGAAATCAGATCTGCTCTGGGAACTAGAAGCCCTATTCATGATAAATAAGGAAAGGTTAAGCACACAAAAAACTTTAGAATTCAATCTTCTTCAGAGAAGGGGTCATGTGTGTAAAGGTCATAGGGTAGTACCCAGCCTCCTTAAGAATGGTCTACATGTTGATCTTGAGAGCTATGGAAGGAAAGACAGAAAATGTCATGGAGTCACTGGACATCAGTGGAATCAGAACATTGGTACTCTGTCCATCTCCCTCCTAGAAGGATGCGAACCTTTCATATTTTCTAGTATATGCATTGAAATTTTGTGAAAGTATTAAAATAGGGGAAAATATAGGTTTGATTGGCTAAGTCTTTAAGAGAAGGACTAGTAGTAGTGGGAAGCAAATTTAAACTTGAGATCAGGAAGAAATTCCCAAGGAAAAGACACACCCCAAAGGTGCTTTATTTAGGGGGTTCTTCTCATTGTACATCTTCAAAGAAAAGCTGAATAACCATGGTTACTGAATTATGATTTTGTATTTCATTTATCATCCTATTTATAAGATCACATTGTCACATATGACTTGGAAAAGTTTAATTAAGAAAGGATTTTCAAATTGTCTTCATTCCCTCTGTCTTTTCTACTAATCCTCAAAGATCACAATTTAAAGACTAATTCTTATGGATGCTATCCCTAAATTTGCACAGTGAATAGAGTACTGGCACTAAGTCAGGAGGCCTCGAATTCAAATGTGGCCTTAGACACTTAACACGTAATAGCTGTATGAGCTTGGGGAAGTCACTTAACCCCAATTGTCTCACAACAAGAACAATAAACAAACAAAAAATGAAATATTCATATAATTAGGAAGGGATAACTTGAGAAATAACAAATAAAACTCCTAGTTTTCTCTTGGACGAGACAAAGACTTTTGACCTTAGAACAAAGAAAATGAGAATCTTCTCTTTTGAACAGTGTAGACTAGAAGTCTTTGGTCACTATTAATGGTTAAATATATGATACGTCAAGAACCGAATAATAGGTAGGGAGAGGGTAGAGTTGTTCCTTTCATTGTCCAATTTAGAATTTCTGGGGGAGGATTTGGATAAAAGTGCCAACTGTTTTTACCCAGAGAGAGCAAGTGCTGGAATGTCTCCATCATGACATCTCTATAGAGAGCCTTCTGATAAGGGTCCAGGAGGCACCATTCATCTTGAGAGAAGTTCACAGCTACATCCTCGAATGTCAAGGATTCCTAAAATGATAAAATTCAAAAAATTTAGAGCAGAAAGACACTTTACAGATCATTTAGTGTTTGTACTTTATAAAGGGGGAAAATGAGGTCCAGAGAAAGTGACAGACCTTCTCAAAGGACACACTCAGACCAACATGTGGAACCCTAAACCTTAAAAGCCAAAGGGAATGTTAGGAAACACAGTTTATATTGGCAAATGGAAGGCAGGTGAGAAATATCTTATTGAAAATTGTGAAATGTTTGTTCATGTGGAGTCAGTAAAAAATAAATATTTTATTTGTGATCTTTGAGGATTTGTAGAGAAGACAGAGGGAATAAAGGCAGTATGAAAATCCTTTCTTAATAAAACTATCCCAAGTGATGTACAATGTAATCTTATAAATAGAATTGAAAGATAAATTTATGAGGACTTGGAAAGCATACCTTATTCTATAAGTAAAACAAAACAAAACAAAACAAAAACTCTAGTGAAGTACAAGGATTTATCCTGCAAAGAGGCTGTATCTAAAAATAAACTTGGTAGGTAGACCCAGTGCTATGTAGGAACTGAACCAAGTTTTGAGTCCAATTCTCCCAGAGACTATAGTGGTATCAGGCTGTATGACATGGAGGTTCTGGGAGTTATGATATTTTGTTCTTGTTATATCTTTGAGGGAATGATCTCTTGGGAAAAGCTAGTTGATGGTAAGTGATTTAAAAAGTTGGCCCCTAATAAATGAGGAAAACATGGGGCCTTGAACTAATGGTCTGGGAAAATGATAAGGAAGAGAAGGACTGATGCTCATTTATCATTAAGATAAAAAACAGGATTAGGAATAGTAAGATATAGGGAACAAGAGAATGGGAAAAGATTGAGTGGATCCAGGAATCACAAAGTTCATAAATATGGAAGATCAGTGAAGAAATGATCATCCTTGTAGCTAGCTGAGGTGAGGCAGGGTGACATAAATAGGACTACAAAGACAACTCCTACAATGACATCGTTGCTTTTATTGCCATTGTCCATCCTTCATACTCCAAGGGGACACCATGATATTTGGGACGAGGTACAGTGTTCTTGACTGTGGTTGAGCTTGGATCACTCTACCACAGTTAGCACCTCACATTTCTTTTATGTTATTGTAATTCTGCTTTGCTCACAGAACACAGGAGCTACATTGTAGAGGAAAACAGCTGGGAAAGACTTCAGCACTCTGGTCAGAGCATGAGCAGAGAAGATTAATGTATGAAGTGTTTTGCCTGAGTACAATTAATTTCTAAAAGAGAAATCTAAAAGAGAAAAAATGGAGAGTGAGAATGTGGAGGTTAGTATTAGAAATGGGCTAAAAAATCCACCCAGATTTCTATAATTAAGGCTGTTTCTCTTTGATGGTTTCATGGACAATCTTCTTTTGATGCTCTGTATTGAAAGAAATGATCATGTTTCTTAAAGTTTGTCAAGTAGGTGAATCTTGGTACTTACTTGGGACAGGATCTGCTGGTTGCCAAAAGTCACTGCTTGTGGCTTCATGCTCCCCTCCAGGGTCAAACCTTGATCCTCAGTGGGCTGAACTGTGGAGAGAGAAGGAATCTTGTCTTTTCTCTCCCAGGCAGGAGACTGACCATTCCAAGAACAACAACAGAAGGCCAAATGGTTGGGAGGATTTGAACAATCCCCAGGAAAAGACTCTAAAAGAAGAAATGGGAAGTTAGGATCAGGTTTGAACAATTAGAGGGTATTAATGAAATCAATATTTTCCTTCCTCTGCCATTCCTTCCTATTCTTCTTTGATAACCCAGAAGCAGGAAGGGGCTTAGTATTCCTGCTGGGCTGAAACCAGCCAACCTTTGTATAATCCCTCAGTATCAAACCTTTTCCTATCACATCCCCCCTCCCTTCTCTTTCACAAACTGGGTCTCTAGGCATCTGGTTGCTGGATTTAGGGGATAAGGAGGCTAAAGAGGATTGAAAATACAGGCCTGGGAATAGCCATGGCAAGACTGTGCCTGGGAAAGAGGAAGAGTTGTGACTACTGGGTCTGGAACAGGAATGGTAACTGGAGAATGCCCATGATTATAAGAGGGACGAAGGTAAAAGAGAAGCTAGAAAGGAAACCCTGGGTTTTGGTAGAGCAGGGAAGGTGGAGAAAGGGTTGAGGGCTATAGAGGAGCAGGAAGTCTGGGTAATGGGAACACAAGTAGGGATGGGAAGCAGGGTCACCTGGGCCCCTAAAACAGAGCTGTGGGGGGCAAGGAAGTCAGGCACTTGTAGCCAAAGTGAAAGTTGGGGCCGTAAGATTCCTGAACCCCTGTATTGGAGATGAGACAGTGTAATATTCTCTTTACTATAATATAATGTTCTCTATGAGCAAGTTTCTTGGGGGGCTTCTGGAGGCAGCCTTTCTTTCAGTTCAATGTAATAATCACCTCAAATGCAGCCAGCTGTTGAAGTTCAGATCCTTTATTGTCTCCTTCAAAATAGCCAGGTTAGCTTTCTTAGAGGGGTCTCTCTATCTCCTTGGTTCTGAGAGCTCTTGTTGCTAGTCCTTTAGCTCTGCCAGCTTCAGCCTCCAGCTCTCTCTAAATCCAAAGCCTCCAGCCAGCACAATGGTAGAATATCGAATGGATCTGACTCCTCTGAGAGAGAGTGGGCTTGTGGGAGCTGTAACTTGTGAATTTCCTCCACTGAATCCTGACTTGTGAATCTCCCAAAAGTCTCTAGTTGGCTTGTGGGAGCTCCTTATATATGATCTCTTAAAGGTGTGAACTCTAAAGGTGTGAGACGTGTGAACTCTAATGTGTGAGCTAATGTGTGAACTCTCCCAAAGGTGTGAACCAAGTACATAATCCTTGTTTCTATCAACTCCAGTGACTTAGCACCTTGTTTCAAGTTCTGGCCCATAATAAGACAGGATGGGTTGAGAAGGGGAAGAAGAATCAGGGGACAAGATGGGCTGGGCAAGTATTACCAAAATTTTTTCCTCTAAAACAGACTTGACCATGTGAATCCCCTATGCAAAACCAAATTTCAGTAGCTTCTTCTTGCCTTCTATCTTAAGTAGAAATCTTCTTTAGTTTTGAAAGTTCTTTAAGACTCAGTTCTAACTTGACTTTCTAGTCTTGTTGGACATTTTACTTTCATTCCCATACTTTGATGAAGACAATCTGTCCTCTTTGCTTTTCACATATGATACTCTATCTCCCTTCACCATTGCTTTCAACTGGGATCAAAAGGAATCCCTTTTGTATGAAATCCTGTCCCTCCTTTTCAGCTATCTGGAATGATAGGAAATGAGTAGATTTGTAAAGGATTTTAAGAAGTAAACAGAGGATTTTTATATTTGATCCTGCAAGTTATAGAGAGTTACTGGAATTTATTGAGTGTGTTTATGGATGTGTGTTTGGGGGGATGTAGTGTGACCCATCCTGCACTTTAAGAAGGTCATTTGGGCAGCTGAGTGGAGGAAGGATGGGGGTGGGGATAAACACGAGCCAGGGATTACAGTAATCTAAGTGGATGGTGGAGAAGAGCTGCATCAGCGTGGTGGCCATGTGAGTACAGAGGAGACCTATAGGAAAGATGCTGTGGAGGAAGAAATGAAAAGATATGAAATGAATTGACACTAAGGTGATGGAGACAAGTAACTTGGGAGATAGTGATGTCTTCTAAAGTAATAACAAAGGTGGGGGAAGTTTTTTGGGAAAAGATAATGGGTTATATTTGAGCTATCTACCAGATATCTATTTTCAAATATTGAAGAGATAGTTGAAGAGGTGAGACTGGAGCTCAGAAGAAAGACTTAGAGATATGTGTGTGTATATATACACACATACACACACATATACACACATACAATGGGGAAGGTGTTCTATTGCCTGTACAGATTAGCTACATTGCTAATTTCTGGGAGGATTGTAATGATGTGGAATGGAAGAAAGTGACTTAGAGAAGCTGTGGCGCGTGTGAACACATTCTGTAATTGATTCTGATCAACTCAACATATAGATAAGAATGGGGTGTGCTTATGGCTCTATATAATTGAAATAGAGTAGAAGACGAAGTCACTGGGCACTGAACTCATTAAGGAAAGAAAAAGGTCCTGAGGGGTGATAGAATCTGAAATGGGTGAGGTCAAAAGGCAATCACAACTTCACAAAATTTATGTGAAAAAATAGATTTATTATAAAAGGACATACATGTGGAACCCCAAGAAAGTACAGAGTTCACACTCCAAACAGAAGTTCATACATTTATGAAATTTTGAAAAAGAGAAGTAACAGAAATCTCCACCTAAATGGGAGTGGAAGGAGGGAGAAATCATGAATCATTATGATGGCAAAAGCAGCACTCTTTTCCTTTGGGAACTGGTAAAAGTTATGGTTTGCTTATCTACAAAAGTCCCAGTTGCACATTGATTTTCCAAGTCTAGTGTAGGCTGACTGGCATTTGTCTTGGCTCCCAAGTATACCAGGCAATCCAATTTGGATGCAAATGATAAATTGTGTCAGCTCAGGGGAAATGGATAGCATTCACCTCGAGAAAGCAGAAGTCATTGAATGATAGTGGCACAGGGAGAATTGGGAAATGGCACCATGGGCTATGAGAATTTGAACTCACTCATCAAAGGACTGGGGTATAAGTGAAAGTATCTTTTATGGAGAACTCACACAGGGCAAGTGCTCACAAGGTAGTCAGAAAAAAGCAATACAAGGACTCTCTCAGGGTCTCTCTTAAGAATTTTAAAATTGATTGTATAACACAGGAGACACTGCACAGGACCACCCAGCATGGTGTGCCCTCATCAGAGAAGGTGCTGTGCTCTATGAGCAAAGCAGAATTGAATTAGCTTAGAAGAAACACGAGATGTACAAAGTTAGACAATCCATCTTAAATGTTCATAGGGACTATCTGTGACTAACCTGTGGCAGAGCAAACCCCATTATTCTGAGCAGCCACAGTTGGACACACTAACTTCTCTCTAATATAGTAGTGCTATTTTGATCCTCTTCAGGAATGAAGAACAACAACCATTAACCATGAAGTGAAAATGTAGCCCTTAATATAAGAAGCAGGAAAAGAATGACTAATAATAGAAAGGATCCTGGCGTCAGGATCCTTGTGTGTGAAAGGAAGAGATTTCAGATGAAAGGAAATTCATTTTGGATCAGGAGTTCCAGAAAGCATAATGGAAAGGGTAGGCAGGTCTGGGGTAGGACATCGGGGAGGAAGGGCTAAAGGTGATGGGAATGAGGGAGTACACAACTGATTTTGGCACAAGGGCTTGTACACAGCTAGAGTTCAGTTTCACAAGAATGAAGACAATAAAAAAGGATGGAAACGCCAATGGATAGGGAGTTCAGGTAGAATAAAAATGAGATTCCCAGATGAAAACAGTTAAGAGAAATAAAAGTTGTCAGCACCTAGTCTGTTTGTGAATTTGGTCAATCTCGGCTATGTTCTGGCCCTAGCCTCATGTTCAAATTAGAAGTATATAAAGGTAAAGAGAATCCAGACAGGAGCAATGTGTTTCACTCTGGAACCCTTTTGAACAGTAGAAAGAAGAACTGAGTAACCCTTGGAGAGAGTTCCAAGTATGGAATGACTAGCATTCACAAAGAAAAAAGCCATAGTCACTGTTCATGATTGGGCAAGTAGAGGGCCCAGTGGATGGAATGCTGAGCTTGGAGTCAAGAAAACTCATCTTTGTGACTTCAAATCCAGCATTATGGAGCTTAGTCCAAAGAAAGGCAGTCAAGTGACATACTTGTGAAGTTCCCTTCTCTCAAGTTCAAAGTTAAAAGGAATTATTTTTATTTAGTGTATTGCAAGAATGTCAGTCCAAATCTAGATAAGCACCAGTTAGTTCCAGATGGGAACATAAATTCTAGAAACAGATATTATGGCACCTTTCAATTCAGATAATTTCCTCAGTACCTTAACGTCTCCCACTAATGAACATTCTCAAATACCTCTGGTCCACAATCTTGAGCCAATGAATCTTCAAATCATATTTATCAAGGAATTTACAGAATCTTAAGCTATCAACAAGCAGTTATTAAATATCACAAAGGTACCAGACATTGTACTAGGTCTTGGGGCTATAAAGACAATAAGAAATAAATTTCAAATAAAACAATTAAAAAAAAAGTCAAGAGGAAAAAGGAGTTGAAAGTGTAGCAAAAGAAGATAAAAAGGACTTCAAAAATAGATAAGAAAGAGCTACCCAGTGATTTTGGGCATGGGACAGGTAGGTGGGAGTTCTTGTTCCTAGCCTTGCTGGAAATGCAGAATTCTGAGAAACAGCAACTAGGAGGCAGAGGAGACCAGAGAACGAAGATATTATCAACAGGAACAAGGCCAGTTTAGTAGAATCATGATGTTGATGGAGAGAGGAAATGGTAAGAATGGTAGATAATGGAAACATTAATGGCTCAAGAAAGAAGTGAAAATCTAAGAGAAATATAAACAAATCTCAGCGTGTAATAGTCATTAAAATTGAAACAAAGCACTCAATGAGCACATTAGAAACAACCAAAGCAATGATGATGTTTCCACAAAACATGAAAGAGAAGATGAGATCTGGGATGCAAAAAAAGAGAGATTAAAATAGAGGAAAATCTCACAAAAGAAAAAAATATATTAAAAAAATTAACTCTAGGATCTTTTGAAAGTAAAAAACATTGATCTGGAAGACAAGATGTACAAAGCCAATCTAAGCATTGTAGGTCTTCCAGAAGAATATAGTGGAATTAAAAACGCTAGAATCCCATGATATAGAAAATCCCAGAATTTCTATGAAAAATACAGGTCACCACATTTCTCTGCTTCAAACTCCAAGATAAATTAGTAGCTAATTTAAATGATCCCAATGACAACAACATATTCTCTTAATAGCTAGAAAAAATTCAAAATAATTAAAATAAATTCATATGTCACAAGGCTAGCCTTCATACCATATAAACTATGGAAGAAAATGTTATTTTCCCAAAAAGAAAAGGAGGATTCAGATAAAACCCAAATTGAGATACCCTACAAACATTATCCTAATCATCAATGAAGAAAAGATAGATCTTAAACAAAAACAAAAAAAATTGAGGTATTAAAACAGATATGAAAAGAATGCAGAATAACTGCAAATTACCCTCCCCCCAAAGAAATACACAAGAGAGATAAGTTCAATTTCCAAGGAAAGAAAAAATAAGTGATGTAATAAATTATCCAATGTCAATGTCAATGGCATTATTTTTTTTTAAGAGAATCCTCTTACTTGGATTTAAAAAAATTAAACATGTTCATTAAAAGAAAACAAAAATTGGACAAGAAATGGGAGAAGAGAATTTGGAAGAATGCACAGAAGAACCGTGAACTAAACACTACAATCCCATCACCCTGTGAATCAATGTATTTTGTGGTGCAAAATTACAGGGTGGGAGAATACACAAATGGTGAAAGAAGAGAATCAATCTGTGGGTAAAAAGCAAAAGATTAATAACTCCTAGGCCACATAAGACATTGATTGATAATTCATCAAGAAGAGGGCTATCGTAAATGGGAAAGGAGACAGAAGGGAGAGATTGGGATTGGAAGAATGAAAGAAAGATCTCAGTACAATGGGGGAGGCATGGCTCTGAAGGAAACTCTTTGGAGATCAAGTGGATGTCTTTACTGGAAGACAAGGACCTTTTGCCACGTTTAGCTTGAGAGGAGTTGGTACACTAGATGGGGAGAATGTTCTGTTTCTTTGGATAATATTCCCTGTCAAAAGGAGTGAAATACAGCATCCAGAAGTAGAGAAAGGAGAGCTGTGGAAAGAAGAAATATCATGGGAAGGGCAGAGGTTAGAATAAGATAATATGATTGGAGTCACACAAGGTAAGTGTTACCAGTAGGCACCACTTCTGCCACTATTACTGCCCTCATGAATTGATACTTCTAGGAATATGACACGCATTATGGAAGGGAAGATGAGGCAAGATTTATAAGTCAACTAACATAGAAACTCCTTAGAAGAGGAAGCTCATATTTCTGAGTTGAGATCATCCCAAGAGAAACAGAAAGAGATTAAAGAAGAAAAAGACAAAGATCTAGACCATAAATCAGAGAATAAAAGTTCAGGATAGACAGGAAGGGAAGAGATTAAAAAGATATTAAGAAAAATATATCTTAGAAAAAGGCCTATACAAAAGAGCAACAGAGGAAAAAAATGGGTGAAGATCAGAGGAGGTTTTAAATTAAGTGAGGAAATAGAGATAAATGAAGTAAATTTAAAGACAAAAGAAAATGAAACCAATAATCTAAGTAAATACCAAAACTAGAGAAAGGATTAACAATCATGATGAAGAAGGGAAGGAGGTATGGAAGATCAGCACAGAGTCAAAGTAATTGACTGCTAAAATTATTTAGCAAATGACTGTTCCTAAAGATAGAGACAAGGAATCTCCTGAAAAGAGAAAGAAGAAGTTAAGACAAGTCAACAAGCATTTTTTCCCCTAACAAGCATTTCTTTTGTGCCAGGCACCATGATAAACATGGGTGATACAAAAGCAAAAAGACAGTTCGTACTTTAAAAACACTTACACGTTAATGGATGAAGATAACATATAAAAGGAAGTGCAAAAGTGAGGTAGGGATAGGGGAAATGTACCTACTCTTGGGCATTGACAAAATCCAGAGAATTAAGGATGGTTGATCTGGACACCTCAAAATATTTAAGTAATACTGGAGAGGCAAATGGGTGCAAATAAAACCCAAAGCCTCATAATTTGCAATATAAATGGACTAATGGATGAGAAGACAAAAAAGGTTTTTTTTTTTTTTTATTAGAGACACATCTAAAAATCAAAATCATACATGGAACAAAAACAAGAGGCTGGTACAAAAGTCATGATGCATCAAGTGAATCCCCCAAAGTAGAAGTTGCCACTATGTTATTAGACAAAGGAAATATATGAAATTTCACAAGTTCAATAGAAATAAACAAGGAAATTATTATACTTAGAGGAACAAAAAACCCTAACATCTAAAATAAACTTATCCATATCAAATGACATAGCATATAAATTCATAAAAAATTAGCTGAATTAAAAAAAACAGATTTTAATAAAATTTGTAGGGAGCACTTCATTATTAGTTATTCAATAAGCACCTACACAGAGGCACTATGCTAAGGTAACTGGAGTACAAAAAGAGGTAAAGACAATCCCTATCTTTAAAGAGTTCACAATTTAATGAATACGTATTATGACAACTGATTTCACAGCAACTCAGGAAGATTGGTGCTACAATAAGTAAGAGCTTAGAATGTTTTCTCCTCAGAATTTAAGAAAAAGAGAAAAAGAAAGGAAAATGTACAATTCTTAAAGATCTTAGAGCTACAAAATGCCTAAAATATCTGGGAATCAATCCACTTACTATACTCATCATCTATATAAAATTATAAAACATTCCTAAAACAAACAAACAAACAACAACAAAACAACACCCCAGCATCCGAGCTGAAGAACAACTTAATGATCATAGTGGATCATATCCATTATAATAAAGATAAAAATTTGACCAAGAGTTAATTTAATGCTATTCCAGTGAAACTAACACACGGATACATTACAGAATTAAACAAAAGATAAAACTAATTGGGAAGAACAAAAGGGAATTTCAAGGGAAATAAAGACAAAATGAAGATGGAACGGCACTTCTGAACCCTAAACTTTATTATAAAGCAGCCATTGCTGCATTGAAACCATTGAGTATTGGTTAAAAAAAGAAAGAGATCATTGGAATAGGCTGGATAATTGGGGATAAGGAAGAATCCAAAATAACTAACTTGGATGACGCGGTTTTCATTGACTTCCAAGCTCACTTACCTTGCTGCCAACTTCCCAGTTGACCTCTGTAATAATACCCACAGTCTCTTTCACTGGAGGCGTCACTCTCAGTGCCCATGTCGGGATCACTACACCTGGAGGATGGTCTTTTTCTCGGGCTTCCCTTTAGTTCATTGTTTTTCGGTAAAAAATGGGAAAGTCGAACTCTCCTGTGGGAGAAAGCTGCTCAAAGTGAGCCGTGCTGAAAGGATCCTCTCCATTCTCGGGGGCTATTTGGTAACAAGGGGTCCAACCTGTATTTCTTCGACTTGGTGGAGGTTAATTGTCCATCCGTCGCTTACTGGAGAACCCAGAAAGTTTCTCCACAGAGCGGGCTCCCCGGAGGGCCTGGAGGGGTGAAGCAGGAGCCCATCTCAGGTCTCGGAAGTTGGATAAATTGGGGGGAGTTGGGAGCATCTCCCATCAGGCGCCGAGTGGGAATGGTCGAGCCAGTCTCTTCTTTTGGGGCGCCCAAACCCAAGTCCCTGAGGCAGGCTTAGCTCTCGAGGGGTGCGCCGGTCAGCCGGCAGCACCCCCTGCGGCGGAGCTGCGGGTATGGAGAGCGTGTGACCCGCCCCTCCCCAGTTTTGTGTTGGGGTCTTGAAGTGCGGGGTCTGGACACTGCTCAGGGAAGCTCAGGAGTTCTGGCCCAGGCCAGCCTGCTCAGGGAGGCTTTGGGCAGCCAAGCACAAACCCGGGATCGACCTCGGGGCTTCCTGCTCCGACCCGGGAGCGAGGCTCCGCGGAGCCGCCGAGAGCTCGGGGGCCAGCGCGCTGCGGGAACCTCAGCCTCCGCCCCCCGCCCGAAAGCCCGGGCAGCTTCTCCTGCCACTGCTCTCCGGGCCCACCCAGAGCCCCGCTGAGCCGCACGCCGGTGACGTCACCGCGTCCTCCGCCCAGGAGGGGCCTCCCTGCTCCCGCGGAGGCGGAGGAGGCCCCGAGCCCAGTAGTGCACCCCCGGTAAGGCGAGATACTCGCTGTGGGGCGTCCTGGTCCTGTCTGGCCCTAGCAGAGGAAAGTCTCGGGAGGACGGTCTCCAGGGAGGGGAGCTCCATTCCTACCCATCCCAGGACACACACCCATACACCCACATATGTATATGTATATCTATTATATATATTAGAGAGAGAGAGAGAGAGAGAGAGAGAGAGAGAGAGAGAGAGAGAGGAGAGAGAGAGAGAGAGAGAGAGAGAGAGAGAGAGAGAGAGAGAGAGAGAGAGAGAGAGAGAGAGAGAGAGAGAGAGAGAGAGAGAGAGAGAGAAAGAGAGAGAGAGAGAAAGAGAGAGAGAGACCCTCCACCCCCGCCGCTAGACTCCAGCTGGACCGCTACCCAGGATTCCCCTGCACCCACTTAGCTCCGTTATAGGGCTGGAGGAGGAGGTCTTTTTATTCAAAGCCGACCTTTCCCAGGTCGCTGGGCTCTTCCTATCTCCGATTCTTTCCCATTTCTCAACTGCCCGGTCAGAATTCAGCATTGTCTCCTAGCTTTTCAGTCGTCTTGGACCCTCTCCTAATTCTGGGCTCTCCTGTGGCTCCCTCCCTCTTATCAGGCGCTGGACTCAACTCTCCTGGTCCTCAGATTCCACCTCTCAGCCTCAGCCTTCCCTTGGACAACCCCCTCCAACCTCACCCCCCTTCCACCCCCCTTCCCGTTCTCTTAATTCAGCAATTAGCTTCACTCCCTGCCAGCTCCAGCAATCTGGTGTCTAGACACTGTGTGGGGGTAAGGGATGGAGGAGGGAGTGCAGGGAGAAGTCTGATTCCCAACTCAAGGAGTTGTCTGGAATCAGTCCCACTGGGACACGGGTATTCAAGCCAGAAATTTGGGGTAGAAAGGTGAACAGGATGTAAAGTATAGTTTATTTTCGGAATTTCTTAGTTGCCAATCCTGACCCTAACTGGGCTCTTCTCTTTTGGGTTGAGTCTGTCCCCAGGAAGACAGGACCAATGGCTCTCACCCTCCTTCCCCTCAAGGGTTATCCTCAAGAGCTTCTGGTCTGTAGGTCCTTGTGAGGATGACTAACCTCCTTTCTTGTAGGAGAATAGATAGACTCCTTCCCTTTAAGAATTATTCTCCTGCCCCAGCTCAGCCTGCTGAGTATTCAGGCCTGGCCTTAGAAAGGAGCTTGGAGCAATAGAGAATAGCCTGATGGTCCTGGAACAAGCCATTCCAGGTAAGTAATGAAGACACAGATTTGATCAACATCTT
The DNA here is from genome assembly GCF_016432865.1 of Antechinus flavipes. NCBI lineage: Eukaryota > Metazoa > Chordata > Mammalia > Dasyuromorphia > Dasyuridae > Antechinus > Antechinus flavipes. The sequence continues at coordinate 625,301,946 of NC_067400.1, read as the reverse complement.
CAAAAGTGAACATTTCCACTGACTTAGAACAGCAAAAGTTGGCATCTAAATCCACCAATCTCTATTATGTAGAAATGATTCTTTAAAAAAAAATATTAAATTTAATACAGTGCTAACAACATTGCCCTGCCTCTCATTGCCCCTTTTAAAACTTGCATTTACTCTCTTTTCTGCATTTTAACTGATGGAGATTCTTTACTTTTTAAAATTTAACATCTTTAACACTACCCCTAAAATCTCGCTCCTCCACTCTTTCAAACTCTTGTAGAGTCAAAATTTCCTTTGCACTTTAATCTTATCTGGACATGCTCTGACCAGAGTGCTGAAGTATTTCCCAGGTGGTGCAATTAGAGTAGGAATTGTCTTTCTAGTTCTACTCACTTCACTCTGCCTCAGTTCATATAAGTCTTTCCAGTTCTCTCTGAATCCCTCCTATTCCTATTTTTTAAGGGTACAGTAATATTCCATTTCATTCATTAATCATATTTTATTCAGTCATTAGGGGCAAGTAGGAGGATAGAGTGCTGGGCCTGGAATTGGGAAGACTCACTTACATTCTAGTGGTATGATCCTGGGCAAGTCTCTCTGCCTGAAATTCCTCAACTATAAAAATGTAAGTAACAGAACCTACTACTTCCTGAGTTGTTGTGAGGAATCAAATTAGGTAATATTTGTAAAGTGTTTGGCAAAGTGCTTGACATACAGTAGATGCTATATAAATGTTTATTACCTTTCCTCTTTCCCTTGTCTTCCCCTATTATCCTTTTTGTTGGGCACTGACTTGGATTCCAGTTTTTGATACAGCCAAGAGAGCAGCTATAGATATTTGGCCACATGAGGGTACTTTCCCCTGTCTGATCTCATTGGATCAACAAATATTCATTCATCCCCAATTAAAATGGATCGAGTTTCAAATCACAGCATCTGAAAGGTGCAGGCATCTTAGCAGTCAATTCCTCTCTGTCACAGTCCTAAAAGATCTCCATGCTCCTTGACCTGTAGCAATTCATGTGGATTTTGAACAGCTTTGTTTGTAAGAAAGTTTTTCTTCCATTCAAGCCTAAATTTGCCTCCTTCCAGTCTCTCTCAACCCTCCTCTTGTGTTTGGTTTTGTGTTCTTGTGTGATGAATGAAAAACCCTAGAAACAAAATTTTTGGACAATTAACAATCAATTTATTAATCAGGCTAGCTAATAATAATTTTTTTTAAAATAACTTTTTTATTGACAGAACCTATGCCAGGGTAATTTTTTACAGCATTATCCCTTGCACTCACTTCTGTTCCGATTTGTCCCCTCCTTGCCTCCACCCCCTCCCCCAGTTGGCAAGCAATCCTTTACATGTTGAATAGTTTACAGTATATCCTAGATACATTATATGTGTGCAGAACCAAACAGTTTTCTTGTTGCACAGGGAGAATTGGATTCAGAAGGTAGAAATAACCCGGGAAGAAAAACCAAAATGCAAACAGTTTCTATTCATTTCCCAGTGTTCTTTCTTTAGGTGTAGCTGCTTCTGTCCATCTTTGATCAATTGAAACTGAATTTAGCTAATAATAAAGTGATGGTCAGTGGTTTCTCTGTAAAACCAAAGACTCCCAGTAGAAATGCTGATGGGAATGCCTTTGACAAGAGAAATCAACCCTGATTGATGGACATTAATGAGGTGGGCTAGAAGTCTTTGTTCCTCTTGCTGAGAATTCAGCCACCTCAAGCAATCTGGACAGGGGAATCTTTCTTCAACCAGACCATTATGATTGGTTTTCTCCTTCATGAACTGAGTTACCCTAACTTCTAGTAGAGAGATATAAGGACAAAGCCATTCTTCTTGGGGTAAGAACTCACTCAGATTGGATTTTCTTCACAGTCTTTCTATCCTGCATGGATAGAATCCAGCCCAAGATTGAAGAGCATGTTCCAAGGATTAAGGGTAATCTCATCAATCAGCCATCTCCTTCAGAGACTGACTGGCCTTCTACAGAGTTGAAAGGGAAATAGGGAGAAAGCCTGGATCCCAATTTCATAATTGCTAGTTAATATAATAGCAAAAACAATCTTTTTTCTCACTTGAGTCTTCTTGGGAAGAATTTGTTGGAAAGGGTTGGTGGTGGTGGAGGAGGGGAAGAAGGCCTAAGGGGACCTTGCTCATTGCTAAGGTTGATTCTAATTACTACCCCTTTTATTTTGGTTTGAGTTTCTCCTCTGAAAAAAGAGGTTTCTCACTCTCCTTTGTAGCTTTCTCTTTGTAGGTCCTTGTCTTCATAGCCAGTTCCTGGCCTAGGAGGGGAAAGACAAGACTCTTCCCTTTCCATGATCCTTCCTTCTCCTCAGCTCAGCCTCCATAAAATCCAGTCCCATCTCAACAAGAAAGTTTGGAGCCATAAAAAATGGCTCTTCGTATCCATAGGACTCCATCTCAGATCAGTGGAGTCTGTTTATAGATTTGACACAAATCAGCAACAATGACCATTTTGATAGTCATATGAGGACAAAAAAATGAAAATTGTATAGGAAATACCCAGTTTTTTTTATCGTGTTTATTACCATTTTCTATTCTTTTTTTTTGCTTATGCATAAGTCCATTCAGTTTCTTGCCTGCTTGGTTATTTTCAAAACTGTTTCATGAGTGAATTTCATATATACACACAACAGTCTGCAAATATATTGACCCAAAAATCTAACCCAATTCTGAAGTCTTCCTCAGTTGTATTTCTTTACATTTTCATAGGCAATGTATAACTATTCTCCTGGTTCTGCTCACTTCATCTAAGTCTTTAAGTTTCTAGTCACCTCCCATTTCCTTTTTCTTTAGGCACAATACTATTTCATTTCATAGACTATATAATAGTTAGCCATTCCCCAAATGATGGAGAACAACTGTGATTACTTCTGTACTGTGGATCCTTTTCTTTTGTCCTTTCTTTCCTCTTGACAACAAATACTTATTCAGTTCCTATTAGGGATTACTGAGTTTTGGAATTATAGCATCTCATTGATAACAGGAACCTCAACAGTTAATTCTGGAATCATGCTTGATTCTAGAATCTCTTCTGCCATATACCCCCATCTATCCTTGATGATACCTAGTGAGAATAAGAAGGGACTCAGTGAGAATATGAAGGACCTAGTCCCAGCCCAGACCACCCATTATATTTTTGGTCAGTTCTGTTGGGTAGGAGTTCTTTCCAAAATTGAGTCTAAATTTTCCTCTCTCCAACTTCTCCCTTATTCCTTCTAGTTCTGTGTTTCTTCTATAAAGAAAAAGTCCAGATCCTTTCCCTTGTGATTGTTATTCAGATACTCAAAGACAGCTACAATTCATATCCCACAGGAGCCTTTTTTTCTTAAAGTTCAAAAGATCAAACTTTCTTCCATCAATTTTCAAAGGACAGATCTCATCATCTTTTACTATCTTGGCCAACCTACTGGGGTTGCTCTTTCCTTTCACAAGGGATTACCCCCTAAAAAAGGGCCCAGAGCCCCAGTCCAGATTTCAGAAAGATTCTAATCAATACTGCAATAAGAAAGACTTTTAGATCTCTATTTTTGGACCCTGGACCTGTCATAGGGAAGTCTAAGATGGTATTAATTTCATGGACCACAATACCAAATTTTCACTCATGATGCAGTTCACTAAAACTCCTAGATCTGTTTCAAGTGAGCTGCTGTATACCCATGCCTTTCTTATCTCCTTCTTGGGAAGGTGAATTTTTATGGCCCTAATGTAAGAAGTTATTGTCATCCTTATTCAATTTGATCTCCATCAGCTAATAAGCATTTAGAGCTTGCCGTGAGCCATGGTCTGTGCAAGGAATTGGAGATAAAATACAAAAGTGAAATGAATAGTTTCCAGCCCTCATGAATCTTAAATTCTACTGGGGGAGCCTCATTATAGGTGAGAAAATTTCAGTATGTGCCAGTTTCCTCCCAGCACCCCTCCCAGTGATAGGAGAGGGTGGTTTGGGCTAAATAATACTTAGGGGATGTGAAATGTCATCTCTTAAAGGAGATGATACTAAATGACCCTTGAAGATGCTTAGGAGTTACAAGGAGCAGAGGTCAGGGGGGAGAAAATTTTGGAGGAAGTATCCTGGGCTTGGGGGAAAGACTGTCAATGCATGGTGAATTACAGAAAAGGGTCCAGTTTGACTGAGCTTAGATGATAGGAAGAATGTAATGAGTAACCTGGATGGAAAGTAGGCTGGCACAGTGGAAGGAATGTATGAAGTTGTACAGGAACCCAGGAGGGATAGAGCTAATGTGGATAGAAATATTGGTCAGGGATCTATGGGGAAAGCTTTGGTCTAATTGTCTATACGTCAGTCACAGGATTTCCAGGTGGAGCTAAAGGCCAGTTAATGGTCATGTCCTTCTCTCTACTAGCACTTCTCCTGACACCCTCAGCTGTAGCCTTGTCTTCATCCTTATCGCAATGAATTTTACACACATCAGGAGGTTAGGTAGGCCTTAGGTAGTCACACGTGTTGAAAGCTTCTCCATCTTACCCTGAAAAACATCCGGAGAAGGTCAACATCTCTCTAAGCTCCCACAAAAACTAATATCGGTCAGTCTTGTCTTTTACCCATTTGAAGATACATCAGAGTGCTACACATCTCCCTCTATGAGGATAATATTAAGGGCTGTGTTGAGATCCTAAGGGCTGGCAGAGAGTAAACCTAGAGCCTTCCCATCACCAGCCTCAGTATCCTCCCATCCATTGATCTATGATCTGTACTTATTAGCAAACTCCCTCTGCCTCCTTCTCGAACCATCCCCATGATACGGAACAAATATCTTCCTTATCTCAGTTGGTCTCTTCTTCATTACCATCTTCCTCAAACCTCCTCCCTCAATGTTCTACTCCAGTCTTCTCTTCCCCTTTCAGTGTGCTCTTTGAGATCTCTGCTGAAGAAGGAAACTTCCTATGGCTTTAAGCCTTTACCTCATTTATTTCCTCCCTCATCTGTTCCTCACTGAGATCCATTTCTGGTAACAACAATACTTTCTCTCATACATCTTCTCTTCTTGTCACCATCTAACTGGTACTTGTCAGGGAATTATAATGTTCTTTGCCCCACCCACCCACCCCATGGACAAATCTGGACTCTTTCCCTAATGTAATCAAACAATACCTTTTCCTTTGGAGTCACTCAATTTAAATGTATCATCCAACTCAGATCCTAATGGCTGTTTTCTGTTGACCTCTGGAGTATGTCATCTTATTTTCCAAGAGTTCAATATCTAGATCGCTATCATTGTTTCTGCCCTTAACTGCTGCCATTCTACTAAGAACATTTTTCTCCTAATATTCCTTCAAATGATTTCATTTGCCATTTCTTTAGTCTCTCCTGTCAGGTCTTAATCCTTCACTGTATCTTAGTCAGAGGGATCTCAATCCTTCGAGATGATCATCACCCACATTCTGTGCTCAAGAGTTCTGAAATTGTTTTATTCACTTTTAGCATTCCTTCTCTTCTTATGAATTATCACTTTTGATCCTATTCTTCATCTTTATTCTGAATTCTAAGTCATTCCCTTCCTTCTTACTTTTTCAGCTTAGCAACCCTAACCCCATTCCTTCTCTGACTATTCTTTCCTCCATTCCCAATCTTAAAAAAAGCTTATTGATATTTTTTGTCTCTCTACATTACTACAATATCCCTTGCATCCACTTTCCTCTCCTTCTCTGAGAGCCATCCCACATGACAAATGGTATTGTAGAGAAAGTCATCACAACTGATGAGTGTGCTACATTTTACTTTGTAACAATGTTACACTTAGGGCCTCTTACCTCTGCAAATGGGTAGGTTGGGGATGTCCTCTTATATCTCTTCATTCAAGTTCCACTTGATCTTTATAATTTTGTTTCTTTTACTTTTGATTTGTTAGTGTGTTATTCTTGTGCTTGGCATTGTCTATCCATATCTGTCTGACTAAAACATTTTGAGCTGGAATACATCAGTTCACCTAAACTAAAATTTCTTTACAATTTCATCAGATCTGAGTTTTCCAGGTGGGTCAGTTTCACCCAAGATTTCATCTCATTATGAGTTCTGCATTTCAAAGACTGCCTGAATAACTCTAAAGGGACTAATTTCTAGATGAGAAAAAGGAAAGGGAAAAAACTTAATCCTAATTAAATAATTGGCTATTAATACAGGAGAGAAACAATCATTTCTCTTATGCCTGTGCATCAAACCTTTCCTCCTTGGAATCCCTGATTTCCTTTGAAACTCAGAACAAGCACAAGCTTTACCTCCTTTAGGATGTCTTTATTCCACTTACAACTTCTCTCATGCTGAAAATGGCTTGCTAGTGGTTTTTCCTCAGTTACCTTACATCAACTCTATGTATTTGCTATATATCTATATATTTACATAGTTTTTCTCACTGTGATCTCTTTGAAAGTGGAAACTATTTTACTTTTATCAACCCTCTCCCCTGGTATTTTGCCTTGAAATGGCCCAGAGTAAGCAATTAATCAATGCTTATTGATTTATGGATCAATTCCTTGCCCCATTTAAGGAATCATTAACCACCATTATTTTTTTTTTCTGTCCTTTACTGACTAGCATTTAACTTGATGGTGCCTATGGAACACAGAATCATGCAATTTGAAAGTTGGAAAGGATCTTAGTGGTTCTATTTTAAACCATAACCACACAACAAAGAGTTATCTAGCTTGTGGTAGATTTCTAAAGAGGGCTTCACCATCTATCTCTAAATTTAGCCAATTCCTCTTTGGGAAAACTCCAGTTCTTAAAGATTTTACTGAAATCAAACTTAAAATTGCCCATTTTTGATCCTTTCTTTGTTCTGTTCTCTATGGGCAAAAAGAACAGGTCTAAACCTCCCTACATAAAACATTTAAATATTTGAAAAGACCTATCATTTCTCTCTCTATTATCCCAATGTAGGTTAGGAAAAAAACCCATTTGTTCCCATTAATTTCTCTCATAAGCTGTAGAATGTTTTTGCAAGACAGTTTCTTATTTGTATTTTCTTTCTCCAACTCCAGTTTTTCCATCTTCTCTACATTTTATTGTTAAAATTAAGTCTGATTAACGGGTTCTTTATGAATCCATATTGATCTCTCCAAACAACTATTTAACAGTTTCAAAATTGAAATAATTTTCCTTTGTGTTTTCAGCAGTTTTTACCTGAATATAACATTAACAATAATGATTATGTTAAGAGTTAGCATTTATATAGAAATTTAAGGTTTGCAAAACATTTTGCAAATATCTCATTTTATCTTCACAGCAATTTGGACAGGTAGATGCCCAAATTATCCCCAATTTATAGATTGTTGGAATCCTTACTAACTGCTAACTAATTAGAGTTGATCTAATCTTACAAGAAGATGTTTTGGGCAGAACCTGAAACAAGGTACTAAGTAGAACTAATTAATACAAGGAACACAAGTTCACACCTTTACTCATTGGAGTTCACAAGTATGCCAGCTTCACAAAGTAAACTTTGTAACTTTGAGTTCACACCTCCCTTGAAGCTCTTAGGGCCAGAGAGCACTATGGGAGAAAACCCATAATCCCTCTCTCTCGTATCCCACAATTCCTCCCTCTTGCATAAAAGAAACAGACAGAGGCTCTTGGAGAGATTTCACCGGAATGACATGAAGAGTGGTGCTGGCTCTGGAGGCTGAAGAAAGCAGAGACAGAGGCTGAAGGACAGAACCTTTGGATTTGGAGCTATTCAGAGGGCCCTAAGCTAAACCGGCTGTGTTTTGAGAAGAACAAGAACTCCAACATTTGAACTCATAACAATAGATGAGGAGACAGACAAAAGTTACATGACCTTCTTGGTGTCACATAGCTACTAAGTGTCTGAGCTCAGATCTGAACTCAGGATTTCTTCGATTTCAGGTCCAGTGTTCTACCTACTACACTATCTGTCTCAATATTGCTCTTGGATTGTCTTTCTCCATGAAATTTAAGGTTTCTGGAATCCTACCCTCACTTATTCCTTCCCACTTACCCTTTCCTTGAATCCTTAGCAACCTGATTTCCCCAAAATTGTCATCCTAGGACCATATTTCCCTTCCTCTATCAAAAGTTCTAAGAAGAGGTAGTCATTTCATTTCAAGGTTCCTATTATTTCTATTTTAGCAATCAGTTCTACACTGTAAGAATTTTATTCAGAGTTAAAGTTTCCCTTGTTAATTCTTGCACCTTTTGAAGAGGGAAATTATATTCTTCCATTAATAAAAATTTTTTATTTTTAGTTATGAATTTTCTCTCTCCATTCACCACATCCCTCATACATCAAAAAAGTAAGGAAATAAAAACATACACATATTTATTGTCACACAACTAATTTCTGCATTAACCAAGGAAGGAAGGAAGAAAGGAAGAAATGAAGAAGAAAGAAAGGAAGGAAGGAAGGAGGAGAAAGACAGAAACATGCTTCAATTTGTACTCTGAGTCTATCAGCCCTCTTTCTGGAGGTAATAGTATGTTTCATCACCAGTCCTTTGAATTGTGATTGATTGTTTTGTTGATTAGAGTTTCTAAGTATTTCAAAGAATTGTATTTATGATATTGATGTTATTGTATAAAGTATTCTTCTGGTTCTGCATGCTTCACATTGCATTGATTTATACAAATCTTCCCATGTTTCTAATTTTTTAAATCAATTTTCTAGTTGCTTTTATAGATTTTTCTAAGTAAACTATCATATCTACTGCACAAAGACTTTTTTTTGCCTATGCTTATTTTTCAATTTATTATTCTTATTTTTTTCTATAGTTAGCAATTCTAATATGATGTTGAACTGCAAGTAAAAATGGACATCCTTGTTTCACCCCTGAATAGGAAAGGCTTCTAGTTTATCCCTGTTATGGACAATTATTGAATTTATATATGCATACATGCACAAAACATCATTTTAAGGAAAGCTTCAGTTATTCCTATGCTTTCTAGTATTTTTAATAGGAATTGGTGTTGCATTTTGTCCAAAGCTTTTTCTGCATCTGTGAGAATAATCATATAATTTTAAAATTATTTTTGTTATTGATATGGTCAGTTGTGCTTGTAGTTTTCTTGATATTGAGCCAGCCTTGTATTCTTGTTATAAATTCAAGTGTTGTTTGTGATATATGTATTCTTGTAGTTTCCTTGCTGATATTTTATTTATTTTTTTCATCAATATTCATTAGGAAAATTGATCTATTTTTCCTTTTGTATTTCAACTCATCCTGTTTTAGGTATCAAGACCTTATTTCCCCCCTAAGTATTGTTTTGCTCATATTCCTCAAATTTTGGTATGTGGTTTAAATGTTGTTATTATCTTTAGTGAAATTATTTTTTGTTCCTAGAATTTTCTTTGATCCACTCTATCTCTAGAATTAAGCTAGTTTCCAATTTATTTTTAATCTTTGGTTAAAAAGCCTTTATTGAATGAAATTTTTATTGAATTTGTTCATCAAAAGATACATTTGATATTTCTACTTTTCTGCACAAATTTTCTGCATAAATACATGGTCAATTATTGTGAATATGCCATGCATAGCTGAGAAATAGGATATTGTCTTCCATTCTCATTCACATTTTCAAGAGGTCTAGCATATCTAGTCTTCTAAAATTCTATTCAAGTTCTTTTGTCAGTTTTCTTGTTTGATTTATCTAGGTCTGAGATGGATAAATTGAGGTACAACACCATTATAGTTTTACTGTATATTTCTTCTTATAACACATTTAACTTTTTTTAAGAATGTAAATGTGATACCATTCTGGGCATATATGTTTAGTAATGGTATTATTTCATTGTCTATGATAGTTTTCAGCAAAATATGGTTTCTCTGTTTCTTTTAATTAAGTCTATTTTGATTTTGCTTTTTAAAAAAATCATGATTACTACCCCTGCAGAATATAAATACATAAATATATATTTGTATATATAATATATATGTATAATATATATTATATATATAAAAATATATTTAAAAATCTGTTTTTTTATATTCCAGGTGAAGTGTAATAGATTTTACTCAAGCCCTTTATTTTAACTCTGTGTATATTTTTCTGTTTTAAGAGTTTTTCTTGTTAAAAATGTATTATTGGTTCTGGTTTCTAATCCATTTTGTTATCCAATCCTGTTTTATGCTTGAGTTCATTCTATTCACATTTATAGTTACAATTGCTAACTATATATTTCCCTCCATCCTATTTTGTTATACTTTCTTTTCTCTTTCCCCCTTTTCCTGGTTTTAAGAATCCATTTTGCTCATAAACTCTTCATAGAATTTTCTTTACAATGTTTCTTTATGTCATCACTCAGAAAGAAATTTCACATTATCTTCTCTTTCTGACTTCTCCATAATTTTTCATAGATCACAAATAAAAACATAGTTTATTATTGACTCCACGAAGTCAAGAACTCCACAGTAAAACATCACTTAGCTATCTTTCAAATCCAGACCAAACTGCCCTTCTCGGCATTTTATTTGACTCTTAAAGATTATGATTTCAAGTACTGGCTCTGACACAAATAGTGTCACCTTTGGCAGAGTCATGTAGTTTCTCTAAGCTTCCATTTCTTCCTCTTTAGATTGAAGATGTTAGACTAGATGGATTCTAAAGCTACTTCCAGGTCTAAATCCTTTCATATTTCAGGAATCAGTGACATTCAAGGATTTGGTTGTGGCCTTTAGTGAGGAGGAGTAGTGCCTCTTGGATACTTCTCAGAAGAAGCTGTATAAGGATGTCATGCTAGAGAACTCCTGGAACATGCTTTCCCTGGATATGGCCAACTTGCCTTTCTTTACCTCCTTTACCCCAGCTATTTCAATTTTGTCTTTATTCCACCATCATTCTATGTTTTCACCTCCAACTACAACATTTCAAGCTTTTATTCATTATTAGAGAGCAAAGATTTCTAGTTTCTTTTTACTCGAGATATTTTCTTCTGCTTCTTATTCTTACTTAAAAAGTCTTTGTTTTTATTTAATAAGAAGCTAGAGGTTTTATCTGTTGCTCCTTAAATTGTTCTTTCAGATTCCAGGGATCTATGGTCAAAGATTAAATCATCATTACAGAATCTCAGACTTGGAATTTATCTCACAGGTTATCTGGTCTAATTTACATCTGGACCAATTTTTTTTTTTCCTCTAAAAGGTGGCTAACCAACTTTTTAAATCAATCCCTCCTGTGAAGGGAACTACCTACTTCTTGAGATAGCCCCTTTGCTTTTGGAATTGTCTAATCTTTATGATATTCTACATGACATAAAACCTAAATTTCCAACTCATTTAAACTAGGCCTTATTGGGCTTTATACAGCAAGAGTGTCCTATTCTTCCTTATTACTCCTTCCAAATTTTAGTGGAAATAATGGGAGAGATAGAATGTGCACATATTTCTTGCAGAGAGATGAACAAATAATAAATTTTGTAATTCCGAATGAATTCTATCATTTTTTCCCTCACTCCTTCAATAGTTCCCTGTAAAGCCATTTAGATCATCTGAAAAGGTTCTTGGTATCATCCTCTGGCCTTTATAGCATATCCTATTTTTCTGAAAATTTGAAGAGGGCTAGACTTTGAAATTCCTTTTGGCCTTAGCGCTTCCCTATTTACCATGAACAAGGCTTTTAATTCCCAAAGAAGATCTGATCTCTCAGGTGGACCAAGGGAAAGCACCGGGGATGTTGAAAAGAGAAGATTCAATAAACTCCTGTTCAGGTAAGTGAGTTAGATCAAGTTGATCCTAGGCTTTTATTTCTAGAAGTCAATATTTGGAAATGTAGGGCACACTTTGAAATGCAGGGGCTGAAAAATCCAATGGGAGCCAACCATGAGATATGGAAGCCAAGAAAAACAGACATAAATTGAGACTGGCTGCATAGAAGCATAGTGTCCATTTTAAGTGAGCTGATAGGTCCATTGTATTGTGACTTATTCCAAAAATACCTTTAGGAAATAGTATATTCAGTAGTTGGCACTTCATTTTGTAGACATTCTGAATAAACCAGCACACACACACACACACACACACACACACACACACACACACACACACACAAAACCCAACAAAGAATAGGCAGGAATGGGTGAACTCTGATCAACCTGTTTGAGGAAACTTCTCACCTCCTGAGTATATGATCCATTGTAGTATCAGAACAGAAGTATTTTACTCAAATTGGACTAAAGCCTTAGAACCTAACAAAGCAAAACAAATACAGAAAATCAGAAACTTTGAATATATAATTTGTGGATAAGAACACAATCAAAATCATTTATTAACAAAAGGATTTTGAAGAAAGAATTCATCTTCAAATGAGGAGAGACAATAGAGGACTACAGAAAGAGTTCTGTACTAGCTATCACAGACTGGAAATTAAAGTTCCAGCTCTTCCTTCATAAGAAATACAACTTTGGTCTTGCCATTTAACCATTATGACCTCATTTTCTGAGTTATAAAATAAAATGAGAATGTTTGATTTGCATATATTACAGGCTTGTTGTGAGTCAATTAGTCAATAAGCATTTATTTCTTCTTGTTCAATCATTTTCAATCATGTCCCACTCTTTATGATCCTATTTGGAGTTTTCTTTGCAAAGATGCTAGAATAGTTTGTCATATCCTTCTCCAATTAATTTTATAAAGAAACTGAAGCATACAGAGTTAAATGATTTGATAAGAGTCACACAGCTAAGTAAGTATCTGAGGCCAATTTGAATTTACAAAGATGATGCTTCCTGATTCCAGATCCAGTGCTCTATGTACTAAGGCACCATCTAGCTGCCTCTATACATTTATTTAATATTAACTATATGCCAGGGACTGTGTTTGACTCTTGGGATCCAAAAAAAGGCAAAAACAGCCAGTACTCTTAAAGATTTCAGGGTGTAATGGAATGAGAATTCAGTGTTTTATTACTAGAAACTTTTTATAAAGTAAATCACTCTGTAGTTATAAGGTACTTTATTGTTATTAATCTTTCCCTTTCAAGTTTCCCTATCATTCTTTCTTGAGTGATTGAATGAAAAGCCACGTATTAATGGCTTATTATGTGCCAGTTACTGATGATTCAAAGATTACAGATTATCCCCACCCTCAAGGAGTTTATACACTAATTGGGAGAGATTTCATATAAAATAATATTCAACTATAGGCTGGAAATTCTAAGGATGAAGTAAAGTAAATAGCAAAACTCTGGGTTCTTTACCATTAGATCGGATAAAAAGCCTAGAAATCATTAAAAAACAAGATAAATGTTAAAGCCTGGAGACCCTTAAGATATAGAGGAAGGGAAGATTAAAGGCTGGCTAGTCCTTTATTTCATGGGAAAGAATAGCACGATAATTCCCATGTCATTTAAATTATGTGAATGGTGATGAAGATTCTGGATATCAAGTTGGGGATAAGGAAAAGGAAAAGTAGGAGAGTGTCCCAGTGATTTAAAGGTCTGGCCAGCCCAAATGCATTCTAAATTTCAGAGATAAAGTGGTGAGGAGAGAAGGCAAGAGTCCAAAAGGAAAAGACTAAAGTGTGCTAAATGTGAATCAGTCTTCTATCAATAGAATTAAGATCATATATTTATATTATTTGCTTCCTTTAGATGAGGAAACCAGGCCAAAATCCAAGGAATCTACTCCAAAGCTGAGTGCTGCTTGTGACTTCAATTTAAGAAAACTCTGGGATTACAATATCAAACGAGAGAACAATCAAGGGAATTGGGAGAGTGATTCCAGACACTTAAAAATTATGCTTAGAAAAACTCCCAGTGAAGGGACCGATGATAGAAGTTTTACTCTGAGGTCAACAATTTCTGACCAACAGAAATTTCCTGTTGAAGTAGAAAGAACTTTCAACCAAGTTTCGACCAAATTCAGTGTAAAAAATAAGCTCAGGAAATGACTATTCCAAATATAATAAATATGGGGAATGCTTTAATCAACAATTAGAACTTACTCATGCTTATGAGAAACACAAAGGAGTGAAAGGTTTCCAAGGAAATCACTAAGTTATTTTGATCTAATTTATAATTTTGTTAGCATATATTGGGCAAAATAGTATCTGATAACTTCTTTTTCAATCGTGAATTCTCCTTTTCAACTTTTGATAGCAGTAATTTGCTTTTCTCTTTTTTAAAAATCAAGTTAACTAACTTTATTTTAATAATTTTATTCTGACAACACCAGCTCCTATTTTTATTTACCAATCCAATTAATTTTAATTTTAATTTTACTAATCTTTTCTTTAATTTTCAGAATTTCTACATTGTTATTTAATTGGAAATGTTCAGTTTATTCAAAATTGTTTTAGTTGTATGCTAATTCATTTCTTTGCTCTTTCTTTTGTGGATGAAAGTACACACACACACACACAAACACACATAACCCCCTCAAAATTGCTTTGGCTATATCCCATAGGTTTTGAATGCTCTATTATGAAACATGTAATATGAGACAAAGAGAGAAAAAAGATGCTTGTTACAGTTGGTTATACAAAGGAAGAAAGGTATACTTGTTAAGGGGAATGTGTATCACTAGTTATAGGAGATAGAAAAATAATGGGTCTTTGTTAGTCTAGCTATTTGCACTAAATGAAAAGGAACCATACACTACTTGGGAGATGAGATGAAGGGGGGGAGCACAAACTCTTGGGCTAAGTCCTTCTTTGTAGCAAATAAGGGAAGAAAGAAGACTCTGAAGGCGACCAGCTGTTGTTAACTGGTTCTGCAGTTCGTAAACGGGTCATACATAGCAAAAATGGCAAGTTAGAACAAAATGGAGTTAATAATGTCAATTCTTAACAGATTACTAAACTCTTAGAAATTCACTTTGAACAATAGGAATAAACAGTTTTCAAAGAAAAAATCTAAATCATCAACAATCATATAAAAATGTTATAAATTGTAAATATGACAAGTATAAGTTAAAATAACTTTGAAGAAATGAGACAAGAATTTATTAAGCCCCTATTATGTGCCAGGCACTCTACAAATATTGTCACATTTATCTTGGAAGATAAGAGCTATTATTACCTCATTTTTGTTCGGTTGTTTTTCAGATGTTTTTCTTAGCAAAGATACAGCACTGGTTAGTCATTTCCTTCTCCTACTCAGAATGAGCAAATGGAGACAAAAAGGGTTGAGTGACTTATTTAAGGTCACACAGCTCACAGAGATTTAAACTCAGATAAGTCTGACATCAGGCATAAAATTATCCACTGCACCATCCAGATGCCCTTTTTATAGATGAGGAGATTAAGGCAAACACAGATGAAGTAACCATCTGTCTCTAACTGATAGATGCCCGAAGCCAGTCTGTTTTATTACAGCATGGTACCAATTATCTGGCTCTAAGTTTTAGAACTTCCAGATTCTGCCTCACCCATGTCAGACTGGCAAAGATGATAAATGGGGGAAATTACAGATAATTGGAGGAGCTGTAAGGATATAGGTACATAACCTTCTATTATTAGAACTGTCCCCTGGTCCAGCCATTCTGAAAAGAAACTTGGAACTGTGCACATCAAGTTAGTCAACTGTGCACACCTTTTGACCCAGCAAAGAATACTCTAAATCCTCATGAGGATATAGATCCTAAAATCAAAAGAAACAAGAAAAAAAATTGTAAAATTTGTTTAAAAATTTATAAAAGCAATTTTTGAGGTAAAATTTGAAAAAAAGATGGAAAGTAAGGAGATACACAAAGGGACTGCTTAAAGAAATTGTGGTGGAAAAAACAGTGGGGTGACAGAATTAACTTGGAATCTATTAGCTAACCACCAATCAGCTGTACTTTTGCAGGGAAAGCAAAACTGAACCCTTAGCCTTAATTCTAGTGCCTTCACTCTTGATTTATTTCCTATTTATCCAGTCTATAGCTTCCTTTGTTTGTTTGCATGTTTTCTCCATTGGATAGTAAACTCTTTGAGGGCAAGGAATGGTCTTTTTTTTGTTTGATTGGTTTTGAGTTTTTGTTTTGTTCGTTTTTTTCTCCAGTGCTTAGCGCACATAGTAGGCATTTAATTCTTTTTGATTAATTGATAAAGTTGCAGAACTTCAGGCGTCAGTTTAAACTACCTTACTGAATGGGATGGTTTATTATTGTGTTATAAGAAAATGAGAAAACGGACAATTTTAGAGGCCATTGGGCAGATCTTTATGAGGGAAAACAAAGGAATGGGAACAGAACTAGGAAGACAATTCCTATTGTCTTCAGTATCAGTACTGAATCAGTACTACAGTATTACGATCAGTATTACAGAAAACAACTTTGAAGGAGTCTAGAACTCTCTAGAGTTCCTTCCAAAAGAATGAAAATGAAGCACCCCATTCTCCTCCTGAGGGAGAGTGGATGAACGGAAATTCGGACTTAATATGAGAACTGCTTCTGTTGGATTAAGAAGCTAGGTACTGAGGGATTTCGGAGGGTTAGTTTTGTTTTGTTTTGTTTTGAATTTGCTTATTGGGAAAGGGACCTACTTTTTCAAATGCTTAATTTTGGAACAAAAACAACAAAAATAAGGAAGCCTGACACTGATCAGTGGGTAACAGCTGAAGCTCAGGGGCTCCATCATGTGTCCCCTGAATTGCAGAGGTCTTCCAGAAGGGCTACGGATCAGAGGACCCGGGGTCCTGACCCTGGAAGGGTTGTGCCAAAAAGTGGGAAACACTTTGCTCCTTGTTTATGCAGGACCCCGAGACAGGGCAGAGCAGGACCTTTCCTCCACTTGACAGCAGGTTTGGGGCCCAAGGGCTCTCCAATCTGGAATTCAGAGGATGGGATTAAGCAATCCCAGTCTCAGAGGCAGGGCAGGGTGTCTGCAAGAGTGGCCCACTAAGGCTCCAGTTTCCTCCAGTCCAGCCCATGAGGCCCCACCTTTGGCAGCTCAGCCTAAGCCTCCTCCTCCTCCAAGAAGCCTTTGGGGCTGGATGCAGGGTATCAATGGGCTTCTAGGGACACAGAGCTGGGAGAGAAGGGCCTGGCCCAGTGCCGGAGAGCCTGGACCTGCTCCCTCCCTCCACTCCCATCAGACTTTGGGCCCCGCCCTGACTCTGCTGGCCCTCCCCCTTCTGACCTTGTGGTGAGTCTCCCCCATGGTCGTTAAGAGCAAGGGCAGGCGCCCCACCTCGGTGTCCCCCTCTTTCTTACAAGTTCCGGGGCGCCCTGTCCCTCATCCCGCAGAAGGCCCACCCCACTCCTTCAGTGATCGAGTTTCTGCCCTTCTCCTCCCAGCTCCCTGCCTCGACTCCCTTTCCGCTGGCGCCTTGACCTTATCTGGACCCCGGCAGCCAGTCTCCCAGCCCCACCACGGCCCCTGCCGTTCCGGAGGGACCAAGGACTCAGGAGTCCCGGACCCAAGCTCCATCACTAGCACCGAGCCTGCCCCTCTCCCGAGGAGACCATCCCTCGCCCTCCCCTCTGCAACCCGCCTTTAGCTCCATCCCCCACCTGCCGCCCCCATCCACAGATTCCAGGACTCGAGCTTCCGGCCTTCAGCCCTCATATCTCCCCTCCCTCCATCCCTGTAGGACCCAGGTTCCAAAACGCCAGGGCAGGATGTCTGCTTCAGAGACCCAGGCCCTCTTCTGTCCAGCACCCAAACCCTTTGTTTCTAGAGCTTCATCTTCAACACAGGGTCTCAAGGGTCGAGCCTTTCCCCCATCAAAGGGATCCAGACGTCCTTCAGCTTCAGCATAGAGACTATCTTGCTGCTTCTTCCCACCCCCTCCTGTCACCCAGGTGGTCTTGTCTCATCCCGTTCTGCTATTTTAGCCAGTTCCTGGCTTCCAGATCCAGCCTCTGCTCCCCTTATCCAGTCCTCCTGTTTCCCTTCTCTCTCCCAGACCCTCCCTCTCCTAACCTCAGACTTCTTTCCCCTCGCCATTCCCGAGCCTGCCCATCCCGGGGTGCTCTCCCTTCCCTGCCTTCCCTAGCCTCCCACGTTTCTCAGATGAAGCAGTCGGCTGCCCTGGGAGCTTGTGAAGGAAGAGTGGGGCTGGGGGCTGGGGAGAAGGAAGGCAATGGAAAGCGGCCTGCTACAGAAGGACCCCAAATCAAGGTTATGAGATATCCGGGGGAGTATTGATTGGTACTGCTATCCATCACTGAATCTCCCAGGCACAACTATTATCCTCTGGGCTCAGCCTTATACCCGCCAGTCCTTGAGCTGGGAGGGTTACTTTTAGGCTACATTTTATGGATTTTAGTTTCCTAAACAGGAGGAGTAGGACGGGATTTCGAAGAGCAAATGGGGAAAGATGCTTCACACTTCAAAGAGCCGAGGGTCGAAGGGCAAGATCTCTATCAGTAAGAGCGGAAACTTTCCCATAGCTCCAGGGCTACAACTGAGCTCTCGCCCAGATTTTGTTGCCCAGCTAGTTTCGGAATGGCAACAAAAAAATTAAGCCAGAAATTCTCTCCTCGCAATTGTTTTTGTTCATAGATTCTTAGTTTTCAACTTACTTCCCTTTCTCTTTTGGCCTGAGTCTCTCCCCTAAGGAGAGGGCTGGGGGGCTCTAAAATTTCCTAGAACCTCCCAAGTCTTAGATGCTTAAGGGATGGTCAACCTCCTTCCTGGAAGGGCAAAGACAAGACCCTGCCACTCAAGGGTCCTTGAGCCTCTCCAGCTCAGCCTGCGTAGGATCCAGACTTGACCCAAGGCAGGAGCATGAAGCCAAAAGAAATGACCCTGTCTCGCTAAGTCCAGGCAGCCCATACACTTGACAATTGTCAGTCAATGAATCAATGAAGTATCAAACGAACATTGCCATCGATAAGAGAAAAACAGGAGAGAATGGTATTCCAACCGATGGCCATCATCATGAATACATTGTTTCATTGAAATATACACCTAACTTTAACACTAACAACAATGTTTCCTTCTGAACTTACTTTAGTGTCTTCTGTTTTTACTTTAATTTGACTTTGGGATTGTACATGATATAATGATGATAATACTAGCTAATATTTATATAGTATTCTGGATCAGGAGCTTTGTAACTGTGATTTCGTTTGATCCTCACAACAATCTGGGAGCTAAGAATTATTACTCCCATTTTACAATTGAGGAAACTGAGGCAAGTTAAGATTAAGTGACTTGCCCAGGGTCACAAGCTAAGTATTTTAGGACTTCTTGACCCAGATCTCTATTCCAGAACCACCCAGTGCTCTTGAATATAGAACTATTGATTTCTGTTATGCATAAACAGGAGCTTTCCTCCTATCTCCAGCATGACCTCCTATCACTCCTTGCTTTTCCACTTTTACTTACGCTCTCCCTTATAGAAACTAAGTGCAATTAAGCAAAACTATGTCACACATTAGTCTTGTCTGGAAATACTTTGGAGTGCTGAAGTCTTTCACAACTGTTTTTCTTTACAATGATATAGTCAGTATACAAAGTCATCCTGCCTCAGGTCACACAAGGTCTTCCGGAGTCTTCTGAATCCCTCCCATTCACCATTTTTATTTCATTCATAGACCAGATTTTATTTAGCCAGTCCCCACTTGATTAGCTCATACTTTGTTTCTGATTTTTGCTAATACTAAAAGAGCCACTATGAATATTTTGGAACATGAGAACCTTTCCTCTGACTTTGATTTCAATGAGTCAGCAAATACTTATTCAGCCCTAATTAAGTAGGATCAGTTTTCAATAATACAGAATCTCAGAGATGGCAGCTTTTTCAGGGGTAACTTTCTTACCCATGCCTGAAGGAAAATACACTCTACCACATATCCCGTAAGTCCATAAAAATATCAGTGAGGGAAAACTCATCTCCTTCTTTGAGCAGCCCATTCTGTTTGGCCAGCTGTTAGGAAGGTTTTCTTTCAAGTCTTAATTTGTCTCTCTTCACTACCCATCCCCCTATCACCTGTACTTTCTGTGCTTCTGCCAAGCAAAACATGTCAGCCTTTCAAATATTTGAAGGATACTATTCATATCCTTTTTTTGGCATCCATTGATATAATCCTTTAAAATTATGTTTGTTAATATGAGCTAGGATTTAGAGTTTTCCACATATTGAATTAACCTTGAATTCCCAGTATAAGACCTGAATGTACAAAGTATATAGCTTTTAAAATATGTTGTTGTAACCTATTTCTAGTATTTCATTTCAGATTTTTGTGCCAATATTCCTTAGGGCTAGAATATGATTTTAGACTAGGCTATAGTAAAAAAAAAAATACACAATAGAAAGGGAAACTACATTACACTAAAAGCACCTTAGATAATAAACAATACCAATCATATATATGCAATATATATGTAAACACATATACCCAAATACTTAAATATGTATATGTAAATTACATGTGTGCACATATAATAGCAAGCATTACAGCTAAAACCTTAAAGCAAAAGCTAATTAAATTTCAAGGAAACCTATATAGCAAAGTTTTAATAATGGGAAGATTCAATGTATCTCTTTCGGAATTTAATAAATCCATTAAAAAGATAAACAAGAAAGAATTTAAGTACCTGAATAAAAAAAAAAACTTATGAGAAATATAAACTTCTGGTAATTACTAAATGGAAACAAAAAGGATTTTACATATTGTTCAACTGTGTACAAACACTGAACTTATCTTGGAGCATGGAAATGTCATAAATAGATATTATTATTCTAGATATATAGGATGGAAGAAGAATAAGAATAAGAATAAGAATAAGAATAAGAAGAACTAATTACAAAAAATAATGGAAAATATCATGAAATGAAATGAAAACAATGTAAAATTGATCAAAACTTATGGAAAACAGCTAAAGCATTCCTTAGTGTAAAATTTATATCTCTAAATATTTGAATGTAGTTTCCCTGGACTTGTACTTGTGAGAGAGTATGTCACAAATTTTTAGAGGAAGGTTTTATATATGTTTATAAAATTTATTTAAGGTTGATTGACAATGTCTTCTCAAATGATAATCTTGAGAAATACATGATGGGTAGGTGGAAGGGAGAGTTGAGTTGACAGCATTATAGAATCACTCCTGAATTCTGAGGGTATTCCTAGAATTCTGCTGGGAGATGCTGGTTTGCTCTGGGACCCAAAATTTATCTATTAACAATCAGAGTTGGAATAAGGATCATCACAACTTAAAGGAACTTTATTACAAGTTTTAATTAAGTGCAGTGAGCCAAGACTATGGCAAACAAATACAGAAAATGAAACACATTTTTTTTTCCCAAAAGGAATTTATATTCTAATAGGGAGAGAAGAAGTACATGTGTAAATACATATATACAAATATATACACACACACATATACATATGCAGTGGAAAATACCGATATATATCATCTAGTTAAATTTTTAAAAATCTGAATAGGAGAGTTCTAGCAATTCGGGGAAGAGAGGGAGAGACCTGGGAAAAGAGTCATGTAGAAGATGGAGCTTGAGCTGCGTCTTAAAAGAAGATAGGTATTCTACAAAGCAGATGTAAGGAAAGGAGTAAAATCTAGGGAACTATGGGTCACAGTAGAGAGAGTGCTGGACTTGGAATCAAAAAAACCTGAGTTCAAATACGGCTTCAGATACTTTCTAGTTATGTGACCATGGGGGACCCACTTACTAATAACACTACCTCCCTGGAATGCCATGAGTATAAATTATATATGTGTAAAGCCCTTTGCAAATCCTAAATCACTGTATTCTTCATAGTAATAACCATGAATATTATTATTCTAGATATATAGGATGGACCAGTGCAAAAAGCAGGGAGTTTAATACATTAGGAAAAGAGTGAAAGGCAGTGTGGGCTTCATCACAGATTGATGGAAGGAGAGTAATGTCCAATGAATTTGGAAAGACAGCCCAAGAGCAGATTGTGAAGAGTTTTAAAAGTTAAACTAAAATTTATATTTTATCCTGGAGGCAAGAGGAAGTTCCTGAAATTGATTGGACATGATATTCAGCTAGTTGGGTCTGAGTTTATGCAAAATTAATTTGTACTGGAGTGAGGGGAATTGAGGCAGGGAGAATTACAAAGTTTTTGCAATAAAAGGTGAGAAGTGATGAGAGATTAGATTTAAGTGATAACTATAAGTGTAAGAGGAGTGTTAGCTATGAGGTGTTGTGGAAGTGTAGATGCTGAGATCTGGTAATGATTGAGAGATAATGGCATCAGGGAGAATCATGAGTAGGAGATAATGCTCAATTTAGAGATCTGAGACACCAACCTTTGGGGAAAAAAAGGAAAGTTTGGAAGAGGAATAGAAGTCGGAGAGAAAAAGTACACACATTCAATTTTGGATCTGACAGGATTGCAATGATTCTGGGATATGCCAAATGGTTAGTTGGTGCTGAGCAACAATAGCTATATTGAGCTGCTTGCAGTTCCTCCAACAAACCACCCCATCTCCCAGGTCCATGTCTTTATACTGCCTGTCTCTATGCCTGGAATCTCCAGAGAGGAGAAAGAAATCCAGTATCAGATGAAGGAGATAAGTAAAATAAATAAATAAATAAATAACCACCGAGGTCTTATTTGGTAATTAAGAGATCGTTGATAAGTTTGGAGACAACAGTATCAGTTGAATGATGGGGCCAAAAGCCAGAATACAAATTGTTGAGGAATTATACAGGAAGAAGAGGCAGCAATTGGAGACAGATTTTTCAAGGGTTTGGGCTTTGAAAAGGGGACACAGTAGATGATAGCTTGAGGAGATGCTAGAGTCTGGTGGGTGCTCTTGTAGGGGTTAGGAAGACAGGGGCATTCTTGGAGGCAGTATTGAAGAAACCAAAATAAATATTAGAAGGCATAGGGAATGATTCAATACAGAATCTTCTCAACAGATAGAATCTCAAGATTCTATCAAAAAGATAGTAAGAGATGAGGAGGGCAAGTGCATAAAAAGAAGATCTGGGCTTGTCAGAAGAAGGACATCCTCTTTGTCAGAGACTGGGAGAAAAGGGGGAGAGAAGGAAGAAGGAAGATGGCAGGGGATTTTGAAGGAAGAGAATAATAGAAAGGAGCCCATGTTGAAGTAAAAATAAAAGCCTATTCTTCAGCAGAGAGGAGTGGTTAGGAAAGTTTGAGGTACTTGAAAAGGTTTGGAATAGCTTTTGTGGGGAATATTAGGAGATCAATTAAAGTAGAATAAAAAGACTATCTAGCTACAGCAAGGGTGCAGTCGATGTTACATCAGATGTACTGCTAATGTTCCCAGTCAGCATGAACATGAGATTTTCTCTCCTATTTTCAGTTCAGTAACTGTAAGATGGAATGGAGGAAACAGATGGGAATAACCCAGGACTGAAGCTTGTCAGAAGATGATTGGGGCTAGGACAGGGGTGTGGGGAGAGAAGACAGTGCAGAATTAAAAGGATTCGCTGTCATTTATGATAGATCTGATGAGGAAAAAGCTTCACTTTGCCCTGTCTTCTCCACAGGTCCCATAGAGTCTCAAAGGTCACACATGAAATTCGCACTTTCAACCTGACTCCATAGAGGAAAATAGTACCTTTCTCAGCCCCTTTCATATGACAGCACAAACTGTTTCTCTCAACATTTAATTTGCCTCTTAAAGATCATGATTTAAAATCCTGGCCCTAGGAGAGTGACCTTGGATGGAGAAGTTGACTTTGTGGGGCCTCTGTTTTATCCTCTTGAAACTGAGAAGATTCGGCAAGATCCTCAAGTTTCTTCTAGCTCCAAGCCCTGTGACTTTTGGTATTTTAGGGTTCAGTGACATTTAAGGATGTGGCTATGGAGTTTACCTGGGAGGAGCGGTGCCTCCTGGACGCCTCACAGAAGGTGCTGTACCAGGATGTGATGCCGGAGATCTCCCAGATCTTGCTTTTCCTGGATAAGGAAAGTTTGTTCTCAACTCTCTATCCTATCCCAAAGATTCAGAATCTCTCATTGTAGGAAATGTCTAGTATCCCTTCCCATTCCTTCATGCTACCTGTTGCACATTTTCAATTCCCAGTCTGCCTATTTCCTGTCCTCATATTTAAGGTCTTTACCTAATAGGAAGCTGGGAACTTTATTTCTTGCTCTTCAGAGTCCCTCTTGCCAATTCTAGGGAGTTTCATATCAGTGATGAATTAAAAATTAGTGTCTCAGACTTGGAACTGACTTCAGAAGTGATAATAATATAACAATAATAGCTTGTACTTATATAATACTTTAAGATTTTCAAAGCACTTTTCATGTATTATCACATTAGCAGACCTGAAAGTTAGGTGCCATTATTGATCTTCCCATTTTACAGCTATGGAAACTGAGGCTGTGAGAGTGATTTGCCTAGGGTCATACAGCTAGGTTATGTTTGAGGCAGACTCTGAACTCAGAAGTCTTTTTGATTTCCATATCTAGCATTTTATTATGTCATCTATGTGTTTCTGATTATTTGGTCTAGTCTTTCTTTGCACATAGATTTTTTTTCCTGTAGCATCTTTAAAAAGTGGTCACTCAGATTTTGTTTAAAGTCAATGTTTCCTCTAAGGTCCTTTGTTGATGCTGGGATGCTCTGTATCCTATCCATTCCTAAATAAGATTGCCCTCTCTAAAATGATGACAGGTGATCAATTACTCTTCTACTGCAAATATATAAAGAATCGGTGTATTTTTTCTAGTTATCTCTAGGATATCCTCACTCTCATTCACTAATTTCCAGCAACATCCATTTCCCAGGATCTTTGACATCACCATTGGCCCTGCCTACCTTTTCCTTGAAAAGAAATGTATTCTAAGATTCTTTTCATTCTTAGTTCTTCCTTATTTGTCAAGCTTGGGCCTCCAGTTCCCTAAGCTGATTAGATTTCCCAGTCTAACTAGAAGAAAGTTCAGTGGATATTGGAGAGACAAGTTTTCAGTCCAGGTGAGTATGTGAAATCACATCTGAGGAAATCAAAATCTCAAAATAATCTTGGCTATCCATTTTACATGGTGAAACATCAGGGCCATTTGAGATGAGGCAATCACTGATGTTAATCAGCACATTCTTTTCCTTTTACAGTACTTTTAACTTAGAAAAGGGAGGGCAGGAAGAGTAAAATGGAGGAAATTCAATTTAATAAATGCTTATTAAGTGTCCATTACATGCTACACACTGTACTAAGAATTGGGGCTAAAAATAAGAAAAAGAAATTCTCTACCTTAAGGATTTTACATCCTAATAGGGGAAAGAAAATACAAATAAAGGTGACAAAAGGGGAGGCACTTAGGGGTACCCTGTTGGTAAGAGAATGGTGTTATGAGTTTAAACCAAGAAGATTGAAAGTGTTACCTCTATAAAGGAAGATTTTGGGAGGAACTTATTGCTTAGCCCTCTTACTCTCCAATCAGAAGAAAGAGGTAATTGTAGGAGCTGGAAAGTTATTCACTAAGTTATCCATAGCTGAGTCAATCTGTCTGGTAGTGAGACTTCAGGTGCCCTGAAAGAAGGCATGATATTCCAAGGTTAGCAGAAAATTGAGAGGAAAAATACAAGCAGAAAAAAAAATAGAGGGTAATATGCAATTAACATTAATAACTTTTAAAATAAATTTTACTCATATATCAATAAACTATTTTATGTTGATATCTTTTTTGTACACACATATAGCCTAGATTTCTTCTAATATAGCTTCTTTTCCTTATTCAACAAAAGGCATCATACAATGTAACAAATAATGTTTTTAAGAAAAAATAAAAGGAGAAAAATTTCAGCCAAAAAAAAAAAAGATGTATCTAAAAAAATCTGAAAATATATACAGTATTCTATAGCCCTGAACCTCCCCACTCTGCAGAGCTTTGGAATGGAGGTGTTTTTTCCCATAACTCTTCTCTGAGACCATGCTTGTTCTTTGTAATTCTTTAATGTTTGACTTTATTTGTTTTGTTATTGTTGTTCTTTCCCTCTATGTTTTTGTAGTCACATCATATAGGTTGTGTTCCTCGCTCTGCTGACTTTACTATGCATCAGTTCATGTAACTCTTTCCATGCTTCTTTTAACATATCTGTGGTATCTTATAGCATAGTAGCATGTTTAGCCATTCCCTACTTAATGAGCATCTACTTTATTTCTAATTATATTGCTACCACAAAAAAATTTTTTTAGTAGATCTGGGGCTTTTCTTCTTATATATGACATCATAAGGGTAGAAAAAACCTAATAACAGAGATTCTGTGTCAAAAGATATAGACATTGTAGACATTTTATTTGCATAATTCCAAATTGCTTTCCCAAATTGTTGTATTAACTTATATTTCCACCAACAATCATTAGTTTGCCCATACTCCCACAATCTTTCTAACATTGATTATTCCCATCTTTTGTTGTCTTTAACAATTTTCAGGATGTGAGTTGAAAACACAGAGCTGCTTTAATTACCACTTCTTATTAGTGGTTTGAAGCATTCTTTGATATGGTTATTAATAGTTTGCATTTCTTTTGACACGTTTAATCATATCCTTTGATCACATATATTGGCAAAAGACTTGGTTTCATACACACCACAGACACACATAAACACACACATATTTTCATCTATATATTTTGGGTGTCAAGGCATACATGAGAAATAAAAGGTTATAGAGAAAGATTGTATCCTTGGCAACAAAGCTCTTCCCTCTAGTTCAAAGGGATTATCCATTATTTGTGACAAGAGATAAAACATAGGGCAGAACATACTTGAACAGTTAGAGTTCTTTATAATAATTAAAGTTTTCTGTAGCAATTAAGTGCTGAAAGGAGTTACTAAGGCAAGCCAGCTATTTTAAATGGCTACTGTATTGAAAAATGGGATCATACATAAGAAAATATTGAAATTGCACAACTCAATTCTTAAGCTCATACAAAAATAACAAAACCATCTGCTCTCTGAAAGATAACCCTAAAGGAACCTCCCAAAGAAATGAGATACACAGTCCTGAAGGATTCACAAAAGAATTCTTTCAAACTTTAAAAAGTTAATATTTCATATTGTATAAAAATTTTCAAAAATTGAGAAAAAAACATTATATCAAACTCTTTCTCTGAGACAAATATTATTCTAATCCTAACCCAGGAAGAGAGAAATATAGACCAATCTCATTAATAAATACTGACAAAAAATTTCTAAATAGAATAATGTCAAAGAGACTGTAGCAATTAATCCAAGAAATTGTTCATTATGAACATTCACAACTATTAACGTTTACACCAGCAGAACTCCACGTAAAAGAGAAATGATGATAAAATGGCATAGCTTCTACATGCTTAAAGAAAAACTTTATCAAATTATAGGGAGAAATAGGCAGTCAAAGTATAGTAGTGAGGGATTTCAGTGCAACATAAGGCTAATAAAAATATAAACAAGAAAGATATTAAGGATCTGAATAAAATTTTAGAGATGTTAGCTATGATGAATCTCTGGCAATTACTAAAAGAAAAAAAAAAGAAACACACACACACATATTTCCAAATATATGTCACCTCTATTTTTGAAAGATATTTTAACTGATGCCATTTGTTTTTCTATCACCAGAATTTTACCTTTATTCCCTTTTCTTCCCATACCTATGGACATCTCCTCTGCAACCTAGTAGAGTGGAGGTATTTTCTTATGTATCTTGTTCTTTATCGAATCTTGAACCAAGCTAGGACTGAGTTATTTATCATTTCAACATTCATTTTATTTCTTTGTAGGTCTTTGTAAGTTTTTATTATTTTCTCAAGCATTTATTATCTCTCCCTCCTACTTCCCCCTTCAACTGAATAACAACAACAAAATAAAAAGGAAAAGGAGACATGTAATAAATGAATGTAGTTAAGTTATAATATGTTATATATAACATATATTTATGTTATATAAATATATGTTATATATAATATATATTTATATGTAATATAAATATATGTAATATATAATATATAAGTTAAGTTATAACTCAAAGTGAATTTACTTATTGATCCTATTAAAAATGTATGTCTTGAGCTACATTTTGAATTACTCAGTTCTCTATTAGAAGATGGACAGCATGCTTCACCATCAGTCTTCTAGAATATTGGTTGGTTATTAGACTTCAAAAATCTTTCAAAGGATTTTTTTCTCTTTCTAATATCATTAAACAAATTGTTCTCATGGTTCTGCTCACTTTACTTAATGTTAATTCCAGTTCTATTTGAAATTGTCAATTTATTCTTATGGGGAAATAATATTTCCTTACTTTAATTATATGCCATAATTTGTTCAGCCATTCCCAGTGGGTGGATGCCCCCTTAGTTTCCAGTAGCATTTATTTTTATTGATTTATTATAATTGTTTCCATTTTCAATCTTGTGGTTTTTGTGTTTGTTGCCTACTTCACTTTGCTTCATTTCATAGAATTGTCCCATGCTTCTGCCATCATATCTGCCATTTCTTATAACACTGTGTCATATTTCATTATATTGACTTACCACAATTTTTTTTAAACCATTCTCCAGTTGATAAGTATATATTTTGTTTTCCATTCTTTTCTACCACAAAATATGCTACTCTTATAATGATAGCAATTACTTACACTTTAAAGTTTACTGAGTACTTTACATTTTATCTCACTTGATTCTCATATCAATCCTTTGAAATAGGTGCTATTATAGTTTTTCCATTTTCCATTTAGATGCAACTGACACTAACAGAGATTAAGTAATTTCTAATAAGTATTCAAGTTTTCCTGACTCCAAGTCCAATACTCTTTACACTGATCCATCTGACTGGTATAAATATTTTAAAATATATTTAATCTTTCTTTTTGATATAACTTTCTCCCCGTTTCTCCTCTTTTTTTTCCTAGCATGTCCTTTTTCCAATTTTCATTTCTTAATAAAATGTATAATAAATTATTATATAAATATTATATAAATTAATTTATAACATACATGTTATAAATAAAATAAAAATATATAATAAAAATGTAGCAAAAGTTACTCAGAGGCTTCCTGTCTTTTTTTGGCCCCCAATCTGACCTCTACTTAACTTATAATTTTCCCGAGATGCTTATGTCCTCTTCTTCTCCTCTTGTTAGACTATGAAAACTTATAAAAGCCTTATAAAATCTTTCAATTGCTCACTTGTCTTTACCTTTTGGTTTTTCTTAAATCCAGTGTTTCTGTCTTAGAGGTTTACTTATTTTTGGTCTATTCATCATGCTTGGAAGTCATCTAGATATTAAAGTGAACCTGGAGACACACATGTATAGGTTTATGACTTTATATATTTATATTTGCTTCTATCATTTTTGTTTCTCATCAGATGGGGAAACTAGGCCAGAAACCAAGGAGTCCATTCCAAAGCTGAGAATTTCCTATGATTTCAATTTGAAGGAACTTGGGAGATGTGGTACCAAGGGAGAGAAGAATCAAGACAACTGGGAGAGTCATTCTAGACAATTAAAGATTACCTTCAGGCAAACTCCCTGTGAAGGGAGAGCTACTAACTGTAATAATTTTGATCAAAGATTTGGGCAAGAGTTAACTGTTTTTGTACAAAAGAAAGTTCTTAAAGAAAAGCCTCGCAGTGAATGTGATACAACTGAAAATGACTTCAGACAATATTCAGGTTTAATTCAGCGCAAGAAAATCACCTCAGAGACATGGAATTCTAAATATAATGAATTTGAGGAACACTTTAATAACCTGTTAGAGCTTATTCAACATCATGGAAAACATATTGGAGTGAAAACTCAGAGACAGACTTCAGTTTGACCTCATACCATGCAAGATAAAAACAAATTACATTAGAAAAATACCTTATAAATATAACAAATGTGGAGACCCCACTTGCCAAAACACAAACCTTAATTACCATTGGAACATTCATACTGGTGAGAAGCCTTACCAATGTAATGATTGTGGAAAGGTCTTCAACCAGAAGTCCCATCTTCTTGTACATCACAGAATTCATACTGGAGAGAAGCCCTATAACTGCAATGAATGTGGTAAAGCCTTATTGTACATCACAGAATTCACACTGGAGAGAAACCTCATAGGTGTCATGAGTGTGAAAAGATTTTCAGAATACGGTCTACTCTTGTTGTGCATCAGAGAACTCTCAGTGAAGAAATGCCTTATAAATGTAATGAATGTGGGAAGACTTTTAGCTATAGTAATGACCTTCTTAGACATCAGCATGATCATACTGGAGAGAAGCCCTATAAATGTAATGAATGTAGGAAGATCTTCAGCCAGAACTCAGCCCTTCTCAAATATCAGAAAATTCATACTAGAGAGAAACCTCATGAGTGTCATAACTGTGGTAAGGCTTTCAGAGAACACTCAACCCTTATTTGCCATCAGAGAATCCATACTGGAGAAAAACCTTATGAATGTCATCTATGGAAAAGCTTTCAGAACGAGATCTAATCTTGCTGTCCATCAAAGAATTCATACTGGAGAGAAGCCCTATAAATGTAATGAATGTGGAAAGACATTTAGCCAGAGTTCCAATCTTGCTGTGCATCAGAAAAGTCATTCTGTAGTGAAATCTAAAGGATCTAGCTAATATGTACATGTCTTTTGCTATGGCACATAGCCCTGATTAGATATCAGAAAATTTATCTCGAAGGTGAAGCCATAAAATTTTAATCTTTTTCTCTGAATTTTTTGGTTCATTATTTCTTACTATCTAAAAACATCTCATGACATTTATGTAATATACTTTCTTTAGTTTGTCCCCAAATGACTAGCATCCTTTTTGCTTGAAATTCTTTGCTACCAAAAAAAATTGCTGAATAAATTGTATAAATTATATATATTAGACTTCTCCAAACCCCATTATTGATTTCTATGAAAGATAAACCTAAACGTAGGGGTATTGGGCCAAAAGTCATAGACAAGTTTGCTCACTTTCCTTCAAAATGGTTGGACCATTCCACTTTTCTATAAAAATTATATTTGTGTGTCTATTTTTATTCAGTCTCTCCAATTCTGAGGGGTAGCTAAGTGGTGCAGTGGAGAGAGCGCTGGGCTCAAAGTCAGGAATAAATCTTTAAGAATTTAAATCTGGTCTCATACACTTACTATGTGATCCTGGGCAAATAATCCTGTTCCTCATCTGTAAAATGAGCTGGAGAAGGAAACGGCAAATTACTCCAGTATCTTTGTCAAGAAAATTCCAAAGTGGGGTTAACGAGAATCAGCTACAATTGACTAAGAACTATAATGTTGCTGATTTCCTTTGAGGGGAGGGTGGATTTTTGGCCATTTGCAGAGTTTGAGGGGAAATCTCAGAACTATTTTGATATTCATTTTTTGAAATTTCTTTGCAAACTGTTTCCATTGATAACTTATCTGTTGTGCAGTGGCTCTTGCCATTATATCTTGGTGTCAGTTCTCTTGGTTGTTAGTATTTTATTGATAATATTTGTTACAAATACTTTTTCCCACTCTATAGTTTTTCTTCCTCATGTCTCACTAGTTATATTTACACAGATCTTTTAAATCTTATATAATTAAAATTATTATTTTAAAAAAAGTCATCTGTCCTTTGTTCAGAGTGAATAGTAAACTTTTTTTCCTTCCAAATATTTTTGATGTCTCCTCGGTGGTCAGATCAGTTTACTGCTGTTTAAAGTTCAAGATGTGAGACTAAATTGCTTTCCAATATTCTCAGCAGCAATTGTTAAAAACAAAAAGGAGTCTTTTGGTAATTTATAAACTTGAGTTTATCAAACAGCACAATCTTATTTTCATATGCTATGAAAATCCATCTTGCTTGACTTGTCTGTTTTAAAGATTTTTATATGAACTTATGCTGAATAAAATAAACAAAATCATGAGAACAGCATGCACAATAATTACAATGATGTTTAAGAGGGGTAGACAGAGATTTGGATGCAATGCCCGCTAAGAAAAACACAAAAGAAAATAACATTCACTGCCCTCAAATAAAAAACTCCACAAACAAACAAGATGAGAGACAAGGAAGAGTTTGTAATGCTAGTATTGCATCAAAGTAATTTAAGAAAAATATTATAGGTTTAAAGAAATAGTTTAAAAGTCAAAGGGGAAAATAATTTAAAATAATATTTGAGGCAAAAATTAAGGAAAGTGCAAACCTAAGTCTCATGACTTTGAATGTGACTATATTAAATAATTCAATAAAGTAAGATAGAATGGCAGAATGGAGAACAACACTTTATTATCTGTTGCTTATTTGAAACATGTCTGAAAAGCAAAGGCACACATAGACTCAAAATTAAAGGCTGAAATAAAATTGAATACAAATCAGATGAATCGAAAAAATAAGAAATAATTATTATTCTAAGAAAAAAAGCAAAAATATAAAATTCCATAATATCAATAAAGAAAAACAAGGAAATTGCACTAGGCTTAAATTCACTGGTAATAAATCAATAGTAACATTAAACTTATGTATACTAAAGGGTATAGCATTTACATGCACAAAACAAAAATTAATTGAAATGCAAAGTTATATAGATATTATAATAACTGGAATTTAATATACTAATTGATATGTTAACTGATCCTCACAACAATCTTGTAAAGTAGTACTACAATAATAGGATTGTTTTACTCTCTTTGGATGTTAAAACCCTTCATAACTTGAGACCTTCCCAACTTTTCAATCTTCTTCTACTTTCTTCCTCTTCACATACTTTGCAATTCAATGACACTGGTCTCCATACTGCTCTTCATTCATAGTACGCCTATGTCCCAACTCCAAATGTTTTTACTGGCTCCTCCCCATGCTCAGAACACTCTCCTTCCTCATTTCTGCTTCCAGACTTCCCTGACTTCCATCAAGTCTTAGCTAAAGTTCCATCTTCTACAATAAACTTTTTCCTAGGTTTCCTTATTCTTAGTGCCTTACCTCTGAGATTACCCCAAATTTATTCTGTTAATATCATGTTTGTATATCATTATTTATGTGTTATCTTTATTAGTCTGTGAACTTCTTGAGAGCATAGATTGCCTTTTACCCTATTCTGTAGCCCCAATGCTTTGCCTGGCACATAGACGATGCTATAATGTCAGTTTACTGACTCAGAATTTAAGAGAAGGATAAACAAAAGGAAAAATGTAGAACTTTCAAACTATTAAAATTCAGAGTTAAAAATTTTTATGAAACTTTTTGAAAGGGACTATGAAAGAATATTCTCAGCATCACGTAACACTTGTGCCATGTTTTAGAACATATAGAAGCTGCAAATGAGGGCTTCTAAAAAGCACAAATTCAAAACATATTCTTTACAAATTACATAGAATTAAACGATTCTAAACATATGAATAAACATATTTACAATTCAGGTTACATAATGAACAGAAACCTAAATGTGAATTTGATAATGATTAACGTTATCTAAGTTGTGTTTTTGTTTATTAAACATTTGTCAATTAAATTTTAACCTAATTTAGGCTGTATTTGAGAGTTTTGCTATAGCTCTCTAGGGCTCTGAGCTTTACTAGACAACCAACCCATCTTATGCTGATGTGTAACAGAAGCACTTTTTGGAGTCCATTCAATTTTGTCATTAATATATTAAAAGATGCATATTCAATGGTGGAGATTTAATAAATTTAGTCATTTTTATTGCTTCATCAAGACAGTCTTAAATGAACCGGGTTCACTTTCCCCGGCTGCAAGTGTCTGGTGATGAAAGAATACAACAATTAGGTTCACACAAAAGTGAAAGTAATTTTATCCACTTTTGCTTTTGACCATCAGTTCAAATCCCAAGGCACTCGTTCCAGAATAAATGGTGAGATTCAAAAAAGTTATTCAGCCCTGATATTTCAGTACCAAGCATTTCTTGCCAAGCATTCATGTAAAATTTCTTTCATGATTACCTGGTGTTGACATCTGAAGAATACAAGCAAACAGCAAGTGCAGCAGTCTGTAGAGTCATCTCTTTGAAAGGTGAATGTACAATTCTGTAGATGCGATAACTTGGTTTTCATGTTAGCAGCTAATTCTTTAATTTGTAGATCATATAACCTCTGAAAGATTCCTTTCTACATTTATGAAAGAGAGAATTAGAGTGAAAAAAGCAAATAATATCTTATTGTTATTGTTATTATAAAAATAATTTTGACTTCAAGAATTTCCTGAAAGGGTCTTAGAGATGACAAAGGGCCTGAGGACCACACTTTAAGAATTGCCACTCTAGTTCATTAAATTAGAAATATTTAACAAACTATGAATTAATTTTAATGAAATAAATTAGTTAATTAGTGAAAAGTAATTACATATTCATTAATGAGAAATAAATTATGACAAAACCATCACTAAATTTATATAGAACTTGGAAAGATAAAATTAAATATAATGAGCCAAATGGCAGGTTGAGTTTTGGTGACCTACAAATGTTTCAGTTCCCCAAATCTTCTAAATTTGCTTTAAAATTTTTTTTATATAGCACCGACTCTGTACCAAGCAGTAAGACCTCATTTGTTCTGCACAACAATCCTGTTGTATAAGTGCTATTATCATTCTCATGTTTCATTTGAGGAAACTGAGGCAACCAGAGGCTTGCTCAGTCACATAAGTAGTAAGTATATGAAGCTAGATTTAGACTCAGATGTTCCTGCTCCAATCATAGTATACACACACATAGCAAAAAGATTATGTTCACTGAAGGCTTATGAGGTATATACATTGGGTTTTCTTTTTTTTTAAGACATAATATTATCCCATACTTAAGAGGTATAGTGTAATATAACTTTTATATGCACTAGGAAAACAAAAACTTCATGTGATTTGTTTTATTACAATATTTGCTTTATTCTGCTGGTCTAGAACTGAACCCACATTATCTTCAAGGTATTTGTAATGATTATGATAATAATATCATATGTTATCTCATTTGCTATGCTTCCAAATAAAGTGATTAAGAGTAGGAAAATAGAATAACATGAAATTATAGAAGAAACATGGATTTGAAGTAGAATAGAAATAAACTATTTCTAAATACTAAAACCAAAAAATGATCAAAGATCTGAAAAAGTGATCAGTATATACATATAACAGAGAATTGCTCCCAAAGCAGAGAGGTTGTAAAACAGTCACTTACAGATTTGGGTTTAAAATTTTTAGACATGGAAGAAGAGTAAATAGAAGACAAGCAAATGACCAAAGCATTGTCAGACCATATATATTCTAGATGCAGTAGTTTGAAAAAAAAATGAGTGGGTTGTATCTGGCTAATATCAACTGTATGTCACTTCTCTGTCTGCCACTTGGCTCAGTTTTTAACATACTTTTTCCCATTTCACTGCTCAGCTCTCGAGTGATCCAGAAATACATTTAAATAATTTATTATTAATACTGAAAGTAATGTTATTTAGCTCATACTCCAACCTAATTTCTAAATATTAACTAATAAAATGGAGAAACCCATTTTCATTAGTAATTACTTTCATTTTTCTATTACAAAATAAATATTGAAATTACTGACTATATAATACTTGTTAACAAATGAAAGTAATAAGAAAGCAAAAACACATATAACGACTTATATTATTTTTGTTATGACAGATGTCAGACTCTGAGTCATCTCAAGCCCTTAGCATGCTGCCCCTTTGCTTTCCAGGAAACATCTCAAATCATTCAGGTACTGATTCAGGTACTGATTAAAATCTCTTAAAAATCCTAGTCATGCTTTTTTTTAAATTAAAATTAAAATTTTCATAATTTTATATGTTAAATTTCATATTTGAGGAATTATCTATTTTTCGCAATTGTTTCTGTTTTTTTTAAGTTAAGAATATACCTCCAATCCATAAAAAACAAACAAAAAATGCATGTGCATGATCTGCTTTTTCTAATGTGTTTGTCTTAATTACTTTAATGCTCAAATCACATATCCGTTTTAAAGTTATTGTGGCTTATGGTATGATTTCTCTAAGTCTAATTTCTTCCTTATTGCTTTATAGTTTCCCAACAATTTTTTTTTATCAAATAGACAGTTCTTTTCTAAGTAATGTATGTTTTGGGATTTTTACATTGACTCTGATTTTTCCTTATCTAATCTGTTCCATTGATCTACTTCTTACTTTTTTAACCAATGTGAAATGGTTTTGATGACTGCTGTTTTATAATACATTTGAGGTCTAACAATATTGTTGTCTCTTCCTTTCCATATTTTTCCCCATTGTTTTTCTTGTTATTCTAGGTCTCTTGCTCCTCTTTGTTTTGTTACTTTTTTACCTAACTGTATAAAATCTGCCTTTAGTAAACTTGATTAGGTAGTTTGACTGACACAGTATTAAAACTGCCAACTAATTTTGATAGTATTCTCATTTTCAGTATATTGATCCAGTTAATCCCATGAACAATGAATATAACTTCAGTTTTAAAGTTATTCTTTATTTCTTTAAAGATCTTTATGTAATCGAATCTATGCAAATATTGAATGTGTTTTGGCAAAGTGATCAATATCTTACAGATTATTTTCCATAACAAATTAAAAATGGATGTGTGACCTGAATATTAAAGATCTGGTTATTAAAAAAGTAAAAGAAAAGAAGATCATACTTATGAGTAGGAAATATATTTTTTATTTTTAACTTCAAAAAGAAACAAAAAACCTACTTCCACAAAGATAGCAGAACAGAATAAAACAGCTTCACACCACTTTCTTTTTTTAATAAGTATAGAATAATTCCATATGTTACTTTCAAAATTGTCTTTGTTTGCATGTCCTTTTGAATCTTCTTTTATTATCTTCTGTGTATTTTTAGGAAAAAATTATGACTTTGTTATTAAAACATTATCACCAGATAAATCCCAAAGTAAACAAAATGCAAAATGACAAGTGTCCTTTTCAAAGCATCTTGTATAAAAGTAAAGGCTCAAATCCTGAAAATATTGAGGAATTCTTGCTTTTTAAAAGCCTTGCTAGTTTTCTGTAACTTATATTCACTTTCTGATGTTTTAAATATTTTTCCCAAATATAATTTTTTTGAAATATAGTGCCCTTTTAAATGCCAATATTTCTATGCTTAAGCTTGAAAGAAGCTTAAGTAGATCAACATATCTAAGTGAAACAATTTAAACATCACAATATTGGTCTCTCCAAACCAACTACTTAAGAAACCATTCCCATATTGAGTGCTTAAAAAATAAACATTTTATAGTTTAAAGGGGCAAAGAACTTGTGTATACAAACATTTAGCCTCATAAAACAAGCTACAAAGAAAACGAATTTTTTTCCTAGTAAAATAAAATGTTTTTCTTTGCTAAAACAAGGTTGAGTGAAAACAAAAAGTGTGTATTACAGGTATAGAAACAGTCATCTCTCACTAATACATTGTCGGTGGAGTTGTGAATGGATTCAACCATTCTAGAGAGCAATTTGGAACTATGTCCAAAGGGCTATTACACTGTGCATACCCTTTGATCCAGTAGTGTCTTTATTGGATTTGTATCTTAAAGAGATCAGAAAGAAGGGAAAGTTTTCTTGGGCAGTTAGGTGGGTCAGTGAAAAGTGTTGGGCATGGAGTCAAAAATACTCATCTTTCTTATTTCAGTTCTGACCTCAGATCTTTACTAGCTGTGTAATCTTGGATAAGTTATTTAACCTTGTTTGATTCAATGTAAAATTATCTGGAAAATGAAATGGCAAGCCATTCCAGTCTCTTTGCCAAGAAAACGTTATATAGGGTCACGAAGAGTTAGACATGACTCCAGAACAACAACAAAAATACATCTTCTGACTCTAAATTCTATAACTTATTGATGTTTCAGAAATCAGCAACATTTAAGATTGTGACTGTAGATTTTCCCTAGAAGAAATGGTTCCTCTTATACTCTTCTCAGAAGGAACTGCACAAGGATGTCCTGCTGGAGGACTCCGAGAATCTGCTTTCTCTGAATAAGGACAGCTTCTGTTCTCCTGCTTTTTGCCCCTACTTTGCCTTGGAGATTCCATACTTGCTACAGAAGGAAGTACATTTTCCCTACCCTTCCATCTGTGTACAATGTCCTATTCTTTAATTTCACATAAAAGGTCTTTATATTGCATAACAGGAAGGTAACTTCCTCTCGACTTTTCCCAGTTCCTGAGAGCTTTAGGTCAAAGATGAAATCTGAATGACAGAATCTCAGACTTAGAATTGAAGTCAGAGGTTATCTACTCTATCCCTGCTATCTTGACAAAGACTTCCCTGAGAAGAGATCATACAGTTTTTTTTCCCCAAGTGAGAAGACTCTTTAAACCCTTCAGACAGCCCTTCCTCATAGACAAGTGTCTCAAATTAGGACTTTCTTCCCAATATCAAGCTTATATTTGCAGCCTATTGTTATTACTTCTATTCTCAAAGGATTAGCAGCGCAAGCCTATCTTTATTCTTGTTTGATACTCCCTCCAAATTTCAGTGCAGAAGCTCATAGAATTGATATAATTCGATCATCTTGGGAAGGAGGTGAACAGAGAACCTATTTCCTAGTTTGAAAAAGAATTAGAGCATATTCAGTCTAATGGAAAACATCTTATAGTAAAAGATAGAGTTGTTAATAATAACAGTGAGCATTCATAAAGTGTTTCCTATATGCTAGGCACTGTTCTAAGCACTTTCCAATTATTTGATCCCCATAACAGTTCAGGGAGGTAGCTGTTGTTATTACCCCCTTTTTACATATGAGGAAACTGAGGCATACAGGGATTAAGTGATTTCCCCAGGGTCACACAGTA
Organism: Antechinus flavipes; assembly: GCF_016432865.1. NCBI lineage: Eukaryota > Metazoa > Chordata > Mammalia > Dasyuromorphia > Dasyuridae > Antechinus > Antechinus flavipes. Next base: position 625,263,369 of record NC_067400.1, on the reverse strand, counting down.
TATGTCTGAGGTTGAATTTGAACTCAAATCTTCTAGACTCTAGGCCTGGAATTCTGTTCTGTCTGCTGCATTACTTGAGTTTAAGGTAATCACGGGAGACAGCCCATACTGAAGCATGATCCCAGATCCTAGTAGTCATCAGAAATGTCAGAGTGGATAAATGCTTTATCAACATAATGAACATGCCCCAGCCTTCCTCCATTACTTAGATCTTACTGTACAAGAGAATTTGTATTAGAGAAAAATGACTAGGAAATGAGGAAGGAATAGATTTCATGCAGGATGTACACCAAGTGCAAAAGAAATCAAGTATAGAATAGCAAGAAAAGCTGGAGTACATCGTGAGAAAAGGGGAATTATGGGCAATAAGACAGAAAAGCAGGTTACAGTCAATTATGTATGGACTTAAAGTATTCCTTCTTCCCCAAAAGGGGAGTTTATACTCATTATTGGAAATAATTGGGAGCCATTGGAGCATCATGAATCAGGGAGTGAAACAAGGTGATCTGAGCTTTGGGACCATTAATTTGGCAGTTAAATAGACCAATGGTGTCTAATTCAAATAGAAACGATCCCTATCAGTTGCACCTGGAGTTAGAAAACCACAAATCAACATTATCTGCATTATATTGTATTTCTACTTATTTTGTTAAAGAGTTCCCAATTACGTATTGATCTGGTTTGGGTAGCACAGCATTTTACAGGCTGCTTATTCCTATGGGTCATGATTTTAAAACCTTTGGTACATACAAGATAGATTGCAAAGAAAAGAGACTTCAGGTCGGGAGACTAATGAATTAGAGTCTATTATAAATCCAGGTGAGAGGAGGTGTGGACCTGATCTGGATCCAAAGACTACAGTCAGAAAAGTGAGAATAGGAAGTCTTTGGCTCATTTGCATCTGCCTTTTAAAACCAGTCTGTTAAGAGTTCAAATGTTGGAGTTTGTTTTTCTCAGGGCACAGCCGGTTTAGAGGCTTAGAGCCCTTCGGATGTCTCCAAATCCAAAGGTTCTGCCCTTTAGCCTCTGCCTCTGCTTTCTTCTGCCTCCAACAGAGATGGAAGATCTCTCTTATCTCCTTCTGGGGAGCCCAGCACCAACTTGCCGCGGAGAGAGGGCTTCTGGCGTAGCTCCACTGAAATCCCAAAAGTGTTCTCTGCAGCAGAGTCGTTTCTCTCGAGTCTAGCGCGATCAGCCAGCCAAGAGGAAAAAATGTATTCTGCCATAGATCCTTCATCGCTGGCTTTTTATCTGCCTCTTCTGAGAGAATGGGATTATGGGTTTTCTCCCATAGTGCTCTCTGGCCCAATGACTTTAAGGGAGGTGTGAACTCTCTTGAAGTTAGAAAGTGTACTTTGTGAAGCTAGCATACTTGTGGAGTCCAATGAGTAAAGGTGGGAACACAAGCCTTGTCTTGATTAGTTCTACTTAGTACCTTGTTTCAGGTTCTGGCCAAAACAACTTCTTGTAAGATTAGATCAACTCTAATTACTTAGCAGTTAGTAAGGATTCCAACATCTCCCCCTTTCTTTTGTTTTAAAATATAGGGGGTTTCTGAGGGGGTACACATAAATCCATCAATATGGGCCAGAACTTTGTAACAGATATACATAGTATACATAGTACCTTGTTTCAGGTTCTGGCCAAAACAACTTCTTGTAAGATTAGATCAACTCTAATTACTTAGCAGTTAGTAAGGATTCCAACATCTCCCCCTTTCTTTTGTTTTAAAACATTTATTTTTAATCTTTTTAAATACCACTGATAAAGAGGTAAAAAGAACTCGCCAAAATAGCATAGGATGCATTACTTCTAACTACATGTAAGTGACATTCATAACAAATTGCAAAACTGTGCTTTAAGATGCAAATTTCCATTTTCTAGGCAAGCCTAGTTTCTCTGTTGCAATCTGGCAGCTTTGAATTTTGAAATTCTTTTTGTAGTTTCTTCTGATACTTCTGACAAAACTTCTTTTCGTTCAGGTATAGTTGGTAAAACAGGATGCACAGTGCCTGGGTGTGGTATTACAGGAGATAAAAGTTCTTTTTCTATTACAATTCCAGAAAAAGCCTCAAGTTTTCCTGTTAGGGGAAACAGTTTTTTCTGTTGATTTTCCTGCTCATCCAAAATGCCTTCGCTGGCATCAGTATAGGCAGCTTCATCATGACTGAGGCTCCTCATCATTCCTCGCCGGTCCTCAAGCTCAGCAGCACTGCTTTCACTAGTGTCACTGCATACACTATTTTCTCTGCTCCGAGACTTCAAAATTGATTTACAAGGGATGTATTCTCCATTCACAACATCAACAAAGACTCTATAAACATCAGCAGGAGTTCTGATATTAGGTAGTTCTGGAATAGAATGGCTATTGTTGCCATTACTATTCCTCCGTTTTCGTTTGGCTTCTTCTTTCTTTTCACTGAATTTTAAAGTAGTATTTTTTCCAGTATTTATTCGTACCCGCTTAGGTTCAACTGTATGAGAAAAATATATTGTTGGTATGGAATTATTTCCAATTCCTAAACCATCAACACTGCCACGGCCATCGTCGTCGTCGTCGTCGTCATCATCATCATCATCATCACTGTAAGAACTTGAACCATTCACTTGACCATTAAGTAACTTCGAATTTGTGATGTCTCTTTGAAAACTGCCCTGAGTAAGAGAGTCTGTTACTTTGTGTTTCATAGTCACATCTGTCTTTTGATCTTCCTTCTCCTCTTCAGAAGAGGTTATATCATCTCCATTTATAAACAAAGTATCAGATTTTCTATCGAGTTCACCCAAAAGATCTTCTTGTCTTTCTAATTCATCAAGTCGAGCCCACAGTTCCTTCTCACTGAGAAAACTGCCCTCAGATTTTGGATCATCTATGAAATCTGCTTCAAAAGCATCTGAAGTTTTTGGTTTTGAATGAGGTCTATGAGCAGTTCTGTGCTTTCCTTTAGTTTCAATGTCATTTTTAATATCTTCTCTTATATCAACAATATCACCTGCTGCATCACTCATTCTCTTTAAATCTTCTGTAAATTCAACTCTTGATTCAAAGTTCTTCATCACTTTTTTTAAATCATCCAATGCTTTCCGAACATGTTTTTTCCTATGTTCTACTAAACCTACAGCCTGCTTTGCCGAGCATTTGCAAAACCAATTGTCCCCAAGCAAAACTGTGACTTCATTGGTATTAACAAGCTGTCCTGGCATGAAGGCAAGAGAACCAAAAGGTACCATAATATCATAAGAGAGTTTATCAGGCAATGTGTTGAGTCTTTCTTGAAGAGCCTCATAGTCATGCTCTACCTTCATCCAGTGCTGGATCTTTTCTTGGCAGCCAGTGACCACCTTTTCCTGCTCCTCCCGGAGCCTCGCCACATGCTCCGAGCGGAGCGGCTGCATGGAGGAGGCGGCAGCGACGAGGCCGGGCCGAGGCCGGGCCTCCATGATCGTGCAGGGGACGGCTGGGCTCGGGCAGGACGCGGAGGGGTGGAATAGGTAGAGTATGAGACTCTTAATCTCAGGGTCGTGGGTTCGTGCCCTACGTTGGGCGCCAAATGTTAAGAGTTCAAATGTTGGAGTTTGTTTTTCTCAGGGCACAGCCGGTTTAGAGGCTTAGAGCCCTTCGGATGTCTCCAAATCCAAAGGTTCTGCCCTTTAGCCTCTGCCTCTGCTTTCTTCTGCCTCCAACAGAGATGGAAGATCTCTCTTATCTCCTTCTGGGGAGCCCAGCACCAACTTGCCGCGGAGAGAGGGCTTCTGGCGTAGCTCCACTGAAATCCCAAAAGTGTTCTCTGCAGCAGAGTCGTTTCTCTCGAGTCTAGCGCGATCAGCCAGCCAAGAGGAAAAAATGTATTCTGCCATAGATCCTTCATCGCTGGCTTTTTATCTGCCTCTTCTGAGAGAATGGGATTATGGGTTTTCTCCCATAGTGCTCTCTGGCCCAATGACTTTAAGGGAGGTGTGAACTCTCTTGAAGTTAGAAAGTGTACTTTGTGAAGCTAGCATACTTGTGGAGTCCAATGAGTAAAGGTGGGAACACAAGCCTTGTCTTGATTAGTTCTACTTAGTACCTTGTTTCAGGTTCTGGCCAAAACAACTTCTTGTAAGATTAGATCAACTCTAATTACTTAGCAGTTAGTAAGGATTCCAACACCAGTCAACCAAATCTTACAAAATTGTTGTAGTGAATGAGCTAATCATTGCTCTCAGAGGATCTTGTTTCTGGTGTTACTTCTGCATTGCACTCCTGGAATCTCCAATCCACTAAAATTCCTTCCCAGACATAGATCACACTCATTTGGAATATTTTCCAAAACCTAATGGGATAATAAGACCCAAATCTTGATCTTAGTCACTGCCTTTCACTTATGAGTTTGGACTAGGTGGCCACGAAATCCCTTCCTGCGCTATAATTTATTGCATCTGAGTCTTTGTGACATCAGTTCAATTAAACACAGATCCAAGCTGTTCTCACACCTCAGGATTGTCTTTCCCAATTTTGATTCTCCATGATGGTTGCCTTCCATAAGCGGACCCTCTTCTTTTTAGTATTCAACTGATTATTATCTATTAAGCTTTTCTCTCCTCCCCTCCCCTTCAAAACATGCCCACATTGCCTAATTCTTAAAAGGACTTCTTTGGACCCTACCATCTCCTCAAGCTATTGCCCTATGTTCCTCCCTTGTTTCTGGTTCCACTCTTAGAGCTACATTTATTCCCTTGACTTCCCTACTCTCAGCCTCTGCCTTGGCAGGCTGGCTTCTGTTCTCGTCATTGAACAGCCTCTCCAAAGTTATCAAAGATTCTCTTTCTCCTCCTTCCCTCCCTTTTCCCCTTCTTCTCTCCCTCCCTCCCCCCATAAGTTTTTTTTGGTGGTTTACTCAGTTTTTGGGTTCACATTTGAAGAAATGTTTACTTATTATACATGTAGACTTTTTACATAATATGATAATTTATGGCTACATATGTATATATATGTATATATATACATATCTACAATCATACAACAAATATATGACATAGTTGTAAATTTCCATATTATATAAAAAGAACTACTTGTACAATACAACCAACACATGTACTACGTACATGTACATTTATGTATATATATAAAACAAATATTATATATATATACATATACACATATATATCTTGTAAAATAGAGTCCTCTGGGAAGTCTGTGTATGGAGCCATGTTGTGGACCCCTAATGGAGGGGGCCAGAAATGTAATCTACCGGCAACGAGTTATTACCATATGTTTTATGTCAAGGAACCAGAAGCTGTCCAGTGTCTAGCACAGTGCTTGACACATATTAGATGATTAATAAATGTTCATCAATTGATTCTAGACGTTAGGACACCTGTAGTCCCTACTAAGTAGGCAGTACTCACAAATAAATAAACAAACACATGAGACATATACACATACCACATACATAAAAATACACATCTACATACATGCACACATACACACATGTATCGACACTTACATATATACACATCCTCCCCCTCCACATATATAGTACTGTTGTCCCTTTGCAGCCACTTAGTGATTATATAATACAAGTCATATCCAGCATCACTTTGCCAACAACAGGGTTTAACAAACAGAAGGAGCCACCTCACTATTCCCCATTTCTAATTTTAGGAGGAAACTCGATTGTGTTCGTGGGTTTTACTTTTCTGCTTTATATTGGTGTTGAATTACTAATCAGGTGAAAGAGTTGACCTACTTGAAAAGTTGCATATGAACACAATCTCTCAGTTACTGTCATGCTTTTTAGACAGTCCTGTGGCAGTATATTAAGACTTTTAAAATCGCAGCTCCTTCTAGATTACCCAAAGTGTATTCACACTGTCTTCCTCCTCAAAAGTCAAATTTAACTTCACAACATCTGAAGTGCTATTCTGCCTCAAGACACAGGGAACACTGTGGAAGATATCACCCTTCATTCCATAAACTCCCTTAATAACATGGTAGAAACTCGATGCCCTATCCTGATTTTTCATTATATTTCAGATCTACCACAGACAAGTCAATGGCCCAGGAAGTATATAGTCCTTGAGCTTGATTGTGTAAGCATTTTCAACTATTTCTTTATTAACCTCTTTCCAATGTTCTGACTCAACATCAGTTCCTAAGGATAAAGACGCTTCATAGAGACCCCACAACATTTACACCACTCCATATAGAAAAGCTAGAGTCTTCATGATCCCCAGGATGATCCATGATAACTTGAAGAGTGGACACCAAATCTCTTCCCCAACAGGTAATGAAAATGGACAGAATCCATTCTTCTGATAGCACAGTTTTGGGTATGGCCACTTTATTTCTCAGCCATGTATGTCAAAATATTCACTAGGTTAGAAAAAATGACAATTTACAATTAGTTCTGTATTTGACAATATCAGGAATAATGAATTTTAAAATGTTCACCTTGTGTTGGACCAAATTAAGATGACTTTCTTTCTCTAGCCGACATATCCCAGCCTGGAAAAAAACATCTTTGAGTTTGTAGTCACATTATAGTCTATCAGAGAAAACCTTTGGTGTTCTGAGGAAAAAGTTGCCACGTAACTCTCTCTTTTACTTTGTCTTCTATACATGGACAAAGGTTGATTCATCAGTCAAATTATTTAAGATAGTGATGGTACCATGCCATGCCAGCTGCACCAACTGATCATAATAGTGATCTTATTATTGGGAATCTAGTCTTCCTTTATGACATTCACAATCAGCTGATAGCTCCCAGCTTGGACCTGGAGAAAATGAGGTTCCTGATCAGTCTCTGAGGGACCCTGAGATTTGAGGTACCTGGACTCAAGTCTCAAAGATTTCTTAATTACTTAATCTCCTGGTGTTCCCTCCTCCCCCCAATCCAATCCTTCCTGTCACTGTATTGATATTATTGATCGCACTCTCTCTGCTCTGGATTGTCATGAGACCCCTCACCGTTGGTTCTTCTATCCGTGTGACTGTACCTTATCATTCTCCTTTGCTGGTTCATTATTCATACCCACTTTCCTGCAGGGCTCATTTTTAGGTCCTCCTCTCCTCCTATACTTTCTCTCTTGGTGACTTCCTCAGTTATCCTTAAGCTGTTGACTCTCAGATCTGTATCTCCAGTCCTAGTCTCTCCTCTGAGTTTTACTTCTACATGACCAGCTGCCTATTGGATATTCCCAGCTGAACGTCCTCGAGATATCTCAAAACCAAAGTGTCCAAAGTGAAAATCATTATCTTTTCTCTAAAACTACACTTCTGAATTCCCTTTTGAATTTCTGCCAAAGGTAACACCATTCTTCCATCTCCTGAATCTGCAATCTCCTCTCTCTCCTTAATTCCTCCCTCACTCTCTATGTCCAATCGTAGATCTTCAGTGGAGATCTCCACACCATCTGCATCTCACTCCTTCTTTGCTCAACCAGCTGCCATCTCAGACCTACTGTCTCACCTAACATCTTAGGACTCCTACGTAATTGACCTTCCTGTCTCAAATCTGTCACCACTCCAATCGAGCCTACAAACTGCTGGCACACTAACAATTACAACATAATCCAGCCATATCAATTCCCTACTCAGGAAATTCCCATAGTGTCTTATTACCTCTGGAATAAGAAATTAAATCTTCTGTTTGGCTTTTAAGAGCATTTCCAATCTGACTCAACCTGCCTTTTTCCAGTCACATTGAATATCATTCACTCTCCCACCACTTCCAATCCAGTCAAATCTTTTCATGGATATTTTCTCCAAATGACAACTAGATAGCTTAGTGAATTGGAAAGAAGAAAGCTCACCTTTATTAAGCACTTACTGTGTTCTAAGACCTATACTAAGTGCTTTATAAATCTTCTCATTTGATCTTCACAACCAGTCTGGAGGTAGGCAATTATTATTTCCATGTTATAATTAGGGAAACTAAGGCCAATCTGGGGGAGGGGGTAGAGGGAGAGAGGGGAAAAATCAGAACAGAAGTGAGTGCAAGGGATAATGTTTTTTAAAAAAAATACCCTGGCACGGGTTCTGTCAATAAAAAGTTATTAAAAAAAAAAAAAAAAGGAAACTAAGGCCAGCAGAGGATAAAGGACTTGTCCAGGTGATACAACTACTAAGTGTCTGAGACTGGATTTGAACTCGGGTCTTCCTGCCTCTAAGCCCAGATCTCTTATTCCTGTGTCACTCGGCAGCCTGGCCATGTTGTTGTTAGGGTGAGATGAGCAAGAGAGCCCAGGTGATGGTGACTGGTGGGACATAAGCAAGGGTCCCAAATGGGTGGCTACCTCATGCCTGAGTCCAGTAATTTCAGTAATGTGTGGGAGCAGCCAATTTGCCAGTTTCAAATATTGTCATGAATAACGTTGCCCAGAAAAAAATAAAGGCATGATAAGTGTGTGTATGTGTGTGTGTGTGTGTTAGTGGGAGGGGGATGGGAGGGGGATACACCCCCACTCTAATAGACTAGCTTGCTAATAGCAACAAGTAGTTTTGATGACCACTTTTCTACCCCCTCCCTGCCTCACCTCCAGCTCTCCAGCTCCCATGCAGGAGCCCTCCTCTCCCGACTGGGAGGGTTCTTCCCTAGCCCAGCCAGCCCAGCTTCCTGCTGCTTTCTGCCATCTTCATTCCACACTGTGGTCCTCGCTTTTCCCCAATGGCTCCAGGAATGCTCTCAAATACACCCTTCCCTTTCCCACCTTCCCTGTCACTGTCCAGGGTACCAACCTCCTTCCAGTCATCCAGGCCAGAGACCTCGCTCTTAGTCTTTCCTTCCCACCACTGGCCAAGACCTGTCTATGTCACTCTTGTTTCGACCTTCCCAGCATCCCTATCCCCTTCTCTCTCCTGAGCCGGCCAGTCCCCAATGCAAACTCTCTCCCCTTCTGCTTGGACGATCCCCTACCCGCTGGTTGGTTTTGCTGCCTCAAGTCTCTCCCCACTCCAGTCCCCTTTCCTTCCTGCTGCCAAAGTGAACTTAAAGCTCAGCTATGAGTGTCACTTCTGTATTGAATAAACTCGTGGTTCCCCACAACATCCAGGATTAAATATAAAAATCTCACTCGGCTTTTAAAGCCCCCTAAATCCTCCTTTTCTTCTCTCCTATCTTTTCCCACCTTTCTCCTCCACTGCCATCAGTGACATTCCAGGCTGTCCCCACGCTAGAACTCCCTCCTCCCGCAGCTTGGCATCCCCTCCCATGCCCCATCTTCCGGGAAAGCTTCCTCAGTGCCCTTCAGTGCTTGTTCCTGTTGATCATTTCCACTTGCTCTTGCACACATCCTGTTTATACAAGGTTGTTTGCCTGCTGTTTTCCCTTCAGACCAAGAGCTCCTCGAGGGCAGGAACTGTTCTGCCCTTTCTTTATAGGCCCAGCACTTGGCCCAGTGCCTGGCACACAGTAAGTGCTTAATAAATGTTCATGCTTAATAGTGCTCGTTGCCTGGACGGGAGTGCTCTTTGGATTCTGCTCGGCTTCCTTTACGCGGCACCTGGCTGTAACAAAGCCTTTTCCTACCAGGTACAGAAAAGTTTGAGAGTAAAATCATTTCCCTAAAGACAAGTCTGTTCTAACGATCCCAAAGGAACGTTCAAGGCTTCTCTCAGGAGGCGGTGTCTAGGGCCACCGAGGAGCATCAGGTCACAAACTTGGACAAACCAGGGTGCATGCTCCAGGGCGTGGGATGCAGAGAACGCGGCCATGGCCAAGGACCCGGGGCAGGGGACCCGAAGCGCAGGATGCACTGAACAGGGTGCAGAGAACGGAGGCACGGCCAAGGACCCGGGGCGCGGGGCCCACGGTGAAGGGTGCACGGAGCAGCGTGCAGAGAACGGGGGCACGGCCAAGGACCCGGGGCGCGGGACCAGGGTGGAGGGTGCACGGAGCAGCGTGCAGAGAACGGGGGCACGGCCAAGGACCCGGGGCGCGGGGCCCACGGCGCAGGGTGCACTGAACAGGGTGCAGAGAACGGGGGCACGGCCAAGGACCCGGGGCGCGGGACCAGGGTGGAGGGTGCATGACCCAGGATGGAGGGTGCACCGCGCGCGGCGCAGGGGCGAAGTGCAGGGCCAAGGGCCCAGCCAGCTTTTCGCAGCCCCGCGTGCACAGGGGCACTTTCTGCTTTGCCAGTCTAGGATGGCAGGCCAGCTCCAACCAAGATGGAGTTCCTGAGGGTCAGAGGGAGGTACGCTCCATTTCAGGCCCAATCCCGAGGCCTCAGGGGCGGGGCGGCTGGGCCTGGGAGGGCCCAGAGCCCGGAGCCCAGAGAGTGCCAGCCCACGGAGGCCCCCCTTCTTCCTCTCTTCCCCTTCCCACGCGGCCCCGCCTCGGCAAGCTCAGCCCTGGACTCCTCCTCCAGGAAGCCTTCGGGCCTGAGATCGCAGGCTCGCAGCCTTCAGTGAACCAAGGGCTGGCGGAGCGGCCCCGGCGGACCGAGCGTGGACCTCGGCCTTTGCTTCGGCCTCAGGCTCCGCCCCGCCTCTGCTGCCCTTTCCTGCTGCCTCCTCCTCCCGTGGGACCTCCCGGTGAGTGAAGCTGGCTCCCCGATGGGACCCAGGAGTCTGCTCTTCAGCCGGGCTCCGGTCCCCACTCTTCCCCAGGCAGCCACTCGCGATACTGTCTTCTCTTTCTGGACCTTCTCCCCACGCGCCCTGCCTCTAGCTTCCCCCCCAATCCCCCATTCCTGTCTTCAGCCCATTCCTCCCACCCCCCACGTACCCCTTCTGATCCCGCCTCCGGCCTCCTCCCTCCGACCCTCTCTTTGCCCCCTGTCCCTCCAGGCGCCCCGCCTCCAAACTCCTCCCCTCCATTCCGTCCTCTGCCCCTTCATCCCTCTGGGCGCTCCGCCTCCAGCCTCCTCCCCTCTACCCCGCCCTCTGCCCGCCCCCCTTCCTCCGCCCCCAGAGTCCTCCCCTTCCCGCCTCCCGAGCCGCCGGCCTCAGGGCTCCCTGGCACCCCGCCTTCCCCTCTTGGGCCTGCCCCCCGCCCCGCCCCCCGGCCCCGCCTTCCCCTGTTAGAGCGGGAGCAGAAGGCCTTTCCCCTCTCCGGGTTTACCTTCCATGCCCCAGGCTCTTGCCAGCCCAGTCCCCCTAAGTCCCGGAGGCCGCCTAAAGCTACACTCAGAGTAGCCTTCCTTTCAGCCCTCCGCCCGCACCCCCAGCCAGCCTCGGAGCCCTCCCTAGGCATTCCCCTATAGCCCACCCCCCACCCCTTCGGCTGGGTCCCGTTTGGATCCAGATGTCCCCTCCCCACTCCCGGAGCCAGATCCTGCCTGCAGATCTTTGCAGGTTCGGGACCCTGGGCTGCCCCTCCGGAGCCGTCCCTGCCGGTGCTCCCTGGGCAGCCACAGTGTCCCGCGCAGCCTGGCTCCCGCTCGCTCAGTAGTGGCCGAGTCTTTGACCCCGTGGATCCCAGTGCCCATTTCCCGGCAGAGATCGGGGGAAGTTGGCCATTTCCTTCCCCAGTGAACTGAGGCAAAGATGAAGTGAATCCCCAGGGTCACCCGCTAGTGCGTGTCTGAGGCTGGATTTGGGTTTGGAGTGGAGAGCGCTCTAGCCACTGAGCCATTTCTCTACCCCTGCCTCCCAGCTCCGTTATCTCTTCAGCCCTCACTCCCCTGCACTCAGACTTCCTTTCTCTCCCAGCATCCCCTTCACCTCGGATCCTATTCCAACCCTGGATTCTCTGCCCCATACTCAAACCTCTTGGCTTCCCCACCACTTCCCTCAGGCCACTTAGAAATCTAGCCCCAGGTTCCCCTTGGCCATTTCCCGACCTGCCAGTGCCAGGGCCCTCCCCACCACCAACCTTCCCTAGCGTCCCTCCCTCCTGGAGCAAAAAGTCGGCTGTTTAGCATTCTTAGCTTGGGGTGAATTTAAGATAATCTTTTAATAACAATACTTGAAAATGACTGGTTTTCTTTCTCATTATTTTCTTTTATGCATTTAAGAACATCATCTGAATAGGGGTACACAGTCCAATGAACCCCCAGATTCTCATAAGAGCCTCAAAAGTTTCTTATAGGAATTCAAACTTGGCTTTAGATGCTCTATATGCTAGGGGGGTGGGGAAGGGGGTGGAGATGAAAGGAGATAGGGAAGGGAGAGAATATGGATAGAAAGATCTGATTCTGAATTCAGTGATGTGCTTGCTTCTTTCATCCCATCTGGGACACTAAAACCTTCCTGCTATTTGGATATCCATAGGAAAAAAAAAAACGAGGAGGAAGGGATAGAGGAGCAAGAAGGGATGTCAAAAATGGTTTCTGTCCCAACCTTCCATGTTCCCAACCCTGACCTTTTTTTCCCACCCTCTTTTGCCTTAAGCCTCTCCCCCAGAACAAGATCTGGGGCTCTTATTGTTCTTGGGACCTCCCTCTCTGTAGGTGCTTTTGGAGATGGCCGGCCTCTGGTCCGGGAGAGCAAGGGTAAGGGCCTTTCTCTTCAGGGATCCTTTTTTATCCCTAGCTCAGCCTGTGGAAGATCGAGGACTGGCCCAAGAGGGGAGTATGGAGCTAGAGGGAATGGTCCCTGGAACTCAGAGAACGCTGTCCCTGGTAAGTGCAATCAGTCTACAGATTTGACAAACATCAGCAAATATGAAATAGAAAGAAAAGAATAGCAGAACGAGATTCAAAATGATGCCATTATTTATGGATCGCTTTTTTTTTTTTAAACAAATCAATTTAATACAGTAATAACTAGCTTCTGGATCCTGGTTAAGTCACTTAATCTCAGCCTAAATTTCTTCATTTTTCAAATGGGCATAATGCTAGCACCTGTCTTGCTACGTTATTATGAAGATAAAGGGAAGGGAAGCATTTCTTAAATACCTACTATGTGGCGTTTGTCTCATTTGAAATAAGTAAAAAAATTAAAAAATAAACAATATTTATAAAGTGCTTTGCAAATCTTAAAAGCTATACAAACAGCTCAATATTATGAGTCGTTTTCCTCTTCTCCCAACTAAGAGCTGCTGTGAATAGTTCAGTCCCCATGGGTCCCTTCCCTCTGCTTTGATCATTTCCTATACACAGACACTTATTCAGCTCCTATCAGGTTTGATTGTTTCAGAATCACAGCATCTCAGTGGTGATGGAGACCTTAGCAGTTATCTGTAATCCATGACTGAATGAGAATGCCGTCTGCCACACAGCCCACACACCCAAAATATCCACTGAGGGGAGCCCCATCCTTCCTGAAGTAGCTCATTCTACCTTTCGACTACTCTGTTAAGTAGGAATCTTTTCCTTCAACTGAGTCTAAATTTGCGTCTTTACATCTCCTCCCTATCCTCCCGATTCTGTCTCTGCCAGAGAGAACAGGTCCAAACTATCCTTTCTGTGCTTGAGATACTCAGATTCAGCCACTATTCATGTCCCACAAAAATCTTTTCTTCGGATAAAAGCTCCAGACGTCCAGCAATTCTCAAAGACCCCAATCTCATGGCCCTTTACCATCCTGCTCACCCGCTGGCTTTCCTTAAAGATAGAACCCTGAACAAGACTTCAGACCATGGAGACAAACAGAGGGTCTCTTGTGTCTTTGACACTGGGCCTCTCATAGTGAGACCTAGGATGGCATTGGGTTTTGGGCACCGTACCACATAGTTGACTTGGATTGAGCTAGGAATCCACTCAGACCCTCAGATCTGTATCAGTTGAGCTGCTGTCTAATTAGGCTTTTCTCTTACTTTTTTTTGAACCCAACTGTTCCATTCTATTTTTATCACTCTTAAATTTGATTACAATTAATCAATAAGGACTCAATCAGCATGTACTGTGCACCAATCATTGGGGATACAAATATAATAGTAAAACTATATAGGATACCAAGGAGTTTATATACTATCAAAAGGACTGCATGTACTCACATGTAAGCACATAGGGGATAGATCTCCTATTTGTCCCCCAGGGAAAACATCGTGATTGGGGGGAGAGGTGCCAATATCTTGGCGTGTAATGGAATATCACTGTGCTGTAGGAAACAGGGAATATGATAAATATAGAGAAGCATGGAAGGACTTGTATAACGGATGCAATGTAAAGTAAGGAGATCTTTATTAAATTACATTCATGTTCTATTCCCTAATTAACAAGCAGCTGCCTTGTTTCTGTTATTTGCTACTACTAAATTTGCGGTGGAAATATTGGGGCACATACGGGCTTTACTTTTTGAAGCTGACGTCCTTGCCTAGCAGGAAAAGCTCTGGTTCCGCCAGAATAAAGATCGATCACTACAATAATGTAAATGGAAAGAATAACCACTCCTAAACGATTAAACTGTTTCTCTTTAAAAAAAAATAACAAACTTTATTAAAAGGATGATTTTCTAGCATGGGATGGGTAGTGACACCGAGAGAAATCAAGGCAATATTAAATGAAAGGTACTAATAAAATTTTATTTTTTTAATATAATTCTCTTCATATTTCTATCGATAAGAGCCAGAATCTTTCTTGGGGAGCAAAGCATGTTGTACTTTTTTGTTGTCTCCTTCATTAACCACAAGGAATTCTTTTTCGCAGGATACATTTTTCTTTCTAGATTCTCACAAACTATTCATAGAATTTTCTTTATAAAGTTTCTTTATAAAAATATCACTTAGCATAGTTTTGATGAGAAAGGAGGTTCATATCGCCTTGTCTTCCCTTATCTCCTCTGCAGATCCTCACAAAACCTTAATAATGACATATAACAGATGTCTTCTATCTCCATATCTTCACAATAAGGCACTTCTCAACCGCCTTTCAAATGCCAACTCAAAGTGTTCTTCCCAATATTCCATTTAGTTCTTAAATTATGGTTTCAAATATTGATTTATGAGCATGGCGACCTTTGAACTGGTCTGTTGTCTTCTTTAAACATGATTTTTCTCCTCTGTATATTGAAGATGCTGAACTAGGTGATCTCTAAAGTCTTTTCAGATTTAATTCCCATGGCCTTTGTTATTTTAGAAATCCGTGACCTTCAAGGATGTGGCTGTGGACTTCAGCCAGGAGGAGTGGTGCCTTCTTGATTCTTCTCAGAAGGAACTGTACAAGGAAGTCATGCTGGAGATCTTTCAGAGCCTACTCTCCTTAGGTGAGAACAGTTTACCCTCTGACTCCACTTAGGCCCCAACCATTTGGAATCTACCATTGTAGGAAACACCTTTGTTCTCTCCTCCCCTGTTCTGCATAGAATATGAAGCATTTATCTATCAGTAGAAACCAGAGGATCTTCAGTCCTTTCTCTCCAAGAGTTGGGGTCCCTGATATTCCCTGTTCTTATGTAAAAGTCTTTGAATTACCTAATAGGAATCTGGGAATTTGATTTGTTTTTTTTGAGACTGTCTCTTAATGTTCCTGGAGAGTTGATGTCAAAGATGAAATCAGAACTGAAGAACCTCAGACTCAGAAATGATCTGAGAGATCATCAAGTCTCTGATTTCCTACACTTCCTCTGCCTCCTCCCTGATTAATAGTCAAACAATTTTTGCTTGAAAACCTCCTCTGAAGGGAACTCCCCAACTCTTGAGGCAACTCCTTTCTTTTGGGATGCTTCCTCACTGGGATGTCCTTCCCCGCATGGGACCCACATTTGTAATCTTTTGCTTCTAGTCCTGCCCTCAGAGGCCTAGCAGAAAAAAATGTCTGTCTTTACTCTTTTAATTATATTAAATTTCATTGAAGATGTTAGAATCATGGACGTTTCTTTTAGAAGGGGACTGGGCAAAGAACAAGTTTTCTGATTCCAAATGGGTTTAATGAACATCCCCCACCTCCTCTCCTGTAGCTCCCAACAGCATATCTAAAGGGCTCTTGACATACCCTTCCCTGAATATCCCCTTTCCCTGAAGAACACTGCATTCTGAGGTTCTCTGTGTGCTCAGGCCTCCTTTATTTACCATGAGCAGGGCTTCCAGTTCCCAAAGCCGATCTGATCTCCCGGGTGGACCAAGCAGAAATACCGTGGATCCTGAAGGAAGAAGATACAAAGAGCTCTGGTCTAGGTGAGTGAATGAATGGGTTCTGGGCTTGGGAAGTCTTCTTCTGGAGATATCAAGTACACTTGGAAATACAGGATAAACCACGTTCCTCAAATTCCCCCATGTCAATTGAAAAGGGCTGAGACTTTCTTTCTTTCTTTCTTTTTTTTTTAATAACTTTTTATTGACAGAACCCATGCCAGGGTAATTTTTTACAGCATTATCCCTTGCATTCACTTCTGTTCTGATTTTTCCCCTCCCTCCCTCCATCCCCTCCCCCAGATGGCAAGCAGTCCTTTACATGTTGAATAGGTTACAGTATATTCTAGTATATGTGTGCAGAACCAAACAGTTCTCTTGTTGCACAGGGAGAATTGGATTCAGAAGGTAGAAATAACTTGGGAAGAAAAACAAAAATGCAAGCAGTTTATATTCATTTCCCAGTGTTCTTTCTTTGGGTGTAGCTGCTTCTGTCCATCCTTGATCAATTGAAACAGAATCAGCTCTCTTATCTTCCATCAGAATACATCCTCAAACAGTATCATTGTTGAGGTATATAATGATCTCCTGGTTCTGCTCATTTCACTTAGCATCAGTTCATGTAAGTCTCACCAGTCCTCTCTGTATTCATCCCACTGGTCATTCCTTACAGAACAATAATATTCCATGGGCTGAGACTTTCTATATAGAACATTGTTATAAAACCCTTTTCATCAACATGAGTTATTTTCTTCATTTCTCTTGTGGGATCTTTGCATCCTTGGAAAAAAGAATGATTCTATGTATGACATAAAGCTTCCCCCCCAATATTCAGGGGTCTCTTTTGTCCCAGAAGTCATTCTTCTGAGTCACTTTCCCTCACTTGTCATTGAGTCAGCAGTATTTCACTCCCTAATAGGTTAAAGAAATTTCCCAAGCCTGAAGAGGGGCTTGAAATAGGGGAATTGTTTTCTATTGTCCAGGATGTTCAAATTACCTTAGCAGGATGAGATCTAGCATCATATGAGAAGACAAAATTCAGAGTTTTTGGTTTCAAGTCCAACAGAAAGATCTCATGGCCCTCATGCAGAGGCATTGCATATTCTTTAATGCCATTTAATAAAATAAAATCCTATCCATTTCTGATATGGAACTGTATGACAATGCAAGGAATTTTGATAGTAAGAGAGTTGCTTTTGTGGGAGTTCAGTAGTAGAGACCACTGAAGAGGGAGAGATGTGGCCCCTATGAAAGTAGTTTGCAATCTCTAGGGGTTGCTTCCCAGGCTGATGGCTGTATATCACTGGCAATTACTTGAGGGAAATTGTCTCAAGTAATAGAATAAGGATAGAATAAGGCAGATATTCTGAGTAAGATCCATTTATTGACAATGATGGGTATTTTTAAAAATAAAGCCAGTCTATTGATCCCTAGGAGTCTTGGTAGCTGTGGAACATTACTATTGGCTATATTAAGAAAAGTGGACTGACATTCAAGTAAGACTAACCACACTCCTCTCTGACAATTATTTTCTGAAATCCATTTGCATGCTCTAATCTTTGCTTGGGGATCAAACTACCAGACTTGCTGTCTCCTTAGAAGGGATCAAGGCTTCCTTAATTTCTCAAGGACTGGCAAGAATAGATACCATTCGTTTGAGTATGGTACCATGTTAACTTGTGAGACTTAAAGATAATAAATCAGTGTCCAGGAGCTGAAGGTATAGTAGATAACTTTTCTTTGTATAATTTTGAACCAATTAAGAAGGAAAGATAAATGCTTCTACTCAAGGACATGAAAAGAGGCTTTAGACAGATGCAGATACCAATTATAAAATTAATACAGCATAGAATCTGTCCCACAGAAAACACAGAAAAGCAGAAAGATAAAATACATCCATTACTGACTGATACAAAATAAAAATTATAATTAATAAACTTTTGGGGAAAAAATGACCATGCTCAAGTAGAGAGAGCTAATTCCTGTCTGTAGCAAGAGCTCTGGACCAGCCATTACAGAATTGGAGTTGGAACACCTCCCTTATTAACAGTGTGGCTTTTATCCTGAGCTGTAAAGTATAAAGAATATCTGTCCTGCTAGTGTCAGGAAGATGTCGGGAAGATGTAGTGTGAAATCATGAGAACCTCTTTGTAAAGAAAATCCTTCTACAAATTCAAGCTAATAGTATTTTGTTCTTTCTTGATTGTTCCATTTCAAATTTGAAGATTCTGATTCTTGATCCACTGAATGAATAAAGAACCATTCATTACCAGAATTGTACTGAGGATCCAGGTAGAAAAAGTCAGATGGTCCCTATTCTCTCTCTCTCTCTTTTTTTTTTTTTTTTTTTTACTTTTTAATGAAGAGATTTATTGACAATTAATCTATACATCTTCCCCATTTCTGAAAGATTAAAGTACAGATAAAGTACAGATAAAGATATGGTTCTTAAAATTAAATAACAAGGATTTTGGCACTACTCTTGGTAATCTTAAGTTCATTCTTTTTTTTAAAAAAATTTTTTAATAACTTTTTATTGATAGAACGCATGCCAGGGTAATTTTTTTACAGCATTATCCCTTGCATTCACTTCTGTTCCGATTTTTCCCCTCTCTCCCTCCACCCCTTCCCCCAGATGGCAAGCAGTCCTTTACATGTTGAATGGGTTGCAGTATATCCTAGATACAATATATGTGTGCAGAACCGAACAGTTTTCTTGTTGCACAGGGAGAATTGAATTCAGAAGGTATAAATAACCCGGGAAGAAAAACAAAAATGCAAGCAGTTTATATTTATGTCCCAATGTTCTTTCTCTGCGTAGATGGTCCCTATTCTCGAGGAACTCATGCTCTATTAGCTTCATTGTAGTTACAAAGGCCCTGAAATCTTAAACCCAGGTAAAGGGCAATGTAGTGGATACTTTGGTAGCGTCACTAATAGGTCAGAAAGCAGTTCTGGGTAATTTGTAGGGCAGAGGTCTGGGGGACTTTAGAAGGCAATGGCAAAGCAGATGATCAGACTTCATGGCCCTCCACCTTTTAGGAATAGAGTTTAGTTACTCCTGTCTTATTGAAGCCAGGTTAGCAGTCAAGAAGTTCTGATGGTTTCCAGGTGGCCAAGGGAAGGGATAGGGTTAGAGGAGAGAACTCGGTAGTAGGACCATGACTGGCTAGCTTAGATGTGCTCTAGGCATTCAAGGTAGACCAGGAGGGAGGAGGGTAAGGAGAAAGTGACTGAAGTGACATTAACTGTAAACTACTTTTCTTTCTGCCATTAAAAGTAAAGCTATGTATTTTTCTCTTTTTGTTCCTTCAGATGGGGAGACCAAGCCAAAAATCAAGGAAACTACAGAAAAGCTGAGCATTGCCTGTGATTTAAAATTAAGAGAGATTTGGGATTCAGATGTCAGGTTAGGGAAGAAGCAAGGCAACTGGGAAAGTGATTCAAAACAATTAAAAATGATCCTCAGGAAAACTAATGAAGGAAAAGGTGATGAACATAATAAATTGGAAAGAAATTCTAATCAGAGGTCAAAGATTCATCCTCAATGCACTGAAAGTAGGAGGAGCTCATGGCAATATTCAGACCCGTATGAATGTAAGGAAATCACCTCAGGGAATGGATATTCCAAATATAGTAGATATGGGGAGTGCTTTGATGAGGAGATAGATCTTATTCAGCATCATGGAGTGAAAGGTTTTCAAGGTGATCACTGTGAGACATCCTTGAGTTTGAGTCCAGATTTTATTAGTCATCAGAAGAGTAATACTGGAGAAATGCCTTATAATTACAATGAACACAATATAACCTATAACTCATCTCTTAGTCTACATCAGAAAGTTCCTCCGGGAAAGAAATCTTATGAATGTAATCACTGTGGAAAGACTTTTTTTCGGAATACAGATCTTAGTCAACATCAGAAAATTCACAGTGTAGAAAAGGCTTATAAATGTAATGAATGTGGGAAGGCTTTTAGCCAGAGTAGAGACCTTCATAGACATCAGAGGATTCATACTGGAGAAAAGCCCTATAGATGTAATGAATGTGGGAAGGCCTTTAGTTATAGCTCATCCCTTATTGCACATCAGAGAATTCATTCTGGAGAAAAACCTTATGAATGCAATCAGTGTGGAAAGGCTTTTAGAAACCACTCCAACCTTGCTGTCCATCAGAGAATTCATACTGGCGAGAAGCCGTATAAATGTAATGAATGTGGAAAGGCTTTTAGCCAGAGCAGAGACCTTCTTCGACATCAGAACATTCACACTGGAGAGAAACCCTATAAATGTAACGAATGCGAGAAGGCCTTCAGCCAGAGCAGAGACCTTCTTCGACATCAGAACATTCATACTAGAGGGAAACCTTATAAATGTAATGAATGTGAGAAGTCCTTCAGCCAGAGTACTTCCCTTCTTACCCATCAGAGTATCCATGCTGGTGAGAGGCCCTACAAATGTAATGAATGTGGGAAAGCCTTCAGCCGAAGCTCGAATCTTAGAGTACATCAGCGAATCCACACTGGAGAGAAGCCTTATGAATGCAGTGAATGTGGGAAGGCCTTTATCCTAAAATCATCTCTTATTTTGCACCAGAAGGTTCATACTGGAGAGAAAACTTCTAAATATAATCAACGTGGAAAGGCTTTTAGACAGAATTTTCACTTTGCTGCACATCAGAGAATTCATACTGGTGAGAAGCCCTATAAATGTAATGGATGAAGGAAGGCCTTCCTCTGCAGTTCACACCTTACTAGCAATGATGGAAGTTGTATTGGAATGAATCTAATTGATGTGGGAAGGAAGGCCTTTAGCTGGAGCACAAGCCTTCTAGGATATTGGAAAATTCATACCATAGGTAAAGCCATAGAAATGCAATTAATTTTTTCTGTGAATGCCTTATGTCTGTCATTTCTTATTGCCCAATAATACTCTAGAACATTGATAGACTATACTTTTTCTCTCATTCTCCAATGATTAGTATTCTCAGTTCTTAGCTACCCAAGAGAAGTGCTGCTGTGAATATTTTAATGTATAGTGGACTTTTCCATCTGTCATTGACTTTTGGGGGATATAAGTCTAGTAGTAGAATTGGCTGACCAAAGGGTATAGAGAGTTGTGAGTTTTCTTGTATCATCCATTTGTACATTAAATAAAAAATATTTCAAGTTTTGTTGGCTTGAATTTTGGAAACACCAGCAAATAAAACACTTTCCGTACACAGAGAGGTGTGTACTCAAGATGGTAGTTACAGGCTGCCTCTTTTATTTATTTATTTTTTTTACAGCATATTATTGTTTCGTATGTTGGTTGATCTTGGTTCCCCTTGGAATCCTTTTTTGTGCACTAACCCCCTTTCCCGAAACCACATCATTATCATTTATAACTCTGAAAAAAATTGAATCAATATCATCAAAGCTCTTTCCTCAATCATCCCACCACAAGAAGAAATTCTCCATGAGCCACAGTTTTAGACAAACCTCCTGTTCTCTTCAGAGTTTTATTTTCATGATAAATGGGATAGCACAGAAATCCATTTTCAGCTTGTTGTGATATAAGATATAAGATGTGTCTTATCCTAATCATATTACATTATTTTTCAGTCTCAGATAAAGGATCTAACGCCTCCAGTGTTGTTTCTACTTGTCACTCATGTAGCTCGATGATATTTGAATTGTTTCTTTTTTTTTACTTGAATCTTCTTGTACAAAATGACTAATATGGAAATGTTTTACATAATTGCACATGTATAATCTATATTTTGATTTTGGGCTGCTTGCAATACTTTCTCCTTGATCTATTTATATTCTTAGGAAAGAGCTCTTGGTTTTGTCTATTTGTTTTTGCTTGCTTCGTCTGTTACCTGAATTCCATGTCAGTTGACGCAGAGCAAAGTAAGTAAAAATCCTCAAACGTTATTCAGTGATGATCACAGTGTAAAATGGAAATCGCTAAAAGCACCTAGAAGTCTGAGAGACTGAGATATCAGTGAAGATCTCATAAGAAATGGGGGAAAGTATCTCCTTCCTTCCAGAAGGGATATAGAGAGTTAACAAGACAGAGTATAGTTGACTTCACAAACAGAGAAACAGTTTTGGAGGTTTTTGCTAAATTGTTTTTGTTGCATGAGGGAAGGGAAAGAATAAATACTGAAGTGCCTACCACTTTCCAAGCACTGTACAGATATCCCATTTGATCCTTCAATAACCTTGGGCAATAAGCACTATTCTTATTCCTATTTTATAGTTGAGGAACAGAGGCAAACAGAGGCAAAGTACTTAGTTTTGCCTTTTGATGTATCATATTCCAAGCCTTCTGTTTCTTTAATATGTAATCTTGACTGTGGCTTCATAATATTTGAATTGTTTCTTTCATCTAGGCAGTATTTTAGGTCATATTTCAACTCAGAACTTGCCGACTTTAAGTCCAACATTATCATTTGCCACCTTGTTTTATTTCAATTGTTTCCTCCTCATGATCCCATTTTGAGATTTTCTTGGCTTATACATTGATTTGTGATTTCTTTCTCCAACGATCAAGGCAAATAGAGTTAAGTGACTTGCTTAGGGTCTCTGTTTGAGATCAGATTGCAACTAAGGAAGATGAGTCTTCCTGGCATCAGGCTGGGCACTCTATTCACTATATCACTCAGCTATTGCCTAGTTGCCTAGAATTGTATTTGCAAAGAGGCAGGGTTTCTTTGTCCCAAAACTGACTCATATAAGACCAAAATACAACAGTAAAACCTTGAAAAAAAATAAATATGAGGAGAGAAAGGCATGATTATCTGGAAGCATCAAGCTGAAATGGGTAAGTCTGGAGGGAAACTTGGATTTCTGAGAGATGGCAGCAAACGGGAGTGCCTTCCTTATTAAGTCCAAGTGAATTAAGGCAGAACTGATCTGGCCTTGAGAGCCACAGTAGCCCCAGACCCAACCAAGCTCCTAACATAAGAGTTTACTTTGATTTAGGGGTAATAGGAAGCCATTAAACTTTGCATCGGGGAGTGATATGTTCTGAGTTGTTCTCAGGAAAATTCATATGGGAGTTGTAGGGAGGATGGTTTGGAGTGGGGAGAGACTTAAGAATTAGATTTTAAAAATAATTCACATGAGAGGTAATGACCTCAAAAAGCCTCCTCTGGAAATAAGAGAATAAGAAAAGCCACCATCTATGTCAGTTAAAACAAGATAAACATCCTATCATATTGAATTAATTAATGAACCAACTAATAAGTTATTGTCTCAGATAAAAGATCTAACACCTTCAGGGTTGGTTCTACTTGTCACTCATGTAGCTCCATGATATTTGAATTGTTTCTTTTTTTTTTTTAACTTGAATCTTCTTGTACAAAATGACTAATATGGAAATGTTTTACATAATTGCACATGTATAACCTGTATTTTGATTTTTTGGCTGCTTGCAATACTTTCTCCTTGATCTGTGAATTCTGGTATTTAGCTATAATGTTCCTAGGATCACAAATGAAAATACCCAGGAGTATCATAGTACAAATAAAAGGGAAAAAAATGAAAGAAAGTGAAAAATAGCAAGCTCCAGTCTGTATTTAAACAGTATCAGTTTTTTCCCTCTGGAGGAATCCAGAATTCACAAGTCAGGAAAAAAGTATTATAAGCAGCCAAAAAAAGAAACAATTCAAATATCATGAAGCCACAGTCAAGATTACATATTAAAGAAACGGAAGGCTTAAAATATGATACATCAAAAGGCAAAGGAATTAGGATTACAGCCAAGAATAACCCACCCATAAAAACTGAATATAATCTTTTGGAAGTGAGGGAAATGGATATTTAATGAAATCCAGGGCTTTCAAGCATTTCTAATTAAAAGATCAGTGCTGAATACAAAATTTGACCTCTAAATACAACACTTGAGAGAAACATAAAAAGATAAAAAAAAGAAACAAGAAAAAGAAAAGAGAAATTCAATAAGGTTAAACTATTCATATTTCCATATGGCAAGATGATATTTGAACACAACAACCTTATTGCTATAAGAGCAATTAGAAGCAAAATATGTAGACAGAGCATGTGAAAGTAAGATGATTTTGATGGCATGATACCCCCCAAAACAAAATAAATGGCTGAGAAAGAAAATTACATGGGGAAAAGGTAGGGGAAGAAGATTGAATAGGGCAAATTATCACACATAAAAGAGGCATGAAAGAACTATTATAATAGAGATGAAAATGGCAAGGACAGTAGGTAAAGCTTAAATCTTGCTGAAGAGTCCAGAATTCCCTGAAAAGCTCCATGATGATTATATAAGAAGTTTAATAATCATATGGGATTCACAGTAGGGGCAGGCTGGGGCAGCTGCCAGATGATTCATTGGGCAGGATCTACACAAAGACCCACCCCTCAATGGTAATTACAGAAAAAATAGTCTAATGGTAATTACAGAAATCAAACAAAGGGAGGAGGAGCTATAGAGCATCCTTATATACATTAGTGAGTTTTTGATTTGCTACTAGATGCTGGGCTTGATTTCCCAGCTTCAGACATCTAGTCAGTTCAGGTGATGAGATGTTCAGACACTCATGGCTGTGTGCTGCTTAGTTTAAGAAAGTTCACACACACACACAAGATTATTTGCTTGACACTGTGCCCTTGTTATGGCTTTCATTCCCACTTGTTAAAGCTTTTACCAATCGGGACCCCACATCTAACTCCTGAAAGCCATCCATACAGGCTTTCCAAGTATCATCTGTGGAGTCCCTGGGGTTTTTTGTTCAGGTACAGTCAAAAGCAATATCAATTTGTAGGCATAAGACACATAAATAAAATAAGTAGGAAAACAACAGGAATAATAAGAAATTTACCACAGTTGTTATAATTGTCTTCCAGTCCACTACTAATAGCATTTGGTGATTGGTGGAAGAGTTGAATATCTGAACTCAACTCAGTACATGCCAGGTGCGTTTCTGAATTAGGTAGAAATAAATATGGCTTGAGCAATTTTATAACATATTGGAGGTGGTAGAAAATAAAATCAATTACAAAATGGAATTAAAACCTTTTGAATTTCTCAATTTCCTTATTTTGTCAATGGGAGATGTCATAATTTTTTCCGACAAGTTAATTTAAGAACAATGAGTTTGACCAATCACAGCACAAATCATAACAAGAATATCTAAAGCTATGGGTTCATTTTAGAGTTATTTATTATTAACTTAATATTCAGATCGAGTTAAAACAAACAAACAAACAAACAAAGAATCACAGTTGACAATTAATCCTGCAGTAACAATTCCATCTCATATCCAGACTCATGAATAGCCAAGTGGGAAACATTTCTGTTCAAAAGGAACACAATGAGGAAACTGAAACTAGATGATTTCCACCTTAAGCCAGGCCAGTGTTGTCCTCTTGATTTTCTCCCAGATGAACTCCTCTACCTGTAACAGCTCAGAATATCATTTCCTCTGAGTAGTTTGTGGCATTTCTCTTGAATGGTGGATTACTGACAATGATTCACTAGACAATCATACTTGAATTCAAAACTCAAAACAATACCAGTTACTGTCCCAATAAATTTTATCTCAAATAACAAGTTTCACTAATCACAGCTTAGAGCTACAAATAATTGTTTTTACTCTCATAGAATTACAATAAGCAATAAAAGTTTGCCAGTATTCATACACGTAAGACATTTCACTTAAACTCCTTCACTTATTTTTTTTCTTCTTCTCAAGTTTAAACTCATTCAGATGTAAAGATCAAGCATTAGAAATCACTTCTATATAATAAACAAACTTGTAAATTTTCAGTAAACCCATTTTTTATCTGGGAATTTTATTACCCATAACAAGCTTTTTTTCCCCAGGGTTGATGATCTTGTGCACAAGTTGGTTTCAAGAAACCTGGTAAGTTTAAAAATTAAGGGGAATCTACAAGGTTTTTTTGGTACTTTCTCCCAAATAGTAATTAGTAATTACCAATTTCCCCCCTTTCCCATAATTTGTCCAGTATTTAGTGAGTCTCATTATTAAATTATAGACCCAACCAACTTATTGCCGAATCCTTTGGGGATTCTCAGAAGGAACTGGACTCTTCCTCCTATGAGAGGAAACAAGGCAGTTCTTAAAATTAAGATAGAACATATATATTACAAAAATAGGTAGGAGTTATTTTAAAGTTGAACATTACTTAACTTTAGTTTGTAAGATTCCCTAAATTCCCACCAAATTTTCCAATCAAACTCAATTACTCTTTGGTTGTTTTCTGATTCACATAAACTTTTTCTCTTTTTGTGACCCAGCAAAGAGTTAAGTGCCAGTACTATGCCAAAGTGTAGGCCTTTTTCACCTTGAAACTTTCACTGACACAGCCCCCTAACCCTATCTTTTCATAATGTTTGTATGTGGTTGGAGTTCTAAAGTGACAGTAAACCTTTTTATTTGTTTTGCCAAAAGTTTCCAAACTCTCCAGTCCTCTGTTAGCATTGTTAGGGCAAACAGATTGGGTCTTTCTTTCTGTATGCTTTTATCATCATATTTTAAATAATCTTTACTGATGATTATATAAGAAGTTTAATAATCATATGGACACTTACATTAGGTAGACAACATATGGTTCATTGGATCAGGATTCTACAAAGACTTCTTGGCAGTTATAGAAATCAAATAAAGGGAGAAGGGGTTATAGAGTATCATTGTATATATTAGTACAGTTTGGCTAATGTTTTAATTTACTGCTAGGCTCTGGGCTTGATCCCCAGATCCTGGGCATCAAGCCAGTACAGATGGTAAGATGTCCAGATGCTCAAGGTCATGTGCTGGTCATTTTGAATAAGTTCATAGGCACATAGGAGGGTATTTACTGGGCATTGTGTCCTTGCTGTGGCTTTCATCAATTGGGACCTCACAATTAACTCTCATCAAAATTGGCTCAAAGAAGGAATAAAATACACATTTCAGTTGGATATAGAAATTTATCTTATTCTAAAAGAGAGTTAAAAATTGGGAATAACAGGAGGGGAAAGAAGGACTGATTTAAAAAAGTATATTGGAGAAGGCAGTGATCAGAAGAAAACACTTGTGATGAAGGAAAAGATGGGGGTTAAGAAAGAAGGGGAAAAAGTAGCATGCAGAGAAATATATCAAATGATCAGTATCAATGATATATATTAAATGTATCATAAACATATCATATATACCACATATAGCTATTATAACTATAAATGAGAATGGGATGAACTCAGCCATAAAATGTAAGCAGATAGCAGAATGGATTAAAAACCAGATTCCTGTATTTTGTTTGCAAGAAATATATTTGAAGTAGAGAGATACACACAAGGTAAAGGTAAGGGACTGGATTAAATCCATTATTCTTCAGCTTAAGCAAAGAAAGCAGCGGTAGCAATCATAACCTCAGACAAAGCAAAAGTAAAAATAAACCTAACTAAAAGAGATACTGTGTCTTGCTGAAATGTACCATAAACAATGAAATTATATCAAAACTCAACATATTTGCACCAAATGGTATAGCATCTAAATTTTTGAAGGAGTTGAATGAATTATAAGATCTTAACTTTTCCCTATCACAGCTAAATAAATGTAATCAAAACAGAAGGAAGAAGTTAAGGAGGTAAATAAAATTCTAGAGAAGTTAGATATGAGACCTCTGGAGAAAACTGAATGGGAATATAAAGAAATGTACTATTTTTCATCAGTATATGACATGTACACAAAAATGACACAACAATCTCACGATCAAATGTAGAAAAGTAGAAATAGTAAACATATCCTTTTCAGATCATAATGTAGTAAAAACTGCATTTAAAAATGGATTTGGAAATTAAGTAATCTAATCCTAAAAAGACTCACTCAAAGACAAATCATAGAAACAATAAATAATTCCGTTAAAAAAGACAAGGAGACAACATATCAAAATTTATGGGATGTACCCAAGGCAATACTGAGGGGAAAATTTATTTCTCTAATTGATTATATCAATAAAATAGAGGATAAGCAGACCAATGAATTTGTTATGAAACTAAAAAAACTAAGAAAGTTAATAAATTAAAAATCTACAATTAAAGACCAAATTGGAAAGCCATGAATTCACATGCAAAGTCTACCAAATATTTACAGAACAATTAATGCCAATATAGTAACGATTTAGAAAATAAATGAAGAAGGAGCCCTACCAAATTCCTTTTGCAAAAAAAAAAAAAAATTGGGCTGATACTCAAACTAGGAAGAGCCAAAAAAGAGAAAGGAAGTTATAGACAAATTTCCCTAATGAGCATGAGTACAAACTTTTTAAATAAAATACTAACAAAGAGATTATAGCAGTATATCTCAAGTGTTATACACTATGACCACATGGGATTTATACCAAGAATGCAGCCCTAGTTCAGTATTAGGAAAACTATCAGTATAATTTACCATATAAATAACAAAACCAACAGAAATCATATAATCATTTTAAAATAAATTCAGAAAAAGCCTTTGAGAAAATACTGCACTTATTCCTCTTAAAAGCACTAGAGATCATAGGAATAAGTTGAGCTTACCCTAAAAATGGTAAGTAATATTTATCTAAAACCATCAGAAAGTATTATTTGTAATAGAAATAAGCTAGAAAACTTCCCTATACGATTAGGGGTGAAACAAGGATGACCCTTATCACCTCTATTATTTAATGTTGCACCAGAAATGTTAGCTATAGCAATAAGAGAAGAAAAAGAAATTGAAGACATTAGAATAGGCCATGAGGACACAAAGCTATCAATCTCTGCATATGAAATTATGTTACACTTAGAAAATTCTAGAGAACCAATTAAAAATTATTTGAAATTATTAACAACTTTAGCAAAGTTGCAGGATACAAAAGAAACCCACATTCATAAATAACATCTATATATTACCAGAAAAAAAATCCAGCAAAAAGAGAAATTCCACTTAAAATAACTGTAAACAATATAAAATATTGGAAGTTTACATGCCAAATTAAACACAGAGACTACATGAACACAACTACAAAACATCTTTTACACAAAAAGTCAGATCTAAACAACTGGAAAAATATTAATTACTTATAAGTGGACTGAACCAATATAATAAAAATGACTCCTAAATTAATCTACTTATTCGGTGCCATACAAATAAAACTATAGAAAATTATTTTATAGAGCTAGAAAAAATAATAACAAAATTCATTTGAAAGAACAAAAGCTTAAGGATATCTAAAGAATCAATGAAAAAATTCAAAAGACAGTGGCTGGGCCATACTAGCTCTCAAACTTTATAATAAAACAGTAATTATCAAAATAATCTACTATCGGCTAAGAACTAAAATGGTAGGTCAGTGGATTAGATTAGGTACAAATTACATTATAGTAAATGACCATAGTAATTTAATATATAATAAACCCAAAGATCCAAGATTTTGTAATAGAAACTCATTATTTGACAAAAAACTGTTGGGAAAACTAGAAGACAGAATGGCATAAACTGAGTATAGATCAACATTCACACTGTATACAAGATAAGGTCAAAATGGATACATAATATCCATATGCATCCATAATGGATACATAAAAGGATGTAAACCATAAATCATAAGCAAATTATGAGAGCATGGAATAGCTACCAAATTTATGGACAAAGGAGGAATTTAGGTTCAGAGAAGCTGTAGAGGAACATTACAAAATGAAAACTGGATAATTTTGATTATATAAAATTAATTTTTTCGCAAACAAAACCAATGCAGCCAAAATTATATGGAAAGCAGAAAAATGGTGAAAATATTTGTAACAAGTATCTGACAAAGGCCTCATTTCTCAAATATATAGATAACAGAGTAAAATTTATAAAAATACAATCAGTTCCCAATTCTTAAATGGTCAGAGGATATTAACAGTTTTCAGACAAAAAAAAATCGAAGCTTTTTATAGTAAGATAAAAAATGCTCTAAATCACTATTTATTAGAGAAATGCAAATTAAAAGAGTGGCTAATATTACACAAAAGGAAAATGTTGGATGTCAGAGGGAGTGTGAGAAAACTATGACTCTAATACACTGTTAGTGCAATTGTGAACTGATCCAGTCATTCTGGAAATGATTTGGAACTTTGCTCAAAGGGCTATAAAACTGCATACTCTTTCATCCAGCAATATCCTTGCTAGGTCTACATCCCAATGACATCCAAAAAGGGAAAAGGACCTGTTTGTACAAAAATATAATGAGCTTCTTTGTGGTGACTAAGAATTGGATATCAAAGAAAATACAATATTAATCTGCCACTGTTACATAGTAAGCATTTATTATGTGCTTGTTGACCATTGACTGACAGACTTAGGAACTATCTACAATCTTAATTTAGAAAAGTGGTTTAAAATTCATAATGATGCTCTAGCACATTGCTTGTCAATGCCTTCAATAAAGAGACTGATCTGCTATTGGATTTCAGGTGCCCCACAGTTAGCTGATCCAAGTCTTCCTCATTATGTTGTAAGCTCCTCGAGAGCAGTACTTTTCTTTTTTTATTTTTGATATTTGTACCCAAGAACTTAGCACAGTGTCAATCACATAATAGGTACTTTATAAATGTCTATTGATTATGAATGTGATAGTGGAAAATTTATCCATATAAAACCATTGAGAGACTGGGAAACTTTTCTATTTACAAAATAGCCCCCAAGTATGGAGGAATCCCAGTTATCACCAAGGCACTTATTGTCCATTTGTAAAATGGGCTGGAATTTTCTTTTTTTTCTCTCTCTCTCTTACCATATCTTTATTTATCTTGGGTTTCAATTCCCTGTACAACATATCTTGTCTAATATGATGACTATTCTTTTATTTTTATTTTTTAAATAACTTTTTATTGATAGAACCCATGCCAGGGTAATTTTTACAGCATTGTCCCTTGTATTCACTTCTGTTCCGATTTTTCCCCTCCCTCTCTCCCTCCACCCCCTCCCCCAGATGGCAAGCAGTCCTTTACATGTTGAATAAGTTACAGTATATCCTAGATATAATATATGTGTGCAGAACCAAACAGTTTTCTTGTTGCACAGGGAGAATTGGATTCAGAAGGTAGAAATAACCCGGGAAGAAAAACAAAAATGCAAGCAGTTTCTATTCATTTCCCAGTGTTCTTTCTTTGGGTGTAGCTGCTTCTGTCCATCTTTGATCAATTGAAACTGAATTAGCTCTCTTTATCGAAGAGATCCACTTCCATCAGAATACATCCTCAAACAGTATCGTTGTTGAGGTATATAATGATCTCCTGGTTCTGCTCATTTCACTTAGCATCAGTTCATGTAAGTCTCGCCAGTCCTCTCTGTATTCATCCTGCTGGTCATTTCTTACAGAACAATAATATTCCATAACGTTCCTATACCACAATTTACTCAACCATTCTCCAAATGATGGGCATCCATTCATTTTCCAGCTTCTAGCCACTACAAACAGGGCTGCCACAAACATTTTGGCACATACAGGTCTCTTTCCCTTCTTTAGTATCTCTTTGGGGTATAAGCCCAGTAGAAACACTGCTGGATCAAAGGGTATGCACAGTTTGATCACTTTTTGAGCATAGTTCCAAATTGCTCTCCAGAATGTCTGGATGTGTTCACAATTCCACCAACAATGTATCAGTGTTTTTCCATATCCCCTCCAACATTCCACATTATCTTTCCCTGTCACTGTTGGGCTGGAATTTTCCTAATGAATACACACAGAGAAACATTGGTGCTCATTTAATCCTGACCACAATCTTGGGAGTTAGGTACTATGATGATATCCATTTTATAGATGAGCAAATTGAGGCTAACAGAGTGATATGTCTAGGGTCTCACAACTAAGAGTCTTGACATCAGGTTTTTGTGACAAAGGGTGGCAATACTTTGGGCTACTTAGCTGTCTACTGTGAGTTTTGCTGGACTGCCCCTTTTTCATTTATTCCTCTCTGGATAAGGAAAGGGGGAGGGATATTTTTAGAAACCAATGTGATATGAGATAAAAAAATAATCAAAATTAGATAACATTTTTAAAAGGAGAGATTGCTGCCAACCTTAGAGAGAGCAGTTTCAGTCACTCTGCTGTGGAAAACATTCTAAAAGTGCAATTCATGGTTGGGAAAAGATTTTTAGTGAAATTAGAGGTTCTTCAAATGAGAGGGTAGAATCGTCTGAGCATCAAGAGCAATGATTGGCTCATTAACTAAAATAAGATTATATGATTATGTTAGCTGTTTTTAATTGATACAAAAATGTAGAAGTAAGATACTCATCACCTCTTAATTGGCTTGTTGGAATAGTCTACTAATTGGTGTTCCTTAACTTTCCTAAAGCAGCAATTAGTGTCAGCCTCCTTGACCTCCTTCTTCCTCTTCCTTCTGCTCTTCCTCTTCTTTGTCTTCCTCCTCCTCCTCCTCCTCCTTCCTATTTCTCTTGCTTCTCCTTCTCCTTTTTCTCTTTCTCATTGTTTGTGACTCATCATACACAGGACTTTATTTTCCCATCCAGGGTTTTTGCAATGGTACCCAACCTGCATTAAATGTCCTCACATACTCATTTGTTGCCAAATAATGATTTAACTAATGCATTCAACATGCTGACTGCACTTGACAGTGTTTCTAGCATTCTGTTTTTTGTGGAAGGAAAGAATTTTTTTTTTCATTATCACTTGTTATTGACAATGGAGTATTAAATAAACTGTAAAACAACTTATACAGAAAGAACTCTATTTGATATGAAGAATTAGGAAATTCTGGCAGGTATTCTGACAGAAACCAAGGTCTAACCCTGTTGTTATTGAGTTATTGTCCATTTGTAAAATGGGCTGGAATTTTCCTAATGAATACAACTGAGAAACATTGGTTCTCATTTAATCCTGACCATAACCTTGGGAGTTAGGTACTATGATGATATCCATTTTATGGATGGATAATTGTCATATTTGACAATTTTAATGGATATATATCCTTAATGCCCCAAAACCCATAATCAAAAAACCCCTCAAATATGTAAGGTTTTCCCTCCAGTATGAATGCTTTCATATACAGTAAGATTTGCCCTTTGAAGATTTTTGCATGTTCATGGCATTCATTTGACTTCTTTCCAGGATGGGTTTTCTGGTGTACTGAAAGTTTGGAAGACTTTATGAAGGTTTTTGCACATTAATTTCTAAGGTTCCATTCAGAACAAATCCTTTGATGTGAAATGAGGGTTGACCTTTGAAGTGAAATGAGGGTTGATCCCTGGTGGAAAATCTTTCCAAATTCATTGCAATTCCTTGTTTTTTTTCAGTTGGTGAATTTTTAGAGGTCTAATAAAATCTATATTCTTAAAAAAAAAAGGCTTTCCCATATTGATCACATTTATTCAAGGTCTCTTTAGTATGAACTCTCTAATGTAAATTGAGAGATGATTGATGGATGAAGCTT
Organism: Antechinus flavipes; assembly: GCF_016432865.1. NCBI lineage: Eukaryota > Metazoa > Chordata > Mammalia > Dasyuromorphia > Dasyuridae > Antechinus > Antechinus flavipes. The sequence goes on along the minus strand of NC_067400.1, from coordinate 625,230,017 downwards.
ATAACATTTTCATTATATTTAGAACGCATGGCATGACTTTTCTGATGACTATTAAAATCTGGATCAAATCAAAACCTATTTTACAATGATTGTCTTGAAATCCTTTCACTCAATATGCTTTCTTTGATACTGAACACTGCCATAAAGCACTTTACTATATTTGGAATATCTTTTTCCAAAAAGATTTTCTTAAGTTTAATTAAGTCTGAATATTGTCTGAAGGCCATTCCATTTTCATTATATTCATGGAGGACCTTTTCTGGGGGGGACTTTTGGTGGACAGAAACTGTTGACCCTGAGGAACACTTCTCTCAAAGTTGTTGCACTCACTGATTCTCCCTTCATTGGACATTTTCTTGGGGCTCATATTGAATTACTTAGAATGGCCTTCCCAATTGTTTTGCTCCTTCTCTAGCCCTCCCCCTTGAACTTTCTTTGTCTCCCCCCTTCTCTCCCACCCAGAATATCTGACTGTCCCTTTCCCAATACACTATTATAATGTCTAGTCTTATCTCCTAAATCCTGCCTTTAGTTTAAACCAGGCTTCCTGGCCCAAAATCTTTCTCATCTCTTTTTTTGGCCACTCCCTGACCTAGAATCCTCTCCAATCTTAATTGGCTATCCCCAGTTACCTTCGTTGCCTCAGTTCCCCTATCTTCTCTTCTACTCCTTAGAGGGATTATTTTTCCTGGCCTCATGATAGCCCTTGCCATTCCAGGTCTCCCTTTTTAGGACCTTCCCCATCCTCAGTCTTTCCCTTTTAGATCAAACAGTATGATGACTACAGACCAAGGATGGGGGAAAGCAATGGAAAGAGATCTAATATAGAAGGACTCGGTGAAGGTATCCCTGGCCTCAGTTCATTCCAGATACCAAGCCCCTTCCTGTCTCTTGAATCCTCAAAGGAGAAATTTGGGGTGGAAAGGAAAGGATGTGAAATATTTTTTTCCCTAGTTAGAGCTTTTCATTTTCCAAGTCTGAACCTAATTGTTGGCCTTCCTCTTTTGGTTTGAGTCTGTTCTATAGGGACAGATCCAGGGGCTCTTACTCTCACTGGGACTTGGTCCTCTGTAGGTCACTGTGGGAATATCCAATTTCTGGCCATCTTCTCTCGTCCTAGCTCAACCTGCAGAGGATCCATGTCTAGTCTAAGAGGGAAGCATGGAGCTAAAAATAATGGCCTCTGAGACCCAAAAGATGAAAACTAACTCCATTTTAGTATATTATCATCTATTTAAAATATATACCCCATTTAATATTTAACAGTTTTCATATATTTTTATCACATTATTTTAGCAGGTTTTAAAAAAGTTATTTTCTAACAGCATTTCTGATACAATGATTTCTCTAATTTCACAATATAAGAAAAATTTAGAAATACAATAACATGCACAATATCATATATTTAAAACATGAAACAAAATTTATCACTCAGATGACATCAGTTCATCTTGAATGCATTTCCAAATTATCTTATATATGAAAGCATTAATCTTATTGCCTTTGGCATTTTATACTAACCACTTCTAAATCATATACTATCAAGTATGAAATAGTTACAATCAAATAAAATTTTATAATAATAACAATAATCAATATTTATATAGTGCTTACCTTATTCCAAACACTGTCCTTGCATTTCACAATCTTTATATCATTTTGATCCTCATAACAATCCTAGAAGGTGGGTACCATTAATTTTCTCTTTACAGCTTAAAAAAACTGAAGTAAACAGAGATAAGACAATTTGTTTAAGATTACACAGCTACAAAAAATTCTGACATCTGCATTTTCCTGCATATTTCCAGCTTTTTTGCTTTTGCTGTCCAACACCTTTATTTGGGAAACTGATTTGAGGAGATGAGAGAGGTTAACAGGGTCAGAAGATGAGGGTCTCTGGACTGGAAGAGTCACAGGAGAGCCATAGTCTTTTAACTGGGGTGGGGCTCACAGAGGAATCTCTGAGCTGGGATGGGAATGCTCAGGAAGTCCCTGATCTGGAATAGGCACCCAAAGTGGGAATCTTTAAACTGGATTGGGAGGATGAAAGGGGTCCCTCCCTTTTCAGTTTAAATCACCATTTCAATTCCTTAATTAAAATTTACTCATTTTTAAGTTGCTCTCCGATTTAAAGTCTTTTTTCTTTTCATGGTTAAGTAAGGATTAAGTATCAGGTAAATTTAAACTGCAAACAACATAACAATCCCCCCCCCCCCTTCATTCATAGGATTACTTTCAAACTAGTTGTCCCCCTTCATTACACTAATATAATCGTTCTAACAATTTTCAGGGGGAAAATGATCTAAGTTTTGTTTACTCCCTGAAACTTTTACAGAACTTAATTCCAATGTTCTTTTGAACTAAATTCTACAGGGTAAGACCCCCAAACTCACTAAGATAGTTTAGAAGGGAGTGAGTTCCTGGAATTCCGAAGTCCCAGACATTCTTCTATGGAAGCTCAAAATGATTAATCTCCAAATCTTGAAAATCTATTAACATATTTTTACAAGGTTTTTTTTTTTTTTTAACCTAATCTCTGGCTGAAAACCTAAAGAGGGAGCTAGTCCTGCTTATTGGGATAAATGAAGTATGAAACCATTAATCTTTTTCATCATAATAAACTCTTTGAAGCTTTTAAGCAAGACCAATTAATTTAAAAGGAAACAACCAGGATATAAAATTAGGTAATTTAATTTCCAGTTGGAGGAAAGATTCCTACCATTCGTTTGTCTTCTTTAACTAGGAATTTTTACTAGGTCTCACTCACTAGCAACTAGAACCAAATCTGTTCCAGACCATGAGGGCTTGCTGAACCCTTTTCAGGGCTGCTCATTTATTTTTGGTGTCCACCTGTCACTTATTTCTCACCTCTCAGCATGGCACAGTGGCCATGTCCTAATAAAGCAATCCCAGCAAATGGGCTAACTCGGGGACAGGGCAACAACACATCTCCAAGTCAGAGGAATGTCTACCACAAGCACGTGAAGACTTCTCCCAGAAGAATGGATGGTAACAATTTGCTCAAAGGTGTACGCTCAGAGCTTGGCCAGACCTAAAGACTCCAAGTCATTCATTGATCCCAAGCCATTTCCAGTCATCCTAACTTCTATCCTGCCATTGGACTTTAGTGACTGGAAGACAGAGTGAGGGAAACAATTTTGTGCAACTTTGCCCACTTAACCCCAAATTCATGAGCAAGTTAAGATATCCTTTTGCAAAAATGAAGAATGAACAACACCATTGCATTCGGCAATCTCATCAACTTTTGTGGCTTTAATTAATATGTTTGTGCCGATGACTCTCAGATCGACTTATCTAGTCCTAACCCCCAGGCCTCCAGTATCCTCCAACAGCCCATTAAACATCTTGAACAGGATGCCCTTTAGACATATGAAACTCAATCAGAACTAAACTCGTCCCTTCTCCCAAACCCTTCTCCTTACCTATGTTCTCTATTGCTCTTATCATTTGGGGTGCAAATGAGGTTTCATCTTTGATTTCTTTATTTCACTCCCCCCCCCCCATATCCAGTCACTTGCTAAATCCTGTGATTTCTACTTTTGTAATGTCTTTTGTATCTACTCATTGGCCATTGATACCCCTCTGTTACAGGTCCTCATCACCTTAAGTATGGTGATAGCCTACTAGTGGGTTTTCCTCTTCCAAGTGTCTCCCTATTCTATTCTATTCTTCATTCAACTTCAAATTTATCTTCCTTAAAATATGTCTGACCATGTCCCTCTCTCTTCAAGAAATTCCTTATTGTCTCCAGGATTTAATATAATTCCTCTCTCTCTCTCTCTCTTTCTCTCTCTCTCTCCCCTTTTAAAGCCCTATAATCTGGCCCCTTTGTATATTCCCATTCTCCTTATGCACTATTTCCTTCCTTTTATTCTCTCTCACTGACAGAGACTTTTGTTTTTTCTATTTCTCTCACAAGATAACTCCATGTCCTGACTCCAGGCTTTTTCCATGATTGTCCTCCAAGTCTATCTGTTTTCCCCTCATCATCCAAGCCTCCTAGCTTTCTACAAGTCCCAGTTAATTTTTTTCTTTTTGTAAAGAAATCTTTCCCTTTTCCACTCAAAAGCTCTTAGCGTGCACTTAGTGAATTTCCCCAATTTACTCAGTAGATAACATTGTTTGCATATTGTTTCCCACTTTCGATTGTGACTTCCTTGAGGGCAGAGATTGCTTTTGTCTTGCCTTCTCTCCTCAGTAATTATCACTTTCACATAATAGATATTTAAGAAATGCTTATTGATTCCTATCATTTCCTTTCTTCTCACCACTCCAAAAACAGCAGGAGGAAATAACAAAATGCCTTTGGGTCTATAGTAACTATAAATCTTCTGATCTCAAGTGGGTCCCTGTTCAGCCTAGTCACTTTTCCTTCTCCCTCCCTAACCCTAATCCTCTAACTCCCTCACCCCCAGAGGGCTTCCAATCCTTTGTTTTTCTCCTTTAGCTTTCCTGGGCTGCCCCTCGAGTAATCAGTTCAGAAAAGAATCTTGACTTATTGTAAAAATTGAGGCCATTTGCCAAAATCTCTCTTTGTCCATCTCACACTCTCATATCTCACCCTTCATGATCTCCTGCTTCATTCTAGTTTCTGTGGAAATGGTCATCCTTCCTCTTATCAAGACAGTCTTTTTTACATGAGACCCTGATCCCATCCAATTATGATTTTTCCCCTAGGTTGCTCTCACCATTCTATCCTATCTCTCTGTCTCTCTGTGTCTTTCTTCTTCCCTTTCCCCCTTCCCATTTTTTTTTCTCCTCCATCCTGATTTCCCTCCTCCCCCCCCACACATCCATAATTTTCTTTTTTTTTTTTTACTAGTTTCTTTCCTGCCATCACAGAGATTAGTAACTACCATTTTTGAACTTCTTGATCATTAGTCTATTGTGAAGTCAGATCTTTGCTAGAGTAGCATATAGGAACTGCACAGTCTGCCTATGCTTGGGCAAACATCTATTCTGGGAGTCCCTGGGAAATGAATTCCTAACAATGAATAGAAATTCACAGAAGAGAAAACAATAGTTTTGATTACATGAAATAAAAAACATGTGCCCAAATAAAATGAAAGCAATCAGCATAAGAGGAAACAGTTGATACACGACCAAAAGCCATTCTATTATAAAGAATATGAATTAAGAGTTCTCAAAATGATTCTAAACTATTATCCTTGAGAAAGAATAAACTATCACACCTGTAAAAGAATATTCCAAAGTCCTGCAAATGTATGTTCTGGCTCCAGCCTCTCGGGGCTTGGCAGCTACCTCTCCCCTTGGGGTCTGGAGTGGAATGACTATGTTCTATTTATTGCTTCAAACTCCAACCACCTGGGTTTCCCTTATTTGCTAGGGGCCTTTAACTAGCATTTCATTTCATTTTATCTACATGGTGTTGCTAAGCTTTTATGAAGACATATTTCCTTCAAAGGTACAACAAGAACAAATGTACAAGCATTTCCCACAATACTTCCAAGTCATATTCTCCCCTTTACCACTCCAGTCTCTGAGGAGCTGGTTCAAAACTTGGCTCAGCTGTTACAAAGCATTGATCTCATCATGTTCTTATCTAGATGGAAAGATTCACAAATGCAAAGTGAAGTGAGCAGGGCCAAGAAAATAATTATTGACAATAATCACAACGTCATTGGAGAGATTTAATCCAAAATTAAAAGGATAAGCCAAAACTCAGAGATGAGAGGTTAAAAAGACACCTCTCTCCATTCTTCTGCATCCTGGGAGGGGACAGGGGAAGCCAAATGGGAAGGATCCCTCCAGGAGTCATAAGTATGGCCTACACTAACTGGGGAAAAGGAGAAGGCAAAGTTCAAGGGAGAAAACTGAAGTGACACTAAATATCTACCAGATTTCTTCCTGTTCTCAGGAGTAAAAGAATAAATAAGTTTCTATCATTTGTTTCCTTCAGATAGGAAAACCAGCCCTCAGACCAAGGAGTCTTCTCCAAAGCTGAGGCTTTCCTATGATTTCATTTTGAGAGAATTCTGGCTTAGTGATATAAAGTTAAAGAAGGAAAAAAGCAACTGGGGGAGTAATTCCAGACACTTAAAAATGATTCTCAAAAAAATTCTTGTGAAGGGAAAGACAAATGTAAAATGAAGAAATCTTTCTCTGCCTCTCTCTCTCTCTCTCTCTCTCTCTCTCTCTCTCTCTCTCTCTCTCTCTCTCTCTCTCTCTCTCTCCCTCCTTCTATCTTTGTCTCTGTTTCTGCCTGTCTCTCTTTCCATCTGTCTGTCCATCTCTCTGTGTCTATATCTATCTCTCTGTCTCTCTCTGTGTCTGTCTCTGTCTCTCTCTGTGTGTGTTGCTTTGTCTCTGTGTGTTTCTCTCTCTTTCCCTCCTTCTCTCCCCCTTTCTCCCTCTCCCTCTCTGTCTGTCTCTCTTCCTCCTTTTCTCTCCCTCTCTCTCTTTTTCCCTTTCTCTACTACTTTCTCTCCCTCCCCACTCTCATTTAGATCTTGATTTCTCTCAAAGGGGGAAGATGGCTGGAGAATACAAATGCAAATTTCTCCAAATCTCTCTCTTCCCTAAAGGAAAGAAAACCAGAGGAAGATGATACCTATGAAACAATTTAAAAAAAAAAAAAGGATTTTTGAGACATAAATCAGAAAACATTCTTGGTGCTAAGCGATTCTGATGGTCCAATGCTTGAGTATAAACAATAAGATAAGAGAATGTCTCCAAGGTCTCCAAATCTCTTCAAAATCCATAAAATAGGATGTCTGAGAGCTCCATAAATAATAGTTAGACGAGTCTCTGAAGATAAAGATATATCTTAAAACTTCACAAACTATCAAATGGTTTGCTTCAAGGGCTGCTTCAAAGCTGGTATAGTTTTAATTAGCTTCAGAGTTTCTGCCAATCCAGCTGGGTTTACTCTTGGTCATGGCTAAAGATAATTGGATGTCAGACTACTCTGAATCTTAGTTTATATAACCAGTTGTCATGCAGCTCTTCTCAGTTACCTGGATAATTGGGAAGTTCAAACAATTCATGGTAGTTGCCATACTCATTTACAAATTCACTTGTACACAAAAAATTTGAGAGTTTTGCTCAAAGATCAATCTTTCCTGCCTACAGGATAGACCCCAGAGGACATAAATGTATTATTTATATAATATGGTTTATTATATATATGAATATACTATTCAGACCTAATTTGACTTCAGAAAATTCTTTCAGGATATAGATATTCCAAATATAGTCCAAATATTTTAATGAGCTTTTATGTTATTTTAATGAGCAGAGAGAGCATGTGGGGAACCATACTGAAGTTCGGGAAAAGTTTTCAAGATAATGATTATTAAAGCTATCTCATGATAGCTTTCACCATGATTCCTTCCTGATTAGTTAAAAGTCATACTGGAAAAATCCCTTCTCTCTCTTTTTTTTTCTTTTCTTTTATTTTATAATAACTTTATATTGACAGAATCCATGCCAGGGTAATTTTTTTTACAACATTATCCCTTGCACTCGCTTCTGTTCCGAGAAAAATCCCTTCTCAAGGTAATGAGTGTGGTTCAGATTTTGTCCAGTAAAATCTCTCAATTTACTTAAGACAGCTCAGACTAGAGGAAAAATTATATAGATGTAATCAACATGAGAAGTATTATTTTCATAACCAAGACCATTAGACAACAGAAAATCCACAGACCGGAAAAGGTTTGCAAATTCAATGAATTTTGGAATGCTTTCTGCCATAGTTCACCTCTTATTTCCCATCAGAGGATTCATTCTGGAGTGAAACTTTATAATTGTAATGAATGTTCTAAAGTTTTTATAAAATCCTCCCAATGTGAAGTATAAGAATATTCATATTGGAGAAAAACTTTATAAATCATTGTGGAGAAGTGTTCATATATTTTGTAACATTGAAAATATCAAAATTAATTTTAGCTCTTGTTTCTTCTGTATTGATTTTTATTATATTCATCATACAATCTAACAGATTTTATGCTGTATTAATTTTATAATTTAGTCTGCTTCTGCCTAAAGTCACATTTCTATGTACTTAAATTAAGTTTGGGAACTTAGATTTCCTTCCTGAGTTACTTTAAAGGTAAAATTAAAAGAAAAGTTATCTCGCCCCTGGAACACAAGTTACCACCCCCAAAAGATATGTCATCTGTCCTTGCCAATCTTTGTGAAATTAGAGGAGATTTTATCTCTTCCAAGAGACAGCAAGTCTGGTAATTTTGATCTTCTAGCAAAGATTACAAGAGGCAGATGGATCCCCATAATTAGTCCCACCTGAATGCCAATCCACTTTTTCTTTGTATAGCCAATGTTCTATGAAAATCAAGATCCTCTTCTTCCTTGTCAGAAAAGAGTAAGTCCCCCTCTTCTTATAGGGATCACTGGCTTTATTGAGTGGTCATTTTGATCTACTTTGTTAAGTTATATCCATCATTCTTTTTAAAAACTATTTATTTTTAATATACATTTTTTAATGAATCATGTTGGGAGAGAAAAATCAGGGCAAAAAGGAAAAACCTTGGGAGAGGAAAAAAACACAGAAAAAAGAGGTGGACATAGCATATGTTGATTTACTTTCAATCTTCATAATTCTTTTTCTGGGTCCAGATGTCATTTTTTGTCCATAATCTATTGGGATTGCTTTGGATCACTGAACTATTGAGAAGAATCAAGGCTTTATAGTTGATCATCATACATTTTTGCTGTTATGGTGTACAATGTATTCCTGATTCTGCTTATTTCTCTCACATCAGTCCATGTACATCTTTCCAGGTCTTTCTAAACTTAGTATGTTCATATTTTATAGAACAATAATATTTCATTATATTACAACTTGTTTGGTCATTCCCCAATTGATGGGCATGTACTCATTTTCCAATTCTTTGCTACCCCCAAAAGAGCTGCTACAACATTTTTGCACATGTGGGTTCTTTGCCCTTTTTTATGATGTCCTTGGGATACAGACACAGCAATGGCACTGCCGTGTCACAAGGGTACACACCGTTTGATAGCCTTTTCCATATTGCATAGTTCCAGATTGCTCTAGATAATGATTGGATCATTTCACAACTCCATCAACAATGTAGTAGTGTCCCAATTTTCCCACATCCCCTCCCACATTCATCATTATCTTTTCCTGTCATCTTAACCAATCTAAAAGGTGTGTAGTGGTACCTCAGAGTTGGTTAAATTTGCATTTCTCTAATTAATAATAATGTAGATAATTTTTTTCATGTGATTATAGATGGCTTTAATTTTGTCATCTGAAAATTGTCTGTTTATATCCTTTGACCATTTAGCAATTGGGGAAAGGCTTATATTCTTATAAATTTGACACAGTTCTTTATATTTCTAAATGAGACCCTTATCAGAAACACTGGCTGTTAAGATTTTCCCCCCAGTTTTGTACTTCCCTTTTAATCTTGTTTCTGTTGGTTTTGTTAGCCCAAAACCTTTTTTATCTAATATAAATAAAGTTGTCCAATTTGCCTTTCATAATGTTCTCTAGTTCTTCTTTGGTCATAAATTCCTCCCTTCTCCAAAGATCTTCTAATTTGCTTATGGTATTATCCTTTATGTTCAAATCATGTATCCATTTTGACCTTATTTTGATATGGAGTGTGAGATGTAGGTCTATGCCAAGTTTGACATATTATTTTTCAGTTTTTCCAGAAATTTTTCTCAAATATTGAGTTCTTATTCCAGAAGCTGGAGTTTGAGGATTCAGCAGATATTAGATTACTATAGATCTTGATTATTGTGTCATGTATTTCTAATCTATTTCACTTATTCACCATTCTGTTTCTTAGCCAATACCAAATTGTTGGTATTGATGACTGATGCTTTATAACATAGTTTAGGTTTGGTACTGCTAAATCACAACCTTTGTATTTTTTTAAATCAATTCCTTTGATATATTTGACCTTTTGTTCTTCCAGATGAATTTTGTTATTATTTTTCCTAGTTCTATAAAATAATTTTTTTGGCAGCTTGATTGGTATGGCATTGAACAAGGAGATGAATTTAGGCAGAATTGTCATTTTTATTACATTAACTTGGTCTACCCATGAGTAATTGATATTTTTCCAGTTGTTTAGATCTAATTTTATTTGTGTGAGAAGAGTTTTGTAATTGTGTTTATATAGTTCTTGGGTTTGTCTTGGCAGGTAGGCTCCAAAATATTTTATTTTGTCAACAGTTATTTTAAATGGAATTTCTCTTTTTATCTCTTGCTGATGTTAGTGATATATAGAAATGCTGATGATTGGGTGGGTTTATTTTGTGTCCTGCAACTTTGCAACTTCTCTAAGTATATCATCATATCATCTGCAAAGAATGATAGTTTTATTTCCTCATTGCCTATTCTTATTATTTTTCTTTTTGCCATAACCAACATTTTTAATACAGTGTTGAATAATAATGATGATAATGGGCATCCTTGTTTCACCCCTGATTTCATTGGGAATGCATACAGCTTTTCTCCATTACAAATAATACTTGATGTAGCTTTTAGATAGATACTGCTTATTATTTTAGGGAAAACTCACTTTATCCCTATTCTCTCTAGTGTTTTTAATAGGAATAGATAACTGTATGCAGGAACTCTTACCTTTTGTCCCATTTTAGCATTACTATGATGATACTGATGCCATTGAATTACATTAACTTTGTATTTTAATGTAAAATGACAAGTCTTTATATGACACAATTTTCTCAACTGTGAAATAAAGATAATAGCATCTACCTCTCAGGGATATTGTAAAGATCAAACTAAAAGTGCTTTAGAAATGTTAGAGCATGAAAAAAGTCGGTTATTATTATTATTATTATTATTAGTGTACCAAAATGCTCACAGTAGCAATAGGCTGGAAAATCAAGTGGGGAGTGCCTAAAGAACTATGGTTTAGACATGTCCTTGAATATTGTGTAGTAATAAATGATGATTATGAGAAATACATTGAAAAATACATTAAATTTCTGCATTCCAATGTTAATTTCCTGATAGTTCCTATTTCAAATAGACTTCACAGCATTACAGTCTAACATAAATTCTTTCATTTGGCAAAGATCTTCCACATCCATGATATTCCCATATTTATTTCCTCCAGTATGAATCCTCTGCTCTTCTCTAAATTTGGAGATCTTTATCAAGGTTCCTGCACACTGATTATATTGGTGAGGTTTCTTTCCCGTATGAATTCTTTGATGTCTTTTTCTACCTCAATATTATTTTATTTTTCCAGTTACATATAAAGAAAAGAAATTTTGTAAGATTTTGAGTTCCAGTTTTTTTCCACCTCCTTTTATCTCACTCCTCCCCAAGAAGCATGCAATTTGCTATAGGTTATACATGCACAATCATTTATTTTTTTTAAATAACTTTTTATTGACAGAAGCCATGCCAGGGTAATTTTTAACAACCTTATCCCTCACTTCTATTCCGATTTTTCCCCTCCCTCCCCCACCCCCTCCCCCAGATAGCAAGGAGTCCTTTACATGTTAAATAGGTTATATATATCCGAGATACAATCTATGTGTGCAGAACTGAACAGTTCTTGTTGCACAGGGAGAATTGGATTCAGAAGGTATAAATAACCCGGGAAGAAAAACAAAAATGCAAGCAGTTTATATTCATTTCCCAGTGTTCTTTCTTTGGATGTAAGCTGCTTCTGTCCATGCTTGATCAATTGAAACTGAATTAGATCTCTTTATTGAAGAGATCCACTTCCATCAGAATACATCCTCAAACAGTATCGTTGTTGAGGTATATAATGATCTCCTGGTTCTGCTCATTTCACTTAGCATCAGTTCATGTAAGTCTCTCCAAGCCTCTCTGTGTTCATCCTGCTGGTCATTCCTTACAGAACAATAATATTCCATAACGTTCATATACCACAATTTACTCAACCATTCTCCAATTGATGGGCATCCATTCAGTTTCCAGTTTCTAGCCACTACAAACAGGGCTGCCACAAACATTATACAGGTCCCTTTCCCTTCTTTAGTATCTCTTTGGGGTTCAGCACTTCTGCACCTCCTATCAGGTAAATGTTTTAACTCATTTTTCTTTAAAAAAAAAAAAGAGAAGATTCAGTCTATAGAGGATTTTTTTTTTAGTACCAGAAATGATAGTTATGTAAGGAACTGGGGGCCTGCGCAGGTACCCACCAAAGTGAGCAAGTCCTGCGGCTGTGGATGAGGTAGCGGATGGGGTGATTCTAGGAGAGCACCGAATGTTGGGGTCCCATTATGTGAAGCATTCACAATGCCCCTGCCCTCCCCAATGACCGGGCTTGTCCCCATGCAGCCCGGCTCATGATCCGAGCCTCGGAGCAATGCCCCCTATCTTCCTGATGGCCGGCCTGGCTCAGTGAGAGGCCTTCTCTGGTTTGACCAATGGTGGCAGGGAGGGGGCCGAGCAGAGCCAGGAATCCTATCCTTTGCAGGCCTGGGTCTGTGTGCCTTTGTGCTCATTGCTCCAGATGCGGGCCAGCCTCCAGGGACCACTGAGGGACCATGTTGCTGCAGATGAATCGAGGTAATCCTGAGGATTTCCCTTATAATTGTAAAGAGAAGAATCAATGGATGCACAGGCATCTATGGTATCTAATATGTGGCCCTCTGGGGTGTCCTGAAGGGGTCTAAGGGCTGAAGGGTTCGTGTCTGCCTGTGGGACGGGTTGACAGCTGAGCAGAGTGGAGAGCCTCTTGAGAGAGGGAGGGGTCGCTGGAGCTCCGGGCTGTTGGAAGCTGTGGGGTTCAGGTGGTGCCCATTACGCGGAGAATACTTGAGGCTGCCTGTGGAAGGATATATGATGGGAAGAGGATGCCAGCCAGTTTAGACCATGAATAATGAGATGATTTCAAGTGTAGGATCAGAAGAGCAAGAGGAATGGCCCAATTACGTTCAATATAAAAGAGACTGTAGGACCATGAACTGGAGTCAGCAAAAGGCAGGCTGATAAAGAAAAGATCCTAAGTCAGGACTCTCCACTGGGAGCCACTTAGTTTTTCCATGACTGTTTCCTCATCTGTAAAATGGGACTTTTAGTAATTCCATTCACTTCCTGCCTTTGATGTAAACCCCTCAACCCAAAATAACTTTGAGCATCATAAGGACTATAAGATCTGTGATTTAGAACCAGAAGGGATCATAGGGTTCACCTAATCCATCCTTTCATTGTATTATGTGGAAAGTGAGAGGGTTCTAAGTCACCTATAGTAATAAAGAGCAATCAGGATTTGACCTCAGGTCTTTAGGCTCTAGTGTTTTTTAGCAACAATCTGAGCCTTTCCTAACAAAGATGCCCATTTTTTTGTTATGAGTCAGATACTCTTAGAGATTGAGCAATAGTTGATGATCCAGAGAGATTATTCATGGTCCATTCTGTAAGTTGCACTTCTTATTGGACAGAGCAGTTTCATCTCCGAGGCTCCAGGGAAGGGCAATCCCTGGGTGAGCATAAATGTATTTGGCCTTGTGGGAATCAGTGACAATCAGGGATGTGGCCGTGGACTTCACCCAGGAGGCATGGGGATGTCTGGACCCTTCTGAGAAGGAGCTGTACAGGGACGTGATGCTGAAGAATTATGAGCACCTGGTCCATCGGGTAAGAACAACTTCCCTGGATGAGTCATAATCTGCCTATGAGAGGAACTTTTTGACTTCTCTGAGGAAATGTGTGGAATCATGGAAGCTGAGCACTTATTGTTTGTAATACAGAAACCTGAGACTACTAATTCTTTTGCATCTTGGAGATGTGGTATTTGTGTTATCTTTCTGAGTGAAAGACTTTGTACTATCAGTCGTTGTCTTAAGAGGAGAAGACCCCACGATAAAAACAAAACACGTCTTTTAGGAGCTGACATCTCATGGGAGTTTGCTTTATAAAACTAGAAACTGTCACCTAATTTTGTCAACCCACTCTCTGTTCTCAAAGGTCTTAACATTAACCTCCAAAGTTCAAATGTTCAAAAGTTTTTAGCCTACTGCAATGGGTGCAATGAATGAATTTTTTTAATGAATCCAAATCCAGATTCCCTATTGCTAACTGAACAAAGGACATCCTTGTGTGTCATTTGTATTCTGATCTATGGACATGTGTTAGCCTTCTCATTTTTCTGCAGAGAGAATTCAAGATTGAAAGCTGAGCTGACTCTTTCCACAGCTCTGCTTCTTTATGAACAGGACTCACTGTTTCCAAGCCAGATGTGATCAGTCAGTTGGAGTGAGGTCAGCTTCCTTGGAGGCGAGAAAATCAAGTCATGGGGACTAGTTTTCCAAGGGAGTGAGAGGCCAGTCAGCGGACAGCTCAAGTTATCCATTTTTACTGGTGGGCAAAAGCTGGCTTTGGACCTTTCTTAGTTTCAGAAGAAGAGATGAAATTCTCTGGTATGGTTCATTCTGATGAAGCTTTGTCTACTCCTCAGACAATCCATTTTCTTGACATCTTCCCATTTCCGGTTTCTTCAAACTTTGGATACTGATATTTACTGACATAAAGTGGGGGTATCTAGGATGAAATGTTGTTTGAGGCTTCTTTTGTGCCAAAATACTTTTTTCTTGATAAGTGGTCCTTCACCCAATAGTTAGTGATATAGGGTTTATTGTACACCAATGTCTTGTTTTCTTTTGGATTACTGACTTTTTGTTCACAATTTTGGTAATTCGTCCCAAATAGGATTTTTGTAATTACTACTTTACCATATTTATTTGTAATGTCCGGGCTAGTTCCCTGGAGGTCCTCCGAATGGGCCTTGGTTTTAGCAGAATAATCACCACAAGAATAGTCAGGAATAAAGTCCAAGTCTTTATTATTCCTTCACAGTCTATCTCCTTAGCCTAGGGTCGGGCTAGTTTTCTGGGGGACCTACAGATGGGCCTTGGTCTTAGTGGAAAAGTGAAGGAGACAAGACAGCCATGAGGTTCTTTGCTTCCAGGCTGAGCTCCAGCCTCCAATCCTCTGCTTCTCTATCTCCAACTCTGTCTTCCTCCCAGATCTCTTAGCTTTTATATACTCTATTACAAGTACCTCATCATAGGTATCTATCTTGTAGAATAAGTGTCAACTTGTAGAACTATATTAAATACTAAGTACATGTAAATTAGAGAATCATTATCTCAATTCCACTGAGTTAACACCTTGTTGTAATCTTTTTTGCTTTTTTTTTTTTTTTGCTTCTCTAAAGCAGGGCTGAGATAGTTTGGTTATTGTACCCCAAAATCACTGGATTCTTTTACATGGTATCATCATTTCACTCTGTTCACATGGATTGTCTATGATAATCTGTCCAATAATTATCTGTTCATTATTACTCTAATACTGATTTGTTTTTGTATTTAGAGTGTTTTTGCATATGTGTCCAGCCAGGGAAAATAACTGTCTTGGATATCGTGTTCTCTTTTTTTACATGTTAAAATATATATTAAATCTAACATGTGTAAACATGTTTATGCAATTCTCTTGCTGTACAAGAAAAATCACATCAAAAAGAAAAGAAAACGAGTAAGAAAACAAAATGCAATTGAACAACCACAAAAAGAGTGAGAATGTTATGTTGTGATCCACACTCAGTTCCCACAGTCCTCTGTCTGGTTGTAGATGGCTCTTTCCTTCACAAGATCATTGGAACTGGCCTGAATCATCTCATTGTTGGAAAGAGTCACATCCATTAGAACTGATCATCTTATAATATTGATGTTGCTGTGTACAATGAAATCCTGGTTCTATTCATTTTACTTAGCAGAAGTTCATGTAAGTCTCCCCAGGCCTCTCTAAAATCATCTTTCTGATTGTTTCTTACAGAACAGTAATATTCCATAACACTCATATACCATAACTTATTCAGCCATTCTCCAATTGATGGGCATCCACTCAGTTTCCATTTTCTTGCCACTACAAAAAGGGTTGCCATGAACATTTTTGCACATACAGATCCCTTTCCCTTCCTTAAGATCTCTTTGGGATATAAGCCCAGTAGAAACACTGCTGGGTCAAAGGGTATGTACAGTTTGATAACTTTTTGAGCATAATTCCAAATCGTTCTCCAAAATGGTTGGATCTGTTCACAATTCCACCAACAATGTATTAGTGTTCCGATTTTCCCACATTCCCTCCAACATTTGTTTATTATTTTTTCCTGTCATCTTAGTTAATCTGAGAGTTGTGTAGTGGTTTCTCAGAGTTGTCTTAAATTGCATTTCTCTGATCAATAGTGATGTAGAGCATTTTTTTAATATGACCAGAAATGATTTTAATTTCTTCATATGAAAATTGTCTGTTCATATCCTTTGACCATTTATCATTTGGAGAATGGCTTGAATTCTTATAAATTTGAGTCAATTCTCTATATATTTTAGAAATGAGGTCTTTATTAGAACCCTTAAATGTAAAGATATTTTCCCAGTTTATTGTTTCCCATCTAATCTTGTCTGCATTAGTTTTGTTTGTACAAAACCTTTTGAACTTAATATAATTAAAATTATCTATCTGGTGTTTAATTATGAGTTCCAGTTCTTCTTTGGACACAGATTTCTACTCCACAAATCCGAGAGATAAACAGATAGCCTATTCCTGCTTCCTTAGCTAGTCCCCAACTATTTCATTAATACCAGAGTTGGACCAGGAACTAAGCCAAATTCATTGGCCCAGAGTTTGCTCGCTCCATTCTTTTCTTTGCCTCTTTGGACATGCAGAGTTTGTCCTTCTTTATACAAAGCTGCTCCAATTTCTATAGTTCTCTTTGATCATCCACCAAATCCTTCAAGTATGTGAAGTTGCCAACGACCCAACCTTAGTAAAGGCAATAACTGTTTCCCAACTTCTTTTGGTTTCCAATCCATGTTGAACATTTTTTCCCGATGTTTTTAAGTGTTTTGTAAACTACTACATTAGGCTTGGCAAGAGGCAGAGATGACAGATTTAGTTGGAAGAGGTGATCAGCATCCATACTGCAAAATAGTGAAGAGGGAGTTGAAAGAGTGGAAGTGGAGGCTCTGATTGCCTATGGCTGACTAGAATTAATTAGTGGCACAGTGGATAGGGCGCTTGGGTCTGGCATCAGGAAAAACCATGTTCAACTCTAGTCTCAGATACTAACTAGCTATATGACTCTGGACAAGTCTTGTAACCTCTATTTGCCTCAGTTTCCTCAATTGTAAAATGGGAATTTTAAATGCTTTCTGCTTTGTGTGGTTGAGGTGAGAAAATCAGGTAGTGTCTGTAAAGCACTGAAGTTCTTTAGTCCCTTTTTCATTTCCTCCTAAACGTAACCTGAGTTTACATTCACTTTCTGGGCCACATCTTGCTGTTTCCTCAGAGCAGATCTGTAGTCCACTGAAACCTCTAGGTTGTCTCTTTTAGATGAACTGCTTCTCATTTTACTTCCCCTATTTTATCTTTGCTATGTAAATATTTTGTGTTCAGTGCTCTATCCTGTTGAGATTCATCTGGATCTTGACTCTTGTCAGTGTGTGAGTTTTCTCTCTTCACCTGTGAAAATGGGAAGCATACTATTTATGATTTTATCCAAATAATTGACAAAAAGCATTAACACAGCATAGACTCATGAGGGTACTTCATTCAAGACCTCTAGCTGTGGTGGCAACCAACCACTGATATCTGAATTTTCAGGTTCGTTTTTTGAGTTCTGAATCCATCAGATTTTATGATAGCCTAGTCCACATTTCTCCATCTTCACAAGAACAGTACGAGATCTTTCATTAGCTATTTGGTAAAATTGAAGTAGAGACATACTCGTAACATTTACCTTTTCCTTCAGCTTAGTAAGCCATTAAAAAAAGCTTCAGTCCAACTCTTCACTTAATGAAGGAGTCTATGTCATCTCTAAGAGATGCCTCATTGCTTAATGTTTTAAATTTTTTCATTGTAGAGAGGCAGGATGGCTTCTGTCAAAAAAAAAAAAAAAACAACACAACAAAAACCCCAACAACAACAAGAACAACAAAATTGTTAGGATGAAAATTAGAAGCAAGCTTTGAGTTGCATTTCTGATACAGAGTAATTGTGGGACGTTAGCAAAGTTATTAAATCCAGCCTGAGTTTCTTCCTTTGGAAAAATGTAATAATTGACCTTCTTGCTTCCCACAGCTGTGAGACTTAATGTAAAAGTATAAATAACTACACAGATTCATGGTGATGGAACTATTTGTTTTCTCCCTTCGAGTTTGAGACTTTTTTTCTTCTTAGAGGAAAATGAAATCAGCTACAAATATAAAGTAGGTAGCTATGGAAGGATATGTATATTTAATTTTTTTTCAGATTGGGAGTGTATTCCTGAAACCAAGGATTCATCTTCAAAACTGGGCATTTCTATTGAACCTTCATCTCAGGAAGAATGTACAAAGATTCATTTCCTTATCTCAAATTTGAAAAAAAGTTTTGGGATGTGATTCCAGTTTACAAAGCAACAAAGCACTGAGAAGAAATATTCTCAGTAATAGGCCATGAAAGTCAAACTTGCAGGAAAATGAGAGTCCATGGGTATTGTAAATAATGTAGATATTTGGTAGAAAGCCAATGCTTTATTGACAATAGAAGGTTCCTTGTAGGAAAGAGGCTTTGTAAATGTGATTTATTAAAAAAGGCTTCGGTCTGTATTCACACTGACATAAAAGTAACACAATCTAATCAAATACAATGTATTCACACTGACGTAAATGTAACACAATCTAATCAAATACAATGTTTTCTATTTATAATAGATGTGGGAAATCTTTCAGTTCTCAGTTTGACCTTAAATATCTAGGATTAGAGCCCCTTATTTTTTTTCCTCCACGTTTTATTTTTTTTTCTAATTGTAAGAATGACATTTTGAGATTAAAATTGCGTGTATGTGTGTGTGCATGTGTGTGCACACATACGCACATGTGAAAGAACTACCTGTTAGCAATATTTAAAAATAAATGATTGGGCAAAAAAAAAAAAACATCTAAGATTATAACCTAGAGAGAAATGGATATGTAAAAATCTTTCCACATAACTCCTTCCCCTCCACCCTCAATCAATTTTTATCAGACTATTTGTACTGGAAAGAAATTCTATGAATTTACATTTAAGTCTGTTACCTTTTCTCTCAGGGTAGATAGTTTATTAGACACCAGAAAATTAATATTGGAGCTCAAGTTTATGAATATAATCAGTATAGTAAAACTTCTAATCACTACCCATTCTTTCTTGTTACAGGATCCATTCTGGAAAGAATAAATGTTTTATCTGTGGGGTGTCTCTCTGCAGCAAGGCAAGCTTTTGACATATGAGAATTCACATGGAGAGAAACCTTATAACTGGATGACTGTGGGAATGCTTTCTGTGAAATTAATGATCCTTTGTGTTCATCGTAGAATTTCAGAAATAAAAGGAATTCCTTTTTTAAAAAAAAACATTATTTATTTTTTCATATTTATGATAATTTGGTTTTTTGTTTGTTTTTATCATAGCTTTTTATTTACAAGATATATGTATGGGTAATTTTTCAGTATTAATAATTGCAAAACCTTTTGTTCCAACTTTTCCCCTCCTCCCCCCACCCCCTCTCCCAGATATAAAAAAATTATTTAAAGCTTTTTATTTTCAAAACATATACATAGATAATTTTCAATATTCTCCCTTGTAAAACCTTGGGTTCCAAAATTTTTCCCTGCTTTCCCCTCCACACTCTCTCCTAGATGACAAGCAATTCAATATATGTTAAACATGTACAATTCTTCTATACATATTTATACAGTTATCTTGCTGCACAAGAAAAATCAGATTAAAAAAGGAAAAAAAATGAGAAAGAAAACAAAATACAAACAACAACAGAGAGTGTGAGAATGCTATGTTTGTGGTCCACACTCAGTCCCCACAGTCCTCTCTCTGGGTGCAGATGACTTTCTTCATCACAAGACCATTGGAACTGACCTGAATCATTTCTCTGTTGAAAAGAGCCAGGTCTGTCAGAATTGATCATCATATAGAAAGACTGAATTCCTTTTACATGTGACAGCTCTTTAAATAGCCAGTGTGCCCTCCCAGGGGCTTTTCTTTTCCAGTCCTTTAACCATCTTTTCAATCCTTTAACCATTCCTTCCTCAATCTTCTTTAGCTTCATTTAATGCAATTTACTAAAGGAGGATTCAAATAGGAAATCTCAGGCATTAAATTTCCTATCTACTTTCCCTCAACATTTTTTGCCCCAAATTCCATATTGTCATTTGATCACAAAAGGGAAAGTTTGTTTTCATTTCTAAATAAGAATCAGATGGATTCGAGTTTGGGTTAGTTAACTTTTCAAAAGAATGTCCAAGGTCATATAACAAAGAAAACGCTGTATTAGACATTTCCTTTAGTTCCCACTAATTCACAAAAGAAAAATTGTGTACTATATGAAAGGGAACTACAGCTAATTCCAGAGGAGAAAAATAGCTTTGACAAGGTAAAAGCCAGAGAATACTAATCTTTAAAACAGTCACTGAGTGCTTCATTCTGATCAGCCTTCAAATGTTGTAGAGGTTTGGAGTCTACAAATGTACGATATTGCATATAATATATGATTCTTGTTGATGGGTCAATTGGTTTTGTTCATTTATTTTTCCTCTTAAATTTTTCTTTAAAGAATGACTCTGGGAAGAGTAAGGTAGAGGGTTGCAGGGGGTTATTTAGACAATGTAAAGTTGAAAGATTTAATAAAATTTTATTTTTAAAAGGCAACTGGGATAAGCAATACAATAAAGTGAAAAAGAAAGGCAGGATAAAATGAAACCCTTCAATATGCTTTTTACAAGAAATGCATTTAAAAAGAAGACATAGAAAAAAATTGATGCCATTTGATGTAAGCTCCAATTTAGGTTTTCTTTTGAAAACCAAAAAAATTGAAAAATTGAATCTTTCTACATGGATTTTCAGTCTTTTTTTCTTGCTTCTCCCCTTGACATCATCTACTTCTCTCCTCTTTTCACCTAATTTCTGACCAGGATCTCTCCTCTCCAGTTCTTACCAACTCTACCCCTCAGAAAATCCAGGACATTGAGTAGTTTCCATAGAGTTTTCTGAACTCCCACAATGACATTTATACTTGAAGATGTTGCTTCCCTAGATAAAATGGGAGCTTTCCAAAGGCAGAGACTGTTTTCATCTTGGCCTTCTTTTGCCATCGTATAGTACATGGCCGGACGGTAAACTTGTAGTAAATGCTTGTTGATATTAATTACAAACACATAGAAATATAGACTATAACTTGAGGGGATTAGCAAGGTAGAATGAAATTTTTGTTGAGGGGCTATAATTGAGGTCCATATTGAGAAAAAATAGGAAGAGAAAGAGAATTATTAAAGAGGTAAGAAACTAAAGGGTGGGATCAAAAGCAAAAGTATTGGGAATGACTTTGGCAAGGAGAAGGACCACTTCATTTGATTGTTATGCCACAGTTCTCTTTAACTGTCCTGACTCAGTTTCCCTTGTTTCAGTTTCCTTAACTGTTCTGTCTCAATCCCCTAAGTTGTAACCTGTACTCTGGGACATTAAGACTGAGGACCATTTGCTCTAAGGTTATAAATTAGCAAGACAAACAAGAGACTCTTTTCTGCCCTCAAGAATTTACAATATCCCTCTAAAATATTCCAAGATACCTCACTGATATCTTTACTTCTGTGTATTCAGACATCCTGTCTCTGGGTTTTTAGGATTTATGGCCTCCCCCATCCTGACAGAAGTTTTCCCGCCCTTTTTACCCCTTCCTTTGTTTAGAGAAAAGATATTTAAGAAGTTGGGGTTCCTCCATTCATTGCTGGATGCTGGACGCTGGATTCTTTGAGATGACAGTCTCCTCCAGCTCTGGCACCAACATGGATTCCTTGGTCCCAGTATATCTTTATCTCTGTCTGACTGGATAATTTGAGACGAGAGTCCTGTCCAGTCAATTATGTTCTCCCATTAATAAAATATTAAAAACTCTCTAATCTCTCTCCTGCCTCAGTTTCTCCGGCATTACATGATAACAGAAGAGAAGAAGATGGGTGAAGAGGCAAAGGGGTTTGAGATATTAAATCGAAGAGAAGAGAAAGCTCCTGACAGGTGAACAGTATTCTCAGTGAAGTTGTAGGTGAGGTGAGAATGGAACTTGGGGAAACTGCAGAAGCAGCATTGGGTATAAGTAGAGAAGGTCTGGAACCAAAACTATGGACAGCGGTGAGTAAGTCGGTAAGCACCTACTAAGTGATCAGCAGTATGTTGAGAGCTGGGGATACAAAGTAAAGCAAAATAAAGTCCTGGCTTTTAAAGAGCTCACAATCTAAAAAGGGAGATAAGCAGCCCAAAATGTACAAACAACATGCAGGATAAATCTGAAATAATCAACAGAGGAAAGGTACTAGAATTAAGAGTTGGTAGTTAAAAGAGGAGATTCAAGTTTGTACCAGGCTTGTAGCAATAACAGGAGAGAAAGGGACATATTTGAGACATTTTACAAAGTGAAATCAACAGAGCTCATCATTAGATTTAATACAGGGGTGGGCTGAGAGACAGTGAGGAGTTGAAGACGACATCCAGCTTTTGAGCTCAAATGACTGGGAAGATCAGTCTTTCTACCATCTTTCCCATCAAAAGAAAAGTTTGGAAGAAAAGACAGTTTAGTGGGAAAGAAAATGAGTTCACTTTTGGACCCAATGTATTTAAAGTGTCTATTAGACATCCAATTGGAGATATCAGACAGATAGTTGGGAGATGTGACTAATGGTCACATTAACAGAAGTTAAGGCAGAATAGTTGGATATGAGAGTCATCAGTTATAAAGGGCTGAAACTCTTAAAAGGTATGCTTGAATCAGACAACGGTGTACTTATGGTTAATTATCTATTTGATATAAGACAATGACTATTAGCATGTGGCTAATAGAATAGAATAGAAGGTGGCCCTTCTCACCATTGGTGCTGGCTTGATCTTTGGGGTTAAGATAATCATAGGCAAGGATTAGAGGGTGAGGTAAGACAAGCCTGACTCACTTGGAGGCAGGACAAGGAGGAGAAAGGTGGAGATTCTGGACTCCAGATTCAAGAAGAGTTCTTTGGCAAAATTCCTGGCAATTTGCCTGCTTTTTTAACTTCTCCCCCTAAAGACCAAGGACTTTTACTTATCCTAACTCTGGCTGATCCTGAGACCTCCAGGGAGCTAGTGTGGACTTAACAATCAATGTAGAGAAGAAAATTAAAACCATGGGAGCTGATGATGGAAAATGACTTTGAGAATTCAGTTAGGAAGCTTTGTACTATTTGCCTAACAACCCTCCCACTCAAGGCTCTGAATAGCTGTGACCCTGGATTCTCCCAGCCAAAAAATTAAGATGTTGGTGTTTCCTCGTAGTGGTGATGATGTGTCTCGTTTGTTTGTTGTCTAGCTGATCACCATGTTTGTTAATTGAGCATCACTTTTTTACTGTTCCCTCTATTTTTATACCTTGTTCAAGTCAAGCTTCTGCGTAATAATGAACTTCTGTATTTCCCTTTTTTAAATCTGTGCCTGTTAAATACAAAATCCTCCAAATCTGGGTAGGAAGTTAAGAATGACAGAAGTGGAGGTGTCTCCTGTAGGTAGCCTTCTTAAGGAATCTAGTCACAAAGAGCAGAGGAGACAAATTATGATAGCAGGGAAGAAAGGATCAAGTGATAGTCTTCTGAGAATCAGGAAGGCATGGACATAGGTGTAGAGAGTAAAGAAAGAGCCAGGAGATAGGGGGAGGTGAAAGGTGAGATTGCTTATATAAGAACTGGGGTTTGCTGTGCCAAAGTGGGGCTACTTCTTTGTGTAAGATAGAAGGAGCTAGTGGGGGAAAGGCATCTGAGGAATACGAGATGAAGAAGGAAGGGGGGCTCTTGGCCAATGGCCTTATTTTTTTAAAAGTACAATATGAGGCAAGGTTTGCAATAGAGAGATGAAGATGGGGGAGCTTGGGAGGCTTGAGGAGGGATGAAAGTTTTGAAAGAGCCAAAGTGGAGAATGGGCGAATAAGTTGCTAAGATGACAGTAGAGGTCACATCTTCCTTCAGCCAAGGGTAAGACGCCACAATAGATGCTATAAGGTGAGAAATGTTTCAGGAGTGTAGTGCCGGGCTAGTTCAATAAGAGGCCAAAAAGAAGATGGAGGGAAAGATCCTGGCGCCAGAGCAATGGCTAGGAGAGGGGTACAAGGTATCTGGGTGAGGGACAAAGAGAATGGGAGAGAGGATAGAGAGAGAGATATAGAGAGACACAGAGAGACAGAAAAAGAAATAGACACACACAGAGAGAAACAGAGACAGAGAAGACAGAGAGAGAGGGAGGGAGAAGAGAGAAATAGAGAAAGAAAAGAGAGACACAGAGAGAAAGGGAGATGGAAAAGAAGAGGGAGAGGGAAAGGGGGAGGGAAAGGGAAAAAGAGGGAGAGAGAGAGGGAGAAGAGGCAGACACACACACACAGAGTTAAAGTTTGGGGGCCCACAAGACGTTTTATGGCGGGGCCGGGCCGGAGTCCTCCCCTGTTTGTATTAGTCTGTGGTGACCTTATTGCACCCGCCACCCGGCCATTCCTGCCCTCGATCCTTCTCCATGAGGACTACCAAAACGTCCACCGCAGGCCTTTGGGAATTGTAGTTTTGGCTCCGTTCTACGCACGCGCACTTCATAGGCAGCAGCTGCGCGCGCAGCACGGCCCCGTCGCCATTGGCAAAGCATCCGCTCGGAGGCAGCTCCTGAGGCTCCGCCGGCCACATCTCCAGGTACAGGTACCCGCGGCCTTAGCCCTAGGACCTTCGTGGCGTCTGCGTAGGAGCGGGACCCGCGCAGGCCGGTGGGGGAGTGCGGTCGTCGGGCCGCAGTGCGAGTGGTGGAGGTTGGGCCTCAGGGGGAGGGGCGGGTTCAGGCGGAACTTGTACTTGGGTAGGACAGTTCTTGAGCCTGGCGGCTATTGGTCGGATGCCAGTGGGCGGGGCCACGGCTCGCGGACGTCGAGGTCATTGGCTGGTTGGGATACGGGTCTTGTGGAGCTCGTGATCCTTGATTATCCTTAGTGGGTGGGCCTGCAGACAGTCGCTTTCCATCTCGCTCAAGTTGGGTACTGCTCTGGGGCCCAGGGTAGGGCTTATCCCGGCCTCCCTCGGCTGGTCCTCAAGTGTTGCCTTTGGAAACCGTTACCATGGTAACTGCCTCTCTCTGAGCCGCTAGCAGGCAGCGAAGCGGAAGATGGGGACGTGGACGGGGGCGGCGTCGGGCCGGGGCTGCTTTATACCCAACCTGCGCTAGAAGGCGTGTGGACTTAACAATCAATGTAGAGAAGAAAATTAAAACCATGGGAGCTGATGATGGAAAAGGACTTTGAGAATTCAGTTAGGAAGCTTTGTACTATTTGCCTAACAACCCTCCCACTCAAGGCTCTGAATAGCTGTGACCCTGGATTCTCCCAGCCAAAAAATTAAGATGTTGGTGTTTCCTCGTAGTGGTGATGATGTGTCTCGTTTGTTTGTTGTCTAGCTGATCACCATGTTTGTTAATTGAGCATCACTTTTTTACTGTTCCCTCTATTTTTATACCTTGTTCAAGTCAAACTTCTGCGCAATAATGAACTTCTGTATTTCCCTTTTTTAAATCTGTGCCTGTTAAATACAAAATCCTCCAAATCTGGGTAGGAAGTTAAGAATGACAGAAGTGGAGGTGTCTACTGTAGGTAGCCTTCTTAAGGAGTCTCGTCACAAAGAGCAGAGGAGACAAATTATGATAGCAGGGAAGAAAGGATCAAGTGATAGTCTTCTGAGAATCAGGAAGGCATGGACATATGTGTAGGGAGTAGAGAAAGAGCCAGGAGATAGGGGGAGGTGAAAGGTGAGATTGCTTATATAAGAACTGGGGTTTGCTGTGCCAAAGTGGGGCTACTTCTTTGTGTAAGACAGAAGGAGCTAGTGGGGGAAAGGCATCTGAGGAATACGAGATGAAGAAGGAAGGGGGGCTCTTGGCCAATGGCCTTATTTTTTAAAAGTACAATATGAAGCAAGGTTTGCAACAGAGAGGTGAAGATGGGGGAGCTTGGGAGGCTTGAGGAGGGATGAAAGTTTTGAAAGAGCCAAAGTGGAGAATGGGAGAATAAGTTGCTAAGATGACAGTAGAGGTCACCATCTTCCTTCAGCCAAGGGTAAGACGCCACAATAGATGCTATAAGGTGAGAAATGTTTCAGGAGTGTAGTGCCGGGCTAGTTCAATAAGAAGCCAAAAAGAAGATGGAGGGAAAGATCCTGGCGCCAGAGCAATGGCTAGGAGAGGGGTACAAGGTATCTGGGTGAGGGACAAAGAGAATGGGAGAGAGGATAGAGAGAGAGATATAGAGACACACAGAGAGAGACAGAAAAAGAAATAGACACACACAGAGAGAAACAGAGACAGAGAAGACAGAGAGAGAGGGAGGGAGAAGAGAGAAATAGAGAAAGAAAAGAGAGACACAGAGAGAAAGGGAGATGGAAAAGAAGAGGGAGAGGGAAAGGGGGAGGGAAAGGGGAAAAGAGGGAGAGAGAGAGGGAGAAGAGGCAGAGGCAGACACACACACACAGAGTTAAAGTTTGGGGGCCCACAAGACGTTTTATGGGGGGGCCGGGCCGGAGTCCTCCCCTGTTTGCATTAGTCTGTGGTGACCTTATTGCACCCGCCACCCAGCCATTCCTGCCCTCGATCCTTCTCCATGAGGACTACCAAAACGTCCACCGCAGGCCTTTGGGAATTGTAGTTTTGGCTCCGTTCTACGCACGCGCACTTCATAGGCAGCAGCTGCGCGCGCAGCACGGCCCCGTCGCCATTGGCAAAGCATCCGCTCGGAGGCAGCTCCTGAGGCTCCGCCGGCCACATCTCCAGGTACAGGTACCCGCGGCCTTAGCCCTAGGACCTGCGTGGCGTCTGCGTAGGAGCGGGACCCGCGCAGGCCGGTAGGGGAGTGCGGTCGTCGGGCCGCCGTGCGAGTGGTGGAGGTTGGGCCTCAGGGGGAGGGGCGGGTTCAGGCGGAACTTGTACTTGGGTAGGACAGTTCTTGAGCCTGGCGGCTATTGGTCGGATGCCAGTGGGCGGGGCCACGGCTCGCGGACGTCGAGGTCATTGGCTGGTTGGGATACGGGTCTTGTGGAGCTCGTGATCCTTGATTATCCTTAGTGGGTGGGCCTGAAGACGGTCGCTTTCCATCTCGCTCAAGTTGGGTGCTGCTCTGGGGCCCAGGGTAGGGCTTATCCCGGCCTCCCTCGGCTGGTCCTCAAGTGTTGCCTTTGGAAACCGTTACCATGGTAACTGCCTCTCTCTGAGCCGCTAGCAGGCAGCGAAGCGGAAGATGGGGACGTGGACGGGGGCGGCGTCGGGCCGGGGCTGCTTTATACCCAACCTGCGCTAGAAGGCGAGTCTCAGGATGAGGGTCTCACTTTCGGGGCGGGGGTATGTGTGTGTGTAAATGGATACCAGCGGCGTTTTATCCCTGTTGCTCCCTAGCCCTTGTATGCTTCCATTTAAACGAATTAGGCACAGCACCATTGTTTGCTTTTAAATTTGAGATTTTTACTAAGTGAAAGACAAAGGAAGGAGTGAATCATCAAAACGTGGACTTCTGCCTCCAAATCTGGATCGTACCCCTCCCCCCCAATGCACAGCTTGCAACACCTCCCTGTGAAGTACAGGATTAGGGCAGCCCCGTGCCCAGGGCCCCTGCTTAGTGTGAATTGGTGGCTTGATGTCATCCTCTGGTCTTTGACTCCAGCTGTGAAAGGTTCCATCCCAGGCTAGGTGCTGTGCAGGTTCTTTGACTCTTGTGGCCAAAAATCACCTCATCTTGCCCCAAAATAAGCATGTGAAAGATTTCCTCTAAGTTTTGGGCCATTCCTACTCATAAACTTAGGATTCTGCTTAATTAGGCAAGGCCACCTTCCAGGTTCATTTCTTTCCTTCTAAGAGCTTCTGTGTGCTAGAATGATGGAGGCCATCCCTCCATTCTCTGGTGGTGGTTGAGTACTGTCAAAACAGAGCTCTTGCCCTGGGCAGGATGATGTCCAGATCTGCAAACTGCCCATGGATTTTTTTTTTTTTTACTTAACTTACTGCTGCATTTTTGGTAGCAAAACAAATGTCTTCTGTCTCAGAAGCTGCTTTCCCTTTGGGCCTTCCCTGTTTCTAGAATCCTTTCATCTCTGTCTTGGTGTTTATTTAAAACAGCTTCTTATGTGGGCTGTGGGTTTGGGCAGGGTTCTTGTCTTTGATGCCTTAAGGAATCTGACACTGCTACCATTGGTAGAAACATTGACCAAGTAATTATCTATCGAGCATATCGAGCATCTCTAAGAGAGATGGTGTCAACCTTCAGAGAGCTTATAGTCTTAGAGGGAGAGAAAACTCACCCAATGGAGTGGTAACCAGGGAAGGGTGAAGTCATAGAGATGGTGAAAAGGAAACTGATTAGCAAGCCTTTTCCAGAAACAATGGAAATATTGATGTGATCACAGCCTGCAGAGTAACAGGAACAGAGTAACACAAGAGAGGTGTGCATCCTAGCATGGCAGGGTGGAGAGATGTGGCTGTGGAGGCTGGACTCATCTTAGCCTTGCTGATTTAGGTCTGGAAGGGGTCATCATTGCTAGATGAGCAAACTGAGGTACAGAGAGGTAACATCAATTGTCCAGGATTATGTAACTAGTCATTATCTAAGGCAGGATTGAACCTTAGGTTGGCCTTGTTCCAAGGAGGCGTAGAGAGTCCTCACTAATCATTCCAACCCTACCTGGAAGGATAGCCTTTTGGAAGGTGTATGATCTGAGCAGCAGCAATGTGGGGGTAGTTTATTTAGGCAGCTGGCAAAGTGGGATGATCAAGGCACTAGTTCCAAGGCAAGAAGAGGCAGAGCTGCCTTGTTGGGCGTCAGACATGTGGCTAAGGAAGTCAGTAAATCGATTATCAAGCATTTGTGCATAAGGGAAAAGGAACTCAAGTGTGTAGCCTTTATAGTGCACAAGTGATGTTCCCGCTCACAATACTTGGATTGTGACCTCCTCTTGTTCCCCCCTCCTCCCCCCGCCCCATCTTGTGTCCCAGACCTGAGCGCTCTCCCTTGTAAGGAATCCTGGTGAGTCTCAGTCAAGTCTTTTGTTTAACTTTTTGCTGAAAACATGAGAATGTATTTGCAGTTATCTGATATAATGCTGGAAGGCACGGGAATGAAAGGCCTTTCTTTCTGTGCACTGATTAAAGACCTTCCTTTATTGCTGCTGTGTTTTGCTCCAGAAACCTGGCCAGTTCCCTGAATAAAAACAGTCAGCCTAAAGGAATGAATAAAGTGTTCTCTTTTGAGGCCCCCCCCCAAGATGGAAGCGCCCCACATCTGGAAGGCTGCTCCGTCTGGAGGGTCACATATCAAACGAGAATACTTGGCACAGTGCCTCCTTTGTTCTCAGCCTTGTGTAAGCCCCACAGTGGGAGAGAAACTTTGGAATCTCACCCAGGAGGGGCGGGGACACCCTGCCTGGGACCCTTTCCCAGCCAAGAACCTCAGGTATTGGTGCTGTTCCGGAGTGACGATGTTATATGTTGTTTGTTTGTTATAGCTGTCTGGCAAGTGTGTATTATTCCTATGTTATAAGTTTACTTTTCAAAATATATTGTTTGAATCAATATTCTATGTAGTAATAATAACGTGTACTCTCCTCTCCCCACCTCAAGTCTGTGCCTGTTGAATTCTGGACTAGATTAACTTCACACCCCCTCGAAGGAATGCCTTCTGAGAATGGGGGGAGGGGAGGGGTAAAAGTCAAGTCCACCCTCTGAGCCCGAATCCAGGCTCTCAAACAAGATCTGTTTGCTCTGACTTGGTCAACACCCAGCATTAGTTAGAAGTGGTGGCTAGAGAGCTATGTAATCTTAGTGTTGGGGGTTTCCTGCCTGGGGGTTCAGGAGTGCTTCAATCCTTGATAGTCATTTCTCTTCCCCAGCTCTTTCTGCCCCATTCGCGTCTCATTGCTGAGAGGGGAACAGAAAGGAGGGAATGGCCCCTGAGCTGCTGACAGTCAAATGCGAGGTGAGTTGGAATTCCCTCTAGCTTAAAAGACCCTTTTTGTGGGTGTTTCCTTCTTTGTCCTCCTCCCCTCTGAATAACCTTCCCAATAAAGCCCAATCCACGGATTTTTGGAGACATGGACCCTGCATTTATTATGCTCTTACTATATGCACTCTCCTATTTAGAAAGCATCTAGTTGGGCTGGTTCCTGAACATGAATCCCTCTCCAACAGACTAGAGCAGTGGCCATCCAGTCCCTACTTAACGATCCTGTTGGGGGTGGGGGGGAGGGAGAGGCAGAATAGGAGGGGTAGGGAACCTCTGCCTTTCTGGACGGCCCAGTCTGCTCACTGTTGGATGACTCCTCGGTTCTTGTTCCTGATTCTGCCCCAGGGGCCAAACTGGACAGGTGGAATCCCTCTTCAGAGCAGCCCTTCAGTTTCTTGGGGCCCTTTAGTCTTTGGAAGAGATTCTGGTTTTTTAAGATTGATCATGTGCTCTGTACCCCTAGGGCTCTCTTGGCAGCCCTACAAGGATTTTCATTTTACAAATGAGGAAATTTAGGCTCAGGAAGGCTCCGGGATTTGCCTTGGCAGCCAGCTAGTGAGAGTTGGAGCCAGAATGCAAATTGGACTCCAAAGCCACTTTTTTTTTTTTTTTTTTTTGCTGAGGCAGTTGGGGTTAAGTGACTTTCCCAGGGTCACACAGCCAGGAAGTGCTATGTGTCTGAGGTCAAATTTGAATTTTTTCCTGACTTCAGAATCTCTGAGCTTGCAGTCCATTGAGCCCCCATCCCCTCCTCATTGGTCTAGCCTTGTCCGTCCAGCAGGAGAAGGCCATGTTTGGATTCTTATATGAGACTTGCTATGGATTCCCATTCCTGGATGATTGCTCCTGCTCTTTCTTTGGTCCGACCCTTTCCTCTGGCTGCTCAGCCCCGAGGCGGCCCAGCCTTGGCCCTCTGTAGCTTTTTTTCTCCTCCTGACTTGGTCTTTGATCCTTACCCCTCCCCGTGTTCCACTCTCTGACCCCAGCTTATCAGAGTGCTGCGGCACCCTTTATGGCCGTATGGTTGGGATGGTCGGGGGGGTGGTTGGGGAGCCACCAGGTTGCCAGACTTTCTCTGCTTCCCCTTCCTCCGAGGCGGATTTCCTTCTGGAGTGCCAGGCTCTGGGGTCTTGCCTGCCTTCCTATAGCCTTTGAAATCTGCTCTTCCTAAACCTGAGCTGCGCGTTACCCTGGGCCTCGCTGCTGCTGCTCCTTTGCCGTCGCAAAATCTGAGGGGCCATTTCCCTTCACATTCCCATGGTTCCCCGACTTTGATGATGATTGGGCTACGTGGTGCAGTCTGGGCCTGGGGGTCTGGAAGATGGGTGCAGATCCTGACTTGGACACTTGGTGACGGAGCCATTGTGGAAACGCATGGCACCAAAAGGATGACTGGACCTTTTTCAGCCCCACCTGTAAAAAGGGAACATTGCTCGCCCCTGCCTCCAGGAACCCGGTGATGTTCCAATAGGGCGCTGTATAGGAGGTGCTTGGCTGGTCTTTGAGGGCCCCTCAGATGAAGGATGATGATGACAGATGTGTTCCTGGATCGCAGAGATCATTGATGTTTTTGGCTCCTGGCGTGCTCAGCCTGCCCTCCATGTAGCCTGTGCTCACCATGTGCTTAATGAGTTTGCATGTGGGAGCTTAAGGGTGACGAGTTCTCAGGGTCAATTTGAGCCATTAAAAAAGAAAAACTACCCTGGGCAACAGCATCGATCATGACCCTTCAGTGCTGCGAGAACTGCCTCCCATGTGTCTTTGCCGGGGCACGTCCCCCCGTTATCTGTGTCTGAGAAGTAGTGTGTCCGTATTTCAGAGGCCCGTGACGTTCCAGGATGTCTCTGTGGACTTCACTTGGGAGGAGTGGGGCCAGCTGGACCTGCCACAGAGGGACCTGTACCGGGACGTGATGCTGGAGAACTATGAGAACCTTGTGTTTCTGGGTAAGGACCGTTCATAGCCTTTTATTGGGTTGTCCAGACCACTTCCCAAAGGCTGTGGGGTGTCTGAGAGGCTCCTTTGAGTTTGTTCCACACGAATATTCCAGAATCTATGGAGTGCTGGGGACGGGGAGGGACAGTGTTTCTGAATCTTCGGGGCTCATGGGCCAGAGTGTTTCTGCTTTGCCTCCCCTGGAGCAAGGCCTTTGTGGGGGCTGCCCCTCTGCTTTCTTTGTCTCCATTATGTTCTCCCCTTGAGGGGAAACACTCAGGATTGAGATCCCGAATGGTTCTTCAGCTCCATTCTCTTTTCTGCCTCATAAACAGGCCTGACGGTTTCCAAACCCTATGTGATCTCTCAGTTGGAGCGAGGAGAAGCTCCAGGGCTTCTGAGGGAGCCCGAGGGAGAAGTGCTCATCGGCCCCGGTCCAGGTGAGTGTGTGAACCCCGGCCGAGAAACCTCCCAGCTCGCCCCAGGTCAGTCAGGGGCCAGCACCTGGGCCGGGGAGCTGAGGAATCCCCCTCCAACGTTTCTGGGCCCAGGGTGCAGGGGAGGGCTGGCCTAACAGGAGCGTGCTCCTATGTCCTCGTCCCCTTCGATGGTCACTCATCTTCCTGAAATCTGCCTTTTCCTCCCTCACATCCCCCAGGGGCAGAGAAGACCACGGCCCTTTTCTTGAGGGTGAATGTTTAAAAATACACCCTGAATGTACAAAGCATAAAAATCATCCATGTAAGAAGGTTAAAGGTGGTATAGGAACGGTCACACTTCCATAAACAATGGAGAGAAACACGACCCGAGGTGCAGGCTCCCGGGTGTGCAGGGCAGCAGGCCATGGCACCAGGCAGAGGTCTGCCCACCTTGTAGGCGGACTGAGCAGGGCCTTCCCTGGCAGTGCCACATGTCACCAGTAATGGCCAGAGAAGGCAGTCCCTGCCATCTGTCACCTCGCCAATTCTTTCCTTATCAGAAGCAGCCCGAGGGGAGGTCGGGAAAATCTTTGATTCTTGGGGACGGATTGAGATGCTCAGGAGGCCTTAGACCCAAGGTTTGGCCTTCGTGTCATAACTCTGAGGGCTGGCAGAATGGGAGGTGGCTGCCCTGTGGGAAGAGACCGAGGAAGCGCTTCCAAAACTGAGAGTCTTCGGCAAGAGCCTAAAGACACGGGAACACAAGGTCATCACAACTGCCCGTTGACAGTAAGGGGTGTTGAAGAGAAAGATTGAGAAGCGTATTGGGTAGCTAGTCCAAAAGGTAGAGCAAGAGCATGAGTTGTGGGTTTTTGTGCCAGAAACAGGAAGGGTGGGGCCCGTCCAGAGACGGCGCACGCCTAAGGAAGGTTGGCATTTGCCTGCCATCTTGTAAGTCTAAACAACCTGGGAGAAAGAGACAACTGTCTGCCAAGAGCCAGACACCACGGAGAGAAGCTGGAGGGGGAAGGTGTCTCCTGAGATGCCCAGAAGCCACCATACGTCAAAATGCAAGGACGGAGCTGGTGAGGAAAACACGGCACCAAGTTTGGACCATAAAGAAGAGGGCCTCGTGTTCTTGGGAACAAGAGTCAAAAAACAGTCTTAGGGATCTCTGACACTGGTCAGTGAGGTTCTTGATCAGAATGGGCTCTACGTGGGTCCTATTCTCTATGTAAAAGAAATGAGACAATAAAAAGGGAGGTTGGGGGTAGCATTTGGGATGTGGTGGAGAACATTGGGTCCTGGCAGTTTTAAGCTCTGCCCTTTGGAGAACGTAGCCCAGAACAGAGCCAGTGGCTACTAGATATTAAGGGTCGTTCACTCAATAAACATTGATTGGGAACCTGCTCTTCTGTGCTGGCCACTGGAAATACAAAGGCAGAGGGGAGAGATTCCCTGCCCTTCAGTTAGAACTTACAACGTTGCTGTCTACGGGTAGGTACAAGTAAATAGTAGACATTTGGGGAGGGGGAAAGAGGCACGAGCAGCTGGAGGCATCGAGAAGGGCCTGCAGAGTGTGCACTTGAGCCAAGGCTTAAAGAAAACGGGATAATAAGGCACTAAGGTGAGAACAGAGAACATTGTAGACGGGGCAGCTTGGAGATGGAGAACTGTGCTTGAGGAACAAACAGCAATCACCATTTTGGGTGGTGAGTGGGATGTGAATAAGGCTGAAAAGACAGTTTAGGGCCAGATTGTGCAGAGAGGGGACGTTTGTGTTTGACAGAGCAATAAGGGAACAGCATTTATTTAGCACTAAGGTGACGTGCTCTGACCCATGCTTTAGGGAGATCACTTTGCCAGCTTAGTGGAAGACCAACAAACAAGGGAGACTTGAGGGAAGGAGCCCAATCAGCAGGCATCCAGGGGAGGCAGCGAGGGTCTGAGGGAGGCTGGTAACCGTGTGAGAGGAGAGAGGAAGGGGGGAGTCTGGCCTGGTGCCCCCTGCACTGGCAGGGAAAGTTAGAGAGGGGAAGAGAACAATCCTTTTTTTGACTGTATTGAGTTTGAGACGTGTATGGGACATGGAGCTCGAGACGTCTGCGAGATAGAGGGAACAGGGCTGGATAAATAATGTTCTGAGAATGCTCTGCATAGAGGTGATGATTAAAGGCATAGGAGTGGATGAAGTGACTACGAGAGGGGACAGAGAGAAGGGGGTAGAAGAGAAGAGAGGAGGCTGTAGGACAGAGTCCTGGTAGGTACGCACAAGTAGGAGGCAAGACATGGGTGTTCCAGCAAAGGAGACGGAGCAGGAGTAGTCTGACTGGAAGGACCAGGTGAGAACAGACTCAGAAAACCAGAGAGGAGGATGCTGGGCAGTGTCAGAAGCTTCAGGGAGGCTATCACTCATAAGGAGAACCACCCCTTGGGAATTAGGCTACTCTGATCTTCCTGCTCTGGGCAGCTCCCTAAGACTCCAGGCACAGAGAAGGGCTGGGGAACCTCCTAGCTCCAGTTCATGCTGTTGAACATAGATTAGAATGGGGAGGGAGAAGCAGGGACAGGCAGGAGGAGGAGGGAGAAGGGAGATAGATCCTAGGTAACTTTTTAAAATTTTTATTTTTTCCAGCTACATATAAAAACATTTTTTTGGGTGGGGGTGTATATGTACACTCATTTTTTACATATTTATGAAAAATGTTGGGAGAGAAAAACCAGAACAAAAGAGAAAAACTATTGGGGAAAAAAATAGATGGAAAAGAAAAAAGTGAACACCATGTGTATTAGATTTACATTCAGTTTTCATTGTTCTCTTTCTGGATGCAGATGATGTTTTCCATCTCAGAGTTTATTGGGATTGCCTTGAATCACTGAACTGCTGAGAAGAACCATGTCCGTTATAGCTGATCATCATATAATCTTTTTAATTTTCCAGTAACATTTTTTATTTCTATTTTTTCTCAATTTTATTTAAAGAAACAATGAGAAAACAAAAAGAAAAAAGGGATAAAAAACAAAAGACAATATAGTCATGTGCCCAGCAGAACATCAGGAAGGATTCAAAATATGTAAAAATAAATACCAGTTCAAGAAAGTCTATATTGATAGAAGTTATATTCATGAGTATCCAGCTTTTCTTTACTTCCTTGTAAATTATTCTTTTGCTCTCTGCAACTTTTTTACTTTACTCTTTTTTCCCCCATTTTATCCCATCCCCCCAAGCAGGCTATAGTTGAGTCTAGAGAGCCAGAACTCTGTAGATACACACACACACACACACACACACACACACACACACACACACACACACACACACACACACACACACACACACCCCTTTCCTATCCCTGCTGATTGTTTGCTTTAATTCTGCTCCTTGACTTGCCTTGCTATTATTTAACCTCCCCCCACCCATGGATCCTCTCTTCTTCCCTCACCCATTGCTTCCCCTCCCCCGTTCTTCCCCCCTTATAGATTTTGGAGGGTGCTATACCCTTCATACTATATTTGTAATATTGCCTATTTAACTCATTCCCAATATGAATAGGTTTCCAGAACTATGAGCCCTTCTCCTCCCTCTAATATTTGTGTCCATTCTTCCTCTGCACTTTATTTGTATGATATAATTATTTTTACCTTAACTCTGCCCTAATCTCTTTTTTTTGAGTTGTATTATTGATGTCAATCTTAAATATATGCTATAAATCTCCCATGTAAAAAATTATAAATTTGTCCATGTTGAGTTCCTTGAAATTGATCTTTGATATTGGCTCTTATGTGTTGAATTTTCTAGTAAGTTCGAGTTTGGTTGATAGAAAGCCCTGAAAATCTGCAAGTTCATTGAATGTCCATTTTTTCTCATTCAATATTATAGATAATTTTTCTGGGTATGTTATTTTTGGCCACAAGCCTAGTTCTTTTGATTGTCAGTAGATAGCTGTAGTTTTTTATTTTGGCTCCTGATAAATGTCATACAATTCTAATTGTAGTTCTATTGTATTGAATTGATTTTTTTTCTTGTTTCTTGCATAATTTTCTCTTTGACCTGGGGGTTTCAAAATTTGGCGATAATGTTCCTGTGTGTTTTCCATAAAGAATCTTGTTGAGGTAGTGATTGGTAGATTTTTTTTTCTATTTCTACTTTCCTCTCATGTTCTGTCACTCCAGGACAATTTCACAACTTTCATGCAATCCAATTATTCTAGATTTTCTCTTCTTGATCTGTTCTCTAGATCTGTCATTTTGCTTATGTTTCACATTCTGTTCGTATTTTTCATTCTTTATGATGTTTTGTTTTTTCTTGGTTTCCCCTTGTCCAGTTCTAATTTTCAAAGGATTATTTTCATCTTTAAGACTCTGTATCTCTTTTTCTTGTTGGTTGTTTTTTTCCCCATAATCTTCTTGTTTTTCTTGGATGGTTTTTATTTTTATTTTTTTAGTTTTTCCTCAATGTCATCTGATTTTTGAATATTTTTTGAGTTCTTCTATAAATTCTCTCTGGACAGGGAGCCATTTCACATTACTCTTTGGGGTAGAGGCTTTTTTTTATTTCAGTGTCCTCTTCTGAAGATGAACCCTGATCTTCCTTAATGTGTTTCTATGACGGGATTCTTCTTTGCCAGTTCATTTTTAAAAATAAGAGGTATTAGTGTAAGCACTTCTGATCCTGGGGGGTGGGGCAGGGATGAAGCCTCTGGCTTCATCTTAGTTCTCCCCTTTCACCAGGAACCCCACTCCAAAAGCATCCCCTCCCGGAGCATCCCTGCCCTCTGCCATTGTACTCCCTGTGGGTTGGTTTCCGCTTACCCAGGGTCACACTGTGCAGTCTCCCCCTCCACAAACAGTCTGGGAAGTGAAAGTTTCCATGATTCCTGCTGAGGCTCCTAGCTGCAGGGCTGCCCTCTTGCTATCTCTCTGGAGATGTCCTGGAGATATTTGTACTTCACATAGCTTAATCTTTCTTCCAATCTTCTCTGGTCTTTCTTCAGATCTTCTCAGGTTGTATCAGGACGTCTCCTGTTCTTCCCCAAGTCTTGATTTTTCATGAGTCTGTGTTCACCCCGAGGTGCAAATCTGTTCTATTTGTGGGAGAAATTGACCAACTGAACAATGCTTTCTTAGTTCTGCTTATTTCACTTAGTATCAGGCCTTTCTGAAATCATCCTGTTGATTATTTCTTACAGAACAATAATATTCCATAACATTCATATACCACAACTTCTTATTCATTCATTCTCCAATGGATGGGCATCCACTTACTTTCCAGTTCCTGCCACACAAAAAAGGCTTCCACAAACATTTTTGCACATGTGGATCCTTTTCCCTCCTTTATGATCTCTTTGGGATATAATCCCAGTAGAAACACTTCTGGGTGAAAGGGTCTATGCAGTTTTACAGCTCTTTGGACATAGTTTCATATTGCTCTCCAGAATGGCTGGATCATTTCACAACTCTATCAATAATGCATTAATGTTCCAGTTTTCCCACATCTCCTTCAACATTTATCATTATCTTTTCCTGTCATCTTAGCTAATCTGAGAGTTGTGAGTTGGTATTTCCAAATTGTTTTAATTTGCATTTCTCTAATCAATAGTGATTTAGAGTATTTTTTCATATGGTTATAGATAGCTTTAATTTCGTCATCTGAAAATTGTCTATTAATATTCTTTGACCATTTCATCAATTGGGGACCGACTTGCATTCTCATAAATTTGACTCAGTTCTTTCTATATTTTGAAATGAGACCATTATCAGAACTACTGGCTGTAAAAAAATTTTCCCAATCTTCTACTTCTCTTCTGATTTTGGCTGCTGCAAAATCTTTTTCATTTAATGTAATTGAAATTGTCCATTTTACATTTCATAATGTTCTCTGGTTCTTATTTGGTAATAAATTCCTCCCTTCTCTGAAGATCTGATAGGTAAACTATCCTTTGCTCTCTTAATTTGCTTATGATATCATCCTTTACACCTAAATCATGTACATTTTTTATCTTATTTTTGGTATAGGGTGTGAGATGTAGGTCTATGCTGAGTTTCTGACCAATTTTCTAATTTTCTCAGCAATTTTGGTCAAATAATGAGTCATTATTCCAAAGTTGGAGTTTGGGGGTAAATTACTATAATCATTAATTATTGTGTCATGTACATCTCATCTGTTCCATTGATCTACCATTCTATTTCTTAGCCAGTACCAAAAGGTTTTGATAACTGCTGCTTTATAATAGAATTTTAAGTTGGTACTGGTAGGTCACTGTAATGGGCTGAGGCTTGAGTTGATGCACTGAGGTCCCAAGCACATGAGGCTAAATAGTAATTGGACCATACTCTATTAATATATAAGCTTGGAGAAAGAATGGCCCCCACCCACTCTTTGTGCAAGTCCTGATGTGTTGTATAGGAAATGACGATTTTGGTGGGTGGAGGCAGGGGAGTGGAAAAGGAAGGGGAGGAGAGACTTTTGGGATTGCCATTGCCACTGTTGGCTCAGCTCACATCTCTCTCTGTTAGCTGATTTGTTTAAGCGGGAGATGTAATGGGCTGAGGCTTGAGTTGATGCACTGAGGTCCCAAGCACATGAGGCTAAATAGTAATTGGACCATACTCTATTAATATA
Organism: Antechinus flavipes; assembly: GCF_016432865.1. Taxonomy (NCBI): domain Eukaryota; kingdom Metazoa; phylum Chordata; class Mammalia; order Dasyuromorphia; family Dasyuridae; genus Antechinus; species Antechinus flavipes. The sequence goes on along the minus strand of NC_067400.1, from coordinate 625,190,955 downwards.
TAAGCTTGGAGAAAGAATGGCCCCCACCCACTCTTTGTGCAAGTCCTGATGTGTTGTATAGGAAATGACGATTTTGGTGGGTGGAGGCAGGGGAGTGGAAAAGTGCCACGGTTTGCTCAGATCTCTCTCGCTCTGCTAGCTGGCTTTTGCCATTGCGACAACCTTTCTGTTTGTTTCTCTTCTTCTTTTTGCTTTTTGCTTTTGCTGTGGCAGTTGGGGTTAAGTGACTTGCCGATGGTCACATAGCCAGGAATTGTTAAGTGTCTGAGAGAAACAAATCAGCTAACAGAGAGAGATGTGAGCTGAGCCAACCGTGGCAATGGCAATCCCAAAAGTCTCTCCTCCCCTTCCTTTTCCACTCCCCTGCCTCCACCCACCAAAATCGTCATTTCCTATACAACACATCAGGACTTGCACAAAGAGTGGGTGGGGGCCATTCTTTCTCCAAGCTTATATATTAATAGAGTATGGTCCAATTACTATTTAGCCTCATGTGCTTGGGACCTCAGTGCATCAACTCAAGCCTCAGCCCATTACAAAGTAATTTACTTTTTCAAAGCACAACAAATAGTAAATACTAATAATCTGTTTTTTTTTTTTCTTGCAGATTATCTTAGTCAGGAAATTAGATCTCAAATCAAGGACTCCACTCCACAGGAGGGCCTTTGTTTAGGAGCATCATCTGATCACAGTCTCACAAGGGATGATCCCTGGGATTCCAAGATGAACGAAGTTTGGGGATATTTTAATGGTGTAGAGGAACAAAAGGGTACTCTCGAGAAACAATCTAGAATCAGTCTCCAAGAAATGTTTAATAGTGTAGGCATTCAAGGATGCAGTATGTTTGCAAGAAGTTGCAGTCCAAACTCATTGTTTGTGTCCCAACAAAGAGTTTCTACAGGAGAAAGTTTCTATGAGGATGATACACTTGGAAAGAGCTTTAAGCAGTTTTCAGAACTAATTGAACAGCATAGAGTTTCCTTTTGGAAAAAGCTTTGTAACTATAGTAAATGTAGAGAGGCCTTTAGTTATCACTCAGATCTTATTCACTTTCACATGATATGTACTGAAGATAAATCATATGAATGTACTGGGTGTGGGAAAGCTTTCAATAAAACTTCACACCTTACTCCTCATCAAGGACTTCATACTGGAGAAAAATCCTTTGAATGTGATGAATGTGAAAAATCTTTTAGTTGGAGGACATCTCTTATATATCATCAGAGATTTCATACTGGAGAGATTCCCTTTGAGTGCAGTAAATGTGGAAAGGTTTTCAGCCATAAGACATTACTTGTTTATCATCAAAGAATTCATACTGGAGAGAAACCCTTTGAATGCAGTGATTGTGGAAAAGTTTTTAGCAAGAAATCATATCTTATTCAACATCAGCGAATTCATAGTGGAGAGAAACCTTTTGTGTGTAATGAATGTGGGAAAGCTTTTATCCAGAGGGGACACCTTACTAAGCATCAGAGAATTCATGCTGGAGAGAAGCCTTTTGCATGCAATGAATGTAGGAAAGCCTTTAGCCAAAGGGAACACCTTATTGTACATCAGAGAATGCACACCAGAGAAAAACCCTTTGAATGCAATGAATGTGGGAAAGCCTTTAGCCTGAGGGGAAACCTTACTCAACATCAGAACATTCACACTAGAGAGAAGCCACCTTGTAAGTGTGATGAATGTGGAAAAGACTTCAGCCACAGGGGTTCCCTCGTTCATCATCAGAGAATCCATACTGGAGAGAAGCCCTTTCAGTGTCATATTTGTGGAAAAGCTTTTAGTATGAGATGCTATCTTAATAGACATCAAAGAAATCATACAGGAGAAAAGCCCTTCGAATGCAATGAATGTGGGAAAACTTTCAGCCGTAGAGGAAATCTTAATGAACACCATAGAATCCATACTGGAGAAAAACCCTTTGACTGTAATAAATGTGGGAAAGCCTTTAGCCATAGAACATCCCTTAGAAATCACCAGCGAATTCATACTGGAGAGAAACCATTTGAATGTAATGAATGTGGAAAAGTCTTCAGCCAGAGAGGGAACCTTACTGAACATCAGAGAATTCATACTGGAGAGAAACCCTTTGAATGTAACGAATGTGGAAAAGCCTTCAGCCAGAGGGGAAAACTTAATGAACACCAGAGAATCCATACTGGAGAGAAACCATTTGTATGTGATGAATGTGGGAAATCCTTTAGCCAGAGGGGAAACCTTAATGAACATAAGAAGGTTCATACTGGAGTGGAACCCTTTTAATTCAATGAATATAAGAAAGTCTATAATAACAACTCATGCCTTAACATCAGATAATTCAAACTGAAGAAAAATTCTGTTAAGTGTAATGAATACGAAAAAATCATTAACAGCTTTAATATCAGAAAAATCCTTTAATGACTGTGGAATAATTCAGCTGTGCCATATCCCTTATTTATTGCCATATAATTGATTCACACTGTAGAGAAAAATTTGAGTGTAATGAAAGTGGGAGGGGAAAACCTAATAAAGATAATTTATGATAGAAGTCACTTGAATATAATGAATGTGGGATATCTTTCTTCCAAAGCACATCCTTTATCATGAGAACAAACTTAATGGAAATAGACATTTTAAATGTAATGAACTTGGGAAAACCTTCAACAAGAGAAGAAAAATTTATTGACCAAAAGACTGTTCAAAATGAAGAAAGAAATCTCTTGTACAAATAATAAATGTGAAAAAACCTTTAGCCACAGGGAACCCTTATTAAATTGCACATAATTCATACCAGAGAGTATCCTGTGTGATGTGGGAAATTGAACTGTGGATCAGTTTTTGTTTGTCATCACAAAAATATAAAAAGGACTTTGCAAGAAATGTAAGAAAAGTCTTTAAAAGCCTTAAGAAATAACAAGAATTAAAATGGAAGAAAAAAATTAATGTAATTATTGAGCATACATTAAGGTTGTAATTCCTTCCTGTTAAGACATCCAAGATTTTGAATGATGGGAATGTGATAATATGAGGAGAATTGTATAATTGTTTAATAGTGAAGAGAAGGCAGTGTTTTTTCACAAACTAGTACATTTGGTGCTTTGATAAAAATTAAGTGCTTCTATTAATCTTTTTGTGTAGATTAGCTGCCATCAAGTTGCATTAGAATTGCCCAGGTCACTTCAAAATATGTGCTGGGTTAGGATCTGAAATAGTAAATTAAGATTGGAATTGTTTTTTTTAAACTTGAATAAAACCACTGAAATAGTGTGAAACATAGTATTGTAAATTGTGGATGTTTTGTCTTTTATTTTTTCATACTAAACTTAATAACCATCAGCAGAAATAAGCATTCAGATGCACAGACAGGAATAAATAAAATTACAGTAATCTGTGAACATTGTTATTTTTAACAAATGTTACTTTGTAGTACTAAATAAAATCTGGAAGAACAAAAAGTCAGTTATTCTAAAAGAAATAATTTAAAATAGGAATGAAGGTGATCTAACATAACCAGATTTCAAACTACATTATTGAGTAATAATCATTCAGTATTTAATACTGGTTAAAAAATACAAAAGTAGATCGGTGCAACAAACGAGACAGTTCAGATCTAGAAGGAAATGAATACAATATTCTGCTATTTGATAAATTTAGGATCACAAAGTAGTTGGGGAAGGACTCCCTATTAACAAGAACTAATGGGAAAATGAAAACTTCAACAAAGTAGCTTGAAAGGTCATATTCTGAAAAATAAAGAACAGGAGGTATTTTTCCTACAACTTTCATCAAGGGGAACATCACAACCAGACTGGAAATAGAAGAGAGATCATAGAAGATGGACAAAGTAGGCAGGTTTGGTTATATAAAACTAAATGTTTTGAGCAAAATCAGTGCAGCTAGAATTTTAAAATCTGCTTATTGGGGGCGGAGGGAGGGATTGCTTCAAACATCTTTGATAAGACGGGTCATTAAGGGCAATTGACACAAATCAGTTTATACACATAATTAACATTTCCCAATAAAAGAATATGGACATATTTTAAATAAATGTAAATTATCAATCACAAAATGCAGATTAATAACATGCAAAATAAAATGACACTAAAAATTGGAATTTTACTTCCATCACAAGATGAGGAAAAAGAAAAATAGTCAAATGTTGAGTGGTCTTTGGGAAAGCAAATCTATTAATACACTGCTATTGGAATTTTGACTTGAAGCAAGCATTTTGGAAAACAATTTGGAATTATGAAAAAAATGAACTTTAAATATCTTTACCCCAGCATTCATGTTGCTGAACATAAAGTCTAAGGAGATCACAGAAGGAAAGGTCCCATATATACCAATGTATTCATGGCAGTACAGTTTTTTTTTTATTCTAGAACATTTTATTTTTTTAAATAACTTTTTATTGACAGAACCCATGCCAGGGTAGTTTTTTTACAACATTGTCCCTTACACTCACCTCTGTTCCAACTTTTCCCCTCCCTTCCTCCCTCCACCCCCTCCCCCAGATGGCAAGCAGTCTCATACATGTTAAATATGCCACAGTGTATCCTAGATACAATATATGTGGCAGAACTGAACAGTTCTCTTGTTGCACAGGAAGAATTGGATTCAGAAGGTATAAATAACCTGGGAAGAAAAACAAAAACGCAAACAGTTTACATTCATTTCCCAGTGTTGTTTCATTGGGTGTAGCTGCTTCTGTCCATCCTTGATCAATTGAAACTGAGTTAGATCTCTTTGTCAAAGAAATACACTTCCAACAGAATACATCTTCATACAGTATCATTGTTGAGGTATATAATGATCTTCTGCTTCTGCTCATTTCACTCAGCATCAGTTCATGTAAGTCTCTCCAAGCCTTTCTGTATTCATCCTGCTGGTCATTTCTTACAGAACAATAATATTCCATAACATTCATATACCACAATTTGCTCAACCATTTTCCAATTGATGGGCATCCATTCATTTTCCAGCTTCTAGCCACTACAAACAGGGCTGCCACAAATATTTTGGCACATACAGGTCCTTTTCCCTTCTTTAGTATCTCTTTGGGATATAAGCCCAGTAGTAGCACTGCTGGATCAAAGGGTAATGGCAGTACATTTTTGAAGTGATAATGAGAAATGTGTACCCATTAGCTAAAATCGATTGTTGAATAATTTGTATTCAAATGTAGTGGAGCATGATTTTATCATTAGAAAAGTGTCCAGTATGTGGCATTCAGCAAAACATGAGAAGACTTGAGAGCTTTAAAAGAATGAAAAAAGAAGCATTATGAGGATAGTGACAATGTAATATAAATGAAAACAGTAAAAGATTCCATCAGTTCTCTTTAACTCAGTGAACTATCTTAGTTTTGGAAGTCAGATTATGACGTATTTCCAGATGGCCTATTAGTATAGGACATTTTGTAGGTGATCACTTTTTTTTTTGGTTGCTTATAACTGAGGGTTTCATCCTGGTGCATTGGGCAAGGTATAAAGAAAGAATCAGAAGAGGGCCAGTATTAAAAAAAAATTCAAAGTATCATAATGTTGACAAAAAATAAAGTGTTATTAAATGAAAACATGCAAATCAATTCGTATCTGGTTGCTTGGATTCAAGTATATTTTCACAGAAGCCTTCCGTTTTCAGCCCTACTTGTTCTCAGTTCAGCATTTCTAACTGTGCTGGACCCTTCTGTCTAGATGTCTGGCATGTATCTCAAACTCATCATAGCCAAAGTAGGTCTGATTGTCTCCAGTAAAAATTATTTGTCCGTATTTCCCACTTTTGGTTTAGAATACAGCCACATTACTAAGTGAAATGAGCAGAACCAGAAGATCATTATATATCTCAACAATGATACTGTTTGAGGATGTATTCTGATGGAAGTGGATCTCTTCGACAAAGAGAGCTAATTCAGTATCAATTGATCAAAAATGGACTGAAGCAGCTACACCCAAGAAAGAACACTGGGAAATGAATATAAACTGCTTGCATTTTTGTTTTTCTTCCCGGGTTATTTATACCTTCTGAATTAAATTCTCCCTGTGCAGCAAGAAAACTGTTCGGTTCTGCACACATATATTGTATCTAGGATATACTGTAACCTATTCAACATGTAAAGGACTGCTTGCCATTTGGGGGAGGGGGTGGAGGGAGGGAGGGGAAAAATCTAACAGAAGTGAATGCAAGAGATAATGCTGTAAAAAATTACCCTGGCATGCGTTCTATCAATAAAAAGTTATTGAAAAATTAAAAAATAATAATAAAAAATAGAATACAGCCACATTATTTGTAAGCAAACTTTATAGCCTTCAAGTCATCCTTAACTTTTCCCAAGTCCTCTCTCTTCATATCTAATCAATTGCATGTTCTTTTTTAAAGCATTCATTTGAATTTTTTTTGAATTCCAAATTCTCTCATTTCCTTCAGCAATACTCCCTCCATTGAGAAATGCAAGCAATATAACACTTGCTAAAGTCAATTGCATGGTTTTTTTTTTCCTTTTTTTCTTTTGTGTGAGGTATTCAGGCTAAGTTATTTGCTTAAGGCAGGTCTTCCTGGCTTCAGGGTGAGTGCTCTATCCTCTGTGCTGTCTAGCTGCCCCTTCCCTGTGTTATATAATTTCAACCTCCCCCGTGGCTCATATGCTACCTTCTCTCCACTTAGAGAGTTAACTGAGATATTCTAAACTCATCACTTCTTGTCTTACTGTAACACTTTATGAGTCTTCCTGGTTCCAGTCTTTATCCTACACAACAGATCTGTTTCATCACTCCCCAAATTATTTTATTAAAATATAAGTAATCATATCACTCACCTGTGTGTTTTTCCTCTGAGACTGATTACTTCCCATTTATACTATAGGTATCTTGGGAGACATAGATGTCTTTTAATATGACATCCTAGATGTATCCCCCTCAATTTTTGACTTTGTTTCAATATTTTTTTTTTGTTTTCTTATTGAATCATTATCTTCTACTTAGTTTGTTATAATTTTCAGGAAATTTACTTGACTAAGAGGTTGCACTTCTTTTGTTAAGCTGTTAATTCTTTTTCCAAGTCTGTCTTATATAGTACTCATTGTTTTTCTTAATTCATTTTTTTTACTTTCCTATTTCATTTATAATAGCATTTTAAACTCTTCATTTTTTCTAGAAATAAATTTTTTGAGGGGGGGTAATAAAAGGACTAAATTGGGCAAGATTTGCTTTTGATGTTTTGCTTCTAAGTATTTTGAACTTATTCTGCTTTTGGGGGGGTTTATAATCTTGGATCCCTGCCATCATAATCTAGCTCTGTATCATTTTTTAATTCATTCCAGTCTTATTTCCCTGACTGGGACTCTGTGTTGGAACTAGGATCCCTGCACTTCTGTAAAGACTGTACTGGCTTCATAGATACTGGCTTATATTCTCTGTTGTGCTAAGGGTCTGAGTGGTAGAACTCTGGTCTTTTTATTCTTTCAAGTCTGGCTCCCAAGTCCTCTCTCTTATATATATTTACAGTACGATGGTGCTCTCTTGTCCTTGAGAGATTGACTCTGAACTCCTCTTTCACAATTCCTATCCTGGTCATTTACTTGTGGGTCAGATTTTTGATCTTGATCTAATAGAGGGATTATGGGGAAATGGTGATAACCTAGGACAATTCCATCAGGACTTAGAGATACATTACTGTATTTAGAAACAAACAAACCAAAAAACACACTTCTAGGCTCTTTTCTGTCCAACCCAGGAATACAGAGGGGGAGTTTTCCCTCACTCCCAAAATTCTGCCTAGACAATCTGAGACAGATCAAGGGCAAAATACAAAGAAGACAGTGGGGGAAGTTCCAGTACTCCTTTCATGAGCTTTGCCCTGTCCAACATGAACCCACTCTGGGTTTAGAGCCACATGACAGCAACTTTGAAGCATTCTGGGGAGCTGCACACCCTGCTCTAGTCAAAGTGGAGCCTAGTCCACACCTTAACAGCAACAGGGAATTCCATGTGGTCCAGACCAGTATATGTATCCTGAACCAAATGAATCTAAAGTGGGTCCAATCCCAAATCCACTGTTAGCCTAGTAAAAAGAGCCATGTTTCCCACTCCAGGCAGGTCCCAACAGGACATTCATGTTCTGAGTAAGATACTTGTAAGATAAAGATAGTCAAAATCCAACTGGAGCAGTCCCTGAGTCCCATGGTAGGAGCTCAGTTTGGAAGTATCCCCTGAGCTCATCAGCAAGATGAGGGGATCCCGAGCAGAACCTATAGATTGGAGAGTTCCCAAAGCCCTGTGACAAGAGGGAGGCCTGAGTACTAACATCAAAGCATCCCCAGAATCCCTTGAAGGAAGAATCTGGACCATTCTACTGAGAACTAAGCAAGTCTTGTCCACACCATTCATCTGAAGAGTTTGATCTAAAGTAGAAAGTTTCTACTGGGCAAACCAAAAAAAATCTCTTAATGCCATAACGGAAATATTTTGTTATGAGAGAAGTTCAGGAGCCAAAGTCTTTAAAAGGATAGTGACATCACAGTAAGTCCAAGAGAAATGCAGGGCTTTAGGAGCATGAAATAAAGGAAATGAAACAAGAAACAGAATGAAAAATCTAGAGAGATAAATATCCGAACAAAACAAAACCAAAAAAGGGGAAAAAAGAAAATTTAAAAATATAAAAAACAACTGGTATGGAAAACATAAAAAAGTCAATTAAAAATTTTTCAGACTATATGAGTATTATGATCAGAAAAATGTCTGTATATTTATATCAGGAAATTATGAAAGAAAAATGCCTACAACTAAAAAAAAAAGAGGGCAAAATAAAAATAGAATTCAACAATCACCTCTTGGCTGTCACCAAAATTAAAATTCCTGGGAACATAATAAACAAAATTCAGCATATTCAGGTCAAATAAAAAGTACTACAGGTAACCCAAAGAAAGAAGTTCAAATGTTAAGAAGCAACAAAAAGTCTTGTATTAAACTTTGACAACTGCCCTTATTAAAGAGAAAAGAGCTGGATAGTCCTGGATAGATACTATTCTGAAAGGCAAGAGGTAAAGGCCAAGAATATCTAAATTTAATCAACCCAGCAAAACTTAAGTATAATCTAATGGGGAGGGAAGAAATGGATCTTTAAAGGATTTTTAAGCATTTGGAATAAAAATACCAGAACATTTAGAATTAGAAACAGACATCAAAAGTAAGATGCACATACATTTATTTAATAGGAAGGGAATATTTGGAAAAGCATGATTTACATGTTAACAGAATGAGATAAAACAAATAAGATCTCAGAAACCTAATATCATTAACAATCATAGAAAAAAGTATAAATGACTGATCCTCAGGTCAGTCAGTCAACAAACATTTATTAAGCACCTACAATATATCAGGGTTCTAAGTACTAGAGATACAAATGTGAAAAATAAAGATAACCCTACCCTCAAGGAGCTTACAATTGTTTGATTTTTTTTTAATTTAAAAAGAAAAAGTTGCTATATACAGTGGAACATAAGAAGATTCAAAATATGAGACATACTTTTCCATTTCAAGAGAGTCTATATAATAAATCCTACACATTGGGTTCAGACTTGTCTACCTTTGCTTCCTTGTAGCTTTTGTTTTCTGCTGTGTACTTTTACTTTTTTCTTTTTCCTCCCTCCCCCCACTCTCTCAAGAAAACTACCATCATCTTTCATAAGTCCAAGTCTTTCCATGTCTTTCTAAATCTACCAGTTCATCATTTCCTATATCACAATACCCAATCTTATCCTTTCTAGTTTTTTAAATAGTCTATAACAATATTGATTAATAAAGCAGATCTATAGTGTGTTTTCCCTATTATTCTCTTTTAATTAATATTATTTTAGCTTTGACTTTGTAATCAACAATTACTATCCCTGCTTTTTTAAAAAAAAAAATTCTACTACTAGTGATTGTTATGTTTGTATGTATCTTTTATTTCCCATCTCTGCTGACTTCTTTTCTCTACTTCTACCTGCTATCTTGCCTTGCTATTACTTAATCTGGCCTAACCCCTTCCCACCACTCCCACAAGGATCCCTCCCTTATCCTCTTTTCCTATCCTTTCCCAAACCAATTTCCCTAATGAATATTTGTAGAGGGCCACAGACAGTAGGGGATCTCTGGGTTGAGACTCTTCAACCCAGAGACAATGTCTGCTTCAGCTCCCCATCTTCCCTAAGGGCTCTCAGCTTTTCTGAGACGTTGGGGATGGTGACAACCTGTGTTGAGATTGAAGCAGAGTGATACCAAGTGGCAAAGAATCATCTACATACAATAGCAAGTTATTTATGTGTTCCTGTATGAGCAGTATATATTTAGCACATGCACAGTGTTGCTTTGGTTATGTAAGGGTATTAGGGCTTATAAGACTGAGAAAATTTGGAATAAATGGACCCCATGTTGGACCATTTACGTGAGTCTCACCTCATCACTTCTATTCTGTGACCAAGGACTTGGGCTAGTACCAAGGTCCTCCAGAAAGCTAGTCTGGACACAACAAATATTAATGCAAAATTTTAAAATAAAATATTAACAAGGAAGTCACTACAACATATCACAAAGATCATACATCATGACAAGGTGAATTTCAAAAATTCAAGGCTATTTCAATATTTTAAAAAACCTATAAATATAATTGACCACATCAATAACCAAACCAACACAATTTTTAAATTATCTAAATAGATACAAAAAACTCCTTGCAAGAGACAACACCAATTTCTATTAAAAATACTAGAAAGCACAAGAAAAATGAAGCTTTTCTTAAACTGATAAGTAGTATCTATCTAAAGCCAAGAGCAAGCATCATATCGCCTAAAAGGAAAATAGTAGAAAGGGTGGAAGAGAAAGGGAAATAGTAAGAAAGAAGGTAAATCAAGGGAGGCAGTGAACAGAAGCTAAACTTTTTAAAGGAAGGAGTAAGATTAAAAAATGGAGAAAGATAATAGAAGAGAATGGGATGGAATGGAATACACCATTAATAATTGTAACTGTAGATGTGAATTGAATGTATTAATCTATAAAATGGATATAGCAGATTGAATTGCCAAATAAAATCTGACAATGATTTTTTAAATAAAAGATTCACTTGAAATAAAAAGACACAGAGATGGGATTTGTACCAGCAATAATTAGTATAAACTAGAAGTCTTTTCAGTAAGATCAGAAGTGAGCATTATCATCAAAATAATCAAGATTGTATTAAAATGATAGATATAATAGTTAAGACAGGAAAAAGAAATTGAAGGAATAAGTCTAGATAGTGGAGAAACAAAACATCACTTTTTGCAAATGATATGATGGTATACTTAGAGAAGGCAGATACATGGTTCAATAGTTGGAGAGCTGGGCCTGGAGTCAGAAAGAAGAGTTCAAATTTTGTTTCAGATATTTACTGGGAAAATTACTTAGCCTGTTTTACTTTAGCTTCTTCATCTGTAAAATGATCCATTATATTTACCAAAAAACTCCAAATGGGATCAGAAAACTTAGAACAAAACTTAAATAACTGAACAACAATAATTATTAAAGAATCGCGATCAATTACAAAACTATTTAAACATTTAACAACTTCAGCAAAGTTGTAGGATCTAAAATAAATGAAGATCAATCATCATCATTGATATATGTAAATAAAAAATCCTTCAGAAAGAGAGAGAAACAGAAATTTCATTTAAAATAACTACAGACATTCTAAAGTACTTGGAAATCTATTTATGAAGACATATTTAGGAACTATACGAACACAATTACAAAAAATTCTTCCTGCAAATAAAGGCTGATCTAAATTGAATGGAAAAACATTAATTACTCATAGGTAGGTTGAGCCAATATAATTAAAATGATAATTCTACCTTTATTAATTTACTCATTCATTGCCTTTCCCATCAATCCACCAAATTATTACTATATTGAGCTAGAAACATGAATAAAAATTCATTTGGAAGAACAAAAGCTCAAGACTATTATTTTACCTACTTATTCTTTAGGATTAGATTATTTAGTTTCCAATTAATTTTTGGTTTATTTTTTATAGCCTTTAATTACATGTAATTTTTATTGCATCATTATTTGAAAAGAATGCATTTATTATTTCTGCCTTCCTGCATTTAATTATGCCTAATGCATAGTCCGTTTTTATGTAGGTTCCATGTATGCCCCCAAAAGAATATTTCTTTCTGTCCCCATTCAGTTTTTTCCAAAGGTCTATCATACATAACTTTTCTAAAATTTTATTTATCTCCTTAATTTCTTTCTTTTCTATTTTATGATTTGATTTATTTAGTTCTGAAAGAGGGAGGTTGATATTCTCCCACTGTTTGCTGTTTATTTCTTTTTGTGGCTCTCAACTTCTCCTTTAGGAATCTGGGTGCTATACCACTTGGTGCATATATGTTTATATTGATATTACTTCATTATCTATGGTCTCCTTTAGCAGGATGTAGTTTCCTTCCTTATATCTTTTAATTAGATCTATTTTTGCTTTTGCTTGTTTTGAGATCAGCTGCCCCTGATTTTTTTTTTCCTTCAGCTGAAGCATGAGATTCTGCTCCAGCCTTTTACCTTTACTTTGCATGTATCACTCTGCTTTAAATGTGTTTCTTGTAAACAGCATATTGTAGGATTCTGGCTTTTAATTCAGTCTGCTATCTTACTTCCATTTTTCCCATTCACACCCACAGTTAAAATTACTAACCTGTATTTTCCCCCATCCTATTTTTTCCAAGTTATACTTTTCTCTCTTCTTTCCCCCTTTCCCTCCTCACCAGTATTTTGCTTCTGACCATTACTTCCCTCAAGCAGTTCTCCTCTTTTATATCCCCTCTTCTTTTCCTATACTTTTCCCCTTCTATTTCTGCCTTCCCTTCAATTAGCTTCCCCTTTTTTCCCCTTTCTACTCCTACTTCCCTATAGGGTGAGGCAAGTTTCTATATAAAACTAAATATGTATTCTATTCCCTCTTTGAACCAAATCTTTGAGCCAATACTCATTCTACTCTCTTCTTTTCCTCAATTGTAATTGGAATTTTTTTATTTCTTCATGTGATATAATTTATACCATTTTACCTCTCCTTTCCTCTTCCAGTACAATCCCTTTTCCACTTATAGTTTTTTTTCTCACATTAAAGTCAGCTTACCGCTACACCCTCTAAGTAAACTGCAAACAAAGATACAGTTCTCAAGAATTACACATATCTTACCATGTACAGATATAAACCTTTTAACCTTTAAAAAACTAAAGTTTTTTCTTTACCTTGTATTTGCTTATGCTTCTCTTGAGTTCTATATTTGAAGATCAAACTTTCTGTTCAGCTCTGGTCTTTTCATCAAAAATAGTTAAAAATCCCCTATTTCTTTGGATGTTCATCTTTTCCTCCTGAAAGATAATGTTTAGTTTTTCTGGGTAAATGATTCTTGGCTGCAGTCCAAGTTTTTTTTGCTTTCTGGAATATCATCTTCCAGGTCCTTTGTTCCTTTAAAGTGGAAGCTGCTGATTGTAGCTCCTCGATATTTGAATTGTATCTTTCTGGATGCTTGAAGCCTTGTTCTGATTTTCTCCTTGTTCTTATAATTTTGGAATTTAGCTACAATATTCCTTAGAGTTTTCATTTTGGGTCTCTTTCAGAGGATGATAGGTGGATTCTTTCAATGGCTATTTTACTCTTTTATTCTAGGATATCAGGACAATTTTCCTCGATGATTTCTTGAAATATGTTGTCCAGCATCATTTTTTCATCATAATTTTCAGGTAATCCAGTAATTCTTAGATTGTTTTTCCTGAATCTATTTTCTAGATCAGTTGTTTTTCCAATGAGGTATTTTATATTTTCTTTCTTTCATTTTTTTGGGTTTTGTTTGACTGATTCTTGATGTCTCATTGAGTTATTCACTTCTATTTGCTCAGTTCTAAATTTTAGGGAATTGTTTTCTTCAGTTAGCTTTTTTAAAGCTTTCTTTTGCATTTGGTCAGTTGTACTTTTAAAGGAGTTGTTTTGTTTACTGAATATTCTTTACATTTCACCAATTCTATTTTTTAAAAGGTTGTTCTCTTTTTCCATTTCACCAAATCTATTTTTTTATTATAGCTTTTTATTGACAAAACATATGCATGGGTGATTTTTCACCTTGCAAACACTTCTGTTCCAACTTTTCCCTTTCTTCCCTCCACCTCCTCTCTTAGATGGCAGGTGATCTCATACATGTTAAACATATTAAAGTACATCTTAAATACAATATATGTGTACATATTTATATAGTTCTCTTGTTGCACAAGAAAAATCAGATCTAGAAAGGTAGAAATAACCTGGGAAGTAAAACAAAAATGCAAGCAGTCCACATTCGTTTCCCAGTGTTCTTTCACTGGGTGTAGCTGGTTCTGTTCATCATTGATTAATTGGAACTGAATTGGATTCTCTCATTGCTGAAGATAGCCACTTCCATCAGAATTGATCCTCATACAATATTGTTGTTGAAGTGTATAATGATCTGGATCTACTCATTTCACTTAGCATCAGTTCATGTAAGTCTCTCCAAGGCTCTCTGTATTCATCCTGCTGGTCATCTCTTACACAACAATACTATTCCATAACATTCATATACCACAATTTATCCAGCCATTCTCCAATTGACAGGCATCCATTCAATTTTTAATTTCCAGCCACTATGAAAATGGCTGCCATAATCAGCACAATGTACCACAATGCACAGTTTGATAACTTTTTGAGCATAGTTCCAAATTGTTCTCCAGAATGGTTAGATCCATTCACAACTCTACCAACAATGCATCAGTGTCCCAGTTTTCCCACATCTCCTCCAACATTCATCATTATCTTTTTCTGTCATCTTAGCCAATCTGACAGGTGCATAGTGGTATCTCAAAGTTGTCTTAATTTGCATTTTTGACTTATAATGGATCCATTATATTCCTTAGCCAAATAATGATATAATTCTGACATGAGCCAGTGCTCATATAAGATCAATTTGTTTTTTTAACAAATCTCTGTTGGGTTTCTTATGGGAAATTGAAAAAATATATCAGAAAGTAAGAGTCTAAGTCTGTACTTATTGATTCTGATCCAATCTTGGCCAATAAGTGGTATCTTTTAAAAATTCTACTGCCAATTTTTATGCTATACTGGCCTTCCCAACAAATAAGAACTTTTACTGACCTTTTGCTCAAACTTTAGGTGGGAGGATAAGTTTTAAAATCAGGTAGGAAAATGGAGGGATTTTTCTCTTAGATATTTCAAAGTTATGAGGTCTTCTATTATGTTATGTGATCTTTGAGGGCATGGACTGACTTTTGCCCTTTTTGTGTACCCCAATGCTTAGCACAATGCCAGAAATATAGTAGATGTCTAGTAAATGTGTATTGACTAACTGTCTTTTTATTCCTAATTCTTCCCAAGTTGGGAATTCAAATGGAAAAATTAGAAGAATTTTCTTCTTTTTCCTTTTCATTCTTTTTTTAAAAAATCAGTGATGCAGTATCATAGCAGATTTAAGGGGTTACAGCTCCCTAGGATTAACTTTGTGAAATTTTCATTAAATTAGAATGTTCCTGTCATTTTATCTCTTCTTTGAAGAGAGACCGGAAATACTTAGTTTTTAAACAAAACCAAAGCAATTGTAAAAGTTCCATCTTTGAAATAGGGTAAGTGGTTTTTAAGTTTGAAACTTTTAATCTAGCTAGGTATGTCTATTGTGAATGATTTAGCACTTAATTGCCTAGAAATCATTAAAAGGAATTGGAATAAATAGTGAATTTATAAGGTCTTAAGAAAAGAAATTAATAAATTTTTATTTGATATAATGAGAAAATGTGCATGTACCTTGGAAATCTCAATTTTGATCAAAGCAAAAATGAGGAACTTGTAATTTTCATTCAGTTAGAACAATAAAGCACTATTTTCATCACTTATCAAAATAGCCCCTTTTCCCTTAATATTTTTAAAAAGAATTTTTGTTCAAATTTTTTAAGTTATACCTGGGCCTTCACTTTTTTACATATTTCCATAGGAGTCACGTTGGGAGAAAAGAATAAGAAAACAAAGGTGAAAATATGATGTTTAAAAAGGGGTTTTCTTCGGTAGAACAGTTAACAAATACAAACCTATTATGTGCCAGATAGACAAAGGATATGAAAAAGAGCACACATTTCTTTTCTTTAAAGAGCTTACAAACTAATAGGAGAGACATGAGTACATCTAGATGGATGGAAAGTCTATAATAGGGTAGATGAAATTTATTGAAGGGAATCCGAGAGAGGAACACACGAGCAGTGAGATGCTTGAGAGTGGAGCCTAGGACAGGCTGCCCAGGATTGGGCATCAACAAGCATTGACTAAGTGTCTACTAAATTGACTAAGTGACTGACCAGGCAGTGTTCTATATGCTGAGGACTGAAAGATCCAAACAAAAGTCATTATCCTAAATACTCTTCCATTCTCTCGGAAAACAGTCATTTACCACCAGAAATATTCAGGATGGTGAAATTCAAGCAAACAATACTCAGGTCAATGTGTGGTCCAAGCAGCAAGGTGGAAGAGCTTGGTCTATTGTGAATACCTGTGAATTGTACAGATTTTTAGGAGTGTGTTTTCCTAGATCCTGAGTTTGAAAGAGATGTGCTGCCCAACTTTTAGAAGATTAGGACTTAATTCGGAAGACTGACAGCCCCACTGACATGAACTCATTGTCCCATCTTCTCAGTAAATTGGACTGGTCACACCTGATCTTAAAGTCGCTTCTGAGTACCGGAAGTTTTGCTGTGGCAGCTGCAAATGTTTTTAAGGATCAGAAAGTATCCTTGAGAAAACAGGCTGCCTAATGACCATGAGGATTTGCTGGGAAAAGGGAAGAAGATGTCTAAACATATTTTTCTTTAGGTTTTTCCTTGGAGGCTGAAACACAGGTGCATATCTTCAGGCAGAGATGATCCCCAAGAGCTCTTTCTTGATACATGCACTTTCACCACTGAGGGGCCATATTCACTCACTTATTTCTCCGGATTATAATTATCCCTACTTATGGCAAATTGGTTTCTGTACAAGAGTTGGACTTCTGCTGTTTTTTTGTTTCAGTGTCAGAAAGAGACCAATGTCTGGGTACCTGTCCAGAGAAGACATTTATCAGAGTAAGAACAACTGTCCCATTAAAGGGTGATTCAAGCACTGGCCATGGATGTCTTGAGTGCTCCTAGGCTCAGGATTTTGCAAACTGCTCAGGACAGAGATCCCAATGTTCCTTCTGATTAACTTCCTCTTGCTTTCGAGCATCCCTTCTTCTTTAGTCAGGAAAGAAAATTTCCCCTGCTTTGAGCAAATCAACCCACGTGTCCACAAAGATGGAGACCTTGTCATTGGTGGGTTTTTCCCATTGTACTTAATGGCAGTGAAGACTTTCACAGGAGCAGAGCAGCCACACAAAGCCTGTAATCCCCACCAGTAAGTAGATGGATCCTGGGCTGTCATCCTAAGAAATAAATGAGCAAGCCTGAGTAGTCAGCCCATAGCTTCTGAGACTTTTCCTTTCTTCTTATATGTAATTGTTGTATTTTTTCATTCTTTGGTCTGTCCTTAAAATCTGTAGAAAAAAGAAATCCTTTCCTTGACTTAGAAACTAGAACGAGCCATCTTATTGCCATTTGGATCCTTCCCATGGCCACTCAGTCTATGAAGCAGGAAGACCCTGTCTTTTACCTCTGTCTTGGGAAAGACCCATCTATCTTTTATATTCTATGTTCCATGATATCAGTGCTGAAGAGGATAAAGGAAGGTCCTGCCATACCAGGAACCCCAGTAGGAGGCTAGCTAGCACTAGAAGCAACAAAAATCACTTTTTTGTGTGTACTAGATATGTAGGAAAGAAGATCTGGGTTCAAATCTATCCCGAGTTGTTATATGTGCTTCATAGAAATATCAATAATAATGAAAATGATAATAATAAATTTTTAATTGTATTTTCAGGTTTGCAATGTCTTTTTATTGTCCCTTAAACTTGCTGAGTATCATTCTATAAAAATGGGATTAATAATAGTGCTTCTTTCCTGGGGGATTGTGTCCATCAAGTTGTACAATATAGGTAAAACTTTTTTTTTGTAAACTTAAGGTGTTATATAAATTACAACTAAAATAATAATAATTTTTCATTCTGTGAAGAGAGCTATTTGGTTTGGGCACCCATTCCAGGGAATGAGTTAGTGCACCACATCCTTTGATGTGGCTAAGTAGCAGAACCATTTATTTTCTTGTTAGCATCTTTTTTTCTTCAATGAACCTGCCATAAGTTGTCAACATAGAATTGATTGTGTGTGTGTGTGTGTGTGTGTGTGTGTGTGTGTGAAGATAGAGAGAGGGAGAGAAATACACACAGAGAAAGAAAGAAATACAAAGAAAAAGAGAAAAACAGAGACATATTTAACATGTATAAGGCTACTTGCCATCTAAGGGAGGGGGTGGAGGGAGGGAGGGAGGGGAAAAGTTGGAACAGAAGTGAGTGCAAGGGATAATGTTGTAAAAAATTATCCAGGCATGGGTTCTGTCAATAAAAAGTTATAATTATGAAAAAAAGTTTTCAAAATACTTTTTAAAAAAAGAAAGAAAAACAGAGAGACAGATAGACAGACAGAGACAGAGATAGATAAAGGAGAGAGAGAGAGACAGAGAGACAAAGAGAAATTCCCTGTATGGCTGGCATCCTGCTTATTATTATAAACATTTTACAGATAAGAAAACAGACTCCAAAAAAGGCTGATTGGAGAGGTCTTCTAATACTGGGGCTAAGGCCCTTTCCAGGATACTATGGTGCTTAACAAATGTTGAATGAAGGCTGTGAATAATAGGTGAGAATGAGCAATAATGGAGCAATGGAGTTTGTCCTTTTCACCAAAGAAGAAGAAATGGAAGTTTCCTCCCAGATTTTTAGAGGATGTAATGCACAAAGTTCTACACTAGGCATGGTGGATTGTCCTAGCAAATTCTTCTTTGTCACCAGAGGTACTTTTAAGATGATCTGGGACGATGTATGCTGAGAGGAACACAACTGAAGCAAACAGCTCCTGTGGCTAGTTTTGTCATTCATCCTCCCCAGATGAATTCCCTGAATATTTTCTATTCCAGGATTATTACTGAATCACATAAAAAAGTAAAGGGTAAGAGCCTGAGAACTGAAATCATCGAGAAATGACTCTTATAGGGGACAACATGGGAGCAGATCTTGCAAAACAGTGAGGAGTTCCAAGAGCTAGCAGTAAGGAGGAAGAAAATTTCAGGTTTGCTGAACAAACACAAAGAACATCATGTGAGGGAAAAATGCAGGAAGCAGCTTTGGTTGCAATGTAGTATACATGAAAGGGCTGATATGTAATCAGGTTAGAGAAATAGGTTGAACCGAGATTGCAAAGTGTCTTCCTTGCCAAACAAAGGGTTTTATCTTTGATTTTAAGACAATGGGAAACCAGTGAAAATTCTTTAGCAGGGAACTGACATGAGAAGTGTCTTCTCTTGAACCTGGATCAAGGAGGGGAAGCACTAAATTCAAGATCAAGTCAAAAACTTTTGCAGCAATCTAGGCAAGAAATTAGAGAATATTACAGTAAATAAGTTGTGGATTGAGTGGACAGGAGGAGAGGTATTCCTGGAGTTTTGAGAAAATAGAATCAATTTAACTATTCATTCAATGGGTGAGTGAGAGGGAAGAAAAAGAAAAGTCAATAGGCAGAAAAAGCAGGGCAAGATAAGTTGACTATTAATGACATTCTCTCAGAGAAAACAAAATTTGGCAAGTGATTGGTTCACATAATTCTGAGTCGGGATACCTTATACAGAAAACCTTGCCCTCTCTACAGCATCACTGTCCTCTTCCATATTGATGTAGTCTTAACCATTACATTTCTTGAATACGGCTATTCTCAATATCCTTACCCCAGAAGTCTAGATCTCACCAGGGCAAAAAAGTACTCTTTCACATTTCCTTTTCTTTAGCATCAGTTAAAAATGGATTCATCCCCTGGTTCCTTCTTACGTCACCCTTAAGTGGTTAGTGTATTTCACACAGTAACTTCTCAATATGTATTTGTTAAATAAAATGAGTGTTCATCAGATCTCGCAGGCAATCAGTTAGTCAATAAGCATTTATTATATGCTTACTACATGCCAGGGACTTTGCCAAGAATTTCCCTACCAATTATCTACACTAAAACTTTCAGGAGGGTTAATAATGAAGGGGGGACAACTGATGTAAAAAGGAGATGTTTGTGATACATGTTAAACTGCCTGAGCTCTGAACCCTGTGATCTAATGTTACAATGAGTCCCTTTGAAGTTCATGAGTTCTATGGAATTTGTTGCTAGCTTCTGATCTGTTCCCCACTCCCTGCAGGTGGCTGCACAAAAATTACCAGCAGGTTCTGGCACTGATGTTTGCTGTGGAGGAAATCAACAGAGACCTCCGGCTGCTCCCTAATACTACCTTGGGGTTTCACATCTACAACACCTACCATAGCGATTCCAGGACCATGGAGAGCTCCCTGCGGTGGCTGTCCGGTCAGGGCCAGACCATTCCAAATTTCAGCTGTGAAAGGCAGGACAAGGCGATAGCTGTTATTGGAGGAGCCACATCTGCTCTTTCTGTCCAGATGGGGACACTACTGGAGCTCTACAGATTCCCACAGGTAGGGGGTCTTGGACATCTTGTGTCCCTTTCTTGAAAGTAAGCTGATGTCCAAAATCAAGCAACATAAATGGGAGAAAGGATAGGAGTTTTATTTTGCCTTCCTTTTACAATTCAAGAAATTGTAGCTGAGAGAAATTAATTGACTTGCCCAAGATCACACAGAAAGCAATATTTGAACTTAGGGTGTTTTTTTAATGTCTCCAGACACAAAAGGCTATCCATTGTGCAACTAGATGCCCTTAACTATTACATGATCAAACAGGATTTGAGTTGAGAACTTTCCTATTCAAGTTCAACATTCTGAGACAAGAAAGTGATGAAATCTATCCTTCTATAAAACCTGTCACTGGCATGGCTGGCAGTGGGAGTTTACATTGACACTGGTGCTTAGGAATTACTATGGTCGAGAAAATTCCTCATCTGGTGGCCAATATTTTGATCCACTTTATTCTCCTCTTCCTAAGTCGTGTCTTTTAACTTGAACCCTGCTGGGATGTCCTTGCAAAAATCAAGTCTTTTATGCATCATAACACCATGTGATTGTCAAAAAGACTGTACTTATGAAATAGATTTAGTCATCACTTATTAGACCTGGTAGATTTTTCACAAATAATATAAACTGGATTGTCTACATTGAAAGAAAACAAAAACCAATGTTAAGAGAATTTAAACGTGAACTCTTTTAATGTTAGAGCTTGTTGTTATTAGCTCTTGGGAGGAATGGTGTTGGAATCCTTACTAACTGCTAAGTAATTAGAGTTGATCTAATCTTACAAGAAGATGTTTTGGGCAGAACCTGAAACAAGGTACTAAGTAGAACTACCCATAATCCCTCTCTCTGGAAGGAGCATAAATAGGCCAATGGGCCAGTCGGAGAGTTCTTGAGAGAGGAAGACGCTACAAGTCGAGATTTCACCGGAATGACATGAAGAGTTGGAGCTGGCTGGAGGCTGAAGAAAGCAGAGGCAGAGGCTGAAGGACCAGACCTTTGGAGTTAAAGACATTTGGAGAGAGCTCTTGGAACCAAGCAGAGAGATAGGCCTCTAAGCTAACCGGGCTATATTGGATATAATAAAAGATCTGAACTTTTATCACCTGGCTGCTTTTTGAGAAGAAAAAGTTCACCACAGAATGGTACCAACTATTCTTATTATGTAATCTTGTTAAATAACTATTTTTAAATATCAATGAACTCAAAGGGGCTAATTGGTATCAAGTAATAATTCAGAGTTGTGAAGCTTGTAGTGGGGACTAATGAGCAATCCCATTTAAAGACATGTGCCATCTCTTATGATTACCCCTCAATGGAGAAGTATCCAGTTGTCTTCAGGAAATGTAGCCAACCAGTGTGAATGGGTATCAGGAGAGTGAGCCCATGGCCTGCTCACTGGACTGGCAACATTCCTTTAGGTAAATCACTTAACTCACAGGGCTCTAGGTAATTATAAACATCAATGTTGTAGAGAAGGTTCAGACCTGCGTTAGTAGAAACTTTCTTTTCCCCATTGATGAAACAGGTATATTTCCTATCCTTAAAAAATTGTATTAGTTTAAAATGAATCATCATTCTTGCAAATGAAAGTGAAATAGTGATTTCAACTATTATTAAAAATAATAATAATTTAGCAGTTAAATAGTGCTTTAAGTTTTATAAGGTAATTTAGAAATACCATCTTACTTGATCCTTATAACAACCTTAGGAATTAAATGCTATTATTGTTTTCTTTTATTCAGTTGAAGCAGACAGTGATTAAGTGACTCTAGACCTAGTGTTCTATCCACTGGGACACCTAGCAACTCTCATATATGTGACCATAAATCCATACATTAAATACTTCATTTTAGCAATACCATTCTTGCTTAAAGAATCATCTCTTCACCATGAACATTTCCAACACATAGGAATGATGTGCCATAGTGATGATTTACCCAAGAAATTTCTTTGGGGCCACAAACAAGGACAATAAGTCACAAAAAATCCTGAACTATGAGACAGAGGCTATGAGGAATCAGTGTAGTGAAGAATTTCACTAGAATGAGAGTATTCTATCATCTAGTTATTGTCTTTCAAGTAACCGAATATTAGGATGACCAGCATTTCACCATTATTTAGGCCCACTCTAACTTATCCCTAACAAAGCTAGATAGATTGGATAATATATTGAGTTTTTTGCTATGCACCGATCTTACTTTCACATAGCCCAGAAAGATTCTCCTTTCTTTCCCATCCAGATAAGTTATGGCCCCTTTGATTCTGCCCTGAGTGACAAGTCCCAGTTTCCTTCTCTCTACCAGTTGGCCCATCAGGACTCCTCCCTGCACCTGGGCATTGTCCAACTTCTTTTACATTTTGGCTGGACCTGGGTGGGCCTGGTTGTTACTGATGACTTGAGAGGTGAGAAGTTCCTCTGGGACATGGGAGAAGAGATGAGAAGACACAAAGCCTGTGTGGCCTTCACAGAGAAGATCCCTGTCAGTGAGAGACGCCATGCTGAATCCCAGGTGGATTTCATGCCCAGAATTCTGGGATCATCAGCCAAGGTGATCGTCATCCATGGTGATACAGACTCACTGATGATCCTGAGATATTCACAGCCACCTATATTTGTAATCTGGAAGATTTGGATTATCACTCCTCACTGGGATGTCACCATGAGACCTTACAATCATGATGGAGATGCTTTTCATGGAGCTCTCATATTTTCACATCAGACAAGCGAAATTCCTGGTTTCAAAGCATTTCTCAGGACAGTCACCCCAGCCAAATACCCAGGAGACATTTTCCTTAAGAGCTTTTGGGTCTCGGCATTTGAATGTCCAGATGAGCCCCAAAAACTAGAACTAGAAGACTGTTCAGTAAATGCTTCCTTGGAATTGCTTCCTTTGCACTATTTTGACATGACCATGTCCAGCCAAAGTTACTTCCTCTACAATGCTGTGTATACCGTGGTCTGGGCTCTTCATGAAGTGCTCCAGGAAAGATCAGAAATGGGATCTGTGAGAGATGAAGGCTTCCTGGTGCTTCAACCATGGCAGGTAATACCTTCTATTCGTAAGGTCATATCCATTGGTATACACAGGGTCACAAAGGGAAATTCTTGGTTTGCTACTTTTAGAATTTGTTCATTCCTGAAATTATGGATACACCACCATATGGAGGATTTACCAATAATTGCAAAGTATTATAATGTAACCTTTCTTTCTGAAAGATGTCTTTCTCTGAAAATTACAGAAAAGATTTTCTCGAGCCTAGTGCCTAGGAGAGTGTTTTGAATACATTGTAGAAAAATGTATTTCATTCTTGGAAAACTATGGCCATATTGTTAGATGCAGAAACATAATGAAACCTAATTTCCCTCTTAATAAAGTGCTATTTCTATTCCCTCTAGCTAATTCTGTTTTTCTTATGTTATGTGCTTTAGGACAGTTCTTATACAAAAAAAACCTTCTTGGGGTCATCCCATGATGGATGGTAAATGTTCTGAAAAGAGGCTTCATTATTCTGACAAAAGTACTGTGGAAAATTGTTAACGTGCTACTTTAGAAGCATCCTATTCACTCCCCCAGTAGCAATGTGAAGTCTCATTTGAGTTAGTTGTTACTAAATTAGGGGAAAAACCTCCTTTATTGTCATTCTTTTTTATAAAGTTTTAATGATATTTTTTTAAAAAAACAATTATATCCTAATGATCCTTCCTTAATGGGATACTACTTCACTAGAAAAATCATAGTTAATCAAAACAAAATGACACATTGGCCACATCTGACAATTATTGTTTCATTTCATACTATTAATCCCCCACCATTCTCACAAGAGAAATGGGGTAATTTTTACTGTCAATCCTCTGTCTAACCAAACAATATTGGTCAATGCATTGATAATGATCCAGTCTAGTTAAGCATTCAGAGAATCATTTTCAAGAGTCCAGTGAGCACGTGCTGATTTTTACCATAGCAGCTTCTGAAGATTATATTCTCAAGTATGTCGTGATCATTTTTTTCAGTGCAAGGATTGCCGATAGAAATGGAATAATTGGAACTCAGGAACTACAGCTCCCAGTTATAGAAAAATATTCCCCTTGAATTAATGAATGAGCATATATATGAACCCCTCCATGAGAATCTATTGATGTTTATTGAACTTTTGATTCCTCTTGCCTCATCCTATAAGTCACAAAAGTTCAGTGTTACACACTGCTCAGAGAGTGAGAATCATGACACTGCTTGACACTAAATGATGTAGGAGTGAGCTCTAGAGAAAAGGAGTGATCAGGGATAGAAAATGAAGAAGGTTCAACCAGTTTTCCTTTTGTCCATTCACTTGGAATGAATTAGTATCCCCAAATGGATGGACGATTGAGTGATTCCTACTAGGATATGATTTCATTTATTTTTTCAAATAATTCTAGTTGTAGTAGTATCAGTACCACTGGTGGTGGCAGTAGCAGCAGCAGCAGCAGCAGTAGTAGTAGCAGGGGTGGTGGTGATGGTAGCAGTAAGATCTAATATTTACATCTCAATTAAAAATTTGCAAAGTAACCTGGGTCACCTCCTCAGACTCCCAAGTGACATTTAATGTGCTTAAGGTAGCATGAAAGGGATGGTACCAATTCCAATGACCACTAGTTTTTCAGTACCCTTTTTGTGTAAATTCTAGCAAAAATGATAACTTCTGAAAAATTAATTATATAACAATGACACAACCTCCTGGCCTTGAGACTTCTACCCATGCAATGATTTTTTGTAAAGGGTAAGCTTAGAAAATGTTGTATGAGTAAATGAATGATTGAGTAAATGAATAAATGAATATGCTACCAGGTTTCCTACCCAGACTGTTGAACTTAGTCATGGTTTTCCCTGTTGTGTATATGAAGGAATGACCAAATTGTATCTCCATCTAGCTTCACTCTTCTCTAAGGACTATCTACTTTAACAATACTGCCGGGGACCAAGTGGTTTTGGATGAGAAAAAGAGCTCTATGGCTAAATATGATATCATGAACTTTGGGATGTTGCCTAATTATGATGAAGTTCTGGTGAAAGTGGGACAGTTCATTCCCCAGAATCTACTTGGTCAAGATTTCACCATTTGTGAAAAGGAGATATATCAAAACTGGCTTGATTTCAAGGTATGTACAAAAACTACATGCCATTTTATGTTTCTAGCCACTTTAATTCCATTTAGATCATCCTTCATTCATTCATTCAATCCACCCTACTCCACCCCTAGCTGTTTATCTCTTTGTCTTCAGACAAAGAATTTTTCATTCAAAAAATGCTGAAAAGATAAAGGAATAAATTATCATTATTATTGTAAACAAAAATGAATCAAACAGAATTGTAAATAAGAGGAATATTTGACGAGTAGCATTAATCCAAAGGGCATAGTAGTGACAACAATCGAGGCACTGTTGAGGGAGAGAATATAGAGCTGGCATAAAAATAACTTGGGTTCGAATTCTGCCTCTCATATAGACTGACTCTGAGGCTCTGGGCAAGTCAACTTTTCAGTGGTTCAGACAACTCTAAGTCTGAGGATCTAGTGCCAATCTCTATAGGCTGAGGGAAATTCTTCTCTAGCATTTCCTTTAATGACAAAATCACAGATTTGTCTGCCCATTTCCCCTTTCCTCAATCTGTACAAAATTACTGCTATATAAAAGAATAATAATTCTCACTAAACAAGAGAAAGAGAATTAATACACAGTTTCAAACACATGATATTGGGAAATCATCATGCAAACAATCACAAACATTCAGGCATGTACAGGATAAAATGGAGATAATCACAGTGAAAAAGCCTAAACATAAAAGCCTCAAAATATAATTAAATTATTGGTTGAATTGATTTGTTTCCTTAAATTGACTGAATGTTCCTTAAAGCTTTCATGAGACTGATTATTCATTAGGTTATGGGTTTGGTTATTTTCACCACATTGAACTCTAGATGCAGGTATTTTTTCACCTCTTGGAAACTTCTAGTCTTAATGTAGCCTATGATCATTTTTTCTGTCTCAACATGTTCCTAACTTTCTAAATTGGAAATCCACTAAAATTACAAAAACTTGCAATTCTTTGTGTATTTTTTAAGATTTGGAAACTATTTTTCTCAATAACCTTTTCAGGTAAGTAGTACCATGAGATACATGAAATAACTAGGACTCTGGTGGTTGACCAAAGAGATTTGTTTATCATCACAGCTAAAAAGTATGAGGCAGAAATGGAATTCAGGCATTTCAAATAAATCTAGTATTCACTTGTACTATCTGTATACTATGCTGAATTTCAATTTTTTAAAGTGAATATCTGTGCAGAGTTGATTTTTTAAATCCAAGTATAATACTTTAAACAGTCCCTTTTCCAATATCTTCAAGCCAACATTCTTTCTTGTCGAGATATTTTTAGAATTCTGTCATACAACACGGTAGCCAGTCTTCTAAGTTAGTTTTGTGCCTTAATTAAACCTTCATGTAAATTGTTAATAAATTGAAGAGCACAGAGTTAAGGACAGATCATTCTTTTTTTTTTAATTTTCTAAATCTCTCCTCATTTCTTTTTTTCCTTTTTTTATTATAGCTTTTTATTTACAAGATATATGCATGGGTAATTTTTCAGCATTGACCCTTGCAAAACCTTCTGTTCCAACTTTTCCCTTCCTTCCCTCCACCCCTCCCCTAGATGGCAGGTAGACTCATACATGTTAAATATGTTAAAGAATATGTTAAACAAAATTTATGTATGCATATCCATACAGTTATTTTGCTGCACAAGAAAAATCGGATTTAGATATAAGGTAAAAATAACCTGAGAAGGAAATTAAAAATGCAGGTGGACAAAAACAGAGGAAGTGGAAATGCTATGCTGTGGTTCATACCAGAGTTCTTTCACTGGGTGTCGCTGGTTCTCTTCATTATTGAACAAATGGAGCTGATTTGGTTCATTTCATTGTAGAAGAGAGCCACGTCCATCAGAATTAGATCATTCTTTTTCTAACTTGATATCAACTGATTAATGATATCTCACCAGTCATCCCACCAATTTAGTATCTACCCAACCGTGCTATCAGGTAGGCATAAATTTTCATCCTGATCTGTTTCTTCTTGATGAAACTAAAGCACTCTGTGGTGAGCAACACAATTTGTTAATAATATGCTTTGGAATTTTGCAATGAAACAAAATCAAATCTACCAGCCTATAGTTAACAAGCAACATCTGTTTTCCCTTATAAAATATGGAAATGCTTCCTTTCATATTTGAAGCACCCACTCATTCTCAATGCCATTTCAGTGAATGACATCAGTGACTCAGCAGTCACATCTCTCAGTTTTTCAACAACTATAAAATGTTATTCATATAGATCTGGTGGATTGAATTCTCTGAAGAGAATAGGGTATTCTTTCAACAGTTCCTTATTTATCTTGGGTTTCAAGATTCCAAAATTCCCAAAATAATTTCCTTCAGCAGGTAAATTCCCAAATATTTTATGTTATCTACAATGATTTAAAGAAAAATTTCTCTTTGAAAATCTCTTGCTGCTTGGCTTTATGTGATTTTATTCTAGATCCTGAAAATTTGCCAAAGTTGTTAATTATTTAAACTACTAGTCTAGTTGATTCTTTGAGATTCTGTAAAGATTCCATCATATTATCTTCCAAAAGTGAAATTTTTGTTTCCTCATTGTCTATTCTGATTTCTTGAATTTCTTTTTCTTTTATTATTGTTATTGTGAAATAGTGAATAATAGTAATGGTAATGGGAATCCTTGCTTCACTTCTGATATTATTGGAAAGGGTCTGCTTTACCATTACAGGTAATGTTTGCTGGTGGTTTTAGATTTGTCTACTTACCATTTTAAAGAAAGGTCCTTTGATTTCTATGCTTTATTTAATTAAAGATTCATCTCTCGCACCCATCCCCTAAAAGAAATACCATTGTGCCCAGTTTTCCTGGGTAGATTATTCTTGATTGTAATTCTAACTCCTTTATCTTCTGAAATATCACATTCCAAGCCTTTCTTTAATGCAGAAGTTGCTAATTCTTGTATGATACTGACTTTGACTCTACAATATTTCAATTATTTCTTTCTGATTGCCTGAAATATTTTCTCCTTTCCCTGGAAGCTCAGAAATTTGGCTATAATATTCCTGGGCATTTCATTTTGAAATCTATTTTATGAGATAATCAATGGATTTTTTCCATTTTTATTCTACTCCCAATTGTAAAAGTAGTTTTCCTTGATAACTTTTTGAAATATAGTGTCTTGATTATTTTTAATTATTTATTTATTATAATTTATTATTGTTCTTTTATTATGATTTATCTATTTTATTTATTTATCATTTATATTTATTTATTATATAATATTAAATATATATATATATATATATATATATATATATATATATATTTAAATTATCAGACTGTTCTAATGCGGTCCAAATATTCTTAAAGTATTTCTTCTTAATCTGTTTCCAAGTCATTTGTTTTTCTGATGAAATACTTAAATTTTTCTTTTTTTATTCTTCTGACTTTATTTTATAGTTCTTGATGTTTCCTGCAGTCATTAGCTTCCACTTGTCCAATTTTAGTTTTTAAGAAATTATTTTCTTTAGGGAACTTTTAGACATCTTTTTCCATTTTGTCAACTCTAGTTTTTTACTTTTCTTCAGTAAATTTTTGTGCCTTTTTATGTTCTTTAAAGTGTTAATCCTTTCAGTAATTTTTGTGCTTCTTTTATTAAGCTGTTCACTCTATTTTCTTAATTTCACTCTCACATCACTCTCATTTTTCCCTATATCATTATTATTTTATTTTTAAATTAATTTTTGAGATTCTCAAGGAATTCTTGTGGTATTGTGTACAATTCAAATATGTCTTTGGATCTTTGCTTTTACATGTTTTGACATCATTTTCTTCTTTGAAGTTCTTGACTGATCTTTTCTGTCATCATAGTAACTTTTTATAGTCATGTCCTTTTTTATTGTTTGTCCATTTTCTAAGCCTGGTTCTTGACTTTATGTGAAAGTTGGGCTCTGCTTATGAAATGAAGAGAAAGGGGCTGCCCAAACTTTAGGTTTTTCATGCTACTATTTTCAGAGCCAATTCTCAGGGTTTTTAATTTTTTATTGCTTCTAAGGTGCTATGATCCAAGAAGAGTTGTGGTCATTGTTCTCCTGGTCTGTGCACTGATCTTTTGTAAGGAAAGTACCCTGTTCTCCTACAAATGCAATTGCTCTCCTCTTGGTCTTGGAACAGTGATCAGGTCCCCTGTTCTCCTGCTGCCATAAACTTTTGTGCTTTTTTTTTTTCTGCCTTGAAACAGAGTACAGTGTTCCTTCTGTTTTGTGAGAGAGCATAAGTATTCATCTTCATTTTAAAACTGCTACAAGGGCCCCTTTTCCTTTGTAGCCACAAATTTCAGTGGTCCTCATTATCCTGGAATAGTTCCCCACCACTGCACATGAACTACTGCACCCAGTGATATGAAAGATTGTCTTCTCATATCTTTATGAACAGTTGTCTCATTCCCTTGTCATCTGTAGGTTAAGAGCTCCTGAAGTTGCTGCTATCACTACTGGAGCTATTGGTATTGCTATAGTCTAGGTGCCAAGGATATAACTTTAAAAGCACCTTTGTTATTAAAGAAAAGTACTAAATTATGAATTTAAAATTATTACATCTTGTACAACCATTAATACTCATATTGCAGTACAACTTCTACTTGGCAAGAACAGATCTAGGCTCTGATGCATTTTCTTTACTTGTTCCTGTCTAGACTCTCCAGGCTGTTTGCTCTAAAAACTGTGGATCTGGATTTAGAAAAATTGCCCGGGAGCGAGAGCCCGTCTGCTGCTTTGACTGTGTCCAGTGCCCAGAAGGGGAGATTTCCAACCAGAGGGGTAAGTGTTAGAACATTCAGCATTGAACATTCACGTTGTCAGAATGAGATACAGGATGTTTTTCATAGAGATAGGGAAGGATGTGAATGTAGTTGGTTTCGTTGTGAAGCGGAATCTCAAGGTTGCTCTGATTTATATTTCTGTTATTATTAATGATGTAGAGAATTTCCCCTCATCTATTAATAGTTTTGAATTCTTCCTCTGTGAAATGATTATTTATATCCTGTAATTGTGGATTCACTGGGGAGAGGTCTCCTTTTTCTATCAACTCCCCCCCAATTCCTAACAGATATGCTCTGATCTAAAACTTCTTATGAAACCAAAATTACACATGACCTGCCCTTCCCTGAAGCTATCATTCCACATATTTCTTCCTTTTACTTGTCAAACTATTGCCTCTACTTTACCTAACTACGATCAGGCTTCTGAGCCTACTTCTTCAAGTATTTTCTTCAAGATATTTATTTTCTTATCAGCAATACAATCATCCAAGACAATTGTGAAGGATTGTAATGAAAACTACTATCCATTTCTAGGCAAAGAACTCATGGTGTCTGATTATAGATTGAAGGCTTCTTTTTTATTTTTCTTAAGGTTTTTTGGGGAGGTGTATGTTTTTCTTCACAACTTGACTAATACGGAAATAGGTTTTGATTGACTACACATACATAACCCACATCAAATTCTTACCTTCTCAAAGAGGGATGCAGAGAGAGAGGAAAGGAGAAAATTTGAAACTCAAAGTTTTAAAAATGAAAGTTAAAATGTGTTTTACATATAACTGGGGAAAAGTAAAATAGTAAATAAATTCTACAAAAAAGAAAATTATCCTCGCCTTTGTATTCTATGGCTATGACATTGCTTTTTTTCTAGTTTACCTTTAACCCTTATCAGATAATTACTTTTCAAACTATTTTAATTAGTTAAGTCATTTAAGCAGCATTTATTAAGTGCTTAAGATATGCTAGGTACTGTATTAGGCACTGGGAAAAATAAACATAAGCTTCAGATGCCTGAGAATTTGCAATTCACCTCCAATCCCATCTGTAATAAAAGTGTTACAGATTTTACAAATTATTCCAATTTGGAATTGTAATACAAATTACAAATTATACAATTTACAAATTATGAAAAAAATTCTTTTCTGACCCTTATCTTTTCTCCCTTAGGACTCATCAGTTCCCATAAACTCAAGGATGATTTCTAATTAGATGATTTCCAGCTCTCTTTATTCATTCCTAATTACTACTCCTCTAAATTCTAGTCCTGCACTAATACTTGTCTATAGAATATCTCTTCCACAATGACTCTTTAACATCTCAAAAGCACCATGTTCAAAGTGGATCTTATTATCTTTCCCTTAATCTGCCACCTGTCCAAACTTCCCTATTCCTTTTGATGATACTACTGTCTTTCTGCCATTAAAGTTCATAATATCACAGTTATTTTTATGTCACTCCAATATTTTTTTTAAAAAATAAGTTTTTACTAATTTATTTTTGTATTAGCCAGGTTCTGAAGCATTCTGTAATATCCTCTAATATCCACACTAAAAGAATCATTGCATATAATAAATAATCTTTTTAAAGTTATATAAAGAAAAAGAAAAGGCAAAATCAGCATAACTGATCAATATTGACCAAGTTTGAAAATATATATACACCACCTGTCAGCTTCCCAACTTTACAAAACTGGGGTGGCAGGGCTTTCTCATTTCTTTTTTCATGTTGTCTGTGTACTTATAATTTGCAACACTCATATTTGAGTTCTTTGGTTTTTCTTTCCATTTATTTTGTATTTATGATGTATATTGTTTTCTTTATGTCAGTTCATGTAGATTTTCCCATACTTCTCTGTATTCATAACCTTTGCCCTTTTTCAAAAAGTAAGTTTTTATTAATATCTTTTATAACTTACCAGAGATTTTCCTAGTATCTGATTCTTTCTCCAAGAGGATCATCCCATATAACAATATTTAAGAGAAAAAAAGAAAAAGAACAAAAAGGAAAAATAATCAGAATAATTGATCAATATATTTTAAAAGTCTGAAACCTGTACAAAGTACATTCTTTGTGGTCTTCCATTATCTGCAACAACAAAAAGTCAGACTAACAGGGTCTTTTCATATTTCTATCCTTCTCTAACCATCACCAAAATATAACATAATCATTTTCAGGTTTTATTTCAATAGACTATTTTTATGACCCATGATGATGATAGAATTCAGAGGGGACACTTACATCATCTCATATTAGAATATAATCAGTCTATCCTTGTTTAGTCCTAGTATCATTTTTCTTTCTCTTCACATTTTTGGTGTTATGTCAGAAATTCAAAGTTTCCATAGTCTTCATGAAGAGTGCTTGAAAGTTTTCTTTTCACTAAAAGTCTATTTTATTCCTACTATAGAAAGATATTCAGTTCTGCAGAGTAAGTTCTTCTTTATCTTCTGGATTATTATATTCTAAGATGTGGCTGTTAAAT
This sequence comes from Antechinus flavipes, assembly GCF_016432865.1. Lineage (NCBI taxonomy): Eukaryota > Metazoa > Chordata > Mammalia > Dasyuromorphia > Dasyuridae > Antechinus > Antechinus flavipes. The sequence continues at coordinate 625,157,908 of NC_067400.1, read as the reverse complement.
TATATATGATCCTTACTAGTCTTCAATACTTAAATTCCTATTTGTAATTTGACTTAGAAGGCCTAGACATATTATGATGTTTGTGGAACTTATCATTTTGATATTTATTTTAGGAGCTGACTGGTGGATACTTAATGTTTCCACTTTGCTCTCCTGTTCTAATATATCTGAAAATTTTTTTATTTAATATTTCTTGAGATATAAAGACCATGTCTTTTTATAGTCTTAGCATTCAGATACTTTAATGATTCTTAAATATTTTCTCTGTCATCTGTTTTTGAAATTGACTATATTTGCTATGAGATACTTAATATTTTTTCTTTATTCTTTTTATTTGATTTTAATATTTCTTCTTGATTCACATTGATTTTTATTGGGCCTATTCTTATTTTCAGTGCAGTTGTTAAGACAAGTTTTTATATCTCTTGTGCCATAATGTTAATTTACTTTCCAATTCTTTCTTCCATAGTTCTGATTTATTTTCCAATCCTCCCCCACTTACACTCCTATTTTATTAATTTAAAAAACATTAACTTTGTGAAAAATCTTGCTTGAACTTTTTAGGAATTCTAATTGAAATTGTGCTAAAATATAAAAATGCAGGTGAGGTAAACCTTGGGTTTTTCTTCAAAGTGTTGCTTGTGGATATTTTGAAATCATTTTCTTCTTTTGGGGATTTGTGTTGAATTTTCCTGTTACAAGTTTTGGTGGGATTCCTTTTTTCTTGCTCATTCTAGCTAGCCTACCTCCTGAATTTGGATTTGATGTCGGGATTAGGCCCTTCACACTTCAGTAGATGATATCTGGGCAGGGCCTATTGCTGCTTTCTTGGGTACTGAGTAATGTTCAGGTACTGAGTCCAGGTTCATGGGGAGAACTCAGCCTGAGAACTTGTAAGCTTTAAAAGTCCCAAAAATCTAAAAAATAGACTAGTTGATCAATGGAATAGGTTAGGTTCAAAGAACAAAATAGCTGATAACTTTAATAATCTACTCTTTGACAAAGCCAAAGACCCCAGTTTTTGGGATAAGAACTCACAATTTGACAAAAATTGCTGGGAAAATTGGAAATTAGTATGGCAGAAATTAAGCATTGACCCACACTTAACATTGTACACCAAGATAAGGTCAAAATGGGTTCATGACCTAGGCATAAAGAATGAGATTATAAATAAATTGGAAGAGCATAGGATAGTTTACCTCTCAGACCTGTGGAAGAGGAAGGAATTTATGACCAAAGAAGAACTAGAGATCATTATTATAGTCAAAGGCTCTGATAAGGGCCTCATTTCCAAAATATATAGAGAATTGACTCTAATTTATAAGAAGTCAAGCTATTCTCCAATTGATAAATGGTCAAAGGATATGAACAAACAATTCTCAGATGAAGAAATTGAAACAATTTCTAGCCATATGAAAAGATGCTCCAAGTCATTATTAATCAGAGAAATGCAAATTAAGACAACTCTGAGATACCACTACATACCTGTCAGATTGACTAAGATGACAGGAAAAAATAATGATGAATGTTGGAGGGGATGTGGGAAAACTGGGACACTGATACATTGTTGGTGGAACTGTGAATACATCCATGCACTCTGGAGAACAATTTGGAACTACCCGTGTTTCCCCAATAATAAGACCTATCCCAAAATAAGCCCTCCCCTTACTGTGTAAGATTCCTCTAAAATAAGCTCTCCCCCGAAAATAAGCCCTATTGAGATTGCTACTGTAGTGAAGGTGATCCCCTGCACTACATGCTCCATTACGGTACCCTCTGTATGCACTGTCCTCCCCTCTCCCCCCTCCCTGGCCACTACAAAGAGAGCTGCCACAAACATTCTGGTACATAGAGGCCCCTTTCTCTTCTTTAGTATCTCTTTGGGGTATAAGCCCAGTAGAAAAACTGCTGGGTCAAAAGGGATGCACAGTTTGATAACTTTTTGAGCATAGTTCCAAATCGCTCTCCAGAATCGCTGGATTCATTCACAGTTCCACCAACAATGTATCAGTGTCTCAGTTTCCCCACATCCCCTCCAACATTCGTTATTATCTTTTCCTGTCATCTTAGCCAATCTGAGAGGTGTGTAGTGGTATCTCAGAGTAGTCTTAAGTTGTGTTTCTCTGATCAACTCACTATGCACTTTTAGAAGGCCATCTCTTCATTGTCTTTCTATTGTAATTGTTCTCTTATCCATCCCTTTCTTTCCAAGGGCATGGTCATGATTCTAGCTCAGGCTTTTCTCGCCTCTTTCTTTGTGATAATTAATTTTCCTTTTCTCCCTCTCCAAGATGTCTAAACAAGTCTTCCTTAGTTGCTCAGTGTTCAGGGTTCTTTTACAATTCAGTCAACCTAGTCCTCAAACCCTGTTTCAGTTCTTGACATCCCTCTTCCATCCAAATTGGAGTATGGTCTGTACCCCAGATTTCACTTTCTATCCCTCACCTCTGTGACTTTGCATAGATTGTGCTTCATACCTACAACCAATGTTTCCCATTCTGTCTCCTGATATGCTCAACTTACTTCATGGTTCATGTGATCTTTCTTTTACTAAACTTTGCCCAGTTGGTTCTCAGACCTTCACCTAATCACTTTGAGTTTACTCATTTTTGTATCTATTACATTTCACCAGGGAAATGAGTGCAAGATCCTTGAGATTAGGAATTGTTATGCTTTTATAAAATTTCATTTTCTTACTGCCTGGTAGAAGGCCTTCACATAATGAATTTTTAATGCATCCTTTTTTGGTTGATAATTTGTAGATATGGACAATTGTGCGAAGTGCCCAGAAGATCAATATCCCAACAGAGAGAAAGACCAGTGTCTCCCAAAGGTAGTGACCTTCCTCGGTGTCCAAGAACCTCTGGGATGGACTCTGACCTGCATGACTCTCTCCTTCTCTCTCCTCACAGTTTTGATTCTCATTATCTTTGTGAAGCATCAAGACACTCCCATTGTCAAGGCCAACAACCGGGTCCTCAGCTACATCCTTCTCATCTCTCTCATCTTTTGCTTCCTCTGTCCTCTGTTTTTCATTGGCCGTCCTACCACAGCAACCTGCCTTCTTCAGCAAACTACATTTGGAATTGTGTTCACAGTGGCAGTTTCCTCCATTTTGGCCAAAACCATCATGGTGGTTCTAGCCTTCAAGGCCAAAATACCTGGCAGCAGGATGAGGAAGTGGATGCAGCCTAAGGTATCTAATACTTTAGTCTTCTTCTGCTCTGGGATCCAAGTGATTCTCTGTGGGATCTGGCTGGGGATCTCTCCCCCTTTCTTAGGTACAGACACTCACTCTGAACCTGGCCACATCATCATTGAGTGCAAGGAGGGCTCTGTCATTGCCTTCTACTGTGTCCTGGGCTATATGGGCTTCCTGGCCCTGGGAAGTTTCATAGTGGCTTTCCTGGCCAGGAACCTCCCTGACACCTTCAATGAAGCCAGGTTCATCACCTTTAGCATGCTGGTCTTCTGCAGCGTGTGGATCTCTTTCCTCCCCACATACCAGAGTTCCAAGGGGAAGGCCATGGTGGCTGTGGAGGTTTTTGCCATTTTGGCTTCGAGTGCTGGCTTACTGGGCTGCATTTTTTTCCCTAAGTGCTATGTGATCCTGCTACAGCCAGAACGGAACACTCCGAAATGTTTCCGGAACAAAGCAGACTCAAGAGCCCAGAACTTGTTCCTAAAACATGTCTAGGGGCATGAGAAATTCTGGATAAAACATAGATATTAGCTTCAAATATCTTTAATTTCATATCCTGATGCTTTGCTATCTGCCTCTTACTCACTTTTACTGGTTAATTCTCTTTTCAACCTTTGCCACTGCAAAGTGTGTGTGGGAGAGAGACCTCTAGACATACCCTTTATCTTTGAAAATGTATTAACAAAGGATTTTATTCCTTGTTACTTCCTTGATTCTGAACATGCTTTGGATCTTCCAGGGCTTACTGCTTGCTGACAATTACCTTTCCCATGCTTCATTGCTGCTTCAATTTCTTCATCACTTGTTGCCTGAATTCCTAACCTCTAAGGACACCCTCCCTCCTGCCTCTGCCTTCATTTTAAGGATTAAATTGCATCTAAAAGTAGTTTTTTTTATATTCTGTTCCCCTGTTGTTACTACAATTCCCTACTGTCCTTAGCCTATTGTCCTATTATTAGCCTGGCCATCTCCACTTAAGGCAGAGGACACTGAACTTCTTTGTTAATTACTTATCTCACTGTCCAAAATGAACCTCATATTAACAAAAGATGCTCTCACTGCCCAGTCTCATATACTTCACAAATTCTAATTCTAGCTTTTTTTCTTACCTACCGTGTCTTTCTTGATGAGGATCATATGAGGATTAGCTATCGTACTGAAGCATGATGTAAAAGACCAAGTTTTAGTGGAGGTAATTCTCATTAGTTTATCTTTATAGGGCAGAAAGATAGGTCTGAAGAATATTAGTATGGGGAGCTAGCAAAAATGACTAAAAATCTACCCATATTACACAATCTTAGAAGCACTGAAAGTATATTTCCCACATCAAATTATAAAACTTCAGATTATCTTCTTTTTCCTGAGTTGCGTAGAGTCCAACTCTGACATAATGTCAAGGTAAAGAAATAGCCTAGAATATGAATAAAGACCTGAACATAAAAAATTCTTTGATCAAAAACAAGTTCAAGACACAAACTTAGAAAGACAATGACTTGAAAACATGTACTAGCAAATCTTTAAATAAAAATGCATCAGCAGTTCTGTCTCACTATGATAAAACGAAAGCAGAGTCCAGAGCAGGCAGCTTTTGGGCAAATCAGCAGCCACACCCCAACCTCTTATATAGGTCAGTGGCAAATCCCCGAAATCCCAGAGGAGGTCAACAGTAAGGTTTCATGTCCCCAGTGCTACAGTCCAGTGATGAAGCTTGTCACATTCCTTCTTCTACCACAGGGCCACAGTCCAAGCTTAACATAATTTACAAGCATTGAAATAGGCTGGAAATGGGCAAAGAAACAAGATCCTGATTGTGGCAAATTATTATGGTGATAGGGAAAACAAAAAAATTCAAAAGAGGACAAAATGGTTCAAATGGCTACCTGCAAAGGCTCAAAGAAAAAATGCAAATTGGTCTCAAACAAAAAAGCAAAAAACAAAAAACAAAAAATCTCCTAGAAGAACTTAAAAGGGATTTATTTTTCAACCAAATAGGGGAAGTAGAAGAAAAAGTTGGAAAAAGAAATGAGATTGAAGCAAGACAGTCCTGAAGAAAGTGTCAGCAGCCTGAGTAAAAGAAGCACGAAATAATGGGAAGGAAAAGAGGTACAAACATTCACTGAATAAAAAGTAGAATTGGCTACATAGAAAAAGAGTTACAAAAGTTCACTGAAAAATATAGTTCCCTTAAAATTAAAATTAGGCACATGAAAAAGAATTATTTTGGGAGACATTAAGAAACAATAAAACAAAATCAAAATAATGAAAAAATAAGAAAATGTGAACTATTTCAATGAAAGAAAACTAACCTGGAAACTAGATGAGAAGTGATAATTTAAAATAGTTTGTTTTAATGGAACTCCATTATTAAAAAAGACTCTCAATGTCACATTTCAAAAAATTCTCAAGGAAATTTACTCTAATATCGTAGAACTACAGGGTAAAATAGAAGGGGAGAGAATCCATTAATCACCTCTTAAAATAAGATCAAATCAAAACTTCCAGAAATATGACAGTCAAATTCTAGGTTTCCTAGAATAAGAAGAAAATTATGAAAGAGGCCAGAAAGAAAAAAAAAAGATGTTATTGAGTCACAGTCAGGATTACATGGGATTTACCAGCTTCTATCGTCAAGGAACAAAGACATTGGAATATTTGAGAAAATTAGGATTACAACCAAGAATCACTTACTCAGTGAAACTGATTATAGTTCTTCATGGATAAAAATGAACACTTAATAAAATTGATGTTTAAGCATTCCTGATCAAAATACTAGAGCTGACAAAAAGTTATCAAACTGTGCATACCCTTTGATCCAGCAGTGTTACTACTGGGCTTATATCCCAAAGAGATTTTAAAGAAGGGAAAGGGATCTGTATGTGCAAAAATGTTTGTGACAGCCCTCTTTGTAGTGGCCAGAAACTGGAAACTGAGTAGATGCCCATCAATTGGAGAATGGCTGAATAAATTGTGGTATATGAATATTATGGAATATTATTTTTCGGTAAGAAATGACCAACAGGATGATTTCAGAAAGGCCTAGAGAGACTTACACGAACTGATGCTGAGTGAAATGAGCAGGGTCAGGAGATCATTATATACTTCAACAACAATACTATATGATGATCAATTCTGATGGAACTAGCCATCCTCAGCAATGAGATGAACCAAATCAGTTCCAATGGAGCAGTAATGAACTGAACCAGCTACACCCAGAGAGAAAGAACTCTGGGAGATGCCTAAGAACCATTACATTGAATTCCCAATCCCTATATTTTTGCCTGCCTGCATTTTGGATTTCCTTCACAGGCTAATTGTACAATATTTCAGAGTCTGATTCTTTTTGTACAGCAAAATAATGGTTTGGTCATGTGTACTTATTTGGTATTTAATTTATACTTTAATATATTTAACATCTATTGGTCATCCTGCCATCTAAGGGAGGGGGTGGGAGGAAGGAGGGGAAAAATTGGAACAAAAGTTTTGGCAATTGTCAATGCTGTAAAATTACCCATGCAGATAACTTGTAAATAAAAAGCCATTAAAAAAAAATACCAGAGCTGAATAAAAAATTTTACATGCAAACACAATGATAAGGAAGAGTAAAAAAAAAAAAGATAAACAGGAAAGAGAAAACATAAAAGATTTGGTGAGATTAAACTTTTTAATGTCTCTGCAGGGGAAGATGCTACTCATAACTTTTAAAAATGTTATCATTATTAAGACAGTTAAAAGAAGTATATATAGATAGAAGGTGTGAATGTAGGTTGACTTTTATGGGAAGATATCAAAAATTAAGCTATTATAAAGAGGAAAGTACTGAAAGTGAAAGGGAGACTTAGAATGAAGATAATGACTCTCATATAAAGAGGAGGCAGAGAATACATATAAGATTTACTGAAAATATGGGCAGATGCCTATCAATTGAACCTTTTTGTCATCAGAATTTGACTGAAAGAGGGAATAACATACCTCACTCACCTGGATATAGATATGTCTTAACTTATAGGGAAGTATGAGAGGAGGGGTACAAGATAAGGAGATAGGAGTAATAGAAAGGAGGTCAGATTGGGTAAACATAAAGGGTAATAATATAAGCAAATTAGGACAACAAGGAATAGGGTCCCTTTCACATATGTGGAGAAGGGAGGAGCTTGTGGCCAAAGAACTAGAGAACATTATGAAATGCAAAATGGATAATTTTGATTATATTTAATTTAAAATGTTTTTTGTACAAACAAAACCAATGCATCCAGGATAAAAAGGGAAGCAGAAAGCTGGCGGGGAGGAGGTGAATTTCATAGTCAAAATTTTTGATAAAGGCCTCATTTCTTAAGTATATAGAAAGTTGGCTCAAATTTATAATACAAGCCATTTTCCAAATGGTAGTTAAAGGATATAAACAGACAATTCTCAGTTGGAGAAATTAAAGCCATTTCTAGTAATATTTTAAAAAGCTTTATATCACTATTGATTACAGCAATGCAAATTAAGACATCTCTGAGGTACAACTTTCCATCTCTCAGCTTGGTTAAGTTGACAGAGAGAGGTAAGGATAAATGTTATAAGAAATGTGGGAAAACTGGGATACTAATGCTTGTTGATGGAGTTGTGAAGTGATCCAATCATCCTGGAGAGCATTTTGGAACTATCTCCAAAGGGCTACCAAAATATGCATATCCTTTGACCAGAAGTATTTTTACTGGATCTGTATTCCAAAGAGATCTTAAAAAAGCAAAAAGTACCCACACGTGTAAAAAATGTTTATACCACTTTTCATAGAGGCAAGGAATTGGAAATTGAGTAGATGCCCATCAGTTGGGCAAAGGCTGAATAAGTTATGGTATATGAATGTAATGGAATATTATGTTCTACAAGAAATGATGAGACTTATTTCAGAAAAGCCTAGAAAGACTTCTAAGAACTGATACTAAGTGAAGTAAGTAGTAACAAGAGAACATTGTACATAGCAACAACAAGATTATGTGATAATCAACTGTGATGGTCTTGCTTCTTTTCAATAATGATGTGATTCAAGGCAATTCCAATAGATTTGTGATGTAGAGAGCCTTCTGCATCGAGAAAAAGAAATATAGAGCCTGAATGTGGATCGAAGTATAGTATTTTCACATTTTTGATTGTTGCTGTTTGCTTATTTGTTTTTTTTCTTTCTTTCTCATGTTTTTTCACTGTTTTATTTAATTTTTCTTGAGTAGCATGATGAATATAGAAATATGCTTAGAAGAATTGCATATGTTTAAACTATATTGCATTGCTTGTTGTCTATGGGAGAGGGTGAGTGAGGCTTGGAAGAAAAACTTGGAACATAAGGTTTTGCAAAGAAGAATATTGGGAACTACCTTTGCATATATTTGGAAAAATAAGAAGCTATTTTTAAAAGAGCCTTCTATGAATTCTACCTGAGACAGAGACAAATATCCTACTGGAACTCAATTTTATACAAACTCACAGATTTAGGTTACTTAAAGTCATCTTGTCAAACTTAGAGTAGAACAAGAATTCCCTCTATATCCTTCCCAATAATGGTCATGTAGTATATGCATGGAGACCTCCAAAGAGTAGAAATCCACTACTTGAGGCATATCACAGCAATTTTGAATAACTACAAAGAGTTCCTCCCCTTCCACCAAGCTTAAAATGGCATCTCTCTATCTTCTATCTATTTTTCCTAGTTCAACTGTTTGTCGTCACGAAAATTAAACTAAATTCCTCCTTCATTATTGCCCTTCAAATACTTTTATTGAATGATTTTGTCCCATTTTGGGCAGTTAATCCTTTTTTTTTGTTATTGTTTGTTTGTTTTTTATTAGAGCTTTTAATTTACAAGATATATGCATAGGTAATTTTTCAGCATTGACAGTTGCGAATCCTTTTGTTCCAACTTTTTTCTTCCTTCCCCCCATCCCTTCCCCCAGATGGCAGGTTGACCAATATATGTTAAATATGTTAAAGTATAAGTTAAATACTATATATATATATATATATATTATATATATATATATATTATATATATATATATATATACATGTCCAAACAGTTAATTTGCTGTATAAAAAGAGTCAGACTGAAATAGTGTACAATTAGCCTATGAAGGAAATAAAAATGCAGGTGAACAAAAATAGAGAAATTGGGAATTCTATATAGTGGTTCATAGTCATCTCCCAGAGTTCTTTCTCTGGATGTAGCTGGTTGAGCTCATTACTTCTCTATTGGAACTGATTTGGTTCATCTCATTGTTGAAGAGGGCCACATCCATCAGAATTGATCATCATATAGTATTGTTGTTGAAGTATATAATGATCTTCTGGTCCTGCTCATTTCATTCAGCATCAGTTCATGTAAGTTTCTCCAGGACTTTCTGAAATCCTCCTGCTGGTTATTTCTTACAGAAATATTCCATAATATTCATATACCACTAGCTACTCTTCAATTGATGGGCATCCACTCAATTTCCAATTTCTGGCCACTACAGAGACCTGCCACCTTTTCCCTTCTTTAACACTCTTTGGGATATAAGCCCAGTAGTAACACTGCTGGGTCAAAGAGTATGCACAGTTTGGTAGCGTTTTGAGCATAGTTCCAAATTGTTCTCCAGAATGGCTGGATATATTCACAATTCTACTAACAACGTATCAGTGTCCCAGTTTCCCCACCTCCCCTCCAACATTCCACATTATCTTTCCCTGTCATTGTAGCCAATCTGACAGGTGTGTAGTGGTATCTCAGAGTTGTCTTAATTTGCATTTCTCTGATTAATAATGACTTGGAGCATATTTTCATATGGCTAGAAATAGTTTCAATTTCTTCATCTGAGAATTGTCTGTTTATATCCTGTGACCATTTATCAACTGGAGAATGTCTTGATTTCTTATAGAGTCGATTCTCTCTATATTTTGGAAATGAGGCCTTTGTCAGAACCTTTGCCTGTAAAAATGTTTTCCAGTTTATTGCTTCCCTTCTAATCTTGTCTGCATTAGTTTTGTTTGTACAGAAACTTTTCAATTTGATATAATCAAAATTTTCTATTTTGTGATCAATAATGATCTCTAGTTCTTCTTTGGTCATAAATTCCTTTCTCTTCCACATGTCTGAGAGGTAAACTATCCTATGCTCTTCCAATTTATAATCTCATTCATTATGCCTAGCTCATGAACCCATTTTTGACCTTATCTTGGTATACGGTGTTAAGTGTGTGGATCAATGCCTAGTTTCTGAGCAGTTAATCCTGATGAGAAAAGAATTCCAGTTTCTTGGACTTCCTAGCTCCTCTGTTCACTCTAGCTTATCACTTTCTTCCTATATCATGGCTCCTAGAAATCACAGAAATATATGATTTGAGAGTTGAAAGGTCTCTAAGTCCAACTCAATAATCATTCAATCTTCCAAGCACTGAGCTAGGTGCTAGGGATACCAAAGCAGGAATGAAGAAGCCATTAAGTACAAGTTTATTATGTGCCAGACACTGTGCCAAGCCCAAGGAACATAAAGAAAAGCACAACCAAAATATTTTCATTTAAGGAGTTCACATTCTAATAGGGGTAATATGTGAACAACGAAATAAATACCAAGTCTATACAAAGTAACTGAAGTACGTAGAAGGGACTTTAAGAAAAGAAAACTCTAGGAGTAGAGAGCAAAACCAGGGAAGGTTGCCTAGACTCAGCCAATCAATAAGCATAGACTGTCTATCACAGCTACATAGTGGCCTAAGATCTGTGGGAAAAAAGACCACAGTGAAAAATGTTGCCCTAAAGGATCCTCCATTCTATCAGGGAAACTGCTGACTAAAAGAAATTATCAGAATGGCTAAACCCAAGCAAGTATTTTTCAAGTCAATATCTGTTTCAGACAGCAGTATGGGAGAGTTTAGACCAAGTGTGAGTAGTCTATTAATGTACAGGCTTTAAAGAGGGACTTTTTCAGATCCTGAGGTTGGAAGACATTTGGTGCCCAATGGACAGAACGTAAGAGCTTGATCCAGGAGGCTGGCAGCCTTACTGATGGCAACTCATTCTCCCCCCTTCCCAATTAATCTGATCACGCCTAATACGATTTATTGGGGATTTTTGTGACAGCTACACTTGAGTTTCTAAGACTTGGCAAGTATCCTGGAGGTAACATACTGCCTGATTACTAAGGGAATTTGCTGAGAAGCAGGAGAAAGATGGGCAAACATATTTTTCTTTCAGTATTTCCTTGGAGGCTGAAATGCCGGTTCAGAACCCTGGACAGCGATGCACTACCTAGAACTCTTTCTAGCTAAATGAACCTATACAAACTAGGGACAAGACACCCTCCTAGCTTTCCTGGGATTATAAATGACACCGGTTTCCTACAGCATGGCTCCTGGACAGGAGTTTGACTCCTTCTTTATTTAGTCTCGTGTCAGGAACATAGCAAGGTTTGGGAAGCTGTCCAAAGAAGGCATCTATCAGAAAGAACAATTTTCCCAGTAAAGTGTGATTTAAGCTATGGCTGTGAATATCTTAGTAACTCACAGGTTCAGAGTTTGGTTCTCTGCTCATGACACAGGCCCCAGTATGCCTTCTGATAACTCCCTTCTTGCTCCTGAACATCCCTTCTTCTTTGGTCAGAAAATTTTCCATGTTTTAAGCAAATCAACCCATGAGTCCACAGAGATGGAGACCTGGTTATCAGTGGGGTTTTTCCCATTTTTCCCCCCCTGTACTTAATGGCAGTGAGGAGTTTCACAGGAGATGAGCATCCACACAAGGCCTGTAATCCCCGCCAGTAAATGGACAGGTGCCTGGGCTTTCATCTTAGGAAACAGATGAACAAGCCTGAGTATCCAACTCCTAAGGACCTTCCATCTTCTCTTGTCTGTGACTCTTCTTGCATCTTTCTCATCCTTTCAAAATCTGTAGACAACGTTGCCCTCAAGTTCAGATCCTCCTTTCTGTTGTTTCCTGAATTCTGCAGAGATAGGTGTAGGGGAAGAGTTGCAAGGGGACACAACTTCAAGGACTCTCTTCTCTTTCCCTAAAGCAGAGTAAAGGTCCTAACAAGGTTATACTGCCAAATTTTCTTTCTGCTTGCATTTCCACCCTCAACAGGCTGATCTCATGTCTTGTTATTCATAGCCACAGTCCTGGATCCCTTCTTATCGACACCAGTAGATCTGGCTTTTGGAAACAGTGATTGGGGATTGGTATGAAAGGGAAATTTCTTGGATAAAAGTTTATGAAGTAAAATTTCATGAGGTGAGAGTTTCTGAGGTTGTCAAGTAAAAGTTTTTGAAGTGAAATTTCTTGAAGCTTGTCTACTTCCCTCAGAGTCTACCATTTTTTGACGCAGTAGAATTGACTTGATGTTTACACTTCACTCAGGCCAAACCTCAATCACTGGAAGTTGTAGTGTCTGGATAGTCTTCTGGAGGATCTCTGGATGAGCCTTGGTCTTAGATGAAGGAGTGATGAAGGCAGGCGAGCCAACACGAGGATGGTCAAAGACGGAGTCCATTTATTTCAAGTCCTCTCAGCCCTTAAATACCTTAGTATTATATCACTACAGCACACTGAGCAAATGTTGGGAGTTCAAATGTTGGAGTTCTTGTTCTTCTCAAAACACAGCCGGTTTAGCTTAGAGCCCTCTGAATATCTCCAAATCCAAAGGTTCTGTCCTTTAGCCTCTGCCTCTGCTTTCTTCAGCCTCCAGCCAGCACAAAGATGGAATGAACCTCTTGTCTCCTTCACTTGGGGCTCGGCTAGCTTTCTGGTGAGTCTTTCAGACCAGCTTGGTTTCAGTGGGGGAAGTGCAGGAGCCCAGCCACCAACTACAGTGGTGTGAGATGAAGATGAATCTGGTTGTCCACTGAACTCTTGACTCGTCGGTTTTTCCTCTGAAAACTCTTCTTCTGCCACCAGCCAGCCAAATGGAAAATATTCTCCTTGCCTCAGAGAGAGGACTTCTGGCGTAATTCCGCTGAAATCTCCCAAAGTGCTCTGTGTCTGCACCAGAGTGCCCCTCTCCAATGTAGCTGTCTCCTAGGGGATTTTAATGTATATAAAGTTGTGTGTGTGTTTTTCAATAACCCTAAGTTGTCTTGTCAATATCAATTTTAAAATAATATTTATTCATTCTGTGATTTTGGTATAAATACCCATCCCAGGAAAGGAACGAGCTTGTCACATCATTGGATGCAACCAAATAAATGAATCTTTAATTTTAGTATTTGCATCTATTATCCTGCAAAAAAAAAATGGACAGCCCAGAATTGCTCCCATTTCTCTCCCTTAACTGTCTCTCTCCCTCTCTTTCTCTTTTTCTCTGTGTATCTCTCTGTCTCCCTCTATCTCTGTCTCTCTATGTCTGTCTCTTTCTCTCCTCTATCTCTCTTACTTTCTCTCTCTTTCTCTCTTCTCTTTTTTTCTTACTCTCTCTCTCTGTCTCTGTTTCTGTCTCTGTATCTCTTTGGTTCTGTGTGTATGAGGGGGTGCATATGCGTGCGCATACACACACATGCCTGCTAACAATTCCCTGGGAACCAGGCTACCTGCTTATTATTATACATATTTTACAAATTAGAAAACTGAAGCTCCAAGTGAGTTTGGTCAGAGAAGACTTTGTGATACATCCAACCAGTGCCCTTCCCAGATACCATGCTGCTTCACCAATAGAATAAATGCAGGTTGAGGGTGGGGATGGGAAATGGTGGCTTTCTGTGTCTTTCACTTAAGAAGATGAAATCAGGAGTTTCCCTCCTACATAATCAGACAATGCATCATGCAGAGTACTCCATTAATCAGGGTAGATTAATTATCCCATCAGATTCTTCTTTGTCACTTATGCCATTTAGAAGATGGGCTGAATTCATGTGTGATGAGGGGACATAACCAAGGTAGGTGGGCACCTACAATTAGTTTCATTTTCATTTGTACCCCCTAAACTGGCTCCCCAAATAGTTTTATACTTAAGGGTTCTCTCTGAGTCACAGCCAATAGCAACATCAGGGCATTAGGAATGGATGGACAAAATTTATTCTGATGAGGCAGTTTGGGAAAGGATAGTGACCCCCAAATCAGAGGACCTATCTTCAAAATGTGCTTCTGATACTCATTACTTGGATAATTTTGACCAAGTGCTTCATTTTGCTGGGCCCTAGCTTCCTCATTGGAGAGGAAAAGGCATAGTGAGGGAACAGAATATGGGACATAGATTCAGAAGGTCCTGAGTTCAAATCCTGATTTGGATACTTATTCTAACATGTCAGTAACTTTCAACTTCAGTTTCCTCATCTGTAAAATGAAGGTGTATAATAGTGCTTACCTCTCAGGGATGTTGTGAGGATCAAATGTGAAATTACATACAAAATTCTAAGGTCATCCATATACATTCTCTTAGGATTAAATGAAGGGATTTGGCTTGATGGTCTTTAAGGTCTTTTCTTGCTTTTTCTTCATGATTTTGTTTCTTGAATCTATCTTTGAATTTTTTCAGAGGGGTCAAGAGCTTTGTGCTTTCTTCTGGTGTGAATTTGAAACTTGGCCCAGAATCACCTTACCTGCTTCCAGCTGGGCTGGTTGTCACATGCTTGATTTTTTAAATCTGGTTCTTGTCCTACTTTGTGCTGATAGTTTCACTACTGGTTTGAAGCTTTGTGTTGAAGAGAGGAGGATCTGTCTGCTCTGTCCTTTATGGGAAAAATGCAGGATGATACAGTAGGTGCCAAAGTTCTGTGAAGACATAGTTGACTAATCAATCACTGTGCCACTGACAGGAAAGGGAGTCTGAGTTAAGAATGTCATGAATCCTTGATGAATTCCATGAATATGGCATTTGTCATATCTGTGTATGTGTGTGTGTGTGTGTGTGTGTGTGTGTGTGTGTGTGTGTGTAGTGGGGGTCTGACTGACTAAGGGATTATTAAAGTGTGTATGTCTTGGATAACATTGTGAGCCTGAGGCTAAGGAACCACTTTTACTTGTACAGTACATTTCACATTGTAATTGGTCAGTATACACTGATTGAATGAAATGACTCACTGATTCATTTGAGAGATTCAGTCAACAAACATTCATTAAGTGCCAAACGCTCTGCTTAGTGCTGGGGATACAAAGGAAGGCAAAAATGTGGCCCATGCCCTTAAGGAGCTGATATTCTAATGGGGCAAGCAAAATTCAAAGACTGGGATAAATAAAGAATATATAGATGGGAGATCTCAAAGGAAAGTTACTAATCATTAGGGATTTATAAAGCCTCTTACAAAAGAAGAGATTTGAACTGTATCCTGAAAGAAGACAAAGAGGGGAGGAGGTAGAGGAGAGGAAAAAGAGCATTCCAAGGACTCTGCACTGTTAGGAATTCTGGAGAACCTTCCCCTTCATTACCCACACTCCAAATTTCAGACAGGTCAATGGTATAGGGGTGCATGTAATGTGGAAAATATATATAGTGGTCCATAGACCAAGCTGCCTGTGCCTGAGCCCTGTGATTTCAATTTAGAAGGGCTGGATCTGTTTCCTTCAAGCCTATGGGTTCCCTAAGATTTATTGCTAATTTCTGACTTTCTCCCCACTCTCTGCAGGTGGTCGCACAAAAATTACCAGCAGGTTCTGGCCCTGATGTTTGCTGTGGAGCAGATCAACAATGACCCCTGGCTTCTTGCTAATACTACACTAGGATTTCACATCTACAACGCCTAACATAGTGGTGTCAGGACACTGGAGAGCTCCCTGTGGTGGTGGTCAGGACAGGACCAGAATATCCCTAATTATAATTGCCAAAGGCAGGACAAATCCATGGCTGTTATTGGAGGAGCCGTATCTACAACACCTACCATAGCGATATCAGGACATTGGAGAGCTCCATGAGGTCGGGGCAAGGCCAGAATATCCCTAATTATAATTGTCAAAGGCAGAACAAATCCATGGCTGTTACTGGAGGAGCCGCATCTACAACATCTACCAAAGCAATTCCAGGACATTGGAGAGCTCCCTGAGGTGGAGGTTGGAACAAGGCCAGAATATCCCAAATTATAATTGTCAAAGGCAGAACAAATCCATGGCTGTTACTGGAGGAACCGCACCTGCTCTTTCCATTCAGATGGGGACCCTGCTAGAGCTCTACAGAGCAGGGCGTCTGGAATCTGCCAAGCCCCTTTCTTTGAAGTAAAGTGACTTCTCCAGCTTTATAAAAGATGCAAGGTAGAAAGGATACGAATTTTACTAAATTTCTGCTACGTGTCACACACTGTGCTAAGAACTGTATGATATCATTTGACCCATAGAACCACCTTAGGAAGTAGGTACTATTATTAATCTCCCTTTCACAGTGAAAAAATTGTGGTAGAAATTAAGTGACTTGCCCAGGGTCACACAAGTAATAAGTGACTGAGGCAAGATTTGAACTCAGGTATTCCTGCCTCCAGGCCCAGGACTCTCTGGACTATGTCACT
Organism: Antechinus flavipes; assembly: GCF_016432865.1. Classification (NCBI taxonomy): domain Eukaryota; kingdom Metazoa; phylum Chordata; class Mammalia; order Dasyuromorphia; family Dasyuridae; genus Antechinus; species Antechinus flavipes. The sequence continues at coordinate 625,141,274 of NC_067400.1, read as the reverse complement.
TAGAGGCCATAAAGCTGTTAAACGTTCGTGTAGGATTTGAAGTGAGGACTTTCCTACTTAACACTCTGAAACAGAGCTGCCAAAATGGATTCATCCCTCTATGGAGCCCATCATTGACATGACTACCTGTAACCCCATCCTACTCTGGATCACAGTCTCACTTGGGCCCAGGAGTTATTGTGGCCAAGAAAAGTCCTCACCTCGTGTCCGACTTTCTGGTGGCATTTGTTCCATTCAGTCAGGCTTCTTGCCAGGCCCGGAATTTCCACTTGAACTCTGTTGGATCATCCTCATCAATCTCAGAGTCTCCTCCACATCCTATATAAGTTAAATGACTCGCCTAGGATCCCACATCTAGTAAGTGAGGCCAGATTTGAACTCGGCTCTTTTTTATTCCGTGCCCAATGCTCTGGCCACTGTGCCATCTAGACGCCACGTGGCTTTTAAAATTTGAGACAGAATTTTAACTGGGACTTTCTGACTCCAAATCCAGAACTCTGGCTGAGGCAGAAGGGAATTCAGACCTCGATAGGGCTTGCTTGCCATTGACATGACAGGAGGCGTCCTATCTTTCCTACCCCGGATCTTAGGGTCACTCGGGCTTAGAACTGAGCCCAGCCAAGAAAATGCCCCCCTCGTGGCTAACTTTCTGGGATTCATTCGAATCCAATCAGGCCTCGTCGGTCCCCGAAGTCTGCCGGCCTGTCTCGGCAACTTCAGGTTTACATCCATACACAATGATAAAACATGGGGGAAAGACTGGGGCCTTTTACAGAATCTATTGGGATCTTTTACTTGTTAGACTTAGAATTTTCATGAACAACAAAGACTGAGGTTCAGAGAATTAAGTACCGCGTGCCAGCCCTTAAGTTATTCCTTGCTCTTCATTATCTCTTGGAAGGAAGATCTGAACCAATCATTCTTATTATGTGACTTCATTAAATAACTACTTCTAAATGCTAATTAACGCAGTCTTGCTAATTGATACTGATTTTCCACAGCGGGGAGACTCATGCGAGGCACCAATAACTACTGGTATTGGGAAGATGTGCCCCAACGCTTAGGGTGACCCCAGAAGCCTGAGGTACGCAGTCGTCCCCCGGGTCTGTGAGTGGGAGCGGCGGCCTGGAGAGTGCGCGGCACAAGCTACAGGAACGCTGCTCCGGCGGGGCGCGGCGGGGCAAAGGCCTGGAGGGGGGAGACGGAAGGCTGAGCCGCGCCGGGATCCCTAACGCCATGGGCCCGAGCCCCCTGTAGCTGTTCAGCATTTCACGGCGAGCTGGTCTCGAGTGCAGAGGGATAAACTGCCTGCCCCCACACCGGCGCGCCTGCCTTCTCCCTTTGAGTTTTGGGGAAGCCCTCGGCACCCTTGACCCCAGCATTCAGTCCTCTCCGCAGAAGGATGCCGGACTACATCTCCCAGGAGACCCCGCCCTGAAAATTTTGGACTACATCTCCCAGGAGGCTCCGCGTGTCACTACACGCTGCTTCCGCCTCCGTCTTTACAGGACACGTGACCTGTGTCCACAGCGGTCCAATGGTGAGTCTCCCCAAGGGGCTCCCCGGGTGGTCCGGACCCCAATGTCCTGAGCCCCCATAGCCCCGAAGGGACCCAGATATCCCGAAGTTCCTTATCCCTAAAGGGACCCCCAGGGACTACGGATCCCTAACCCCCTTAAGGGAGCCCAGGCATTCAGAGTACCCCCGCTCTCCGAAGGGACCAAATGGCCTGAGCCCCATCTCCTGCCTAAAGGACCCAGGCTTCCCTAGTCCCAGCCCCGCAAAGCGCAGCAAACACCCCAGAACTCTGGCTGCCCCCGTGACCCAGGGTCCTGAGTCCCTCCTCTGAGAAACCCACGGTCCGAATGTCCCTTCCCTCCCCCCTTCCCCCCGCCCCCCGCCGAGTCTGTACTAGACATCCGTGAAGGCCTCCCCGACTTTTTTCTGAGCTTCAGACTATACCGGCCTTCAAGGCTCCTCTCAGAGTGGGCAGAGAGAAGATTCCGACCGGGAAAGGGCTCCTCGGGGGCCCGGCCTTAGCGACCCCGTGACCTGGGGGAAGCAGGCCCGCTCAGGGTGGAGCAGGCCGAGCCTCGGGCCCGGCACGGAGCAGGCGCCTCATAAATGTTGACTGATCGGCCCCCACGGAGGGACAGCCCCTAACAGCCCAGCCCGGAGTCCTCAAGCTTCGCGTCCCGCCTGGGAAGCGCAGCAGCCTTGTTAAGCAGGCCACTTAATCTGGCTGCCTCAGTGTCTGTAACGAAAGGGAGCCTTTTCTCTGGCCGCGGCATAAAGCCGGATGTTGGTGAAGAGGCTACAAGGTGGATCTCTAAGCACCTTATTAGGCCTGAGGCCCGAGCTTAATGACTGCTTGGGCCTGGCTGATCCATCAGGACCCAGAGGCCTGCCCTGGCCCCCTCCCCCGGGAACCCTAGCATCTCACCCCCTGAGGTCCGGCCTGCACCCGAGACCCTTCAGCCCCCGCCGGGCTAGCCAACAAGCTCAGGGCCTGCCGAGAAAAGGAGAAAATACACCAGCCCCTTCTCTCCGGGAGCCACGGCCGCAGACTTCGGGGAGACTCGGCGCCCAGGGATTGTCCCCTAGCCCCCCGCTGCCCATCTGGACCGGGACCTCAGGCTCCCTCCATTCCGGGAGGTCGGTGCCCGGAGCCGCCGGAGAGGAGGGGCTGGTTTTGCCTCCCTCCGGGTGCCTGATTCTCCCCAGGTCAGTGCTCAGGGACACACGGTATGGAGCGGCCTTCCTCCGCAGCGGTACTGCTTGCTGGATTGGAGACCCTGCTTCTCCATGGCTGCCCTGGCCCGTCCGGCCTGAGGAAGCCCCTTCTGCTGGCCTGGCCCTGCCCTCAAGGAGCTTCCATTCCCTTGGGACACGTCCAGGAATCTGCTGGGAGAAGGGGGCTTTGTGCAGAGAGGAAGGACTCGGGATCGGGAGGGTCCCAGCCGGGGCTCTCCGGGTGCTTAAGCTGTGGAGGGGTCGGTGACCTCCAAGAAGCCGCTCTCCCCCAGGATTCCTTTTCTTCCCCAGCTCAGCTTGCGAAGGATTTGGCCCTTCCCAGCCAGCGCAGCCCTGAGCCGGAGGACATGGGCCCCGGGGACCTGAGAGCCACAGCGCAGGTGAGCGGGAGGGGGCTGGAGGCGGTGTCTGAGGGCTCCCTCCTCACCCACCGGGAAGGAGAATGGCACCTCTGGGAGACGCCGGTGAGGGGGCTCCGCTCCTTCCCCTGGGACCTTCTCCCTCAGGCAGCGCCCGAATCGGCGCCGGTCAGTGGGGTTATTCAGCCCTTTTTAGTGGGGGGCACCTTCCTTGGCCCTCAGAGGCAGCCAGGACTGTTTTTGTATCCCTGGCACTTGGCACAATGCCCGGCCCCTGGGAAGGAGGTAGGAAAAGCCTGTTGACTGGCGGTTTGGCCCAGAAAGGAGAGGGAAATTAGGAGTGAGCCTCTCTCTGCAGAGGCACCCCTGGGGGCCGCCCCCTCCCCCAGCCTGCCTTTATTTCCTCTGAAATCAGCTCAAGGGGGCAGGCGTGCGCTGGACAGAATGAGGGGCGGAGTGTTTCCGGCGCTCACCATCTACACAGTGACCCTGAACAAGGGACAGCGGCCCTCTTTGCCTCCTCTGTAAAATGGACATAATGATGGTGCCCGAGTCCCAGAGCGGGGGAGGAACAAGGTGCTTGGTAAATGCCTTTTCGGGCAAGTCGGGCTTTCTCCGCCCTCCGCCCTCACAGGCTGAGCGGGAGGGGCCGTTTCCACAGGCTCCCCGGCCTTTCCACCCCAGGTCTATTTCTGTCAGTCAGAGCCGGAGGGGAATTTGCACTTGGCGGCTCCTCCACCCTTTGACACACGACACCATCTCCCCGGCCCCTCTGCTTTTGGCAGGGACAGAGGCAGGGAGAAGAGCCCGGCCCGTGCATCTGTCCCTTCTCTCGGGACATCCCCATGGAAACAAGGCTTTTTTCGGGGACCCCAGCCCCGTTGTTGACCCGCGGTGGGAGAGGGAGCTTCCTGGCCTGAGAGCTCCTTACACCAGTGAAATCATGTGTCCAGACACTTACCTGAACTTGATTATGATTCAGCAAAGTGTCTCCAACAAATACACACTTTCTATGTGCATGTTCATAGATGTACGTATGTGTGTAGATACACATGTATGTGTGCGTGTACATGTACATAGAGAGGTAGATAGAAAGGAGTCAAACACGCACATAGCTGTGAGACTGCACTGTGGTTATTTCCATAACCTTCTGTTTCTCCACAGGTGGATAACTTCTTCCTTAATAGATCATTCCCTGGCCCCAATCATAAACTGAGAGGTTGTCTGTGAAAAATTTTATTTTTTACCAACTTTCTGCATTTCTTCTGTTCCCAACCAAATAGGTTTTATTTATACAAGAAAATTCTATTTACAATAAATGAAATTATTACCATTTTATACTTCAACAATGCCCTCCCATTTTAAAACAGTTTAAGGAACGCGAACTGCTGAATCCGCTTCCTTTACATCCTTTTTTCCTTCATTCTTTGAGGTTCCTGACCTTTTGTTCTTCCATATGAACTTCATTAGTATTTTTTCTAACTCAGTAAGATAATTTAGTAATTTAATTGGGATCGCATTGAATAATTTTATTTAACTATTAAATTACAGTTAAATAATGTAAGTTAAATAAAATTGCCATTAAAAGAAATTGACTTTACCTGTCCATGGACAATGAATACTACTTCAATTATTTAGATGAATTTATTTGTAGAGATAGTGTTTTATTTATGTTTATACAGTTCCTCTGCCCGTTTTGTCCGGTATACTCTCGGTTCTTTATGGCATCTAGTTATTTTAAATGATCTAAAATAATATTAAATAATATTGCTGGCACAGTGTAATTTTCCTATTTTTCTCTTTTGATGAAATCTATTTTCGTTTTAACTTTGTATGAGATCAAGATTACTACCCCTGATTTTTTTTACATAATAAATTCTATTCTTGTTCTTTATTTTATCTTTCTGTATCTCTTTCATTTTTGTAGCATTTCCTGAAAACAACATGCTGTTAATTCAGATTTTTAACCTCCTCAGATTCCATTTATGGATAAAATCATCCCATTCCTATTCCAAGCTATAATTAACTTTTTGTGCATTTTCCTCCTTCCTATTTTTTCTCCCCATCCTATTTAATCTATTCCTATCCCTCATTCTTCAGCTTTACTTCTATCTACGATCTTATTCTATTATTTATTCTATCCACCCCAACGAGTCCCTTCCTTATCTTCTCCCTAAACCTTATCCCCTTGCCCTGTTATTTCTTTCTGTATTTAGACGACTTTTTACCCCTCTAAATACCCTTCCCTCTTTAACCCATTCCTAATGATAATAAGATTCCATCACTACCTGCCTTCCCCCCACTAGTTTCTTCTGTATCAGTTTTTTCTTTTTTTGCCTCATTTATATGAGGCTCCTTATTATTTCTCCCTATACAGTTTTATTTTTTTTTAGAATCACTAAATATTCTGCTCAGCCCAGGCCTTTTTTTCCAATTTACCCAAATAATAACTGTTATTAGAGAACTGATAACTTGATCTCACTGAGTACTTTAAAATTGACCTTTAATGTTCATCTTTTATTTCTTCTGGATATTATATATTAAATTTTCCTTTATATTCTGCTTTTTTTTTTTTTATCATAAATGCCTGAAAGTCTTTCAGTTCATTAAATGTCCTTTTTTTCGTTGAATATTCTACTTAACTTTGTTGAGGAAGTTACTCTTCATTGTAATCTCAGTTCTTTTGCTCTACATAATGTAACATTCCAAGACCTATGGTCGTTCAATGTAGTAGCTACTAGATCTTGTGTAATTATAACTTCATGACATTTAATTTGGGTTTTTTTCCTTGTTTTTTCCAATATTTTCTCCCTAACTTGGGAGCTTTGAAACTTGGCTATGCATATTTAACATGTATTGATCAACCTGCCACTGGGGGAGGAGATAAGGGGAAGGAGGGGAAAAATTGGAACAAAAGGTTTGGCAATTGTCAATGCTGTAAAATTACCCATGCATATAACTTGTAAATAAAAAGCTATAATTAAAAAAGAAAGAAAGAAAGAAACTTGACTATGATATTCCTGTGAGTTTTATTCCTGGGATTTTTTCCAGATAGTAATCAGTGGGTTTTTTTTTTTTTTTTCTAATTCTGCTTTGCTTCCTTGTTCTAGAACTTTAGAACAATTTTCCTTGATAAATTTCCTGTAATATTGTATCACAACTTTTTTTGTATCATAACTTTCAGATTCTTATATTATTTCTCCCAATCTGTTCTTCAAATTGTTAATTTTGATGAAATTTTTCATTTTCTCTTCTATTTTTTCATTCTTTTGATTTTGTTTTATTATTTTTTGGTGTCTTAGAATATCATTAGCTTCCTTTTGCCCAATTGTAGTTTTCAAAGAATTATTTTCTCCCTTAAGTTTTTGATTCTGTATTTCAAGTTGGCTAATTTAACCTAAGTTATTGTCATCCCCATAGTGGCTATCTATAGTTGGATTTTCTTTTCCTTTGCTTCCTCATCTTTACTTTTATTTTAAAAAATTTTTTTTGCTTTATTTTGTTTTTTTGCAGCTATTGGTATTATCAAGTTACAGTTCCAATATTAACTGGGGGAAATTTTTTTTTTTTTGCATTGTTTTTCTGATACAGGACTCATTTGAAATGTATAAGGTATTGATTCAAATACAAGCTAATAGTTTAATTTTCACAATTATACTTTGTAATATAGTTTGAGATCAAGTATTGCTGGACCCCTTTCTTCTCATTTCATTATTGTTACCCATGACATTATTAATCTTTTGTTCCTTCATGTGAATTTTGTTTTCAATTTTTTTCCCAGATCTACAAAATGATCCTTTATTAGTTTAACTTGAATAGCATTGAATAAGTGAATTTAAGTAGTATTCTCATTTTTATGTATTCTGCCGATGAGAAATTACTATACACATATATATTTTTGCAATGAGTATTTTATAGTCAGATTCATCTCATCCCTGAATTAATCTTGATAGATACTCTTCCAAATATTTTATACCTTTTGGATTTGTTTTGAATAGAATTTCTTTTTCTACCATATTTGTTGGTAATATACAGAAATATTAATTACATCGGTTTATTTTATAGTCTGCAAATTTCCCACATTTCTTTCATTTAATTTTTTGTTGACTACAATTTTCTCTCATCTGTAAAAAATTCTGTCATCTTATATCTGCAAAAAAGATAATTTTATATTTTATTTACCTACTTTCTCTTGCTTAAATTTGAAAATATGTTGATAGTCATTAAGAGGAGAAGCTCAGGCTGCCCAAAGTCCTGAGTCCAAGGTCAGCCCACCACAAGGAGAAAGAAAAAGCACCTACTCTGGGCCAGGCCCTTCATCTCTTCTGTTGTTCTCCATTTTGCCGATGGGGAAACTGAGGCAGGCAGTGTTATGTGAATTGCCCAGAGTCACAATGGCTCACCCTCTCTGTGCCTCCCACAGAGCTGTGACTTCTCAGTGGCACCTCCTTCTCCCGGCTGGTGACGGGCTGGGACACACAGACATCGAGAAGCCCTTCCAGTTCTGCTGCCTCTTGGGCATGGAGCTATGCCAACCCTTAAGGCAACTACAGCCCCTCAGTGCCAGTGGGATTGGGGAATCCATGGCGCTGTGATGACTGTCAGCTGGGTGGATTGGGGTACCTGTTACACCTGGCATTCCCTGGAAGAGAGTGAAGGGGGAGCTGATGTTAGGAGAAAGCACCGTGATCACCACTACCATGTTCTGCCATGCTGTGCCCAATGGCTCACCCTCCCTGGGCCTCCCACTGAGCCATGCCTGGTGGCCGGGCCTCCTGTCAGGCTATGCCCAGTGTCTCGCTCTCCCTGGGCCTCCCGCAGAACTGTGCCCAGTGTCTCGCCCTCCCTGGGCCTCCATTTCATTCTCTGTAAAACAGAAATAGGACTGAAGGATATTGGGAGTTCCTTCCATCTTTAAATCTCTTGTTCTTTGGCGTTTCAGGAGTCACTGACCTTCAGGGATGTGACTGTGGACTTTTCTGGGGAGGAGTGGAGACACCTGGATCCCTCTCAGAAGGAGCTCTACAAGGAGGTGATGCTTGAGAACTACAGGAACCTGGTGTTCCTAGGTGAGACCCCGGCCCTGCCCTGGGAAGTGGAAGGCCCCCGAGCTCTCTTGGCTCCTTCCCTTGCTAGGTGGCCTTCGAGAGCAGAGTTCCTCTGGCCTGAGAGACAGTCCGCACTTGCTTCCTGTCCTCCTGCCAATGGCCTCTGCGCAGTCTCACTGACAACTGAGAGCTCTGTTAGGCTGTCTTGTCACTGGGATAGATCAGAATCCCAGAAGTTGGAATCGGACTACCCTCCAAGGCCTTGTGGTCCCTGAGGACGACGGCCCCACGTGTGTCCTCGGGCCTCCGCTTGATGCCATTTCCCACATCGGCCCATTCTGTTTTCAGACAGAGACCATGGTTCGGAGCACGGCCTTCCCTTCAGCCCGAATCGGTGTCTTGACAACTCCTCTCATACTTGGAGCTTTGCTCTCTGGGGTGGGCAGAGGAAGTCCCTTCTTCTTGATAACCCCAATACCAGGGTAGATTCCAAGGGGTGAAAAGATCATGAGGAGAGGGTGGGCAGGAAAGGATGGAATGAGCTCATGTTCTTCCCACTTTCAAGTCACCCCGGAGTCCCACAGCACAGCACCTCCCTTCCTCAGGTTTCCCCCTCAGAGCTTCTTCTGGAGGTCCTTTGGCCAGCCCTCTGGACCTTCCGAGAACTGAATTCCGCGGTGCTCTCTCCTCAGCCTTTCTGTTTGTGATAACCAGGGCTTCCAGTTCCCCAGATGGACGTGATCACCCAGCTGGAGCGAGGAGAAGCCCCCTGGATGTTGGAGAAGGAACACTCAGGAAGTTCCTATTTAGGTAAGTGAAGGGACAATCTGCCCCCCAACGGAGGCCATATTTTGAAGTGCTGCCCAAGGAGTCCCCCTCCAGAGCCCCAAGGCTTGTGGGCAAGCAAGCAAGTGAGCTGTTGGCTGCCGGCACTTTCATAGACAGCCTTTGTCGGAACAAATCACTGTCCTGAGCTGCTGCTCTTTACCTTTATTTTCAGAAAAAGTTGTCCCCAGAATGAGGAATTTGCTCCCTCGATAGTCTTTCTTTCTCTCCCTCCCTTGCCCTCCCACCCCCCAAGAAACCATTCTTCCATTAACTCCCTCCTTCAGGGCCACGTTTTTTGTTTCCTGGTAAGTATAAAACTTTATCCTGGTTCTGAGAGTGACATAGGAAGGAGGACTGGCCCTTGACCTCTGGTTTCAGAGAAGTTGGGATGATGACATGATGATGGAAGCAGTAATCAGAACGCTTGTGTCGCCATGGAGGAGAGGGGGGATGGGACATGCTGTGGGAGTAGATGGAAAGGCAGGACAGGCAAGAATTCTGGGCCGGGTCTGTTCTGTGGGATGTCCAACCTCAGCCTGGCCATGAGGAGCTCCGTCCCAGCTGTGGCCGGCAGAGCCCAGTGAACCAGAGCTGGCTGGGTGGGCTGCGGCCCCTGCTCACTGCTCTAACCACTGGGAGCACCACGCTCCCACGTGGTGGACAGATGTGAGCATGGGGTGGTGAGGTCTCGACGGGCCTAGATCTGCCCCCGTGGAGGGAGGGGATCCCCACATCGACGGGGCCCCTGAAGTTGGGGCTGAAGCACAGACAGACAGGATAACCAGAAAGGAGACTGCAGATCAGGCTGTGTGAGGGGCTGGAGGAGAAGAGACTCCAGGGAGGCCTGAAAACTGCCTTCAGGGGAGCTGAAGGACTCTGGGAGGCAGTGCTCACCGGGGAGGCAGGGTTGTGGCTGCTCGGCCTCCCTGACCAGAAGAACAAGAGGAAGAATCTTTAACTGGTGGTCACCTCCCTGTCATGGATGAGAGGTGCCGGGCACCAAACCCAGAGCTTTATGCTGCCGCTGACCACTCGCCTGCTGGTCCATCCTGTGGCTTCCCTGGGGGCTCCCTCCCTTGCCCGCTCTTCCATGTCCTTGACGGCCTCCTTGCTTCTTTGGGAGGATGCTGTTGCCTCTTTGTTTCATTTGGCAGTGACTGGGCCTATGAAACGTGCTCCTTTAAGGAGTGTTCCCTTTCTCCACACAGCGTGGCAGCTGCCGATCGTCCTTGGCGGTCCTGAACATGGCCAGAGGGCCGCTGGAGGAGCTCCCGGCAGAGCCAGGCTGCGGCTACCTCTTGGAGGTCCATGGCTCCTCTCAGCCTTAGCAGTAATAACTCCCTGATGAACAGGAGAGTCTTGGTTTTGCCACTGGAAAACACTGCTCCAGATGTGGGACAGTCGTAGTATGTGATGGTTGCTTTTCCATCTGGGGTATCAAAGCTGTGAAGCTCCAAGGGTCCTCCCAAGCCATTCAGTCAAGTTCTCCTCATCCTTTTACAGATGAGGAAAGAGTCCTTAGAGAGGTCCAGTGACTTGTGCCCAAACCCAGGCCTCAAACCCCAGAGCCGCTACTTTTCCTGTGAGTCACATCACCTTCACAATGGACGCCTTGTCTTTGTGTCCTTTATCATGTACTTCTAAGCCATGCTTTGTTTCTGCATGTGGCTTTTTTGGATCCCTGAAAATAGTTCCTCTTGTTTGCCTCAGGGTCTGGTTGAGAAGTTGTTTTCCTTGGTATATTTTGTTCCATTTCACCAAATTTATTTTTTTAAGGACTCGTTTTCCTTGTCAGTTTCTGTGCTTCCTTTTCCAAATTGTTCCAAAAGTTTCCAAACTTTTTCCCAAAAAACTTTCATAATTCTCCCATGTATGTTGTTTCTTTTCCCACCATTTTTCTTCTGCCTATCTTTTAAGATACTTTTTGGGCTCTTCCAAGAGAGCCTTGTTCATATCCCACTTTGAGGCTTTGCATGTAGGCCTTTTGCCATGGCTTCCCCTTCTAGATGTGGGTTCTGATCTTCCTGGTCTCCATGGTAGCTCAGGGCTCTTACTGGTTTTTTTCTTGTTTTTAAAAGTTGAGCTCTGCTCCTAGGGCACAGGAGAGATTATCCCAAGCTTTTCTTTTCAGGGGACAGCGGTCTTTCATTGACTTTCTGCTGCACAGGGACCAGCAATCCCAGCAGGCTTTCCCACTGCACAGGGCCGGGCTGGTCCAACTGTTATCCTGGAGTTCGTTATGGTAGACCAGACAACTTAATAAATCCTTGTGTCTATACAGTATATCTAGAGGACAAGCTGGAGGTCATCTCTGAGAAAGGCCTTAGCAGGCGATGGGAGGAGGAGGACTAGAAAGGGCCTCTGGCCTAGGGTAATGTTTTGGCTGATTCCTGAAGGCAACAGGTGAAGATGAAGAGGAAGAGCATCCCAAGCAGGAGCCACCATCAGTGCCAAGGCCAAGAGGTGGAGTGGCAGGAAGGTCAGTGTAGCTACTCAGAGAGTCCTTGGAGAGGAATCTGGTATATGAAGACTGGGGAGGACTTTTGAACACCAAACGCAGGGTTTTATTCTGGAAGTGGGAGAGACCAGCCCATAGCAGTGGTTGCAATAGTCCGGGCTGGAAGTGATGAGGGCCCACACCACATTGGCAGCAGTTTGTAGTCATTTAAAAATGTCATTTGGAGAAAGCTAAGTGCCTGCCTTAGAGGAATATAGCCCTTCATCACCCTATTTGATCAGCCCACTTTGGGCACATCCACAGTCTGGTTTGCGACTCACCACTTTGTCTGTTAATGCTCCTGAAAGATTGTTACAGATATATCACAGAAGTCTAGCTAAGCGCTTTAGTTTTCTATAGTCAGGCAAAAGACCCCATCAATAAAGAAAATGAAATTAGGTTAACTTGGCTTTTGGTTTCTCTTTTCAATTTTGCACAAAACATCTGCTTTAACATGTATTTTTGTTTGTATCTCCTTGAATTTCTCCTTGACAAATCATGGAGTTTCAAATGATGCTTTAAGTCACACTTATTCTCTAGAATTTCTTAGAGATGAATACTAGATGCTGTAGACCAGACTTAACTAAGACAGACCTGTGATTCAGGGCTGGGATTGGAACCCAATCAAACACTCGTGGACATGTAGAATTTGATAAAAAGAGTTTTATTTATGAATACAAGGCTTTAAAGGGATACAATCCTAGATTCAAGTGAAAGCTGCTCCCCCTTCCATTCATCAACAGTCTGGTCAGGGAGAATCCCATTAAACCTGAGAGACTCCTGCTTCTTTGAGACTAGATTTTTTATGCCTCAGGAGCACAGGAAGTAATCCCAGTGGTACCCTAATGTCCAAATATTGAGTTATGTCTAATCTCCTTAACTATCCTAGGCCTGTAAAGCTTGCTATTCTTCCCAAAACCTCCCCCTCTTCCCTCCCCCTCCCACCCAGGCTTCCTAAATGCCCTTAAGCCGCATGTCCTTTTACTATCCTTGGATGTAGTTGTTCTTCTCCTGAAGTCTTGGATTTATTCAGGTTATACCTTGTAATGATATTAAAGGGCACAATGACTGTTCCCAAGGAATAAATGAATCGCTTGTCAGCTTATCACAGTATCCTCCCAGAATTGTCCTGAAGAGCTGGTTTAGTTAAACCATTTAATTATTCTGAGTCACGGTTTCTTCTGTGAAGTAGAATAATAACTGTCCTGCTTGTTTCACAAGACTGTGTGAGCATCCAATGGTATGATTCGTATAAAAACACTTTGCAAAGTAAATTATTCTATAAATTTAAAATCATAGCATTTTCTTATTCATTCTGCCATTTCATGTGTACAGATTGCTTTCTTTGAGGAGATAGATTAAATGGAAAGAGTAAAGGAAGAGGATTTTTTTCTTTCTTTCTTTCAGATTGGGAATCCAAGCCTGAAACCAAAGAGTTTACGGTAAAGCTGGGCATTACTATGCAAGAATCATCTCAGGAGAGATTCACAAGCAACAGTTCTTGGGACTTCAAAGTGGGAGACATCTGGAAAAATGATGTCCAGTTAGGAAAGAAGAGTAACCAGGAGAATCATTCCAAGGAATTAACATTTCTTTCCAGGAAAATTCCCAGGGATGTCACAGGCCTTGAATGTAATGAATTTGGGGAAAGCATCCGTCTGAGGCTAGTCCTTTCTGAAAAACAACAGAGAGTTCCTAGAGCAAAGAGTCAAAATCAGTGGGATACAATTGGGAAAAGCTTTCAACAGCATTCAAGTCTAATTAAGAAATTTGCTTCAGGAAAGGAACAGTCTGAGTATAATGAATGTGGTGAACTCTTTAGTTATCAAACAGACCTCATTCAGTGTGATAATAAGACTGCAAGAGAGAAACATTATGAGTGTAATGAATGTGGAAAAGCCTTCAATCTGAGCACAAACTTTATTAGGCATCAGAAAACTCATGCTAGAAAGAACCATTATAAATGTGATGAATGTGGAAAGACCTTCACCCAGAGCACAAAGCTTTTTTGCCATCAGAAAACTCATTCTGCTGAAAAACCCTATAAATGTAGTGAATGTGGCAAGGCCTTCAAACAGCACTCATCCCTTAGTTACCATCAGAGAATACACACTGGAGAAAAACCATACGAGTGTGCTGAATGCGGAAAACATTTCAGCCGCACACCAGATCTTATTAGACATCGGAAAATTCACACTGGAGAAAAGCCTTTCAAATGTATCGAATGTGGAAGGCCTTTAGCCAAAGCACTTATCTGACTGTGCATCAGAGAATTCATACTGGAGATAAACCCCATAAGTGTAATGTATGTGGAAAAGCCTTCAACCAACAATCCTCCCTTAATTACCATCAGAGAATTCATACTGGAGAGAAACCTTATGCGTGTAATCATTGTGGGAAGGCCTTTAGCCGTAGCACGGATCTTATTAAACACCAGAAAACTCATAGTGGAGAGAAGCCATACAAATGTAATGAATGTGGAAAAGCCTATAGTCAGAACACAAGACTTATTTGCCATCAACGAATTCATACTGGAGAGAAGCCCCACATTTGTAGTGAATGTGGGAAAGCCTTTATCGATAGCTCATCCCTTAATATGCATCAGCGAATTCATAGTGGAGTAAAGCCATTTGAATGTAATCAGTGTGAGAAGGCCTTCAGCCGAAGCACAGACCTTATTAGACACCAGAAAATTCATACTGGAGAGAAGCCTTATGAATGTAATGAATGTGGGAAGGCCTTTAGCCAGAGCACAAACCTTACTGTACATCAGAGAATTCACAATAGAGATAAGCCTCATAAATGTAACGAATGTGGGAAAGCCTTTAACCAACATTCATCCCTTACTTATCATCAGAGAATCCACACTGGCGAGAAGCCCCATAAATGTAATGAATGTGGAAAAGCTTTCATTGATAGCTCATCCCTTACTTATCACCAGAGAATTCATACTGGAGAAAAACCCTACGTGTGTGCTCAGTGTGGGAAGGCCTTCTATCGAAGCACCGATCTTATTAAACACCAGAAAACTCATACTGGAGAAAAGCCTTATAAATGTGAAGAATGTGGGAAGGCTTATAGCCAGAATGCAAAGCTTATCTGTCATCAGAGAGTTCATACTGGAGAGAAACCCCATAAATGTAATGAATGTGGCAAGGCCTTCAATGACACTTCATCCCTTACTATTCACCGGAGAATTCACAGCGGAGAAAAACCTTATGAATGTAGTCAGTGTGGGAAGGCCTTCAACCGTACACCAGACCTCGTCAGACACCAGAAAATTCATACCGGGGAGAAACCTTATAAATGTAATGAATGCGGCAAGGCCTTCAATAGGAATACGCTACTTACCTACCATCAAAGAATTCATACTGGAGAGAAACCTTATGAATGTGACAAATGTGGGAAGGCCTTCAGCAGAAGCACACACCTTATTAGACATCAGAAAATTCATATTTGAAGAATCCTTTTAAATAAATGTGGAAAGGCCTTTAACCAGTACACCAGCTTTACCGTACCCCCAAAGCTCCTAGCTGAAAGCAGCCCCTTCAAATGTAATAAAAGTGGGAAAGCTTTCAAACAACATTCATATCTTATTTACCATCTGACAGTTGTATTGTTGAGAATGTAATATAATATAATGTAATGTGATATGGATGGGAAGTCTTTTGACCCAGATTTCTATCAGAAAGTTCATTATTAAATAATGGTGAATATTAGAACACTATATTCAGTGACTCTCTTACCTCTAGGATGAAATATAAGTTCCCTTCCTTGGCATTTCCAGCCCTTCACACACATTTCACATTTCTTTATGGAGTTTAAATTGACCTATTTGACATTTCCTGAACCAACTTTTCCGGTCCTACTTCTGCCTTTGTACATACTGTCCTCCTTGCTTGAAATATATGCTTATCCCACCTTTTAGAATCCTCTAATTTCTCATAAACTCCTTATAATTCTCTTATAAGCTCAATTTCAATGTCACCCTTTTCAGGATATTTTTCATAATTCTAGTTGTGCTCTTTTCCTCTTCAAATTATCTTTCACACACCCATATAAAATAATATACTGTGTACCTTCTCTAGAATAGTTTCTTGAAAGCAAGGATTGCCTTTCTGTGTTCTCCCCCTCCCCCTTTTGGATCCTCATTGCCCTGCACAGTCCTCCTATTTGTACATAATACATGCTTAATAAATGGGAATCGTTTGGGTTGAAGTGGAAAAAATGGGCATTATAGAGACTTCTCGATTCTACACCACCTTAAAGTGGGAGAACAAATAGTTAGAAACAAGATATGTAAAAACATAAGTGTAGCAAAAAAGAAAAACAATTGCATCCTTTGTCTTTCTGTGGGAAGAAAACAGATTTTTCTTTGTAGTTTTTATGTCCGCTTCCCAGTCATTCAAGTCCTTAGTATACCTTCTTGCTATTTTATTCCTTGCTTGCTATTAATTATCAGAAAGTTGCTGAATCATCTCAAACTTAGCCGTGTTCAAAATAGAAATCATCTTGTCTCTTTCTAATATACCTATTTCTACTGAAATTATGGTATCCTGCTCTTCCCTCAGGTTTGTAATTCCAATCATTCTTGACTCTACCCTTTCCTGTCATTCCCTTATTTAATTGCAATCTACCCATAGATTTCTAGCATCTCTACTCACTTACATGGGCCTCACCCTAGTTCAGGTCGTCATCTGTTGCCTGAATTCTAAAACCCTCCTAATTACACAGCTGAAAGCAGTTTTTTCTGTCTCCAATTCATCAGCTATATAACTGCCAAGTTAATACTCCTAGAGTTTGGGTTTCACTGTATCACTCCTATTCTAGAAGATGCAGTGGCTCCCTCTTGCCTCTAAGATAAAAGACAGATTTCTTTTTGGCATGCAAAGCCCTTGACTTACTGGGTGCAGCTTACCTTTCTAGATTAATGGCACTTTCCCCTGTCTCCCTCTTCACACACTCATACCAAACCAGTTTACTTGCTTCTTGTACATGATATTCCATCTCCCAATTCTTTCCCATTTCATTGACTGTCCGTTGTGTCTGGAATTCACCATACATATATACCTATCTGGACTTTTGGTTTCTATCAATGAATTTAGGTTTAAAGCTGTAAGGCACCTTAGACTAGGGTCATCTAGTGCAGTATATTGTAGTCAGAAGATCTGAGAGGTTAAGTGATGGCCAAGTTTGCAAAGTGCCCTACAAATATCACTTGAAACAATAATCCTGGGAGTTATCTTATTTTACAGATGTAGAAATAGAGGCAGAAATTAAACAACATGCCCAGGGCCACACAGTAATAGATGTCTGAAGCTGGATTTGAATTCAAATCATTCAGACTCCAGGTCCAGTACTCTATTTTCTAAATAAGTATATTCTAAGTAAAACTTCTAAATAAGAAAATAAGTGCAGATTATGTAATTGCTAATTCTTTGAGATGTTCCTCACACCTACCTACCCCTTCTCCAGAAACCCAGAGCAGTAATTCCTCATCACTGCTGTCCTTGCACCCCAAATTTTTTATTCCCTGCACAAATTTCCACTCTACTTAGTCCAGCGGGTTTCCCCCCCCATCTGTTTTCTTAAGTCACATTTCTACTTCTTTATTAAACCCACTCAGTACTGAGAGATTTTAAGTGTGATGGTTCTGTTGTCCTTAATAGGAAATAGAATTCATTATAAAAATTTTTGCACTTCCCATTTTTTGCCTGTTGACCTTCTTCCCAGTTCATTCCTAGATGTTCACAGAATAATTTTGCTTAGTTTGGGTTCTTGCCAAACTTGAAACTCAATTCCCTCCCCGCCTCTTCTCTCCCCATCTCCAATACTAAGGCAGCTAACTAGGTGGTACAGTGCATAGAGGGCTAGACATTAAATCAGAAAGATTCATCTTCCTAAATTCAAATGCAACCTCAAATACTTAGTAACTGTATGACCCTGGGCAAGCCATTTAACAATTTGCCTCAATTCCTCATCTTCAAAATGAACTAGAGAAGAAAATAGCAAACCACTTCAGTATCTGGCAGAAAAAAAAAAATGGGGCATGAAAAATTGAACCTCACTGAAAACTAAATGATAGCAACATATGTATAATTTTCCTTGGGATCATAGCTTTAGAGTTGGAAGAGATCTCAAAAGTATCTAATCCATACTTCTTGTTTTACAGATGAGGAAACAGGACAAGGTAGTTAAGAGACTTACCCAAAAACATCTAAGCAGTGTCAGAAGTGGGATTTTATTTGGGACTTCTGGCTGTAGAACAGAGCTCTTTTTTTTTTTTTTTTTTTTTTTTAATAATTACATTATATTGACACTCGTTTCTGTTCCGATTTTTTCCCCCTCCCTCCCTCCACCCCCTCCCCTAGATGGCAAGCAGTCCTTTATATGTTGGATATGTTGCAGTATATCCTGGATACAATATATGTTTGCAGAACCGAACAGTTCTCTTGTTGCGTAGGGAGAATTGGATTCAGAAGGTATAAATAATCCGGGAAGAAAAACAAAAATGCAGATAGTTTACATTCGTTTCCAGTGTTCTTTCTTTGGTGTAGCTGCTTTTGTCCGTCATTTATCAATTGAAACTCAGGTCTCTTTGTCAAAGAAATCCACTTCCATCAAAATATGTCCTCATACAATATCGTTGTCGAAGTGTATAATGATCTCCTGGTTCTGCTCATTTCACTTAGCATCAGTTCATGTAAGTCTCGCCAGTCCTCTCTGTATTCATCCTGCTGGTCATTTCTTACAGAACAATAATATTCCATAACATTCATATACCACAATTTACCCAGCCATTCTCCAATTGATGGGCATCCATTCATTTTCCAGTTTTTAGCCACTACAAACAGGGCTGCTACAAACATTTTGGCACATACAGGTCCCTTTCCCTTCTTTAGTATTTCTTTGGGATATAAGCCCAATAGAAACACTGCTGGATCAAAGGGTATGCACAATTTGATAATTTTTTGGGCATAATTCCAGATTGCTCTCCAGAATGGTTGGATTCGTTCACAACTCCACCAACAATGCATTAGTGTCCCAGTTTTCCCGCATCCCCTCCAACATTCATCATTATTTTTTCCTGTCATCTTAGCCAATCTGACAGGTGTGTAGTGGTATCTCAGAGTTGTCTTAATTTGCATTTCTCTGATCAATAATGATTTGGAACACTCTTTCATATGAGTGGTAATAGTTTCAATCTCATCCTCTGAAAATTGTCTGTTCATATCCTTTGAGAACAGAGCTCTTGTACTGATCCATAC
Source organism: Antechinus flavipes (assembly GCF_016432865.1). Taxonomy (NCBI): domain Eukaryota; kingdom Metazoa; phylum Chordata; class Mammalia; order Dasyuromorphia; family Dasyuridae; genus Antechinus; species Antechinus flavipes. The sequence continues at coordinate 625,122,520 of NC_067400.1, read as the reverse complement.
TGCCCCAACCCTCCTGCCCTCTCCAAAAAATTCCTGATAAAAATCTATTTAGTATAATATCATATCCACTGAAAGAAAGAGGTTTTTTTTTTTTTTGGGGGGGGGAGGGTTGCAAAACTAATACTGATGAACAGTTAATGATCATCTTTTATGAAAGGGATGACTCAACTAACCAATGGGAGATGAAGGACTTTGTAAGTGAAGGATATCTTGAGGAGGGCAACCAGGATTATTGCCCAGGCTATTGAGAAATTTTTGCAAAGTGACTGGCCCAGGATCACAATGTATCAGCAATAGGACTTGACTCCAAGGCAGTACCATTTTACCACCACAGCATCTCATCTCCATCCTTTTCATTCCACCTCTAGTATAGGGCCTCATCACCTGACCAAGAGGCAACAGCCTTCTCAATGTCTTCTAGACTCAAGTCTCTCCAATCCATTTTCACTCAGCTGCCAAAGTGGTTTCCTAAAGTGCAGGAATCTCTAAGTCGGACTCCCCACACTCAATAAAACCCACCCTGCCCACCTTCAGTCCCACTTTCCAGCCTCCATTCTGCCTTCTTGTCTTTGGTGGCCCTACTTCCATCCTAATTGTGAGCACTTCTTATTCCTCCTGGTGATTTATGAGTACTCAGAAGTACTCTTACTTTAGAGTGAGAGAGGAATGAACATTTTCTCCCTAGAGCATTAAGAATCTTGCTTCCATCCTTTTCCTCCCTTCTTTACTTCCTTTCCTTCTCTCCCTTCTTTTTCTCCTTCCCGTCTTATTTCCTTCATTCATTCCTTCTTTCCTTCCTTCCTTTTCTCTTTTCCCTTTCTTCTTTCTCTCCTCCCTTCCTTCCCTTCACTTCCCTTTCCTCCTCCTTTCCTTGGTTCCTTCCCATCTCCAATCCTTTCCTTTCTCCTCCCTTCTCTGCCCCGTGGCTGGTTATGTATCAAGCTTTAGGGCTTAAGAGGAAGAGACTGAAGATAAGAGAAGGGACATGTTCCTCTAGGAGAGGAAGGGCATGAGAATAGGGAGCCTGGAGAAAAGGCTCCTCTTCCCCAGAAATTAGAACAAAGGAGGCAAGGCTGGAGGAGGGGAGAGATGGAGGGAGAAGATAAAGGGGAGGAATGTATGGCTGGGGAGAGGGAAGGAGAGGAATGAAAGGATGAGAAAAAGGGAAGGAAGGAAGGAGAGATACAGGGAGAAGAAAGGGGTGAATGGAGAGAGGGAAGGAGGGAAGAATGAAGGGAAGGACAAAAGGAAGGAAGGAAATGGAGGATGGGAGGGAAAAGAAAGGGAAATGGATGGGGAGAGGGAAGGAGAGATGGAGGAAGAAGAACGGGAGAGTGGATGAAGAGAGGGGAGGAGGAAGGAAGGAAGAGAGGAAGGGAGGGAAGGAGGGGTGAATGGAGGGATGAGTGAATAAATGGGATGCCGTGTTAAGAAGGGAAGCAGGACCAAAGCACGTGCTTTGGGGGCGTGGATTGGGAGCCCAAAGCGCGGGGGAAGGGGTGGGGCAGCCTAAACTCCTCCTCCAGGACGCCCTGCAGGGAACGGGAGCCAAACCCTTGGAAGAGAGTGTGCCACCTGAAGGAGGGAGAAGAAAGCTCCTCTTGGTCCCGCCTACCTTTACCTTAGCCCCACCCACTCTGCCCGCCCTTCTAACCCCGCCTCTTCCTTTCAGCCCCGCCTTTTCTGGCTCCTCCCCCAACTTCCAGCGGAGTCTATTCCCCGAGCCTCACCCCTCAGGCTTCCATGGGAGGGGATGGTACAGCAGGGAGGGGAAAGTCGGCCCTCCTGGGTATGCTCACGAAGCCCCCCGGGATTTCGGACTACATTTCCCAGGATCCCCCTTCTGGCTTCACTTCCGCTTCCTCCATTTTTCCTCTCCGCCCCCCTCCCCGTGACCTCGTGGCCGCTGCTGCTCGGGGTGAGTCTCCCCCAAGGTCCGCCCGGAGTGGGCAGGGGCGTCTCGGGCCCCTCCCCCAGTCATTGAATCCAGGCGTCCGGTGGTGTCCCCCTTTCAGCTCCCCATCGGACTCTGGAGCCCTCATCCCATCCAACCTTTTGGGGACCCGAGCATCTAAATGCTCGGCCCGTCCCCCTCCTGGGGATTCAGGGCTCCTGCCCCGCCTCCATCCACCCCCCCGCCGGAGCCTCAGAGCCTGGGGTCGGGCCCGGGCCCCTCCGCTCCTTCCCCAGTCCTGTCGGAGCCACGCACTCCCGCAGCCCTCTCCTCCCTCTGAAACAAGGTGCCCTCCTCTCAATCCGAGTCTCCCCCGCCTTTGAGGCCCCCCCTCTGCGCAGGAGCCCCTCCCCTCAGGCTGCCCTGGGGAGACCCCAACCTGCGTGGCCCAATGGCGGCCCGCCCCCACGGAGCCGGGGAGGCCCGTGAGCCGGCCCTGCGCTGGCAGTCAGGAACGAAGCCGTAGGAAGATGAGCCCGGGCCGGCTGGGACCAGTCCTGCCTCGTGCCCGCACTGGCCGGTGAGCCTGGCACTCCGCCCTCGCCCCGGCTGCCCCCGCCCCCAAAACCAGCCCGGTGTGCAGAGTGGGAAACTGAGGCTTTGGGGGCGGGGCCGTTGCCTGGCTCTTCCCGGGCAGGCAGCGGCTTTCAGCGGGACCCGCCTCTTCTCCCGGAGTAGTGCTGGGCCCCTTGCTGCTGCCGAGGTCTGCCCGGGGCTGGGCTGGCCCGGGTCTGCACCGGACCAGGAGAGTCTGGGCTGGTCTCGGTGCTCCCCGGCTGTCCCGTCTGCACGGTACCAGGAGGGGTCAGGGCTGGGCTCGGTGCTCCAGGGCTGTCTGGTCCTGGCAGGGCTCAGTGCTCCCCAGCTGTCCCGTCTGCACGGTATCAGGACGGTCAGGGCTGGTCTCTGTGCTCCCTGGCTGTGCTCCCCGCTGTCCCGTCTGCACGGTACCAGGAGGGTCAGGGCTAGGCTCGGTGCTCCCCGGCGGTGCTCCCCGCTGTCCCGTCTGCACGATACCAGGAGGGGTCAGGGCTGGGCTCGGTGCTCCCTGGCTGTGCTCCCCACTGTCCCGTCTGCACGGTACCAGGAGGGTCAGGGCTAGGCTCGGTGCTCCCCGGCGGTGCTCCCCGCTGTCCCGTCTGCACGGTACCAGGAGGGTCAGGGCTAGGCTCGGTGCTCCCCGGCGGTGCTCCCCGCTGTCCCGTCTGCACGGTACCAGGAGGGTCAGGGCTAGGCTCGGTGCTCCCCGGCGGTGCTCCCCGGCTGTCCCGTCTGCACGGTACCAGGAGGGGTCAGGGCTGGTCTTGGTGCTCCCTGGCTGTGCTCCCCGGCTGTGCTCGGTGCTCCCCAGCTGTCCCGGCTGCACGGTACCAGGATGGGTAGGGGCTGGGCACTGCGGCTGTCTGGTTCTGGCAGGGCTCGGTGCTCTCCGCTGTCCCGGCTGCACGGTACCAGGACGGTCAGGGCTGGTCTCGGTGCTCTGGGGCTGTTGGGATCAGGGCTAGGCTGGGTGCTCCCCAGCTGTCCCGTCTGCACAGTACCGGGAGGGGTCAGGGCTGGGCTCGGTGCTCCCTGGCTGTGCTCCCCACTGTCCCGTCTGCACGGTACCAGGAGGGGTCAGGGCTGGGCTCGGTGCTCCCTGGCTGTGCTCCCCGCTGTCCCGTCTGCACAGTACCAGGAGGGGTCAGGGCTGGGCTCGGTGCTCCCTGGCTGTGCTCCCCGCTGTCCCGGCTGCACGGTACCAGGACAGGTGGGCCCGGTCCCCACAGCTCATTGCTCTTGTCTCCCCAGGTCTTCCTTGGAAGGTTCTGCCCGGCCAGCGAGGGGATGGCCCCTGGGGTCCTGCGAGCTGTGGCCCTGGTGAGTTGGAGCCCAGTCCCACCTTCCCAGTGGCCCCTCGGTTCCCAGCATGGGCGGGAGGCAGGAGGCCCCAGCTCGGGTCAGGCTTCAGGCGCCGGCCAGCCGAATGACCCCAGTCAGCCTCTGTGGCCTCAGTTCCCTCATCTGTCCAGGGAGGGTTGGGACCCCCAAGGTCCCTTTGAGCTCTGAGTGTAGGGCCTGCCCATCCGGTGGCTGAGGCCCAGGAGGAGTGTGGACACTCCCCCAGTTTGCCTTGTGTCCCACCCCTCTTCGCACAGCAGGGGATTCTGGGTCATTGGGCTCCAGCTGGCATCTGTCTCCCAAGCTGCAGACCCCAAGTCCCCTGCGGCTGAGCTCCGGGAGTCCCCGGTGGGATCCCATCTTCCCCTCCAGCCCTCGCCTTCCCCTGTCCCGCAGTCATCTGCCTGTGGCCTCGGGCCCCCCCTGCCCCTCCAGGCCTTTGCCCAGCTGCTGGGAGCCCCCGTCCTGGTGCCAGCCAGTGCAGCGCTCTCCCCTGCTCCGTAATCTTCCCTGGCTCCCCATCGCCTCCACCAGCAGGCCCTCGCCGCCTTCTCCCGCCAGGGCCTCTGCACCTTTGCCCGGCTGTTCCAGGGCCCGAGAGGCCCTTATTTCTCACCTCAGCGCCTCAGAATGCCAGGGGATGCAGGCAGGGAGGCTTGGGGCAGGAAGGCCGGGCGGGGAGGACACATCATGGAGGGATGGGCGGGGTCGCCTTGGGATCTCATTAGTCTGGGGAACTCCCAAGGGAGGAGAGCCGCCCACTGATGCGGTCGGTGCTTTCTCAGACAGCCGGGAAGGGCCCGCCCAGTGTCAGCCAGCCAGTGACCGGCTGAGGTAGCATTTGAATTCGGGTCTTTCTGACCGTCCTCTCCCCGTGGCCCCCCAGCCGCCCTGAGCCTGACCGGGTGTAGATGGGCTAACGTAGCCTCTCCCGTCCCCCTTCCCAACGGCAGAAGGGGCCCAGCCCAGCTTGTGGCCCGAGTGCCCGCCCCCTGGCACGGAGCCTCCGCTGCTGCTCCGTGAGCCTGGTCTTCAGGAAGCCAGGGGGTCTGATCCCAGGGGAACGACCGGAGGCTGACAGGGGCCTCGCAGAGCCCTCGTGTGGCTCCTCCAGCAGGAAGGGCGGGCATGAGCTGGCACTCCGGGGGCGGTGGTGGGCCGCGGCAGGGGCACAGAGAAGGAGCGCCGGGCCCTTCGGACGCCCGCAGCCAGCTCTGCCCACCTGTAACGTGAGGGTGAAGGGAAGGGTCTTTGGGGACCCGTGGGTGCTAGGAGACCCATGTCTGGGCCACGTTCAGCACCTGGTCCCCGGGGCGGCTCAGGGCCCGAGGGCGCCCCGGCCTCATCCTGACTGCGCCCTTCCCTTCCCGGCCGTCCCTGCCGCACGCGGGCCGGCCCCCGGTGAGCAGCGGCCTTCTGGTGTTGCAGGAGTCGGTGACCTTCAAGGACGTGGCCGTGGACTTCACCCCGGAGGAGTGGGGGCAGCTGGGCCCTTCTCAGAGGGAGCTGTACAGGGAGGTCATGCTGGAGAACTACAGGAACCTGCTGTCCCTGGGTGAGGATGCTCGGCTACCGCCCCCACCTCCCGGGGGCCCAACGCCCAAGCCCACCGGTGACCGGGTCCGGGCCCTGCCCCTCCTGTCCTGTCCTGGAACGGTCTCATCTTCCCCCCAAGGAGAGGAACAAAGACCTCGTCTGTGCCTGAGACCAAGCCCACTCGGTCACTGTCTCCCCTCCCCCATTCTCTGGAAGAGAGTCTGCTCCAGCCCTCCTGGGCTTTGGCCCCAGCCCCCCTCAGCCCCCCTCCCCCGCTGTGGCTGCCAGTCCAACCCCAGCACTTTCCATTTCCCATGGACAGGGCTTCCGGTTCCCAGACCAGACGTGGTCTCCCAGCTGGAGCAAGGAGATGGCCCGGGGACGCTGGAGAGAGAAGGGCCAGGAGGCTCCTGTCCAGGTGAGTGAGCCGAGAGCAGACCCGGGGCCGGGGGGGGGAGGGGGGAGGACTCCTGCAGAGAAAGGCCCACCTGGAGTGCCCATCGTGACCTTTGCACTCTGTCTCTGGGCTTCCTATCAGGAGGCTGCATGAGGAGCAATCTTCCTCCTCCCTTTCCTCCTCTTCTCCCTCTTTTTCCTTTCTCCCCTTCCTTTTCCTCTTCCCTTTTCTCCTCCCCTTCCCCTTCCCCTTCTTCCTCCCCTTCTTTCTGCCTCTTCTCCTTCCTTCTTTCTCCCTTCCTCTTCCTCTTTCTCCTCCTGTTCTCCTTCTTTCTCTTTTTCTTTTTTCTCCTTCCTCCTCTTCTCCCTTCCTCTTCCTTCTCCCTTCCTCCTCCTCCCCTTCCTCTTCCCCTTGTTTTTCCTCTTCCTCTTCCTTCTCCCTTCCTCCTCCTCCCCTTCCTCTCCCCCTTCCTCCCCTTCAGCACCCTCTCTTCCTTATCCAGGTGTCTGATTCTCCACTAGACATTCCCAGGGTTCTGTGGGGAACACGAGACATTTGTTGCTCCCTGTTAGACACGACAGGAGACACTTGAAAGAGCAGGGCCTGTGCATGACCCCTTCCGACACACACAGAACGTGTGAGCGAGTCTGAATGAGGGGCCCAGCACTCTGGTCTTGGGGAGCAGAGGGAGGCTTGTGGGGACCTCTCCACCCCCCATCAGGAAGTTGTAAGCACAACTCGGCCAGGTCGCAACCTTCCCAGTGAGAAAGCGCCCCAGCCCGGGGTCTGGTGGGAGCAGAATCTTGGGCCAGTAATGTGTCGGGGGTAGGGGGTCCCACCTCGTGTTAGCCAGATGGGCGGGGCCGGCTCTCCCCTCCCCCTTTCCCCTTCTCTGCTCTCTGCAGGGGCCCGGCCTTGCTGTCTGGGGGGCATTGAGGCCGTGCCCCCTGCTGTGTCGGGTAGGGGGAGGGGATTTGTGCAGTGTGACCCCCAATCTCTGCGAGCCCTGCTCCTCCTGCCCCTGCACCTTTGGGGTTCAGTGAGGAAAGCCCTCTGCAGGCAGGACTCCCTATAGGAGTCAGGAAAACCTGGGCACGTGCCCTCGTCTGTCCCTCCCTGCAGGGGCTGTGAGAGTCCCGGGAGGTTTGTGTGAAGAGCTCGCCCCATAATGCAGATGCTGACACTCGTTGCTACTCTTGTACACAAGGAGGGGCCCTCAGGGGAGGACCTGGGGAGGAGGGTCTGCAGGAAGGCCCCTTTGGGGGCCTGGAGCCGAGGGAACATCTTCAGTGACATGGATGAAAGTTTCCAGGGGACCCGTCCTTGCGTCCATCCCTTGGGCTCGCGTAGCCTCTGTTTCCTGGTCTGGAAAATAGGTGACCTCCCCCCCCCCCGGGTGGTGATGACCCCCAAGTGCTCCAGAAGGAGCGGCTTGTGATTGCCATTCCTCCCAGTAAGCACGTATGAAGCGTCTGCTGAACACCAGACTCTGTGTGGGGCCGTGGCAGGTACCCGGCCAGAATCTGCCCTTTGCTGCGGTCAGAGCGAACTTCTTAGTAAACACGCAGCAGTGCGGCAGGCGGGGGCAGTGGGGTCATAAAGGAAGCCTAGTGTTGGAGGCAGGGAGGTGGGCGAGCAGAGCCGGGACCCGGAGAAAGGCGCAGAAGGTGAGTCGGGCCCAGGTAGTGCAGGGCCCACGCTCCGGCCCCCCTTCTCCTGGGGTCGCATCTCCCTGAGCGCTGCCTCCAGGGCAGCTGGGCTTTGAGGAGGGCAGGCCGGACCACGCTCCTACCCAGCGAGGGGCGTCGTTCTGGACAGAGTGACAGCACGGAGCAGCCGGTGCTTCCAGGGGGTGACATGCAGCCCTTTGGGGGCAGCCCCTCGCCCCCGTACTCCCACATATGTGGAGGAGCAGCAGGCTTGGGCCAGGCGGGGCGGCTGGTACCGTGGATGGAGCCCTGGGCCCAGAGGCGGGAAGGCTCGCTTCAGACTCACACTAGGTGTGCCACGTGCCTCGGCTTCAGTGAGAATAATGATCGGGAGATGATATTTGTAAGCACTGAAGCCTGAAGGGCTCTAGGTCTCCCTTGTGTCTCCCCGGGGGCCTTGGGCCATCCTAAGTTGCCCTCAGGCATCTCACAGCCTAGCAGGAGGAGACGCTGGGCAGCCCCCCGACCAGATCCATACAGAGCACCTGGAAGTGGGGCTTATTGCTTGTTTGTTTCATCTCTACCATTGGGATGGACGAGCCTGCCCCGTCCCCCTCCCTTCCCCCCTTGGGAGCATCAGCTCACACCCTGCTGGAAGGGGCCTCCCCCTGCTGGAAGGGGCCTCCCCCTCCTCCGGCCATGGCTGGCCCTGAGATTGGTGGCTCTCGTTCGAAGAGTGGGAACGGTCATCTTGGCAAGGGGAGTTCGGCCAGGGGCTGCACTGGGCAGGCAGGGGCTTGCTGTCCCCACCGTCCCCCCAAGAGATGGCGGATCCTTTCTTGGATCCCTCTCTCCCGAGTTTTCAGCCACTTTCCTTGGGGACCTGGCCCTCAGCTCCTTGGCCGTGCCCATTCCCCAAGGCCGTCCTCTCCATGTGGTGCTGGGGGCTGTGTTCATGAGGTGGTCAGCCTGGTCTGGCCTTGACCTCTCTAAATCTGGGTTACCATTGACCTCCTCGAGGACGCCTTCTACCAAAGTCATAGGACTGCCATGAAAGTTTCCAGACTTACTCCCATGATCCCTTTACTGTGCTCTAAGTATCAGCCACATTCTCACCTTGTGCCGGGTTCTCCACTAAGGTCTTCCTGGCTCCAGAGACCCTGTATTCCACCTGCATGAGGTGGTAAACACAGAGAAATGGGGTGAATGGGCCTAACCACTGGATGAGGCGCTCAGAAAGGACTTCTGGTCACGTGTGGCTTCTGAGGAAAGGAAGGCCTGAAGGGAACGGGGCATCCCAAGAGGCAGAAATGGAGGAGGGAAGCCCACGCCCAGAAGCAGCTGGGAGCCACTCCTTTGGACCATGGAGAGCATGAGGGTGGAAGAGGGAGAAAGATGAAATAAATCTGGAAAGATTGGCTAGAGACAAGTGGGGAAGGGCTTCTGTGTTCTGATTCAGAGGCAGTGGGCACCCGCTGAGACACACAAGCACAGGATTCTTGATCCTTGTCTGCTGGACACAGATCACCGTTAAAGCTGTCTTTCTTGAGCATGAGCAGGATATTGTTTTAGGGTTATCTTGGTAGCTGGTCTCTTCTTGTCTAGTGTGATAGTTCCCTAACCTGACTGTGGGTCCAATACAGAACAGAGAATCCAACTTCTGGTATCCTACTTGTGCTCCTCGATTCCTGAGAGGTTAATAAATGTTTGCTGTGAACGGGCCTTGATGTCCTTTTAGTCTCTTGAGATTTCATTACCGGGAGCCTGAATTCATTCAGACTGATGAGGTGCTTGGGCTTCACGTCCCTCTCCAAGGCGTTCTTGAAGCGTTGTCTTGACGAAAGAAGGCTGAATCAGCAGTCACAAGATCTGAATTCTAATCCCAGCTCGGCTCTGTGCAGCAATGTGATTTTAGTGGCATTGCTTAACTGTTCTTCAACTCAGTGTCCTCTTCTGTAAAATCGAATCCTGCTTCCAGTCTTCCTGTACCACAAGCATGTAGTGAGGGTCCAAAGCCATAATTTGTGTGAAAGCTTTGCAAAGTAAATAGGAGGGAATCTTATTTTATTATTGCTAATTCTCTCCTTTCAAGTTGGAAGAGTCTCCTTGAGGAGAAGGAAGTTGAGGCTAGATGTAAATCAGTTTTCTTAGTCCCATGAGAGGAAAGAAGATATATTTGTATTTTTTATTTCCTTTGGATTGGGAGACTAGGCCTGACATCAAAGAGTCTCCTCCAAAACTGGACATTTCTATGGAAGAATCATCCTGGGAGAGACTCATGAGCAATTGTCCCTGGGACTTCATAGTGGGAAGAGCCAAAAGAAGCAAGGGAACCAAAGGATTCCTTCCAGACAGTTAGCAGTTACATCCAAGAAAACTTCCCACAAAAGGAGAGACCATGAGCATCAGCTCTTTGAGAGAGACTGGAGCCCAGAGTCAGGGATATGTCTTCAACAGAGAATTCCTTTAGTATAGAATCGTCCTGAATGTGATACAAATGGCATGCATTTCGGAAAATGTTCAGATTTCATAAAAGGTATAGAAATTGACTCAGGAAAGGGTACCAAGAACTTAATAAATATTTAAATTATCAGTTGGGCCTTGCACAATATCACAAAAACCATATGGGAGAGAAGTTTTATGAATGTGAGGAGTGTGGGAAGACTTTTAACGGGAACACAGATCTTAACAGACATCAGAAAATTCACACTGGAGAGAAGCCTTATGAATGCAGTGAATGTGGGAAAGCCTTCATGCATCCCTCATTACTTACTTACCATCAAAAACGTCATACTGGAGAGAAGCCTTTGAAGTGTGATGAATGCAGCAGGTCCTTTAGTCAGAAGACAAAGCTCAGTTACTATCATAGGAGTCACACTGGAGAGAAGCCTTATAAATGTAGTGAATGTGGGAAGGCTTTCAGCCAGAACACAAAGCTGATTTATCATCAGAAAATTTATAGTGGTCAAAAGCCCCATAAGTGTAGCAAATGTGACAAAGCATTTGTCCATTACTCATCTCATACCAGAGAATTCACAGTGGAGAGAAATCTTACAAATGTAATCAATGTGGGAAAGCCATTGGCCAGAACACAGACCTCGTCAGACATCAGAAGATTCATACTGGAGAAAACCCTTATAAATGTAATGAGTGTGGGAAAAACTGGAGAAAAGCCCTATAGAATGTAATCATTGTGGTCAAACCTTCAGTTTGAATTGAGACCTTGTTAGACACCAGAAAATTCATATTGGAGAAAAGCTTTATAAATGTGATGAATGTGGGAAAGCCTTCACTTGTAACTTATCCCTTATTGTACATCACAGAATTCACACTGGAGAAAAACCATATTAATGTAACCAGTGTGGGAAGGCCTTCAGGTGTAGCATAGATTGTATTAAATGTCAGAAAGTTCATCTTGGTGAGAGGCCTTATGTATGTGTTCAGCATGGGAAAACCTTCAGCTGGAGTACAGAACTTTTTAGACATCAGAAAATTCACATTGCTGTTGAAGTCTTATAATGAATGTAGAATGCAATCATCCAGAACACAGACTTGTTACGTACACCAGAGAATTGCATAGTTAGCCAAGACTTTGTAAATTAATAAGCGTGGATAAGCTATCAGCCAGCATTTATTCCTTGTTTACCAGCATAGTCGTCATACTTCAGAGAAATTACTGGTGTGAATCAGTGTGAGAAGACTAGTAAATTCCTTACATTTATCCTTACTAAATTTTATCCTCTGATTTTGGTATCTGTCTTCCTGTGATAATCTTCATTCGTTTTGTGTCACCGACAGTTTTGGTAAACAACATATCTACGATTTTATCTGAGGCCCTGATAAAACTGTTAATGACACTCAGACAAGTCCTGATTCTTGGAGATCTCACAAGTAGACACTGATCCATTTTATGAGTGTCCTGTGGGTCTCTTCATTAAACCAGTTCAATATTCATCAAGTTATTTAATCTAAATTTCCATCTTTTCTCCAATAGTAGATGCCACTCTTTCTCAAATTCTTTGCTATAAAGCATTCTGATGTGCCAGCCTAGTAACTTTGTCCAGAAAAAAAAAAATGGGTAGTTTGATAAGATTTGTTGGCAGAATACATATGGTAGCCAATACTTTATTAGCATTTTTCCTTTCTGGTATTATTAGCCATCCTTTTAATACCTCTTCTAGAACTTTACCAAAATTAAGATCAGTCTATGATTTTTAGCCTCCATTCTCTTCTTTCTGAAGAAAAAAGGATATTTCTCCTCCAGTCCTGCAATATTTCTCTGTTAATTAATGATTTTCCAAAAATTGTCAAGTATTGCTTAACTGCTTTCCTGTCTTAGAAAGGGAAAACTCACTATATTATATGTAATATAGGCTCACTAAGGCAGCCTATATTAAAAAATGACTGATGTGAACATGTTTTTAAAAAAAAGATGCAACAATGATTGACACCAACCACATCTATAGCCTTTAATACCCAAATATGTAGTTCATCTATACCAAGTCATCAAGTGCACTTTTTCTTTCATTATCTTCTCACTTATCCCAGGTAACAATTCCCTATATTTATTCTTTTCTTTCTGATCCAAAAATCATAATCTTTGGCAGGGAAAATGGACCGATGAAGACTTCAGCAGTATTGCATTCTGGGTCAATTATAATCGTTCCATCCATTCTGTGTGCTGGTGTCTTTTAGCTTTTTTTTTTTTCCTTTCTTTTTTAGGTCATCCTCTTCTTTCTGATACAATTAACCCACTTCTCATTTACTTTTCTTACCAACCTTAACTAATCAAAGTTTAACCCTCCTGAAATGTCAGGATCATGACTCATTGTGATGGTTGTTTTCCATTTCTTGACCTGGTTTCCATCCTCTGTACACATTTATCTTCTTGACTTTTAAGCTATTGTGTGTATTTATTCATGTTTAGAATTCTACTCTCAAAGGCTAGGAGACTTACTGCTTTACTACCTCTAATGTGGAATAAACTCTCAAGAGCCCCATGATTTACATACCCCATCGGTTTCTTCGAAAGTAGAAGAAGATTCCCCCTTTGGTCCTTCTTCCCCAACTTTGATATGGTATACTTATCATTAAAGCAAGTCACTCAAACTTTTGCTCTTCTATATGTGATAAGAGAACTCTCCAATATAGCCAGGCAAATGAATTCTTCAATTAATTCCAGATTATGCCTTTACATGAGTCTTGAGCATCTCTTTTTAAAAAATAATTTGTTTCTTCTTTCTGTCTAGAATACATTCATTCTATCGGATATTCTCATGACAATATTGCTTGTCTCTGACTTCACTGATCTTCACCTGAATGTTCTCCACCATAGTCTCCTCTAATAATGCTTGCATTTTCTACTAGGAGAATATCTTAATAAACACTTCTACCACATCCCTATCTTACTTTTTATTCAAACAAGTTATACCATTTCAGAAGCAAAGTCTATGGTCATGGATCTCATCCTGCTAATTCTCAATGGTTCTGAGGTTTGCCTCCTTGGGCTAGCTCTCGATTTCATCTTATCTTTAACTGTACTTTATGCATTTGTGTGTAGGCCATTTGAGAATTTTTTTTGGATTTTGGATTTTATTAAACTTCCATTATCTCTTGTGAAGCTGCTTTTCTTTACATATTATAGTTTTAAAAAGCTTTTTATTTTTCTAAACATATGCATACATAATTCTGCAACATTAGTCCTTGCAAAACCTTGTGTTCCAGTTTTTCCCTCCTTCTACCCCCCTCCCCTAGGTAACAAGTAGTCCAATATATGTTAAATATGGTAGAAATATGTTAAATCCAATATATGTGTACATATTTATACAATTATCATGCCGCATAAGAAAAATCAAATCAAACCAGAAAAGAAAATGATAAAGAAAATAAAATGCAAGCAAACAGTGACAAAAAGAGTGAAAATGCTATGTTGTGAACCACACTCAGTTTCCACAGTTCTCTCTCTGGTTATATAGATGGCTCTTTTGCTCACAAGACCATTAGAAATTAGAAATGGTCTGAATCATCTCATTGTTGAAGAGAGCCACGTACATCACAATTGATCATCGTATAATATTGCTGTTGTCATGTACAATGATCTCCTAGTTCTGTGTAGCTTTTCTTTATCCTAGGTAGATTGGTGGATGTCCTTGAACAAGTTTTCTTTTCCTCCTTTTTTTTCAGTTTAAATTCCTTTATATTAGATTTTTAAGACATTAAGCAAATATATTCTTATTACCATCCCTGTCCAGGAGTCCACCATTACTGTAGTTTAAATCATAGTCCAGATATGTGCATCTTGAAAGTATATTTTCTAAGCATTATATAAAGAAATATAAATAATATTAAGTCATCTTATTAATATTCATTATTATCAGCACTAACTTCCAGGTTAAAGAAAAGAATACTTATGGGTAATCAAAAAGAAATAGCACATATGCCAAGAGAATCCAGTCTGAAAAATATTGTCCTTATTAACTTACATTTTTAGACAACAGAAAGATATTTCAGTTTTGCTTTCCTAAAGAATGAATAAAAATCTAGATGAAATCAATTTTTGTATCATTGATTTTCACTTTGAGAACTTGAATTGGTACATAAGCTGTCAATGTAAAGAGGTGTGATGTGAGGAAATGGAAAGATTTTTGTTTGGTTCTGATAATTTTGTTCTGTAGAATTTTGAGTACACAAGACAGTTGTTCAGTAGAAAATTTAAATAAATGGGGAAAAAGGATGTAAAATAATGCAGAGTAAAGGACAAATAAATCATGAGATTTTCACTAACAGAATTGAAGAGATCACATGTAAAGCCCCCCTATCTCTCTCATTTACCTCAAAACAGTGAGAAACCCATTGAACACAATTAAAGAATAACTAAAGATGGGAATGAAAAGAAATCTTCATCTATATATATATATAAACAACTAAGGAGAAATGAGTGCACAAAACACTTGAATTAACCAAGTTAAGAGTTACTATGACAACAGTGTGAGAATTTCAGAAGAGATTAATTCTATAGAAAGAATAGCTAAAACCCCAGAAAAAAATGGAATGGTTGGTTATAAGAACTTCTAGAGGGGGTTGAAAAAAAAAAAAGCTAAAGGAATTGAAAGATGGCATGGGAAATTTAATGAAAACTACTACAAGTTTTATTCATTTAGAGGATATTCAGGAAAAAACATGGGAAAAGAATAGCTGAAAATTCTACTAGTAAATGACAAATTAGAGCAAAGTCAAAAGACAGCAAAATTGGAAAAACAATAGAGAACAAGATAGCTGACCTTGAAAACAGAGCTTGATGGCAATCTACAGAGCATTTATCTTCCAAAAAAACAATATTTAAAAAAGGCCTGAAGATTATATTTCAGGGAATCATAAAATTTACTCCAAAGTATTTGAACTAGAGGGCAGAGATCAATGAACTCCACTTGCTTTGCAAAGAGAAATATCCTCAGAAACAAAATTTCTGACATTCAGAGCTTGTAAGATAGAATATCTCTTAGTGACTAGGAGAGCTCTCACATACCAGGTACCCATTATGAATCATTCAGGATTATTTATCAGCAGTAATAAGTGAAGAGTAAATCTGGGACACAATCGACCAAAAACCAAATGATGTCCAAACATGAGCATAATCACTGGGGAGAACCAAACTTGGATTATCATAATGACCAATCTGAGTCCCAGGGAACTAAATAATGAAACCCTCCTCCATCTTGGTTAGAAGGACATCTAACAGAATCAGTGACTTCAAGGCATTCTTTTTGTACTTTATTGGCTGAGTTGGACAGGAACTTTTGAATGCGAATGTAGTATTAAAACAAAAAAAAAATGAAGAAAGTAAATGTCTTTTGAACTTGAAAGAACTAGATGGTATCTAGTGAAGGTACCCTTATATTGTCATGTTTTTCTTGGAAATCTAAAGAGCAGAATTCAGGGACTGAGTATTCAAATAGATTGTTATTGTTTGTCCTTTGTTCTCAAAGTGGACCAGTGACTCCAGGAAGATGACTTGACTTGGAAGCGAATTGCACTTAAGTGAGACTGGGCGGTACAGAGTCTATGGACTCACATTCTCCTCTAGCGTCATCTGAGTCCAGTGGCAAGACTGGATAACTAGAAATAATCCCAGTTGCAGTGGGAGACTTTGGCCTTTTTAAGTACCCTAGAAAAGCTTATCTTTCTCTAGTGTATCCTTAAGATGAGGTGCTCTCTGTCTGCTGCAGCTGCTTTGGGGAGACTTAAACATCTCTGCATGAGACATTAAGAGTTGTGTTTGAAAGGAAGAGATACAATTTCTAGGGGATGTTTCTGCTGGGTTTCTTTTTTTTTTTTTTCCTTTTCTTTTTTTTTTAAATTTAATAATAACTTTGTATTGACAGAATCCATGCCAGGGTAATTTTTTACAACATTATCCCTTGCACTCGCTTATATTTCGATTTTTTTCCCCTCCTTCCCTCCACCCCCCCCCCCAAGATGGCAAGCAGTCCTATAAATGTTAAATATGTTGCAGTATATCCTAGATACAATACATATTTTCTGCTGGGTTTCCTACCTCTTTCAAAGACAAAGGCTCCCATGCATGACATCCCATTTAGGAGAAAGAGAATGAAAGTTGGAGGAGCGGGTATCTAAGGCAGAGATAGCCTGTTAAAAAAAAGACATAGACCAAAAAAACTTCCAGGTTTTTTGACCACCAGAAGTATTGCAAGCCAAGCATGAATTATTGTAATAACCAATTTTAGTCTCAGGGAAATAACTGATGTCACCTGCCTTCCTCCTCTTGGTAGAGAAATAAGGGACTTCATACTATATAGTATTGCATAGATTGTCAGATTTGGTGACTCTAGGGATTGGTTCCGTTTAACTGGTATTTTTTGTTACAGGGAGGGCTTGTTGGAGAAGACATCATGAAACTGATGTAAATACAAAAGACATGAATACAATGCACTTAAGAAAAACTGGAGTGCCACAGATGAATTAAACATAGTGTTACTTGTTTGGAGGAGAGCAGGATCTAAACCACATCTGGTCTAGGTTGGGCAAGGTTACATTATATCAGTAAACATATAATGCAGTGACAAGGACAAAAAAGAAGTAGAGCACTATAATGTAACATTTGCTGGAGGGAATAATGAGCATTAAAATAAAAATTAATGTTAACAGAATGAATTCTCTCATAATAATAAAATGATGGCAGAATAGGTTAGAAAGTAACAATTTGAAATATATAAGAAACATTGTTCAAAGCATTCATAAAAACTTAAAATGAGTTGTACTAAAATTTATTATACTTCAGTTCAAGAAAAGCAGTTATAGTAACCATAATATTGGTAAAAGGAAACTATATTATTCTCAAAGGCAGCATAGATAATGAACTTCATTAATTATGTTGCCAGTTATCACTGTATCTAAGTATCTTAAGAAAAAATGAACTGAATTGCAGAGAGTTTTAAATAGGCAGTAGTTGTAGATTAAGAGTTTTAGATAAGCCTAATAGATTTAAAAGTACATATTTGAACAAAATATTAGAACCATGAGATATAATAGAATTTTATTGTTATAAAAGGAGAATTTTAAGAAATATGCCTATTTTTCAACCTTAAATGGTTACTTTCAAGCATGAAAGATTTATGAAAAGCATCCTTCTAGAGCCCATATGATTATGTATTCTATCATACAGGGAGATATGAATGAAGGCCCAGGTTTCAGTGGCATTTAAGTAGCATTATTCTAAAATTGACAGGTCAAAGAACAAACTTTAGAAACAGAGTAATGGAAATAGCACAGATAAATTTGTGTATTGCTACTAATATAGTCCTTAGAGGAAAATATTTTATTCTTACTGCATCCAAAAAGTTGGAGGTGGGATTATATTTGAATATTCAACTGGAAAAATAAAAAATCCCAGCTAAGCCTAAAAGTAATATTTAGTTGATAAAGTTTTTTTTTTTTTAAAGACTAATACAATTAACAGACTATTAACTAATTTGCTCCAAAAATAAATAAATAATGAAAGGAGAAAACCGAATTATTGATCAAAACTGAAAAATTCACAGTGAATGGAGTGGGAATAAAGTAAATTATCAAAGCCAACTAATTGTATTTCAAAAAAAGAGCACTAAATAGCAGATAGGAAGCTGGCCTTAGAGATATAGCTATGGTCCAATCTGATTTCTAATGTAATGTCTTGTTAGCATTTCAAATGACCACAAATTATACTGAGAGGGATGTGCTTACCTCATTTTCCCTAGAGTGGTGCAGTAATAGAACCAGAGTATACTTTTACAGAAAAAAAAAATAAGTGAAATGACTGAATTAGTCTTAAAATTGCTAATTTTTCAGATTTATAAAAACAGTTTAAAAAAGATTATGACTAATGGATCTCAGAAATAGAAACTGTAAAAGCCATAAAAAATTCCCAGAGAGGAAGAATCAAACCAACAACCAATCAATCTCCTGGTCTTTGTGAATTTATTAGATAACTTTTGTCTCATATCTATAAAACAGAATCTTATTTACGTAAAATGGCAGAGAAAAAAGCACTTCATCATTCTTACCATGATGCCCTGGTACAGATCCAGTCATCTCCAGTTGGCCATAAGTTGGGATAGCAATGGAAGTGTTTTGAAAGCAAAGACAACCGTGTGTTTGTCTTTGTAGCCCAAGGCTTGCAATATTGTCCACAGTAGATAGTTTATTAATGACTGTTTATTGAAGAAAAGCTTTATGTACTGGGCAACACAATTTAAAAGCTATTCCTAAGGACATGTGACTGTTTTTCATATACTTAGAGATGACAATGGTCATCTTTTTGTCCCCTTTTTGTGTTCTTTGCTCCACTGGCCTGTTATCCTCTCTACTTTGGGGTTCTTTCTAATCAGGTGTTGTTTCCACATTTCTAGCCTTCTCTAACTCCTGGAGCAGCAAGTGCTTCGTCATTATCCAATAGCTAAGCTTTTGTAATTGATTTTTCCCTTTTTTTTAACCTCATACTGACCTTGCACCAAATATCTTACTGCACATTGAGATTTAACTAAAATTGTCAGACTTTCTTTCCCACGTATTTAGTTACAAAACCACTTTTCCCCCATCCGGTACTTATACAAATGCTTTCTTACAACTAGTTGCCTTTGGTTTATACCTGTTAATATTATCTCTTTCTCATATATGAACCATTCCTGTCTGAAATAATTTTTGAAATCTTGCTGTGATTGTTGTTATCCAGTGTATTGGATAACCAGCTTGCCTTGTGTTATTTGCAAATATCAAAGAAATGTCTTCTTTGAAATCATTATTAATTGTCAAATAGGACAAAGACAAGTCCATGCATTACTGGAGGACTCATTCAATTTTGATATCAACCCATTAACCAAACTCTTTGAGCATTATAGCCTAAACAATTAAATAAACTGTTTTAGAGTACTGTATCCAAACTGCTTTCTACTTTCATCTGCCAAAAATACATGAAAGATTTTTTCAAATATGACTCCATAGGCTGTGTATGTTATAACTACTTTATTCTCATGTAATAGGCTAAAAGACCCATCATTAGAGACAATGAGTTACATGTAACATGCTTTGTATCGCTTCTTTTCAGTTATTCACAGGCCGTTTTGTAACCTCTTTTTAGAAATTTATCCATCATCATTACTGAAACTTGTTATTGGTAGTATTCAGAATTTTCTCTTTCCAAACAATGACATATTTTTTTAGTGTTTATGGTCCTTTGGTTCTTATGGTTCTTAACTTTTGATTTCTTAAAGCTTAATTATCAGTCACCAGTCTTCTTAGTTTAGTGGTTCATAAAACTCTTAGCTTGGATACTTGAATTTAATTTTTCTCTCAATATGATGTCTGAAAACTTTGTTTATAAAAATTATTTAACCATACAGAGCCTGTTTTCTCATATTTGTAACCTGTCCTACTTGGATCTAAGGTTTGTTGTTATGGTTCAATATTATAATATGTACGAAAGTTCTTTGAAAAGTAAATAATTACAAATGGAGGCTAATCTCCATTCAGATCTGAAGATTATGCTTGATTAAGGAAACAGAAAGTGAGCCAAAGTATAAAACAATTTACTTTCTGCCAGTAAGGGGGAAAGGATATATTTATATTTTTTATTTCCTTCAGATTGGAAGACTAGGCCTGAAACCAATGAGTCTCTTCCAAAGATGGCCATTTCTATGGATGAATCATCACAGGAGAGACACACATGCAACTGGGACTTCAGATTGGGAGAAGGCATGGAATATGATGATAAGTTAGAAATGAAGCTGAGAAATCAGGAAGGTCATTTAGGGCAATTGAAAGTTACCTCTCAGAAAACACTTCCTGAAGGGCAAAATGATGAATGTCATACATTTGAAAGAAGCTTCAATTTGGAGTCATTAATTGCTCTACACCAGAAGGACCCCATCAGAAAAAGTCAACACGAATGTGATACAGATGGAAAGAACTTCAGGCAATATTCAAAGCCAGTTAAACATAGAGAAATCAACTCAGGGAATACATTTTCTAATTGTAATGAATGGGAGAAATGCTTCAGTTATCAATCAGAACTTATTAATTTACATAGAAAGCCTAATGGAGAAAGAGCTTATGAAAATGATCAGTGTGAGAAAATCATTAACTGGGCCGCAGACCTTATTGGACACCAAAAGATTCACACTGGAGAAAAGCCTTATAAGTGTAATGAATGTGGGAAGGCCTTCAGCCAGAGCACAAAACTTATTTACCATCAGAAGATTCATACTGGTGAGAAACCCCATAAATGTAATGAATGTGGTATTTCCTTCATGCATCACTCATCTCTTACTTACCATCAGAGATTTCATACTGGAGAGAAAGCATATGAATGTAATCAATGTGGGAAGGCCTTCAGCTGGAGCACAGATCTTATTAGACATCAGAGAATTCACACTGGAGAGAAACCTTTTAAATGTAACGAATGTGGGAAAGCCTTTATCCAGAATACAAAGCTCATTTATCATCAGAAAATCCATACTGGAGAGAAACCCCATAAATGTAATGAATGTGGTACAGCCTTCATCCATCACTCATCCCTTACCTATCACCAGAGAGTTCATACTGGAGAGAAACCTTATGAATGTAACCAATGTGGGAAGGCCTTCAGGCGCAGCACAGACCTGATTAGACATCAGAAAATTCATACTGGGGAAAAGCCTTATAAATGTAACATATGTGGGAAGGACTTCACTCAGAGCTCATCCCTTACTGTACATCAGAGAATTCATACTGGAGAAAAACCCCATAAATGTAATGAATGTGGCAAGGCTTTCAGTGAACATTCATCCCTTATTTGCCATCAGAGAATTCATACTGGAGAGAAATCTTATGAATGCAATCAATGTGGGAAGGCCTTCAGGCAGAGTGCAAACCTTACTGTACATCAGAGAATTCATACTGGAGAGAAGCCTCATGAATGTAATGAATGTGGTAAAACTTTCATTCAACATTCATCTCTTATTTATCATCAGAGAATCCATACTGGAGAGAAATCATATAAATGCAATGAATGTGGAAAGGCCTTCCGACGGAGCACTGACCTTATTAGACATCAAAAAATCCATACTGGAGAGAAGCCTTATAAATGTAATGAATGTGGGAAAGCCTTCATTCGGAGTTCCTCCCTTTCCGTACATCAGAGAATTCATACTGGAGAGAAACCTTATGAATGTAGTCACTGTGGACAGGCCTTCAGCTGGAGTAGAGACCTTATCAGACATCAGAATATTCACACTGGAGAGAAGCCATTTAAATGTAATGAATGTGGGAAGGCCTTTACCCGGAGCTCATCCCTTACTGTGCATCAAAGAAATCACACTGGAGAGAAACCTTATGAATGTAATCAGTGTGGGAAGGGCTTCAGCAGGAGCACAGAACTGATTAGACACCAGAAAATTCATACTGGAGAGAAGCCTTATAAATGTAAT
Source organism: Antechinus flavipes (assembly GCF_016432865.1). NCBI lineage: Eukaryota > Metazoa > Chordata > Mammalia > Dasyuromorphia > Dasyuridae > Antechinus > Antechinus flavipes. The sequence continues at coordinate 625,101,145 of NC_067400.1, read as the reverse complement.
CAGTGTGAGAAGGCCTTCAGCTGGAGCACAGACCTCATAAGACATCAGAAAATACATACTGGAGAGAAGCCTTATGAATATAATGAATTCAATCCAATTCAGTTTAATGAACATTTATTTGCCTACTTTATGCAAGGCACTATGCTAGACGCTGGGGATACAAAAACAGAAATGATGCAGTCCTTGACCTCAGTGAGCTTACATTCTATTGGAAGGAACAATATGTTTACAGTTTCGGGGGCTGGAAGCAAATTTAACCCTGAAGAGAACCAGAAAAATCTACTACAGGATAAGGTTCTTGAGCTAAGCTTTTAGTGAGGAGGGAGAGCTTTCCAGGTACAGAGGTAGCAAACTGGAGGTGATGAATTTGGAAAGGTCTTGCATAGAGCACAAATCTTGCTACATTTGAGAGAATTACAGAGTTGAGTGAAAATCCATTACTCAATCCTCTTCCTCAATTATCATCAAAGCATTCATCCCAGAGAACAGTTTCATGATGTTGCTGATTGTTTGAAAGCCTTTTCCCCCGCTTTTGAAACAGCATTTTTCAACTGAACAAAAATGAGTTAAATATATACCATTTATGTACCAAACTGTATGCTAGAAACTGGCACAATAAGGAAAACAAGCTATATTCTTTCCCCTGATGAGTGTACCTTCTTATAAGGAAATACCTCTACTTGTAGATAAGAAAGGAGACATAAAAGATACAAATTGATTTCAAGATGGAAAAACAGCTATTGGAGGGAATCTGGAAAGGATTCTTAGAGGAAGTGGAACACAGACCATACTTTGAAAGAAGCTAAGAATTCTATAAGAGGAGTGAGGATGGAGTGCATTCTAGATAAGGAACACCACTTATGCAAAGGCATGCATTCAGAATAGAGAACATTGCTTGCATGGACAGTATGTTGCAGACCAATTTGTCCAGGGCAGAGAATGTGAAAGCACAAAATAAGATTTGAAAGGTAGGTGGGAGCAACATTGGAGAGCTCTTAGTGCTAGATTGAGGGTTCCCTATTAAAGAATTATGGATGGGTATTACAGTGACTTTCCAATTAAAAGGACATCCTAATAATGGAAAGATTCATATTGAAAGAGACACTGCTCTATAGTGAATAGAGAGAGAGCCGGACAGAGCTCAGGAAGACCTGAATTAAAATCCTGCCCCTGGTGCTTTCTAAATGTGGATACCATTAGTAAATAAATTAATCTTCCAGAGACTCAAGTTCCTCATCTGTAAACTGGGTTTAATAACGCTAGTAGTGTCCACATCTTACATTATTGTTGTGAGGCTTCAAGAGATTCTGTCTGGAAAGATCTTTTGCAAAATATAAAGCATGATGTAAACATTAGGTATTTTATTACTATCACATAGTTTATGTTTCTCATGACCCAGCCACATACAATCTGTTTTTATACACTTAGGGGTATACACAAGATGAAAAAAATAAAAAAGATTTCACAGGTGGCAGGAGATAGGACTTTTTTTTTTTTCAGTTCAAATCCTTACTTATAATGTATCGTAACCTCCAGTATTGGCAATCTCCTAAATATGTTCCAAGTTCTTTTTGACAGTATTTACAACTGTAAGATGCTCCTTTAAATATGTGATTAGGTGCTCTGATCTCCAGCATCTGCATCTTTAGGAATCTGAGTACTGTTGTCATTTAACATTTGTGAGTTATCTCTACATTTGGGTTTTCACTCTCCATGGCTAAAGTGGTAGAGAATTTCTAACTCTCTTTTGTTATATATCCTGTTATTTATTAGTTACAAGGACTTAGAATACCAGAGTTTGAAATTAATATGTCAGGTAGCTCCAAAAACTAATTCGTCCCCCCAAAACATCCTAACACAACTCCAAATTTCAAATGATTCTCTTGCTGTAAAGATTGCCAACACTCAATATGTGTCCAAACTCAACATGTACCCTGTATACAACCTAAACTTAGATTCTTAATCATGTCAGTTTTTTCCAAGTCTGTGTAACATCTTGATATTTTCTGCACTCAAAAGGCTTTTGACCTCTCATCCTCAAATGAGAATAGTAAGACTGCAGCTCCTCCATGATCCATCAAAAACTAGTCATCTGAAATGTGATATTATGCCATTTAGTAAGCCAGTCATTTCACAGAGAATTCTATTCCTAGTGTGGAATAAAATATACATTTCAATGATAAACTTAAAATTTTTCATGAACAAAATAGAATAAGAGAAGCCATAGAGTGGAAAACTATCTTTCTTAAACATCTGATAACTTAATTTCCAAAATATATAGGGAGTTGACTCTGGCATAAAATGCAGGGCCATTCTCCAATCGATATGCGGGCAAAGGAATTGATTGAAGGAAGATACCTAAGAAACTACTAAATAAAACTTGAATTTTAACTTCACACTTGCAAACTGTCAGAGGCAAAAATCATCCCAGTGGGAAATTAAGCACACTGTTGATCCCACTATTCTAGAAAACTAATGTCTGGACTAGCTTTCTGGAGGTTCTCCAGATGGGTCTTGATCTTAGCAGGATACTCACCACAAGGATGGTCAGGAATAGTCTAAAGTCTTTATTGTCTCCTTCATAGTCTATTCATTCTGACTGACTGAGTCTCCAGTTCTCTCAGCTTTTAAATACCCTATTACAATTATATCATTACAGCGTACTGAGTATATGCCAATTAGAGCCATTATATCATTCTGTCAAACTAGACTGAGTATAATAATGATTTATATCAAACTAGATACATGTGAATTAGAGAACCATTATCATCAACTCCACTGAGTTAACACCTTGTTGTAAGTATCCTTGTTTCAAGTATACTTCTCCAGAGTTCTGATCCTCTACAGAAAACCATATGGTTTATTCCAGACTAGTTACTAAATTGCTCTTTCCTTTTGACCCCAGAGAACCCACTATTGTGAAGAAGGAAAGGTCCCATATATACCAAAATATCGGAGCAACATTTTGTGATACTAAAAAAACAAACAAATAAAATTTTTTAAAAAAAACTGGAAATAAAGTGATTGGACATGGCTAAACGCACTGTAGAATATTGATTTAATGGAATGTTGATGGCTTTGTAAGAAATAGCAAATAATTCTGAGAAGCTTGGGAAGATGGAATTCTATAATAAGAAAAGGAGAACAAGCAGGAATATATACAGTTACCACACTCCTCGTAGGTGAAGCACAGAAAGGCTGTTGAACTCATGAAAGGATCAGTTGATTCCAGAGTTCAGATAAAGAAATATTTTCTCCAGTTAGTGGAGAAAGCAGTAGACTATGGATCCCAGATATGGCATCAAATAAGGTTACTATATTGACCTTTTTGTGGGATGGATTTTCTTTATAATGAAGTGTGTGTGTGTGGAGATGCATGCATGCATGTGAAACACATTGACAAATCATTACAAAAATATAAAGATGGCGGAAAAACTTTTAAAAAATTGACAAAAATCAAATTACCAAACTAGAAAAGGTAGTGAAATTATAAGCATAGAAAGGTAAAAGAAATTAAGAAAATTGCCTGAAACTATTATATGAGAACTAAAATTTATTGACAGCTTCATAAATGAAAATGTCTAAACTCACCAAACAAGAAGTGGCTAATGACAGACTCGTCTCAGAAAAAGTAATGAGGTCATCAATGAGTTCTCCCATGTAAAGATGCCAGGGCTGGCCCTTTCTAAATAAATTCTCCCAAACCTTCAAAGAATGTCAGTATTTCCTAAAGCTGTGAGAGAATTCACATGTCAGGAAAAATTGATAAACGTACCAGGAGAAGTTATGAAACATGATGAAGAACTCTCTTAAATTTAAAACATACTATGGAAATCCCAGAAGTTGAAATTGTAGGAAGGGGAGGGAGGAGAAATGTTGGAGTGGAAGTAGTCACATGTACTGAAAGGCTCCTCCAGAGAATTCTAACATAGAGCTATTAGTTGCAGTCTCAACTCTTTCTTGGTTATTCCTCACTCTCACCATGGCCTATGGCGGCATTTTTTAAAAGCAAGGACAACCTTAGAAAAACTATACATGCAGAGACTGAAAAGAAAGTGCAAGAGCATAAAGAACAAATAAATTGTTAATATTTTATTAGTGTTTCTATTATATTTTGCTTTTAAAAATCAAAGTGTAAGTAGTTTGGATTTTACAGTTTCATTTTGAGATTAATTCTGTATTCTAGTTTGCCTGTTTGTATTCCTTGAGTGTTGTTTAAAATAAACTATTTTATTTTTAAACCTTTTCTGTACCAATCTGAATCCTCCCATTACTACAGAAATCACAGTCCTTCTCCTGACAGAAATAATTCATAAGTTGCTATGGCCAAAAAAAATAATAATTTGCCTCCTGACCAGTCTTTTACAAAGAGTGTCTCCCTAGTTTACCATATGTTGCCAAAGATGGGTAAGGGGGAAGCGAAGAGATAAGCATTTCTATCAATCCCCTGTGTGCCAGGCACTGTGCTGAATTCTTTTATAAACATCTCATTTGATCCTCCCAACAACCCTAGGGAGAACAGTTGAGAAAAGTGAAGCTAATAAATTAAGTGATTTGGCCAGAGTCACACAGCTAGTAAGTGTCTATACCTAAATTTGAATTCAGGTTTTCCTGATTCCAGATCCAGAGCTCTAGCTATAGGGCTATATGTTCCCATTCACTTAAGGATTCAGAAATCAAAAGATCCACTATTTCTGAGATTTCCCAGTTTTTATTGGAAAAACCAACTAATTCTTGGGTTCAAATGTTGCCATGAATGAAGTATTTCTTATGAGATTACTACATACAAAGATCTGTGCTATAAGTACTACACCCTAATTTTTAGTTGGTTTGTATAAACAGTTATCCTGAGATTAGACTCCTAGTGTTCTCACAATTTACCAAAATAGACATCTAAGCATTCCAGATTTTTACTTATATATGTGAGAATATATCTCATCACAATTTCATCACACAATTCTTAGCCACTCTAAGTCTTGGACCACAAAAGCTACCAGTCAGGAACCTAAGATCTTGTTCCAGAAAACAGAGAGAAGGGAAGATTCTCTAGTGGTTTTCATGGATGCTGTTGTGATGTTCTTTCTACCAAAGCTTAAAATGTATTCTCCCCTCCTTCCCAAAAGGAAGCTTCAGTAGCACCTCTGTATGTCAGGTTATCAGAAACTAAGGAATCCTTTTAGAAATGAGTGAAGAACTTAAGAGAAAAAGGTAGGAAAAAAGATCCATCCTTACAGAAGAGAATGATATTTGTTACCATTATGGAAACCACCTTCCATGAAAGCATATCAGCAGCTTTCCCCCCTGAGGCAATTACGGTTAAATGACTTGCTCAGAGTCACACAATTAAGAAATGTTAAGTGTCTGAGATCACATTTGAACTCAGGTCCTCCTGGATTTCAGGGCTAGTGCTCTGTCCACTGCACCACATAGCTGCCTCCAGATCAGCCTTTCTTTTTTTTTTTTTTTTTTTGGTAATTTATAGCATTAGAGAGTTGCCAGAGAGATTTAATGACTTGCTATAATGATCATACAGATAGTTTGTATCAGTCAGGACCCCTTTCTACTCTTAATATTATTAAAAACCCCAAAGAATTTTTGTTTGGGGTATTTATATCAAATTATATGTATTCTGATTTAATATATTAGAAATAAAAATAATGAACTTTAAATTTCACTATTTTTGTGAAATTTTTGTTTTCAAGACAAAAATGAGAAAAGTGACATTGTTTTACATATATTTTATAAATCTATAAATTCTGCCTTCTATTAATCAGAAGTTTGATTTTTCATCTGCTTCAGTCTATTGTGACACATTGTTTTGAGTTGAAATATATGAAGAAAATCTGGCCTCACACAAATAACCAGAAAAGAAAGAAGTACTTGTGTGAGCAAATAATCTTACTATAATTATAAAATTGTTTGGAGAATAAGAGTCCTGAGAAAGAGTTTCTAGCAGGAGTACACTGGTGAATGCTTAACAGTTAGCTCTGCAGGCCATAAAAAAGGTATACAATTCTTGCATTATTAATATTTTCTATTGCTTTTTAAATTCTAGATATCAACTGAAAAATAGTGATTTATAGAAAAAGAGAGAGAGAATGATGGTTGGAGGAATGTCCTAATAAAAGGGAAGAAGGACCTCTGATCATTTGGAGTAAAGTATTATATCTAGAGGTCTTCCTTTTAGATCTTTGAGAAGAAAATTACGTGCACAGAGAAGAATGCAGAATTCGGAGAATGAATGAATGTATACATATACATACACACATGTGCATTGGCTGTAGGGACACTCGCAGGGATATTGCCAAGCTGTATGTCCCTAAGAGTTGCTTCCCAGAATAATGGGCTGGGAGCATTGCTGCTCCTAAAGCGCTAAGGTTCAGGGTACTGGGTTGTCTCCATCAGAGTTTGAGGAGGTGATGGTTTGACTTGACCAGTACATTCTACCTCCTTTTTTTCTCCATGGGTACTTTAGTGTTTCCAATAGGCTGGCTTACCTCTCCTATGAATGGTGGTTGGCAGGTGGTGGGAATAGCTGACCGTTTTTCCCAGAAATTGCTTCCCTGGGAGGTATGGCAAGAATTGTGAAGTTTCAGGCAAGAAACTGAAAACATTAGAGACACCTTTGTTTTCATCATTGCTGCTGATCAAAAAAGAAGGGTTTTAGCAAATTTGAGATGTGAATAGCTTATTAAATCAATGGTATGTAAAGACTGGTTTTGGATGTAAACATCAGAGTTTAAAAAATATTATAAACATAAGAATTATAAATACTAGTGATAAGACTCTTTTTAAAGGATAGAATATGCCTGAAGATTAATTTGCCCGGTGTCTTTTATATGTGATAAAAGGACCTTAAGCTTGAAAAAGAGGGTAGGGGAAAACTTTCTATGTCTATCCACTTTTCTAGATTAAAGCTTAAACTATGGGTCACAACCCCATATGGAATCACGTAATTGAATGTGGGAGTCACAAAATTATGACTTATTATCAATAAAGGTTTGATTTGTACAATGATTTTATATGCCTGTGTGTATAAAAATTTCTCAGTCTAAAAGGGATGGCAAGTGGAAAAAATTTAAGAAGCCCAGCTCTAGATAATAGATAACAGAGAATAGCTGTAATGTACGAAGAATGACAGGAAAACTTGTCTAGTAATACATAATAGAAGGAAGAAAGGGGAAAGAGGGAAGAAAGAAGGAAGGAGGAAGGGAAAGATTAATATCACTAATACTTGGTGCAATTGACATTATGATTCTAATATGATGTTGGAGAGAAATATCCCAAAATAACTAACTAGATAAAGAGAGGGGTAGCATTATCTATTGTGAAAATATAATTGAATGAGAAAACCCAGGAACTAGGGGACAGAAACAGTGGATAGAGAATTTGTGTAAATGTCAACAGAGGCTGAAAGAGGTGGACATACACCAGATTGTACTGCAGACCACCCAGGTGGAGAGAAGACATTAAGAGCCTAATGGATTATAATAGGAAATTTTAGGATTTTGCCTGCAATTGAAATGAAGCTCATCTTCCCATGATTGGCAGATTTTCTTTCCTTTCTTGAACATCAAGGGAACATTGTTTCTCTTTGTGTCTTCAGAATGTTTCATTCCTAAGAATTTCCCATCCATGACGGGCTGACCTCCCCAGCAGAATTTAAGGTTCTTGTCTCCTCTCTCCTCTCTCTAAACTCCATGACTGGGATGCATTCAGACCAGATCATTTATCTTCTCTCACAGATTCTAAAAGGGGATCTGCAAGTCTCTCACGATCCTCGTCATTTCTATGATTTTGGTGAGAATCAGCTTGGGGGAGTGGGGCAATAATGAGCAATTCCCCTTGTTGATTCTTCTGTCTTTTAAAATAAATTATCTCAACTCTGATGGATGTAGCTTTTTCAACAATGAGATGATTCAGGCCAATTCCAATAGATTTGTGATGGAGAGAGCCATCTGCATCCAGAGAGAGACTGTGGGGACTGAATTCTGTTGTTGTTTGCTTGCTTTTTTTTTCTTTCTCATTTTTTCCCCTTTTTTAGCTGATTTTTCTCATGCAGCATGATAATTGTGGAAATATGTACAGAAGACTTGCACATGTTTAACCTATTGGATTATTGTTGTCTAGGGGAAGGGGAAGAGAGAAAAATGTGGAACACAAGGTTTTGCAAAAGTGACTGCTGAAAACTATCTTTGCAGATATTTTGACAATAAGAGGCTATTGTTTTTTTTTTTTGTTTGTTTGTTTTTAAATAATTTTTTATTGATAGAATGCATGCCAGGGTAATTTTTTACAGCATTATCCCTTGCATTCACTTCTGTTCCGATTTATTGTTTTTTTTTTAAAGATAATACTAAAAAAAATAAATTTTCATCAAGGCAACTCTAGAATATTTTAACAGCTCTGCATTTGGCAACAGCTACGGAAACAGTTATCTAAATGGAAAGTCTCCTCCGACTACTATACTTTCATCCATCTGATGGTGCATTTCCCATCCTTCTCTATTATCTATTTCGTTCAAATATATATACTTCAATGACAATTTTTCTCCTCCATTAAACTTCACCCAAACCATTCTCTTACTAGATTTCCTTGGTTTAGGAGGGGTGTCTCTCTATTTCCTCCATAATATATGACAATAATCATCCCAGACCCCTTCCCCGGAACACCCTTGGAGACCACCTGTCCACAGATCTTCCTGTTCAGACCCAGTCGCCCTCATTCAGCCCCTCATCATTTCTCCTCTGGCTTCTGGCAATGGCATCCCAAGGGGACTCTGGAATCCGGCCCTTCCCAGAGTGCCATGGGGCGCTCCCCAAGCGCATCTGCTCCTGTCACTCTCCTGCCAGGAGGCTCCGGGGGGCTGACGTCTGGGACAAACTCCAGGCTGCGCTTGACCTTTCGGCCCATGGCAGCCTGAGGAGCTTGGGACACTGTCTCATGGGCACCTCCTGCCTCCCTGCCTCTAGGCTGTTCCCCGTAGGCAGAATGCCATCTGTGGAGGTGTTCCCCTCACCTGGAAAACCCTCCCTCCTCGCCTGGAACCCCCATATCCCTCTGAGCCTCAGTTCAATAGTCACAACCTGCAGGAGACTAAAAATGGGAATAGCAGACCTCCCCCTGTTTCCAAAACTGCTTAGCACAGTGCCTGGTACATAGTAGGTGCTTAATAAATGCTTGTTCCTTTCCTGAATCATGCTTAAATTTGCCTCTTTGCAAGTTCCCTTCCCCTCCCTCCCCCCAGTCATTCCTGATTTAGTCTCCGGGACTCAGAGAAAACCAGTCCCTTCCCCTTTCCCATGGCAGCCCCTCAGCTCCTTGAAGACAGCTCCAGTGACCTGTCTTGGTCACCAAGCATTTATGAGGCGCCTGCTGTGTGTCGGGCACCAAGCTGGGCACTGAGGATGCAGACACAGGCCAGGCCCTGCCGTAAAGGGGAGGAGTGGGGGGAGGGTCCCACAGACAGGAGCATGGCGGGGGCCACAGGCAGCGTCGGGGCAGGCGGGACCAGGCAGCGGGGCTTTGGGCCAGACCCTTCTGGGCATCCCGGGCCTCTGTGAGCTGCCCGGGCCCCAGAGAAAGCAGGGCCTGCTCTGCATCATCTGCAGAAAGAAGTGCTGCCGGAAGCTGGCTGGGGAACAGCGGGGAAGAGAGGGGACATTTATCCTGCTGTAGGCAGCAACTGGGCTGAGCCCTTTACCCCAGGGGTTCATTTGATCCAGGGTTTGCCTTGGAGGTATTGGGAGCCACAGGAGTTTGGGGGTGTGCGATGACTTGGTGAAATCCTGTTTTAAGACGATCCCTTTGACTGATGAAGAGCAGGGAAGACCCCTCCCCCGCCCCCTCCTTCGGACACGGTCCCCCTCCCCCCCAGTGACCCCTTACAAGGCTCGCAGACGCGCAGAAGGGCAACGCCGAGGCCGCCTGGTTCAAGGGGCCCATCTTACAGGTTAGGAAACTGAGGCCCGGAGAGAGAGCCCCGGTCACACGGCAGGTGGGAACCTTCCACCCCGCCGGGCGCCCCCGTGCCCGCAGCTGTCCTCGTATCCAGAACTGAGGACAGATAAGGTCGGTGGGGAGAGGCGCCACTGCGACCCCGATCTCCTTTTATCCTGGCCGCTTCCCTCCCCCCGGGGGCGGGGGGGGCTTCTCTGAGCACTCGGTGACGAGCCAGAGGCTCCATCTCCCCCGCTGCGGAGGCTTTGCTCCAGGGCATGCGCAGAAGTCTTTTCTGCTCCTCGGACTACATTTCCCAGAACCCCCCGCTATGGACTCTTCTTCCATTTCCTCTTTCTCATCCATCTCTCGGTAGCAGCCAGGTGAGTCCCGCACTGGTCCGCCCCCTTCAGACCCGGGCGCCCAGTGACCCCTGTGCCCCCCCGGGGACCAGGTCTCCTCTGCACCCTGCACGTGTCCCCGTCCCAGGCGCCCCCTGCCCCCTTACCCTCCCCTCGCCCAGATGTCCCTAAGACCCCTCCCCCATCCCAGGCTCCCCCTGCCCCCTTACCCGCCCCTCGCCCAGACGTCCCTGCGACCCCTCCCCCATCCCAGGCGCCCCCTGTCACCCATCCCCCGCAAAGGGTCATCCCTTCACACACACACCGCCCCCATCCTGTATCTCCCATCCCCTGCCCAGGACCCAGAACTCTCCTGGCTCCCCTCCTCCCCCTCCTCCTCTTCCTCCCAGGTTTTCCCCAGACCCCAGTGCCCCCCCCAGGGACCCAGATATTTCTTGTCCCTCACCCTCCTTTAAGGGCCCAGGTCTCCTCATTCTCTGGGCCCCGTAGGGTTTGAGGTAAGCTGAGTCCTCCCCCTGGAATCAAGAACCCCACACTTCCGGCCCCCGTGACCCCAGTGCTGCCCCCTTAGAGCTCCCCCAGCTCCTGACCTCCGGATCCTGGGCTCCCTCCTGCCCCGCTGCAGAGGCCCTCGTCTCGTCCCCAGAGCCCCCTCTCCTGGACCCTCTCCTGAGACCCCCATCTCTGTCAGCCGTGGTCTGGGGTGGACACCCCTCCCCCAGATCTCCCCAGGACAAGTTTAGGCAGAAGCAGGGACTGGTAGGGGACGGTGGGAGGTGCTTGTTTCAGGATGTCTCAGTTTCCAGGCCTGCTCCCCATTGCTTCCCCCAGGGGGCTTGGGTATCTCGGACCCCCTCCGATGTAATTTCTAGGGAAATATTGGGGAGAGTTGGGTTTCCTTTGACCCTCCCACTCAATGACCTGCAGAGAGGGAAGCTCCCAGGGCCCCGCCCTCGGCGTCCTGAAGGCCCGTGGGCTCAGCATCTGGAGTAGAGGGCGCAGGGACGACGACAGGTGCCCAGTAAGCTTTAGGGGCCATCAGAGAGACTGGGATTTCATGGGGGTCCCATGCGGACCGCTGTGGGGACTGTGGGTCAGCGCTGGCCGCCAGCTTCAAACCCTAAGTGAACAGAGGGAGGCCTTCCTTGCTTCCCAGGGCTCTGGGTGGGATTGGGCCCCCGGGAGCTCCCTAACGCCTCTTTCTGCCCCCAGCAGAGCCCCGGGAAGCCAGGCAGGCTTGGAGCAGCAGGGAGTGGCCCTGGGACCTGGAGAGGGATGGCCCGGGTGAGTCCATTTGACGCCCCCTTATCCGTTCCCATTGAGGGAGCTTGAGTTTAAGAATCCCAGGCTTGGATCGGGGTTGGGGCCGTGGAACCGGTCCATCCCTACGTGGCTCTGTCGTTCCAGGCTCCGTGGCTTGGGTTCATGCGGTTTTTGAGTAAAACTGGGCCGGCGCGAGCAGCTTCCCGGTGTCACCCGGCCGTCTTGGCTCAGCCCTCCGAAATCCCACTCATCCCCTTTTTGGTTGACTGCGGCGAAGAGCAGGACTGCTCCGGGCTGCCATTTTCCCCGTTTCACTGCTAACCCACTTCCCGATTCTCTTCCACCCCACGAGCAAGGGGCTAGAGAAGGAGAAAAGGGCTTGCTCCTGCTCCAAAGTGCCAGCATCTTGGCTTTTGCCTCCGGAACTGTTAACCCTGCGTTGCCAAATTCTTGCCAAGCAAGTAGCTCAAAAGAAACAAGAGCTGGGCGGATTGAGAAACGTCCCACTCCGGGGGTCCGTCCAGACTGTTTGCCTTCCAAGCTTGTATCGGCCCGAGCAGCCGCAGTCGGACACACTGTCCCTGACCCCAATGCAGGGGGGCCGTCGGTTCCTTCAGCCAACACCCCTCCCCGATCCCAGCTGTGTGCCCAAACCGGAGGCCACTGATGCAAGCAAACTGGTTATTTCTGGCACCGGGAGAGACTGGGAGAAGCAAAGCTGTTGCTTTAAAGCAGAGATGCTTTGTTGTCATAGTGCAGTCATTTCAGTCACGTCCAACTCTTTGTGACCCGACTTGGGGTTTTCTTGGCAAAGATCCTGTAGTGGTTTTCCCCAGCTCATTTTACATATGTGGAAACTGAGGCAAACAGCTAACTCCTGTTTTAAAAAAAGTCTTTTAAAAGTGTTTTTAAGTGGTTCCTCCAGGGTCACACAGCTGGGAAGTGTCTGAGACTGGATTTGAACTTGGGTATTCTTGATTCCAGAACCAGCTCTCTATCCACTGCACCACCTAGCTGCCCCAAAATGTTATTCTTAAACCTTTGGATAACTATTGTTTAGCTTAGTTATTGTCCTTTTCAAAGTTTTCAAAATACAGGGCCTCCTAAGCAATCTTATTTCAGAAAGAAGTTTGAATTAATGAAATAAAATAGCTTGTATGAATCAATTGAAGAGCAATTAATACCTGGAGATATGGCAGACAACACAACTGCCTCTCAGTTGGGAGGTCAGCGAACAGCAGCGGCTTCTCAGTCTCCTTGTATCATCATCATCATCCTCTCACATGAGATCCCTTCTACAGGTCTGAGTTAGACTCCAGCAGCCACTGGCAGCCGGCTCCCGTAGCACAGCATGTGGCATTTTTTTCCTGTATGTATAGTGTCTGGAACCTAGTTCCTTAAATGTCTGTTGACCACTTTTTGTAGAAAAGACCCTGCCCTAAAAATGTTTATGCCCTCAGAGAGGAAAACACGCCCTAAAAGGAAACTGAAAAGTGTGTTTTGGGCTCAGGGCAGGTAATTCTAGTAGTGGGCTTCCTGGGGACTTGGTAGAAAAGTCAGCAAGAGAAGCCCCAAGGTAATACTAGGGTGAGAAATATGAGCTTGTCTGAGCTGAGCTCTCAACTTAAATGAGGGTTCGGAGTTCATGGCCCCACCCTCCAATCCCAAAAGCAGAGATCCAGAGGAAAGAGCCTGAAGAGTGGATTCTCAGAATCTAGAAAGAAGAGGTTATCTCAGTAGTGAACTTCCTGGTTATAAAATCATCTCTCCTTTATCCTTACACCCCCAAAAAAAGGGAAGGGTGAATGAGAAAAAATTATACAGCCAAGTGCCAATTAGTGTGAACAATGTATTTCATGAAGTGGTCACATATATCCAGATTTACGCTCTTCAAAGTTAGAGCAATTGCTTTCAGCCCAAGGGAAATATACACTATGAATTCAAATGATGCAGTCACTTTATGGGATTCCCTATTTACATTATTAAATGTCTGTTATGTAGAAGGCACAGTATTGGGAGCTAGATTCTAGAAAAACTTCAAAGAGTTTATGTTCTAATTGAAAGAAATGGTACAAACAATGGCTAAGTCGATACGAGATGTATGCTAAGGACAAAATAATTCTGGGAGTGAGCCCTCAAAACTAGAAAACCTCGGGGAAAAGAACATTTTTTCCAGTTGGTGACATGAGCTGAGCCTTGAAAGAATATCGGGTTGTTAAGAAGTGGCCTTTTTCATTCCACTAAGCTCTTGCTGTCCAGCCTCCCTGTTCACCTCTGCATTCTGCCTTCTTCATCGAGGCTCCAGGCTTATGACCGGCGAGCATTCCCTATCTAGTCCTGACCAAGACCTGCCATACTGCTCCCCAAACATCTCCGTGCCGTGTTAATGCTCACATACTCTTCCCTCCATCCCTTCCAGCTCTAGCTCTGGAAAAGCGATCAGTCGGTACTGTTATTCCTGGGGGAAAATACCTCCATCATCATGCAGTCACTCTATGCATAGTTCCCATCCCTTTGACTTTCCTGATCCCCAAAGCCCACTCTCTTACATGTGTTGTCTTCTTCTATTAGGATATAATCTGTTAGGAAAGAGATTATATACTTGTTGCTTCCCCCCAAAAAAGTTTATAAGATCCCAAATTTTCAAAGTACAAGCTGAACAGCCAGAACCAAGCACTCAACCATGGGCCATTCTCACTAGAGACTTCCAAAGCATCATGGAGTCACTGATGACTACTCTTTAAGTAAAGTCTTTTTAATGACCCCTAAACCCACCTCTTTTAATCCACACCTGACCCTCTTGTCCCCCAAAATAGCCCAAGAACTGCTGCCAAATATTTTGCCAAAATCTCATAACCTCACAGAATTTGAGAATTGGAAGGGATTTCACTGGCCATCAATCCAACCTTTGCCCAAAAGGAGTCCCCGGAATAACATGCCTGCTTTAGATCTCCACGGAGGGGGCACCCATCACACGGCTGGACAGATCGTTCCACTTTTGGACAGCCCTCTCATTGTTAGGAAAGGTTTCTTACAGTCAGCTTAAATTGCTCTTTTGGTAACATGTCCCCATCTCATGTTTCTATGTGTTTCTATCTTCGGGAGCCAAAGAGAATAATTCTAATTATTCCTGCATCTGACGGTCTTTCAAATAGTTGCTTGAATACAGATATCATATCCTTCACCCCCTAATCTCAAGTTTTGAGTTTTCCACACAAGACCAGTACCTCAAATGATCCTTCTTGACCATCATAGTTCTTCTTTCTTAGAAATTCCAACTTCTGATTGTCCTACTTAAAACATGATATCTGGAACAGAACACTAATGAGTTGAAGGAAGATTGAAATGGGGTGATCACTTCCCTAGTCCTGGAAGCTCTACCCCTATTAATGTGATATATAGTAAAATTTAGGTTAGGGGACCACCCTCTTACACTCCTTACTCAAATAGCTTACAGTGTGCTAACACCTAAAGATCTTTTTTCCAAATAATTACTTTCTGCCTCTGCCTTCCCCCCACCATTGCCCCCCCTTTTTTTTTAAACTCAAGTAAATGAGTTTACAGTTATTTCCATTGAGTCCCATCTAAATAGAGTCAGTCCAATACTCTAGCCTGTCAGACTCCTTTTAGATCCTGAGTCTGTCATCCACTGCCTTAGTGATGATGTCAGACTGAGTTTTACATCATTTGCAAATGTTATAGGTCTGCATTTATTCAAGCCACTAAAAATAAGTTAAACTACACAGGACCAAGCACCGATCCCTGAGGAGGGCGAGAGGCCTGGACTGAAAACTTTCTGCCGTATTGACAGTGAACCATTAACATCAACTCTTTGCATTTGGCCAGCCGGTTTTGATTCCATCTCATCGTATTACTGTCTAATTCATAGCTGCCATATGCAGTGTTCCCTTAAAACATCTAGACAGGGCAGCCGTGGTCCCAAAGAGCCGTGAATGGGTCAGTAACTGACCTAGTTACTCTAAGGGTAGATCAGGAAGTTCCCCAACTGGAACTTGGCTGGCTTTTTTAATGAGTCATTTGGTCCCCGTGTTGTTCAGGGAGAGAAGTTGGGAAGATGTGGGCCAGCTAATGGTCTAGTAAGGAAGGTTTGGAATTGGTTGACTGCCAGAAGGAAAGCCCTCGGCGGGGTAAGTGTCAGACTGGAAAAAGATCTTTGTTGGACAGCCCCAAGGCTCGGTGCTTTGCCTCAGTGTCTTGGATCAAGACTTCTCAGATGTGAAGATGACACAGAGGAGAAAAAATGGGTTGAATGGCATTTTCAGGATGGAATCTTAGACCAAATATAATGAGAAGAGAGGGAACAGGGACACGTGTAAGGTTTTGATGTGATGGGTACCTGAACACCGTGATCTACTCTCTACCCACAGTCAGATGGTTTAAATTAATGTGTAAAGTTGTGGGATGACTAATAGCTACAACTAGCATTTTGAAAGCTTGAAGATTTTCAAAACACTTTCCAAATATGATCTCTTTTGATCCTCAATGTATTAGGGGCTTAGAAAGCTAAGGGAGATTAAAAATGAAATGGCTTATACAAGATCACACATCTAGCAAAGGTCTGGGGGGGGAGGGGATTTTAATTCAGTCCTTGACCTGATTAGTAAGACATTTTCAGTGGGGACTCCTGATCCATTAGAAATAGCAGTGGTTACCGAGTAAAGCGAGCAGAACCCGGAGAACATCGTACACTGAAACAGCAACAGTGGGTGATGAGGATCAGCTGTGAAACCCTTAACTCTTCTCAGCAATACGGCAATCTGAGTGGGTTGGAAAATACCCTCCATGTCTGGAGAGACAACTATGGAGACTGAATACAGATCAAAGCAGACTC
The DNA here is from genome assembly GCF_016432865.1 of Antechinus flavipes. Classification (NCBI taxonomy): domain Eukaryota; kingdom Metazoa; phylum Chordata; class Mammalia; order Dasyuromorphia; family Dasyuridae; genus Antechinus; species Antechinus flavipes. The sequence continues at coordinate 625,084,729 of NC_067400.1, read as the reverse complement.
TTTTCATTTTTCTTTTTTTTTTCTTTCTCGTGGTTTTTCCTTTTGTTCTGATTTTTCTTTCATAATATGACTAACATGGAAATATGTCTAACGTGACTGTACATCTATAACCTATCTATTTTAGAGGGTGAGATGGAGGGGAAGAGAAAAATATACAACTCCAAATTTCACAAAAATAAATGTTGAAAACTATCTTTACATTTAATTGGAAAGAAAATAAAATACTATTAAGTGAAAAAGAAAGAAATGGCACCAGTTGGGATGGAGAGTGTTTGCTATGGTTTCTCTACCTAGAAATTAATCTTTGGTGTAATTGCTTCTCGGGTGTGACTGCTGTGTGTGAGGATAGAATACAGGACGCTAGTGTGTCCACAGTTGGATGATCCGGCCATTGGCGTGAGGTCAGAGCTTCCTTCCAACTCGCTAAGGGGATGGAGGAGCAGATGGAGCTGGGCCTGGGACTCGGCTCCCTTTAGTTCTATGTGGCCTTTGGGCAAAGCACTGATCGGCGCCTCAGAAAAAGGAGGAGCTCCAGGTGACCCTTAAAGCCCCTTTTCTCTCCCCCAGGAGTCTGTGTCCTTCAGAGATGTGGCTGTGGATTTCAGCCAGGAGGAGTGGGGCTTCTTGGACGCCTCTCAGAAGAAATTGTACAGGGAAGTGATGCTGGAGAACTACAGGAACCTGGCCTCCCTGGGTAAGGGCCGCCTCCCCTACCTCCCAGCCCCAACCTTTTTGCCCTGTCCCTTCTCCCCAGTGTTAAAGATCCATGCTACTTTGGGGCACCTTACTCCAGCTCCCCTTTTGGCACTTACTAATTGGAAACCGAATCCTTGCGTGGTTTCTTGGGCATGTGGTTAGAGAATAGGATTGTGGTCAGAACTGGCCTCCACTAGGGGATCCCTGCCTGGACCTGACAAGGGGCTTGGCGTGGAGCCCCCAGAGAAGGGGCCCATCGCTGATGAGGATGAAAGGTTTCTGTCGCACTTTTGCATTATCTCATTTTATCCTCACAGCATCCCTGTGGGGCAGCTGCCCCTGCCTTGCCCAGGGTCACACAGCTCCTCACGTCTTCCCCAGCTCTGAGGGGAGAAGTCTGTCTGCTCTGAGAGGCCCCAGCGGCCAAACCACTCCCTCCCTTGTCTGTAAAACAAGGACAGTGGCCCCTGGGGTCCATCCAGCTCACAATCCAATTTCCCCCAGATTCCAGTGCAAATACTGGAAGTTGGGAGATGTTCATGCTCCCTGTGAGGGAGATGGACGGATGGCCTAATTTTCTTTCTGATTCTAAATTGGCTGAATGATCCACACTCCCCATTTCTCTTCTCCTTTCCCCTTCAATGCTCTGATACTTTCCTAGCATGGGCTGCTTTCCCTGGAAAGGACTGAATTCTGAGGTTCCCTCTCTTCTCAGCAGTTCCCTATTTACCATGAGCAGGGCTTCCAGTTTGCAAACCAGATGAGGTCTCCCAGTTGGAACGGGGTGATGCCCCATGGATGCTGGAGAGAGAGGGCCCAAGAGCTTCCCTTGCAGGTGAGTGAGTGCAACCAGCCCACTGTGGACATTAGCGCAAGTAATCATTTCCTGGAAATGTTGGAGAAGAAACTCTCCTCAAATTTCTCCCCACCTGCTCTAGTTGGGAAGAACCAGTGTTGTCTAGTACCGAGACTTTCTTAGGCCTTCTTTATCTCTATAGCATGTGGAGACCCCAAAACAAGACCCACAGTCTAGCAACTCCTATTGGGATTGTGGGAATATCAACCGATCCCGCTCATCTTCTGGAGGACAAACACCCTAACCCATTGATAGGAGCTCATGACCTTATTCTTTCTCTCACTTGGTTCAAAGGCAATTGAAGTGTATATTCTTATGCTAATGTTATGAAATTATTAAAATGTAAAATCTATAATTAATTAGTTAATGAATTAACTAGAATTAAGAGGAAAATTTCTCTTAATTCTCCTCTTTCACTCTAAAATCCCAATCTGAAAGGTATAACATATATGACTGTTACTGGCTTTACAATTTATTAACAGTCACAGATAAGAAAGAATTGTAAAAGAATAAGTTTTAGTTGTTGATGATAATCATGGCCAAAGTCATTCCTGTGCTCTAGGAAAATGGATGAAGGAAAAAGTTGTTGTCTTCTCACTTGTCGACTGTTAACTCTACAGATATTAGGATCCCTGGGTTAAAACATTTGATTCAATTCTTCTTGGAAATGTCAACTAACTGCCTTTACCACAAAATAAGATTTAATTCAGTCTTCTCATCAAGGGTGAAAGAATGCTAAACTCTTTCTTCTCATGAATTCTCTTCTGTCTTCTCCATACAATATCTTCTTTACCCTATAGCAGTTAACAGCTTTAAAAGATAACAGTTAACTCTTCAACTTCCTCATAGATCGGTTGTCTCATGGTAGTTAATTGTCCATTATTCATCTAGATCTCTTCCAGAATGATGTTGTTGGTCCTCTCTCAATTCACAGACTCTTCCCCATATAACGATTAATTAATTGTCAGTCCCAAGTTTCTCTCTTTTGCAAAAGTCGTGTAATAGTGGTAGACTATGAGAGAGAGTATAAATTGAAATTATAATCTAATTCCTGAAAATATATTTTCCTAACATTTCCTGGGAGAAAGCAAGGTCTTCCTTAAGGCTCAATTCTTTCTCTTTCACCATTTTTAGGATTCTCTTTGGACAGAAGTCATATTTTTTACCTATTTTTCCATTGCTTAATAATTCTATGTCATTGTCCCAATCCCTAAAAGGGATACAAGAAAGCAAGGAGATTTTCACTTTTCTGTGGGGCCATGATGGGATTAATTAATGAGGTAAAGCTCTATAACAAAACATGCTTCTTTGGATAACTAAGTGATCATATGCCTCGTTCTTCAGGAGTGAGCAAAGGGGGCAATAAGTGAGAACATTGGACTAAATAGAATAAAAAGAAAAATAGTTGGATTAAGTTTTAACTTCAGTATTGGGATTTATTTTAAAAAATTAACTGGGGGAAGTGTACCCTGACAACAATTCATTCGACAGCTCTTCAGAAAAAGACCTGAGAGTCAGCATTTCTTCCTGAGAATGACAATGGCAACTTGTACATCTCTATAACCTCCTTTGGGTTGTGAAGGGCTGCCTCCACATACATCATCTATACTTTGAATATATTTCATTTCTCCCTGTACTGAAGGTTGACATTATACCAGCAGTCACATGAAATCTAAGTTTTTCTGTCCCATCAGGGCCCTTGGGCACAATGTGACATTTTGTCATCTCTTTAACCATTCTGTGCCTCACTTTGCTCATCTATAAACACAGTAATCATCTCTTCCCTGCTTCTGTTGCAGGAGAGCTGGAAAGTCTCGGGGTTATCATGTATTTGAATGTCCTTTGTAAAGGTAAATCCCTCTTTGAAAGTGTGGTTATGAGACTTTATTAGCAATGATTCTGCCATTTCAAAGATCAAGAGTATTCTCTCCTGTTTGAGGAAATGAAGTGAGACTAAATGTAAAGTCATTTCATTTCTCTATTTGGAAGAAAGAGATATATTTATGTTTTTCTTTCCTTCAGATTGGGAGCTAAGGCCTAAAATCAAAGGATCTACTCCAGAGCAGTACATTTCTCCAAAAGAGTCATCCTGGAAGAATGTCATCAGCAGCAATCCTTGGAAGTTGGAGTCGGGAGAAACCTTGGCTTGTGATATCAAGTCGGTGAAGAAACATGACAGCCAGGACAGTCCTTCCAGGAAATTAGCAATCTCCCCCAGAAAGACTGTAGGCAGAGGAAGAGACCAGCGATGTAATAAATTTGGAATAAGCTTCGGCCGGGGGTCAGGCCTTTCTCTCCAAGGGGGCATTCCTGCAGCTGACAGCCATAATGGAGGTGATCCACATGGCTGCATCTTCCCACCCTATTCCTACCTAACTCAATATACTAAAAGGACATCCAGGGAAGAGCATGACAGGTACGATGAATGTGGGAAACACCTACATTGTCAGCCAAATCATACTCAGTATTATGGCAAACACACAGGGGTGAAAGCTTATAAGTACAATCACTGTGAGATAACCTTCAGCTGGGGCACAGCCCTTACTGGACACCCCCAGCTTCATGCAGAAGATAGCCAGTGTGGGAAGACCTTCAGCCAAAACGCAGAGCTGATTTACCATCAGAAAATTCACGATGAGGAGAAGCATTATGCAAGCACTGAGTACGGGGAGGGCTCCATCGATCACTTATCGCTGATTGCCCATCAGAAAATCCGTACCGGAGAGAAACCATACGACTGTTTTGAATGTGGGAAGGCCTTTAGCCAGAGCTCCGAACTTACTAGACATCAGAAAATCCATACCGGAGAGAAGCCTTACGAATGCAGCGAGTGTGGGAAGGCCTTCGTCTGGAACTCGGAACTGATTAGACACCAGATAATTCACACTGGAGAGAAGCCCTACGTGTGTAACGAATGTGGGAAGGCCTTCACGCAGAGCTCGTCTCTTACTTTACATCAGAGGATTCACACCGGGGAGAAGCCGTATAAGTGCGACGAATGCGGGAAGGCCTTCACCCGGAGCTCATCCCTCACCGTGCATCACAGTACCCACACCCGGGAGAAACCTTACGAGTGCAGTCAGTGTGGGAAGACTTTCAGCTGGAACTCCGAACTCATTAGACACCAAATAATTCACACTGGAGAGAAGCCGTATAAATGTGACGAATGCGGGAAGGCCTTCACCCAGAACTCATCCCTCGTCTTACATAAGCGAATCCACAGCCGAGAAAAACCTCACGAGTGTCACGAATGTGGGAAAGCCTTCATCCAGCACACCGCCCTTATCTGCCATCGGAGAATCCACACTGGAGAGAAGCCTTATAAATGCAATGAGTGCTGGAAGGCTTTCAGTCAGAGTGGACACCTTACTGTGCACAAGAGAATTCACAGTAGAGAGAAGTCCCGAGAGTGGAACGGCTGTGGGAAAGCCTTCGTCCAACACTCCCCTCTTATTTACCATCAGAGAATTCACAGTGGTGAGAAAGCTTACGAATGCAATGAGTTTGGGAAGGTCTTCAGTCAGGACACAGACATTATTAACCGTCAGAAAATCCATCCTGGAGAAACGTTTTTATACATGTAATGAATATGGGAAGTCCTTCATCTGGAGCTCATTTCTTAAAGTTCTGATAATTCAGACCAGATTAAAATTGTATAAATGTAATTCGCATGGGCAGGATTCAAATGGAACTTTCTCAAATATATGTCTAGTCAGATTGGAACGAATCCTTGTAAATGTAATGAGGGTGAGAAGGTCTTCAGCCAGAGCTCGTCCCTTACTGTACGTACATCAGAGAATTCATACTAGAGAGAAATTAGGGATAGAATTAATGGGGGAAGACCACCAAGGGCTCAGAATTTGTTAGACAAAAGAGAAGAAGCCTTATGAACAACATTTGCTAATATTTAGATAGTGCTTTAAGAATGGTAAAGTGCTCTGAAGTCAGAAGGACCTGAGTTCAAATGTGACTTCAGACACTTAACACTTCCTGGCTGTGTGACCCTGGGCAAGTCACTTAACCCCAATTTCCTCAGCAAAAAAAAAAAAAAATTAGTAAAGTGCTTTATAGATATTCTCACAATAAAACTGGGAAGTCAGTGCCATTTTTCAGATCAGGAAAATATGACTAAGAAATTAGTGATTTCTTCAGACACATAGCTAGGAAGTGTCTTGAGGCTGAATAGGAGTCCAGATCCCCCTGACTCAAAGCCCAGTGTTCCATCTGTAGAGTGGATGGAATAGAATTAAGGTTCCACTGACATTGTGATCTGTTCATGTAAGTCATTGTGCTAATCACTGGGTATCGAAAGACAAAAATTAAGAAATCCCTACTTGTGATGATTCTACTCTCTTCAGGTAATATGTGGAACTTTTAGTTAAATGTGACTAATATGGCAAAAATGCTTTCATCTTCTTGCCTCTGAAAAAACCCTCTTGCAGGACACATTTGGAAAGGTTTGAGGCTGGTGTCCACCCCACCATTTGAAGCCTTCTGGTGATCCCATGACTGGGAGAGCCCGTGGGATGTAAAGCCAGTGACCTGGCCTTGGCGAGGGTCCCAGAGCCTGTCCGGCACCTCCCACTGTATCTGAGGAGGCGGTACTGCAGTACCAACCACCATCTCACAGCATCTCGATGCTGGACGAGAGGGCAGGTAACAAACACTTCAAGTATCTCAGGATTAGCAGCATTAACTCTTAGTACTAACAGATGTCCAACTGACATCCCATGTGGTCTGAAATGCTCTAAAATGGCCCTTTAGGCCATGACGAGATCCTCGATTTCTTCCTCTGCAGCTATACCTTTGGGAATTTTCTCCCGGCACTATTATCTGTAGTCAGCTTCTCTAGACCTGGTTCATCTCTCCATTTGTGTTCCTTGTTCTTCATTTCCATCGTGAGAGGAAAGGCCTCTCCCTTATTTCTCCTATATTCCTCTTTCCCAGAATTCAAAAGGATATATAATAATATGAGAGTAAAAACCTTATTTAAACCCTAGCAAGCCCCAAAGGATAACATACAGAGCAGATCCTCTAAACAATTGGACTTCTGATCATCGATGTGGTCACAAAGAGTTGGACCCAACTGAATGAGTGAATAACAACAAAGGCACTTCCCTCTGAGCAGCTACTTCTTATAATACACAAAATCCTTCTGTCCAACTTAGAGTTTTACAGACTTTGAGTCACTTGGTAGTTATATAACTTTAAGGAGGGTCACATAGCCATTTTGTCAGGGATAGGACTTGAATCCAGGGCCTCTTGACTTTGAGACCAATAGGGGCACTTAACCTTTTCTGTATCATAGTCCCCAAAGGTATGCTATGGAGTATTTAACAATCAGCTCTCCAAAAAAGAAGATATTTGTGTCAGGCAGATTTAAATTTAATTTACCTTAACATTTTTCCATTTTATTAAATCTAGACAATCAGTAAAACAAATCAACTCTTGATTTGTAGTGTTTCTGAGGTATAAGTGCTCAGACTAAATTTTTTTATTCCACTTAATTTTTCTTTTTTCTCAATTATATATAAACAAAAATTTGTTTTTTTTTTTTATTTTGAGTTCCAAATTCTCTCCTTCCATCCACTTCCCCCTCATTGGGAAGTTAAGCAATTTGATGCAGATTATACATATTCAGGCATGCAAAATATATTTCCATATTAGTCATATTGCAAAACATCAAAAAATTAAAAAATAAAGTTTTTTTAAGTATACTTCAATTTGCATTCAAACTCAATCAGTTCTTTCTCTGAAAGTGGACAGCATTTTTCATCATATGCCCTTCAGAGTAGTTTAGTAACATTTTATTGCCAAGAATAGCTGTCATTCACAATCAATCTTTAATTAATTTTTAATTTAATTTAATTACTGTGTATAATGTTATATTGATTCTGCTCATTTCACTTTGCATCAATTCACATTAGTCTTCCCAGATTATTTGGTAGGATTCTGCTGATCATTTCTTATAGCACAAAAGTATTCCATCACAATCACATATAATATGTTATTCAGCCATTCTGCAGGTGATGGGCATACCTTTACAAAAAGAGCTGCTATAAATAATCTTGTACATATGCATTCTTTCTCTTTTTTGTTGATCTCTTTGGAATACAGATTTAGTACTAGTATTGCTGGATCAAAGGGGATGCAGTTTTGTAGCCCTTTGGGCATAGTTCCAAATTGTTCTCCAGAATGGTTGGATCAGGTCACAACTTTACCAACAGCGCATTAGTGTCCCAGTTTTTCCACATTTCTTCCATCATTTGTCATTTTCCTTTTCTCTCATATTAGCCAATATCTGATAAGTGTGAAGCGATACTTCAAAGTTCTTTCAGTTTGCATTTCTCTAATCAATAGTCCCTTTCTTCAGAATAATATTTTTAAATGCAAAAAATAAAATTCACAGAGTTATCAAGAAAAGTTGATTAAGTACAATTATCAAAATGTTTCAAAAACAAGCATATGGACCCCAGGAGAGGGACCATGTCATATTTCATGTTACTTCTTGAAGTACCACCTCTCAAAATGTAAGACACCATTGGACACTTAGGAATTTTTAAAAATAGCTTAAAGTGGCACAATTCAGCATTTTTGCAACGGGGAGGAAACAGGCATTCTGTGAAGACATAAAAGATGTGTAGCAATGCAAAGTATGGTAGTGTATATTCAAAATCCCAGCTACCAGGGACGCTGAGGTTAGTGAATTTCTTAAGCCTAGGCGTTCTGAACTGGAGTGGGCTAAGCTGATCAAATGTCCAGATTTATTTCAGCAACAATATGGTGAACCCCAGAAAATAGGAGTTTTCCAACTTGCTTCAGAAAGACAGGAAACATGCCAAATGTCCCATGTTGTTCAGTAATAGGCCCAGGCCTATGTTAGCGCTCATAGACTTAGAGGTAGACTAAGATACTGAATCAAAGAGGAAAAAGAAAGAAAAAGGAGGGAAAAGTAAAAGTGAAAAAAACTTTATGGAGATAAAAGAAGGCTTAAATAATTGGAATCAGTTTTTATATTTAGTCTGTCAAGATAAGAAAAATGGCAGTATGATCCTAAAAACAACCTACTATTTGAAAGTTATACAAATCAAACTACCAATGGTTATTACATAGAACTTTAACTATAATAATTCATTTAGAAGAACTTAATAGTCAAGAATTTCAAAGGAAATAATTTTTTAAAAACTAGTAATAATGGATCTCCAGATTTCAGATTACATGCTAAAGCAATAATTATCAAAAGTTTTGGTGCTGGTTAAAAATAAAAAAGTAGATCAGTGGAACAGGTTAGATAAATAAGACATAGAAATAAAAACAATAGCATACTCTTCAGTAAACTTAAGAATATAATGTATTAAGAAAAAGGACTCCCTATTTGGGAGGGAAAAAAAAACTCAGGAAAAACTCATTAGCTTTACATTAGCATCTAAGCCAGCATACGTAACACAATGACCTCTGGATTGTAAGTAATCAATGTAAAATGGTACATGATTTTAAAAATGGAAGAAAGTATCTGATGATCATGGTTTAAAGGAGATTTAATAAATAGACAAAAAATATAAATTATCACAAAGGATAAAATAGACCATTAAAATTATATAAACTCAAGGCTTTCCACAAATGAAATCAATCGGGATTGTAGCTAGTGATTCTGGGGGGAAATTCTTACATCAAAAGTGTCAAAAAATAACCTATTATCTAAGACAGGAAATTGGTGCAAGTTCATAAGCCTAAAAATCACTTTTTGATAAGTGATCAAAAGATGTGAACAACTTTGAAAAGTAGATATGCAAATGAAAACTTATGCCCACTGATTGAGGAATGGCTGAACAAATATTGATACGTGGTAACAATGAAATATTGCACTGGAATAACTCATGAATAATTCAAAGAGACTTGGGAAGAATTGAACAAACTAAAGCAGGGCCAACTAAGCAGTATAATGACAATTCACAGAATGAACATAAAAATATATGTATATCCATATGTGTACATATACAGTGGTATGTATGTGTCTACATATATATGTAAAACAGTTAAGAAACCTGATCAATGTAATGGTCAATCTTAATTTCAGAGGACTTGTGAAATAAGTTTCCCAATTAATAGCAAAGACGTGATGAATAACAGATAAAGAAGAATGTTTACATTTTCAGACAAGACCATGTGTTGATTTTGTTTTCCTGGATATGATTACTTGTTATACGAAAGGGTTGGAGTAAGGAGGATCATTGAGAAATGACAGTAATGTGGGGTTTTTCCTCTATAAATCCATCAACTAGAATTTATTGACCATATACTATGTGTGCTTATTGTACAAGGCACTAGGAATACAAAGACAAAAAAGAAACAGTGTCAGCCTTCAAGGAACTTATATTCTTTCAGTAAAGCATATTCAAATTATATGCCAGATAAATACAAAGTAATTAGAAGGAAGAGAATCAGGAAGGAGTTCATGAACAAGGAGACATGGGCTGAGTTTTGAAGGAAATAAGAAATTCTAAGATGTCTAAATGTGGAAAGAACATGCCAAATTGGAAATGGCAATGTAAAAACATATAAAGGGTGGGAAATTTGGAGCAATATGCTTAAGGCTCAGTATGATTGGTTTAATCCTACAATTAACTCAGTGGAATTGATAAAGACAATGGCTATCTAGTTTAGCATGTGAGTTCTCTAGTTCAGTATGATTGATTTAATCTTACAATCAATAATGGTTGCCTAGTGATATAATGATTGGTTTATACTTGGTATGCTGTAATGCTGTAATTGTAATAGAGCATATAAACTGGGGATAAACTCAGCCAGAGAGAGAGTAGACAGAGGACTGGAGGCTGGAACTCAGGCTCTAGGACTCGGAGAGATTCATTCCATCTTCATCAGTTTTGTGGTGGCTGGCCTGTCTTCTTGCTCCCCCACTGAGACCAACGCCCATCTGAAGGGCCCCTAGAAAGCTAGCCAGGCCCCAGGTGAAGGAGACAGACTGTGAAGGAGATAATAAAGACTTTGGACTTTATCCTTGACTATTCTCATGATGATTACTCTGTTGAAACTGGTTCTGAGACTTCCAGAAAGCTAACCATAACATTACAAAAAAACACAAGAAATGAGATGGGATGATGTATGTAAGGCAAGAAGGTCAGTTTGTCTAAACTACAACATGTATTGATGGAAATAATCAAAGAATGTAAATTAGGGCCACACATACTATTTGTTTTCATTTGATCCCAGAGACAATTGAGATATCTATAGGACCTACAGCATGAAAAGTTGAGAAAGTATTTGGGAATGTGAAACTGGAACTCAGGAGAAAGACTATGGCTGGATATTTTATTTGGGAGTCTTCTGTAGAGAGGTGATAAGTAGACCAAAGTGAATTGCTATGTCACCATGGGAGAGAACATAAAAATAAGAGAAGGCAGCCCAGGACAGGAACAACTTCAGTTATGAAATGGCATAAGGATAATGAACTAGCAAAGGAGGCAAAGAACAAGAGGTCTTGTATAAAGAATAGAGAGAAGGCCAGTTAGGCTGCAGGAGTCAGGGGAAGGAGGTTGATGGGAAGCAAGTTATAAAGGATTTAAAAAACTTAATAGAGGAATTTACATTTTATCCTAGAGGTAATGGGGAACTACTGAATATCATAAAGGAAAATGACATAGTCAGATTTGTGCTTAAAGAAAAATTTTTTTTGCTATAATAGCTCAATAAATGGGCTAGAGTAGGGAGATACTTGAATCAGAGGAACCAATCAGTTGTTGCAGTCATCCAGGGAAAAAGTGATGAGAGTCTGAACTAAAATGATAGGTATGTGAGTTAGGGAGGGGTGGTTAGATGAAAGTGATATAGAAGAAGAAATAGCAAGATTTAAGAACTAACTCTATATGTGGAGTGAAGAATTAAGGATGAAGATAAGTTTATAAATCTGGAAGAAAAATACCTATGAGAAAAATAGGCAAGATTAAAGGAAGGATAGATTTAGGGAAAGAGCACGAATTTACTTTTAGACATTTAAGTTTGAGAGGTCTACAGGATGGTCAGATGGAAATGCCTAGGAAGTAATTGATATAGGATAGAAGTTCAGGAGAGAAATTGGGGTTGATATGTAGAGATCTGAGTCATCTGCATGGAGTTTCTCATTAAATAAATGGGAGTTCATGAAGTTAACAAGAAATGGGGAAGAGAAAAGGGTTTAGGATAGAACTTTGGAGAATTTCCATAGTTGATTAGGATGTGGATAATAAGCTGACTAAAAAGCTGGAAAAGGAGTTATCAGAGAAGAAAAACCAAGAGATAAAAGTGCCACACAATCTAGAGAGGAGAATATACAGAAGATGATAAGCAATCATCAACAAGCATTTATTTCTTGCTATGTGCCCAGGCACTGTGCTAGGTGCTGGTGATACAATGAATGAAATAATCCCCATGCACAAAGTGACATGGGAGGTTTGTGAGGGAAATAAGTACATATAAAATATGCATATGTACTAAAGCATAAATATGAAGTTAATATTATAAATAAGCATATAAATAAATCTCTACATACACAGCATAGTTAAATGTAATTTTGAAAAGAGTTGGGAATCAGGAAAGGTTTCATGTAGAAAATACTGCCTTAGCTGCCTCTTAAAGGAAGAGAGAGAAGCTGTGAAATAAAATGAAGAGAGATTTCATTCCAGGTACGAGGGATGACCCGTGCAAAGGCATAGAAATGAGAGATGGAGTGTCAGGAGGCAAGGAAAGAGAGATGGCTACTTTGGCTGGATTACAGGAACTGAAAGGGGAAGTAGAATACAATGAGACTAGAAATCCCCTACCCACTGAGAAGGCAAGAAATATAGTATCAATGATAAATATTGAAGTCATGCAAGACTTTCACAGTCTTGTTGCAAGAAAAAAATCAAGAAAAATTAAGCAAAAGAAAAATAAGCTTCAGTCTGCACTCAGAGTTCCTCAGTTGTCTCTGGAAGTGGATAGAATTTTTTAATCATAATTGGAGATTATCATGAATCATTGTATTCATCAGAGTAGTTCAGACTTTCACAGTTGATTATTTGTAACAATATTGCTGTAACTATGTTAAATGGTCTCCTAGTTTTGGATGCAGGAAGATCATTTTCTCTGAGAGAATATTGTACCTCCATGGAAGATAAATTGGCTCAAAAGAAGGGAAATCAAAACTCATTGTTGACACCTGCCATCCAGAAGGTTTGGAGGCCTGGACCTATGGAGGAACTCATAAGACAAATGGACAAGAAAATTATCATGATGAAGATGAGATAAAAACAATTTGAAGCAAGGAGATTTCTGCCATGGGGTAATGCTTCTAACCTCATTATTTCCTTTGGGAATTGGTACTTTTAAGAGTGAGAAAACAGAATAAAGGGACGAAGAGGCAAGATCTACAAAACAGTAACATGGAGATGGCTTAGAATAAGTGATGATTCACCTTGGGTTCTCCATGAGAAATAGAAAGATAGAGATGAGACATTTATTAAATGCCTACTGTATGCTAGGCATGTCAGTAAAACAGAACAAGCAAAGAGAATATAGCAGCCTGCAAGGAGCTTACATTTGAAGCACACAGAAGGGATATGAAAAGTGGAGAGGGAAACAGAATAAGGAAGGTGCTCTAGAGCATCATGAGTTGGTCAGGGTTTGAAAAGAACATGAAGACTGGCATGAGTGTGCTCTCAAATGAAATTAGGAGAAAATCAGAGAAGGCCATAGAGATGAAGGCATTGCTAGCAACAGAAAATACCTACTGGGATAGTAGTGGAGAAGTGGTCAAGGATTTCAGGGACTTTTTGGAATCTGAGGAATCCAAAACAATTAAAGAAAGAACAAATAAATATAAAGTTTGTGAATCAAAGAAAAGTTTGGAGTTGACAAAAAGAAAATTAATAACGAGAACAAGGTAAAGAAATATTTTTAAAAGAAGTACAGAAAACAAGACAAAATAAGTTAAAAATGGGGAGGGAGGATTTTGAACTAACCACTTATAAGAAGGAAAAAATTAGGAACAAGACAATTTTGGTTGACTAAATACAAATAAGGAAAAAATAATAAATTTAAGTAAAAATCCAAAGCTAGGGAAGTTGAAAACCAAAAGAGTTGTCATATGAATATATATGTCATATATGAATGTGAATGCATGAAACCATCAAATCAAATGAAAATGACAGACTGGAAAAGAAAAAAATCCTATAATGTGTTGATTATAAGAAATATATTCAGGAAGGAAAGATATAAACAATAAAAATGAGAACATGAAAGATAATTTTTTATATGTGTGGTAAATTTTTTCTGGTAAATTTATTTATTTTTAATACACATTACTTTATCAATCATGTTGGGAGGGAAAAATCAGAGCAAAGGGGAAAAACCATGGGAGAGATTTAAAAAATAAAACAGAAAAAAGAAATGAACATAACATGTGTTGATTACATTCAGTCTCCTCCATTCTTTTTCTGGATGCAGATGGCATTTTCTGTCCAAAGTCTGTTGGGATTGCTTTGGATCACTGAACCACTCAAAAGAACCAAGTCTTTCACAGTTGATCATCACACATTCCTGCTGTTATTGTGTACAATGTATTCCTGGTTCTGTTTATTTCACTCAGCATCAGTTCATGTAAATCTTTCCAGGCCTTTCTAAAATCAGTTTGCTCATCATTTTTATAGAACAACAATATTCCATTATTTTCATATGCCACAACATGTTCAGCCATTCCCCAAGTGATGGGCAACTACTCATTTTCCAATTCTTTACCATATGTGTGGTAAATTCTAAAAAGGATAAATTTCAATAATGTAAAAACATTCAAAGTAAAAATAAAATTCACAATGTCAACACATAAACAAGGAAAATGCATTATGCTGAGACAGTGGAATTGATGATGAAGGATTGAAATTTAGAAGAGAAACTGGGACTGGATAGATATAGGTATATGAGTCATCTGCATGGAGCTTTTCAGGGAGTTAATGAAGCTAATGAGAGATAGAGAAGAGAAAAGGGTAACCCAAAGACCACAAATCAATATCAGTAGTGGGGCTATATTCTGAAATGCATAGCATCTAAGTTCATAAAGGAAAAGTTAACTAAGTTACTAAAAGACATAAAAAAAAGTAGTGCAATAAAAGTAGTAGATTATAATATTCTCTCTCAGCAGTGAACAAATCTAATAGAAAGATAAAGAGAAAGTATAGAATTAAACAAATTGTTAAAGATATTAGAGCTAAAAGATGTGTTAGGATCCTAGTGATAACTCAATGGAGTGGATAGAAACAATGCTTATTGGTTCACACATTAGAGCGAATCCTTACAAGGTGTTGTCACTAGAATTGATAGAAACAATGCTTACACCTTTAAGAGTTCACACATTAGAGCTCACATTTTAGAGCTCACACCTTTGAGAGCTCACACATTGGAGTTCACAAGTTCAGGATTCACAAGTCAGAAGCCCACAATCCCACTCTCAGAGGAGGAATCAACCTTTGGGTTCAAACCCTTAAGAGATCATATACAAGAAGCTCTTAGAGTTTCAGTCAGTCAATCAGTCAGTGGAGGAGATTGAATTGGAGTTGAGCTAGAGGCAGAAGCTGGAAGAGCTAAAAGACAAGCTGCAAGAGCTCGTGGAACCAAGGAGGGAGAGAGGCCTCTAAAAAAGCTAACCAGGCCCAAGGAAAGAGATAAGACTTGGAAGGAGAAAATAAATGTTTGGATTTTATCCCTGGCTGCATTTGAAGTGATTATTACTCTGAACTGAAACTAAGGCTGCCTCCAGAAACCTCCCCAAGAAACCTGCTCCCAGAGAACCATCTTACATTATAAAAAAGAAGAGAACTCTATTACTGATCACAAAACAGAAAAATTTGATTATATCAAATTAAAAAGCCTTTGTACAAACAAAACTAATGCAAACAAGATTAAAAGGGAAGCAACAAACTGGGAAAACATCTTCACAGTTAAAGGTTCTGATAAAGGCCTCATTTCCAAAATATATAGAGAACTGACTCAAATTTATAAGAAATCAAGCCATTCTCCAATTGATAAATGGTCAAAGGATATGAACAGACAATTTTCAGATGATGAAATTGAAACTATTACCACTCATATGAAAGAGTGTTCCAAATCATTATTGATCAGAGAAATGCAAATTAAGACAACTCTGAGATACCACTACACACTGTCAGATTGGCTAAGATGACAGGAAAAAATAATGATGAATGTTGGAGGGGATGCGGGAAAACTGGGACACTGATGCATTGTTGGTGGAACTGTGAACGAATCCAACCATTCTGGAGAGCAATCTGGAATTATGCCCAAAAAGTTATCAAATTGTGCATACCCTTTGATCCAGCAGTGTACTTCTGGGCTTATACCCCAAAGAGATACTAAAGAAGGGAAAGGGACCTGTATGTGCCAAAATGTTTGTAGCAGCCCTATTTGTAGTGGCTAGAAACTGGAAAATGAATGGATGCCCATCAATTGGAGAATGGCTGGGTAAATTGTGGTATATGAATGTTATGGAATATTATTGTTCTGTAAGAAATGACCAGCAGGATGAATACAGAGAGGACTGGAGAGACCTACATGAACTGATGCTAAGTGAAATGAGCAGAACCAGGAGATCACTTTACATTTCTACAACGATATTGTATGAGGATGTATTCTGATGGAAGTGGATTTCCTTGACAAAGACTCAGCTTCAATTGATAAGTGATGGACAGAAGCAGCTACACCCAAAGAAAGAACACTGGGAAACGAATGTGAACTATTTGCATTTTTGTTTTTCTTTCCAAGTTGTTTTTACCTTCTGAATCCAATTCTCCCTGTGCAACAAGAGAACTGCTCGGTTCTGCAAACATATATTGTATCTAGGATATACTGCAACATATTTAACATATATAGGACTGCTTGCCATCTAGGGGAGGGGGTGGAGGGAGAGAGGGGAAAAAATGGAACAGAAGTGAGTGCAAGGGATAATGCTGTAAAAAAAATTACCCTGGCATGGATTCTGTCAATATAAAGTTATTACAAAATAAAATAAAATATAAAAAAAAAAGAAGAGAACTCCACAAATCAGTATTATATTTCATTCTGTATCTTGAGTCTATTATCATTCTTGGAGGTAATAGGTAGAAGGCTTTGTCATGAGTTCTCTGTATATGCATACAAACTGTCATATACTCTTGATCGTTGTCTCTGTATTGAGTAGTTTGGCTCAATTCTTCGTCTTTGTGTATATTGTTATAATGTGGGTATCATGGGGAATTTTGGGGGGTTGTTATATATAATTTAAGACACATTAATAAAAACACAAAGGAAAAGAAAAGAGGAGGTTTGGGTCAGTATATTCTTGATGCAGGCTTCCTGGGGAGGAGACAATGAAGACAAAGCAGAAGTTGAATGAAGGAAGACCAAAGGAAAGAGTGTCAATGGAAAGGAGCCATTTGGATCAAGCTTTTGAGTTATCCTTTCTAAAGAATAGGTCTAAACTTGTCACCTCCCTATTCAGTAAAGTCCAGTGATTCCCTATCACCTTGACAATCAAATATAATGGCCTCCATTTGACAAAGTCCTTCATAATCTACACCCACCAAAAAAAAAATTCCCAGTCTTCTTGCACCTTACATCCCACCACATGTTCTGGAATCCAATGACACTGACCTTCTTGTTCCATAAGCAAGACATTCCATCTCTTGGCTCCAGGCATTTTCACTGACTATCCTCCATGTCTGGAATGTGCTTCTCTTGATCTCCTCTTGGCTTCAAGTCTCAGCTAAAATTCTACATTCTACATGAAGCATTTCCCAATCCCTCTTAATTCTTATTTCATAATTATTTCCTATTTAATCTGTATATAGTTTGTGTATACAGCTCACATAGGTTCCCCCTCTTTGATTATAAATTCCTTGAGAATAAGGGCTGTATTTTGCCTTTCTTTCTATTCTATTAAGTGTAGCACAGTTCCTGGTATATATTAAATGCTTAATAAATGCTTATTGACTGATTGACTCATCATTCAAGTTAAGACAATTGTGTAGGTCAAATGTGGCCAATTTTGTAGAAACTTGATTACATTCTTCTCTTCTGAATGTCTATCCAGGAAAATACTATAGCATTATGAAGGACTGTATGTGTCCCTGAAGGAGATAGGACTCAGAAGAGGACCAGGAGTCATCTCTTAAGCAATTCTCACTAGTTTTCCCTTTCTGGGTAAGTCTGAAACAGAGAGGTATTGTTCAGAAGGATTTTACTTTACAGGGTATACTGGAGGAAGCTCAAGATATTTTTTGAGAGCTTTTTAAGTTTTCAATGTGGGCATTAACACTTCACAAATTGGCAATTGATATAAATTAAGGTTTGATTTAAGATTTGTTGTTTTCTAGTCTTTAGGAAATGTGAATGATGCATATTAAGCTTAGAAATGTATTGCATGCCTTTTTACATTCAGAGAATCTTGTTATTAAATATTTATCACTATATCCCTGATTATACAGGTCCTTGGAAGAAGGCTGAGATCTACCAGAGTGAAGGAGATAGGATTTCACTATTGATGGCCTGAGATTAGAGTCCTTTGTGGATCCAGATTTTCTGTATATTCAAATAAAGCCTGTCTTGTATTATTTAGCTGATGAACAATAGGTGATATATTATTGTAATATCCTTATACTCAAAGCTGAGCCATCAGAAAACAGTTAAAACATCAGAGTAGCAAAAGGGAGTGTAGATGAGCCATTCCCAACAGTTGTGCTACAAAGAACTAGAAAATGAGCCAGACCAAATAGTGATTGGGAATCCAAGAGAAAAATCAGTGTCATTGTTTATGACCGGCTGACATAAAAAGACAGGAAAGGATTAAAAACATAGTGTAGCTGGGAGCAAACTACATTGAGTCTTTCATCATGTTACTTGTTCCCTAACTGTGCACCACGGCAAGAAGCATTCTCCAAACCAGTAGAGGTCTGACCTTATACAGGGAACAAAACAAATGTGAATTGGCTCATAGGTGATTCATTCCCCTGCTGTGTCACAGATTCAAGTGGTGACAAAGAAGGGAACCTGCACCTAAGGATGATAGTCTGAACAAAAAATGATTATGAAACACAGGTTATGTACTGAGTGAGAAGCAAATAGAGAAACAAACAGTAGTTATGTGTCCCTAATCCAGCTGCCAGACCAGTCTGAACAGTGCAAGGGACAAGGGAATAAGCACTTATAAAGTACCCTTTTCTTCCTGTTTCCCCCATTATTTGAGAATCATGACTTTTTAGTACTCTAGATGAATTTTATTATTCACTATGGCTTTATAAAGTAATTCTTCAGTAATTTAGTTGGTATGGCATGGTACCAAATAATTAAAGCTGAGTGATATTTTTAGTATTTTATTTTTCAAATTTAATGAAAAACAATTTTCTTTTCAATTTTGAGTTCCAAATTCTCCCTTTCCCTAATTGAGAAGAAAAGCAATTTCATATGTTATACAAGTACATTCATGCAAAACATATTTCCATATTAGTCATGCTGTGAAAGAAAACACAGTCAGCAAAAAACAAGAAAAGTTAAATTTTCAGTCTGCATTCATTCTCCATTAGTTCTTTCTCTGGGTACGAATAGCATTTTTTAGCACAGGTCCTTTGGAATTATCTTAGATCATGGTATTGCTAAGATAATAAAGTTGTTCACAGTCAATCAAACAATTTTGTTGTTGCTGTGTACACTGCTCTTCTGGTTCTGTTCATTTCACTTTTTATCAGTTCACATAAGTCATCCCAGATTTTTCTGAAAGCATCTTGTTCATTATTTCTTATAGGATAATAGTATTCCATCAAAATCATATACCACAATTTGTCCAGCTGCTCCTCAAATGATAGTTACCTCAATTTGCAATATTTTGCCACCACAAAAAGAGCTGCTATATTTTTGTACATGTAAATCCTTTTCCTTTGTTTTAAATCTTTTAGCAAAATGTTTCCTTCCTTATCTCTCTTAATTAGACCTATTTTTGCTTTTGCTTTGAGATCACGATTGGTATTCCTGCTTTTAATAAACTTCAGCTAAAACATAATAGATTCTGCTCTAGTCCCTTATCTTTACTCTCTGTATGTCTCTCTGCTTCAAATGTTTCTTGTAAACAACATATTATAGGATTCTGGTTTTTAATTCACTCTATCCACTTTCATTTTATGAGTGAGTTCATCCCATTCACACCCACAGTTATGATTACTGTGTATTTTCTCCATCCTGCTTTCCTCTCATTTATCATTTGTATTATCTCCTTTCATATCCCTTGACAAAAGTGTTTTGCTTTTGATCACCATCTCCCCTCATCTGCCCTTCCTTCTATCAGGCCATTTCCTTTTCTCTTATCTCTCTCCCCTCCTACTTCCCTATAGGTAAGACAGATTCCTATACCCAGATAATTGTGTGTGTTATTTATTCTTTGAGCCAATTGTGATGACAAGTTTCAATTGTTGCCCACCAACTGCTCTCTATTACCTGTCATTGTAAAAGCTCTTTTACATTTATGTGAGATAATTTGCCCTAATCTACCTCTCTTTTTCCCCTTCTCCCAATGAATTCCCTTTTTATCACCTTTTTTGGGGGAAGAGATATCATCCCATCATTATGACCTCTATGTGTACGTCTAATTGCCTTAATAATGATAAAGTTCTTAGGAATTACACTTATCATCTTCATATATAGGAATGTAAACAGTTTACTCTTACTGAATCCCTTATAATTTCTTTTTCCTGATTATCTTTTTGTGCTTCTTTGGTAATTTGGTATTTCTCCAATTTTTTTCCTTTGACACTCTTATTTAATTTTTGAAATCCTTTTTTAATCTTTTCCAGGAATTATTTTTTCAGGGTTGAAATCAATTCAATTTTTTTTGAGGTTTTGTGTGTTGCTGTTTTGACATTGTTGTCTTCTGAGTTTGTTTTGAATGACCAGATTTTTTTAAATTGTTTGCTCTTTTTCAGCCTATTTCTTGACTTAACTTTAGTTGGATAAATTTCACAATATCCAACTTCCTTTGGGAGTTCAATGATGGAAGATTCAAATTAATTTTTGGAGATTTGTTTCCTTAAATTCTCATGTTAATGTACATTTTATATTTTTATAGATATTCTGGTTTACACTTAAATGTTGTCATATAATTGCAAAAAATAGAGGAGGATTCTGGGAAGATGGCAGAACAGGTCAGTAAATTTCAAACTCTCCCGATTTCCCCCACAAACAGAACTTGTGCCTCAGGGAGAACATAGCCTGGTGAAAAATCAAGACTTAGGGCAGAACAGGGGTCCTCCTTGTAAAATCCAAGAAAATCAGAAGACCTTAGGCAGAGATTAACCAGGTAAAGTGCAAATTTTGGGTAAGTGGGGAGGCCTGGGACTAGCTGGGTTTGGCTGGAGCCTCAACAGGAACCACAGAGATTTTTACCTCATAGACAGTTAGGAATTTGAGTTTGGGAATACAGAGGGAACCTCGCCTGACTGAGAATGCTAGGCTCATCTGTGCTGCAGAGATGCAGCCCTGAACAGGAAGGAACAACACACTGGTGCAGAAGCAGTGGGGCAGGGACAAGAACCTGCAGCTGGCTGCCAGCACTTGAAGGGTGGAGCTCTTGGTTTGGGGTTCCAGGTCAGAAAGGAGAGCTGAAGTGAAGCTAGAGGCCCCATGTTCCCACCTCAAAATTAGAGATGCTTACACCAATACTTTTCATTTAAAAAAAAATGAATCAGCAAAGAAGAACCCAACCATAGAAACCTACTATGGGAATAAGGAAGACTAGGGTTCAGAGGAGGACACTGAAATAAAAAAAGTTTCTTCTATCATAAAGAGTAACGTTACATGGCTCCTTGCCCAAAAAGAATTTATAGAACTCAACAAAGAATTTAAAAATTAAATGAGACAGTGAAGAAAAACTAAAACTAAAAATAAAAACCCATCCAAGAAAAACAAAAAAAAAATGGAAAAAAGTTAATCAACTAGAAAAGGAGATATAACCTCAAAGATGAAAATAACTCTTTGAAAATTAGAATTAGGCAAGGGGAAGCCAGTGAAGCTATAAGAGACCAAGTATAACAAAACAACAGAATATAAAGAATGAAAAAAATAGAAAAGAATGTGAAACATAAAAAAGCAACAGATCTAGAGACCAGAAAAAGAGAAAACATAAAAATTGGCCAAGACCAAAAAAAGAACTTTGACATTATAATGCAAGAAATAGTTTAAGAAAATATCCTGGAATAATAGAACAGGAGAAGAAAATTAAAATAGAAAAAAAAATCCACCATTCACCATCTCAAAGAGATCCATTGTGGAAAACATATACAAATATTATTACCAAATTTTGAAACCCCAAAATCAAAGAGAAAATTTTGCAAGAAACAATAAAAAGAGATTCAAATATAGTGAAGCTATGATTAGAATTTTCTGTTTTTCTTTGTTTTAATAAAATAAATAAAAAAATTTAAAAACCAAAAACTCCAAAAACTAGCATTTATATAGTTATTTAATGTTTATGAAGAACCTTACATATATAATTGCATTTTATCCTCACTTCTATCCTTGGAGGTAGATGCTATTATTGTTCTCAATTTACAGATGAGGAAACAGAAGCCAAGAGCAATTAAGTAACTTGCCTAGCATCATACACCTAGTAAGTATCTAAGATTGGATTACTTCCAGGTTCAGTATTCTATCCACTATGTAATGTTGTCTTCTATTTCTTTTTTTAAATATTGACAATTTGGTTTTCTTTTCTCTTTTTAAGAGCAGTCTAATTGTTTATCTAATTACTGCCTTTTCCTACAAAATCTAGCATTTCATTTTACTTACCTTACAATGGAGGTTTTTTTCTTTCAATTGCTACTCTTCTTTGATTTTGAAAATTTCTAATTTGGTCTTTAGTTAAGAATTTTCAAATTTGTTCTTCTTCTATTCATTACTTAATTCCTTATCTGTTCTTGCTCTTAATTGGAGATGAAGATTTTGAAGATATAAATTTTCCCCTCAATACTGCTTTGTCTGAATGCCAAAAGTGCTGTCATTTTATTTTATTACTGTCACTTTCTAATTAATAAATTTTTCTTTGATTTGTTCTTTGACCCATCCATGTTTTGGGATTGTTGTTTTCTCCAAGAAATTTTATTTTGTACAAGTTTTACTTTAAAATTTATATTGTTAAAATTTGTCCCATATCTCTCCACTCTCAGAGAAGCATCCTAACAATTTTTTTAAAAAGGGAAAAAATAGCAAAACCAATCAGTGTTTTTTTAAAACGAGCCTAACAATATATGAAATGTTCAACATTGATGGACCTCCTATCTCTACAAAGACATGGAATGATTAGTGTTTGAACACACTGAGTTTAATATGTCTATTGGATATTCAGTTCAAGATATTTAATAGGTAGTTGGAGATACAAGACTGGAGGTTGAAGATAGCTTAGGACAAGATAGCTGGATTTGAGAATCATCAGGATAGAGATGATAATTGAATCCATGGAAACTGATGAAATCACCAACTGAGGTAGTATAGAGAGAAAAGAGAAAAGGGCCCAAGACAGAACCGTGAAAGACACCTATGGCTAATAGGCATGATTCAGATGAATATCCAGTAGAGACTAAGTAATCATCTGGCAGCAGTAGACCTAAGAGATAATAGCATTCTAAAACCTCAAGAGAAGAGATTATTGAGAAGAGGGTAATAATATAAAAACTGCAGATAAGTCAAGAAGGACAAGTTTGATAAAAAATCATTGGATTTGGCTTATTAAATATTAAGTTAGAAGTTACTCGATACAAATTGATTTGTATTGAGTAACTTCTAATTTAACATTCAATAAGCTATAAACAAATTTAAGAAATTATCCAAGAAATATTATTAAGTCATACATCACTTCTTGTCTAGATCTAGTACTAAATGTAAAAAAAATGGTTGTTGTAGTTCAGTTATTTTCAGTTACATAACAATTTTTTACCCCATTTGGGGTTTTCTTGGCAGAGATACTAGAATGGCTTACCACTTCCTTCTCTAGCTTATTTTACAGATGAGGAAACTTAGGCAAACAAGGTTAAGGGATTTGTCTTAGGGTCACATAATTAATAATTACTGAGGCCAGATTTCAAGTCAGATCTTCCTGACTCCAGTCCTAGTCTAGTCCTATTCACTGCACCACCAGTTGCCCTTAAAAGATTGACCATATGCCAAAATATTCACAGCAGCAATTTTTCTGGTAGCAGAAAATTGGAAACAAAGTGGTAGGCCATCATGTATAGGATGACTAAAGAAACTACAATCCATGAATAATGTGTAGCACTATGACATGATGGATGTAATAAACTTTAAAAAATGCATCAAATACTATATATTCATGAACAATATTAATTTTCTGATGTGATAAGTTTCACCATCCAGCTAAGGGCATTCCCACCTCAATTAGATTTAGAAGGTTTTGCTCCAGTATGAATTCTTTCAAGTCCAATAAGATAAGAGTTCAGAGTGAAGGCTTTCTCACTTTCATTATCCTTGCAGAGCTTCTCTCCAGGATTAATTTTCTTCTGAACAAGAGTGGAGGACTGTCCAAAAGTCTTTTGACGATTATATTTGTAAGATTTATCTCTAGTATGAGTCCTCTGATGTACAATAAGATTTGCACTGCGGCTGAAAGCTTTCCCACATTCGTTACATTTATAGGGCTTCTCGCCAGTATGAATCCTCTTGTGTACAGAGAGTTTGGAGGCATTTATGAAAGCCTTTACACACTGATCACATTTATAAGGTTTCTCTCCAGAATGAATCCTCCGATGTACAATAAGGGATGACTTCTGGCTGAAACACTTTCCACATTCATTACATTTAAAGGGCTTCTCTCCAGTATGAATCCTCTGGTGTGCAATAAGGGATGAAATATGACTGAAAGACTTCCCACATTCATTACATTTAAAGGGCTTCTCTCCAGTATGAATCCTCTGGTGTGCAATAAGAGATGAGCTGTGGCTGAAAGCATTTCCACATTCATTACATTTATAGGGCTTCTCTCCAGTATGAATCCTTTGATGGGCAATAAAAGATGAGCTCCGGCTGAAGGCCTTCCCACATTCAGCACATTTATAGGGCTTCTCTCCAGTATGAATCCGTTGATGGGCAATAAGGGATGAGTTCTGTCTGAAGGCATTCCCACATTCTTTACATTTATAAGGTTTCTCTCCAGAATGTATCTTCTGATGTCCCATAAGAGATGACCTTTCACTGAAGACTTTCCCACACTCTTTACACTTATAACGCTTCTCCCTGGTGTGTATCCTCTGATGTACAGCAAGGTTGCAGGACTGTCCAAAAGATTTTCCACACTGACCACATTTGTAAGGTTTCTCTCCAGTATGAATCACCTTGTGTGCAGTGAGTGATGAGTTTTCACTGAAGACCTTCCCACAATCATTGCATTTATAGGACTTTTCTCCAGTATGAATCGCCTGATGTACTTCAAGTTTGGAAGGCTTTCTAAAAGTCTTTCCACATTGATTACATTTATAAGGTTTCTCTCCAGAATGAATCCTCCGATGTACAATAAGGGATGACTTCTGGCTGAAACACTTTCCACATTCGTTACATTTAAAGGGCTTCTCTCCAGTATGAATCCTCTGATGTGCAATAAGGGATGAAATATGACTGAAAGACTTCCCACATTCATTACATTTAAAGGGCTTCTCTCCAGTATGAATCCTCTGGTGTGCAATAAGAGATGAACTGTGGCTGAAAGCATTTCCACATTCATTACATTTATAGGGCTTCTCTCCAGTATGAATCCTTTGATGGGCAATAAAAGATGAGCCCCGGATGAAGGCTTTCCCACATTCACCACATTTATAGGGCTTCTCTCCAGTATGAATCCGTTGATGGGCAATAAGGGATGAGTTCTGTCTGAAGGCATTCCCACATTCCTTACATTTATAAGGTTTCTCTCCAGAATGTATCTTCTGATGTCCCATAAGAGATGACCTTTCACTGAAGACCTTCCCACACGCTTTACATTTATAACGCTTCTCTCTGGTGTGTATCCTCTGATGTACAGCAAGGTTGCACGACTGTCTAAAAGCCTTTCCACACTGATCACATTTGTAAGATTTCTCTCGGGTATGAATCGCCTTGTGTGCAATCAGGGATGAGTTTTCACTAAAGACCTTCCCACAGTCATGACATTTATAGGACTTTTCTCCAGTATGAATCACCTGATGTACCTCAAGTTTGGAAGGCTTTCTAAAATTCTTTCCATATGGATTACGTTTATAAGGATTTTCTTCAGAATGAATCTTTTGGTGTACAATAAGGGATACATTTTGGGGAAAGGCCTTCCCACACTCATTATATCGATACAGCTTCTCTTCTGTATGAATCTTCTGATGAATTTGAAGTTTGGAGGACTTTCTGAAAGCTTTTCCACACTGATTACATTCATAAGATTTCTCTCCAGTATGAATTCTTTTATGTGAAATAAGCTTTGCCCTCCACCTGAAGACCTTATTACATTCATTACATTTATAGGGTTTTTCTCCAGTGTTAATTCTCTGATGTACTATAAGTTTCAGAGGCTTTATGACAGCTTTTGTACATTGATTATATTGGTAAGGTTTTTCTCTGGAGTGAACCCTTCGATGAGCAATAAGGGATGAACTATGGCTGAAGGCTTTCCCACATTGGTGGCATTTATAGGGCTTCTCTCCAGTGTGAATCCTTTGATGAGCAATAAGGGATGAGCTCTGACTGAAGGCTTTCCCACATTCATTACATTTGTTAGGTTTTTCTCCAGAATGAGTCCTGTAATGTGTCATAAGAGATGAGCTTTGGCTGAATGCCTTCCCACATTCATTACATTTATAGGGTTTTTCTCCAGTATGTATCCTTTCATGTACAATCAGATTGGAAGATTGTCTAAAAGTCTTTCCACAATGATTACATTTATAAAGTTTCTCTATAGAATTAATCTTCTGGTGTGAAATAATGGATGAGCTCTGAAGTTTTTCTGGTCTGTGCATTTTCTGATGGTTAATAAGATCTGTGCTCCGAAAAAAGACCTTCCAACATTGATTACATCCATGCAATGTCTCTCTTTTATGAACTCTCTGATGTAAACTAAGAGATGATTGATGGATAAGGCCTGTACCATATTCATCTCCTTTATAAGGCAATTCACCAGCATGATTTTTCTGATGACTATTAAGGTCTGGGATTAAAGCAAAAGCTGTCTCAACATGATTATCTTGAAAAACTTTCACTCTGGTTTGTTTCCCTCGATGATGAATCAGCTCATTCTTCTCATAAAATGATCTCTATATTCACTGTATTTGGAATATCCAATCCCTGAGGTAATTTTTTCAAATTGAATTAGGTCTGAATATTGCCTGAAGCTTTTTCCATTTTCATCATATTCATAGTGAATCTTTCCAGTGGGAACCATCTGTTGGACAGAAAAGGTTAGATCTAACTCTTGACTAAAACTCCTTTGCAGTTTATTATATTCTTCATCTCTCTCTTTACAAGAAGTCTTCCGGAGGTTAATTTTGAATGGTCTGGAATGACTCTCCCATTTTCCTTGCTTCTTCTCTAAATTGCTTTTACAATCCCAAATTTCTTTCAAACTGAAATCATAGGAAATATTCAGTTTTGAAGTACACTCCTTGGTTTGAGTCCTGGTTTCTGCACCTGAAGAAATAAAAAAGACAGAAATATATTTGCTTATTTCTATTGGCAGAAAAAAATAGATTTATACTTACATTTTTGGCCTGTCTTTCTTTCCTTTTCTCCCTTTCTATCCCACCCTATCTCTATGATCAGCACACATCCAATCAGACTATATATGCGACTAGAACACTAATAGTGCCCTTCCCTTTTCTTTTTTTTTTGCCCCCTCCCCATGTCATCTAGAACCCATAAGCCTTGACTGTTTACACTACTACAATCAGAGAAGAGTCACCAGTTCTATTTCCTGTCACTTACTACTTACCCAGCACTCTCCAGACTTTATTCTCTGCTATGTCTCTGTGTCCTACAGACAGACCCCCAGGAAGTGTCATCTGATCTGTCGATATAATCTAAGGACCCAAGACTTTGCCATCCATCCCAGTGAACTCTTCTGATTTCTTGACCTTCCCATCTAAACTATTTTTAAACTGACTATTTTTTGATGTGTTATCTTCCTCCAATTAGGGCATAAGCTTCCCGAGTAAAGGAACTATATGGTTTTTCTATTTGGATTCCTGGTTTGACAAATCCAGTGCTTGCCAAATAATAAAGTTTTTTAAATGGTTTTTCATTAATTAACTCAGTCAAGAAGAATCAAACGCAAAAAGTAGATATCAATAATAATAAATTACTAACTTGCATCTTATAAAGTGACTTACTTTACAGAGAGATTCACAACTAAACCTCTGGAAACTCCTTCGTCTGACAGAGCAGGCAATTCTTATTATGGTTTACAGCTCAATAATTAGACGTATTATAAATATGTGACATGAATGAAGTCACACAGCTCATAAGGAAAGAGTTGAACCTAGAACTCCCACTCTGTAAAAATCAGGCCAGAGCTCTTTCCACAGCTCTGGAGAGTCTACCCATTGAAGTATAAATTCATGCTTCAAATGTCTGTTATCGATTATAATTTTGGTCACGAAAAGATACATTTCATATTTCTTTATGAATCCTTTAATCACTATCTCATTGTCATTTTTGTCAAGTTGCCATAATATCCTAAGAAATATGTATACTCCCTTCACACATATTAAATAACTGCCAGAGAGTCATACAAGCATCATTCTGGGAACCAACCTTAGTGGAGATGCAAATAGCCAACTGTTCCCTCAGATGTCACATCCCTATCCCTTCAGCAACCTTAGAGACATGCTGGAAAAATAATTCTCACCACCAAATTTCATTGCATTGTCAAGTGGTTCAATATCAGAACCAGATATGATTTAGGAATAGAAATTAAAGAACGTACATTATCACCAACTTTGATACAGAATTCTAAAAACGATGGGACATTTTTATCTTCCAGGCAAGTGAAATTTTTCTGAGTTGTTCCTTTCCCCACAAGAATGTGAGCTTATTGATGGCCATGACCCTATTGTTTTTCTATACGTGTCCCCAGTACCTAGTACAGGACTATTTTTTTGGTACATTTATCCATACCACACTTTATCAATTACATTTTTGTGACTGTCATCACACCAAAGGTGGGGGTCCTTCAGTGGTCTAAAGTATAGTGCTAGAACGGAACATATTACAACCACATGTCTAATCCTGGCCCTTTTATGGACAATGGAATGATTAACTCCATTGGTATGGTCACTAGATTTCTTTTCATGCAGCCCAAGTATTTCATTTCATTCTACTCAAGGCTACACTCCTGACTCTCAGACTTTCTCTACCAACCTATAGAAACCTCTTTAGCCTGGAACTTTACTCCACCTTAGATTTCACACACTAGAAATACTTCTACCCCTGTATCTTTGTCCTCTGATTGGCTGATTTTTGTAGAATCTCAATTTTAAGGCAGCTACCCAAGCCAGCCATGTCTTCATTCCTAGAGGTCACATTATTGACTTTCTTGTATTCTACCAACCACATCCCATAAGGTACCTCTATCTTTCCCATCCAATCCTCTTTCAGCTTCCTTTTATTATTATCTTCTTTTCCCTTACAATTCAAGCTCCTTGAGGGTAGGGACTATCTTTCATATTGCTCCTTTTTGTATTCTCAGCACTTAGCACAGTGTCTGGCACATAGAAAGTGCTTTTTGAAATCTTAACTTGATTTAACATCTGCTTTCTTTACTTTCATATCTCACTTTAGTCTCCACAGCCTTCTTTGCATGGACTGTGGTGCAGATGCTTCTCCCCTAGCCTGTAATTGTGCAAATGATTTGTTGAACATTGTGTAAGACATCATAGCCAAATAAATTCCATCTTATCAGATTGAGTCCACAGTTTTATCGGTCTTTTATCTACTCCTAAAGCATATCCCAGAGACATGAAGCAGCATGCATTCTTCCACGGCTCGAGCTCACACATTCAAGGTGGCTTGCAAACCCGCAAGGGCAGCAGACAACTTTTCTGAGTTCCTCTCAAGGTTTTGAAAAGTATATTAGACCCATTAGACAATGGATTGATTATTTGACCCATCAACAAATTGTCAGGGAAAGTGATTCAAAAAATTACTTCCAGGATAAATGAGATCACCATGAATGGGCAAAGAGAAAGCCAGGGACTAATGTTTCTTAAAGTGTAGGAAAACATCAGGCAAGAGGGATCAGGACTTTTACTAACCAAAAGAGGTTATGACTGAATGGAAAAGACAGCCTTAATTCCTTAATGAATGACCTTGGAGGGGATTTGTCAGAGTTCTCTGTATAATATTTCCAGGTGATCATTTCCTAAGATAATAGTGTCCAGTTCATTCACATACCTAGAGAGGAACTCCTTGGGTCTTCTTTCAACATCCAAGCTTCCTTCTGGTCCAAATGGGAAATCAGATCTGCTTTGGCAACTGGAAGCCCTATTCATGAAAAAGAAGGAAGCTCTGAGAACCCAGAAAACTTGAAAATTTAGTTCTCTTTAGGAAAACGAGTGCTAGTAAAGGCTAGTGTTACGTCAAGGCTTCCTTGGGACATAATCTAATCAATGATGTTAGGAGCTATTGGAGAGAGAGAGGTAAAGTCAGAGAATGGATTTGGATTCACAGAACTGGTACCTCTTTAATCAGTCTCCTAGAGGAATAGAGATATTTCATATCTTCTAGCATTGCCATTTGAATTTGGGAGAAGTATCAAGAGGGGAAAAAAAGGAAAGATTTGATCTGATAGATCCCTGAGTACAAGACTAGCAGCAATGGGTTACATATTTAGACTTTATGTCAGGAAGTTTCAAATGAGACACATTGCAAAGGGGAAAGGGCTGCATCAGGAAGCAGAGGGTCCTTTTCAATGGATAGTTTCAAAGAAAAGCTGGATGGCTATCTTTTAGAGAGGTAATTATGATTTCAACTTTCATTTAAAACTCCCTAAAATTAGGAACAAACAGTCTGAGGAAAAATAAATGAAGTTCCTATTAGACAATGAAAAGAACTTTATGTGACAATAAAAAGCGAGGGGGGGGGGAAATCCTGTCTTCTTGGACAGAAAGGGAACGGGACTCTTTGGTAATATAAGAAATGAGTATTTTTTTCTTATATTTAATAACTAATTATTGTATTAGGGCCAAGGTTTTTCCCTATTTTTATTTCTTTACCCAAAAACCAAATAATCTCTCTTAGAGATTTGACCCAATCCAGATCTAATTAGACAGTAAAACAAATTCTAAGTATGAGCTATATTATTACTCACTGAATTTGCTCAGACAAGCCAGGGAAATGATTGATTCTCCCTATTATTAAGACAGGTGATGTGAAAATTGCTGTCTCTTTGACCAAGAAATGACCATATACCCCAAGACCTTCACTTTAATATAGTCCATACTTGTTTTTGTATTAAGCAATCTAAATTGATTGCCATCCCTCAGGATCACCTCTTCTTCAAAGAGCACATAAACTGTGATGCTACTACATTAGATCTGAGAGAAACAGCTAAATCACCATACTTTTATTAATAACTTGTTAGCCTTCTTAATAAAATGAGTAAAATACTCAGAAACAATGTCTCTTGAACCTTTTTAAATGCCATAGTCATGGCAAACAGGAAGAGATACTTGAGGAAAAGAGATATGGTTTCAGGCCTCCCAGGAAATGGACTATCCTTCAAGCAGTTTTGGTGAGATTATCTCATTTAGAAAAAGGTCCCTTTCTCAACCTTTAGGTTGAGGTTTTTACTTGCATCAACCTAAAACTTCTGATTCTAATCTTTAATTATCTCTCGGTATGAATATGTGTTTATATGGGTGTTCTAAATGTTTGAACTACAGCCTTTCTGAAGTTTTACTTTCAAAAGGAAGGGGTGATCTCCTCAAAACAGGTACAGAGACATATTCATTGCTATTGCACACACAGGTTATGGAAAGTCAGTTGAGAGGAATGGATAACTACACTGTAGAATAAGGGCCTGCACCATTTGAATCTTGTCAAACATACATGATCCAGAGTCTTTTGCAGAATTCTGGTAGAAGAGCCCCAGACTTCTGGCAAAGAGAGTTTTTGGTGGGGAGAACTGAAAAAGCAGAGTGAGACTTCCTTGGGCTATCAGTTTGAAAAAGGGGAACTAGGGAAAGGGTTTTCATTCTGAGCATTTTTATCAAGGGGCCAAGAGCTGTAGCCTGCAAAAGCAGATGAGGAAAAGTTACTTTTGATTTTTTTTAATGGGCAAATGAAGGGAAATTCAAATTTATTTAAAGTTGATGGGAATTCTGGACCAACTTGTGGGCTGGACCTGCTTATTAGGAATTAATAAAACACTCATCCTGGGAACCTGGCTATTCCCAGACTGTCCTGTTTATATGAAAGAGACCAAAAAATTGAATCAGCCTTCACTGATTCAATAACGTGAGGCCCGAACTCTTGGCTTTTCATTGGCTCAATCTCCAACCTCTGAGACTGTCTAGATAGCATCTTGAAAGCATCACAACTGTTGTGCCACAGTTCTCTTTTATTGTCCTGATTCAGTTTCCCTAAATTGGTTCTGCCTCAGTTTCCCTAATTGTTCTACCTCAGTTTCCTTAATTGTTCTGCCTCAATCCCCTTAGTTGCAACCCCGTTCCGTGCCTTGTGTCCCTAGCCAAACACTTTTTTACTTCTCAGTTTGTTAAAATGTATGGTCCTACCCCTCCCAACCTGTCAGAACTGATTTAATGGTTCTTGTCTGGAGATTCCCCAATCACCAGAGTTTGGACTCCACCCCCCTGCCTTTGTTTAGCTACTGTGTATAAATATGTCATGGAGAACTCACATCGTTTGCTGGATTCTTGGAGACCATAGTCTCGTTCAGCCCTGGGACCAAGCCATGGATCCATTTGGTCCCAGTAAATCTCTCTCTTTCAAATAAAATATTAAATACTCTCTAATCTCTATCTTGCCTCAGTTTCTCCAGCATTACATTTAGCGGACCCAGCAAGATATTAGAGACTGAGGCAGAACAATTAGGGAAACTGAGTCAGGACAATAAAAGAGAACTGTGGCACAACAACAACATCCTTTGAAACCTTAATTGGCAAATCTTTATAATGGTCTGGGGCCTGGTCAACCAAGTGAATTCTACCTGGCTCCTCCTTGAGCCTGCTTTGTCTTCCTAAACTTCTCCCTGGTTCTTTGTTAGCAACCTCACCTTACCATATCCAATTAGAAAGCCCCTACAAGAGAGCTGCCCATACCATATATCTTTGCTAACTCATTTTTAGGCTAGCCCATCATAGAATACTCCCCCCTCCCAGTATCTTCCCTTTAATGGCTTCTTTCTCCTACTTAATTGTGAGTTCCACTAAAGAACTTGTCTTTTCCCTTCTTAATTGCTCGTTCATTTATGAATCTGCTTTGTATTTGCTTGAGCCTGTGAAGCTATTTTCTTTTATTGTTTTTCTCTTATTTATTTATTGAATATTTTCCTCAGTTTACATTTAGAACAATCTTTTTTACATTTGTTTTTTAAACTTTTGAGTTCCAGATTCTCTCCCTTATCCCCACATCCAGCCCCATTAAGAAACCACACGTGAAATTATGCAAAACATTTTCATAAAAGCTGTGATATGGAAAAAAAAAACATAGATCTTTCACCCTGATTTTTTTAAAAGCCTCAAGAAAAATAAAGTTTTAAAAAAAGAAAGAGAATGTGATTCAATCTGTATTCAGACACAATCAGTTTCTTCTCAGCCATTCCTCAATTAATGGGCCCTCAACTTCCAATTCTTTGACCTGAGAGGAGAGCTGCTACAAATATTTTTGCACATAGAGGTCCTTTTCCTTTTTTTTTTCTTTTTAAAATCTCTTTTGATATTCGTGCCTAATAGTGGTATTGTTAGGTCAAAGGATATGCAAGAATTTATAGAAAATATATCTTTTGATTATTTATTAATTGGGGCATGGCTCTTATTTTTTTAAAAATTGACTCAGCAGCTTTTATGTTTGAGAAATAAAGCCTTATCAGAGAAATTTACTTCAAAATTCTTTTTTACAATTACTATTGCTAACTGTATTTCCCTCTATTTATTCTATTCTCTCTCCCCTTTCTTCCTGCCCATCCAAAGTGTTTTGCTCCTGACCACTCAATATGCCCTGTCTTTTATCATCCTCCCCTTTTTGAACCCTATTTCCCTCCTATTTTCTGCAAGGTTAGGTAGATTTCTATACCCATATTGAGTGTCTATTTTTTCTTTGAGCAAAGTTCACTCACTCCTCTTTTCCTTCGCTCTTCTCCTTCACTGTAAAAGCTTTTTCTTACCTCTTTTTCATGGCAGATAATTTATACCATTCCATTTCTCCCTTTTTCTTTCTTCCAGTGCATTTCTCTCTTCCCTTTGAATTTCATTTATTTATTTATTTAGATATTATCCCTTTATATTCAATTCACACCAGGACTGCATGCTGGCCTTTCACTCTGGTGACAGTCATTTTTTTGCTGACCTTCTAAGTTGCCTTTGGCTGGAAAATGTTCTACTCTGTCTTTTGGGGTGTTTTAATATTCTAAAATTTGTTTAGAATTATTATTATTTAGAAGAATTTGGGGTGCTTTTGGGGAGAGGTTGGGTATGTTCCCGCCTTTACTCTGCCATCTTGGTTCCACTTCTTCCTGGTGAAGCTATTTTCATGTAAATAAATAGCAAACCTTTGTAACCAATGATAAATATCTGACAATTTCTTCAAGTCAATGGAAATGTAACCAAATCTACATTATCCTATTTTTTATATAATATTCTTTTGTGATGATGCTTTTCTAAATCTACTGCTCTCCCAAATCTATTTACTATTTTACCTATCTTACCACTTCAAAGTGAAACTAAATAGCCACAAAAGGGATTTTTTTTTCTGTGATGGAAGAAAAAATGAAAAAAATAGAAAAAATGTGAGATATCCACCATCATTCAGGATAAATCTGTAGGAAAATCTTAGTAAATCTAACACTGTATAAATGTTAGATGTGATAAAAATATTGATTATTGTAAATCATAATTATTATATAAAATCTCAAATGCTTCCTTGTTCAATTATTTGATTATAATTTAAATAAATTGATGAAAGCTCTGGAGGTTTCTGCCAGGCAAAACTAGCCACATCCTGTGAACATTATATCAAATTCTTCCATCTCTCTTTGCCTGAGCCAAAAATAGCAGGTCATTTTAGAGCTTAAGATATTTTAACCCAGCACATTTTAAGCTAACCTGATTTCAAACTGCAAAACTTTCTAGGCATTTCCTAGTATTGGAATTCCCAGGAGGATGAGAATTGGAAGCTAAATGCTTAAGGCACCTCCTGATCTGATAAGTCTCAAAGAAAGGCAAAAGAGACAAGGGATTGAGAAGTAGAGGAAAAGGTTATTCAGAACTGGGAATGCTCATGATGTATCTTTAAAAAGAAAAAAAAATGAATGAGTTAGGAAGTTGTTAGGTTATTTTATCAGCTCTACTAAATATGTGCTATAGTATTCTGAAATACTATAATTTAAGAACCTAAACTTCCAGTTTTGTCCATATTTAAGACAAAGTTTCACTCAAAATTATTTGGTTATTACTTATAAAAATTATGAGTTGGTTAACTAAGTTTCTGGAGTTATTTAAAACAATAACTTAATATAATATATTATATTATTATCATATAAATAAATAATTTAAAACAAAAACTAAGTATTTACACAGAAATTTTTAAAAAGAGAAATTGGTAATTGTATTAAAAAAAGACTTATGAATTCTTTGTAAACCTAGAAGGATTCTTGGGACCATCTAGCCATAAATGCTTTGCAACTATGTGCAAGAATTTCTGTTTCTCTACTAAAGAAATGGGAATCCTTGCATAAAATGGGGATGTAATTTTCAATATCAATTCAACTAAGGTTTTAACGTGTTAACTTGGAGGTTTACAGCAATTAAACAGTATTGTTTATTCTAGGAATTGAGTTACTATCTCTTGGAATTCCAGAATATAATTATTTTTCTTGTAATATATTTAAAGACAAAGGGAAGAAAAAATACTGAGTAAAATTTTAAAGGCTTTGCAAACTTTGTTATTGCAATAAGTCTAATTTAATTGATCCTGTATCTATATGGAGATATACAGATATATATATACACACAAATCTACACATACATATATATATACACACACACACATATGCACACGCACACACACACACACACGCATGCACACATAAATTGAATCCCCTCTCCAATACAAACAACTTTTGATGGAGGAGGGACCGGGAGAGGTAGTATTTAGGAATTGGTGACAATAAGGAATTTATTTTGTTGTTATGGTATTCTTGGGATTTATTTATGATACTTAAAATACATTTTACGTCATTTTAGCTTTGATTTTAAATTTTAAAGATTTGCTTTTCCTTTAAGATCAAATAAGACAGAGATAGCTCTCATTTTAGAGGTTTCCAACTAATTTGTTTCATAAAATTTAGTAATTTTTTTTAACATTTGGATAAATTTTAAGCTGTTTTTAAGAAAGAGAAATACTTTTATAAAGGAATGTTTTTTTAAGTTTTTGTAAAACTCTTTTGTGCGATTTGAAAAAGGCCTACTAATTTTTTTATTTGTAAGCTACTTTATTGAAATAGTTTGTGGTTGATAACAATTGTGTCCAAACTCATTATAAATTTCTGAGTTTTAGTGTTTGGTTTATTTTATCCTTGGAATTGCCTTAAATGGGAGCTTTAAGTGAAACATCAGCAGTCCGTAGCTCAACGAAAGAAACATCTGACATATAAGATTAATGAATATCTGTTCCTGAGAATAGGGTAGGGATGTTACCTTGAGAAAAGTTGGGCATTCTCTTACAGGAAATCTATCTACATGGTTCATTATGGTAGCTACTTAAACTGGTGTAGCCTAGAAGACTAGTTTTGATGCTGGTATAATTATATCCCTGCTCATTATTAGGGTTATTAGGATAGACAAAGTTAGGTTCAACATTACAATTCTGTATCTATTAGTTATTAGATTAATACTAAAGCATCTGAATTACTGTAATAAGCTGTAAGTGGGAAAGATCTTACTGTTTTGATCTGAATTTGTAGTCATTCCATAGTTTAAGAGTTGAATTAGTGCTTGAACTTGTTATATGTATGATATTCAATTCCTGAAGCACCTCATTCTTTCAGAATGATTTGAGCATAATCAGATATGGTCTTCTTGGAGAAAGAAGGACAAACAACCACCTCTGAGAATAAAGCTGGCCTGGAATTGGTCAATTGGAAAACTCCTTTTTTTTTTTCTTCCTTCCTTCTTCCCCGTTTCCCTCCCTCCTTTTCTTCTTCCCTCTTTCCTTCCTTCCCTCCCTCTGGCCACATAGGGTATTATGCCCTTACCTACAAATATGTCCAAAAGCACTTTTTAACTTTTGCAACTCTGAACCCTTTTTCTTGGGATTTATTGGCTGGATTTCTTTCTTAAGGACCAGTCCTTAAACCAAAACCAATCTGATTCTAATTGGCCACCAATAGGTCCTGGGCCAAGCTCCATTTGGTCATTGTTTGGGTTCAGATTGACTCAGATTGAACGTAACTAGCAATCATTTCTGCTTTGGCCAGAAACCCTGAGCATCGTCCCCTCCCAGATTCATTCATTCATTTAGACTTTTTTGAGTAAGTGAAAAAGGATTCTTTGTCTCAACTGCTACCTCGCCTTAATCACTGAATGAGTATGACCTCAGTCCAACTGAGACCTGTTGAAAACCTTAGCTTAAAAAGGCCAAAGTCTCCCATTGCATCCAGGGCCATTCCCGGTGAACCTGATCTCTACCTGGCCACTGGACCCAGCCTGCTCTGGAGGGGACAGTGAGGCAGGTGACCTTGCCCAGTCCTCCCTCACTTCGATCCAATTCATTTGCACGTCATGGCATCATGTCCCTGATGTCCTGGTCTTCTTCAAGAATGAAGGAAAAACAACAATTGTTTAAGGGAACCAAGGAACAGTAGTCTATGTTTATGTCCATTTGAACATGGTTAATAACTGAACATGTTTTATTGTGGGCAATGTTTCATATACTCTGTTCCTTATATACAATTTGTGATTATTGTATTTACATATCCTAGTCCAAGTTTTTGATTGTTTGCTATTAATCATCTTAAAGCAAAATCCTTTGGGTAATATTAAACTTAGGAATGAAAAAAAAAACCACTTACCCTGAGTACTAGTTATGTCCAGATAAATTGTATTTTTCCACAATCAGTCTCTTACATTATCAATACTTACTACCTAGGTTGTGTGATCCTTGAGAAAACTCTGATTATTGGGACTTGCTATTTAAGACCTTGGAGATTGGTAACTGATATTATTCTGAGCCTGACTCCAGGGATAATCATCAAAGAATACTACTGAGCCAATGATCCATGATGCAGGCAACCCCTTGGGGCTTTACATGCCTTAACTGAAGGTAGAATTTTCATGGTAAACGAATAGTTTGGTAGACGAATGTCTATTGGTATGGGCTGAGATAGAATTATTCTGACTCACTTTCCCCAATGTGACACTTATTGAATGAAAAAATCAGTCCACCTGACTGACTTTAAGCCTAACTCAATGCAAATGGCCATTTATATAATTTTGCCTAGATAAAGTTAGAGAAGCAATATTTCCTTCCTCTATAGTTGTATCCCTATTCTTCTTTTATGGCAAATTTATATAATCATGGATGCTTAAAATGAACATAATATTGAATCCTTTATCTTACAGGCTAATATTGGAGCACATCCAAGTTACTATAATAAGATACAGGTATAAGATTTGAGCAACTTGGCCTAGAATTTTAATCCTTTCTGTATCTAAACAACTAACTACTTAGCCTTGACATCAATTACTAGTTATTTATTCCTGTATAAGTTAAGGTTTTTTACTCTCTCACAATGGACTTGTGAAATCAGAATATGATTCTGTTAATATCAGATCTGTCGAGTTCTGTGTTAAGGAAAGCCATATCAATATAATTAGTTATCTTTTTTTAAAAAATGGCTTGTGGTCTATCTTATAAATGTCTTTAAAAGACATTTACTTTTGTTAGAGGCCATTTATTTGAACATGGTTAGAAGTAGATATTTTATTATAAATATGCACTGTTTCGAAATTATTACTCCATGTATTTATATATACCATCCCTAAGCTTTTTGTTACAATTGAAATTGATCTGGCAATTTTTGAATGAATTTATTTTTGTATTAGAATCCATCTTCTTATGAAAAGTGTTCTATTATTAATTCTTTAGGAGGACGTAGAAATGAATAATGTCACATATAAAAATTGGGTTCTAATTTTCTGTTTGAATTTGAGTTTTTTCTCTATATCAATAAGACAACTGACCAACCTAAAAATGTAAATTCCCTGGTCTAAAAGTTTCCAAATTTAATTTTCTAATAATAGAGACATAGAGTTTGACCCAACTTCCATTATCTGACTTAATTACTGACAGAGTAAATTTAAATTTGTTTTAAGATCAATTTTGTAGGATTTTTTTTTAGCAGAAAAGAGAATTTCTACAAGTGAAATTAGATTGTAGAAATTAGCCTTAAATGGACAATACTTATTTACTTACTTATTGTTTACTTTTCCCCTTTGCCTCTTTTATCTGTAAGGTATTCTTATTAAAAAGGACTGCTCCTTTTGGTTGTATCAATGCATCAATCAATTTCTCCCCATTTACCTTTATGTTGTTACCCATATTATAAGTCCCATAGTTGAGTGCACTTGAGGAAGTATTTGCAATATCAGTTAGTGATTCCTTAATGAGACTTCCCCTCTCAAATAGAATCAAATGGGGGACTGTAAAAAATGAATATTTCTCTTATATTTAATAGTTATTGTATTAGGGCCAAGGTTTTCCTCCTTTTCTATTTTTATTTTCTACTTTCCATTCATCCCAAAACCAATGTGGGAAATCTCTCTTAAAGATTTACACTGGCCAAGATCTAATCAGATGGTAAAAATCAAAGTATGGGCTAATAGGTATATTCCTCTTCAGTGTATTTGCTCCAACAGGCCTGGGGAAAAGTTGATTCTCTGTATTATCAAGACAGATGATATGGAAAGTGATATCTCTTTGACAAGATTTGAGTGACCTAAGTCACATATCTCAAGATCTTTGTTTTAATAAGACCCATCTCTGTTTTTCTGTTTATCAAACTGAGTTGATCACCACCCTAAGGAAGACCTCCTCTTCCAAGGGCACATAACCTGTGACCCCAGTGCCAGTAAAGTGTAGAGGGCTGAAACTCTTGAGTCATTGCACTGAGGTCAGTTCACTTGTGCACTTAGGGTTAATTATCGAATGGACAATACTTTATGGGTATGTGCTTGGAGAATGGCCCTTCCCACTATCCTGTGCTGTCTCGATAATTGGTGTATATAGAGAATTGTAGAAGGGACTAGGGGGTGGAATAAGACTAGCCAGAGAGGGTCACTATCTGGGCGGGAGACAAAGAAGGAGGTTGTGGAAATTCTGCTTCCATTCAATTCAATCCTACCCCTAACGACCAAGAATAA
Source organism: Antechinus flavipes (assembly GCF_016432865.1). Taxonomy (NCBI): domain Eukaryota; kingdom Metazoa; phylum Chordata; class Mammalia; order Dasyuromorphia; family Dasyuridae; genus Antechinus; species Antechinus flavipes. The sequence continues at coordinate 625,044,496 of NC_067400.1, read as the reverse complement.
AGGCCAAGGACTTTTGCTTATCCTGACTCCGGCTGATTCTAAGGTATCCAGGGTGCTAACGCAGGTCACAGTAAGGGTCTGTGGCCTGAGAGAGATGACCAAAAGGCTTATTAAGCCTAGTCTTATTAATAAAAGTTACTAAATTACCCAGGAACTCTCTTGAACCATTTTTAAACATCATCATTTCTAGTAACAGTTAAATGCATGAAACGTGTATAATAAGGAATAAAGGAAGGAACAAAGAGATTCCCTTCAGCAGCAGATTCACAGTTCCTTGAGCAGAATTTGAGTCAGAATGCAATCTATCCTTACCCAAGGACAGTAAGTTCTGGGAGGTCTCCAGCATGACATCCTTGTAGAGAGCCTTCTGGGAAGTGTCCAAGAGACACCACTCCTCCTGGGTGAAGTCCACAGCTACATCCTTGAATGTCACTGATTCCTAGAAAGATCCAGAGCCACAAGATTTAGAGCTGCAAGATACTGTATTAAGTTGTCTAGGACAATTCCCTCATTTTTTTTCAAAAAGAGGAAACCGAACTCCAGAAAGGGTAACAGAATTGCCCAAAAGTCACAGTTCTAGAAAGTGTTGGAGCCCCCTCTGAAACTATAAACCTTTAACCAAACAGAATGTCGAGAAAAGTAGTTTATACTAGCAATTGGAACATAGTTAAGGAATATCTTATTGAGACTAGTTTGTACCTAGAGTATGAGGCGGGATGAGTGTGATTTATTCATTATTAATGAATTTCTGGTGCAGAGAGAAAAAATGGAGCGAGATGTCTTTCTCATCAAACTTGTCATGGGTGATATGTTATAAAGAATCCTTATAGATAATTTTGTGAATTGTTCCTGAGGACCTAGAAAGTCCAGGACATTCTACAAAAATATTTTCATGGCTACTAAAAAACCTGATATAATATAAATGATTCCCTGAGAGAATAAATTTCACTCTTACCTAGTGAAGAAATATGAAGAAGACTCTTTTAGAAATGTATTCTGTTGACATCTTTATTTCTAGGAATATATCTCTGTCAGAGAGCCAGTTCTGATAACAAAGAATTTGCTGTTGTTCAGTCATTCCAACTGTCGTTTCAACAGTTGTTTCAGTCTTTGTGTTCAACTGTTTGTGATTACATTTGAGATTTTCTCGGCAAAGATACTGGAGAGATTTGCCATCTTTTTCTCCAACTCATTTTCCAGTTGAGGAAACTGAGGCAAAGAGGGTTAAGTGACTTGCCTAATATCACACAGCTAATGAATTTCTGAAGCCAGATTTGAACTCAGGAAGCGAGAAAGACATCTCACACTGCATTCTTTCCCTCTGCACCACAAATTCATCAATAATGAATAAACTCACCCTATCCACTATGGTTCTAGCTAGCTGCCCTGATAATCACAACAGCATACACTTATATAGTGCTTACCATCTGCCAGACACTGTGCTAAGTACTTGCAATGGAGAAATTGCAGGTTGATTTGAAGTTTAAGAATGATGGTGTTGCCCATCTGGTGGAGAAAACAGGAGTGGATAAAGTTAAGGGCATCAGCAGATGGGTTGTTCTTGGCAAGAAAAGGACAGACTTTTCTCAAATATTGGAATATGAGATGGTTGGGAATGATATCATAGGAGTGTGAGATGACCAGAAGGAAAGAGAGCAGGTTATAGGAAAAGATGCCATGGGAAGAAGATTCACTCTTTTGAGTGGGATAGAGGATCAAGTTAGGAAGGAGGAAAATTGCCTAACTGATGGGAAGATCGCTTAAGATGAGATGATCCCCTTCCACATTGAGGGGGTTGGAGCACGGTGCCCTCACAATCTAGAAAATCCATGTAAAAAATTTTGACCCTCCCTTTGTACTAGAGAAGAAGTTTGAATTTTTTTTAATTTGAAGGAGTATTTACAATATTAAAAAAGAAAATATTTTGATATACAATTCTATATATATATATATTTGTATATTTCTGAGTTTCTAAACTTTTTCTCTGTTATCAGCTGGCCTTCCTGTGTCATCTGCAACGTTTGCAAAACTCCCCCCAAATTCCCATACTTATGCCTGACCCACAATATATTTATTATTTATATATTTTATATAACCATAATGGGATTATATATTTTATATAACCATGATAGGGGAAGTCACCATGTGGAAGGGAGAACATTCATTAGAATAGAACCAATCAGTACAGTTTGGGAATAACACTCCAACTCCATTCAACAGCACAGGAGAAGGATCGGAGGAAGAGAGTTGGAGTTTTTTAGGGTTTGAATGGTGAGAGAGCAATAGAACATAGGATTTTAAAGTGGAAGATGGTACACAAATGACTTGGCTCACTAAGAGTTAAAACTGATGGTGGTAAGTAGAAATGGGGGGAAGGTGGCTTGGAAAAGCACTATGAAATAGAGAAATTAGTGATGTTCGTGAAGAGTAATTTTCGGAACAATGTCTACAACGAATCTGCAATATTCATGATGATAACATATGTATGTTATCAACCTTCAAAGAAAAAGGTAATGCTCAGTGAAAACTGTGGTGAGTTTTTTTGGGGACATAGTCAACAGGGGAGTTGGCTTTCCTTGACTCTAAATATTTGTAATGGACTTTGTTTCTCTGGTTTTCTCTAGAGAAGAGAAAGGAAGTAAAAGAGAGATAATTTTAGTTGAAAATAAAATAAAATGCACGAGAAAAAAAGAATAGCATTAAATATGTAAAATGATTACAATAATGTAAATACAATAACCATTTACTCATGCACATACCAAAAAAATCAAAAATGAATGTTGACAATTTATAAAGATTAAGCAGCTGGAAAGAAGGGATAAGAAAGAAAGCTCGCTTCTAATCCTCCCCCTTCTGGAAAGGTGGGAAGTCACAGATTCTGAACATTATAAATGTATCTGAATTCTTTCAGTGTATCATTATTTGTACTTTTCTTTTTCTCTTTTCTCCCCTTTCTTGTCTTTAAAGGAATACTATCATTATATGAGATGGCTCTCTAGAAAAAAGGGGGAGAGTGTTGTGGAGAACAATGATGATATAAAAAAACAGAAGATATCAATAAAAAATTATTTTTAAATAAGAATAGTTTAGGAGTCATAAGGAATAGGAGGAAGTAAAAGATTATGAGTAGATAAAAGAATTGCTGAGTTCTGGCACATGGAAATTGGATGATGGACAGAACAAGGGCATCAATCAATCAACATTTATTAAGTGCTTGCTATGTTAGGCATTGTGCTTAGTGCTGAGGATATTAAAAAAAAAAAAAGGCAAAAGATAGTTCCTGATTTCAGGAAGCTTACAATTTAATGGGGTGGACATCTTTGTGTGCAGCTGAAGTAGAGTAAAGGAGCAGGGTATGGGAGTTGAGACTGAAGGAAGAATTAGGTACTTAAGGGAACGTAACATACATGCTGAGACAGTGAGAAAAGAGAGAGAAAATCTTGAGGGTCAGGAAAAAAATAGCCATTTGGTTTGGTGATCAGTTTGGATAGAAGGAATCCTGAATGAGGTTGGAATAAGGTGGATTGGCCATGGAAAGAATGGAGGATTTCAATCCTGCCTTAGGAAAAGTTTTTACAATTATTTTCTCATTTTATCCTGGGAGCAGGTACTTTCATTATGTGTTTTACAGATAAAGAAATCGAGACAGACCGGGGGTTGGCCAGAATCACAAAGCTAGCAAGGGGAAGGAGACATGATGAGAGAGTGTTAAGGGAGGGGATTCCTGTTTAAGCACTAGCCACTGAGGTCCTTCACACCTCTGAGACTGCTCGATTGGCAAATTCAGTCCAACTGAATAGAGGCTGAACAAAGACAGAGGCAGAGGTCCCATATGGACCAAAATATTTACAGTGGCCCTTTGGTTTGTAGCCAAGAACTGGAAATAAAGGAGTCCATCAGTCGGGGGCTGCCCAAATAATAAGGTCTCCGAATGAGATGCGGTTGTGCCCTAATGGGGAAGATCCCAGAAGACTCCAGTGAACAGAGGCAGAGAAGTGTGCGGGACCAAGAGGGCAATTCCTACAGAATACGACCTAGTTAAAAGACAAGCCATTGAGAAAGATTTCAGCACTCTGGTCAGAGCCCATCCAGAGGAGGCTACAATGGGAAGCTGTTCTGTTTGTAATTAGTCTCTACAAGAGAAACAAAAATGGGGGCAAAGGGGACTTAAGCAGGGGAAGCTAGAAATGTGGGTGAATTAAAATCTGTTTATAAATAATAACTACCGATGGCTTATTCTCTTTTGTTCTTCTATGTTTGGAAATCTTCCTGATGTTTGTCAGGCCTGCGAACAGACCAGACTTACCTGTGAAGGCTTCCTCTGAGTCCCCTCGGGCTCCATGCTTTCCTCCTGGATCGGGCCCAAATCCTTGGCAGGCTGAGCTGAGGAGGGACAAGTATCCTTGAGAGGGAGAAAAGTCGTGCCTTTCCCCTCCCAAGAAGGAGGCTGGCTAACCCCACAAGGACCCACAAAGACCAAGGGACAGGGCATGGCACGAGGCCCTAGTCTTGTCCTTATGACACGGAGTCAAACCAAAGGGGGCCAACGGTCAGTCAGCCTTGGAAAATTAGTTCTGACTGAAACAACCCGTCTCGTCCTACTCCGATCCTCCCAATTCCTCCTTTGGAAACTCCAGAGGCAGGAAGAGAGGGGGTGTCCGGGATGGGCTGAGACCAGCTGGATCAGAACGCTCTCGGTCCCTCCCCCACGGACTCTAGGCTCCCGACAGCTTGATCTGAGAGGGAGGAAAGGAGAGAGGGACCCTGGGCATAAGGAGGCGCAGGCTCGGGGCAAGGCTGAGGCTAGAGGACAAGATAGAGCCGAGGAGGGTCTGTGGAGGCTTTGGGGTGAGCTCAGACTAGCGGGTCTGGGGCGAGGAAGGCAACTGACAGAGTGTGTTCAAAGTGAGAGGGAGACTGGGAGAAAAATCCGGGTTCTTTGCAAGGAGGCTGAAGATTGTGAAAGAAATGGAGGGGGAGGGGAGGCAGGAGGTCAGCCTGGGAGACAAGGGCCTGGGCACTGCGAGTGCAGCGCGGGCGGGGCAGGGTGCTGGGTGCCAGGACATGAGCTGGGCCGGAGAGTTGTGAAAGTTGGGGCCTGAGTCTGGGGGGCGGGGAGGGAAGGGGGCGTACCGGGCTCCTGCCTTCCTGTGGTAGGGCTGAGGAGCGAGGGCAGTGCGGACTCCTGAGTCCCTTCCTGAGCCTCCTTTGTCCGGGTGGTGCCCCCGGCTGGGATTCGGAAAGGTGGGGGCCTGGCTGCGGTGGGGAGTCTGGGTAGGGACTTGGGTGTTGGGGTGGAAGGCGCTGGTCCCGGAAGGAGTGAATGTAAAATTGGTACATGGGGGGGGGAGAAGCCTGGGGTCACTGACCTTGGGGTGTTGAAGGGGCTTGGAGGTTGAAGGTCAGTCCCAGGGGGAGGGGTGGTGCGGACACTGGGAGGTGGGAGGGAGGGGGCCAGGCTGCAGCTGGCGGCAGGGTTTGGGGTGCGGCGGGAGGGCGGGGCGAGGAGGAGCCCAAGGCAGAGGAAAGTCGGGGGGTGTGGCCGGGCGTGCCGGGGGTGGGGTCGGGGGCTCAGGGCCGGAGGGGGATGCGGCGGTGAGGGACTCAGAGACAGCCGCCTGGGCGCAGGTGGCTCCAGGCAGGCTGCTGGGGAGCGCCGGGGCGCCGGGCGGACGAGCCGAGGGGCCGCGGTTCCCTTTGTCCAGAGGGACGAGGAGGCTGAGGCCGGGTGCGGGAGGAAGCGGGGAGCTGAGCTCTGACTTGGAGCTGCGCGCCTGCATCCCCGCGGTGTCGGGGAGCCTGGGAGACTCACCCGGAGGTTTGAGTGGAGGGCGAGACAGCAAAGGCGGGGCGGGGCCTGAGGCCAGGAGAGGTGGGCTCCCAGCGAGCGGAGGGTGGGCGATGGGCTCCCGCTGCCAGCCCGGAAGGCTGCCTGGAGGAGGAGGCCAGGGCTGCTTGGGCTGAGGCGGGGCGTCATAGAAATGGGAAGAGAAGGCCGGGGCCTCAGTGGGCCGGGCGCGCTCTGGGCTCGGGGGTCCTGCCGGCTCCGGCTGCCCCGCCCCTGAGGCCCGGGGATTGGGCCTCAAACAGCGTGTCCCTCCCCCGGACTCTGCGTGGCTCCATCTTGGCCGGACCCAGGCCTGCGCTACCTGGCCGGCCCTCTGTGGCCTCCGGTCCGCCGGGCTGCGGACGTCCGGGCCCCCACGGGGAGCTGAGGTGGTGCATGCTTTGGGGAGGAGGGGAGAAAAGGAAGAGGGGAGAAAGGGAGGAGGGGAGGAGAGGAGCCGGATCTAGCCGGGGCAGCGATCGGGGGCTAAGGAAGGGGAGGGAGGGGCTACTCCTAATGGGACATAGAGCGAGGGGGGGGGGGGGGGGAGTAAAGGAGAAAGGGAGGAAGGGGGGAGGGGGGCCAGTGAGGAGAGCTTGAGGAAGGGGGTGGGTCTAACATGATCTCAAGACAATGGGGGAGGGGTTCCCGTCTTCACCTGCCTGGATAGGAGAGCAGAGAACAACCGTAGTAACCCCCCCAAACCCCAAAACCCCGGGAGAGGGGTATCGGCCCAGGCCACGGACGAGGGCAGGGCTGTCCCAGCAGAGCCCAAGGCTTGGTCGTGGCCCAATGCTTGGGGAAGGGAGCTTTCTTTTTTAGCATCTGTGAAAAATCCAGGGGAGCTGGTTCTCCGCCTCCCAAGCAAGGGAACTTCTGACGGGGGTGACTCTTTGGGTCTTACTTCAAGGGCCCACGATGGGCCGGGCTGCCATCCTACTCCTCAGGACCGAGACCGGGGCTTGGGGCCCAGAATCAGCTGCTGGGGGAGGGGGGAGCCGGCCTGCCCTGCCTGCCTTCACAGGAGCCAGGTGCCCACGCCAGATCTCTCTCTTTGGCATGGCCTATTCAGAGGGGACCTTGCCCCCTCCTTTCCTCTTAGCCCCAAGCCTGGCCCTCTGACTTTCCTGGACAGGAATGGCCACAAACCTCTATCCCAGGAGCTCCATTCTCCCCTGGGCCAGCACCCCTTACTCCCCTTCCCTTAGAACTCTGCCACCTCCCGCCTTCATTCTGCCCTGGCGCTCAGATCTTCCTGCCTTTGATCGGGATCTCCTGGCCTTCCGATCCTCCCTCTGCCTCATTGCTCCCAAATCTTCTCAGGAGGACCTTACTGCCCACCCTTGCCTGTTCTCCCATTTAGTCTCCTCCCCTCTTACAATAGATTCCTGTCCTCTGGACCCCAAAGATGGCCACCCTGACTGTGCTCTTTTCCATCGAGGAATTCCTTGATGCCATGTTTTCAGTTCTGACTTATCGGAGCCCCCTCTAAAGGGGCTTTGTCTCTGCCCACGTGGGGCATGTGTGTCCCATGTATAGGTGTCCATGTATAGGGTATGTGTGTGTCCACATGGGTCTTCACGGATATGGCTCATCGAGATGGCTGCTACAAGGCTGAATACTCCACTGCACTGAGAGAAGATGCTGGACTCGAATTACATCTACTTTCCTAAATACTACGAGTCTCTCTCCTCATTGCTAGCCCTTTAACAGGAAAGGGGGGCTCTAAGCTATATATCCAAGGACTCAGCTCACTTCCCACCAAATACCAATCCTGCGAACACTGTCACATATAGAAAATAATAAATAAACCCATTTAACCAGGCTAATAGCAAACAAGTCAGAAGAGATACATGGACTAAATATATTAGACTGTATATAGAGGGCTGAAACTCTTAAGTCCATGCACTGAGGTCAGGCACTTGAGGCTAACTATCGGTTGGACAATACTCAATGGGCATATGCTTGGGAAATGGCCCTTCCCACTATCCTGTGCCGGCTCGATGATTGGTGTATACAGAGGATTGTAGGAGGGACTAGGAGGTGCAGTAAGACTAGCCAGAGTCACTTTGGCAGTAGATGAGGAAGAAGGCAGTCTCGGAGATTCTGCTTCCATCCCCTTCACTTCTACCCCTAAAGACCAAGAATAAAGACCGAGGACTTTTGCTTATCCTGACTCTGGTTGATTTTAAGGTATCCAGGGTGCTAGTGCGGTCATCACACCTGGCGCCCGAGCATGGGACCCAAGGACCCTAACTTCACTGAACAAGTCTCTGGTGACCAGGAAATAGGGTGAGTATTTTAATAGACAAACAGGGAAGTTACTTTATTAGGGGCTAAACTAGTAACCTTTTCTAGCTGCAATGGGGCAGATATTGGGAAAAGATTCTCCCCCAATCCCACCCCAAAGGAGATGTGCAGGAAGCATACTCAGACTGATAAAGAGACAGGGCTTATTTATGACTTGGGAGCAGATTGTTGAATTCCTGGATACATTAGAACATAAGTCCCCTTGGTTCTTAGGAGAAGAGATAAACCTAAATAATTGGAAACTTAGGAGATCAATTATGTGAATATTATAATGATAATGGTTCCGAGTCAATTTCCAAAGAAATACTATATATATACAACATAATACAATTGGCCTTTAAAAATCCCGCAAATTAAAATAAAAAGAAAAGTTTTCAGAATGGCCATATGAGGAAAATGAGAAGGACAAAGGAGGGATTAAAAGCGATATCACTGCAGGGCATGAGGAATTAAGTGAGAATGAAGAGAAAAGTGAAGGGCTTGGTGATTCTCGCTTTCACAAAGCAGCTTCAACCCCGCCTAAACTGGAACTGGTTCTTGGCACGCCCCCATTAACTTCACTTTCCAGGATGGAGAGGGGAGAAGTAGTAGGAGGGGCAGTGACACCACCAGCACCTTCCCCCCAAAAATCATCCTCTTTGAGATGGACTTTTGAAGGTGAAACAGGAGTTTTTAACTCCTTTTATAGTTGAAAGAATCCCCATCAATCTATGGGGAAGAGACATTTTACAACAATTAGAATTAAAAATGAGTACTTCAGTTTTTTAGGCAGGGCTGCTGTTGAAGGCCTGCCAACACTTTCACCTGTTCCTATCCAATGGAAAACTGATACACCAGTGTGGATAGAACAGTGGCCCTTAGGTAGCAATAAAATTCAGGCCTTATTAGATATTGCAGGAGCAACTTGACCAAGGACACTTACAACCTTCTTTGAGTCCTTGGAATTCCCCAGTATTTGTTGTAAGAAAGAAATCTGGAAAATGGAGGATGTTGACTGATTTAAGTAAGTGAACAGATGGGAACTCTTCAGTCTGGGCTTCCATTTCCTACTCAATTGCCTAGAGAATGGTTTCTGGGTTATAGACATTAAGGATTGTTTCCATTCTATCCTTCTAGATAAGGAGGATATGAAAAGATTTGCCTTTTCAGTGCCCAGCGTTAACTTTCTGAGCCTTATAAAGATATGAATGGACAGTTTTGCCACAGGGCATGAAAAACAGCCCTACTATGTGTCTTTGACACATATATATTGTATGTTGCTGCTGCTCTTACTCCAGTAAGAAAAGCATTTCCAAGAGTTATGCTATTACATTATATGGATGATATATTGGGATGTGCATCTGAGGAACAAATGTTAGAAGCATGTCTACAAAAGACCATAAAAATATAAGAAATTACAAATTGCACATAGCTCCAGAAAAAATTCAAAGACATGCTCCTTTTCAATATTTAGGATACGAAGTATACCCAAAGGTGGTCACAGTATAAAAACTGTCCTTAAGAACAGAGAAGCTAAACACCTTAAATGACTTTCAGAAATTGATAGGAGATATCCAATGGATGCATCCAGTGTTAGGCTTGACTACCTATCAATTACAACCATTATATGACATTTTAAGGGGAGATAGTGCTTTAAACTCACCATGCCAGCTTACAAAAGAAGCGCAAGAAGCTTTGAGAGAAGTCGAACTGGCTTTATCCAATGTGGTTGAAAGAGTAACTCAAAAACTCTTGGAAATAGCGGGTTTTGCTACACAAGAGACACCCACATCAGTCTGTGATAGGAGACACACAGGAGACAGTGTGATAGAGTGGGTGAACTTCCCAGCACAATCAGAACAAAGCCTTACTCCTTACCCAGTGCTTGTGGCTAGAATTTTATAAAAGGCCATTAAGCAAGCAGTACAATTATCTGAGATAAGACCTGACAAGATATACACCTTTTATACTAATGCATCAATTAATGTGTGCTGTGAAACCATCCCGGAGTGGAAAATTTGATTAGCCATGGCTCCAAATTTTACACATGGGTCTCCATTAAAGATAACCAGACTATTACACAATTGGCGATGGATTCTTGAAGAGAAGGTTTCTAAAGTTCCTCTTAAAGGACCAACTATCTTTACAGATGCATCCAAACATAATATTTGTGCTGTATACTCTCGTGACTTAACTATAAAGAAAGTAGTCAGAACTCCTTTTCAGTCCACTCAGCAGAATGAATTGTATGCAATCATCCTAACTCTTACTTATTATCCAGGTGATATAAATATAATTAATCTGATTCAGCCTATTCAGTAGGTGTGGTACAAAGAATTGCCACAGCCCAAATAAAATTTGTAGCCTCTAATATATATCAATTCTTTAAGGAACTTCAAGAGAAAGTGAGAAAGCATCCAGATAAGATTGATATCTTGCAGGTCCACTCTCATAGTGGACTTCCAGGTCCATGGTAATTCAAAAGCAGATAGCCTTCTAACTATGCTGGCCAATATTCCTTTGTTTCAAGAAGCCCAAGAATCTCATTCTAAATATCATCAGGCTGTTCAAGCTTTACGTTTGCAATTTGGAATAACAAGAGAGGAAGCTAGGAGCATAGTAAAAGCCTGTACAGCTTGCCTTCCTTTCCATGCTCCTACACTGTCTCCAGGGAAGAACTCTTGTGGTTTGAGACCCACGAGCAGCAAAAGAGACAGCCCGAGTGGTCACTGAATTCCTTATCCAAGCATTTGCAATTATGAGTGTGCCACAAGCCATAAAAACAGACAATGGACCTGCATATACTTCTAAACATTTTGCACACTTTTGTGCACAGTATAAGATTTTACACACCACTGGCATACTCTTTAATCCTCGAGGACAGGCAATAGTAGAGAGGAGAAACAGAGACATTAAAACACTCCTCCAAAAACAAAAGAAAGGGGGAGCTACAGGCAACCCTAGAGAACTTCTAAATCTAGCCTTTTATACTATTAACTTCTGGATTTTTGACAAAGATGCACTGGCTCCAGCAGACAGGTTTTATAACCTGCCGGTAGGGCAGTGTCCAGTGCGAGCAGCTCCACTATCTTTAGGTAATTGCCAGGTGATGTGAAGAGACCCAGAAAGTGGTGAATGGAAGGGATCAGAAAGGTAACTGCTTGGGGAAGAGTGTTTGCTTGTATCTCCACAGGTGGAGAAGGAATCAGATAGTTCCAACAAGCTGTATTCACTTTGTCCATCGGAGAGAGACAGAGCAGACCCTTGAAACGAAGGAGAAGACCCAAGAAACATTGGTTGGTTCCATCACTGACTGTTCTGCAAACATTTTCATGTATATAAAATAACAAATAAACCAATTTGTCCACACCAAAAGCAAACAAATCAGAAGAGATATATGGATTAGAACATACTAGACAACATGCAGGGTGAATTTACTCACTGGGAGCAGGATATCTCAGCTCAACTCTTAAAATCCAGAAGTCTCTAATTTGGTAAACAAAGGACAGGGACATGATCAAGGCATTAGTTCCTATACATTCCTAATCTTTTCCACCAGGGATCTCTTTCTGATCTATTATCTCATGTGTCCTCTCTCAAAGGTGGAAGTGAAAGAACTAGGACCTCTCCTCTTCCAAGCTCTTGTTAACTCCATTGTTCACCCCTGCATGGAATATTGAGTAATTAATACCTACCAAAATTTTTTTGTAGTTCCAAGCGATAATCATGTGGAGCAAGCTTGAACCTTGTAACTACAGTATAAACACTGAAGCAGAATCAAGGTTGGTTTTTCTAGCATCCCATATAATGGACCTATGATGCTATTGAAACTAAAAATGAATGGGCACTAATTAACAGTACATGCAAAGGAACATCATTTGAGAGGGTACTCCAGTGACAATATGCCAAGCTACATGAAAGTCACAAGCCATTATATTTCAGAAATACCAGTATAGTAGACAGCAATCGCTCTGGATGCAACTTCACACTAGTAGAAGGTCATTATTAAAAATACTGCCCAATCATAAGCATAAATGCAAAACAACAGATATTGCTATAATATTAACATAATAAGAAAACATAATTCTATGAAAACAGCAAAATAATATTCAAACCTGCAAAAATTCACATGGGCAGCAATAAACATGCCACTGCGTACAAGACATACTGGATATCCCACTCTTGGGTGAGCAATGGAGTTAGCAAGAGCTTGGGAGAAGAGGGAGCTTAGCTCTTTTCACTTCCATTTTTGAGAGAAGACACATGAGATGCCAAATGAAGAAGAAATCCCTGAAAAGAAAGATTTCAGAAGTTCATTTTCACAGTTGTTCAATCATTTCTGATTCTTTGTGACCCTATTTGTGTTTTCTTGGAAGATGCTAGATTGATTTGCCATTTCCTTCTAATTCATTTTACAGATGAGGAAATTGAGGCAAACGGGATAAGTGTCTTAATCAAGGTCACATGGTTAGTAAGTGTCTGAGACTACCTTTAAACTCAGATCTATTTTACCACTTTGCTGCCCCCATTTTTCAATAATAGGTAACTATTTCTTTTGAATTGTTTGTAAAATCATAACTTAATTCTAGTAATTGGTCTGATGGGCCGGTTCTCTTGTTACTGATTGATTCCTATACTTCTGGATCCAAAGCAGTATTTAGTATGAATTGACCAATTGGATCTTTATAGACTTGTTTGTCTACACCTAGGCTGGTAGCAGTGATGGGTTGACTATCAGTGATGTTTGGAAAGGATCTAAGATGAATAAAAAGACTGGGAGAAAAACTGTGTGGAAGTTGGGAGCTAAGGGAGAGCCTGGGAGGCAACGATGGGGTGAATACACCGCAGCAAAAGTCCCTAGTAACAACCAAGTGTCTAGATGGACTCTGGGAGGGATATTGACAGGATTATCTTGTCCCTAAATGGATCCTTGTTGAATTTCTTGCTTTGACAGGATTATCTTATAGAAATAAAGCTATCTTGAATAAACTCCCACAATTGTTGTATACAATCTGGAGGCCAAGCTTCAGATCTCAACTCGAAGGCCATTTTGTATAAACATTGCTTATGACTTTCTAAAGCAAGTGACTCATACTTTTCTTTGAGTCCTTTCCTAAAAAAGATCCCCTTGTCTTTCCCCATTGTAAATTGTGAGTTCATTAGGAACTTAGCCCACCTTATGGCATCATAATAAAGTTTTTGCCTCTTGACTCAAAGATGACCTAAACCTGTGAATTCTTTTCTGGCAACTCCCCACCTTCCTGACTTGGGCCTCAGATTAGCTGGACATCTTGAACATAGTTGCAGAGTTGTGGTCTTCTCAAGATACATTGTGGTAAGACATTGTTTTTTTCTGAAAAATTTCACTTTTATTAGTTGCCATAAAATTCAGTGGATCAGACAAGACAAACAAGGAGAAACTAAGGAAAAGAGAAGCCCATAAGGCATTGGTTAAAAAAATTAGGAAAATAGATGAATGAAACACACAATAGACTTAGAAACCACAGAACTCAGTTACCTTGCATTCAATAAACACTAAAAGATAAACTGTTTAGGAAAGAACTCTATGTTTGATTTTTTTCCTTTTATTTTAATTTTTAATAGCTTTTTATTTCCAAGTTATATGCATGGATAATTTTACAGCATTGACAATTGCCAAACCTTTTGTTCCAATTTTTTCCCTCCTTCCCCTCACTTTCTCCCCTAGATTACAGGATGACCAATACATGTTAAATATGTTAAAGTATAAATTAAATACAAAATAAATATACATGTCCAAACAGTTATTTTGCTGTAATATTGTACAATTAACCTGTGAAGGAAATCCAAAATGCAGGCATGCAAAAATATAGGGTTGGGAATTCTATGTAATGGTTCTTAGTCATCTCCCAGAGTTCTTTCACTGTAGCTGCTTCAGTTCATCCCTGCTCCATTGGAACTGATTTGGCTCATCTCATTGCTGAAGATGGCCAGGTCCATCAAAATTGATCTATGTTTGATTTAAAAATACAGTTTTTGAGAAAACTGGAACTAAATCTGTCAAAAAGCAAGTTTACGTTCCATCACAGTCCATGCTAAAATATCAGTGAACTTGACCTTAAATTTAAAATTTTTAGAAAAACTATACCTTTCAAAGCCATAAATAGGAGAGGTATTCCTAACCAATCAAGAGACAGAGACAACTACAAAAAATAAAATTACATATTTTTTATACAAATACACATATATGTATGTAATGAAGGTCATCAATACTACATACAATCTTGTTTTTCTATTTTTGCTTATGGAAATGCTTGTATTTGGTGGTATTTTGTCACACATTACCAAAAAAAAAATTGTTTAAAAAAATCCAAATCATTTGTAATGCTTTAAATGTGATGTTTCAGGTCTATGATATTGTTCAACAGCTTCACTGAAATAACTCAAAAATCAGTCTTTGAAAATCAGTCACAAAAGTGACTCATAGTTTCTTATTTGACTACAAAAGAACTAGAAGCCATTAATACTTATAGCTTCTGAAAGGGTGAGGGTTTTGAGACTCATAAAGAAGTTACTAGTTTTCATTTAAAATCCTTTTCCTCATCAACTTTCCAATAAAAGTGTTTGGGGATCCTTAAGAGACTTTAAATGCTGGATGGGTTTTTTCTTTAGAAGAAATTTAGAAATTTTTATAGAGCTAGAAAAAAATTATAACAAAATTCACCAGGAAGAACCAGGAAGAAATCAAGAATGTCAAGGGAATTAATGAAAAAAAAACTACAAAGAATGGTGGCCTATCAGTACCAGACCCAGAACTTGATTATAAAGCAGCAGTCATTAAATCTATTTAGTACTGACTAAGAAATAGAGTGGTGGATCAGTGGGATAGCTTAGATACCCACAACACAATAATTAATGACTATAGTAATTTAGTATTTGATAACCCCCCAAATTCCAGCTTCTGGAATAAGACTTACGATTTCACTCAAAAAATTGCTGGGAAAACTGGAAAATAATAGGTCAGAAATTCAGCATACACCCATTTCACATCCATAGCAAAATAAAGGTTAAAACGAGGAACCTGATTTGGAGGTAAAAGATAATATTATCGGTAAATTAGGAGAGCAGGATATAATTTACTTATCAGATATTTGAAGAAGGGAGGACTTTATGACCAAAGAAGAACTAGAGAACATTATGAAATGCAAAATGGACAATTTTGATTGCATTAAATTAAAAAGGTTTTGCACAAACAAGATTAAAAAGGAAGTACAAAGCTTGGGGGGGACAGCCAGTGTTTCTGATTAAGGTTTCATTTTTAAAATATATAAAGAATTGCATCATAAGAATACAAATTATTCTCCAATTAATAAATAGTCAAAGGATATTAATAGATAATTTTCAGATGAAAGAAATTAAAGAAAAAAATGCTCTAAATGGCTATTGATTAGAGAAATGCAAATTAAAGCAATTCTCAGGTGCCACCTCACACTTCTCAGATTGGCTAAGAGGACAGAAAAAGATAATGATAAAGGTTGGAGGGGATGTGGGAAAAGTGGGACACTAATGCATTGTTGGTGGAATTGTGAAATGATCCCATTCTTCATATTATCCAACATCTGAACTGGAATTTGGGTGAAGTGTCAAATACGATTTTAAAAAAAGATTCAGTTTTGCTCTTGCAAACCCCCAAGAATAGCACCAGCCGCAATGGGCTGTAAATTCAAACTTGATGGGGGGGGAGGCCTAAGAAACCTCCCAAAAAGAACGGGGCTGCCTCAAGACCTGGGGGGTTCTCTTTCACTAGATGTCTTCAAGGAAAAGCTGGATGACCACATATCAGGGAAGAACTTCTGATTTCATGTTTCACCTGAAACTTCCTACCATGAGGAATGGGCAGCCTGAGGAGCAACAAGTGAAGCTCCCAGCTTCCTATCAAAGCAAAGACTTTCGAAATGAGAACAAGGAATAGGAGGACCCTGTCACTTGGACAGGAAGGAACTAGGAATCTTTGACTCTGATAATGCTGAAAAGCTTTACACTTGAAACACTGTCATAGACAGAAAGGGAGAGAGCAAAGGTACTCCCTTCAATGGCAGATTCACAATTGCTTGAGCAAGGTTTGGAGTAGAGAATAAGTTATCTTTATGCAATAAGAGCAGGTTCTGGGTAGTCTCCAGAATGACACTGCTGTAAAGTGCTTTCTCAGAAGAGTCCAGGAGGCTCCATTCCTAGTAAAGTCCACAACCACCTCTCCAAATTTCAACAATTCTTGAAAACACCAGAAGTCATAGAATTTGGAGCTGAAAGATACTTTAGAAGTCATTCAGTTTAATCCTTCCAACTTGCAAAAGAGGAAACAGACCGAGAAGAAGGCAGCAGATTTGCATAAAAATCTCATGCTCAGGAAATATCACAGTCAACGCATAAAGCCATCAAACTAAAGAGTCAATTTTTAAGAAAAGCAATTTACTTTGGCAGATGGAAAACAGGTTAAGTTGTCCCTATGGTGTCAGAAAGAGAGAGACAGAGACAGAGAGAGAGAAAGGGGAGTCCACAAATGAAACTGTTTCCCAAAGAGGCCATTGATTAGAAGAACGTTCAGTCCTTTTATTTATTTTTATAGCACTTTTAGGGGTGGAGGAAGAAGCAAAGGAAAAAAATGCTTTTTATAACCAAGAGCTGGAAACAAAATAAATGTCCATCAATGAGAATGATGAACAATGAGAACATAAGAAAAAATGGAATGTGACTGCTCCAAAAAATCATGAATGTTGGAAATACAAAAAAAAGCTCAAAATAATCTATAGGAACAGATATAGAGTAAAGCAGGTACATTTTTATACATACATGTATACATATATATGCATATATATACATGCTTTACACATATGTGTGACATTGTATTCAAGTGTGTATAAGTACACATATGCAATGACCACAAATATGTAAATGGAAAGAACAACTCAATGATGCAAAAAAAATCAAAAGTAAATGTTACAAAATTAGAAGGCTTTGCCAACAAAATCTGGCAGATAGAGAAATGCCAGATAGTATAACATTCTTGGGAGTTCATCTGTCAAGACAAACTCAGGAACTATATGATCACAATGACAAAACATTTCTTATGCAAATAGACAGCTCTAAGCAATTGAAGAAATATGAATTGCTCATGAATTGGCTGAGCCAATATGATAAAAATGACAATACTCCCTAAATTAATTTGCTTATTTAGTGCTACAAAACTACCAAAGAATTATTTGATAGAGTTGAAAAAAATTACAAAATTCATCTGAAAAAAACAAAAAGTCAAGAATATCAAGGAAGTAAATGAAAAAAAAGTGAAGAAACAGGTCCTAATAATACCAGATTTTAAACTATAATACAAAGCTGTTATCAACACAATCTAGTACTTGATAAAAAAGAGTAGCTGATCAATAGAATAGATTAGGTATGAAATATAGAGAAGTTAATGAGCACAGCAACCTAGTGTTTGATGAATCTCATTTTTTAACAAAAACTGCTGGGAAAAATGGAAAGCAGTCTGGCATACTTACTAAGCATAGACTAAATTCCCACACTATATGCCAAGATAAACCCCAAATGATTACGTAATTTAGACAAAAAGGATAATATCATTAGCAAATTAGTAGAGCAATCAAAAATTTACCTATCAGACCTATGGGCAGATGAAGAATTCATGACTAAATAAGAGATATAAAGTGTCACAAGGGGTAAAATGAATAACTTTAATTATATAAAACATTTAAGTGTATATAAAAACCAATGCAGCTAAAACTAGAAGAAAAAAAGCAGGAAACTGGACAAAGCGGGGAAAGGACCCACATGTGCAAAAATGTTTGTAGCGGCTCTTTTGTGGTGGCAAAGAATTGGAAAATGAGTGGATGCCCATCAGTTGGTCAATGGCTGAATAAGTTATGGTATATGAAAGTGATGGAAAATTCTTATTCTATAAAAAATGATGAGCAGGCTGATTTTAGAAAGGCCTGGAAAGATTTACATGAACTAATGCTAAGTGAAGCAAGCAGAATCAGGAAAACATTGTACACAACAACAGCAGAACTATGCAATGATCAGCTATGTTAGACTTAGTTCTTCTCAGTGGTCCAGTGATCAATTTTGGATGAATATGCCATCCACAACCAGAGAACTATGGAGACTGAATGTAGACCAACACATACTATGTTCACCCTTTTTTTCTTGATTTTTTTTCTTTTCATGTTTTTTCCCTTTTGTTCTGATTTTTCTGTTCTAACATGATCCACATGGAAATATGTAAAAATTAAATGTACATGTATAGCCAAAAAAAGGTTTTTTCACATGTAACTGGAGAAAAACAGTCACAATTGATAAATGTTGTAAAAGGGGATATGAAAAGGCAATTTTCAGAGGAAGAAATCAAAGCTATCAATAGCCATATGAAAAAAATGCCCCAAAATATTCTCCAGAATGTTTAGCTCGCAAATCCACCAGCTGAGGTTTTCCCTTACCTCTTCCAATATCTGTCATTTTTGTTAAGTATGAAGTAAAACCTCAAAAAATGTTTTAAGTTGTATTCCTCTGATTAATAGTATTTTAGGGCATTTTGTGTAACTATTGATAGCTTTGATTTCTTCTGAAAACTGCTTGTTCCTATCCTTTGACCACTTATTAGTTAGGACATAACTCTTAATTTTATAAACTTGACTGCATTTCCTATATATTTAAGAAACTTGCTATAAAATTTTTTGATATTACATCATTATCTATGATACCTTTTAGCAAAATGTAGTTCCCCGATTATATTTCTTTTTACTGATTTTTGCTTTTGCTTTCATCATGATCACTACTTCTGACTTATGTGTGTCTTTCATTTCATTGTGTTTCTTGTAAACAACAAATTGTTAGATTCTAATTTCTAATCCATTCTAAGTGGAAAACTTCCATTTTATGGCTGAGCTCATCCTATTCCCATTCACAATTCTGATGACTGTATATCCATTTTATTTTCTTGTTTATCCTTCTCTGTCTCTTTCTCTTTGTCTGTGTCTCTGTCTTTCTCTCTATATCCTGGCCCTCCTCAAAGTCTGGTTTGATTAAGTAGCCACTGCCTACCTTAATCTGCCCTCCCCTATTTCTTATTCCTTATTCTCTATAGAGTAAGATAGATTTCTATAACCAACTGAGTGCATATATAGTCTTCCGTTTTTGAACAAGTACAGTGGGAGTGAGGTTCAAGCATGGCCAGTGCTAGTTTTTAAGGAGTTCTTTTTTTCAGTGAATTTTTGTGCAGCTTTTACCATTAGGTGAATTGTATTTTTTAAGGTGCTATTTTCTTTAGTATTGTTGTTCTGGTGCCTTTTGTTAATTCTATGTCTCTGTCTCTGTCTCTGGTTAATTGGGGTTAAGTGACTAGCCCAGCAGTGTGTCTAGCAAAGATTTGAATTTAGGTTCTCCTGACTCCAGGACCATTGTTCTATTTGTGGTTACATTTAGCTGTCCCCAACCTCTTAATTCTCTTTTTAAAATTTCCTTGCACCACTCTCATTTCTTTTCCCATGTTTTCCTTCTACCCCTCTTAGGCTTTCATTGACTCAGGAATTCTGGTTGGGTTTGAGTCCAATTCATATTTTTTTCTCCTTTGAGGTTTTGATCATGGCTGTTTTCGCATTGTTGTTTTCTGAGTTTGTGTGTTGGCCTTCCCTTTCACCATTAGTAGCTTCTTTTTTAAATTTATTTTTAAATACCTTTTTATTGACAGAACCCATGCCGGGGTAATTTTTTACAGCATTATCCCTTGCATTCACTTCTGTTCCGATTTTTCCCCTCCCTCCTTCCACCCCCTCCCCCAGATGGCAAGCCGTCCTTTACATGTTGAATAGGTTACAGTACATTATTAGCTTCTTATGGCCAAGCCCGTTTTTGATTGCTTGCTCATTTTTTTATTATAGCTTTTTATTGACAGAACATATGCATGGGTAATACAGAGCTGGCTTATCTGCTTCTCAACGTGGGCATCTCTGGAGTGTGCGCACTCAAGCAATCCTCCACACTACAGCTCCCAGGATCCTCCGCGCCTAGCCTATTCCGCCGTCTCTCCGCAGAAGAGGGGCTGGGTGGAGCCCATGCACTGTCCCGGCATGCGCCCTCTCGCGGTCGCGAGTGTGCTTAGCGACTGCAGGTGCTCCACCCAGCCCGGGCTTGACTTCCCAGAGAGCTGGTTCCTGGGGCTCGGCCAGTGCCCGGCAGCGGAGCCGAGACGGTGGGCGGGGCCTGAGTCGGGCCTGGGCTAGAGGAGCCCCTCTAGAGGGAGGGATGGGGTTGGGAGGGCGGGAACGGCTGGAAGGGAGAAGGGCGAGAACGGGCTCCTCCCCTTTCCCCCGCTTTTCTCTAGCCTCTGGCTCGGTCTCCAGCATGCTCCGCCCTTTTCCCGGCCACACTGGCGGGCCTTCCCTCCATGGCGCGCTTTTGTCTTTTCACTGCCCCCAAGGCTTGCGCTCGGTGCCAGGCACACAGTAGGCGCTTAATGAATTCTTCCCCACCGCAGCCTCCCAGCGGGGCAGCCCGGGTGCGGTAACCGGCCCAGGCACACAGTAGGCGCTTAATGAATCCTTCCCCACCGCAGCCTCCCAGCGGGGCAGCCCGGGTGCGGTAACCGGCCCAGGCACACAGAAGGCGCTTAATGAATCCTTCCCCCACCGCAGCCTCCCAGCGGGGCAGCCCGGGTGCGGTAACCGGCCCAGGCACACAGAAGGCGCTTAATAAATCCTTCCTGGCTGTGTCCCTGCGTGCAGTAGTTCCTCCCTCCCCCTTTCCCTTCCCGTCCCCCGCGGGGCGGCAGGGACCCCCTGGGGGTCAGACTTGTTCACACAGACTTCCTTGTTCATTACCAAAAAATGAAACCTTTGAAAAAGAAAGAAATGTTCTCCTTCACCCAACACAGCCTGTCATGAATTCTCTCCATTTACAAAGCCACAAACCTCAAATACAAATCCCTCTCTTTAGCATTTGAAGCTAATTCGACCCCTTTCTACACTGACAGTCATCGTGCACATTATCCCGGCTCCCCGTGCACTCTGCGAGGCAGGTATAGCAGATGTCAAGGATGTTCTTCTTGGCTTCGTGTAACAAAAAGCCAGGGACGTATTTACGGCGTTTCCCGCGTGGGAAAGACCACAAGCCAAGTCACCCCTGGTATCCCCGTTACACCAAAGGGCCTCCATTTATTTGCAGAAAGAAAAAGGAAACTCGGTTCTTTCCAAGAATATGTTCCTTCTCTCTATTCTCTCAGTCTGTCCAAAGCCATGTCATGTCACCTACCAGAACAACAGGGAAAACTATATTTCATTACAAGATCAGTCAAAAGTCTTTCAGGAAAGACATTTTCTCCATAGCTCTTAACAGCTCCTCCAAAAACTAGCTAAATTGCCAATCTCAGGATTCTTTTTTTTTTTTTTCTGAAGCAATTGGGGGTAAGTGACTTGCCCAGGGTCACACAGCCAGGAAGTGGTAAGGGTCTGAGGCTAGATTTGAACTCAGGTCCTCCTGACTTCAGGGCTGGGGCTCTATCCACTCCCCCACCTAGCTGTCCCCCAATCTCAGTGTTCTACACCCTCTAAGAGACCCAGTAACAGCCAAGTAAGCTAGTCTTGGTACTACGTGTTAAATCTAACAGTTCCCGAGCAGAATAGACTTTATGGAGGTTATTTGTTTCATGTCCATTCCTTGTCTTCTGGTCTCATTGCATGAAATTGTTCACATTAAATGATTAGGACTATAATTTGTTTAAATTGAACACAACTCTCTCTAAGCATCTTGGGAGAATCTTTTGAAATTGCTTTGCCATTTGAGATGAAACAGAACGGAACAGTGTAAACTCATTAGTTGATTTGCCATTGACACGAAGGAGATCTGGATCAGAATTGTTTTCTTTCCTGCTGTATCTTGGCTATCTCATCGGTTCCCATAGTTACAATCATCTATGTAAATGTTTCCCATATCTGCCTATTCAACCTCCGCTACAGTCTCTCTTCACCATCAAACTGAGACATCTTGACCATGATGCCCTGTAAACATCTCAAAATCAAGCCTAAAAAACCTTTCATCCAAATTCCCTGTAAACCACTAGTCTCCCAGTCCCCTGAGAGTAGATCTCAGATTTGACATAATCAGTATAATTCTTAACTCCTTATTCTCATTCACCCAACACAGCTTGTCATATAATTCTCTCCATTTACAAAGACACAAACCTCAAATCTAAATCCCTCTGTTTAGTATTTGAAGCTAATTCGACCCTTTTCTACATTGACAGTCATCGTGCACATTATCCCGGCTCCCCGTGCACTCTGCAATCCAGCTCCTTGTGATGATTTTCTGCATTTTCTACTCCCATCACAGGACGGTCCATTTCCTGATTATTCTCCATTTCTTGGAATATTCTCCCTCCTAACTTGTAGTACTTAATTACCACGGCTTCCTCAAACATTCAGCTAAAATTCCATCTGCTGTGGGCTTGTTTACCCTTCTGAGATCATCTTCCATCTACCCTTTCTCTAGATCACAGAAGGTGGGTTTTTAATTAGAATGACTGCATCTTGAAAGCAAAAATGTCTTTCCTCTGTGTCCCTTAGCACAGTGTCTGATGCATAATTGAAGCTTAATAAATGCTTGTTGATTGATGGACTGATTCCCTTTTGAGGATTTTGCCAGGAGATTTTGAGATGCTATTAGGGAGTAACAACATGCTGTTTATATCAAATCCCAGAATGCTGCAAAATCTCCTTAAAAAGCTCCATAATGATGCGAGCTGGACTTGTCTCTCCATCCAAAAACCAAGGGAGTAAAGGTCTATTGTCTCGATTATGACACGTTCAGATCAATAGCCTATAGAACTTGACACTACCTAGAAGAATATAAAACAGAGATTACAAATTAATTGTAAGTAGTGGGAGGCAGAAGAAACTGGAAGAGAACTAGAGCTGGCGATGTTATCCTTGGGAGACTGCAGCTCATTAAAGAATGACATTTACCGTCTGTCTTTTAAATATCAAGATTCAAGCGGTATTGTTTATGTTTGAGTCATGGAATATTACAGTCTCTAAAGAACTAAAAAGAAATTTTTCTGTGAGATCTATGGGGGTGGGAATTAGGCTATAAAATACAACAAATGAGGAATTTTAAAGAACTGGAGGAAAGGAGAAAAATTTGTGATTAAAAAGAAGCTCAGTTTCCGAGATGGTGAGATTAAAGGAAATTAGCAGAAAGCCCATGTGCTCTGCCATTGCCATCACAAAGAATATAAAGGAAAGAAGGCTTCTGGGCTGTTGGGAGCCCTCTATGTGAAACTAATAGAAGATCCTAGGACCAGTTCCAGTTCTGTTTTATGTAAAAGTAGCAAGGATGGGTAAATACAGATGAGTTTTAAAGTTACTTATTGGAGGGGCCATCCATGTGGTATCTAAGTTTAGAGTCAATATACTGCCATCTTTATTATGTTTAAACTGGATTTTTGGATTAAATGTCCAGCAGGAAAAGTTGCCGGTCAAACTATTGAAGCCAGGGCATGTCAAATCCCCAGAATTCTTGAAACCACAAGTCCTGGGAAATTGTGCCTTGAAATTGTTCTCGTTTGAATAGAATGTGTATGTTAAAGAAATTTAAACATAGGTTTAACAATTTGGCTAAAGTCATACAGCTAGTTAAGGATCTAAGAGCAAATTTCAATTCAGATCCTCCCGACTCCAGGTTCCACTTTCTAACCACTGTGCCACCTAGTTGCCCCATGTAAATGTGAGCTATTATTACTGTTAACTTTGGGGGTTCTAAAGAAAGAAGTCTTCCATTGTGGTTTGCCATAACAGTACGGTTTCTGTCACTGTAGAAATGTGCAATGAGGAACGTTTTGTCAGAGAGTTTATTACTTAATTGAGCCACCCCAGAGAAGACAAAGTCTTGATGAACCATTCAACTTCCCAGGCCTTAACCACAATGCTTCCTCTAGCTAGAACTGAATGAATGCTTTTCATGAATTTATTTATCCAATAAAAATGCATTGTATAATTAAGTCATTGCCTTACTGTGTCTAATTGGAAATTAATAATTTAATTACAATACTCGATAGTAGTGTTGGGTAATCTCATTATAAGCTACAATTTGGTGATGTCAAATGTTTGATGTGGGAGATGAAGAGTAAAGGCTGTGGCCTGGGTGTGTTTGTTCCTTAGGGAAAGAATGGTTAAGAATGAAGTGGAGCTAGGGATGCAGGACAGAGTAGCTTAGGGGAAAGGGCAGAGACTGACGTGGAGACAGCAATTGCCCAATCTGCAGGAAAAACTACTGAGACAGAGCTCGGGCAATTGACAAGTTATCAAATGATCTATGGTCCCCTCTGAGGAAGTGAACCATCTGAGACTCCCCCTTCTCCCACACCTTGTTTTTAATTGATACCCAAGTATGAAAAAGAGTCATGGTGAAATACAGGATTTTTACTAGCTCATAGATCTTGCTCCTAAGGGCCAAAAATGACATTATCAGGGGGATCAAGATTGAATGAAGTATGGAGAACCTCCACTGACTAAGTGGTCACCTATTCACTTTGGACAAAGGAGAATATTCCAGAGTTAGGGGACTTTCCTAAGCATCAAGATCTCCCACCTTGGACATAGACTTTGAGTAAAACAGCATCTTTGTAAGCATTCTTGTGGTTGCATAAGTGAGCTTCATAACTGGTAAACAAGCAGTGAATATTACATTAAAGTTTGAGGCTCATTATAAAGGTCTTCTCTGAGAACCTATCTTATCTAATAATCCCTACAAGATCTCTGTAAAATGTTAAACTGATTGATGTTGATTAGAATAGTATAGGGATCCAAACAAATCATTTCTCATACCGGCTATCTATATAGAGAAATTGATGTAATACAATTTTGTGGTCCCCTGACCTCGGGGGGCTTCTGTTCCGACAATAAGTCAGTAGTCCTAAATCTTCTGGCTTTGGAATCTGCCTCAGGAAACTCCCACATCCAGTCTGATTCTGACCACTCCTTAGCCAGAGAGCTTCTGACCTCAGGAAACTCCCATAGATCAAACTCCTGAACGATAATGAATAAGACCCCTCCTCAATTCATTGCTGACTGGGAATCTTGTCGGTAATAATCTGATCAACCGAGAACCACTCCTTCCAGAGACCTTCCTTCCTACCTATGAGCCGGAGAATTAACACGTCTATGATTGAAAGCTGGATAAGTGCATCTCCTTGCTTCTGTTTCTTTACTGAATTCCCTTACAATTCCATCCGCTTTGTAATGGCGTTATATTGCAATAAAGCTTTGCCCCTTGACTAGGAGATGGATTCAAGGATCCAAATTCTTTTGAGACACCTCGCGACACCAGTCTGGAACCCCAGACTTTGGGGATTCCCCCTTCCCCCTAAAGTGAATTAGATTCATGACTTTTTGCTAACCCAAAAAGTCTTCCTGGGTTCCCTTTCCTCCTTCCTAAAATGAGGATGATAAGTCCTTGCATTTAATCCTTTGAACTCCCTGTTCCAGAGTATTTCTATGAAAAAAAAAGAATTTGTAAACCTCTGGTGTTCACAAGGCAACTATCTCTGAGATTTCTAGCCAGAAGGGGCCGTAGGATTCATTCACTTCCTCATTTTAGTCATGAGGAAACAGGTCTAGTCAAGAGACCCGAGTCAGCCAAGGAAGCCCGGCTTGGCTCTCAAGAGCTCTGGTTCCAAATCTGGATCTTGCCCACATTAATGCCTGTATTTTGCATGACGAGTCAGAGACTGAAGTAGCTTAAGTCATGGCAAGTGGTTAAGCAATTTTCTCTCTAGAATATTGCAAGGGCTGTACCTGGGACCACCTCCTTTTGTACAGACTCCTTTTACCTTTTCTCCAAGGCTGCAGAGGGGGACAGTCCCTGGGTATAGATGCATCAATGCGTTTGATGCTGGAGGAATCAGTGGCATTCAGGGATGTGGCTGTGTATTTCCTCCAGGAGGAGTGGGAATGCTTGGTCCCTTCGAAGAAGAAGTTGGAGAATTACGGGGACCTGCTCCATCTGGGCGAGAACAGTTTTCCAGGGTGAGTCAGAATCTGCCTATGAGAGAAACTTTGGAAATGTTGTGCGATGTCCTTGGAGTTGAATTGCTGCTGTCTTGCATATGGAGATAATCCTTGTGTATCCTGGATTTGGGGGGTTTGTATTATCTGTTCCTGGGGGAGAGATCTTCCAATGATTCTATTACTAAGCATTGTCTTAGGGGGAGAAAACACAAAGACAAAACAAAACCTGCCTTCTGGAAGCAGACGTCTTATTATCAAGTGTCACCTTTATAAAAGCAGAAAACTGTCACCTAATTTCTTCAGCATGGAGGTTGTACCTTCCTCCTCTCTCTTCTCATGGGTCTAAGACTAGCCCCCAAAGTTCAGAAGATCATGCCTGAGAACATGAAAAGATTCTACTGCCCCTCTCCTTGCATCAGGTGCAATGAAGGGACTTTTAGTCCCAATCCAGTCTTTGACAGATTCCCCCATAGCTGCTAAGAAGAAAAGCATATGGGCTTCCTCTTCTTCAGAGCCTGAATCAAAGTATTGAGAGCTTGGTGCTGTACAGAGGGCTGAATTTGTAGTCCAAGGATCTGAATTCAAATCCCAGTTCTGAGGTAAAGTACATCTTGGATAAGTCATGTGACTTCTACAAATCTCAGGTTCCTCATTTATAAAAACGAGGTGATTGTGCTAGATAGCTTCCCATCCAAAATCTAGGATCTTGTGATTCCAGGTGTTCCTGAATTGTATTCAGAGCATCTCATGTCAAAATCTTACTTTGCCGGTTAAATGAGACAACAAATGAGGATCTTGTTGAAAAGCTTGAAGCTCTCTAGAAATGCTCTGTCTAGCCATATGACCTTGGGCACATCATTTATCTACTTTGGGACTGTTCCCATATGTGTAAAATTAACATTGGACTGGATGGTTCTATGTCTAGACCTGAATCTATGATCATATAAATCTTTAGAAAACTTCATAACTGTCATCCGAAGGTGTTATGTGAATGGCTGTAAACACTTTTGATAACCTATAAATGACCCTACAAGTATATGATGGGGGAGTCAGTCTTTCCTCTTGTTCCTTAACAATAATATTTCCTTCTGGAAGAGAACGAAGTCAACTTATATTTGCATCAATTTTGTATATGAATCTCTGAAGTTTATTGAATAGAGATTGACATGGCTGGACTTAAATACTTGAAGATAACTATTATGTCTTTTCTGAGTCTTGTCTTTTCAAGGTCAAAGATCTTCCAATTTTTTAACCTTTCCTTCAAGGTCAGGAGTTTGAGGTTTTTCCCTTTTCTAATTACTCCAATTCAATCTCCTAACTCAAAGTTAAGAGGATTAAAGGAAAGGGATACTCTCCACTTTACCTCATCATCTTTTCCAAATCCTTTATTATTTTTTGACCAGAAAAAAAATAAAGCTGATATGTCATTTCTGACCCACCTAGACGGTCAGAATTCAAAGTCTATCGACCAATGAGACTCAGTTTTTTGCTTTGTCTCTTCCGTGTATTTGGGTATTAAGTACTATAAAAATAAAGCCTTTAGAGAAATGGGGCATCTCAGGTCATGAGGGAGATCTGAGGTACCATTCATTGAACGGATTTGGAGTCCTTTAAGTGAATGGTTAATGGCTCAGAGCTCTGCCTTAGTGGTTTTTCATGTGGATTGGATAATGATGGATCCACAATGATGGTTCAGGTTTTCTTTGAGGTCTGAGCCTATACTTGAGCATAATAATAAAACCTAGGTTTTGACCTCTAAAATTTCCATGTTACAGTAAATATACACATATATTTACTGTGCGTGTATATATATATATATACTTCCAACTCTATCCCTAAAATATTTTTATCAGTAATCATCTCTTGGACTCCAAATTGAGAGGAATCTTACGATGCCATGTCCAAGTAGGAACACAGCAGGGCAATGAAGAAAGTCATTCTCAAGGAGTCAAAAGAATTGAAAGTAAAACTCCTGTAACCCAAGCCCCAAAGCCTCTTAGGATGGGACTTTCTTCTCCTTGGTGGGAATCAATGCCTTTTTTCTTACTTGAGGGACAGGGCAGAGTTAGGGAGGGTAGGAGAAGAGAGAGGTTCCTTTCTTTGTGCTCAGAAGACTACCATCTCTTCAGTCTCTTGGGGGTTTGCACTTGCTTTGGGTTCTTCTGACTTCTAGCTTCAAGAGAAAAGATGGAAGTGTGAACCTCATTTCAGTTTAATGAATAATAAGTCTCTGGGAAAAAGCTGACATGAAAGAAACTGCAGTCTCCATCATGGCCCAGTCATAGTTTGGTACACTAGATTTGGGGAAACTTCCCCTTGGATGAAATCGGGGATTCTCTCTTATTTGAATTGAATCACTTCACTCCCAAATGGACAGCTGTCTACTCTGTTTGCCCAGGATATATTCTCCTTTGTATAATTTTTCTGATTTCTGTTTTATATTGGCAACCTTTTGGCGATGGTTCTCTTTATTGTTATAGTTTAAGACTATATTCTCATGAGAGCATCTTCACTCAGTTAATTCCTCACATCGGTAACCCCTCAGGCCCAAGGTCCCAGCTGTAGCCACCTCTTCCGGGACTCAGAGAAGTTTCTGCTCTTTCCTCAACTTCCCCTCCACATCCCCGTCCAAAAACAGACATTGTCCCTCTTATCTAAATGTTTGTTGCATCTTAATTTTGACCTCAAAAGCAGAGGCCACAAATTAGAGATAAATATAAATGGAAATTAGTAACCAAACCCTATCTTTTAAAAAATTATTATTTATTTGTTTATTTCTTTTTATATATGTAAAAAATTTTCATTTCAAAACATATGCATAGATAGTTTTCAATATTCATCCTTACAAAACCTTGTTTTTTTTTAAGTTTTAGGTTTTACCCTCTTTTGATTACCCCAATTCAATCTCCTAACTCAAAGTTAAGAGGATTAAAACAAAGGGATACTCTTCTCTTTACCTCATCATCTATGCATTATAATATATATATATGTATATATGTGGGTGTGTATACATACACACACACACACACACACACACACACACACACATATAATGGATGGAGCTCTGGGTCTGGAGTCAGGAAAATTTGAGTTCAAATCCAACCTCAGAAACCATTTCCTACCTGTGTGATCCTAGGTTACTTAATAGCTGTATGATCCTGGGCAAGTTACCTCATCTCAGTTTCCTCATCTGTAAAATGAGTCAGAAAAGGAAATGACAAACCATTAAGTTGTCTTTACCAAGAAATCTCTAAATAAGGTCATAAAGCACCATACTGGACATATAGCCAACACCACTGAAAGCTGGAGCATTATATCCTAAAAAAGGAAGTAAGTGAGTATTTGGCCTAATCATCTATCTGTTGCTAGAGGCACCTATCTGTCCATTTTTTAGTATTTTGCTGGTGCTGATGGGCATTTTTTTGGTGAAAGGTTACCGATTACTGGGGACACAAATGATTGGGGTGATCGATGGCCCCAGAGAGGAATGGGGGATACAGAATCCCAATTTGTAAAGATCTAGCAATCTGGAAAGGGAGGTCCAGTTAGACAAGGATGGATCCCAGTAGAGAAAAAGAACAAGCCAGCTCCAGAGGGATTGGAGACTGAGAACAAGCTGGTTGAGAACATGGATCAAGAATGGTGTGAGAGGTCTTCAAAGGATAAATAAAAAGCGTAGAACTATAACTATAATAACAAATAGAACTATAGCTAAAAAGTTACAGGGGTTGTCCCCTCCTGTTTCCCTCCACCTCTTAATTAGCATTTAAGTACTTCTTGTAAAGATAATGATGGCTTTGAATTCTCTTAAGAGTTTATTACTTGTTTTCTTTTATTTCTGGGTTAGATTTCCACGATTTGAATGCAAGCCCGGACTCCCCCAAACAATGGGAGAAAAGTCCAGGCTGGGGGGTTCAGGGGACTTCTGTGTGCAGGTTATTTCATCTGGTGTTTCACAGTTTATGCTCTGAACTCTTTTTTGCTGACAAACACCTTGTCAGATGTGCTTTTTGCTTTTTCTTACTCTGACAATCTCTGTTTTTGTGGGAGATAACTGTCCTACATACCTAAAACCAAGCATCAATATATTTTCAAAAACCAAGGTCATGGACCCAGGTTAAGAATACCCGGTCTAGACTGCTTGCCATCTAGGGAAGAGGGTGGAGGGAGGGAGGGGAAAAATCGGAACAGAAGTGAGTGCAAGGGATAATGTTGTAAAAAATTACCCTGGCATGGGTTCTGTCAATAAAAAGTTATTATAAAATTTAAAAAAATATAAAAAAAAGAGCACCTGGTCTAGAGTTTATAGTATATACATTTTGACCAGTGGCTTGCTAATAAATGTTTGACAATCCAAGGGGGAAATGTGTATAGGCTAGGCTTTAGAGTACAATCTGTATTTTTTACATTTTCTCCACCATCTATTTAAATCCAATCAATAAAACAATAAGTCAAAATTTAGCTATCAGTTCTCATCCAACCCTAGAGAAGTGGCTGCGGTATTGGAGAAGTGACTACTTTGAATCACCATTTGGAGAACAGAATGGCTGGAGAGGGCTGGAATCATTTTTTAAATTGTGGTAAGTTTATTTATGTTTATTGCCTTATGAATCATGTTGGGAGAGAAAAATCAGAGCAAAAGGGAAAAGCCATGGGAGAGATTAAAAAAAAAAAAACACCAGAAAAAAGAAGGGAACATAACATGTGTTAATTTATATTCAGTCTCCTTAGATCCTTTTCTGGATGCAGATGGCATTTTCTGTCCAAAGTCTATTGGGATTGCTTTGAATCACAGAACCGCTGAGAAGAACTGAGTCTTTCATGGTTGATCAAAGCACAATTTTGCTGTCACTGTGTACAATTATTCATGGTTCCATTTGTTATGCTCAGCATAGTCATTTCCTAACTACCCCAAGAATAATGTAAAAGTCTTTAGTACATTAGTCATTTCTAAGTACAGCCTTAAAAACCACCCAGTAAGGCAAAGCCTAAGATGTGGGTATAATGAGAATACACCGTAAAACAACTGGGGTTGAATGAAGTCTGTTCCAAAAAAGTGACAATTGGGCTTTAGATCTGGATAACTGGCCATATCCTGGCCAGCCGGGTACTAGATTTTTGGTACTTTGAAGCTCCCATTACTGTCCCACTGTCCCTCTGATGCTGGACAGCTTCCTTTATCTTCATAGCCTTTTGGCTCCTGGGTAGGAGGGAAGGGCTATAGACCCAACGACTTGCTCATTTTTCTCTCCATTCATTGCACTGCTTTCTGTAACATCCTGAATATAAGCTGTCCCATGTTCAAGGCTATTGATCTTAGCCCTTTGCCAGTCATGTCAAATGCTGTTAGGGCCTATGGACTGAATTATTTTCAGCCTGATATTTTTACTTCATTTCAAAAATGAAAATAAAATGAAGGAAACTCTTTATTTTAGTCTTACAACTAATTCTATGCAGCCCAAAAAAGAGAGAGCAAGCCAAAATGAGATCTTGGAATTAATGACTGTGGATTATATTTCAGATTAACGTGAGTTTAGCCCAAAATCTGATGGGTGGTCAGGAACTATATAAATACAACTACAAAACACTTTTCACACAAATAAAGTCAGATCTAATCAACTGGAAAAATATCAAGGACTCATGGGTAAGCTGAGCTAATATAATAAAAATGACAATACTACCTAAATTAATCTACTTATTTAGTGCCATACCAATCAAATGCCAAAGAAATTATTTTACAGATCTAGAAAAAATAATAAAGTTCATCTGGAAGAACAAAAGAACAAGAATTTCAAGGGAATTAATGAAAAAATGTAAATCTAGCTGTACCAGATCTAAACATATATTAAAAAGCAGCAGTCACCAAAATCATTTGGTACTGGCTAAGAAATACAGTAGTCAATCAGTGGAATAGGTTAGGATCACAGGACAAAATAGTCAATGACTATAGTAATCTAGTGTTTGACAAACCCAAAGACCCCAGATTTTGGGATATGAACTCACTATTTGACAAAAACTGCTGGGAAAATTGCAAATTAGTATAGCAGAGACTAGGCATTGACCCACACCTAATACCCTATACCAAGATAAGGTAAAATGGGTTCATGATTTAGATATAAAGAGTGATATTATAAGCAATTAGAAGAACAAAGTACAGTATACCTCTCAGATCTGTGGAGAAGGAAGGAATTTGTGACCAAAAAAAAACTAGAAATCATTATTGAACAAAAAAATTAGATTATATTAAGTTAAAAAGGTTTTATACAAACAAAGCTAATGCAGACAAGATTAGAAGGGAAGTAATAAACTGGGGAAACATTATTACATTCAAAGATTCTGATAAAGGCCTCATTTCCAAAATATATAGAGAACTGACTCAAATATATAACAATTCAAACTATTCTTCAATTGATAAATGGTCAAAGGATATGAACAATTTTCAGATGAAGAAATTAAAACCATTTCTAATCATATGAAAAAATATTCGACATCATTATTGATCAGAGAAATGCAAATTAAGACAACTCTAAGATTGGCTTAGATGACAGGAAAAGACAATAACGAATGTTGGAAGAGAAGTGGGAAAACTGGGATACTTAATCATTGTTGGTGGAGTTGTGAAGTGATCCAAACATTC
The DNA here is from genome assembly GCF_016432865.1 of Antechinus flavipes. NCBI lineage: Eukaryota > Metazoa > Chordata > Mammalia > Dasyuromorphia > Dasyuridae > Antechinus > Antechinus flavipes. The sequence goes on along the minus strand of NC_067400.1, from coordinate 625,011,693 downwards.
TAGAGAACAAGTGGGAACTATTTCTAAAGGGCTGTCAAATTGTGCTTACCCTTTGACCTAGCAGTATTTCTACTGGGCTTATATTCCAAAGAGAGATTAAAGGAGAGAAAATGTTTGTGGCAGTCCTTTTTGTGGCAAGAAACTGGAAAGTGAGTGGATGCCCATTCAGGTGGAGTATGGCTGAATAAGTTATGGTAAATGAATGTTATAGAATATTATTGTTTTGTAAGAAATGACCAGCAGGATGAATACAGAGAGGCTTGGGGAGACTTACATGAACTGATGCTGAGTGAAATAAGTAGAACCAGGAGATCATTGTACATGGCAACAGCAAGATTATACAATGATCAATTCTGATGGACTCGGCTCTCTTCAACAATGAGATGATTCAAACCAGTTCCAATTGTTCAGTGATTAAGAGAGCCATCTATACCCAGAGAGAGGACTATGGGAACAGAATGTGAATGAATGTGGATCACAACATAGAATTTTCACTCTTTTTGTTGTTGTTTGCTTGCATTTTGTTTTTCTCATTTTTTTCTTTTTGTTTTGATTTTTCTTGTGCAGCAAGACAACCGTATAAATATGTATGCATATATTGGATTTAACATATATTTTTATCATGGTTAACATATATTGGATTACTTGCTATCTAGGGGAGGAGGTAGTGGGAAGGAGGGCAGAAATTGAAAAAATTATTCATGCAGATCTTTTGAAAATTAAAAAGGTTTAAAAAAAAGTGAGTGGGTAGAAGATAGGAAAGAGTATCCACCAAAGATATGATCTTGATTTCCTCAAAGTGAAAAGCTATCATTTTTCTTCAAAATATATATATTATACCATATAGTCTTGAACCTTCTACTTCTGCAAAAAAGTGAGACTTCTTCTCCCATATCTTCTTTCAAGCTGTGTTTATTCCCTGCATCTATAGGTTTGATTTTTCTGTAGTTGTTTTTTCCATTCATATTGATGTAGTCAATGAAAATACTGTTTTCCATAATCTGCATCACGGGATATAAATCTTCCTATAACTTCCTTTGTTCAGCATATTCATTTTTATACACCACGATATTCTATTCCATTCCTCTATCATAGTTTCGTTAGCTATTCCTTAATCAATAGGTTTCAACTTGGTTTCTAATTGGTTGTCAACACAAAAAATGCTTCCAGAAATCTTTTTTATTTTTATACGGATTTTGTTCTTATTAATGGACCCTTCTTGATATTAACTGACAGTGGACTTGAAATTGAAAGAGACATTTTAGTCTCTTAATTTACATAATTCCAAGTTGCTTTCTAAAAATATTTGTCTTGACTCATAGCTCCAATGTATGAGCAAGTATTCCTTCCCACAGCTGCTCTAACATGAACTGTTCTCATTTGCCATCTTTCCCAACTTCCTAGATATGACTCAAAAGCTGGGAATTATTTGGATTTCCATTTCTCTTCTTAGTGACTAGGAATATTCTTTTACATGATTGTTAATAGCTTGCAGGTCTTTTGATAGCTGCTTGTTCCAAATTCAAAAGAATTATTTTCTCAGTATAATGTTTGTGGGAGATTCTTCAGTTCTAGATTTGACTTTATTAATGTCATAGAATTATTCTGAAGAGGATTCAGATGAATATAAGGACTATAGGAAAGTATTCAAGCCTAGCCTATCCATGAATTCCCCTCTGATAATAGATACTAAAGAGAAATTCTAGGAAGGGATCTATGTCAGAAGGTTTTCCCTAAAATCTCTTATTTATCTGAGGGAGAAAGCTGGTGAACGTAATATACTTATCCTTTCCTTCTCATGATAAGAGAGAAAAATCTTATGTCTTAACTGTGAGAAAGACTCCAAGGAAAGCACAGAGTTTACAGAGCATCAGAAAATTCACACTGGAAAATTCACTTATTATAAAAGTGGAAAATAATTTTCCAGAACATCTTTCCCTTCACATATGGGAAAACAAGTGGGGAAGAAACATTTTGAATATCTTTAATGTTGGAAGGATTTTAGCAACAAGAGAGATCTTATTGAATATCAAGAATATTCATACTGGGGAGAAAATGAAATGAATGTGGGAAGGCCTTCTACAGAAAGGACCTTCTTCCTCAATATAAGAAGATTCATAGTGAACTGAAATCTTTTAGTTGTAGCAAAGGTGGGAAGGCCTTCAGAACTAGCACAGTTCTTACAACACATGTGAAAATTCATTCAGGGAGCATCCTTATGAGGATCCTGAATGTGAAAAGGGCTTCTACTATAAAACAAGTTTTTGCCAGAATATGAGAGTTCATATGTCCCGTCCACCGGGACTTAGTTATTCAGGGGTCGAGGAGAACCCAGCCTGAAAGAGAAACGGGCGAGAAAGAAGAGGGAGACCAAGCAAGTTCTTGTCAAGGTCGCAGTTTATTGTCCTCAGGATACAACTTATATAGAAAAGAAAAGTAGGGTTGGGTCTGGGAAAGATACATGGGCTATTAGGGTTGGGTCTGGGAAAGATACATGGGCTATAGCTGGTTCAGTGAACAGGAACATAGTGTGGTGACAACTCAAGATTAATTCTCAAGATCATTTTGCCTGGTTGCAGTTCTCAGAATTGTTTGACCACCGGCACGACTGGGTTACAGCAAGGGGGGAAAGGCACCTGGGCTGGGGTCATGAGAAAGAAACCTGGGCGGGGGCCATCTGCTTCCAACATTCATACTGGAAAGAAACTTTTTGATTGTAATGCATGTGGAAAGGTGTTTTGGGAAAAAAATCAAATCTTGCTGACCATAGAAAAATTCATATTGGAAAGAGACCTTATGAAAGTCACAAATGTAAGAAGGCCTTCAGACCGAAATCAGGTTTACCTTGCCATTGAAAATTGATAGGGAGAGAAACTTTCTGAATGTAGTATATTGGGAAATCCTTTTAGGATAAACTTTCCTAGGCATCTGAGAATTTATACTTCTGCATAAAAACTTCTCTGACTCAACATCAGAGAGAAAATTCATTCTGCAGAGAAAAAAAGTCAGAAAGACTCCTTAGAACCAGCCAGACTGAGGAGCAAACATGTTCTCTGATCCTGACACCCTCTCAGATAGCTTCCAAGTAGTAGGCAAATGAAGGAGAAAAAGTGATGTGCACTGTTTCCATGATGCAAAGAACTTTGGGGGGACATCTATGTGCTATCCCCCAGAGGGAATAACTTACATTCTACATGTTTTCCAGTATCTCAAGAAAATCAGGGCTAATATTATGCTTTTAGTTGTATTTATTTTCCTCTATATCAGATGAAGGACCGTACTGGTTTCATTGTGGGAAAGAGTCCAACCCACAACATGGCACCACAAATTTAGAAAATTTTACTAGGTTCCTGAGGACGGAAGGTGGTCTAGAAAGAACTTGATTGCCAGTTTGTGAACAGCTGTGACTACTATGTGATATTCTCCATTGAAGTGTGGTAAAAAAAAAATAAATAAAAGCTTTTTTTCATATATTATTGGGAGCTTGCACAATATGAGAAGATATTGAATTCCAGACTGAAATTACTAGTGGAAACAAAATGGTAACAAAATGAGAATCAGTAGATTCTCTTATGATAGAAAGTGGTCTCTAAAACCCAGAGCTTGGGTTTTTTCTGGTCATTGTGTCATAAATATAAAGTCTTTCATCAAAGTATTCAACTTATTGGATAGTCCACAGTTTAGACTAGTCCCAATAGGGTAGATTTTAACTTAAACGACTACAAACTAACATTAAATCGGTTTGATTGTATGTTTGTTTTATTAATCATTTTTCATTTCGTCCAATCCTTGCTTTAAGACAGTCAGTCTTTCTTCACAATCCCTCCATTTCACTTTTGGCTAACCATTAGGAAGGCCTTTTTTGTTTTGTTTTCCCATCAGCCCTAAAATTTCCATCCATTCCCCTATTCTATTCTGTCAAACAGAAAGAACCAAATTCTTGCCTTTAGAACTCTGGGATTATTTGAAAAAAAGGTTTTTCTTAATTGGCCATCACTCTCCTTCTCTTACATTCATTCATTGTGTTTATATGAAAAATGTTCTCCCTTCTGTAAGCAAAAGTAGTCAGCCTATCTTCTTAATTGCCTCTCTCTCATATTTGTTAGTAATCTAACTCACTCCCTAATCATGATTGGGATGGGTGGATCATGTACTAATTTTTATGAGTAGTCTTTAATAATCAGGTCACATTCCCATTTGGAATTCACTTGGAGGTCTGATACCTAAGATCTTTCTCTAATGCTGATTTTGTCCAGACATTTTTCCAGTTTTCTCAATGGTTCTCGTTTTTCCGTGGTAATTTGTTTTTTCAGTTTCCTCCAGCACTGAATTATTATTCACTTAATAACCATGTCTAGTTAGTGCAACTGGTCTTTCCCAATGTTAGTGATGGTTGCTGACTTGTAGTGTAGTTTATAATTTTGGAAGAGCTCTTATTCCTTTGTGGATACTCAGTTTTGGTCCTATTTAACTCTTGGTGATTTCATTTGGGGTTTCTTGGCAAAGATACTGAAGTGCTTTGTCACTTCTTTCTCCAGCTCATTTTACAGATGAGAAAATGAAGGCAAATAAAGTTAAGTGACTTATCTAGGATCACACAGCTAGTATGTGTCTGAAGCTGTATTTAAATACATAAATTCAGACCCATTTCAGACCCAGTACTCTAACCACTGCACCACTTTGTGGCTTATTATCCCTTATTTCCTGCCTTTTTTTCATTATTTACTTATTTTAGATCTTTTGTCCCTAGAAGTCCCTAGAGATGAATTTGTTGGTTTTTTAAAATTGTTTTATTTGCCTTTGAAAAGTAGCCTTTTGACCTGTATGTGCCAAAATGTTTGTGGCAGCCGTTTGTAGTGGCTAGAAGCTGGAAAATGAATGGATGCCCATCCATTGGAGAATGGCTGGGTAAATTGTGGTATATGAATGTGATGGAAGATTATTGTTCTGTAAGAAATGACCAGTAAGATGAATACAGAGAGGCTTGGAGAAATTTAGATGAAATGATGCTAAGTGAAATGAACAGAACCAGGAGATCATTATACACTTCAACATCGATACTGTATGAGGATGGATTCTGATGGAAGTGGATCTCTTCGACAAAGAGGTGATCTAACTCAGTTTCAATTGATCAAGAATGGACAGAAGCAGCTACACCCAAAGAAAGAACACTGGGAAATGAATGTAAAGTGTTTGCATTTTTGTTTTTCTTCCCAGGTTATTTTTATTTTCTGAATCCAATTCTCCCTGTGCAGCAAGAGAACTGTTTGGTTCTGCACACATATATTGTATCTAGGATATACTGTGACATGTTTAACATATATAGGACTGCTTGCCATCTAGGGGAGGGGGTGGAGAGAGGGGAAAAATCAGAACAGAAGTGAGTGCGAGGGATAATGTTGTAAAAAATTACCCTGGCATGGATTCTGTCAATAAAAAATTATTAAAAAAAAAAAGAAAAAGAAAAAGAAAAGTATCCCTTTGGTTATTTGATATAAAACTAAGCTGGTAAAATTCTATCCCTCCTGTTGGCCCAGCCATCCAAGGGGGCAGCTCTGAGTCTTCTCTTCCTTCCAGTCCCAACCCCACTCTCAGAGTTCTTGGTTTGTGTGGGGAATCCAGAGTATGGGAACCAAAGATGTATTGATGTTCAGGCCTTTAAAACCCTCCTGGGCCAAAGGTAGGGAACGATTGAGTGATCTCAAACAAGTGAGTGAAAACTGAATACTTAGAAGAAACTTTTGGGGGGGAGGGGAATTATAAAACTAATTTACACGCCAGTGTCATAATGATTCTTCTTCTAGAGACATGTTGTCTCTAGACATGTTTGCATGCTGTAAACCATTTTTCATCTAGACAGAAGGAAGTGTTAGGGCTCTGTTTTAGTAGAGATTTGAAGAAAGACCTGTTGGAAGCTGACGGCCCCAGCCCAGGTGCCTTTCTCCCCCCTTTGCTAGGGAACCGCACCTTAGACCCCAGCCCAGGTGCCTTTCTCCCCACTTTGCAAGGGAATCACGCCCTGGGGCAAACAATTATGAGAATTGCAATCAGGCAAAACGATCCTGAGAATTGTAACCACATAATGTTCCTGTTCACTGAACCAGTTTTAGCCCATGTTTCTTTCCCAGACCCAACCCTACTTCTCTTTCTCGTGCTTTTGCTACATAAGTTGTATCCTGAGGACAATAAAGTGAGACCTTGACAAGAACTTGCTTGGTCTCGCTCTTCTTTCTCCCCCGTTTCTCTTTCAGGCTGGGTTCTCCTCGACCCCCCCCCAATAACTGAGTCCCGCGGGACTGGACAAAGACCCTCATGCTTTCCTTGTGAAGAAGGTGGAGAGCGGTGGTTTGGATGCACAAGATGTAAGTGGGGGATGGGTTCCAAGAGTAGACACCAATCTGATGGCCCCAGAGATCCAACCTGTGCCTCGGTCCAGGAATATTTAAAAAACCTTTGGATCAAAGCAGAGAATTCCTCCATCTACAGGTTATCATCAAGTATGGAGGAAAAAGCAGCACTGAAGAAGAGACTCGGGGTCCTGAAGGATCTTGACATTTTAATAAGGTAAAATTCCCCAGGGAAAACACTTAGGTCCAGAAAATCAGCTTGGCAAGAATGTGACTGGGAGGCTTGGGTCTGGAAAAAGCTCTGGGGAGTTCGAGGGATCACGTGCTCGGCTCAATATGGGCCAGCAGTGATGGGGGAGCCCCCAAAGCTACCCACCCCACCCCTGGCCTGTGCCCCCCCCAACTCCTGGGCACTGCCACCAGCCCAGTCTCCTCCCTTTTCTAGCACGGAAACTCACTGAAGGCAGTGCCTGTCTTTCTCGTAATCCCCAGCCCCTACCCCGTGTCTGGCATACATGAAGTGCTTAATAAGTGCTTGTTGGCAGAAAGATTGATCAACCAGCCATCCTCAGGCTCTTAGGAGTGAGAGAAACAAATGGAGGGAGCCTGTTCCCTTCCCAAACCGTCCGCTGCCCACCGGAGAGTGGATTGGATTTTGCCTTGGGGGGAGGGAGCACAGAGAAAGGCCGGGTCTCTTTGGAGCCTTTAAAGTCGTTGGAACAACGACCTTAAAAGTATAGGTGAGGTGAGGACGTCCATTTTTCAGAGAAGCAAACTGAGGCTGTTAAGGGGCCGAGTGACTTGCTCAGGGTCTCACAATTGAGTGAGGATCTGAGGCAACATTTGAACGAGCTTTTGTGGACTCCTATGGACAGCAACAGCCTCCCCTCTCCCCCCGCCCCGCCCCCCCATCCTCCGGCTACTTAGCCGCCTAAGACAATTAAGTCTGAACTGACAGATGGGGGAGGACGTGGCCCCCTCCTCACCCCGGGCCCCTGCGGAGCGGACGGCGCCGCCTCCCACCCTGCAAAGGGAGGCCCCGGGGCCCAGGCCGCGAGGGAGACTCGGAGGGATGCCCAGAAGGAGACTGGGCAGAGCTGCCTGCTGGGGCAGGTGGGGGATGCGAAGATGGAGCAAGGACTTCTGGGGGGAGGAGGAGGTTGGGAGGAGGGAGGCCGAAAGCTGGTCGGAGGCGGGCAGGGCAGGGTAAGGGCCCAGCTGGCAGCGCTGGGGCGGGGGGAGCACCAAAGGTGGGGGCCGGGGGCCTGGGGCTGAGGTTCGTGACCCAGATGTCCAGGTGTGACAGGGGCCGTTCCCGCGTCCCTAGGCGGAGGGCTGGGAGGAAGGCACCGGGCCCGAGGTCCATCCCCTGGATGGGTGGGGCCAGCACGAGGGTCAGAGCCTGGGACGGCAGCCTCGGCTCCGGGCCGGACTGCGGCCCCGCCTGGGTCTCCCGAAGCTGGGCGTCCAAACCTGGGGCCGGGCCGGTGGCCCAGGGGCCTCCCTCCGATCTAGCGGGGAGGACGGCGTTAGCGGAAAGGGCCAATCCGGGAACTGGAGGCGGGGTCCTTAGGACCCTCCCCCCCAGGGCCCGCCCCAAACTGCTTGGCCCTCGGTCCCCGGCTTCCTGTCCGCAGACCGGCCTCGGTTTGCCCCGGCACCCCCTTCTGGAAGTCCCCTGGGCACCTCCTCCCCGAAGCCCCCGGGGCGTCCTCCTGGAGCGGCTGGCGGACGGAGAGCTGCAGGGGAAGCCTGGGCTGGGCGAGCCGGGTCCGGCAGGGGCTAAGCCGGGACCCCGCCCCCAGCCCGCTCCCGGGCCCCACCCGCTTCGGCTGCCCCTTCCTGCTGCTTCTGCCGGTGGTCTGACCCCGTGGTGAGTCTCCCCCGGGGCCGCCGGGGCACCCCCTCCCCTAGGCTGGACGCTGGCCGCGCGCAGCCTCCGGGACCCGGACGTCCTGGCTCTCGTCCGGGCGCCCCAACCTCGGCTTCCCCGTTCGGTCTGGAGCGGGGGCATCTTTGGCTAGCGGGACCCTGATTCGCGCCCCCCCCCAGCTTCCTCTTGGGGGCTGCCCTCTCTGGTGCCCCCTTCTCTGCTCCGGCCCTTCCGAGCCCTGGACAGGCTCCCCAGCAGATCTCAGGCGCCTGGGTCCCGCCCCACTTCCGAACCCAGGCGCCCCGACCTCCCCTCCCCTCTTACGAGATCCGGGTCCCCTCCCTCCCCCCGCCGATCCCAGGTCCTCTGCAGGACGCAGACATCGCCCCAAATGTTCCGGCTTCCCCACAGGTCCCGGGGCTGGGGGAGGGGGAGGCACCGTAGGCTTGGAATACCCCAGCCAGCACCCAGCTTCCCCTCAAGGACGGGGGGACGGCTTTCCCCAAACGCGCTGAGGCCTTTGGGATTCTTACCAAGCTCCCCAGCAGACCCCTGTCTCCGACTCCCCGCCCTACCTCTAGTCCCTTCCCCTGCCCCTCCCTTTAAGAGAGCCAGGTTTTCTTCCTTTCCAAATCTCAGCCCTCTGGGGGACCCAGAAGTCATCTCCCCCAGGCTTCCGTCTCTGTCTTGGCTCCCTGGGACCCCGATCCCTCCCGCCATCCGTCCCTTGACCCTGAGATCCTTCCTGTAAGGACACAGAACTCGGGACTCCATCATCCCAGGCCAATCCCGGGGACTCGGGGGGCCACAGGGGGCCTTACCTTCAAATAAGGGGCTCCCGCACCCAACTCCCAAACCTACCCCACCCCGCAATTCTTTACAGCTGTCCTGTGTATATTACTTCCTAGCCCCTCCCCCTGCTCCCTTTATCTGGGTACCTGCTTCCTTAGCCACACTTTACCTGCTTTCTCCCTTTCACTCCCTCTTGGACTCTCTCCTATAAGATCTTTGTCTCCAGCCACCATTTCTGCCTCAGACCCAGTAAGCTGAACTATTTCCCCTGCCCCCATTTCAGACCCAAGGTTCCTCTCCATCCCCATAGAACCATCCATGGCTCCTCAGGCTCCTTTCAGCTCAGCTCAAGCCTAGAGAGGGAAAGGGATGGGAAGCAGTGGAAAGAAGACGGGTTCAGAGGATTGGATGAAAGCACACTCAGAACTTTCTGCTTCTTGAGACTCCAGAGGGAGCAGGGCGGGGAGATATTATTCTTTCTGGGCGGAGTTTCCAAGCCTGACTCTACAGACCTTCTCTTGGTTAGCTCAGTGCCTCGAGGGCAGGCGCTTCTCTTTTGGGGCATGGCCAGAAAGCTAGGACCTTTCCCCTCTCCCTTCCCAGCTCCGTCTGCAGGAGAGGAAAGCGGATACGGCAGCAGTGGCACGAGGGCCCAGAAGACCCCAGCCGGGTTTAAGCCCTTGACAGGCATCGGCAAACAAGAACATTTCCAAAGGCACCGAAGGGCAAGAGAGAATTGAATGTGAAACCTTCGGTGTTTATTACGCGTAAATCTCGATGGTTTCACTAAGTCCCCCAGCTCCCCAACACGCACGTCTATTTCCTTTCCCTTGTGGAAGGTACTTTCCCTAAAAACAAAACAAAACAAAAACACAAGAGCCGACCAAACAACAGACAGCTTCCCACACCAGTCTTGCGTGACTGTGCTCAGACCCCCAGGAAGCCTGTTCGGCCTGCTGTCTTTTATAATGTTGCAGAACTTACCAGGGCAATTGCTCTGCTCACTTCATTCTGCATCTGTTCAGAAAAGTCCTTCCAGGTCTCGATAAATCCCTCCCGTGACACTTTGCAGTTCTCTGCTACAACCAAAAGGGCGACTGAGAATATTTTGTCATATAGATGTGTGCACGAGACCTTTGTCTGTCTGGTCTTTGAGTCAGCAAGCTGTTGTCCAGCCCCTTGAAGTTAGGCTAAATGTCAGAATATTTTGGCATGTATTTTATAATATATATATATATATATATATAATCTTTATCATATCTATCTATCTATCTATCTATCTATCTATCCATGAGATCTTTGTCTATCTGGTCTTTGAGTCACCTAGCTGTTGTCCAGCTTCTTGAAGTTGGACTGAATGATAGAATATTTTGGCATGTATTTTATAATATATATATATATATGTATAAAATCTTTATCATATCTATCTATCTATCTATCTATAAGATCTTTGTCTGTCTGGTCTTTGAGTCAGCAAGCTGTTGTCTAGTCCCTTGAAGTTGAATTGAATGATAGAATATTTTGGCATGTATGTTATAATATATATATAAAATCTTTATCATATCTATCTATCTATCTATAAGATCTTTGTCTATTTGGTCTTTGAGTCACCAAGCTGTTGTCCAGCTTCTTGAAGTTGGACTGAATGATAGAATATTTTGGCATGTATTTTATAATATATATATATATATATATGTATATATATATATATAAAATCTTTATCATATCTATCTATCTATCTATCTATTTATCTATCTATAAGATCTTTGTCTATCTGGTCTTTGAGTCAGCAAGCTGTTGTCCAGTCCCTTGAAGTTGGATTGAATGTCAGAATATTTTGGCATGTATTAATATATATATAAAATCTTTGTCATATACATATAAGATCTTTGTCTGTCTTTGAGTCACCAAGCTGTTGTCCAGCCCCCGAAGTTGGACTGAATGTCAGAATATTTTGATATCTATAATCAATGTCCGAATCACAGTGTCTCCCGTAGCAGGCACCTTAGCAATCAATGCACTAATCACTGCTCAGAGAAGCCTCTCTGGCAGTACCGGTGGCCCCTGCTCTCATGCTGTCCCCAAACCCCTTTGTGTCCCCAGAGGGGAGGGAATTAATATCCCAGATTCCAAATACTGGTTCTCTACTGTTCTTATTCTAAAATGTGTTCAATCCCTTTTCCTCCTTTGGATCACTGGCTCTACCTCCCTCTCCAATTCCATGGTTACTCCCTTTAGGAGAACTCAGTCTGCATCCTGCTATTCCCCCAAACACCCTTACTTCCCACTTTCTCAGTCTCTGACTCTCCGCTCCCTTCTTCACTCCTCAGCTGTGTACAGGAATGGTTTTCCCTCTGCTCTGGCTATTTCTGGAGAATTTTCTCTCCACCATCATTGGGGTCCGGCGTTCAGGGTCCATTATAAGCAGCCAAACTGACAGCACCAAACATTTTTAGCCTGCCGAGAAGTCCAGCTGATGGCAACTTCAGCTTCCCAGGGGGCAGATTTGGTTTCTGTGGCTCTCCAGGCCTGCCTAGAATACCCAGCAGATTAACACGTGATAACTTCTTAGTAGAGATAAGAAGTCAGTTTGACTGGAAAGGGAGAAGGGGGGAAGAAATAAATCAAGGGGGAAAAGGGGGTTAATGAGGAATATTTACTATTCAGTCGGCAGAGTTTATTATCTGAATGAAAAGTCATTTCCTTTTCAAGGGCAGGAGAAGTGGATAAGTGTGATGACCGCGTATTTTAAAATCAGCCGGAGTCAGGAATTCAGGTTAAGGGAAAATCTTCAATCTTTATTATTTGTGGAGGTGAAGGGTGATCGCGATAGCAATGTGAGCAGCTGCGACAGGACCCGGCCAGCAGTCTCTTTCCACCTCTCTCTCTGCCCCTCTGCCCCCACCCACCAAAATCGTCATTTCCTATACAACACATCAAGAACTTGCACAAAGAGTGGGCGGGGCCATTCTTTCTCCAAGCATATATATTAATAGAGTAGGGTCCAATTACTATTTAGCCTCATGTGCTTGGGACCTCAGTGCATCAACTTGAGCTTCAGCCCATTACAGATAAGAATCAGTTTTCCAATGGTGAAAGAAGAGTTTTTAGACAATCCGTCCAATCCAACATTTATTAAGCACCTACTGGTATAGTAAATTTATAACAAGAATTAACAAAATTATTACTTATTATAACAAGATTTAAAAATTATTTTGATTATTATTAAATAAAAGATAGTTTCTGTCTTTAAGGAACTTAGAGATGGAGAAAACATGCAGGAGGCAGTAAAGCCTGGCTAAGGTAGGTAGGGAAATGGGACAGCAGGGGGTACAGAACCAATGGCTCTGCCAAGTGGAATGAAGAGAGAGTCCAGTTTCCACCTCTGTCAAAGAAGAGAGTGGAGGAATTTGAAACTCCCTCCCACCTTCCAGTCTAAGGCTAAGGGAGATGGTACCGATTAAAGTTGGAAGTGATGATCTTAATGTGGGAGGGGCAGCTTCCATGGAGACAAATTAGCACTTAAGGGAACTTATGTAAACCAGACTGCAACTGTAGTGAATGTCCTGTTGTCACAACAGTGACAGGGACCGTGTCCTTGCGTGGTTTGTTATATTTAATTCCTCCAGTAATTTCAGCGTTAGACATCCGGGTTGTTGGAGGATTTCTTAAGTGACATCCCATGAAGTTGGCAAGAAATGACTGCGATTCCTACCTGCCCCCATACCATCGTCTACTTTCCACGGTCAGGAACTCTCCAATTTCCTTTGTCCCCTCCACCTGTTACCACTGGATGTCTCCCTATGCCTTTCTGCTCCTAAACATATTTTTCATTCACTCGAACCCCTCTACTCCCCTGATTGGTTTTACACTGCCCCAATCTTGATACTTTAGTGAACTTAGTGAAGTTCTTCATTCATTTTCAGTCACGTCCGACTCTTTGTGGTCCCAGTTGGGATTATTTGGCAAAAATATTGGAATGATTTGCCATGTCCTTCGCCATCTCATTTTACAAATGAGGAAACTGAGCCATACAGGATGAAGTGATGGTTGTATGAATTGTCATTCCAATCTTGACACTTTCCTGATCTAGTTCAGTCATATATTATCCTCTGCTCTCCTTATTCTCCCACCAATTAAGTTCTTTAAAGATCGGCCCTATGATATTCCCCTCTCCTACTTCCATGCTACTGAATAGAGTGGAGAAGTCCCCAAACTGCGCTGCCAGATCTACTCTAAGGAAAACTCATCTCATCTCACCTCAAGTGGGAACTCCCCTCCCTTCAGCTAGATGATGTACTTCCTTTTCCTCCCTAAACCCGACCCTGTATTCTATCCATTCTGTGGCTCTTCCCCTTCTCTTCCAGGTTCCTATGGCAGCCCATTCTGTCACCATCTAAAATGAGGACTTTGACTCATGTTAGATCAGGCAAAATTAGGTCATTTTCACTGAGTTTTCTCTTTCTTTCTCCTTATATTCTGCCTCCTGGATGTCATCCCCATTGAACTTTTGATTCCTCTAATCTCTTGAGTTACTGGCATCCTTTCCCTTTGCTAAGACCCAGCTTTGGTTTCATCCACTCCTGTTTTCACTTGGTTGTTCCCATCATCTCTCTCTCCCCTCTCTCTTTCTCTCTGCATTTCGGTCTCTCTCTGTCTCTGTTTCCTCCCCCTTCTCCTCACTGAAATCCCTGCTTGAATGCTTGATTGCATTCCTTTTTTTTTCCCCTTTCACTAGACTCCTATATTTGTATTTCTCATTTTCTGTGAAGGGCTGATCTTTTTATCCATAATGCTTAGAAATTCCCCTATTTCATTAACGATCCATTTTCCCATTTATTTGATTATATTCGGACTTTCTGGCATTATTGGTTATAAACTTGTATCTTTTGCCTTTTGTAATACTGAATTGTAAGCTCTTTGCTTCTTCATGGTGGTGGCTATTGTCAGAAGTGATTCTTATTATGACTCCTTGTTTCTTTAATACTTTCTTTCTGACTTCTGACCGTATTTTTCCCTTTGACCTGGAATCTTAGATTTTGGCAGTAATGTTCTTGGAAATTTTCATTTGTGGATTCTATTTTCATTTTATTCTCTTGTTCTATCTGGATAGTTTTATTTCATGATTTTTTTGATGCTTAGATGCTTTGGGGGGAGTCATTGTGTTCAGCTGGTCTGTTGACTATTTTTCATATATCTATCTTGCTCTGTTTTCTAGCCCAATTGATTAGAGATTCCTTACTTTTTCTTCTATTTTTCAGCTTTTGGTCTTTAATATTCCTTGTTTTATAAAGTAATTAACTTCTTTTTGGTTCATCCAAATTGTCATGGATTCAGTTGCTTGGATGAGGTTTTGTATTCTTGTGACAAACTATTAAATCTGTTTCTAATTCTTGCCCACATATTTCTCATTTCCTTTCCCTCCTGACTGTGCTTCTGATTTTATGGATTTTGACGCTCCGTCTCAGCTTTAGTCACATCCTAGAATTTCCTTCAGTTTCTGGGACTTCCTCACCTTGAAACATCCATCTGCCATGCTTGCCCACTTCTCCCATCAGTAAATTCCTGAATTACCTTAAAGTGTCCAGATGGAAAAAAAAGAGGCAACAATGGCTAGTCCAGGTGAGATGACCTGGGAGAGAACTGTGAAGGTAAGGAATTGATTAAAGGTCATACTGAAGATGAAAAGTAAAGTTTCAGCTGGTAAGGCAGAGAAAGAAAGGGAAACACAGAGGGGAATCTCTTGAATTCTTTAACATGGAGGGGCTGTGTTTGTGGGAGATGGTAACATCAAGAGTTTACTCTGCAATCTTCTTTATTGAAATTATTTTCTCACCTGATTTCTTTGCTGATTCCCAACAGTGTTCTAAGTCAACCATGATGTCGACAGCCAATAGAGAGAAGAGACTGAGACATTCATCTGGAACCAGGGTGGGTCTTTTTTTTTTTTCAAAAGTAGTTCTTTTACAGGAAGTCCAATTTGCTTTTTTTTTTTTGCGATTATATTTTATATATTGTCATATCTCAATTGGGTGTTGGGTTAAATTGGTTGATTTCTTTGGGTAAGGTTGTTCCCTGGGAGGAAGCCCCTTCCCCTGCAGGTGGGCACTTTCTCTGAACTTTATGGGCTTAGGGAGATTTCTAAAATAGTGAGAGGTAGATTGACCAGTCTAATGTTACAGAACCTGTGTCAAAGGAAAGCCTTGAATCCAGATTTTTCATCTTTCAAGACTAGCTCTCTGTCTTCTACACCAAATGGCCTTTCCAGTTCACATCGAGGCTATTTCTGCGATTGGGCACTGGAAAGAACTTATTATTCCATACCTTACGGTTCTGCTCAGCATCTCTGTAAATTTCCAAACCAAAATCTCTCCTTGGTCACCATTCCCTCCGTCCAAGTGTCCTATCCCTATTATAACAATGTAAGCTCCATGAGTGCAGGGACTGCTTAGATTTGGCATAGCTGTATGATCCTGCACAAATCACTTTTTACTGTCTGCCTCGGTTTTCTTATTTGTAAAAATGGGATAATAATATAACCCATCTCAGAATTTTAGTGAGAAAAAAATAATATTTGTAGAGAATTTTACAAAACTCGAAGCGCTATATAAATATTATTCTAATTATCATTATTATTGTTGTTCTATTCAATCAATTCAGACTGCCTGATAGATGATTTTCCATTCCTTTATGATTGATATAAAAGATTTTTGGTCACCTCAAAGCTCAGTATAAATTCAGTTTTAATGCTTAGCTCAATTGCAGGGACACGAGTTACACTGAAGCATTCAGTACTTATGAACTCACAGTGTGCAGTGTAATTTTGGAGTAAAGGGGAAGTCTCCCATTGGGGTTGCCATAGTGAACATGATTCAATTATTTTAAAATTGAGCACTTGGAAAATAGCAAGGATTCTGCTTGGTACCCAGTGGAAATAACATCTGATTCATCATGGACCTTGCCATATTCTTTCTCCCTGGAAATTAATCATTAGAACGTTATGCTTCTTTAAGGGGAGATCCTGTGAATGAGCACAAATGGATTTGTTGTTGTAGGAATCATTGACATTCAAGGATGTGGCCGTGGACTTCACTCCAGGGGAGTGGGGCTACCTGGACCCTTCTGAGAAGGAGCTGTACAGGGATGTGATGCTGGAGAATTATGGGCACCTGGTCTATCTGGGTAAGAACAACTTTCCTGGGTGAGCCAGAGTCTACCTGTGGGATGAACTTTCCACTGGGAATGCTCAGGGAGAACAATGAGTTCTGCTCATTGTTTGGTGAGCACAGACCTCAGATTGCTAGTCCTTTTACATCCGAGAGACGGAAAGTGCTCCTATTACGTGCTCCTGTGTGAAAGCAATTCTACCATCCAGGCCCCGTGTGAGGGGATGGAGACTTACTGCCTTTGTGGCGTTTACACTTTATGGAAAGTTTTTGCTTTACAAAATTGAAAGCATCATTACTTGAGCCTCTACTTTTTCTACTCTGTTTCCATATGTCTAAGATTGGCCCCCAAAGTTCAAGTGCTGATACTCAAAAGATGGGACATGTTCTACTCTTATATCCTGCAACGGGTCCACTCCACTGGTGGATTTTTTAATAAATCCCAAATCCAGGACACATCTCCCATAATTTCTAAGAACAAAAAACAGAATATCTAATAATATATAATATAAAATACAGAAGAATATTATATTGTTATAAGTAATACTATAATAATACAGAATATATAATAATAATACAGAATGCCCCTCCTTGAGGGGTTATCTTTGTTCTATGGACATACCTAGCTTCCCCTGTTCCCCCCCAAAAAAGAGTTGAGATTGAAAGCTGAGCTGACTCCTTCCCCATCTCTTTGCCCTTTTGTTATGAGCAGGACTTGCTGCTTCCAAGCCAGACGTGATCTATCACTTGGAGAGAGGGGACCCTCCTTGGAAACCAGTGATTAAGGTCCCACGTACCAGTTTTCCAGGTGAGTGACCGATCATCCAGCTGTCAGGGACTCTAGTCAGCCTTTTGTGTTGGTCTTCATATGGACAAATGTGCAGTTGGAATCGTAGCCCCTACTAGCTGTAGAACCCTGCCCCCAACACTGAACCACTGTTCATCTCAGTTAAAAAACATTCATTTAGCACCTGCTCTGTGCCAGGCACTTTTCTGAATACTTCCGTTTCTTCATATGTCAATGGAAGGTAGTAATAGCATCTGTCTCACAGGGTAGCCCTGAGGATCAGTGACAGAATATTTGTGATTTTAAGGTTTTATCTATACTTTTACTCATGATGATAATACAAGTCTAGACATTGCATATGGCAGCCTGTTTGTTGATGACTGTGTTTGACCCTTCATGAATCTATTTGGGGTTTTCTTGGCAAAGATACTGGAATGGTTTGCCATTTCCTTTTCCAGCTCATTTTATAGACGAAGAAACTGTAGTAAAAAGGGTTAAGTGACTTGGTGAGGGTCACACAGCTGGGACATGTTTGAAGGCAGAGTTGAACTAAGGTTTTCCTGACTCCAGGCCCAGCAGCTACTTAGCTGCCTCTCATCTGGAGTAAACCCTTTCTTTTGTAGCACAAGTAGCTTTTTTCCACACTTCCCATGCCTGAGGGTGCACCCGAGCCTCTTGGACCAGACCTTCTTCCTGAAAATTCTTTCATCACCAAGAAAACATACACAGCATCAGCAACATAGTGTGATGAGCAGCTATGAATGACTTAGCTCTTTTCAACAATAATGGTCCAAGACAATTCCAAAGAGAATGTTTTTTAAATTTAAAGCCTGTTAATAAATATATCTCATTTGATCATCAGGGAAACCCTGGGAGATATTTGCTGATAAGTAAGAATTCTGGGACCAATGAATCTCCTGCTAGTAAGCATCTTAAGCTCAATTTGAACTCAAAACTTCTTCATCTCTCCTTTGATTTTTAGGATTTCTACTTTGGTATTTAATTGGGTTTTTTAATTTCTTGTTTTTCTAGGGGTTTTTTTGAGTTGCATGACCAATAGTGATCTGTTTTTTCTTTTCTTAATATAAGCATTTAGAGATATAAATTTTCCTCTCAGTACTGCTTTGACAGTATTCCACAAATTTTGGCATGTTGTCTACTTTGTTTCCCACACTTAGCCATCACAAAAAGTGCTACTAAAAATCTTTTGGTTTATGTGGATGTAATCTTTAATTATATAATTTTTTATTAATGGATTCTTTGTTGGCAAAAGCCAAGCAGTAGGCTGAGCCAAATAGCATGGGCATTTTAGTCCCTTTATTTACATAATTCCAAGCTGCTTTCCAAATAATTGTATTGATTCACAGGTCAACCACAATGCCCTACTGCGCCTTCCAAAAGTCCCTCTATCATTGACTATTCTCATCTTAGTCATTTTCACAATGTGATATAGATACTTTAAGAGCTGTTTGGATTTGAGTTTCTCTTATTAGTGATTTGGAGCATTTTTCTATATATTAATAGATTTTTAATAGTTTGCAGTTCTTTTAAGAATTTTTTATCACAGTTTGGAATAATTGAGTACTGAAAATTTTTTGCCTTTTATAAAACCTTTTAGGTTTTCTATGTCTAACAATAATATTTTGTCCCTATGAATATGGATTTCAATTTTTTTCCTATGGAATTTTATCTTCAATTTGCCATTTTCTAAAATAGAAATGAAAAGGCCCAGGCTTTAATTCATTTCTGTCACTAATTACTTACCCATTAAATTTCTTTAGCCACATTTGGAATATATAAAAACCGAGTTTCCCCTCTCTCCAGATTATTGTAAGGATGAATATGAAAGACTCCCCAAAGATATGATTCTGGTAGGATTTATATTTGATGATAAAACATTTCTACATTGAGGAGATTTGTCAGCTACAAAAAAAAAAAAAAAAAACAAAAACAAAAACAGTAGGTGGATATGGGGGAAGAGATATAAACATTTTTATTTACTTGCAGATGGTGAAACTAGGTTGGAAACCATGGAAACATCTATAAAGGAGAGCATTTCTCTGGAGACATTTTCTCAGAAAAATGTCAAAAGTGCTAGTATGTTGACCTCCAGCTGGAAAGAAGCCTGGAAACATGGTGTCAGTGTGGGCAAACATCAGGGCTCTAAGGAAGAACATTCTTGGTAAGTGAAATGTCCTAAAAAATCCAAATAAATTTGAGAGACCATGAGTGTAGTAAAAAGCTTGTTAATGTTAAATTGTTAATGTTAATGTTAAAAAAACTTGAGCCTGTATTGAGTTTTTTTCCACAGCAGAGCAGGTCTATAGGAAAGAGTCTCTATAAATATAAAAATACATTTAATCTGTTATCAGACCAAAATCACTGTAATGGGAATTTTACCCAACTAAAATATTTTCTAACTATAATGGAGGCATCAGATTCTTTGACTTTGACCTTAGTAAAGATTATTATTAATAAAGACCTTAATAAAGATCATGAAATATGTTTTGGAGAGCAATCCAGTTAATACAGACAGTTCTCACTTTTGACCTTAATAAAGATCATGAAATATGTTTGAGAGTAATCAAATTAATACAGACAGTTCTCACTTTGACCTTAATAAAGATCATAAAATATATTTGAGAATAATCAAATTAATAAGCAGTTCTCACTTTCTATAAATTCATATTATGCAAATTAAACTTTACATAAAGGATTCTAAAGGATATCCTCATTTTGAAAAAAAATTAGAAAATTTTCTTTATGCAAAGCAGATGCTGTACAATAAGGCACTGTATGATGGAGGCAGCACAAAAGGTGTGGGAAGCTGAGAAGCATCTCTTTAAGTCAGTTCCCCCATGTCTGCAGACAGTGAGTGATACTGTACCTCTCCCTGTGTTCAACAGTGGTCCTTATATTTTCACCACGGCTGCAAACATGCAAAAAAGGAAGTTTTGGAAGCTGAGATCGAACCGAAAAGGTTCACAGTGAAACAGCTGGCAGCAGTATCTCATCATTTGAGTCAATTTTTTTCTTCTATTGAAAAGATGGATCCAAAGGCTTCAAGATTTTTTAAAATTCAAAGACTAGTTGAAGATAATATTGCTTGCTATCGTCAAATATAGGAGGAAAAAAAGAGAGGCACTGTCTAAACATATCTTGAAAGCTTCTTAAAATAAAATTGTGCTGCCAACCTCCAGTTAAAAAAGCTACTTTCCTGCACAGTACTGTGCATACTTTATTAATTTTACCTTTCATTTCCTAATTCTGCTTATGGCACAATATTTAATATGTCTGCATTCTAGCACATTTTATGCTTGTGCAAATATGCCTTTGTCATGTAGGGTAAAGGAAGTGATTGGCTAGGGGCAAATTCTCATTATGTAAAAATCACTTTATGTAGAGGTCTGCATAACAGTTCATTTATATAAAGTGAGAACTGTCTGTATATTAAAGAAAAGTCTCTAATTCCAATCTATGAATTCTTATCTAATAATAGATTCTGGAGAAAAATCTCATAATGTCATATTTCCCTCTTCCCCTCTCTCTCCTCATCCCATCCCCCAGTATATAATTTATTGGACATCAGAGAATTCTTATTACAAAAAAAGCTTGTGAACATGATTACAGTAAGGTTTACGATCACCACCAATCCCTTTTTTCTCATTACAGGATTGACAGAAGAGAGAACACTTGTAAATATCTTAAATATGGCGAGGACTTCAAAGGAAGCAATGAATTTACAAAGGATCCCCAAATTCATACTGGGGAGAAAACTTCTGAGTGTCATAGGGATGGAAAGCAGTTTCCGTGGGCAGCTCTTTCTCATTCAGGAGAGAAATCTCATCAACATCATGAATGTGGGAAGGCTTTCCACAAGAAGCCAGAACTCACTGAAAATCGGAGAATCCGTACCAGGAAGAAACATTATCAATGTAGTGAATGTGGGATGGCCTTCCCGAGGAAACAACTTCTTACTGAACATCAGAGAACCCATTCCAGGGAGAAATCATATAAATGTCCTAAGTGTGGAAAGGTCTTCTTCCTGAAGACGCGTTTTACTAAACACATGAGAGTTCATACTGGAGAAAAGCCTTTTATTTGTAATGAATGTGGGAAGGCATTCAGCAGCAAAAAAGGTCTTACCCAGCATATGAAAATTCATGCCGCAGATAAACCTTACGAATGTCCTGAATGTGGGAAGTCCTTCTACAAAAAGGCACATTTTAACTCCCACGTGAGAAAACATACTGGAGAGAGACCTTTTAATTGTGATGAATGTGGGAAAACTTTCATATTTAAGTCATCTCTAATCCACCATATGAAGATTCATACTGGAGATAAACCTTACGAATGTCCTCTATGTGGGAAGCCCTTCTACAAAAAGGCACAGATTAGTCCACATATGAGAATTCATACGGGGGAGAGACCTTATAATTGTAAAGATTGCGGGAAAAACTTCAAGTTTAAGTCGTCTCTAACCCAGCATGTGAGGATTCATACTGGAGAGAAGCCTTATGAATGTTCTGAATGTGCCATGGCTTTCTACCGAAGGGCGTATCTTATTCACCATATGAGAGGCCATACTGGAGAGAAACCTTTTATTTGTAACGAATGTGGGAAAACGTTCATGTTGAAGTCATCTCTGACATTGCATGTGAGGATTCACACCGGAGAGAAACCTTACGAGTGTTCTGAATGTGCAAAGGCGTTCTCCCGAAGGGCCCTTCTCACTCAACACATAAAAAGCCATTCAGGAGAGAAACCTTTTCATTGTAACCAATGTGGGAAAACCTTCATGTTAAAGTCGTCTCTAACCCAGCACGCCAAGATTCACACCGGAGAGAAACCTCATAAATGTTCTGATTGTACGAAGGCCTTCTACAGAAAGCCACATCTTACTCGACATTTGAAGATCCATAATGGAGAGAGCCTTTTTAATTGTAATGAATGTGGGAATACCTTCAAGTGTAAATCAAGTTTGACCCAGCATGCGAAAATTCATACTGGAGAGAAACTCTCTAAATGTTCCGAATGTGGGAATGCCTTCCACAAAAAAGAAGCATTTTACCCAAAAAGTGAGAACTCATTCTGGAGAGAGACTTGTAATCGATGTGAGCTCTTCAGACAGAGGGAAAACTTGACTCAACATCAGAGAATTCATACAAGAAAGCAAGCTTAGGAAGGACTTCTGCCCGATGTGAACAACAAGATCTAGGACAAGACATTTTCTCTCATCGTCATGATTTTTCAAACCCTGCAAGAGAGCAATTATGGGAAAGAAAACCCAATTCTGTTGTCTCCATTATTTAGGACACCAGGAATAGGATGAAACCTTAGAGAATCATCAATTTAGTCCTTCAGAGTTAAGAACATTTATTCTATCAACAAATACATGCTGGCGAACAGCCTTAGGAATAGAATGATTGACAAAAGGCTGTCTGCCAGAGCACTGAAGATTAATTCTGCAAGCATTTATTAAGTGTGCAGTGTTTGTAGTTACTGCATCTAGATTTGCCTAATGCATGTTAGATGTCCTCAGGAGTCAGTTTAGTCATTGAATTGATAAGAGAGACACATGATATTTAATAGTGTTTTCTATTTCAGTGCAGTGTGCATAGTTTGCTCTTGTTTGCTTTTATTTTTCTTTATAACAAACAACTGAAGGATTGTATTGGTCCCTTTTTAGATGAGATGTCCAAGCTAGAATGTGACAGTGTGAGTCTAAAAAATTGTGTAGGTTCCTGGGGTGAAGGTGAGATAGCACCACCTCACATAAATGGGGTGCATGAAGAAGAATTTATGTAACAATGGGGGGTGGGAGGAAGTAGCAGGAAACCCTTCAAGTTAACTTTCATCTGAACTGGTTCAGAGAGGGAAAAATGCACATATACACACATACATACATAGATGTCCCCCCATGAGACAGAGAAAAGAGAAGATCTATTTAAAAGATTCTTGAGGAAGGGTAAAAAAAAGAAGCATAAGATAGGAAACAGCAAATGTAGCTGAATTTGAATGGAAATGATCTCATTCATAAAAGATGAAAACAATGGATTAGAAATCAGAATATAACAATATGCTGTTTGCAATAAACACTTCAAACAGAAAGATTTACACACAGAGTTAAGATAAGGGGCTGGTCCAGGAACTATTATGCTTCAACTGAAGTATAAAATAAAATGCAAAAGCAAAAATAGACCTAATTTAAATAGATAATCAGAAGAGAATAAACACTGGACTCTCTGAGTTCTTCCCCCCATCTCAAAGGGAATTTTGAAAGCATAAGATAACTGGGAAGTGCTTTAAGAACAAACCTTCTGGAGGCCTGCCCCATGGAAGTGCAAACCCCTGGAGGTAGGAGTCTGATGGAGCTTCTTGGGAGGCAGGTGGGTTGGGAATGAAGCATTTGGGGCTAAGTGACTTGGCCAGAGTCACCCAGCTAAGAAGTGTTTGGTGCCCTATTGTCATCTTGTGTGCAAAAACTTTCACTTGCCCAATGTGAGGATCAAACAGCAGAGTGGGGAAGGATGGAGCACTCTGGGTTGCTGCTGGGTGCCAGACACAGTCCCAGGTTGCACCTGGGGGTGGGGAGTAAGCGCTGGCCAGGTTGAGGGACAGGGAGCAGAGTATCTGGCTTCCTGTTCCATTCCAGGGCAGAGGCCTGAAATTCACGGCCACGAGATGGAGATTGGGGAACAAGAGTTTTTGCAGTGAAAAACAAAAAGCACCCTCCCCCCAAAAAAAAGCTTCAAATGCCCAAAAAAAGTTCTTTAAAGAGCTTTTTAAAAGACCTTAAAAAGTCAAATGAGAAAGGTTGAGGAAAAATTGGGAGGGCGTGGGGAGGAAAGAGCAAGACATGAAAGTCAACCAATTGAGGAAAAAATACCAAAATTTAAGGAAATAACTCCTCAAAAAGGAGAATTGGACCAGTGAACTTGCGATGAAGAGAGCCATCTGCATCCAGAAAGAGGACTGAATGTGGATCACCACTTAGTATGTTTTGGTGGTTTGCTTGCCTTTTTTTTCCTTTCTGATCTGATTTTTCTTGTGCAGCATGATACGTGTGGAGGAAAATACTGTGCATGTTTAACATATATTGGATGTCCTGTCTAGGGGGAGGGAGAAAAATATGGAATATAAGGTATTGTAAGAGTAAATGTTGAAAATTACCTTTGTGTGTATTTTGAAAATAAAAAGCTATTACTTAAAAAAAATAGATTTGAATAAGGGGAAATCTAATGATGCTGTGACACCAAGAAATAAAAGCAAAAGAAGGAAAAAAATAAAAGTGAATGTGGCACATCTCATTAGAAAAACAACTGATTTGGAAAAAAAGATTGAGGAAACACAAGATAAGAATTGTTGGACTAGTTGAAAATTATGATTTTTTTTAAAAGCAGCTATTTGTTATATAGTAAAAAAAACAGTTAAGAAAAAAATACTTTTTATTGTTCTGAAATACTACAAGAGGAAAAAATAAAAAAGAAAAAAACATTGATCACCACCTGAAAGATCTCAAGATAAAAATTTATAGCAATATTATAGCCAAGTTTCAAAGTTTCTAGGTTAAGGAAAAAAATACTGCAAGCAACAAGAAAACAATTTAAATACTGTGGAATTATAATCAGGATAATATGAGATCTAGCAGCTTCTACATTAAAAGACCCTTGGATCACCACATTTCAAAGAGCAAAGGAGCTGGGCTTGCAACCAAGAATAATTTGCCTAGCAAAGCTGAGGATCCTGAATGGGAAAAAGGAGGGGAGGAGGGGAAATTTAATGACTTGAAAAACAACTTAGTGGAAAATCTGACATATAAGATCAAGGATAAAAAAAGCAAACACTAAAGACCAATTACAAGAGACCCAATAGGTCAAACTTTAATTTTTATATGAGAAAAAATTTTTATGCTCAAGATTGTTATTATTGGGGTAGTGTATATATATATATATATATATATATATAGAGAGAGAGAGAGAGAGAGAGAGAGAGAGAGAGAGAGAGAGAGAGAGAGAGAGAGAGAGAGAGAGAGAGAGAAAATTAGAAGGGCAAGGAATAGGATGAGGGAGGGATTTTTAGAATAGTATGTAGATCAAGAAGTAGGAAAGTGGGGGCAGCTAGGTGGTGAAATGGATAGAGCACCAACCCTGACGTCAGGAGGACCTGAGTTCAAATCTGCCCTCAGACATTTAACACTTCCTGGCTGTGTGACTCTGGGCAAGTCACTTAACCACAATAAAGGAGGGATTCTTGGGAGTGGGTAAGTTAGGGAACAGGATGCAAAGACAGTTATAATTAGTATAAATTAGTCATTTGAGGAGGGAAAGGTAAATAGAATAAATAGTGAGGAAAACTAGGATGAGGACAATATAAAACTAGTCATTATAACATTGAATGTGAATGGGATGAACTATAACTGAATCCAGCAGAATGGATTAAAAGTAAAAATCCAACAACATGCTGTTTACAAGAAATAATTAAAAACGAGAGGTACACACAGTTAAAGGAGTGGACTAGAAAAAGCAATTATGATTTCTAAACAGAATTAAAGCTAAAAACATGCAATTAAAAGGGATAAACAGGGAAACTACACTATGCATCATGAATATTCAACATTATTTTTGCAATATTATATTGCAATAGAAATCAGAAGAAAATACCAGATCTTAAACTATATTACATGATAGTGATTATCAAAATCTGGTACTGGCTAAGAGAAAGATAGATTAGTATAGACAGAAAAGACATACAATATACAATAGTAAATTATTATCATAACCTTGTGTTTTACAAATGTAAAGATTAAGTTTTGGAGATATGAATTTATTATTTGGTAAAAATTTCCGGGAAATCTTGTAAAGGAGTCTGACAGAAATTGAACATAGACTAGTATCTTAAACCATTTGCCAAGATAGGTCAAAATGGATAGACATAGAAAAACAATTATCACAAGAAAATGAAAAGAACATGGAACATATTACCTATCAGATTTATGAATGGAACAATTTATGGATAAAAAAGAATTATGAAGTATAAAATAGATCATTTCAATTGCATTAAATTAAAAAGATTTTGTACAAAGATAATGTAGCCAAGATTAGAAGGAAAGCAAAAAATTGGGGAGGGGGTGTTATACAATCTCAGATAAAGGTCTCATTTCTTAAATATATGAAGAAATTTATCAAAATATAAACCAGTCATTTGAAAAATGTTCTAAATAATTATTGATCAGAAAAATGCAAATTAAAACAATTTTGAGATATCATCTTAGACCTATCAGATTGACTAAAATGAGAGATACCCTTCATTTGGGAAATTGTGGTATACAATTGTACTGAAATACTACTGTACTATAAGAAATGATGAACTCAGTGATTTTGGAAAAATGTGGAAAGACTTGCATGGAATTATGAAAAAGAGAACATGGTACACAATAATAGTATTTCTATTACTCTATTGTCCTAAGAACAACTTTGAATAATGAATTCATCTTAATACCATAAATACTCAAATCAACTCCAAAGAACTTCTGAAAGAAGATGCTGTCCACCTCCAGACAAATGGTAAACAGAATTATGTATAGTTTGGTCTTATATGTGTGTGTGTTTGAATATGTGTCTATATGTATATATTTCTGTTTAATTATTGCCTTCTGGGGGTGGGGAGGAAGAGAGGAAGAAAGAAAAATAAAAAGTTCATAGTAGAGAATAAAAACAAAACAGAAGCACAGAAAAGCAGAGTACCTTTGGAAAGAATGTGTAGTATTTATTAACATAGTTTTTCAAAAAAAATTAAGCAGTGTGAAATGAAAATTTAAGGTTCTTTTATTGAATCTCCTCTTTGTGTTGTGCTGTGTACATGGCAATTTTGTTGGAGGGGGAGTCTTTTTATGTTTAAATTCAAAATGAATAAAAATTTTTAAAAAAGATAAACAGGAAAGCAACATTTTGCTAAATGGTACTACAGACAATGAATATCAATATTACATATACATATGCACAAAATGGCAGAGCATTCATATTCTTAAAGGGAAAATTAAATGAGTTACAGGACAAAATAGACAGTAAAACTATCTTAGTAGGGAGATTTCAAGTTACTCCTCTTAGACTAGATAAATCTAGCCATGATATAAATAAGAAAATAAGGAAATGAATACAATTTTAGAAAAGTTAGATATGATAGACCTCTAGAGTATAATGAATGGAAATAGACCTATGTATGTACACACACACACACACACACACACACACACACATCTCAATATAATTTTCTTTCAACTGGGCATGATACAATTGCAAAAACTGTTCATGTTTTAGGCCATAAAAATCTATCAAAATGTATCTTTTTCTGATATTAATACAATTAAAATTATATTCAATATGTGTCCTTTGAAGTTAACGTTGACATGAATTGGTAAATAATTGTAAAAGGAATGGGTCAAATACCAATTCACATAAGCAACAATTTCATTAAAAATAATGACAATGAAACAGCATGCCACTATTTGTGGGATGCAATCAGAGTAGTGTTTTGGGGAAAATTAAAGTATTTAAATGTTTTCATTAATAAGAGACAGAAAGAGTAAATCAATGAATTGAGTAAATTTAAAAAAAAAAAAAAAGACATTTGCATTATAAAACAAAGTCTCTCAATTTAACACCAAAACAGAAATTCTGAAAATTAAAGAAGAGATTAACAAAATTAAAAGTTTTAAAAAAAAATTTGAAGGCTAATAAGTGCAGAAGTAGGTTTTCTAAAGAAAATAAAATAACATTAACCACTGACTAATTCAATTTTTAACAAAAAAGGAAATCAAATTACCATTATTAAAAATGAAAAAAAGGTAAATTTACAACCAATAGGGAGGAAATAAAAGAAATTAATGATGAGTTTTAGATTTGGGGTACCCAAATGAAATCAGGGTTACTGGTGGTCAGGGAGTTAAATGAGGTCCAGTTGCAGATTTGGGGTTCACGGAGACAAATGGAGCTCTCCTGCAACCCCTTTGGATTTGGTGTAAGAGTAGGAAGTTTTGGGGAACTCCCTTCTGGCGGCGCAGTTCTCTGTAAAGGAATTTATAGACCCAAAAACCTAGATTGATAAAAGAGCTTTATTATGGGGATTGGAAGTAAAGTTAAAGTCTGGTTAAGGAAATAACTGAGGATAAAGAGAGGATGACACTGGAAACAGTATTCCAGTGGACAGAAGCCTTTGGCGTGCCAAGCATAGCATAGCATGGCATGTTTGGAACCTCTGCAAAGAGAAGGTTTTAGTATGGCTTTTTTATAATAGGGGGCTTTGGCTACAAGCTGAAGGGGCTCATGGGTGGAGTCCCAAGTTGGCTACTAGCTGGGTTTCAGCTTCAAGCTAGAATTTGAATTGAATAGGTTTCAGGACTGAGCCAACTCCATCCAGATAACAAAGATGAAGCTGTTTGTCCTTGAAGCGGGCTGAGGCAGAGCTGAAGGAGATTTTCTCCTTTAAGGATTTTCAGAGTTTTGGGGTCCCCTCTTCAAGTAAGATACATTTTGTCCAACTGAATGCTAATAAAATTGGAACTCTTAATGAAATTAATATTTGTAAGAATACAAATTTCCCAGATTAACTAAAGAAAACAGAATACTTATATAACCCCATCTCTGAAAAAAATTGAAAAAGTTATAAATGATTTTTGTAAAAACAAACAAGGTTAAATGGATTTACATGCAAATTCTACCAAGTATTTAAAGAATAATTCATTCTGATACTACAAAACTTTTTTGGGGAAAAAAAACACAGGCAAAGGAGTCCTAATGAATTCTTTCTGTGAGTGTTGATACCTGAACTAAAATAAAAAAAAGAGAGAGAAAGAAAACCACAAATTTGCCTAATGAATATCCATTCAAAAGAATTTAATAAAATTCTTCGAAGAAAATTACAACCACATATTACAAAGACCATAAACTGTGAACCAGGAATACAGAACTGTTTCAATAATATCAATAAGTGTAACTGACCATATTGACAATAAAAAGTACAAAAATCATGATTGTTTCAATATTTGGAGAAAAAGTTTTTGACAATGCAACACCCATTCTTATTTTAAAACATATGAAATCATAAGAATAAAAAGAGCTTTAAAAAATATTAAATCATATCTTATCTAAAACCCAAAGCAAGCATTATCTGTAAAGAAAATAAGCCAAAAGTCTTAATAGTAAGATATCCAACGATATCCATTATCCCAACTATTTCCTTTAATATTATCTAACAGATGCTAGTGTTAGCAATAAGACAAAAAAATAAGTATATGCAAAAAAGTGAAATAAAACCATCAGTTTTTCTAGATAATATATATGATGGTTCACTGAAAGAACCTTAGTCAACTAAAAATCTAATCAAAATTATAACTTCAGCAAAGTTACAGGATATAAAGTAAATCCACACAAATCATAATTTCTGCACATTTACCACTAGACTTCTAGCAGGGAGAGATAGAGAAATTCCATTTAAAATAGCTATAGGTATATAATACTTGGTAGTCTACCAGTCTTGACACACAAGAATTATATGGTCATAATTACAAAACTCTTTTACACAAATAGAATTCTAAATAATTATAGAAATATCATTTGCTCATGAGTGGGCTGAGACAATATAATAAAAGGCACAATACTCACTATTGACCAGAGAAATGCAAATTAAGACAACTCCAAGTTACCACTACACACTTCTCAGATTGGCTAAGATAACAGGAAACATTAATGATGAATGTTGGAGGGGATGTGGGAAAACTGGGACACTGATGCATTGTTGGTGGAGTTGTGAACTGATCCAACTATTCTGGAAAGCAATCTGGAACTATGTTCAAAGAGCTATCAAACTGCAAACCTTTTGACCTAGCAGTGTTTCAATTGGAATTATATCTCAGAGAGATCTTAAAAGGACCCACATGTGCAAAAATATCTGTGGCAAGAAACTGGAAACTGAGTGGATACCCATCAATTGGAGAATGGCTGAATAAATTATGATATATGAACGTTATGGAATATTATTGTTCTGTAAGAAATGACCAGCAGGATGATTTCAGAGAGGCCTGGAGAAACTTACAGGAACTAATTCTGAGTGAAATGAGCAGAACCAGGAGATCATTGGAACAGCAACAAGACTACATGACGATCAATTCTGATGGAGGTGATTCTCTTCAACAATGAGATGATTCAAATCAGTTCCAATTATTCAGTAATGAAGAGAGCCATCTACATCCAGAGAGAGAACTATGGGAAATGAATGTGGACCACAAAGTAGCATTCTCGCTCTTTGTTGTTGTTTGCTTGCATTTTATTTTTTCTCATTTTTTTTTACCTTTTTGATTTGATTTTTCTTGTGCAGCAAGATAACTGTATAAATATGTACACATATATTACCATGTTTAACATATGGAAGGGAATAGGGGGAAGGAAGGGAAGAATTGGAGGACAAAATTTTGCAAGAGTTAATGTTGAAAAATTATCCATGCATATGTTTTGAAAATAAAAAAGCTTTAATTTAAAAAAAGTTACAATACTGCTGAAATTAATTCAAACTACCAAAAAATCACTTTATAGAGTTAGAATAAATGATAAAAATTTTGAACAAAATAGGAAGTATATGAAGAGAACCAATGGAAAAAAAAGGAAAGTAAAGAAGTTTAACAATATCAGATCTCAAACTATACTACAAGGCTGTATGGTACAAACTATATTACAAACCTTTGACTCAGCAATACTTCCACTAAGGATGTACCCCATATGTACAAAACCGTAGGGATACCTATCAATTGTAGAATGACTGAACAAGTTACAGTAAATGACAGTGGTAGAGGGTTATTGTGCTATGAGAAATGATGAAGGGAATGATTTCAGAAAGACCACTATGGATGGAGGAGGGGGCATGCAGAGGAAGAAGGAAAAAAGACAAATTTGTCTGTACTTTAAATAATAAAAACAAAAGGAAAACAGTGGAATAGCTTAGAGCTTAATTGCTGGGGAAAATGGCATTCTTAGTCTGAAATAACCATTTAGCTCTTTTTTGTGTTCTAAACAATCTTTGGCAGAGTCATACAGACAAAAGCATTGTTTTAATTTTTTTTAAGGAAACACTGAATTTTTCATAGAGATTAATTGAATAACAAGATTTTTTTTTCCATCTGAAATTCTATCCATGACTGAATTCTATCCACGAATCCCATTGGGTCTGTAAAATTCAGATTAAGAAGCCTTGTTAAACCAGCAACTCCCATTATAAATTATAATAAACAGGCCATTATAAAAAAAAAAATTGGAGACAAAGAAATGCAGAAGCATCTGAAAATAGACCTATCCACGTGAAGAGGGAATTCTCTGAAAGCAGCTCAGGTCCATTAAAGCTTTAGTCCAATCACTAGATGTGAGCAGCATTTAGAACATCACTTTTGCAATATTCGAAAAACCGTCCAGGGATAAAATATGAGCAAAACAAACAAATTCAGCCATTAGTCAAGACTCCAAGGAAGACCTTCCCTATCACATTCAGTTCACCATTCCTACTTTCTGCATCTGAGGAAAAAGAACAAGATAGTGCCTTTCTGCTAGTTTTACATTCTCAATCTGTTCTAGCTAATACAATCTAATAATAAAAGGAGGCTACTCTTCTGCTTCTGTTTCTACTTCTTGTTGAGGGAACTCAAGATGTCTTTTTCCCAGAAGTAGGGCAACTTCATGTGAGGAACTCCAAAGCCTGTGCTATATACACACTCTCCCAAAAGGTCGAGTTCTAAACATAAGACAATTGAAGCAGTTTATAAAACCAGTAAAAGGGTATTATGAAATGAAATCACCTCAATCTGCATTGTCCAAACAATTCACTCTAGGAGTTAACTAGAGGTTTTGTTTCAAAAACTATTTTGCTAACCTCATTTCCTTTTTTAAATTATTTTTATTTTTTTCTGGTTGTACATGTATATTAACTTTTAAAATACACATTTCTTTATGAATCATGTTGAGAGAAAAATCAGAACAAAAATCAGGAGGAAAAAAAAAAACAGAAAAAAGAAGTGAACATAACATGGGTTGATTTACTCCATAGCTCTCTCTCTCTGGATACAGATGGCATTTTCTGTCCAAAGTTTATCGGGATTGCCTTGGATCACTGAATTACTAAGAACCCAGTTTCTCATAGTTGAACATTGCACAATATACAACTTATTTCTGGTTTTGATTGTTTCAATCAGCATCAGTTCATGTAAATCTTTCCAGGCCTTTCTAAAATCAGCTTGTTCATCATTTCTTACAGAATAATAATATTCCATTACCTCCATATACCACAACTTGTTCAGCCATTCCCCAATTGATGGGTATCTACCCATTTTTCCAATTCTTTGCTACCACAAAAAAGAGCTTCTACAAACGTTTTTGCACATATGGGTCCTTTTCCCTCCTTTATGATTTCCTCAGGATACAGACCCAGTCATGGCACTGCTGGTTCGCACAATTCTGTAGCTCTCTGGGCAGTTCCAGATTGCTCTCCACATGGGAGTTCACAAGATAGTAAAGCAAGCTGGCTCTATTTAGAGACAGAAAATAAAAGGCATGCAGGGATTAAGATGGGAGTGGGCCCATCGTCCCACCCCAGAAGAAACGGGGCGCCTTGCTGGGGCTCCCCAACCAGTAAAGCCTGGTGAGGTTCTGAGAAAACTCACCGGAGGCTAGCAGGGCCAGGCAATGAGGGAAGGGACCAAGAAGCATTCACTTGGGATGGGTCCGTACTGATTCATGCTAGTGTGAGGAGGGAAGGGAGAACTGGCTTGACAGTCAAATGAGCTTTGAGTCTTTACATTTAACTACCATGCCCAGGAGACTACTATATTCCCTATAATGATCCTTTATCTTTCACTTTGTAAATTTTAAAATTTTTTGAGAAAAGGTCCCCAGGCTGAATCAGATGGCTAAAGGAGTCCACGACATTTTAAAAATATCGTTTAAGAATCCCAAAGCTAATTTCATATCATTTGGCAATCCAGGGCAGGGCCTGGGTTTGCCCACCAGCTGTTGATCCCTGCCTCCTCCTTCATGCTTTGAGTCCCCTCTGAGCTAGATAAAGGACCTAAGATCCCCTCGCCTCTCAAACTGGCAAGCCCGGACACCTTCACCTTCAAATGATTGCTCTGTCACCAGTACTCAGGAAAGAAAGAAAAAAACTGGCGGCAAGGACACCAGCTCAGGCTCAACTAAGTCCATGGCCATGCTTTAGCTGCCATTTCTGCCTCAAGCTGGAGAAGACACTGGCCCCGTCTCTATGCCTTCTCATGGTTCACAGGTAGGAGAGACTGATGGAAGGGCAAGGGAAAGATTATCTTGGAGGATTATCAGCTTCCTACAGGGATCTGGGAAGAATGCTCAGGCTCAGGCTTAATCATGTTCCTAGGACTAAGAAACTACTCTTTCTCCAACAACTCTTTCCATACTTGTCTAGTCACAGGACCTGCCTGCTTCTTTTACATTCATATTTCCTGTATCCTCATTTTGGATTCAAATATAAAGGCCAGGAGTTAGAAACATTAGAGCCCAGAGCCAAATCTTGTCCTCAAAAGTAGCTGTCTCAACAGTCAGGACTGTTTGCTCTTATACAATCTCACATGTATTGACAAAAAGCCCAACAGACCACAAAGACAAAGTTTTGCAGATTCAAAAACAAGAAATATATAACAAAGTTTACCAAAGATTACTGGTTCGCTGAATATTAGAGATAATTAAATATATGGATGGAGGAGGAGAAGAGAGGGAGAGGGAAGGCAGGAAGGAGGAGGAAGGAAGGAGGAAATAAGGAAGGAGGGAGGGAGAAAAAGGAAGAGTGGGAAGGAAGGAAGGAAAGAAAGGGAAGGGAAGGGAAAGGAAGAAAGGAAGGAATGGAGGAAAGGGAAGAAAGAAGAAAGGAAATAAGGAAATGAAGAAAAGAAAGAGAAGGAAGGAAAGGAAGTGAAAGAAGGAAGGAGAAAAGGAAGAAAGGGGGAGAGAGGGAAGATAAAGAAGGAAAGAAGGGAAGGAAGGGAAGGGAAAGAAGGAAATGCTACTTACAAAGTAGTGTTTTAGTGACAGAAACTCCAGATTTCTCATTATATATACACAAAGCTAGTAATGTTACAAAAGTTCCTGACAGAAAACAATCTTCCCACATGACTAGATCAATTCTTTTTGTGTCCAAAACTTTAATCCACATTACACAAAACAGAAAAATAGGACTGCTGCCTACTTTTGGCATATCTATTCATAGAGATCTCTCTATAGTGTTTTTATAATTCATAGTAAAGGTTTCTGATCCAACTCAGTCCTTCCATATACATTGTATTAATGGGGTCTCTGGCCCAATACAGGAAACAACATGAAATACTCTGATTTTTCATGAAATCCCGTGAATGGACAGGAAATTTTTCTTGTATCCTAAGTTTTCTGCCCAGTATGGATTTTCTGGAGTTTAAAATGCCGTGTTCCCCAATGGAAGGCCAGTCTTCGTGGGTTATATGTTGACAAGATTCATAATTCAATTGGCAGAGAATAAGTTACTTTCCCCAGGAGTATTTAAGATTCTTGAGGGCAGGGCAATTTATGCCCCATTACAAGGACACGCTACTTGTTTCAATTGTGTCCAACTCTTTGTGACTTAATTTGAGATTTTCTTGACAAAGATACTGGAGTGGTCTGCCATTTTCTTCTCCAGCTCATTTTACAGATGAGGAAATTGAGGCAATCAGGGTTCAGTGACTTGCCCGGGTCACACAATATCTCAGGCCCAATGCTCTCTTACCGCACCACTTACCTGACACACAATAGACAGTCAAAAAATACTTGTTGAGTTCAACTGAAATGCTTTAGCAAAAGACCTACTAACAATCAACTCAAAACTATTTTTCCAGAATGAGTTTCCTAATTTACAATAGAAGTCCTTATTCTGGCAGAAAGTCTTCCTAAACTCAAAACACTTATAAAACTTCGAAAGAATTCCCGGTAAAATAAGTTCATGAAGATGGAGGAAATTTCTGTCCTAAAATCGCTATTTTGGAGGGGTTTGAGAGATCGTGAACACAAAAACCACATAGTGCCCAAAGTTGTAGTCATATGATCCAGAAAATACTCTCTAAGTTTTCTTAGATGGGATGAATTCTCTGATGCTCAATCAAGGATCATCTCGGGCTAAAGACAGTCCCAACATTCATGACACGCTTAAGATCTCTCTTCAGTATGAATTCTCTGTCGATCAATTCCTGAAAAAAAAAAGTCTCTGACATTCACGTCACTCACAAAATCTGTCTTTAGTGTGAACTTTGGTGCTGAGTAAATATCGATTTGGAGCAAAGGGCCTTCCCGTATCCATTAATCACATTTGCAAGGTTTCTGTTCGGTGTGCATTCTTTGGTGCTTAATGAGGGTTGTGTTCTTGTGGAAAGCCTTCCCACAATCATTGCATTTGTAACTTTTTCCAGAGTGAATTCTGACATGCTGATTAAGCACTTGTCTCCAGCAAAAGGACTTCCCACATTCATAACACTCATAAGGTTTCTCGCCGGTATGAATTCTCATATGTTCATTGAGATAGGAATTAAAGGGGAAAGCCTTCCCACATTTATTACATTCAAAAGGTTTCTCTCCAGTATGAATTTTCTGATGCTGGGTGAGGACTCTTTTCCAGTGAAAGGCCTTCCCACATTCACTACATTCATAGGGTTTTTCTCCAGTATGAATCCTCTGATGTTGAGTAAGTTCTCTCTTCCTATAGAAGGCCTTCCCACACTCGTGGCATTCGTGGGGCTTCTCTCCAGTATGAATTCGCTGATGTTGAATAAACTCTGATCTCCTGCTGAAGGCCTTCTCACATTCATTGCACTTATAAGGTTTCTTTCCGGTATGAATTCTCGCATGTTGAGTAAGATATGAGTTACGGGCGAAGCTCTTTCCACATTCAGGACACTCATATGGTTTCTCTCCGGTATGAATTCTCTGGTGTCGGGTAAGCTCTGGTTTGCAGTTAAAGGTCTTGTTACATTCGCTACATTCAAAAGGTTTCTCACCAGTATGAGTTCTCTGATGGAGAATAAGAGTCGTCTTCCTGTGGAAGGCCTTGTTACATTCATTGCATTCAAAAGGTCTCTCCCCAGTGTGAATTTTCATATGTCTATTAAAGACTCCTCTCCTGCGGAAGATCTTCCCACATTCATTACATTCATAAGATTTCTCTTTAGTATGACTTAGCTGATGTTGTTTAAGGGCTGCCTCTTTATGGAAAACCTTGCTACATTCACCACATTCATAAGGGGTGCTTGCAGGATGAATTTTCTCATGTCGAGTAAGGGCTTTTTTGTTATGGAAAGTCTTCCCACATTCAGTGCATTCATGAACATTCTCTGCAGTATCAGTTGTCTGAGATTGCTTAGGGGTTGTCTTCCCATCAGAGGCTTCCTCACTTTCGGATGGTTTCTCCTTCAAAGGTACTTTCTCACTTGGAGTAAGAGCTGCCTCCAAGGAGTTTTTTCCAACTGCCTCACATGCAAGGGATTTCTCTCCAGTATCAGTTTTTTGACTCTCTGTAGTTTCTGTGCTTCTCTTAGAGCCCTTCCCACATTTAGAAGATTTAGATTTCTTCTTAGTATGAGTCCTGTCATGAGAAGAAGGGGATAGCAATAAATTGTCAATCTCACTACATTTATTATGTTTGTCAACTTTCTCTTTAGTAAGAATCTGTTGATAAGTTCCTGATAAGTTATATAGGCCTAAGGATAACCTTCCAGTGTTCATGGGATTTCTCTCCAGGACCTGTTATCCCACAGGAATTCACAGATGGGCTACACTTAAAGGCTTTCCTATATTCATGATATTCTTCTGATTTTTCTACAAAATACATTTCATGATATTTAATAAAGTCAAATCCAGAACCAAAGAACTTTCCACATGCATTATTAGAGAATAATTTCTTTGAGTAGATTTCCATGAGAGTTATTTTGGTCTGAAAATGAGCTTCTCTGTGTCACCTTTATGAAAACAGTTTCCTATAAACTCTTCCTGCAACACAGAGAAAAGATTCGGGCTTTTTCCATATTTACTAGACTCATGGTTTCTCAATATAGCGCAACTTTTCCTTTGGGTGAGATTGCTCTTACCGAGAATGTTCCCCCTCATTGTTCTGGAGTTTGCCCAAACTGGTGTCACCTTCCTGGGCTTCTCTCAAGCTGGAGACCCGCAGATGACTCCCTGTAAGATTCAAGAAAATGTCTCTAGAGAAAATATCTCTTTTTCAAATGACGCCTTGGTTTTGTGTTGTTAGGTTTTGTTTTTCCCAGACAATCTCCCTATCTGGAAATAATTCTGACAAACCGATATGCCCCTCATATCCATCTACTTTTTACTTATACCTAACTTGTGTCTCCATGAATATCATCACCAAAATGCAAGTAATATCAGAATCACTTATTTTCAGAACCCTTTCACATTCATCCTCACAATGGCAAGAAGGATGGGATATATAAGGAACTAGAAGGGTGGTGGTCCCATTAACAGGAAGAGAATTCGGAGAAAAACTCGCATTTGGGGGATGGATAATTTCTGTTCGAGGCACGTTGAGATTGAGATTCTTGAGAGAAAGCCGGCTCGAAATGTCCAACATATGCCCTTAGCAAACGCACCCTGAACAATTCTGGCTGCTCATAAATAGCTTGAGCCTGTATTGTAAAAGTTACAATGCTGGCTATATTTATATATTCAGTACCAGCTCCCAAAAAAACACCAAAGGATTCCTTTACAGACCTAGAAAGGATAATAAGGAAATTTATCTGAAAAGCCAAAGGACGAAGAATCTAGAGGGAAATGGAAAAAAAAAAAAGTGCCATATTAAGCCTTGGAAGATCTATAAATTGGTTCATTTTGGCTGGGTAAATTGTGGTATATGAATGTTATGAAATATTATTGTTCTGTAAGAAATGACCAGCAGGATGAATACAGAAAGGACTGGCGAGACTTACATGAACTGATGCTAAGTGAAATGAGCAGAACCAGGAGATCATTATACACTTCGACAACGATATTGTATGAGGACGTATTCTGATGGAAGTGGATTTCTTTGACAAAGAGACCTAACTGAGTTTCAATTGATAAATGGCGGACAAAAGCAGCTACACCCAAAGAAAGATCACTGGGAAACGAATGTGAACTATCTGCATTTTTGTTTTTCTTCCCGGGTTATTTATACCTTCTGAATCCAATTCACCCTATGCAACAAGAGAACTGTTCAGTTCTGCAAACATATATTGTATCTAGGATATACTGCAACATATAAAGGACTGCTTGCCATCTAGGGGAGGGGGTGGAGGCAGGGAGGGGAAAAAAATTGGAACAGAAACGAGTGCAAAGGATAATGTTGTAAAAAAAAAAAATTACCCTGGCATGGATTCTGTCAATATAAAGTAATTATTAAATAAAAATTAAAAAAAAATAAATTGGTTCATTTTTCTGGAAAGCAATTTGGAAATAATTTGCCCAAATTACCGTGCACAGTTTTTGCCCCAGCGATACTCTTCATCTCTCAGCTCTGGCCATTTTCCCTGAATTTGGCTTTTTTGGATATATTTATTTACTTGTTATCTCTCCCATTAGGTTGTGAGGATAACTTTTTGCCTCATTCTGTATCCCTAGCACTCAGGATAGTGCCTGGTATACTGTAGGTCCTTAATAAATGCTTATTCACTGACTAAACTAACTAGTACAGTATCTCATTTGATCCTGACAACCCTGGGAGCTATTTTTATCACCATTTGACAGTTGTGGAAACCGAGGCCCAGAAGACACAACTAGGAAGTATCTGAGGTTGGATTTGATGTTAGGTCTTCCTCATTAAGCCACCTATTTACCTATGTATCTCACCTTTATAATGATATATATCATATACATGTGTGTATGCTACATGTTACATACGGCAACACAGAGAGATATACATACACATATATACATGTACACATACATGCATATACACAATACACATATGTAGATATTCAGCATCACCACGAGATTAAAGAAATGGGAAGGGGCCCATATGGACAAAAATATATCTGGTATTTTGTAGCAGTAAAAAACTGGAAACTGAACAAGTCCGAGAATAGAACAGAACAGCTACAATGGGAGACATGAAGAGGACCGTTTTGGAGAATCCTGAAAAATGTGTGCTTCCCACTGCAAAGGGAAGGGAGAAGAACCAGAAGAACCACAATATGACAACAACACTGTAAATGTCCAGGAACTCGGGCGATCCCACACTTCCAGAGGGCCCTTGGTGGGAGTTAGCCACCTTCCTCCAGACAAAAAGCGATGAATGTGGGGTACCATATAGAAGGTACAGATTTGGGGACACAGTATAGTTTCCTTTACTCTGCGTATTTCTTTTTCTTTTCTTTTTTTTTTTCCCAGAAGTGACTGGGATTAAGTGACTTGCTTAGAGTCACCAAGGTACTAAGCACCTGAGGCCAGGTTTTTAACTCAGGTCCTTCTTGACTCGAGGGCCAGTGCTCTATCCATTGTACCACTATCTATATTTCTTTTAAAAAAAAAAAAAAGAAATGTTTTCCTTTTTTTCTCCTAATGGAAGGTTAATAGGAGAAAAAATTTTTTAAATAATTTATTATTTCTATTTTTATAATTATACTTATTTATCATTTATTATTATTATTGATCATTTCATTGAAAAATTAATTTAAAGAAATAACAAATGAATCAATGGACAGACAGAAAAATGGCCCAGGAGTTGCTGATGTGGGCATTGAGTGTCCACAGCTTGCAATGAGGTCACTAATCATGAGAATCTGAGAGAGATGGGCAAGGAAAGCTCCTCAGGGTCTAGCCAACCGTTGGGGGACATGAAACAAAACAAAAGACCTTTAACATAAATGAACAGGGCAATGATTTGAAGGGAGGGAATGCAAATAAGTAGGGATAGAGGGTAAAGTGATTATGCCATACAGTATATCAGAAAACAGTAGTGATGACAGACTTAAACAGAGAGAAAAGAATGGAATAAATTGGGACTCAGTTACTGGAAAAACCTACTCAGAAAGAAACACTTAAACTTGGGGTTTCCACTTTTTTGTATGACTGGACACCTCTAATGGTATCAGGAAGTGCAGAGTGTATTTTTTTACAAATTATTATTACAGTCATTATCTATAGATGAAGGAAATGCTCAATTTCAGTTAGGTTCAGTGACTATCTAGGTAGTTTTCTGGTTCTTTTCCCAAGATCACAGTCCCTCTGATTCCTACCCACAAACCCCAGAGGGACATCTAAAATCAGGTCAAGAAGCCTTAGATGAGATCCAGCCTTTCATCTTATGTATTATTACGACAGTGATGTTATGACAAATGGGTCCATATTGAAGGCTGACAGGTCAGAAAAATGGGGTGTTTAGGTCTCCTCCTCAGACTTAGGAAGCCTCGAGGACAGCCTCACGTACCACCGTTTAAAAGAGTAACCCCAGGATGAAAGGCTGACTACGGTTTGCAATGTCTCCTCTACCTGAGGATAATAATAATGATAACTCCTTTTAGAAAGTGCTTTAGCACTTGTGAAGCTCTTTTAAAATATGATCTCCTCAGATCCTTATGGTCCTCCTACAATTACGTCACTATCCACCATCTGACAGATGAGGAAACAGAGTCAGTGACCTGGCCAGGATCACAGCCATTAAGGGCCAGAATCCAAACTCTAGTCATCCTGACGGTAAAGATCGGCCCAAAAGGCTGCAGCTGGACGGCCGCTCACTCACCTGAAGAGCTGGACTTTGGCACTTTAGTCACTGGTTTCCAAGGAGGGTCCCCTCTCTCCAAATGACAGATGACATCTGGCTTGGAAACGGCGAGCCCTGCTCACAAGAAAGATCAATGAGGCGGGGACCGAGTGCGTTCGGCTCTCAATCTCAGCTTTTTGGGGGGAGAATGGGAGCCGGGCACGTCCTCGGACCAGCGGGCAAAGGACTTCTCAAAGCTGTGTTCTGTGCTTAGCAATCATGGGACAGCGTGTCCTTGACCCAAAAATCCATTAGCCAGAGGGGGCTCGTTGCAGTGAGAGAGGGTGGGCATCTTTCAGATCTTTGGGTACCAGCACCTGAAATGTGGGGGCTGACCTTAGACCTCTGACAAGAGAGTGGGGGAGAGACAACCTCAGAGCGGACTCAGTCAGGTGCCACTTTTCAGCTTCTCCCATGAAACGTAAGCTTCTTAAAAGGGAGAAATGTCGTTACACCTTTGGGAATTCACTCCCTGGCACGGAACCTGCTGGGGGATTCCTGAAAAGGCTTCCATAGAGGAAGGGGCAACCAAAGTACCCTGTCCCCTACCCACAGGAGGACTGGCGTTCTCAGGTCTATCTGCTCTCCAAACACTAACAGCTCCACGTTCGGGACACTCCAGGAGGGACAACGACAGGTACGTGCTGACTCGCCCGGGAAAGCCGTTCTTACCCAGATGGACCAGGTGCCCATAGTTCTCCAGCATCACGTCCCTGTACAGCTCCTTCTCAGAAGGGTCCAGACATCCCCACTCCTCCTGGGTGAAGTCCACGGCCACATCCCTGAATGTCACTGACTCCTACAACACCAAAGGAGCGCTGGAGACCAACTGTGCCCAGAATGGGGCAATCCTGGCCAAAGCCCGTCATTCATTCACCTCAAAGCTCGTCATTCATGAACATTATAGCCCAGTCATTCCTTCTTGTGAAAGCCCAGTCATCCATTCATGTCAAAGCTAGTCATTCATTCACGTTATAGCCCAGTCATTCCTTCTTGTCAAAGCCAAGTCATTCATTCACATCAAAGCCAGTTATTCATTCACAGCAAAGTCAGTCATTCATTCATATTATAGCCTAATCATTCATATACGGCAAAGCCTGTCATTCATTCACGTCAAATACCAGTCATTCATTCATGTCAAAGCCCAGTCATTCATTCCATGTTAAATCTCATTCATTCATTCATTCATTCATTTTAAAGCCCATTCATTCATTCATGTCAAAGCCAGTCATTCATTCATTCATATTACAGTCCAGTCATTCCTTCTTGTCAAAGCCTGGTCATTCTCGCTGACCTCCGGGTATGACTGAAGGGAACCTGCCTTTGGAGTTGGGGCTTCCCTGGTCCCTTCCTGGCTCTGAGTGTTTCCTGAGCTCTCTGGAGCTCAGTTTCCCCAAGAGTAAAGTGAAGTCATGGAACAGGAAAGTCCTCAAGAAGTTTCTCGGTCTAAAGCTCAGATCACGTGGTCCTTACAGAGTTAAACTGGGCCCCCGAGTTTACAAAACCCTTTCCTTGTGGCAATGTCAGGATTTCATTCCTATTTTGCACATAAGGAAATTGAGTCAAGGAAAGAAGTGCCTGGCTCTGGCCCAGGACCAGCAAGCAGCAGAGCTCAGAGCCGGCCCACAGCTCCACGCTTGTAGCCCCAGCCTTTCCCACCACACCACACTGCCCCTTGCTCGGGCTCCTGAGCACTCTCCCAAGCCCTTCCCCCAAGGGAGAATGGCCCGTCCTGCCCTTCATTGCTCATCCCCCCGATGGGACACGGCACCTAGTTATATCTCATAACATCAGGCAGAGGGTTCGAATGGCTAATTTCCCACGAGAAGCACAAGGGTCATCCCTCTGTCCGTGATCAGCCGGCCGGGATTTCCGCTGGGTCACCCTCAGAGTCCTAAACCATTTCTTCCCAAGTGCTCAGGCCAGAGCGGCAGAATCATGCAGACTGAAGGGAGCCAAGTCACCCTGGACACACACAGTCAGTCCACAAAGTCACCCTGGACACACACAGTCAGTCCACAAACCCTGTGTCCCCAGTTCATCCTCTGTCCCGACAGCCAGTCCCAGGAGCAAAGCTGACTTTCTACTGCACCACGGCCCCAGAGCTCAGGAGCAGCCGGGGGCCCATCACAGTGAGGAACCAGCGGGGAAAAGGACCGGGTCAGCCACACTGGCACGCGTTCCCCGAAGCAGAGGCCGAACAGGCTCTGAGGCCTGGGGAGGTGGGACCTCCAGCCAAAGCCCTTGTAGAAGCGCAGCCCTGGGGAGAAGGGTTTGGGCAGCCTCCGGGCAGCCAAGGAATGGCTGAGCTGGTGGGGTGGTGGAGGGGGGACCTGGGTCCACATACCCCCTGCTATTGTTGCTGCTCAGGCTCCTTCCCTTCTGTAGGACTGCACTCTCCCAGACTCCCTTAACCCATTAATCCAGCCCAGCCTCTTCTTCTGAAAAACTAGGGGCTCAGACTGGAGGCTCTCTGGCTGGGTGGGGGCTGGAAGCCTGCAGCAAGGGATCTCAGTTTCCCTTTTTGGCAAGTGGAGGAAGGGGGCCCGATGATTTCTGTGGCTCCCCCCAGATCAAGCCCAGGATTCTGGGAGGGAGCCCATCTCTCAGACTGTAAAATAAAGGACAGAAAGGCTTCCATCTTCTGAGGACACAGGGGCCATTCGAGAGAAAGGTGAAGTTCCTACTCACCTGGGGAGCCCCGAAGGTCAGAGGCACGGGGGCCATTCTTGCCTGGGCACAGCGCAGCCTTTGGAGAAGGATGGCAGCCTGGGGAGGCAGAGCTAGGGAGAAAAAAGGAGCCCTGAAGGGGCTGGATGCTGGAGAAACTCCTCCCACCGACCCCCCCACCCAACTCCCAGCAGACTTAGGGCCCGGTGGGGCCACGGGGGTTAGAAAGCCCAGGAAGTGCGTCCCCAGGACAGGGGAGGCAGGGCAGGAGCCCAGGGAGCACCTGGGCTAAGGCTGGAAGGATGCAGAAAGACTGACAGGGAGAGGGCAGGTATTTCAGGCACAGAATGTGCCAAGGCATGGAGGCTGGAAATGGGCGTGGAGTTCTTTAAAAAGTAGGAGTCCAGATGGGCTGGAGAGGACTAGGGGCGGCAATGGGAAAGCGGAGGGACAGTGCGCACTCGGGAGGTCTCCCAGCCTCCACCGGGCCAGCTGCAGCGGCGGCTCCCCCAGCCGGCCCCCAGCCTCTCCCCCACGGGCAGCACTCCTGGCCCGAGCTCCAGCCTAGCTTTCCCAATCTGCTTCCCCAGATCACAGTCCCGGGTTCTCCCAAGCCAGAGTCCTCGTCCCCCAGGCTCAGAGCCGGGTCTCCCCGCTCTGGCAGCTCCCCGGGCTCTCCTTCCCTGATCCTGCCTCTCTCCACATCCCCGGCTGCCCATCCCTGGCCCATCCTTCACACCAGGGAGTCAAAAGAAAGCTCTTCCCGCTTGCCCTCCCTTCCCTATTTCTCTGGAGGCGCCATCCCTGGCTCTCCCCAAAGCAGAGGCCCCGCCCCCAGAGCAGATTCCCCGCCCCTCCCCTCAGCATCTTCTCGCTACCCAGGAATTCTCCCGGCTTCCACCAAATCCCCCTCCCAGCCCCTGTTAGCTGGGGGCCTCCCCTGTTAGACTATAAGCTGGGAGGGGGGAGGGGGAGGGAACAGGGGCTCTCCTCTGCCTCCTTTTGTATTTCCCAGTCCTCAGTACAGGGCTTAATAATGGGTATCCATTACCTGAATGAGATGTGTTGGTGGAGACCGCGTGTGAGCAGGTGGATAAATGGGGCAGCCGGATGGCTCAGTGGTTACCGTGCTGCCCGCGGTCCCCCTGCCGGCCTCAGACCCTGCCTGCCTCAGTTTCCCCCTCTGGGAGATGAGCTGGAGAAGGAAAGCACAAACCACCCCACGTCCGCCACTCCCCCATCTTTCTCCAGCTGTGTCCAGTTCGCCAGGGTCCCAAAGAGGTGGCCGAGCACGTGGAGGGACAGCACAAAGGGGCAAGACCGGAGTGCGGGATGAGGGTGTGAAAGGGAGAAGGCGGATTCTGGCTGGGGCCCTGGCGCCTGAGAGAGGGGAGCAGGGAGGAGGAGAAGAGGGGGTGCAAGCAGAAAGGGAAGGGTATGCAGAGGGAGGGGGAGGGGAGGCCAGTGGGAGGAGGGGCAGATAGGAGCTATGGGGGAGGGGAGGTC
Source organism: Antechinus flavipes (assembly GCF_016432865.1). Classification (NCBI taxonomy): domain Eukaryota; kingdom Metazoa; phylum Chordata; class Mammalia; order Dasyuromorphia; family Dasyuridae; genus Antechinus; species Antechinus flavipes. The sequence goes on along the minus strand of NC_067400.1, from coordinate 624,966,735 downwards.
AGGAGGAAGAGGGGGGAGGGGAAGATAGGAATTGTGGAGGAACAGAAGCGGGGAGGGGAGGAGGAGTAAAGGGAAGGGGAAGGGAAGTGGAAGATGCCAGTGTGGGGCAGAGAGAGCTGAGGGAGGGGAGAGGAGGCATTAAATAAATAGAGGCTTCGGGATCTGCACAAGGCCAGGCTGGGGTCAGCCTTAACTGCACTCCTTCTCTTCAGTCTGGGAGCCCCTGAGACCCTCAGGTTCGGTTTCTGTCTGCCTGTCTCTGCCAGCTCCCCTTCCCTTTCTGACTCCTTCCTCTTTCCTCCTTCTCTTTCTTTTTCCTTCCTCCTGATGGAAACTGAGACCCTTTGGGGGAATGATGTATCCCTGGGGGGCGGATACTCCCAAAGGTGACATTTTCCCCAAAAGATCTGTTTTCATCACTCTCTCCCACTCTCTCTGGTCTGTGTCTCTATCTCTGTCTCTCCTCTTCTGTCTCTTCCCAAATCAAATCCACAGCATCTACTAAAAACAGACCCTGCTCTCAAGGAGTCTCATGGGGGAGACCCACAGGCAAAAAACTAACGGGAAACAGGGAGGGAGAAGCTGGGGACCCTCCCCGAGCAGAGGGCAAAGTGGGAAGGGGTTCCCGCAGAAGGGGGGAGGAAGGACCTGTTCCACCTCCTCGGACCCCAGGCCTCTCCCTGACTGTGGGCAGGTGGGAAGGGGTTCAAAGCCACCTATCCCAAGTGGGCTTGGTTTTATAACTGGGAGCCCCTGACCTCGGTTCATTAACCAGGAGCCCCTGACCTCAGTTCATTAAACCAGGAACCCCTGACCTCGGTTCATTAACCAGGAGCCCCTGACCTCGGTTTATTAACCAATAACCCCTGACCTCGGTTTGTAACCAGGAGCCTCTGACCTCGGGCTGTAATCAGGAACCCCTGACCTCGGTTTGTAACCAGGAACCCCTGACCTCGGTTTGTAACCAGGAGCCCCTGACTTCGGGCTGTAATCAGGAACCCCTGACCTCGGTTTGTAACCAGGAACCCCTGACCTCGGTTTGTAACCAGGAACCCCTGACCTCGGGCTGTAATCAGGAGCCCTTGACCTCGGTTCAGAACGGGAGCCCCTGACCTCGGTTCAGAACGGGAGCCCCTGACCTCGGTTTTTCCTATGTCCGTGCTTGTATTTCATTAAAATGGCTTCTTTCGCAATTCTTTTCTGCTTTTCCAGCCGTGAGGTTCACAGGCTTCCCCAGGCTGCCCGCCACAGGGGCCACAGGCAGGGCCGCGCTTCCCGGGCTCGGACGTGGGGCTTCTCCACCGCCCTCCAATCCCACTACGTCACCACGAGCCTCCTTCCAGCCGGCCCCAGCAACAGGCTTCCCGAAGGACTGCCGCGAACTGAACTGGTCCTCCCTTCCCAGTTGCTTGGCAACCATGCCCAGAATAATACTAATAACGCCAATAATGTTAGACTCAGGCTATTTAGACTAGCGTGGGGTCCGGCTGGGAGGGGGCAGGGTGCCCACCATGGCTCGGAGGCGTGGCCAAGAATCAGGTTTCATCGGCCCCTTGCTGTCCTTGCCAAAGATTCAGGAATCAAGAGGCAGATGAAGCGGGAGGATTCAGTCACCAGGCCTTCCACGCAGTCCGTCCGCCATATTTATTAAGCGCTTCCCTTCCAAGAACTGTGCAAACAGTGGGGAGGGGGGGAGGAGGGGGGAAAAAAGAGGGGGGGGGAACCAACATCGCCGATCAAGAAGCTTCCGATACAGGGGCACTGGGGAGATGGAGGAGGGGGGTAGAAAATTGCAGGCTCTCCGCATTTAACGGTAAATCTAACATGATAATGGGGGAAAAAACAGGTAAACGGAGATGCGCGAGCTATAAAGGGAACAGATACACGTAGACTGCGAAATATAAAGTGAGCAGGTAAACGGAGATGAGCGAGCTAGAAATATAAAGAAAACAGATAAACGTAGATGGCGAGCTATAAAGCCAGCGGGTAAGCGGAAACGTGCGAGCTATAAAGAGAACAGGTAAATCGAGATGCGAGAGCTATTAGAGAGAGCAGGTAAACGGAAACGTGCGAGCTATAGAGCGAGCAGTTAAACCGAGATGCGCAAGCAGATAAACCGAGTTGCGCGAGCTATAGAGCAAACAGGTAAACCGAGACCCGCAAGCAGATAAACCGAGATGCGCGAGCTATAGAGCAAACAGGTAAACCGAGAGGCTCGAGCCAACCAGGCTAAGATAGAGGAATGTAAGCGAGGGCGGAGCCCACCAGCCCCTCATGGGGCTCCCCATCTCGGCTCCTATTTCCCCAGCTTCTCCCAAGGCCCAGTTACCCGCCACTGCCTGGGTGCCCCACCCCAGGATCTGCCGAGGGCGGGACCGCCTCGGCCGCCCGGTTTGTGCCCTCGCGTTCGGCCCGCGCTCACCTCTCCGAATCAGCTCCCGCCTCTGCGCCTTTGCCCAGGCCCCCGCCCTTCGCCCACGCCACCGCCCTTCGCCCACGCCACCTACACGAAACTCCCCCAGCGGGCTAGGACTTACGCAGGTCCCGGGGTTTTACCCGCACTGCTTCGGGTCTCTATCTGAATGGAATCTCCTTTGGAAGATGGATCGAATGCTGGCCCGAAGTCGGGAAGACCCGACTTCAGACTTAGCCTCGGATGCTAACCAGCTGCGTAACCATGGGCAAGTCACTCTGCCTGCCTCTGGTCCCCGGGAAAGTCTGTAGACTACCTCTCCCAGAACTCTCTGCGAAACCCACTTTCTTTTCCGGTAGCTGAGAGGAAGTGGGGCGGTGGGGGGGGGGGAGGGGGGAGACAAGGTGGGCGGTGAAGACGAAGTTCCGGCCACCGCCCGGATATCGGAAAAGAAAGCAGGCGAGCTGCCTTCTAGGAAGTGTAGTGCCGAGGCCCTCGGACCAGCGACTACGCATGCCCAGCAGCTCTCGGGCCTGGGTGAGTTTCTAAGCCTGGTGGGCAGGTGCGGATCCTTTTCCGACACCCCCCGCGGTGCAGGGAAACTGAGGCCTCTCCAGGCAGGTGCGATCCCGCGCGCGGTTCCGATGGGCCTCGTTCCCCGACCCCCCAGCCCCAGGTCCTAGCTCTGCCCCCTTAGGACAACTCCTCCACCTCCGATGTGTGCTCCTCCCCCACTCCCCGCCCCGCTTCCCCTCCTCCCCCTGCTGAGAGCTGGTAGGGTCTCTGCGGGGCATCAGCCCGGGAGGCGGGAGAGGCCAGTCACTGTCTGGAGGCCGAGGGACGGGTCCTCCCTCTGCCGGGGAGACCGCTCCTCACCTTCCCCAACCGGCCCCTCTTCCTCTCTAGGACTGACCTGGCTGGACCGACCACCTTAGCATCTGTAGCTCCCCCAAAGAGCTTCACACACGCTGTCCTAGTGCACCTGCGCCCTCCCTCTGAGCGAAGCTGACTCCAGCCCCGTGCCCTCCTCTCCCCTCCCCAAGCTATTGAGTGCCAGAGGCAGGACCCCCACAGGGTCTTCTCAAGCCAGCACAAACCCACCAAAGTGAGCCTGCGAGGGTCTCGGAGATTGCATAAGCACGGAGTGAGTGCTTACTGTATGCCCAGCTCTGCTGCTTTTGCGGAGACTACAAAGACAAAAAGCCGGTAGACCCTGCCCTCGAGGAGCTTCCATTCCATGGTGTGAATCGGCTGGGCAGGCGCTTGCTCGCAGCTTTAATGGGGGGAATCGAGAAAAACGGGAGACCCGACAATGGGGAGGTCAACAAAGGTGACCTCCAAGAGGGAGGCCCTTGAAGGGTCTTCCACACAGAGTACTGGGTGAGTGCCTCATTTGGGAAGCCACCCGCAAGCTGGAGAGAAATGTCCAGCGAGTCTGGGGAGCTTGGCTAAAGCCACGTGGTAAAGAACCCCAAGTGTCGCCCAGGGGAAGGGGGCAACTGAACCAGGAAAGGATTCGGGGTCCCGCCTGGGCTTTGGGAATATCACCTTGGAAGCTGCAGGGGAGCAGGCTGTTGGAGTAACCCTGGAGACAGGTGACGAGGGCTTGAATGGCACCCCCAGGACATCGCCCTGGGCCTGGAGTCCGTTAGACCCCAGTTCCAAACCAGCCTCAGACACTTTCTAGCAAGTGCCTTTATCTCTCTGCTTCAGTTTCCTCAACTGTTAAGTGAGGATAATAACAGCATCTACCCCAAAGGGCTATTAGAAGACTCAAGTGAGATCATATTTGTAAAGCACAGAATGGGCTATAGAAATGCTAGCTGTTATGGTGATTGTTATTAATAGGCTACCAGGGAAGGTCAGGTAGGTGGAAGAGAGGGAACATCAGCAAGACTAAATAACTGGTGGATCGGGGGAAAGGACTGAAGGAAGAGAAGGGATTGAGTGGGACGGAAGCGATGACTGCCAGATGGTGGTTCCCTCCGCACAAACAGGAAGAAGAGAAAATTGTAATTGTACTTTTGATATTTGGGGTTTGCCATAGGGGTATGTGTTGGGCAGATGGCAGGGTCAGAGTGGCTCTCCAGAGACTAGCTGTACAGGTCTGGGAGTCACTTGCAGAGGTGATGGATCATCAGCCAGTGACATCAAGAAGTTCATGAGGTCACAGATTTAGAACTGGGACCCTCCCGGAGGCTGTCCATTGAGTCATTGAGGCTAGGTGCCTTTCCCAGGGAGTGTCTGAGACATAATTTGAACCCAGGTCTCTCTTACCCCAAGTCCTGTGCTATTTTACCTAGAGATAGAAGATACACCACGACAGAGGCAGGACAGGGATGATACCTCAGCAGAGGAGGTCCAGGAATGGCTAGATAGGGATAAAGAGAACTCAAGAAGTCTATGGAGTTTAGCCCATAAAAGACATTTAGTATTTTTTTTGGGGGGGGGGAGGGTCTGTTTGTTTTTTTGTTATGGCATTAAATAAGTAAATTAGATTAGGTATTATTGTTACTTTTATTATATTGGCTCAAGTTACCCATAAGCAACTGATATTTGTCCAGTTATTTAGGTTTGCCTTTGTCTGAGTGATTCATAGTCCTATTGTGCATGTAAGATAGACTCCAAAGTTTTTTAAGCACCCTGTGCTTATTTTAATAGGATTTTTCTTGCTCTCTCTTCCTGATGGTTTGTGGGTAGTAAACAGAAATGCTGAGGACTTAGGAAGATTTATTTGATATTATGTAACTTTGCTGAAGCTATTGTTTCATTCAATCTTTTAGTTAAGTCTGTAGGATTCAATAAGTAAACCAACATTTCAGCTGCAAAAGCATTAACTTTGTTTCCTCCTCACCTGTGTTTATTCTTGCACTTCTCTCCCCCCTTGTCCTGTTTGCATATCTAGTATTTCTAACTTTGTATCAATCCAAGTATCTGCTTTGTTTGCATATCTAGTATTTCTAACTTTGTATCAATCCAAGTATCTACTTTGTGTCGGTACCATGCTAAGCTCAGGGGATATAATTCATAAAAAGAAAGCCCCTGCCCTCAAGGAGCTTCTATTTGTAATGCTCTCTCCCAAACAACACACAAAAGAGAAAGGAAAAGGGGGAAGGGGGTTGAAACCAGACTGGGCGCTAGTAGAGTGATCCAGAAATCCAGTTTCTGCATCAAATAATGATGAGGGTGAAGGCCGGCCTTCCTTTGCCCCTGGTCTTATTGGAAAGGGCTCTAGTGTAAGGCTGGGTTTGGGTTTCTCGTAGACAGCATTTACATGATGGTGATGTAAGGACCAGCATTCATTTAGCATTTCCAGCTTTGCAAGCATTTTTCATGTGCTGGCTCCGTGGCTAATTAAACTTCTCCTGAAGAAGGAACTCCCACAATTTTCTGCTGTTTTCGACAGGATCGGGTATTATATTTTGTGGGAATGGTCAGTGCTTTTGTTCCTCGCGCTGCTTTGCATTGAGTCAGAATAGGAACTTTTCTTCTTTTGTGTCCTTCTGTCTGTGTCCAGTGTCCAACATGACCTCGTACAGAAGGGATCGAGGGCCGCCTGCTGCAGCACTTTGAGCCCAGTCTCCGTTAGTTCGAGACTTAAAAATGAGGAAGTGAGTGGAGCGCTTCCTCCCACGCCTTTCAGCTCCTGCCTTTGGTGGCCAGGGCCGCTGCCGATGAGTGACCGGGGGGTAAGTGCGTCCAGCCTGGAGGACAGACCCAGAGGAAGGCCCCAGGAGGGCTAGAACAGGGTGGGTCCCACAATGGCTTCCTCAAGGTCCCTTCATACAGGAAAGGTCCTGTTGCCTCCTTTGGAGCGGGAGCCCTGGGGCCATCGTATGGCCCCCGGGCTGTCAGTGGCCTAGATGGGCAGGGGCACTGTCCAGCGCTGACTCGGCCTGCTGCCCTTCTGTCCTGCTTCTCCTCAGTTCTGCTGTCCACTGAGGAGAGCCAGGAAGGCCTTGGGGCTCCGTGAGGAGCAGGGGAGTGGGTGTCTCTTGATGCTGGGACTCATAAGCCAGAAGCCAAGGACCCGGAACAGAGCTAGAGTGCCACAGCGTCCCATGTATCCTTGGGACCTAATTCAGAGCTTTGTGTTTTCTGCCTGAGAGTCCCTGGCATAGTGGCTGGCTGTAGCAGACGAGGAATACCTGTTTGCTAACTGGCCACTGCCGACCCACTTCTCCCAGCATCCTCTGTGCCTCTCGTGCCATCCCTCTGTCCCGGCCCTCCCACCCTTCCGTGGCCGTCCCCTGGTTCTCTCCTCGGCTCCCGGAGTCCCGTCACCATCTCTCCTCTGGGGCCGGCAGACCCGCTTCTCCCACATTTGGAGCTTTTCTGACTGGACGTGCTGTAGGCCCCTCCTTTTCTGACCTGGTTTTATTCTTCTTCCCCCTTCTGCTGACCTGGCATTACTCTCCAGAGCTCCACTGGCCTTCCAGGCCCAGCCAAGGTGGTGGTCTCGACTCCCCCTGCCCATCTCTTCACCCCTGGATTTCTCAGTGACCTGCTGGTCAGTGTCCCTGCCTCGCTTCTGCCCCTTCTTCCTGAAGCTCAGCTCTGACCCTCCCCTCACTCTCTAGACTCCTGTGACTCCCCATCACCTCCAGTATTTGTCTGGCTTTTGAAGCCCTTCACCCCTGGGCCCCTTGCACCTTTCTGCCCTCCCGCTCGGAGATTCTCCTGGGCTGCCCTTATACAGGATCCTCCACGCCAGCTGCAGGCTTGTCCCTGGCTGCCCCCCTCATGTGTGCATGCAAGGCACGGGCAGAAGGACCGGGGTCCACTCAGGGCTGCCGTAATCGGCGGGCTTCAGTCTCTTGAGAAATGGTGCCATTATGGTGAAATTGTGGGCCGAGGAGAGTGACCACCACCGTAGCCAGCTGGAGGTGAAGGCTGGCAACAGCGGGCATCAGCGTGGCCGTCTCCTTGCCAGGCGTGTGATGTCAAAGATGCACCTCGGGAGTCAGGAGTCCGAGAACAGGGCCGGGGGCCCGAGGATTGGGAGGTGACCGCGCCACAGGGCGCCGAGGGCCAGCCTCGGGAGCGGGAGACCCACCAGGCTGCCCGGCCTCTCCCAGACCCTCTCTTTATTGGAAAGATGAGGGTCACAGGTGATGGTGCTGTCCAGCCAGCGGGCGCGCTGTGCAACAGCATCCGGTGAAAGGCTGAGGCCCCCCAGAGCCCAGGTGTGGACCGGGCCGGCAGGGACTCGGACCAGAGCGAGCCGGAGGGACGTGGCCGGCCACGAGATTGGCCAGGGCTTGCCTGTCTTTCTGACTCCCCAGAAGGATGTGTGAGTGAGTGTGTGTGAGAGTGTGAAAGAGAGAGAGAGAGAGAGAGAGAGAGAGTGTGTGTGTGTGTGTGTGTGTGTGTGTGTGTGTGTGTGTGTGTGTGTGTGTTGGATTTGCCCCTGCCTCGGGTTCTCTCCCAGCCGGAGGCCCCCTGCTCAGCTCTCCTGACCCCTCCCGCCCCACCCCACCCCCCGGTCAGCGTGGCTGCCTTGGCTTTTCCAGGGCCCCGTGAGATTCTGGGACGTGGCGGTGGACTTCAGCCCGGAGGAGTGGGGGTGTCTGGCCCCGTCCCAGAAGGAGCTCTACAGGGAGGTGATGCTGGAGAACTACCGGAACCTGGCCTGTGTGGGTGAGTGAGGGCCCGGCCGGCTCTGCTGCTCGGGGCTCTTCTCCCTCCCAGAGGAACCGGGGTCCTGTTGCTGGGGATGCAGCGGCCAGAGACTGCTCGCCCCAGAGTTGAGCACTGACAGCCTCCCCGCCTCCCTGTGCTCAGTGCCCCCGCTCTTGTCTCACCTCTATGCCTCCAGCCATGGCCTCCCCCCTCCCCCTTCTCCTTCCCCCCTTCTATGACTGTCCCTCCCCACCATGTGCCCTCCCACTCCCACTCCCCAGCTGCCGCTTCCCTCCCCCCCAGCCTGCCTGCCATGCCCCTCCTCCCGTAGGTTTGTGCCCATTCACTTTTTCTTTATTCTTTGGTTCTTTATAAGCCGGACTTGCCATCTCCCCTCTAGAGCTGGAGCTCCCGCTCCGCAGGGCTTGTCCCACGCCTGCTCACCCCACCTGGGACCCGGGCCCAGCTCTAGGGGACGTGGGGCACCTTCCCGGGCAAAAAGACCTCCCGACAATTCGGAACTTCCAGCCCGGGGAGGCCCGCAGGGAGACACTGATAACAATTCAGCAATAATCCTGCCCAGGGAAAGCCGTTTTTTCCTCCTCCCGCCTCCTTCCTTTCTCCAGGTCCCCCCATCAGAGAGAGAAGCCTCAAAGGCTTCTGGGCCTCCCCATTACATCTGTACCCACCCTTTGTCCTCTAAAAGAAAAGCTTGAGGGGCAGCCAGGTGGTGCAGTGGTTAGAGCAGCGGCTCTGAAGCCAGGAGGACCTGAGTCCAAACCTGGCCTCAGACACTTAATAAGTCTTAGCTGTGAGACCCTGGGCAAGTCACTTAACCCCAATTGCTTCAGCAAACCAATAATAAGAAAGAAAGTTGATAATACTAACCAGAGTGAACACGTAAGGTGCACCTGGCTCCGTGCTGAGCACTTTATAACTCTTATTTCACAATAAGCCTGGGAGGTCAGCACTGTTTTTATCCCCATTTTAGAGCTGGGGAAACTGAGGTAAGCAGAGATTTGCCAGTCAGCATCCCCCGGCTCCAGGCTCTGGGCCCCGTTCTCAGGAGAGCCCTCAGCACTTTCTCATCTTCATTGGACAGGACTGGCTGTTGTCAAACCCGCTGTGATCCGGCAGCTGGAGCAAGGGGCAGAGCCGTGGATGCCCGAGGGAGACGTCCCCAAAGGCGGCTGTCCAGGTGAGTGAGGGATGCCCTCGGTACCTGCTCCTCACTGGGGATGGGACAGTGATGAGAGACCTAAGGAGGAGGAAGAGGAAGAGAGGGAGGAGGAAGACTAGGAGGGGAGGAGGAGATAGAAAAGGAGGAAGAGAGAGGAGAAGAAGAGGAGGAAAAAGAGGAAGAGAAGGAAAGGGAGAAAGAGGAGGGAGAAGAGGAAGAGGAGGAGGGGAAGAAGAAGAGGAAGAGAAGGAGAGGAAAGATGAAGAGGAAGAAAAGGAGAGGAGGAGGAAGAGGAAGGATTGGGAGGAGGAAGGAGGCCAGAGCTTGGGACTCATCTCACATTTCCCTGTGCTCTGTCCTCCCCATCCTGTCCTTCTCCTGCCTCCTCAGCCCCAGGGGCACAGTCCCCAAGGGTGGGGAGCAAGCAGCTGCCTTGGCTCCCCCTCCCCAAAGGCTTTTTGCAGTTGTTTTGTAAGCAGGCCGCCTCCCTCTCCCGCCGCCCCCCTCTGTAGTTTGCCCAGCTCGGCTTTGCGGCCGCTACCTTGCGGGGCACATTTGCAGCTCAGCCTTTCCCTGATTTATTTTTCAAACCTCCCAAAGTCCTCCATTTTTAAGCAGCACCGGGAGTGGGTTAATCAGCCCGCAGCCGTGAGGCTCCTCGGTGAGGGGGTCAGACACATGCCGAGCCCGGGCCCTGCCCGCAGGGAGCTCACATTCTCCGAGGGATGCGCCAGGTTCACAGACCAGCAAATCGGCCTCGAATGTTAGGTGGCATTGGGGGTCTCAGGGCAGTTCACAATTGTATCTTTCATCCTTCCTCACAAAGCCCCAGGAGGCGGGGGTGCGCTCAGGGCCGGGGAGGACTGGCGGGGTGCTCACCGCAGGGCACTCGGGCAGGAAGGCCTGGCCAGGAGGGATCTGGGAGGCCCGGCCCCCGAGAGAAGCCCGGGCTCCCAGATCCAGCCGCGAGGACGCAGCAGGGGGACGAGGGACAGAGGGGACCCTGTGATCAAGGCAAGGCAGACAGGCCAGTCTGACCGAGGGAGAGCCTGGACCAGGGGACGATGCCTCATCTGCCCGGGAAATGGGGGTCCCCAGGCATTCGTCGAGTACCCACCATGTGCCAGGCTCCTTGCTCTCAGCTCAGGGGAGACAGCGGGCAGTGCGGACCCCAGGCACGGTGAAGAGCCAGACAGGACAGCCTCGATAGCAGCTCAGAGGCATTCACACAGGGGAGGGAAGGTTTCCTGCAGAAAGGGGGATTGGGGGGGGGGGATGTCAGGGAGGTCAGTGGAGAAGGGAGAGCACTCCGGACGTGGCAGAGGCTCGTTTGGGAGCAGCCAGGAGGTCAGGCTCACCAGAGTGTGTTGTGGAGGGAGGGGAAAGAAAACCGGGATACAATGAATATAAAGCATAGAGACACCACAGGTTAGAACTAAGCCCGTCAGCAGCCCCCGGGGACCCGACGACTGGTTTAGTGGCCCCTGCCTCTGTCCCTCAAAGTGAAGGTCAGAATTATCTCATGAATCCTCCAGTGTTTTGTACTCTGCCGGCCCTAATTTGTTAATTTGATGTAAGTGTAAGGGGCAATAAGAGCTCACATTTATATCCTATTGGGGGCTTACAAAGTGCCTTCTTTAAAACTCTGTGAAGTTGACCTCTTCCAAGTTGTTTTATACCCATTTTATAGATGAGCAGAGTGAGGCGCAAGATCAGGTGATTTGCTTATGGTCACACCACCTATGAGTCAGAACTGGCATGTGACTCTTTCTGCTATATCTTGAGAACTCGGGGGTGCCGAGAGCTCGATTTATTTTGTTGTTCTTGTTAAACCGGGTCTTAAAAATTATACTCTCTGGGCATTAGATCATTGGGAAAGCAGATGACAAGAAGCTTCCATGGATTGTCTCAGAAACACCGATGGGGGCTCCAGGGGGACTGGCTCATTAATTGGCTTGGATATCTCATGTTTTGAACAAGATTTTTTATTGTGCTAGAGAAAAATAATATCCGAATTCATTTTGAAGAACAAAAGGTCAAGAATATCAAAGGAATTAATTGGGGGGGGGCGTCGCAGAAATTGTCAAGGAAGGAAGCTGAGCAGTCTTACGCTGTGTTATAAAGCGGTCATCATTAAAACGATCTGGTATCGGCTCAGTGGATCGCTGTATTAGATTAGGTGTCAGTATACAGTAATAAATGACTAGTAACCTCGCAAAGATCTAAGCTTGGGGATAAGAATCTACTATTTGGTAAAATTTGCTGGGAAAAGTAGAAAGCGGGCAGCTAGGTGGCGCACCAGCCCTGAAGTCAGGAGAACCCGAGTTCAAATCTGACCTCCGACACTTAACACTTTCTGCCTGTGTGACTCTGGGCAAGTTACTTAACCCTAATGACCTCAGCAAAAATTAAGAAAAGAAAAGTGGAAAACAATTTGGCAGAAAGTCGGTGTAGACTAATATCTTACATCGTTTAGCAAGATAAGGTCAAAATGGGTACACGACCTAGACATAAAGAGAGAGATCATAAGAAGATGTCATTCGAATCCTATGGGATGTATAACGATCAGATTTAGGAATAGGAGAAGAATTTGTAAATAAGAGAGAGAGAGAATTGTAGTGTATAAAATGGATAATTTTGATTACATTATGTTGTATAAATTAGGGTTAGGATTTTGTACAAATAAAACCAAAGAAGCCAATATTAGAAGGAAGGCAGAAAAGCAGGAAAACGTTCTCAGATAAAAGCCTTATATCTCAGAGATATAAAGAAATTTGTCAAATTTAGAAGAACAAGATTTACCTCCCAATTGATAAATGGTCAAGGATATGAATAGATAGTTTTTGGATATAAAGAAATTTGTCAAATTTAGGAGAACAAGATTTACTTCCCAATTGATAAATGGTCAAGGATATGAATAGATCGTTTTTGGAAAAAGAAATTGAAACTATATATAACTATGTGACAAAATGCTCTAATCATTACTAGTTAGAGAAATACAAATTACAGCAACTTTAAGATAGCATCTCACATCTTTCAGGTTGGCTAAAATGTAGAAGGTGAAAATGACACATTTTGGAGGGGTTGTGGAAAAATTGAGACACTGAGTCACTAATACCAAAAGTGTGATCTGATCCATCCATGTTAAGAGAACAATCTGAAACTGTCCCCAAAGAGTCATAAAACTGTGTCCTCTTTGACCCAGCAATATCATTTGGTCTGTTTCCCAAGGTGATTAGAAAAAAATGAAAAAAGCCTCTTATTTGTTTAGAGCTCTCTCTTTGTGGTGGCAAAGAACTGGAAATGGCAGGAATGCCCATCAGTTGGGGAATGGCTAAGTAAGTCACAATAGGGGCATCTAGGTGGCACAGTGGATATAGCACCAGCCCTGAAGTCAGGAGGGACCTGAGTTCAAATCTGGTCTCAGACATTTAACACTTCCTAGCTGTGTGACTCTGGGCAAATCACTTAACCCCAATGGCCTCAGGGGGGAAAAGTCACAGTAAATATTTGGGATAGAATGTTAATGTGCTGTAAGAAATGATGAGCAGGTTGGTCTATAAAACAAAATAACATTTGGAAATATTGATATGAAATAATACAGAGGGAAATGAGCAGAACCAACAGAACAAGTGTACAGTAATGGTGATATTGTTCAAATAGTGAACTTTGAATGACTGAGCTATTCTGGATAATATAAACATTCAAATCCCCTTTGAAGATGCCATCCACTTCCAGAGACAGAAACGGTCTATGAAACCTATCCCAGGGTTGCTGTGAAGACAAAAGGACAGTATTTGTAAAGTGTTTTGCAACCTTAAAGCATTATACAATTACCAGCTATTTTTAGTATTAGCTGATGGGGATTTACTTGCTACTTAGATATTTCCAGCTCTGGTGAGGTCACTTAAGAAAATCAAGATCACAAGATCCTTAGGCTGAGACTGAGAAGATTCAGGATCAAAATCTGAAAAATCAAAATCTGTTTCCGTTCCTTGTCCATTGTATGACCATAGGAACCCACATAATCACTTAGAGGAGGGGTCCTCAAACTTTTTAAATAGGGGGCCAGTTCCCTGTCCCTCAGACTGTTGGAGGGCCGGACTATAGTTAAAACAAAAACTTTGTTTTGGGGGCCTTTAAATAAAGAAACTTCATAGCCCTGGGTGAGGGGGATAATCGTCCTCAGTTGCCGCATCTGCCTGCAGCCATAGTTTGAGGATCCTTGACTTAGAGTCTCATTTGGAAAATAATTCACATCACACACACACATCCCTCACTGCCAACTAATAAAATTTGTGAGGATCAATAGGAAAACTTTTGATAATCTATAAGCTTAAGTTGGTACTGCTAATTTTTTTTGTTTTTTTTTCCAACCAAAAAAAATGATGTGATTTATTATATGAGTCCCAAATTGATCATTTTGGTTCCAAAGAAAACAATTGGTTTCGAATGTCAAGAGAGTTCAGAGCTAGGTAAAGTGGTTTCAGACAGATGGTATTAAAACAAGGCCTGACCTTTATCAGGTAGGATTCTTGGTGGTCCCATTTTGGTGGCAAAGACTAGAGTTTTGGATCAGGTGGGAGAGCTGATGCCAACCTCTGTAGGATGATGTCTCCAAAAGATTTGGTTCAGGTGTGACCAGGGCCGTGCATTCTACCTCAGCTCTGTTTCCTCTTGAGTCAGCATAACTGGGCTATCTGGAATTCTGACTCTTCCTCTTGTGCTTCTGACTGCACATTTACTTCTCCCTCTCTCAGTTGGAGGTGCCACTAAAACCGAGAGCCAGCATCCATTACATTTTAGCACTTTTTTTTTATTCCAGAGAGTCTGTGTCAAATCTAAGTGTGTAGCACATGGGTAAAATGTTATATTTAAATATTTTTTCAGATTCAGAAATTAGTCCTGGAATCACATACTCTGATCCAAAGCTTGATGTTTCCACAGAACTATCATTGCAGACGAGTCTCAGAAAGAAGGATCTCTTCCTCTCCACCTTGGAACAATCCCGGAAATGTGATGCTAGTCTAGGAAAGCAACTGAGCAGGAAAGAGAAACGTTCTCGGTAAGTAAAAATCACCCAGTAAAGTAAGGGATCATGAGGATAGTAAGGCTGGAGGAAGCCTCCCTTGAGAATCAGTCTGCTTTTTCAAACAGAGAAGATATAGAAGGAAGAGTCTCCATAATCATAAAGAACTTCTGGAGAGTGTAGTGAATTTGAAGTTAAATTCTAAGTTAAATCTTAATACCTCTCATAGATTATGTCCTGGAGGAAAACTCTCTGAACATGGAGAATATTGAAATCTTTAACAAGAGCCCAGATATTAATTGCCATAAATCAGTTGAAATCCCATAAAGAGAAACCCACCTAAAATCCTGTATAATGAACATGTGGTATTGCATATTAGCTAATTCATGAATTTAGGGAATTGAGAAATGGGATAAAGCTTGTACTTATCTTCCTTCCCATCACAGATCTTGTATTAGAGAGAAATATTATGAATGTCATGAATGTGGGAATGTTTTCCCCCAGAGGACAGCCTTGACTCGACACCTGAGGATTCACACAGGAGAGAAACCTTATCAATGCCACGAATGTGGGAAAGCCTTCCGTGTGAATGACTTGCTTAATGTCCACAAGAGGATTCATACTGGGGAGAAGCCTTACAAGTGCAGTGAGTGTGGGAAAACCTTTCGAGTGAGCGAGCATCTTACCCAGCATCAGGTACTTCACACAGGAGAGAAGCCTTATCAGTGTCACGAATGTGGGAAATCCTTCTACCGGAGCACAGAGCTTACTCGACATCAGAGGATCCATACTAGTGAGAAACCTTATGAATGCAGCGAATGCGGAGGAGCCTTCCGCTGGAGGTCTGCTCTCACTCAACATCAGACGATTCACACCGGAGAGAAGCCTTATGAATGTCGTGACTGTGGGAAAGCCTTCAGACGGAGCACGGATTTTACTCGTCACCAGAGGATTCACACTGGAGAAAAGCCTTATGAATGTCTTGACTGTGGAAAGGCTTTCAGCAGAGGCACGGAGCTCACTCGACACCGGACGATTCATACTGGAGAGAAACCTTATGAGTGCAGCGAATGTGGGAAGACCTTCCGTTGGCGGGCAGCTCTCACTCAGCATCAGACAATTCACACCGGAGAGAAACCTTATGAATGTCGCGAGTGTGGGAAGGTCTTCCGCCTGAAGATACAGTTTTCCCGACATCAGAGAATCCATACTGGAGAGAAACCTTATGAATGTGATGATTGCGGAAAGACCTTCCGCCGGAGGTCGCAGCTTACACAACATCAGAGAATTCATACTGGAGAAAAACCTTATAAATGTCATCAATGTGGGAAGGCCTTTGGCTGGCAAACAGAACTCACTCGACATCAGAGAATTCATACAGGAGAGAAACCTTATGAATGTAATGAATGTGGGAAAGCCTTTCGTGAGAGCGGGACCCTTACTGCTCACCAGAGAATTCACACTGGAGAGAAACCTTATAAATGTAATGAGTGTGGGAAAGCCTTCTGTGCGAATGGAAACCTTACCCGCCATCAGAGAATTCACACTGGGGAGAAACCTTATGAATGTCAGCAATGCGAGAAGGCTTTTCCCCAGAAGGAAAAACTTATTCGACATCAGAAAATTCATGATGCAGACTCATATCAGTTAATCAGTCAATCAACAAGCATTTATTAATCACTTTCTATCTTCTAGGTACTATGCTAGATGACCAAGGATACAAATTCCAAATATATAAATGCCTTATGAATGTTATGACTTCTGTCAGGGAATTCCAACTCAACTCAACAAATATTTATTTTTAGAGTTCTTTCATGTGTCAGACATTCTGCTAATTACTAGGAATACAGACACCCAAAATGTAACCATTCCTTCCTCACTCAATGATGGATGGTTCCCATTGAAGAAAGAAACAATGTCAAACTCAAATAAATTGAGAGAATTCTTTTTCAATAGAAACCTGAGGGATGTGGAACAACACTGAAGCACAAGTTTTGTTGAACTCTCTAACGTTGCTTGCCACATATCGAGGCTTTTTCTCAATCCTCATTCTTCTGTCCTTCTCTGTGAAATTTCACTCTGTCAATCACCTTTTCCTCCTTTCTAGGTTTTCCTTTCCAGGTTTTTTGGATCATATTCTCTCCTGGCTTTCCTCCTCTTCAATTGTTCTTTCTCAGTCTCCTATGCTGATTCCTCAATCTGGCTCACACCTGGGAAGTGGAGACCTTTCCTTCCCCCACCCAAGGTTTTGTTCTAGACCCTCTTCTTTCTTTCTAACCTGTGTTACTTGATGATCTCTCCAGTTCTTATGGGTTCAGTTATCCTCTCTCCACATAGGATTCCTGCATTTATATATCTCGCTCTGAGCTCTTTCCTATGCAACAGTCCCCCCCCTCCCCAACACCATTGCCTGTTGGATATCTCAAACCAGATATATCCTCTGGGCACCTGAAACTCAGCTCTCCAAATTCCAGAGCTCCACAGCCTCTTTCCCCAATTCTCCTTTCTGCTGAACTTCCTTATTACTGTTGAGGACAACATTATCCTCTCAGTCACTTAGGCATCTAGCTTTGGCGGCATCCCCAGTTCCTTACCCTTACCCCGCTATCCAAACTGTTGCCAGGACTTTCCGCATTCCCAATTTTTCTTCCACAAGCTCCCATCCTTTCTCCAGCTCAGTCCCCGCTCTGGTTCATGCCTTCATCACCTCACACCTAGGCTGTGCAGTAGATGCTGGTGCTTCCGTCAGGAGTCATAAGTCTCTGTTTTAGTTCATATTCTAAACAACTGCCAGAATAATTACCTTGCCTATTCCCAGTAAATCCCATTGGCTCCCTGTTACTTCCAGAGCAAATATAAAATCTTCTCTTTGGCTTTTAAAGCCACGTGTCTCCTTTTATCTTTCCTTGTCCAAAGTTCGTTGGGATTGTCTGGGATCGCTGAAGCATTGAGAAGAGCCATGTTCTTGATTATTGCACATTCTTGCTGTTACTGTGTACAGTATATTATTCCTGGTTCTGCTTGTTTCACTCAGCATCAGTTCATGTAAACCTTTCCAGATCTTTGTAAAATCAGCTTGTTCATCATTTTTATGGAATAATAATGTTCTGTTACCTTCATGTACCACAATTTGTTCAGTCATCCCCCAATTGACAAACATCCACTCAGTTTCCAGTTCCTTGCCACTACATAAAGAGCTGCTACAAACATTTTTGCACACGTGGGTCCTTTTCCCTCTTTTATGATTTCCTTGGGATACAAACCCAGTAATGGCGCTGCTGGAGTGGAGACTCAATCCACATCACTTAATAAATGCTTTTTCATTCATTCATTCATGTATTTGTTAATTCACAGGGTCACACCATTTATTCATTCATTCCCCAATGAATGCCAAGTCCTGGTTTTAAAAAACCTTTCCAAGGCCACAGCTACAAATGGATCCAGTAATTCACTCTTTGCCATGTTTTCAGTTTTAATATTTTTAATTGATTCTTTGGTTTTTTTCATCAGTATCACTTCCGAATAACCCCCTGCTGTCCTACTAAAACTCTCTCCTAGAACGACATCCCCCCAAAAAAACAAAACAAAAACAGTTTTGAGAAGAAAATGTTTAATTTCAGGTGGTGGATATAAAGATGATTTCTTTTTCCTATCCAAGTTGATGGACTCCCTAAAACCTTACCAAAGATGGTAGATTAGGAAACTATAAGAAGGAAGATTTTTTTCCATGATCTAGAGATCACAATGGCTACTGACGGCTGGCCCGTGTTATTCTTCGACCTTTCCTGACTCACTTGTGTTTTTCCTGCCTTCATTCTGATGACTTCAACATTCACATGGATGTGCCCTCAATTCCCCTGGTCTCCCCATCCTTTCATTTTTTCAGTTCCCCTCCCTCATTCCACCACACCTAGGACCAGTCATAGCCTGGATCTCCTGGGACCTTCCTTTCCCTTTTGTCCCTTTCCTCCCACACTTGTTCACCTCAGGCCTCCAGCCCCTCGGGTTTTGTTAGGCTCTGACTTCACTTCCCTGGCTTGGGCATCTCAACTTTATATTTGGCCAGTTCAGCTCCACATCCTTTACTTATGATGTTTAGCCCCCTTGTCCAGTAACCTCAGCCCAGGTTTTCTCCTCCTGCCCACTTCCTCTGTTGGATAAGCTTCACAATCAAAAATCACTTTGGCCAACTTCACTGGGCTCTCACTACAGCAAGGCAACCCCTTAATCCTCCACAATCCTCCATAACAGGTTCCCTCTCTCATGCTCCTTGCACCTTATTCCAAAGCTAAAGCTTCCCAGAGCTCCTCCCAACCTCTCAGCTGAGGATTTTGCTTTTGCAGAGAACACTGAAGAGTTTCTTTGAGCTCTCTCTTCTTATCTCAAAACCCTATCTACATCCTTCTCCTTGCTCAACATACCTGCCTCTGGAACACTGCAGCAAGGGACTCCAGGTGCTGTGAAGTCTTTCCACTGGACTCCTCATCCTTATAGAAACTTGTGTTGCACTCTCTCTGGGGGCTGTTTTGTTCCCATTCATAGCTGTATCATTGTAGTCGAGACCCCTTTCTCATTGTTACTGACTTGAGGGGATCTGGCTAAAGAGATTATCCCTATGGGCGGGGAGAACACTTTTGTGGTAGATTGAGCTGGTGGAGAGACTCCCCTTTTCTGCAGGAGTCCCGGAAGCCCTTAGACAGTCTGATTCAGCAGCCCTGAGACTCCACCCAACAGGAGTTGGGATGGAAACTCCCAAGCTTCTGGGAGTTACATATACATGGATTAAATTGCCAATTTGAGGTCTCCCTTTTCCTGGCCTTTTAGCCACAGCATTATCTGGTCATTATTCCTTTGGTGTAAGATTTTTAGAACCATCAGGTCTTCTAAGCTTTTCTAAAATTCTTCTGGTCCTACTCGATTTTCATTTCCTTTAATATGTTTTTCTTTCCTAAAACTTTATTCTTTCTTTTTCTTTGTCTTCAATATCATCCCATTTCCTTCCCAGAGAAGGGAAGAAGTGGGAAGGAGGATCCTGGCCCATCTTTCCAGCCTCTTTATTCCCCTTCTCACACTCTGCAATCCAACTACACTGGCCTTTTTTCTGCTTCTGCACAGAACTTTCTCCCTTCCCTCTCTTCCTTTGCATTTCTCCCCTCCTGTCCTGAAGTACGCTGTCTTCTAGATACCCCTCCCCACAAAAAGATTTCCTTCAAAACACCTCTCATTGCCTTTCTATGGGAAGCCCTTCCTCTCTCCCAAACAACCTCACATTTAATTACTTATTTGTATTTATTCTTTGTTAATTTATTCTGAATATACTGGTGAATGTATTTTTGTTGGAGGTGGGTGTTGAGAGCTGGAATTGTTTCTCTGTACCTCTCCCCTGTGCTAGCAGAAAGTAAGCACTTAATAAATGCTTGTCGATTGATTATAAAGAAAGATTTCTTCTTTGGAATGGGGGTGGGGGGTTGCTTGTGGAAATAGATGAAGGCTGGAGATAGCATGTGGAGTTAGGGAGCCAGCAAGGAATCGCCTTGTCTGGAAAGTCATATATACAGTGGAAGGAGAAACAAGCTGGTGGGAGCCAGACTGGAGTGGACTTTGACTCTGACCTGGGGAGTAGGAGGCCCAGGTGGGGGGGGTGTCATGGGGTGTTTTGAGCAGCCCACACTTGCATCTTCAAAGGGCAACTTTGTCATTCTGGGGGGAGGATGGCTGGGGAGGGCAGACTCTTTAGGAGAAGGGGATTACAGTGTCAAGAGCTGAAGTAATTAGAGGAACTATGGGGTGAATGCAGACCCAGCTAG
This sequence comes from Antechinus flavipes, assembly GCF_016432865.1. NCBI lineage: Eukaryota > Metazoa > Chordata > Mammalia > Dasyuromorphia > Dasyuridae > Antechinus > Antechinus flavipes. The sequence goes on along the minus strand of NC_067400.1, from coordinate 624,946,684 downwards.
GTGAGCCACAGGAAGGGCCATTAACCCAAGAGGTCTGAATTACTGTGTACAATCTGGGGGACATGCTGCTCCCAGAGGCAAGTGGGGAGAACCATGAACAGAACTGGCTTGTTTTTAAGCGGGCCCTTTTTTGTTGCAGTGGGTCCATGTAGAGTTCTTGCATTTACTCCACAGCTGCTGTATCCAATCAGAAGGCCAGGCTCCAGTTGCCAGCCCCCCAGGTTATTTTTCTCCTATCAGGGAGCCTACTTGTACCCCACTTCTTCACTAACTCCTTTTAGGATTGGTCCACTTACTAAGCACCACATGGCCTGATGGCCGTCAGGTTACCCCATCTTTCCCCTTGGTAATGGTGAGATAACTCCTTTAGGAGCTTAGCCCACCACTCAGTGGTGTGACCCCCTACTTCTTCTCTAAATCCCCATTTGGGAACACCAACAGCAGAATAAAATCTTTGCCCTTTGATTTGGAGAATTCTTTTAAGACATGTTGTGACACTGGCTCCAAACCCCAATAATTTGGGGTGTTCAGTCTCCTTATCCTATCATTGCTGCCCTAAGATGTTAGTGTCCCTGCTGATCAACTTTACCAGGCAGGTCAGTGCTGCTGGGAGCTCTCTGCCTCAGTTCTCTCTCTGCTTTCCAGGCCTAGAATCATCAATCAACACTGACCTGGCAGGGGCCCCTAACTTAACACTTCCTCCCTATGTGGGGACCTTCCCTTTTAGAGTAGAAGCTCTTCAAAGGGAGGCGGGGACTGTCTGCCTCTGTAGTTGTGTCCCCAGCACTCAGCTCAATTTTGGGCTCATGGCAAGCACTTTATGATGCCAGAAAAGCAATTCCTAGTTGAGAATAAATGTGACAGATTCACAATGACCGATGTCTTTGGCAAAAGGTGGGTTTGTTTGGGGGAAGAGTTTATAGACAAAATGAAAGGATACAATAGATGCCAGGAAGGTAAATATGAAATAGAGTGGGAGAGCAATAGGGTTTCCCAGGAAAGGGATCATAGCCATTGGCTGGCAGCTTAGATCCACAGCCGAGTTAAACACACTAACTGGAGTTAGCCAGAGTGAGGAGAAAAACACAGTTAAAGGGAAGACACTATGAGGGGAGAGAGACTGAGCTCACCATGGGTTTAGTCCTGAAAAGAACTTAGCAAAGATCATCATAAGCAGATGTTTTATAAGGGAAACAGACGTGGGGTTTTTTGAGGAAAACAGGGAAATAAACATGGGAACTCAGAGGAAGGGATCCGGGAGGAGGGGAAGTGCCAAAGGAGCTCAAAGAGGAACCAGATGGATGCACCCGGCACACCAGGTCTCAGACCAGTCTAAAGCAATGCCAAGCAATACCTCAAAGGTTGTTTAAAGATGCTCAGAGGTTGGGGGACAGACTATGGAGGCTGGTAAAGAATTCCTTCCTCACAATCACTATGCAAAATAGATGGTCTGGGGATTGATTCTATTTGAATGTTGCTGGTTGGGCTTCTTCCTGACAAGAGTGGAGACTCAATCCACATCACTTAATAAATGCTTTTTCATTCATTCATTCATGTATTTGTTAATTCACAGGGTCACACCATTTATTCATTCATTCCCCAATGAATGCCAAGAGTTTACAGTCTCTTTCTGGATTTTTAGCACCACCCCACCTAAGAGATACCAGAGCCTGGGGCCTTGGGAAGACCCGAGTTCATATTCTCCCTCACAAATAGCCCCCATCGAAATGAATGTGAACTATTTGCATTTTTGATTTTCTTCCCGAGTTATTTTTACCTTCTGAATCCAATTCTCCCTGTGCAACAGAACTGTTCGGTTCTGCAAATATGTATTGTATCTAAGATATACTGCAACATATTTAACATATATAGGACTGCTTGCCATCTTGGGGGGAGGGGTGGAGGGAGGGAGGGGAAAAAACGAAACATAAGCGAGTGCAAGGGATAATGTTGTAAAAAAAATTTATCCTGGCATGGATTCTGTCAATACAAAGTTATTATTAAATAAAATAAAATTTAAATTAAAAAAAACAAAACAAATAGACCCCATCCCCAGGATTTCCAGCTGAACTATAATTCCTGATAGCCTCTCCCCAGCCCCCCATAGCTAATGTTGGATCTCCTTGTCCTTGTGTCTGGGGAGAGTGGAAGCCTTGGCTCTCATTCCATTTGGCCTCTTTCTTCCTCACTGGTCTAATCATAATTCTGCTTTATTTGTCTTCATGCAGTGAATCCCAAGTCCAATGGGAAAACATCAGTCTTCCCAGCCACCTCAACCTTCTATCTCCAGCTTCCATACATTTTTTTTGGCTGGGGTAATTGGAGTCCATCTACTATCTACCTGACTGCCGGGGTTGCATATATGGTTAAATGACTGTGGACTCTGTTCTTTGGCTGGGTTTTTTTTCTACTTTGCATCATTTTCAAAAAATTTCTGAGTCTTAATTACATTGTAAGATTATCATCATGATTTAACTATTCCCTTATTGTTGGCTATATTTTGATTGCTTGTTTTTGTTTGTTTTTTGCAAATATGCTGTTCTGAATATCTGGGGTGGCAGGGAAAAAGAGAGAAAAAGACAGAGAGATAGAGGGAGACTGAGGAAAAGATAGGAGAGGGGGAGAGAAAGATAAGTAGAGGAAAAGGAAGGAAAGAACAGGAGAGAGAGGGAGGGAGAAAAAGAGACAGAAAGAAAGAATAGAAAACATCAAAGGAGGGAGAAAGAAAGAAAGGGAGAGAAATTGCTTCTTGGTGCATATTATTTGTAGATTCTTATATGTGCCTGTTAAAAGTTTTTATAAAACCTATTTCAATAAAATTTAGTAGAACTTTTAAAATTGTATTTCTCTGATAATTAGTTCTCATGGTAAAAAGCAGTTCAAACCTTGTGCTTCTAATTTTATTAACAATGGAGCTATGAGATGAATTTCAAATCAGGAACCAATAGTTCACTTGAAACTTCAAAATTCCGGTTCTTAAATACCCATGCCTGTTTCTGTCTTTATCTAAACTATATACTTGATATGAATACTGCCCAAAACAGGTGGAAGAAGAATCTTAAAAAATCTATAAGGATGTGACTTTTAAAATTGATTTGTCATTTAACATTCTGCAGTATAAGTCAACAAACTGTTAAATTGATATATTTAAGAAAAGCCCCAAACTAAATATTTTAAAATGCCAATGTCATAATCAGGCCCAGAATTAACCTGGTTGGAGATATTCCTGTTCCCAAAAGAAGCAATACGACAGCGAGGCACCCACCTTTAGTCCTGCCAAGGTTGTCCCCTTAGCCTTTTCCCAGGAACAGACACATGTACACTTCTCAGATTCTACTCTCTTTGAGCAGCTTGTCACATTTTCCTCAAATGGTGGATTACTGATTTAAAGCTCAGATAGTCATACCTGAAATAAAACATTTAGAATAATCTCAGATTACAGCCTCATGAGATTTAATCTCAAATAGCAAATTTCAATAGTCACACTTAGACCTAGATACAGTAGGGATTATTTTTATACTGTTTCAATAAATCTTTTAGCAATAAAAGGATATCAGCTTTTTGCACAAAAGATTTTACCCAACATTCTTTTCTCATATTATCCATGCTTAAATACAGCTTAAAACTCATCCTAATAGAAAAGTAACTCATAAGAATTTAATAAAGTAATCATATTCTGTAACTTCATATCGTGAAGACATGATAGTTTATGTGAAAAGAATCTCTTAGAGAAAATTGATTAATTACCACAAGTCTCCAGAATGACAGATATCCATCTCATAGGAACTTGTAGATTAACCTTTTAAACGAATTAAATTCCCGAGAATTTAGTCTGTGAGACTGAGTCCAAGATGGAATGATAATGCAGGTAATTCTAGGGATAACTTCATGCTTATCATCATCACAAATCATCATCAGATAAATAATTCCTATTCAACAAAAAACATCTAAATTTCTATTCCCTCCATTTTGCCAAGGTGTGCTTCCTTGGAGGAAGAGCTCCTTCCAAGTAGACCAATTCACATTACCTTATCAGGCAGGTGGTCCCAAGAAACTTGGCAAACTTTAAATAAAAAGGTTTTTTTACAAAGGTTTCTTTCTCTTTCACTTTTTCCTTTCCACGAGTAAGCAATTGTTATTCTTCTCTTTAAAAAATACTCAATTGGGAATAGCTGAATAATTGGTGTTGTTATGATAGTGCTATAAGAAATGATGAGCTAGATGCTCTCAGAAAAACCTGAAAAGATTTACATGACTGACCAATGAAAAGTGAAATGGGTAGAATCAATGTGAAAGCAAAATTGAAACATGGTCAGCTATGAATGGCTTAGCTATTCTCAGCAATACAATGATCCAAAACAATTATGAAGGATGTGTGATGAACAAAACTGGCCATCGCCAGAGAGAGAACTGATGGAGTATGAATATAGATCGAAGTATCTTTTTTAAACTTTATTTTTCTTGGATTTTTATTTTGGCTTCTTTTTTTAATTTAACAGAAGGAATTCCTTCCTTCTTCACAGATGCAACAGATGGATTAATATGAGGATCTGTTTTGTTTGACCACATATGTGATCTCGATGAGAGGGGCAGGGAGGAATGGAGAGATTTGGTACTCAGTTTTTAAAACAAATGTCAAAATTTTAAAAATTTGTAATGGGGGAAATAAAATATCAAATTAAAAATAAAAAGCATCCAATTAAATACTTGATAGGTTTTAGCATAAGAGGGATTTAATAATTCCATCTATAATTTCACAGTACCCAAATTAAAGAGTTAAATTTCCCAGTGATTTAATTTAACATCTTCTTAAATAGTACTTCTCAAATAATGGTTTCTCAGAAGTAACAAGAAAATTTAGAAACATAAGAATGACATTCACAATATCATGAATTTAAAGCATGAAACAAAAGTCATTACTAATTAGTAATATTAAATTCAATTTACACATGAATCAAAAGACATCATTATATGATTTTACTATTTCTACCCTCAAAAGTCTGTGGAGATGAATGAGTAAAGAAGCAGCAGGTACGATACTTTGGTTGCTGTAGTCACAATGCTGCACACAGGAGGCCCAGCCCACAACATCATCTTTTCACTGGAAGTAGCCATGGGATTCAGCAGCCCTGGGTGTCTGAGCAGCCTTTAAAGATTGCACTACTCACCTTCATGTGTGAAGAAGAGACTAGAAAAGGAGCCCTAAAAATTGTCGGCTTACCCATCCCTGGCCTGATTACCACCAAAGTTAGTAGTGTCCCAGTTTTCCCACATCCCTACAACATTTATCATTATCTTCTTCTGTTATCTTAGCCCATTTGAGAGATGTGAGGTGAAACCACACATTAATTTGCCATTTTTCTAATCAATAGTGATTTAGAGCATTTTTATATGACTAGAAATGGCTTTAATTTCTTTATCTGGAAATTATCTATTCATATCCTTTGACTAGTTGCCAACTGAGGAATGACTTGCATTCTTATAAATTTGAGTCAATTCTCTATATATTTTAGAAAGGGGACCTTTATCAAAACACTGGCTATAAAAATTGTTTTCTAGCTTTTTCCTTCCCTTCTAATCTTGCTTCATTGGATTTTTTGATACAAAAAAAAAACTTTTTAATTTGATGTAATCCGAATTATCCATTTTGCATTTCATAATGTTCTCTAGTTCTTTTTTGGCCATAAATTCCTATCTTCTCCACAGATGTGACAGGTAGACAATCCCTTGCTCTCCTAATTTACTTATAAATATCACCTTTTATGTCTAAATCATGAACCCATTTCAACTTTATCTTGGTATAAAGTGTTAGTTGTGGGTCAGTGCCTAGTTTCTGCCATACTACTTTCCAATTTTCCCAACAGTTTTGGCCAAATAGTGAATTCTTATTCCAGAAGCTGGTTTGTTTGGGTTTATGAAACACTAGGATACTATAGTCATTGACTATTGTGTCTTGTGTACCTATTCTACTGATCCTACTCTATTTCATAACCAGTACCAAATGTTTTTGATGACCAGTGAGCTAAATATTATAAGTCCTTATTAAAATCCTTTATTTTACTTCCAGGGCATATGAGATCTTAGAACTCTGTAGCCCATGTCCTAAAGAGATTTCTGCTTTATCAAATCCATAGAAAAAACTTCATTATCTATTGTGTTTCCAAATGAACATTTTCAAAATTTTTATGATTCTTTTAATAACTGAATCTATAACTCCAAAAGAATCCACACTAAAAGAACATGTGTTTTTCTAATATTATTTCTAATACAACGAATTAGCAAATCCATATCTCAAATTAGTAAACTGAGGCAAACAGCATGTTTTAAGATCACACAGCTAATAAGTTTTCTAGTCCAGAAGTAACCTAAGTTTCTCTGATCCATTAATTTTCTCCTCTTAACTTCTCCGTATTTACTTTCAAATTATTCAGATAGCCTGATTAAATCCTCATTTCCCACCTTTGCTTCCCAAAGGGTAAAAGAAAAGAGGCATTCTACACATGCCTCTACTTTGGAGGCTGGGAATTTCAAACCATAACTTTTATTACTAGAGTTCCCAATAAAATGAACAATGTAGTTTCTCATTTCTTCTTATTTCAACAAAATCAAAATCTTTCTAAAGCCTCTCTTTACAACTTTCTTAAGTTTTCTTTCTTTTCCCCTATATTCCTTTAGTGTTTTGAAAACTATACCCTTCTTTTTACCTTAATATTCTCTCCCCAAGCTTTCTTTTCTTTTGTTCACTCCTGAAATTTTTCTTATTTTAGTTGTATACATGTATAAATGCCTTTCTTACAATTCTCTGTACATTCCTTTTCAATTTTAGCACACGTTGTTAACCAATACTAGTTCATTTTCAACTTAGTTAACTTTGACATAAATTTAAACTGTTAAATTATTGCTAATCAGTTATAATTCTTTTGCTCTCTATAAGATGAAAGCACTAAATATCCATTAAGATAGTCTTAGCAATTATCAAAAAAAAAAAAAAAAAAAAACCCTTGAACAGTTTATAAAAATCTGATCTCTAACAATTAAATTTGGTCATATTATTCACAGAAGAGACACAAAGCATTTTTCCAAATTAAATTTCACTTACATCCTTCTCTATTTTGTGGACAAGAAGAAAGGCAGTTTTCAAAAAAAATTAAAATATGTAATTTATTATGAAGCCGGGTGGAAGTCTTGTATTTATAGCAAAATTTCTAATTCCGTAACTCAAAAAGTTGTCTCTAATTGATCAATACTTAACTATAATTTGCAAAAGCCCCAAATATGTAATTTGATGTTCTAATCAAATTGTATTGTTTTCTGATTTATGAACCAGGAAAAAGTTAGCATTAAAAACTAAGCTGCAGCCTAAGTTTTTCCATTTTGAAACTCTACTGATACTACCTTTCAGTTAGCTGCTTCTCAAACAATAAGATGCCTTTTCTCTCTTATCTATAAAACAATAAATCTCTTATCTATAAAACAAATTTAGAAAAAATTCTAAAGAAAGTTAATCCAAACTAAGTAGAATATGTCAACGTTTATAAAAGCATCCTAATTACAATTTGAAGATTCATCCATTTATATACATAAAACCCCCCACAAAATCTTGAATTCACAGACGGTTAAAACAATGGACACACACAAAGACATAGAATAAACACCCAGCACAATAAATATGCTAATGGAGTGGTCAGGCTTTAGTAATTAAGAACAAGGAGATCAATATTTAATTGACAATGAAAAATCAATTGAGATAACTCACTATCTTCAAACTAGCCTTCTAAAAATATTATTACCTCCTCGGCCACTATAGTTCTGCTCTTTAGAGAGGGTAAAGGATTCTTTCTCTGACTCAAATTTTGGCCAGTTACTGAATGAACAGTGTTGCTGCTCTCCAGTTAAGTCACCAGATGTCCCTAGAGATCACAGTTGTCTCACACTTCCCAAGCTGCCTTAAACACACACAGTCTGTTCCTATCCTAGCTGCATTAATTTTGTTTGTGTAAAAGCTTTTTAATTTTATATAAATAAAATTATCTGTTTTGTTCATTTTATGATCTACTCTATCCCTTGTTTGATTAGGAATCCTTCCTTTCTAGTGATTGTGTAATATACCACTGGGCACTTTTTATCTTTTTAAATGATATAACCTTTTATATTTAATTTGAGCATCCATTTGGAATTTTTTGGTCATGTATGATATAACTTATTAGTCTTTTGGGAGGGAGCAGATTTACCTTTTAGCAGTTTTTGACATATATTGAGTTTTCAACTAGTCTGTATTTTCAACTGTCTTTATCAAACATTGAACTAGTTCAGTTATTTATGACTCCTTGTTTATTTTGTTCTAGATATCCCTCTATTTCACTTAGGTTTTCAAATTTATTGATATAAAGTTGGGCAAAGTAATTCCTAATTATTGCTGTACTTTCTTTTTCATTGGTGGAAAGTTTTCCCTTTTCATTTTTGAGATTAACAATTTGATTTTCCTCTTTCATTTTTCTAATCAAATTAACTAAAGGTTTATCTATTTTGTTGGTTTTTTGCCATAAAACCAAATCTTAATTTTATTAATTCAATAGTTTTTTTTTTAGTTTCAATTTTATTGCTCTCTCCTTTTATTTTTAGAATTTCAACTTTGATATTTGAGTGGGAATTTTTAATTTGTTTTTTTTTTTCTAGCTTTTTTAGTTGCAAGCCCAATTCATTGATCTTCTCTTTCTCTATGCAAGTAAGCTTCTGGAGCAGCCAAACTTGATGAGAAGAGCCATGGGGAATTCTGGAAATGGACATAGGAGAAGGTTTAGGACTGGAGAATGATGAGAAATGTTTAACCAATTGCCCAGGAGGAAAAAAATGTGTCAGGCTTCTTAATATGAACATTTTAAACAATTCCCCCCATCACTTTTAAGTCTAGACAATGAGCAAGAAAATAAGTCAATCCCTGACTTGAAGAATTAGTTGATTAACAAAGTGTAAATGCTCACAGTGAAAGTTTAACAATCTGCTCATCAAACTAGTAGTGTCTGTGGTATGTTCTCTGTCTACATTCAATGTATAATGTTAGGGGATGAACCTCATCCCTTGTTTTCCATTTCTGCTTTCACACATTGTCCCACTTCCACTCTTCCCTCAGGCTGGGTACCCACAGTTCCTCTGAAGCTCCTAAATCCCACCAGCCACCTCCCTGACACCTCCCCTTCTTTCTTCCTTTTTGATCCTGAGCAAAGGTATCCACATATAGGAAACTCATCTTTGAGATCAGAATCTGCATTTCAGTACCTTAGCTTTAATTGAAGCTATGTTAACTGTGTGGGTCTCTACAATTCTGAGTCTTGTTTCTTTATCTATAAAATGGGAATGATGAGAGACATCCTGGTTTGGTAGGAAGAAAAACATCTGACTCACAGTCAGGGAAGACTGCTTCCTACCTGTATCATCCTAGCCAAGTCCTTTCCATTCTCTGAACATCCTCCAGTTTCCTTCCCTAGAAAACGAGGGTTTGATGAAAATGCTGGCTCTATGTCCTGGATCCCTATGAATCAATGAGCTGAGATCCTCACGTATTGTAACCTCAAATGATGACAGAAATCCCTGTTATCGAGGCTGGCTTTCTCTCTATCAGAGATGTAGGGAGGATGGTCAGCCAATGACTCTGCTCTATACGTTAGGTGAAGGATGATTATTGAATATTGGAGACCAGAAACAAAAAGGCAAAAGCAATTCTCTTTTCTTGGAGAAGCTTGCCTTCTCAGGATGATGGTGAGGAGTACACAGAAAATGAACACTAATTAGTTTTATTGAGAAATTCAGAAACTGGGCTAGTCATGGGTGCTCTCCTGCAAGGAGGTGGAACTTAGCTGAACCTTGAAAGGACCAGAACATTCCATATGTGGGAAATGGTCATGCAAAAGTGTGAGAGAGGAGATGGACTGTATTAATGGGACATGCAGCCAGAATGCCAGTTCTACTGGTGAATAGAGTGTGTGCCACAGTGGGGGTAGGAGGGCAAGTGCAACCAGTTTGGAAAAGTAGGTAGAGAAGCCACATCGTGAAGAAAAGGCTTAAAGTGACAAACAAGAGTTTCATTAATCTTGAGGAAATAAGCAAGGAGTTACTCACACTCTTTTCCTATTTAAAAATTTCATTATTTATTTTTAACATGAAAAAAGTTCCAAATTCTCTCCCTCCCTCTACCCTTCCTTCACACACTGAGAAGATAAGACACATATATGATATGTATCATATATATGAAGTCATGTAAAATGTATTTCCTTATTAGCCACGCCACTGAGCAAGGGAGATTACAAAACCAGTGTTTTGAGAATGTCAGTTTGACAGTCATGGAAAGAATAGATTGGAGAAGGGAGCAGAAGTGAAATGGCTAGCAAGCAAACCAGATCCCTAGCCAGAGCTTGGATGCTTTTGGGGGAGCTCCTGAGGGATACCAGGGAGGTCTCTAGGCCCTCAAGCCAACCCTTCAACCTCCTTTATGCTAGAAATTTGTTCTTCTCTCTAACCAGAACATTCTCTTAGGCATGTCCTACTGGCTAACTCCTGTTTTATGCCTTCCAGCTCTGCCCTCTTGACCAAGAGAGACCCATCCCTTTATTCTGCCCCTTGAAGATAATTTAGATACCACTACTCAATTTAATCAGTATTTACTCAGTTCACTGTGATTTAATGGGATCAACAACTGTCAACAGTGAGTTAAGCAGAATCGAATTAAATTTGAATTTCTTATGATAGTTAATGCTGCAAGAATAAGAATTATGATTAATTTACTCTCCATGTATTGATGATTAGATTATATGTGACTGATTTCTGGGATAGATTTATGCTACATTAAATCTATCCCAGAAAAAAATGTTTTATTAGGCCTCTTGTGAAAATTTATCTTAGCTTGTGCTATTGTATTATTAGCACTGCACCCCACTTCCTTCTGCACTCCTCCCCCATCACAACCCATGTTTGAAATAAAGTTCATGGCTCATAGAAAGTACTGTTCATCTTTCTACGGATCATTAGTCATTAATGTTTGTCCTGTGCAAAGTGCCTGCTGAGATGCACCATGGAAGACCCAACACCTTGCTTACAGGGTCTTGTGATCTGTGGAAAGTCCCTGAATACCACTGACAAAATAGTAATAATTGATAAACATCTCTCCTGACCAAATATGGAAGCTCCGTTCTTTAGCCAAATATGAGATGATTTCCTCTGCTACTCCCCCTTAGCCAATCATATGAGTTCCCTGCTCTGGGAATTTACTAATCATGAACTTGTATTGTTTATTAGTAACCTTTGAAGGTCGAGAAAACCACACAGATAGTGAGCAGAGGGGTTTTTGACCAAAAAGGAAGATCTTGGAACCAATTGATTAGGGACCATCTGTCTCCCCACTAAATTGACATGTGCTCAAAACTCTGCCTCAGCTGCTTTTGTTGCAGATTGGATTTCTTTGTGTCTCACCTTGGAAGAACTGAAAACTTAACGGTCCCCAGAAATATCTGTGAAAACAGCTCCACAAAATCCCTGAAGCTTGGGACAGTACACTTTCCACCTTGGAAGCAGAGACCTGCTTTAACAAAGAGTTAAAAGTCAAGTAATAGACTGGAAAAAAATGAACCATCAACAGAAAAAGATTCTGATCACAGAGTTACTATGGGGACAAAAAAGATCAAAACACACTCTTAGAAGATAACAAAGTCAAAACTCCTACATCCAAAGCCTCCAAGAAAAATATGAATTGGTCACAGGTCAGGGAAGAGCTCAAAAAAGGATTTTGGAAGTCAAGTAAAAGAGGCAGAGGAAAAAATGAAAAGAGAAAAGAGAGTGATGCAAGAAAATTATGAAAAACAAGTCAACAGTTTGGTAAAGGAGATACACACCCAAAAATACTGAAGAAAATAATACCTTAAATAACAAATTAGGTCAAATCTTAAAAAAGTACAAAAACTGAATGAGAAGAATGCCTTAAAAGCAGAATTGGCCAAATGAAAAGAAAAGCACAAAAATCCATTCAAGAACAAAAATTCTTTAAAAACCAGAATTAGTCTCATTGGGGCAGGACAGGGAGGAAGGACAGGAAATCCACTGAAGGAAACAACTTCTTTAAAATTATGATTGAACAAATGGAAAAGAAGGTATAAAAGTTCACTGAAGAAAATAATTCCTTAAAAATTAGAATTGAGAAAATGAAAATCAATGACTATGAGAAATCAAGAAACAATAAAACAAAACCAAAAGAATGGGGAAAATACAATATGAAATATCTCATTGAAAAAACAGCTGACCTGAAAAATAGATCCAGGAGAGAATTTAAAAATTATTGGACTACCTGAAAGTCATGTTTAAACAAAAAGAGCTTAGACATCATCTTTCAAGAAATTGTCCTACCAAAAAGCTATTGGAAATAATTCATAATTTTAGCAAAGTAGCTGGCTACAAAATAAATCCCCATAAATCCTCAGCATTTTTATACATCACCAACAAAACCCAACAGCAAGAGATACAAAGAGAAATTCCATTCAGAATAACTGTTGATACCATAAAATATTTGGGAATCTATCTACCAAGGAAAGTCAGGAATTATATGAGCAAAATTATAAAAAAGTCTCCACACAAATAAAGTCAGACTTAAATAATTGGAAAAATATTAAGTGCTCTTGGATTGGCCGAGCGAACATAATAAAGATGACAATACTCCCTAAACTAATCTATTTATTTAGCGCTATACCAATCAGACTTCCAAGAAAATATTTTATTGATCTAGAAAAAATAACAACAAAATTCATATGGAACAATAAAAAGTCGAGAATCTCAAGGGAACTAATGAAAAAAAAATCAAATGAAGGTGGCCTAGCTGTACCTGATCTAAAATTATATTATAAAGCAGCAGTCACCAAAACCATTTGGTATTGGCTAAGAAATAGATTAGTGGATCAGTGGAAAAGGCTAGGCTCACAAGACAGAATAGTCAATTATAGCAATCTAGTGTTTGACAAGCCCAAAGCCCTAACTTCTGGGAAAAGAATTCAATATTTGATAAAAACTGCTGGGATAATTGGAAATTAGTATGGCAGAAATTAGGCATGGACCCACACTTAACACCATATACCAAGATAAGATCAAAATGGGTCTATGACCTAGGCATAAAGAACGAGACTATAAATAAATTAGAGGAACATAGAATAGTTTATCTCTCAGACTTGTGGAGGAGAAAGAAATTTGTGACCAAAGATGAACTAGAGACCATTACTGATCACAGAATAGAAAATTTCGATTACATCAAATTAAAAAGCCTTTGTACAAATAAAACTAATGCAAACAAGATTAGAAGGGAAGCAACAAACTGGGAAAACATTTTCACAGTTAAAGGTTCTGATAAAGGCCTCATTTCCAAAATATATAGAGAACTGACTCAAATTTATAAGAAATCAAGCCATTCTCCAATTGATAAATGGTCAAAGGATATGAACAGACAATTCTCAGAGGATGAGATTGAAACTATTACCACTCATATGAAAGAGTGTTCCAAATCATTATTGATCAGAGAAATGCAAATTAAGACAACTCTGAGATACCACTACACACCTGTCAGATTGGCTAAGATGACAGGAAAAAATAATGATGAATGTTGGAGGGGATGCGGGAAAACTGGGACACTAATGCATTGTTGGTGGAGTTGTGAACGAATCCAACCATTCTGGAGAGCAATCTGGAATTATGCCCAAAAAATTATCAAAATGTGCATATCCTTTGATCCAGCAGTGTTTCTATTGGGCTTATATCCCAAAGAAATACTAAAGAAGGGAAAGGGACCTGTATGTGCCAAAATGTTTGTAGCAGCCCTGTTTGTAGTGGCTAGAAACTGGAAAATGAATGGATGCCCATCAATTGGAGAATGGCTGGGTAAATTGTGGTATATGAATGTTATGGAATATTATTGTTCTGTAAGAAATGACCAGCAGGATGAATACAGAGAGGCTTGGAGAGACCTTCATGAACTGATGCTAAGTGAAATGAGCAGAACCAGGAGATCATTATACACTTCGACAACGATATTGTATGAGGACATATTTTGATGGAAGTGGATTTCTTTGACAAAGAGACCTGAGTTTCAATTGATAAATGACGGACAAAAGCAGCTACACCCAAAGAAAGAACACTGGGAAACGAATGTGAACTATCTGCACTTTTGTTTTTCTTCCCGGATTATTTATACCTTCTGAATCCAATTCTCCCTACGCAACAAGAGAACTGTTCGGTTCTGCAAACATATATTGTATCTAGGATATACTGCAACATATCCAACATATAAAGGACTGCTTGCCATCTAGGGGAGGGGGTGGAGGGAGGGAGGGGAAAAAAATCGGAACAGAATTGAGTGTCAATATAATGTAATTATTAAATAAAAAATTAAAAAAAAAAAAAAAAAAGAAATTGTCAAGGAAGACTGCCTTGATATTCTAGAACCAGAGGGTAAAAATAGAGCATGAAAGAATCCACAAATCACTTTCTGGAAGAGATCCCAAAATGAAAACTCCCAGGAATATTATAGTCAAATTCCAGAATTCTCAGGTCAAGGAAAAAATATTTCAAGCATCCAGAAAGAAACAATTCAAGTATTGTGGAGTCACAGCCAGGATAATGCAAGAGTTAGCAGCTTCTACATTAAAGTATAAGAAAACCTGGAATTTGAAATTCCTGGAGGCAAATGAGCCAACCCAGCAAAACAGAGTATAATCCTTCAGGGAGAAAAGCAGATATTCAATGAAATAAAGGACTTGCAAGCATTCCTGATAAAAAGACAAGAACTAAATAGAAAATCTGACTTTTACCAGGCTCTGCAAGAAGTATTAAAAGGTATTAAAAGGAAAGGGAAATCATAAGGGACTTAATGAAGTTGGATGATTTGCATTCCTACATAGGAAGATGATACTTGTAATTCATAAGAACCTTCTCATTATTAGGGTAGTTGGAGTATATAGAGAGAGAATGTATAGGTCTTAGCTGAATGTGAAGCAATGATATCCAAAAAGATGAAATTAAGGGATGCTAGAGGAAGATATGGGGAGAAAGGGAAAGAGAGGTAAAATGGGATAAATGAACACAATCACACACAAAAAAACTGCTGCAGTGGAGGATAAGGGGATTAGAAGTAAGGTGAAATGAATAAATTCTACTCTCATCAGAATTGTCTCAAAGAAGGAATAATATACACTCAATTGGTTATAGAAATTTATCTTACCTTACAGAGAAAGTAGGAGAAGAAGAGGATAAGAGAAGGAGGTGGTAACAGAAGAATGGACAGAGGAGTGGGTAGTTGGAAGCAAAACACTTGAAGAGGGACAGAGTGAAAGGAGAGAGAGAGAGAGAGAGAGAGAGAGAGAGAGAGAGAGAGAGAGAGAGAGAGAGAATGGAATGAGCAGGGGAAAATACAGTTAGCAAGAGTAATTGTGGGAGGAAAAAACTTGAATCAAATTTTTCTGATGTCTCAAATACGTAGAGGTAAGTCAAGTTTATAAAACTAAGAGCTATTACTCAACTGATAAATAATTTAAAATGTGAACAATTTTCAGATGAACTAATCATAGCTATCGATAGCCATATGAAAACATGCTCTCATTATTGATTGGAAAAGTGCTTATTAAAGCACTTCTGAAGAACTACCTCATACCTATTAGATGGGCTAATAGGCCAGAAAGGAAAACTATAAATGTTGAAGAAGGTGTGGAAAAATTGGAACATTAATGTACTGTTGCTAGAGTTGTGAACTAATTCAACCATGTTTAATAATGAATCATAAATTTATTTTAAAATAATTCTTTGGTACATGTGTAATTTTATCATTTATTAAAGATGAAAGCAAATTTGCATCTAATGATGTGTTTATTTTTACACAAAGAATTAAATTTTAAGGGGATATTTGATTCTTTTTATTGCTGCCCAATTTTTCACAGCCCCTACATTCAGTTACATGACCCAACATGGGATCATGACCCACTATTTAAGAGGCTTTGGAACAGATATGATTCAACCATTCTTTAGAGTAATTTGAAAGCTGCATATACTATATATGGCTATAAAATCAAGCATACTTTTTCACCTAGCAATACTACTATTAGATCTGTATCCTAAAAGGCATAAAAAATAAAAAGGAAAAGGACATTCTGTGGAAAAAATTTATAGCAGGTCTTTTCTGGGGACAAATAATTGGACATTGAGAGGATATCCATCATTTGGGGAATGGCTGAATAAATTGTGTTATATGATTGTGGTGTGATAGTTGTTCTATAAGAAATGATGAGCAGGATGCTCTCAGTAGAACCTGGAAAGAATCCCATGAGTTGATACAAAGTGAAATGCACAATGTACAAAGTAACAACAATATTGTAAGATGATCAGCTGTGAATGATATAATTATTCTCAACAACACAATGATTCAAGACAACTCTGAAGGACTTAGGATGAAAAGTACTACCTATGCTCAGATAAAGAGCTGATAGTATTTGAATGTGGCTTGAAACATACTTTTACTTTATTTTTCTTGAGGGTTTTTTTTGGTTTATGTTTTCTTTCACAACATGACTAATATGGAAACGTTTAGCATGGCTATACATGTATATCCTATATTGAATTGCTTACATTCTCAAAAGTGTGGGGAAGAGAAAAGGGAAGGGATTCTGGAATTCAAAGTTTTAAAAATGAATGTTAAAATTTGTTTATATCATTGGAGAAAAAAATAATAAATTAGAAATTAAAAGAAAAAGAAAAAGAAAGATGACACAAGAACTGCTACTGGCATCTTGCTCCTGGGAGCTAGCACTCAGGCCTAATAGCCCTTCCTGGGTGCCTTCAGAGCTCTCAGTCCCACTGTAATTTCCTGCCAAAGCCTAGGTCCTTTGGAGGGCTAAACAACATGGCACCAGGTCATGGTCTCACTTGTGTTTTGGCACAAGGCTGTGTCTCTCTCGTCTCTAGCCAACTCCCCTTGGTCAGTACCATCTCCCAGCCTGGACTTTCGTCAGCCAGACCACGCAACATAGTGGGCTTTTGTGTCATCACAATAGCTCCTGCAGCCATGGGGTAGTTACTAGACAGGGTCCAAGAAGGGAAAAGCTCATGAGGGGAAAACTCTGAACCTGGCCATAGGGGAGGAAAGGACCGATCTACCACCGGCCTTAACCCATCTTCTGCCCCTGTCCAAGGTCCTCACGGTTCCTTAACATCTCAGTTCAGGAACATGCCTGGGTCCTTGGCAGCCCTACTCTGTCTTGGTGAGCTCTAGGGGATTCTGGGATGGGAAGAAGTGGGGTCACAGGTCCTACAGGACAGGATGCTCCGAGGCTCAGAGGAACTTCCCTAAAATTCCTCTGTGACCTTGGGCCAACCTTTCACTTCCCCGGACCTCAGTTTCCTCATAGATAGTTTCCTTCATAGATGATCACTGAGGTCCTTTCTAGCTCTACTTTTGTCATTCAATGATCAGAAGACCTCTCCCAAAGTGTCTAGGGATTCTAGGGTTTGGCTCTGGGTGGAGGGAACCTCTCTTCTCTCACTGGGTCCTCTCTGACAGGGATGTATTTGAGCCAGAGCATCATGGCACAGAAAGGTGAGTCCTTCCTCTCAAACCCCCTTTTTTTGTCTTCACAGCTTAGCATATAGATGGCTACTCCCAGGGGCCCAGGGGTACGGAGGATAGGGATACACAGCATCTAGGCTCTTTGAGTGAACCCCTAATTCATCAGGGGGTGTTGGCTGGGCTGGGGGAGGAGCATCTTGACCAAAGGGCATTCCTTTTGGGAACTAAGTAGGGAAAGCTCCCGTTAATCCCCGATCCAAGTCAGGCTGGACCCCAACCCCCAATTGACCATCCCAACTTTTGAGAGAGACTCGGGGGGGAAGCTCCCTTAGAATGGCAGGCTCTATCTGCTTCACTTCCAGACGATCTCCCTAAACCTTCCCTGTGGGCTGTGCCTGGCTCTGTGATCCCATGGGGAAAGTCCGTCATTGTCCGCTGCCAGGGTGCGGAGGGGGCCCACAGGTTCCTTCTGGAGAAGGATGGGAGCACAGAGCTAAGAGATATGCTAGAAGTGCCTGGGCCCTGGAAGGAGGCTGAGTTTTTCATCCCAGACATAGCAGCCGAGACAGCAGGGCGTTACCGATGTCGATACCAGAGACAAAGCCACTGGTCAGAACTCAGCGACCCTTTGGAACTGGTGGTGACAGGTGAGGGGCCACAGCCCAACCGGGATCCTAACTCCTGTCCTCCTCCTGTTGGAAGGATGGTGAGGGAATCCCAGAAACGATGCAGCTGGGAGGGGCTCTCGGGATCACTTGACAGAGGAAACCCAGAAAGAGGGGAGGTAATTAGATTAGAGTTCCCCCACTAGTCAGAGGCAGCAGCCCTGAGATTATTTCTTAGAAATCTGCCCCAGCCTATTGACCCCCAGGCTCTGGGAGATGGTGCTCAGGACTTTCAGGAGGAGACCAGAGCTCCCTTTCATTGTTGTCTCCTCTTGTCTCTCTCCCAGGACTATACCCCAAACCCTCCATCTCAGTCAAACCAGGCTCCACCGTCGCTGTGGGACAGGGTGTGACTTTGCATTGCGAGTCACAGCTCGGGTCTGACAGATACGTGCTCTATAAGACAACGGGGGCCAACGCACCCCATGCGCTGCTCTCTAGTGATTACCACGCCAACTTCCTGTTCCCCTCTGTTACCGACTCCAATGGCGGCACATACCTCTGCTACAGTTTTGATAGTGACTTCCCCTTCCTCTGGTCAACACCCAGTGACACCCTGGTGCTCAAAATCGCGGGTAAGGAGGCGAGGAGAAGGGGGAAAGAGGGGTCCAAGCCCAGCCACAGCTCCTCCCAATTGCTAGACGGTCAATGTGCCCCACTGGCCCTGTGGACTGACTGCTGTCCAGGGTCCTTACAGAGACCAGCAGAGCTCCTTGCAGCCAAGGGATAGGGTCTGTAAGAGGTCCATTATCACCCAGAGAAGGAGGGGACTACAGGAAACCAGTCTTCTTTCCTGTCTTCAGCCCTGCCCTTTCCCTAGATCAATCAATGACCTTCTGTAGCTCAGTGAATCTAGAAGCAAATGCCAGAGACCCCCAGAAGAGAAGGTAGCTCCAGATTGCCCCAGGAGACAAGGTAGCTCCAGATTGTCCCAGGAGACAAGGTGGCTCCAGATTGCCCCAGGAGACAAGGTAGTTCCAGATTGTCCCAGGAGACAAAGTAGCTCCAGATTGCCCCAGGAGACAAGATAGCTCCAGATTGCCCCAGGAGACAAGATGGCTCCAGATTGTCCCAGGAGACAAGGTAGCTCCAGATTGTCCCAGGAGACAAGGTAGCTCCAGATTGTCCCAGGAGAGAAGGTGGCTCCAGATTGCCCCAGGAGACAAGGTGGCTCCAGATTGTCCCAGGAGACAAGGTAGCTCCAGATTGCCCCAGGAGACAAGGTAGCTCCAGATTGCGGTATCTTTCTTTCTCCTTTTCCCTGATCAGGAAGCTCTCAGGACAGTCACGTAGAACACGCACCTCCAAACTATGGTAAGTGATCAAGGGTTTCCCAGCTTCAGCGACAGGCTTCTGAGTGTCAGAGCTTTTGATGGCCTAGGGGGAGACGGGGGGGAGACATGGGAAGAACCTGAAGATCCTGCCAGGCTCCTGTACCAATAACGGCTTCTCCTCCTCTTTTCCTTGTCTCCCTTCCTTCTAGATTATGTGGCCCATCATCATAATTTCCTTAGCCTCCGGCTAATATTGGTTGGAGTAACTTTGGCCATCCTGGGGGCTTTGGTGAATGAAATCTGGCGTAACAGGGGGTCAGCCCAACCTCCAAATAAGAAACCCCTTGCCTGAGCAACCAGAAAGATAGGTGGGATTGCAAATGGATGGACCTCTGGAAGATCCCCCTAAGGGTCCCTAAAGCCACAGATGGAGTGAACCAATAAAGAATCTGGGGAAATTTCTGGCCTGATCTCCTGGGATCCAAGGGTATTCCACTTGGCAGTCGGGAAAGGGGAGCCTTCCTCAGGCCCATCCCCAAGTCAGAGTGTCCCCCAAACTTTCTCAGGTTTATCTTCTCCTGGCTTCCCTATTCTTGTCCAAGGTGCCAGAATAGCCTCAGTCTCTCAGGTCAGACATTCACTAAGCTGCCCCGTGGCAGTACAAGGAAGGTATCACAGACCTAAGTAAGTGAGGTTAGTCTCCTGAGCTGCTGCTCAAAGGCCCAGTGCCAAGGTGTTAGGGGTGTTCACAGGAGGAAGCCGCCCAGCTCCAGGTCTCGGCCCCTGATCCAGGGCCTGCTCCTGCTCTTGCTCCTCCCAGACCGCTTGCCCCTTTGTTGCCTGGCCCACTTATCTTAGTCCTGAGGGAAGGCTGAGGTGACAGGTCAGTCCTCACAAAAGGACCTGGGATCTCTTTAAACTGTCCATGGCACCTAAGCCAGGGAGCACAAGGGCTCACCTCCTGCCCTCCGCTCTCCTGGGCAAGTGGAAACCCAAGAAACTTTAGGAATAATCACTAATCCATAGGAAATGAGTTATTTAAAAGAGAGAATCAGGGTCAGAAGAAGTGAAAGTCTGCCCTCCCGCAGCCTTCATTCTAATGGGGGAGACAACACGGCCCCCACAGACAGTACGAGTCTACAAGCCACCTGCACGGTAGCTGTGACATCCTGCACTAGGGTCACTTAAGCTGATTGAGCCGAGGCTTGAGGAAGCCAGGGGTTCTAAGAGGTACAGGTATGAAAGAAGAGCATCCCGGGCAGGGGCCCAGTCTTTGCAAAGCCGTGAAAATGGGAAGATGTCTGACAAATGCAAACAGGCCCAGGACGGACTGGGTGGTGTGGAGGGGAATTATGGGTCACGAGAGTCTTCCCTAAGGAGGCAAAGGGCAGCTCTCCAGAGACTGAGCCTTAAGTGCCTGCTGTACACCAGGGGCCTTGCCAGGGGAAACTGAGGCAAAAATGAGGCACTACTTCTTACCGGCAAAGAGCTTCCATTCTACGAGGTAAGACAATACAAACAGGGCTGTGTCAATAAAGGACAAAGTGAAGGGGGGGGAGGGAAATGAGCTGAGTTGTGAAAGGCAGCTCTGGGTTCCTGGAGGCTGCATCATCCTACAAAGAGAAGCTGCTTTTGTTGATTTTTCTTGTATAGTATGACAGATATGGAAATATGTTTAGAAGAATTGCACATGTTTAACCTAGACCTGCTTCCTTGCTGTCTTGGGGAGAGGGGAGAGAGGAGAGAGGGAGGGGATTCTTAGCATGTATTTTGAAAAGTACAATACTCTTTAAAGATAATAAAATAAATTTTTTTAAAAAGGTAGGTGGAAGTCAGATTGTGAAGGGCTTTAAAAATCAAGCAGAGGTTGTATTTGGTTTCACCCTTGTGAAAAGGTGAATGTTGAAAAGTATCTTTGCATGTATTTGGAAAAATAAAATTCTAAAAGATAAAATGAAATTTTTTTAAAAGGTAGGTAGAAGTCAGATTATGGAGGGCTTTAAAGGTCAGAGGATTTTGTATTTGGTTTCAACCCTTGTGAAAAGCTGAATGTTGAAAACTTATCTTTGCATGTATTTGGAAAAATACAATTCTACTTAAAGAGAATAAAATGAATTTTTAAAAAGGTAGGTGGAAGTCAGATTAAGAGCTTTAAAAGTCAAGGGACTATATTTTATCCTTGAGGCAAAAGGCCGGCTTTCAGGGAATGACCACCTTCCTCTGGGGTCTCCCCACTATTTCAGCAGCAGCCAGCTTAGTGAGTGTCCCATGGACATCTCTAGCTCTGTTACCCCATCTCCCCACCCTCGCCTCTTAATTTCCCAGCTTCTGTGCAAGGTATTGCCATTCTCATCATCTTAGTGATTCCAAGACGTGGGAGAAGTCTCTGAAAGCCCCTCTGCCTCGCCACATAAATCCAAAGAGCTCCCAAATTGGGGCGGGGAGTCCTGCCACCACTGCATTTATCGGACTAGGCCCTAACTCCAGCTCCCTGCCTAGCTCAGGCCTGCTACCTATTGAAATTTAACTATCTCATTAGCTACTGTGCATTCAGGCTCTCTATTTACCTACAAAAGTCACCCAAAAGCTCTGCTTCCACCCAAGGGCTTTCACGGTTTCCCTTCTGGTCCTCAGGTTCAAATCCAAACACATGATAGGAATGCTCAATGAAGGCGCTAGTGAGTGAATGAAAAACGTAATTCTCTTGACCTCTAGCACTTTTAAGTTATACACAAAACAGGAAGCCCATGAGAGAGATGAGAGAAATCTTAGTGGCCCCATTTTATGATTTAGGAAACCGAGATATGAGTATCAAGAGTCAAACCTGAGGTGTCTCAACATTTGTCGAGCACTAAACACATTTCAAGCCGTACTCCTTCCACGGGCATCCAGAGACCCAGCCCATGTACAAATGGGACTTGTGGCCCCAGACTCGCCCAGAAGGTGAGCATTAGGCCGCTGAAAGCAGGAGGACCAGGGGCGTGCAGGAAGTTCGCAGTGGGAGTAGAAAGTCCACACATGCCACTATTTCACAACTTGTCCCCCAGGAGACTACGAAGGCAGCTGTGCTGAAAAACAGCTTGGGGTTTTGAGAACAAACTGTTCCTGTCTTTGACCCCAGTGTCCCGCTCCTGGGTGTGGAGCCCTTGGAGAGGTGCCAGCAGAAAAGCTTGATAGTGAGTCGCTTTTCCAATCTCCTTTGGCCTGGAAAACCGGGCTTTGGATGTTTATCCAAATGGGGGTTTCAAAAGTCCTGATCCCCGCCCCCATCCCCATCTGTCCTTGCAACTGGGTCCTCCTGGCTATTCCTGGGCAGAAGGAGCTGGCCATTCCTCCCCTTCCCCCCAGCTGCCGCACAAGAACAGGCAAAAGCAGCAGCTTGTTTGGGTTGGGGGGGACAGTGAGGAGGAGTCTGTGCTAGTCACCCCCCAAGGGAGTGCTCTCCACCAAGGCCCTCGGTCATGTCAAGTAGTTCATCCAAGAAACTTTAGGATTTCATGGAGAGGCAGGAACATGTACTCAAACCCTATAAGAGCAGGGGACCTCTCCATCCACCTGGTGCTGAAACGCTCTCTGTGCTATCTTCCCCCGCTGGGATGTCAGCTCATCACGGGCATGGACTTTCTGGCTTTTTTTTTTGTTTGTATACAGTAAGTGCTCAGAGATAGGATTTCATCTAGAGGCAGAAACATGTACTCAAACCTACCCCCTAAGAGCAGGAGACCTTTCCATCCACTTGGTGCTGAAACACCTTCTGTGCTGTCTTCCCCCGCTGGGATATCAGCTCATCGCAGGCAGGGACTCTCTGGCTTTTTTTCTTTGTATACAGTAAGTGCTCAGGAAATGTTTAAATAAAATTTTGATTCTTTCATTCATGAATAAAAGTGTTATAAAAAGGGTTCTGGACCTTCCTGTGGAGAGCCAGTTCCAGTCAACTGAGGATTCCCTCAGTCTGGTGATTCTCTTGATTCTGTTCATATGGTTCCCATCCCCTGCCATCCTTAACAGCAGACTGGGCCGCCATCTGGAGCATGTCAGAACCGCGGAGGGACTGATTCCTTCCTGGAGCTCCCCTGGCCACGAGCAGTGAATAAGGGGGGGGCTAACCCATGCAGGCAGAGGGAAACATGCCCCAGGGGCGACAAACTGCCTCTGCTGTAGCATAAGGCGGCTCTTTATCTTCCAGACAAAAGTAATTTCAGGGTTCGGGGAGCGCCTGAGGGCACCCGGGGAGGCCTCGTGGGGGGGCTGAGCTGAGGCTTGCAGGGACCCAAGGATCCCAAGAGGTAGAGGTGAGGAGGGAAGGATGAGATGGTGCAAAAGCCTGGAGGCGAGAGGTCATAGGGAACTTAGATCTGTGCTAGAAGGAACTTCAGAGGCCAGACCCCAATTCCCCCAGGGAAGGACCTTGTTCAAAGTCACGTCAGAGATGAGATTTGAACCTAGAACCCAGGCTTTGTCCACTACAAGCTGGAATACAGACTGGATGAGAGGAAGGAATCAAAAAGCAGGTCAGAGAGCTATGCCGGAGCTGGTCGTGAGGGACTTGATTCGCTAGATCCAAGTTTGTCTTGGATTCTAGTGACAAGAGGGGCCCCCAAAGTTTCTCTGAGCAGACCTAGACTTCAGCTCGGTGGGAGCTGGAGTGGCTGTGTGGGCGCCAAGGAGTTCCTCAGGCCCTGCAGGGCCAGGGGGGTCCCAGGGGCCCACACAGCCCGGCACCCACCAGGGGACCAAGAACAAAACCCACCAGGACTCGCCCCTGCCTCACGTGACCGCTCTCTCTGGACCTCTGGCTTTGGACTCCATCTGTCACATCATTAGGACCCTGGACTATATACAGGCAGGCTCAGCAGAGGCAGTGACTCTGGGCAGGTGGGGAGGAGGGAATTGAGCCCCCAGACTCAGCAGAGCTGCCCCAACCTCCCCCACCCATATCTACCCAAGGGTGGGAGGCCCGAGAAGGGAACCAGAGGATGCTTGGGTAATTGGTCACCTGCCTTCCAGCCAAAGGGGGAAAGGCTTCCTTGGGAGACGTTAGATGCTCCCCCTCTCCATCCGGCTCCAAGCAGAGGCTGGGCAAGGCCCACTTATGTCTCAGTCTGGGCTGATCTAGAAGCCTTTCCACTCCTGAGTCGTAGATTTCAGGACTCTGGGGGCTTCTGGGAACTTCAGATTGTATCTGCTGAAGGGCCAATGACCGGCTATCGTGTTGGAGGCAAAGCCGTCTTCCACCGCTGGCCCTGCATCAGGCTGTCCCGCTGGCTAGAGCCAGGGACCGGCCTCCCACGGCCTGAGAGGATGGAGAAGTGGAAAGGGCCTCGGTGGGCCAGAGACAGGCAGCCCAGTGTCACCTCGTGCAGGAGGCGCTCAGGGGAAGCCCTTCTTACTTGGGGATATCGCATGTGGGGCTCCCAGAGCAGGAGGGGGGACAGTGTCTGAGAGGCCCTGCCCCTTAGCTTCCTTCCTCAAGTTTCATCTCCCACCCCTGAAGGGGGATGATATCAAATGGATGCCGGTGGGTTTTGAGTCCAGGCAGGTACCAGCTCCACCTAGGATGCTTGCTGACGGAATGACTTTGGGGTCGGTTCCTTAAGCCCTTCCTGCCTCAGCTTCCTCATCTGTAAACAAGGAATAGTAACAGTTCCCTCCCAAGATGTGGAACACGGGCAGCCGCGTGCCTCAGCAGCCCCCAGACTGTCACGGCCCAGTGAGGCACCCATGGGTGACTCTGGAGGACCCCCGGGCACTGAGACCAAACTGCTAATTTTGCGGGAATTTGGCCAGTCTCATGGACCCGCCCAGGAGCTTTGAGCGGGGGAGGCCCTGGCCTAGGCCCTCAGGGCTCCCCGAGCCCAGTGCCTTTTCACTCACTCATTCCCGCATTTATTTATTCATTTGCGCACATGTGCATCCATTCTCTCCCCCCCCCCACTATCAGCTGCCCTGTCCCTTGTTTCTTGTCTCCTAGCCCTGCCACCCAGCTCTCTGCCCCTGCCAGTCTGGAGGGGGCTCTGGAGATGACCTGGGAGAGCAGCGTTCCTCCATCTCCACTTCCTTGTTGGCTTCTTCCACACCCTCTGCCTCATCCCCCGTAGCTGCTGTCAGAGCAAAGTCGAGCTAGGGAACCTCCACGGGGGACTACGAAGGTCTCTCAGGGAACTGTCAGTCGTGGGCAGTTGGGGATTAGAAATGATTGAGTAGCTGGGCCCGCTGGGCGTGATGGGGCTGGCCCATCCAAGGAAGAGCCCACATGGCAGCAGATGGAACACTCGCCATTTGTCAGGGGCAGGGGGGTAAAGCTCATCCCCGCTGCCACTTTCAAGAGGGGCTCAGGGCTGGAGGCATGGGAGGGCATCTAGCCTTCCCATCCTCCTCTGGGGGCCCCGAGGTACAGATCTGAGACTGTACCTCCTCCAAACCAGAGGCTGCCCTGAGATAGGCACAGTATTCCTTCAGGGTGAAGAGGGGCTGGGGGAGGAAGAAGAAGAGAGAGAGAGAGGCAGAGACAGGAACAGAGACAGAGATGGTGAGAGAAGAGAGAGAAAGAGAGACAGAGAGGAGAGAGACAGACTCAGACACAGAGACTGAGAGACAGAGACTGAGAGAGACAGACCAAGACAGAAACAGACACAGAGACAGAAACAGAGGCAGAAAGACAGAGACTGACAGAAACAGAGACAAAGGCAAGTAGGCATCCAGAGATAGACAGAGACAGAAACAGAAACAGAGACAAAGAAAGGCAGGGACAGAGAGAGACAGACACAGACACAGACAAGGACAGAGAGAAGAGGCTAATCAGAGAGGAGAGAGACTCTCAGGAGGAAATGGGACAGAGACTGAGAAGGCAGGGTCAGAGCCACACAGACGGAGACCAAAAGTCTGAGGTATATAACAGGCCCAATGAAACCAGGTGGAGACAAGAGGGCAAAGGATGACAAAGGGACAGATATGTACCGATAAAGACTGGGGAATCCAGGGGGCTGGGAATCATGGGGACCTGGAATAATGGGGGCTGGGAATAATGGGAGGGCTGAAATAATGGGGGCTGGGAATCATGGGGGCCTGGAATAATGAGGGCTGGGAATAATGGGAGGGCTGAAATAATGGGGGCTGGGAATCGTGAGGGCCTGGAATAATGGGGACCTGGAATAATGGGGGCTGGAATCATGGGGACTGGGAATCATGGGGGCTGGGAATCATGGGGACCTGGAATAATGGGGGCTGGGAATAATGGGAGGGCTAAAATAATGGGGGCTGGGAATCGTGGGGGCCTGGAATAATGGGGGCTGGGAATAATGGGAGGACTGAAATAATGGGGGCTGGGAATAATGGGGGCTGGAATAATGGGAGGGCTGAAATAATGGGGGCTGGGAATCATGGGGGCCTGGAATAATGGAGGCCGGGAATCATGAAGGGCTGGGAATCATGGGGGCCTGGGTTAATGGGGGCTGGGAATCATGGGGGCCTGGAATAATGGGGGCTGGGAATCATGGGGGCTGGGAATCATGGGGGCCTGGAATAATGGGGGCCGGGAATCATGGGGGCTGGGAATCATGGAGGCCTGGAATAATGGGGGCTGGGAATCATGGGGGCTGGGAATCATGGGGGCCTGGATTAATGGGGGCTGGGAATCATGGGAGTTGGGAATCACGGGGGCCAAGAACCAGAGAGGGAGAGACATTGAGAGACACAGAAACTGTCCCAAGGTCTGGAGACCCAGAGGCAGAAAGAGGTGGAGAGCCACAGGGGAGGAGATAGAGAGGGTGGGGGGTGGGGACTGGGGAGGGCCATGGGGCCCAGGGTAGCAGCTCTCCAGCTGAGTTAATCATTGGTGGCTGCTGGGCTCCTTCCCTGTGCCTGGGGCTTCCCCCTCACTTCTAGTGGAGCCACGATGCGGCTCCAGGGAGCAGCCCTGCTCCGGCTCCTGGCCCTGGCCATGCTGTGGCTGCTGCCCTGGCCGTGGCTCTGGCTGGGGCTGCTTCCCGTGCTGCGGCTCCCGTGGCTGCTCCGGCGGCTCCCGGAGGCGCTGGCCCACAGGTTCCCGGCCTGGCTGCGCTGGCTGCCCGAGGACTTGGCCTTTGTGGGCCATCTCCTGTACGTCAACGTGGTCCACAAGGGCTCTTTCCCGTCCTTTGTGGACATGCTCGAGGAGCGGGCCCGGGCCCGGCCAGACCGCCTGCTGGTGGTGGACGCGGTCTCCGGCCGCCAGGTGAGCCTGGGGGAGATGGACCGCCGGAGCTGCCAGGTGGCCCGAGCTATGGGCGCAGCCCTGCACGGGCCCGTGGGGCTGAAGGAAGGAGACGTGGCCGCCCTGTTCTTCCTCGGGCCCCAGGGCATCTCTGCCCTCACTCTCTGGTTCGGCCTCAGTAAACTGGGCTGCCAGGTGGCCTGGATCAGCCCCCACATCCGAGGGCCCCCCCTTCTCCATGCTGTGTGCAGTGCTGGGTCCTGCGTCCTAGTGGCTGACCCAGGTACGTCAATGTGTCATGGAGCCTGACCTTCTGCCCGTGCCCCTGACCCTGATCCGGGTTCTGCCCCTGACCCTGACCCTGGTTCTGCCTTTCTCCCTGACCCAGTTCTGCCCCTGTCCCTGACCTGGTTCTGCCCCTGTCCCTGACCCGGTTCTGCCCCTGCCCCTGACCCTGGTTCTGCCTTTCTCCCTCATCTGGTTCTGCCTTTCTCCCTGATCTGGTTCTGCCTTTCTCCCTGACCCAGTTCTGCCCCTGTCCCTGACCCGGTTCTGCCCCTGACCCTGATCCCCGTTCTGTCCTTCTCCCCAACCCTGGTTCTGTCCCCATCCCTGTTCCTCCCAGGTCCTTGGGTTGTCTCAGAAGGGGCAGAGCTGCTAAGTGCAGGGAGCTGAGTCTGTCCTCCCTGTGCCAGACCGTGCTCAGCTCGGGGCGTCGGGCTTCAGCAGAGCATCAGTGGTCTGGAGGACCTTGGAGGGAGGGTGTCCTGGGGATGAAGGGCCCATCAGATGGGAGGGGGGAGGGGGAGAAAGGGGAATAGTGCCCGGAGGAGAGGACCTCGTTTCACATCTTTGAAAATATGATTTATTTTAAACATTAAAAAAAAATCTCGCATCCCCAATTCTCCTTCTGCCCCCGACCTTCCTAAGGCAACATGGGACAGTTACACGCACGATGCCTGCAGAAGAGCTGTCCACATAGGGAGCTGCAGGGAAAACTAAAGACAGAACGTGAGGGAGGCGCGCTTCCATCCGCATCAGGCTTTCGGTTTTTCGGGGGGCAGCATTTTTCTTGGGGGCCTTCAGATCACCGGCTTGCTCAGTAGCCAAATCTTTCCCGATCCACGTTTCTGAAGGGCTGCGGGTCACCCGCTGCCGACTTTCTGCCTGCCCAGAAGGCAGGACTAGGAGGGATAGGGGTGAAGTGCAAGGCAAGGAAAGTCCCCAGGGGGGACGCGCTGAGCGCCCCATCCCAAGAAGTGTTCAGTCAGGACTAGATGACTTGTCAGCAGCGCAGGGCTCCCCTCTTCAAGGCCACGCAGGGCCCTTCACGCTCAGAGATTCCGGAGCTCACGAGGCCTTTGGATTTCTTAACTCCCAATGTCTCGTTCTTTGAATCTGTCTCCCTGCCTCTCCTCTGTGTCTCTGGGTCTCTGTCTCTCTCCTCTCTCTGTTTTTCTGTGTCTCTGCCTCTATCTCTCTCCTCTCTGCTTTCTCTGTTTCTCTTCTCTCTTTCCATGTCTCTGTTTGTCTCTCTTTCTCTTTATCTATGTATGTCTCTCTCTTTCTCTCTCCCTCTCCTTCCCCCTCCATTTCTTTCCTTCCTTCCCTCCCTCTTTTCCCCCTCCCCTCTCTCTGTCAGATTTTGAGTCTCCTTGTGGCTCTTTCTGCAAGTCTTTACCTCAGTTTCCCCAGGTCTCACTTTCGTTTTTCCTTTCCAGAGCTACAGGAGGCCGTGGAGACCATTCTTCCAGAGCTGACAGCCAAGGGCGTCAGGTGCTTCTACTTGAGCTCCACCTCCCCCACGAAAGGTGTGGAGCCCCTGCAGGACCTCATAGAGGCAGCCTCCTCGGATCCAGTGCCCCGCCAGATCCGAGCTGGAGTCACCAATAAGACCGCGGCTCTGTACATCTATACGTCTGGAACCACTGGTGAGGACGCCTGCGCTGACCGTGACTCGTCCTCGGGCCCCACCTCCATCCCTTGGACCCCAGCGCCTGTTTCTCGGCCACCTGGTCCATCCACCCTGGCCCTCCCCTTTAGGGGAAGCTCCCTGTGGAAGGAGAGGGCGCAGCTGGCACAGGAAGGAGGCAGGAACCATAGGTGTGGAGGGGGATTCTGGGGAATTCCACAAAGAGCCAGAACCACTGAAGGTGATCGAATGACTAAAATCCTGCCTTCTAGAGGAAGACTTTCCTCATCTCCCTCAATGCTAGCGTCTCGCCCCATTGGCTATTTCCAATTAGGTCCGCCTACAGCTCATCTCGAGGCACTCATTGGCCGGTCCCCTATGTTACCCAACTTGCTCTTTATGACAGGAACTATCTTTTGTCATTTTTTCTTATCCACAGCACCCAGCATACATTAAGTGCCTAAACAATGCTTGTGACCTGACTGGGTTGGGCTCTCTCTTTGCACATCCCAGGGTTCCCCAAGCCAGTGATCTTTAACCACTATCGGATCTTCTTTACATCGGTGACACTGAGAAGTTGTGGAGTCTTGCAGAATGACGTCGTCTACACAGCCCTGCCTCTTTACCACGCTGCTGCCTTGCTGGTCTGCATCATGGGCAGCCTAGAGCTAGGTGAGAGCCTTGGGGATGGCTGCGGGGCAGCAATGACCACCTCCAGGCTTGTGAAGGGACAGTGCAACCCCACAGGAATTTGAGCTGAGCTACTCCAGCCTAGCTTGGAGTAACAAGTTCTTTCCCTGGCTTTTGGGGTCCTCGTTTCCCCAGTTTCTCAAAGGGGGAAGCTGGATATGCTGATCTTTACGTTCCTTGAGTGCTCAGCCTCCATTCCCATCTCTAATTGGGCCAGATTATCTGGACTCCTGGCAAGCCTCCTTCCAGGCTCCTGTCCCTCTGACCTGTCCCACTTCTCCAGCAGAGCCCCTTCCTCAAGCCTGGCACTGACCCTTCGGGCTCATCCCTGAATTGGAGCTGGGGGAGGGAATAGGAACTCTGTCTCCTGACCTGGACTGAGGCCTGAGAAATCAAGGAGGACCTGATTTCCTGGACTATGTGGGAGATAAGATGAGAAGGCACTTGATATTAAACACTGGAGCTTTCCTAGCACTTCACTGGGACCTTCTGGGGTGCCCCCTTCCACCTGGGTTCTGGGGATGTGGTCTCCCTCAGTCTTTTTGCCTGTTTGATGGCATTGCTCTTTAGGGAGCTAATCTCTGCCCTGGGCTGCTCCCGAAGAAAGTGTGGCTGTCCCCCAGGTGCAGAGACCCTCCTAGGAGGTTTGGTTGTCGAAAGGACGCCAGACTCCGATTTCTAGGGTCCCAGGCTGCTGCTCCAGCACCCGGGTCGTGGCTTACCTCCCCACATCCCGATCTCCAGAGACTCCACAGAGAAAATGGGTTGTATGGGAACGAGATGAGTTAAGGCCTTGGGTACAGTTGGAGGCCTGCAAGAGACTGATAGTCTGACCAGCCCTCTTCCCTGGCCCAGGGTGCACCTGTATCCTGGCCCCAAAGTTCTCGGCTTCAAGGCTCTGGGATGATTGTCGGAAGTATCAGGTGACAGTCATTCAGTACATTGGAGAGGTCCTTCGCTACCTGTGCAACACCCCTGTGGTGAGTGAGATTTCTCCCTCGACAGGTTATCCCAGGGGAGACCCCAAACTCCTCATCATACAAAGAAAAAACCTCCGGTGATTCCTGCCCAAGGAAATACAGAGGAAACCCCCGACCATATCAAACCAGGGCAAGATTCCTTTCAGGAAAATACTATCTACATATCCTGAAGGGGGATCCTTCCCCAAATCAGCCCCCAGCTCCATGTCTTCCAGGGAGGATCCTTCCCCTCCTCATTTCCTGGGTGACCTTGCTGCTGCTCCCTGCAGAGATCCTGTGACCAAAAGCATCGGGTACGATTGGCCATAGGGAATGGTCTGCGGCGAGAGGTCTGGAAAGAGTTCCTGCAGCGCTTCGGCCCCATTCGAATCTGTGAGGTGTATGGTTCCACAGAGGGGAATATCGGTTTCATTAACTACATTGGACGCATAGGGGCTATAGGCAAGAGCAGCCCCCTACTTAAGGTAAGCGGGGTCCCTCCACACCCCCTACTCTGGGATTTCCACCAACACCCTTGGCTTAAGCAGAAACAGATCCTAGGATCCACAATCTTTTATTATTATTATTATTATTATAGCTCTTTATTTACAAGATATATGCATGGGGAATTTTTCAGCATTGACAATTGCTCAACCTTTTGTTCCAATTTTTCCCCTCCTTCCTCCCTCCCCCTCCCCCAGATGGCAGGTTGACCAATACATGTTAAATATGTTAAAGTATAAGTTAAATACAATGCAAGTATACATGTCCTAACAGTATTTTGCTGTACAGAAAGAATCAGACTTTGAAATAGTATACAATTAGTGTGTGAAGGAAATAAAAAATGCAGGTGGACAAAAATAGAGGGATTGGGAATTCTATGTAGTGGTTCATAGTCACCTCCCAGAGTTCTTTCGCTGGTGTAGCTGGTTCAATTCATTACTGCTCTGTTGGAACCTATTTGGTTCATCTCATTGTTGAAGAGGGCCACGCCAGGACCCACAATCTTGAGGAGCCCTCCCAAGCTCTCAGCCAAAGCCCTTAGCACAGTGCCTGGGATGTAATAAATCCCTATTTCCTTCTGCCTTCTCCCACTTTTCTCCTTGTCTCCCTCAGCTGCTCGCTCCTTTTGAGCTCATCCAGTTTGATACGGAGACCGAGAAGCCCATTCGGGACAAGAAGGGTCGCTGCATCCCAGTGGGGCCTGGTAGGAGGTCAAGGGCTGGAGGCTGTGTCATGGGGCTGGGGTGGGTGGGAAGGAGAAGAGGCCTCCCTCCCCCACCCTCCTCCCAGGCTCAGAGGTTCTGGGCTTCTGCAAATATCTTCCCTGCCTCTGTTTCTCTACCATAGTTCTCTCCCTCTCTCCCAGGGGAAACAGGGTTGCTGGTAGGGCGGATCACCAGCTTGTCCCCCTTCCTGGGCTACCGTGGCTCAGCGGAGCAGACGGAAAAGAAGCTGCTCCGGGATGTCCTGCAACCAGGGGATGTCTACTTCAATTCTGGGGACTTGCTGTCCATGGACGTGGATGGCTTCCTCTACTTCCAAGACCGCATTGGTGACACTTTCCGGTCAGGGGAAAGACCTTCCGGCCTGGGGCTAGGGGGCAGGAATTGAACGGTTTAAGGGGAAGAAGAGGATGTCAGGCCTGGGAGCAGGCCTGATCCTCCTGCCCAAAGACCCCCTCTTGTGTTCCCACAGTTGGAAGGGAGAGAACGTGGCCACACGGGAGGTGGAGGGTGTGCTGTCCTCGGTGGACTTCCTGGAGGAGGTGAATGTCTACGGTGTTCCTGTACCTGGTGAGAAGGGCTGGAGGGAAGAAGTGCCATCCCCTTCAAAGTGAGAGCTTAAGGTTCCTTGAGTAAAGGAAGAAAGGAAGAAAGGCTTTGGGGGAGGGGTGGGCCTGGCCTAGACTGCCGCAGGAGCTGTCCACTCTCCATCGGCTCAACCCCATCTCAGAGGAAGGCTGACAGCTGCTTCAGCAAAGACTGGTCTGGAGTGGGCAAAAAATAGCAGGTGAAGGAGAGGAGGCTGATGGGTAGGAACAGAAGGGACAGGACTCTGAACAGCCTGACTTCTGCTCTTAGGAAGGACAGGTGGGGACCTTTTTTTTCAACCAAAAGAAAGTTTCTTTAAGACCCATAATGACATCAAGGAAAAGAGTTCACCTGTGAGGGATGGTCATTGGTGGTGAGGGGGATTTCTAGTCTGGGAAAGGAGTCTCTGAAGTGGTGCTGACTCAGAAAGACCCCCTCTTGTGTCCCCACAGCTGGAAGGGAGAAAATGCACCTACGTGGGAGGTGGAGGGAGTGTTGTCTTTGGGGGACTCCCTGGAGGAGATGAATAAGAAGCCCCCTTGCCAATATTGTCCCCTTCCTATGTGACAAATCAGACTAGATGGGCAGGAGCCCGAGAATCTTAGATCTGGCCCGTGCTTGGGGATAATGCTTCCAGGCCGGTTGGGAGGACAGGAAGAAGGGGACCGGATGGGAGCAACTCTACCCCCTCATCTCCTCAGTCCCAACGACTACCCACAGGTTGTGAGGGGAAGATCGGGATGGCGGCTGTGCGGCTGAAACCTGGGAAAGCATTTGATGGCCAGAAACTATACAACTTCATCCAGAAGGCGCTCCCAGCCTATGCTGCCCCTCACTTCATTCGGATCCGAGTGAGTGGCTAGCCTAGGACCCATGGAAGTACTGGGAAATCACGGGAGAAAGGAAAGGAGGGGTGGCGATTAAGGGTCAGCCCCGGTAACTCTTCCTTCCTTCCCCAGGACTCCCTTGAGATCACAGGCTCATTTAAGCTCACTAAGTCTCGACTGGTTGCCGAGGGTTTCGACTTAAGTGCCATCCCCGACCCTCTGTATATGTTGGACAGAAAATCTGGGACCTTCCAGCCATTGACTCCAGATATGCACCGTGCCATATTGGATGGAAGCCTCCGACTGTGAAGCCTTTGCTCTACACCTCAAGGCATTCATAATGACTCCTGACTCAAAGTTCCTAAGCCTCTCCCCCAGGGGACACATGCTCCCTACCTAACTCAAGCCTCGGATTGTCTCTGTATGGCTGATGGAAGGGAGGGAGGCAAAGAAGGAATGCTTAACCATTTTATAGACAGTCATTTGGAGGATAGCTTTTCAGGAGCGGGCCAATTGAGTGGGGAAGTAGAGGCAGAATGTCTACTGAATTGATCCTCTTTGGCTTCTTGATCCTCGTTTTGGTGAGAGCATCCCGGTAGCAGCTTCCTTATGCTCCTCAAGCAACCTCACAGGAATCTCTGTCTTGGGGACAGCCTGGGGCAACCCTGGGGAGATGGGGGTGGGGGAGAGAAACTGTCTTTAAACTAAGAAGTCTATGATCTAATATTTCAACACAGAGAGAAAAAAGGGAGAGGAGGGAGGGGACAATGAGAAGGATGCAGGTGACGTGAAGAGGATGGGAATGATGGGGATGAAGATGTTGAGAATGGGAATGCTGCCCCGACAAAAACTGGCATTTCTCTAGTGCTTTGGTTTTTGGTTGCAAAGTCCTTCACGTGCATAACTCAGACGTACACACTGTATATAAATAATTGTCTCAATAGATTTATGACTTTTCCGATGAGGGCAATGTTCATCCTTTTCATTATCGGCATACTAAGCAACATTTCTACAGTTGTTCCTATACATTACGCCTTTTGAGCTCCCTGCTAATCTAGGAATCAGTGGGGTTCAGGATCTATAGCCAGATCTCACTGGATCCTCACCACATCCCTGTGAGTGGGTACCACAGGTAGCGATGTCCCCAAATGGCTCCGAGAGATTCAATGGTTTACACTGAATCCAAGTGTTACAGAGCATGAAGGAGCAGAACAGTCCCACTGAAACAAAGTTCTCCATATTTCAACTGGACCAAGGTCCATTGCAAGGGCTTTCTTATTGGAGCCGGTGAAAGGGGAAATGACTGAGTAAACAACACTTCAAGCTCTCGACATCAATTCATTAAGCACAGCATGTCAACTGCCTCATAAGGACCAGACTCCTCAGCTTAGGCCTGGACCCTGAATATAGGGGGAGACAGACTTTTATGCATTAAAAATAATGAATCAAATAAGGGAACAATTAATCAGGTTTCAGCATTAGGTGATCTGATTTGTCATTGGAGAACGGATTAGGGATTTTCCAAATTGGGAGATAGAGAACAAGTACCTGCAATTTCCTGATCTCAGAAAAAGAGTTGTCCCCCTCCCCGTATTTGTATTCAATTAAAGCAAGAAGGAAAACAGAAATGATTGACAAGTTTTCAGAAAAGATATGAGATCTGTGAGGAGGAATAATTGTGAGAACTCCTTATGTTATTCATTAGATCTGACTGCTCTTCTGGTCAGCGTAATTAGAGAACCTTAATTAGATCCTTAATTAAAGGTCTAAACAACAGATATAGCTACCAGATGATGTAGTATCGGGCTGGACTCAGAAAGATCTGAGTTCAAATCTAGCCTCAGAAAGTTACTAATTGATCCTGGCTAAGTCACTAAGTCCTATTTGCCTCAGTTTCCTCATCTGTAAAATGAACTGGAGAAGGAAATGATAAAAATCACTTTAGTATTTCTGCCCAGAATGGGGTCTTGGAGACTAGGGCACAACTGAAATGGCTCAACAACCACAAAAAGTGGCTGGGGGGTGGGGAGGGATTCAATTTCCCAGCCACGGCAGGGCAACAAAGTTTTCTCCCAATTTCCACAACTGAATACAGTTTTCTCCCAAGACTTGCTCCATAGGTGAATAGAAAGGGATCCGAGCTAGCTCCAGAATGGAGCAGCAAGTCCGTCAGTGTGGGTCATTCCGTGCCCACTGCCTTTTTAATTCCCCCAATCATCTCACTGCTATGTCTGAGCCCACTAGCATTCCAAATGAAGTGTGACTCTGCCCCTTAGCAGGAATGGGGGGCTGTGTCAGCCGCAGTTCTCCCCACTGCCTCAGGTAGCAACTTGTCATCTCTAGACCCAAAAAAGAACCCCCCTCTTCGGAATATACCTGCTCAGTTTCCTCATCTACAAAATGAGTTGGTTGGACCAGATGACCTCCAAGGTCCTTCCAGCTGGAAACCTTGCGCTTCTAGGTGAGGCACTGGAGCTTCTTATTGGCCCTCACCATTCAGACCCAGCTCAAGGAGGGGACGGGTGACCGCCCTTCACATCCAAAGTCTCTGTCTTGCCCAAATTCTGAGTGAGCATCTAGGGCTCAAATACCTGAGCTTTTGGAAAGCCCACAAAGGGGATGGAGGAGGCAATTTCCTCTCTAGTCCCCAGTTAGGCAATCCAAGTCTTGTTTCTCTCTACTCCCATGTCCCTGACTTTGCCAGAGCTCCTCCTCCTCTTAGCATTGTGGAGAACAGCCCCTACAGACCACAGCTCCACTGATCCTGCACAAGCTCTCTGGGAAATGAGCCCCTAAGCTCAAGGGTGCCTAGGCCTGGGCCTGCCCCTGGTCTGCCAGTTTTGTGCCAATGTTCTCAGAGCAAAGAAAGCCACCAAAGAAGGGTCCAAAGGCCTGGCTGCCTCCAGACCTCATCCACAATCACTGAAGGTGAGGCTCCACACCCCAACTTAACCCTGATTTTATGGGGGAGGGAATGCAGGCCCAGAAAGGGCTAGGTCCTTTCCCAGGTCCACCTAGTAAGTGACACAGCCCAGACCACAACTTTAGGGCTGAGCAGAGCTGAAAGGGCTGGAAACCAGCTAAGAAAACTGAGCCAAGAAAGAAGGAACACGGCGCCACATCAACCAAGTCCAAGTCCAAGCCAATGTTTTCTTTCTTCATCCCTCTGCCCATCTCTCACTCACAGGATAGGCTGGCTCCAAGTACACAGCTCCCATCATCTCTGTTTCTCCTGCTGAGTGAAGGCTGGGCCAGCTTCATGTTCCACTCTTTCTCCTTGGGCCTCACACAGGATGAAAGAAGGAAAGACTTCTCCTGAGGGGGGAGAAGGCAGATTGCTCAGCTCTGGGACTCTAGGGTTCTGGGGCTATGAGTAGAGAAAACCAGACAGTGGGCTCCAAAGAAGAGGAAGCAGAGCAGCAGCCCTATCCAGTCCTCTGGGGAGCTGGTTCAGTGGAAGGAAAGAGGTGGAGAGCAGGAGGAATGAGGAAAAACTGAGGGGCAGTGAGATTGTCATGTGCCTGGATTCCTGATTCACCAGCTAATATACACTAAGATAGAAATCTATTCATGTACAGTCTGTACCATATTGCCTACCATTTTCAGAAAAGGGGAAGGGAGGGAAGAAGGAAAAATTTGGAACTCAAAATCTTCTAAAAATGAACACTAAAAATTGTCTTAACATGTAATTGGAAAAAATAAAAGCTTATTTTAAAAAAGAATATTAGATATTCCAGAATCTACGCTCATTTATGACAGAAGTTACCAGGTCTTGTGTGATCGAGATTGTAGCTTCATGTATGTTTATAATACTTTGTATCCTTCTATATGTTTATAGTGCTTTGTATACTTCTATATGTTTATAGTACTTTGTTTACTTGTGTATGTTTATTGCACTTTGTCTTAACATTATGGGAACTTTATAATTTGGCTATTTCATTGCTGGAACTTTTTCTACTGAGATTCCCTTAAGGAGATAATCAGCAGTCTGAAGATAAAGTCTTCAGTGTTGGGTGTGGTTAGAGAGAAAAACTGAAAAATTGATAAAAAAAAAATTAGTCCCTGAGGCAGGCAGGGAAAAGGCACCGAGATCAGTTGAGCTCCATGGTCCCATCCTTTGGGGAAGTCTTCCAGGCAGAAATCCAAGTTAAGTCAAACCCCTGAGACACTTTCCCTTTTAGGGGTCTTGCCATGTCTTACCTTGTCATGTCCTCTCAGAAATCCCAGTCATGTCCCCAAGATTAACCTCTCCCTATAAATTTGCTTATGACCCATGCCATGGCTGTTGCCCTCTTTTGGGTCAGTCCACCGTGGTGCTTTGCCTCATGGGGTCTTTTCCTTTACCCCTCCCCATGCCAAATGATCTCTCCTAATCCCATGATGCCGTATGGTACCTTTCCCCTCCTGACTCCACTTCTCCTCCTTATAGCTATTTAACTCTTTTGGCATGCTAAGCCCCTTTCAGAATGTAACCTGCTAGCTAAGCTCCTCATGGGGTGTTTCCTTTCTCCTGGTAAATAGTAAGTTCCACTAGGGAACTTGCCTTTTCCATCATTAATTGTTAAAAAAAAAAAAAACAACCTTTTCTCTGCTCTCCCAACTCTTTCATATTTACCATTCCCGGTGTCTGTTCCCTTCCTTTTGTCTGTAACCCATTCCCCTAAATCAACTTTTTGCCAAAGAGAATGGCCATTGTGAATTCACATAACCGAATCCCAACTTTTGGCGCCCGTCATCATCTGGTGTCTATACCACCAACGTCATTTTGAAGCTTAAAACCCTTGGTCTTCTTAACAAAAGGAAAGATATGCAAATCCCAATATTTTTCCCTCCTCCTCATCAAAAGGTGTCACAGCTGGGAGCCCAGCAAAGTCCCAGGTATATCTGATACACAAGGGATGGCTTTGCTCACTTTGCTCACTGGGTATTGAGTGATAGACCTGAAAATAATAGGGTAAAAGACAAATCTCCACTTCTCTACACTTAAGGGCAGGATTGGGGGTTTTAAGGGTGTTTGCATCCCCAATATTGCAGAGAAAACTAATATAATATCTAAGATTTTAAAAGGATGATTTTCTCTGTATTGTTCCTATCTTTGTGCTCATATTTCTCTCTGTTTCTAACAGTTTTCTTTGTCTTTGCAATTACAGTTAATCTGAATTTTTCCTAAATTAAGCTTCTCTCCTTTGACAAGAGATTCATTGTCCAAGACTGTCCTGATTAGACAGCCAACCTACTTAATTAAGATCTCTGCTCCTTGTGGTTATGTACAGCCTCTCCAATGTATTGTAGGCTTCCTCCAAAAAACCTCTCTCCAAACCCTTCAGTCACCATCAGTTTTTCTCTAGACAAGGATCTGCTGTGCCCCCAGCTTCCCGAGTGCTAAGATCTTCCTCTCAGGACCCTAAGTATATAGAAGGGTGTGACCCTTCTAGCTTCTCATTAGGAGATACTTCCCCACCACGTCTCTCTTGACTGCTTGGGGAAATATGGGGGCCTTTGTCACCTTTTATTCCCCACTTTCTTCCAAATGAATAGACCATGAATATGAAAACTTGTAAATTAATCGAAGAAAATGAGACAGAATTGTATCCAATAATTTGTTCCATTCCTGGAAAACAAGTTCTTCTTTCATAAACTTATGCAACCAAAGCAGTTTATTTTGAATAAGGAAAGATACAAGTAGTCTTTTGTATATTTTTATAACATATTGTATATTAAAATATTTTGCCACTAATAGATATACATCTCTGCCATCAAAATATCATAAATATTTTTCCTTTCAGATTAATTCTGGGTATAGATCTAATTCCCAATGAGATTAAGTATTGATTTTCAATCATTCTGCTTAAATTCATTTAGAACTAACCCTAATTTAACTGTGGATTTGAGATATTTAATGTAATTTCAGCTAATCTATCAGTTCATCATTTTATCTTTGAGGATTTCTCCCCTTTCCACTGAAAATTGTGATCCTCTTTCATATAGATTTTCAGGGAATAATGACATATCTGAAGCAACAGAGCCATGAAATTAACCAAGTGTTCTATCCTGCTTGGACAGTCTCGTGTGCTCTGAGCTGACATTTGATGGAAAGTCATTCAATTTAAATTAAGTTGCTAAATAGCAAGTACAGAATCATATTTCAGTTGAAATTCCAGATTTTATTATAGCTGAGTTCTTCCTAGAAAGTTGCCATTTCTGATGCTTTAACACAACTTTCTAAAATTATTATTACTAATTCGTCCCTAAGAAATCACAGTGACCATTCAGTGTTGGTGGGATTTTAGTGGTAGGACAAAAAAATAGTAAGTTTCTAATTCCTAAGTCTCCAGGACAAGTTCTTGCCACGTGACTAGAAAGGCAGCAGCTCTCTCCTTTATGTAAGATGTAAACTTCAGCAGTATGATGAGCCTATCCCCCTTCCAGCTTGAAGTACCCATGGTCCCAGCAGAAAACAGAGACCTCCAGCCTCTTGTCCTCAGAATTTCTTCTTCCCAAAAGACATAAAAGTGGAAATGGTGGGTATAACCCAAGGGAAACTCAAAATCCCCATCCTAATTTATCTTTTACAACCTTGGAGGCTGTTAGAATGCTAGCTACGCCCCAAATTTTATATAAAGCCAATTTGCTAGATTCTTTTAGAGTCAAAACTGCTTGGTCCTAATATAAATTTGGAAACCAAGAAAATTTACCCACTGTTCTCCTTCCTGTAAAAGTAAGGAGGTCCCCGCTGCCAATTTTAAGTCACATTCCTCAAAAATAACTGAGAAAAAACAGTCTCTTTCCTGGGGCATGGGCTGATCCAATAGCATAACTGGTATGCTATTGATTGGATTTATTTGGGAGATGCTTCAAATAAGTCATTTTTGTTTTGATTTTGTGTAGACTTTACTTTTTCTGGGACACTAGGATTGTGGGAGTCAGGTATAAGGATGGGATAGGGACTCACCCTTGGAATGCCTTTTAAAATGGGGAGAAGCCTAGCCTTATACTTGTAAATTGCTTTTATCTAGTTCTGTCTCTAACTTAAATGAAAAAGCCTGGCTGTAAATTCAGCACTGGCCATGATGTTTCTACAGAAATAAAGTTAATTAATTAAAATTATAGAACTACTAAAAACATTTCAGTAGATTCTGGGGTTTTTTTTTAGATTAATCATTAATTTGGCACTAATTGTCTTGTTTCTTCCTTAACTCAAAAGGGAAACTCATTTGCTATGAAACTCAGTCAATACTAATTAATAAGTAATGGTTATTTCTGGAATTATAGAACTGATATTTGGCTTATAATTAAAACTTACAGAAAATATGCCTAAAATTAGCTAAAACTGGTAATTACTGTGTATGAGAAAGTGAGGATGAAGTAAAAAAAAAAATGATTTGGATTGGCTTTGCATTTTAGAGCTATTCCCTCTTTTTCTTTTTCACAGAATGTGGTAGAGGTATAGCTTAAAACCATCTCTTCAGATACCACGATAAATTGTGAATCTCTTACTATAAAAATGGTATGAGAGAATTATGTTTAACTTGTTCCTGATAAAATTGTGAACTTGTTTATTTTTGGTATAAGATCTTAGAAATTTGTGTACAAATGCTGAAGTATTACTACTAAAAATTTAAGTCTGTATTTGATATGATTTTAAACTCTAGTAACTTATCAAAGAAGTCACAAGTCTTCTAATTAGATAAAATTTGTTTAAGGTGTTATGTTGCTAATTAAGACAACTCTGAGATACCACTCCATACCTCTCAGATTGGCTAAGATGACAGGAAAAGATAATGTTGAATATTGGAGGGGATGTGGGAAAACTGGGACATTGATACATTGTTGGTGGAATTGTGAACGGATCCACCATTCCAGAGAGCAGTTTGGAATTATGCTTAAAAAGTTGTCAAACCTTTTGATCCAGCAGTGTTTTTATTGGGCTAATATCCCAAAGAGATCTTAAATAAGGGAAAGGGACCCACATGTGCAAAAATATTTGTGGCAGTCCTTTTTGTAGTGAGAAACTGGAAATTGAGTGGATGCCCATCAGTTGGAGAATGGCTGAATAAGTTATAGTATGTGAATGTTATAGAATATTATTGTTCTGTAAGAAACGACCAGCAGGATGAATATAGGGAGGCTTGGAGAGACTTACAGGAACTGATGCTGAGTGAAATGAGCAGAACCAGGAGATCCTTGTACACAAGATTATAGATGATCAATTCTGATGGACATGGCTCTCTTCAACAATTGGATAATTCAAACCAGTTCCAATGGTTCAGTGATGAAGAGAGCCATCTACACCCAGAGAGAGGATTATGAGAACTGAGTGTGGACCATAACATAGCATTTCCAGTCTTTCTGTTATTGTTTGCTTGCATTTTTGTTTTCCTTCTCAGGTTTTTTTTTTTTGGCCTTCTTTCTAGATCCCATCTTTCTAGAGCAGCAAGATAACTGTATAAATATGTGGGGGTGTGTGTGTGTGTGTGTGTGTGTGTGTGTGTGTGTGTATTGGATTTAACATATACTTCAACATATTTAACATGTATAGGACTATCTGCCATCTATGGGAGGGGGTGGGGGGAAAGGGGAAAAATTGGAATAGGTTTTTCAAGAGTCAAAATTGAAAAACTATCCATGCATATGTTTTGTAAATAAAAAGCTATAAGAAAAAAATGTGTTATGCTGCTTTCTAAATCATATATTGTTCAATTTGTGCTATGTTTACAAAAATTCTATCAGATCTGCTGGAAACAAGTTCTGTTTTGTGAAATTTTTGCTCAAAATTATTTAGTTATCCCCTCTGTTCATGTTTTTCCCTTTAAAAAATTGAATGCTGGCTAAATCTTTACAGAAAAACCTAAAATTGGTTTCTACTGTGTATTGGAAGGGAGAATATAGTAAAGACTTTATCTAAATTTTATTTTCAGATCAGATAGCCCTTTGCCTTCCTCCTCCCCATCACTGGTTGGGGGAAGTAGAAGTAAAAACTCCCAGAATCATTCTTGTTCCCAAGGTCATCAGCCCTAGGAAATAACCTTGGCCTGGAATATGAAATTCCCATATAAGAAAGAAAATACAGGGGCAGCTAGGTGGTGCAGTGGATAGAGCACCAACTCTAAAGTCAAGAGGGACCTGATTTCAAATATGGTCTCAGACACTTAACACTTCCTAACTGTGTGACCCTGGGCAAGTCATTTAACTCCATTTGCCTCAAGGAGAAAAAAAGGAAAGAAAATACAGCTGACAATT
Source organism: Antechinus flavipes (assembly GCF_016432865.1). NCBI lineage: Eukaryota > Metazoa > Chordata > Mammalia > Dasyuromorphia > Dasyuridae > Antechinus > Antechinus flavipes. The sequence continues at coordinate 624,903,534 of NC_067400.1, read as the reverse complement.
TGGCTATCATTTTTTTTTAATCTTTAAGGATTTTTGGTTGTAATCTGAAATTTTAGATTAAAAATTGTATCATAGCTTTATTTTAGATCAGTTGGCATAATTATATATGAGAGTGTAGTCTGCCCTTCTCTCACTGGGTATGGCTGCTCCTTGGACTGGCCTGAGCCCTTTCTTCCCCCACTTTACTGATTATTGGAGGAAATGGAAAGAATCCCACTCTTGCTCAGTCTTTCTCTGTCCTCCCTGCTGGTTAGATGAAATTCCTTTAATTTTAAACATTTCCCCATCAGGACAGCTGCTGATTCCATTATATAGAAGTTAGTACTTGTCTTCCACCAAGCTACCCACCTGGAACAAGGGCTCTTGGTCTATTTTTAGAACCCCTCTTCAGCCTATATTTACAAGGTGTTAATAACCAGATTTTTTTTTCAAGTCTGTGATGGTTGTATTAAGAGCAAAATCATTTCTGTAATGTATATCTACTTAAATAAGATGCTATGTCAAGGTTCTACTGCTTAGTAATAAAAGGAACTTCTAAGAGAAATTTGTTAGATTTCTGGTTAACTGTAAATTCTCTGAAAATGGTTATTTTAAAACCCATTCGGCAAATTATCTAATGTTTAATAAGTGCATCATGGTCTTATTGTTTACTACCTCCTACTATATCAGCCCTGAGATAGTTTTAGGTATAATGATTTATAAGTTTTTTTCTTTTTAGATATAAAGTCTTTGATATGGGATTTGGCCATTTGAGAGAAATTTGTGGGGGCGGGAAATTATGATATTATTTCTCAAGTTTGAATCCAAGTATGGATGAGGACCAATAAATCAGAAAACCCAACATCCCAGAGAAAGTCCACAGAACTTCAGAAGGTGGAGGTTAGTCCATCTGTTATAAAAAGGAGTTTGAAGAATAGTTTTTTGAGATCAGATCCTTCTAACTTGATTCCCAAATTCATGTTTCTTTCTATAGGAATGATTCTCACCTATTCCTGAATCTGACAAGGGGGTGGAATTTATTCATGGTTTTTATACCTGAAATCAAACAGCTAAAGAGACTTTGTCCTGAACAGCTCTCTTTCTCTTATAGCAAATCTGTCTATTCAGAGCAAGTGTCAGCTTAAAAGTCACGAGCAAAAATGAAAGTATAAAATCTTGTTTTCTATCTGAAAATGTGTAATCATTAGGTAAATGAATTGGGTAGGTGAATATCTAGCCTAGTCATCTGCCTGTTACTAGGGATATATCTTACTAGAAATATGTTTGTATAAGGTCTCTAAACCTTTCAAGAATATTTAGCTCTTGTTGCAACTGTTTATGAGAGCCAGCTGCTACTCTCATGCAGTCTGACTTAGAGTAGAGAATTTTAATGCAGTTTTTTTTTTTTTTCAGAAATGAAACTTAGAACTTGAGTCAGAACATTGCAGCTTCCATACACCTGAGAATCTTCTGTGAGCCTGTTAGGCTACTCTGTACTGGTTTCAAGCAGATGATTTGGCAGATTTGCTACAAAAGGCAAATTGTAAAACACCTGGGAGGGGTGGGGGCGAACAAGAGACTAGCTTCCACTACCCAGCACTGGAAATCAATCAACAGAACTGCCCCCAGGTAAATTAAAGCAGATGTCACTCCTTTGCATTGAACAGACCTCAGATCCTAAGATTCCTAAAGGCAAAGCAACTCTAGGTGAAACCCTAAAGGGAGATATGAGCTGGGCCCCATTTCACAAGGCTTTCTTGGACGATTGTATAAAGGCTCTTAAAAGAGAGTTAGAAGAAAATTGGGGAAATGACATGAGATCATTGCAAGAATAGAAAAAACATATAATGTCCTACAAAAGAGATATGAAAAAGACACCTATTCATTGAAAACAAAATTTGTGAAATGGAAAAAGAATGCAATGAACAAAAAAATTCAATTGGCCAATTATAGGAGGAATTAAAAAGGTAACTGAAGAAAATAATACACTAAAAATTATAATTCAACAAATGGAAGTGAATTACTCAATAAAACTTCAAGAATTAGTCAAACAAAAACAAAAAAAATTAAAAAATAGAAGAAAATATGAAATACCTCCTAGGAAAAACAATTGAGCTGGAAAATAAATCTAAGACAGGCAGTATAAGGATTATTGAACTTCCTGAAAGCCATGATGAAAAAAAAAATCTACACATTATCTTACAGGAAATTACAAAAGAAATGATCACACCAAGGAAAAGATATTACAAGCAGCAAGAAGGAAACAATTAAATACTGAGAAGCCACAATTAAGATTACCTAGCAACTTCTACCTTAAAGGATCAAAGGGCCTGGAATCTTCCTCTTCTGTTAACCTGAGCAATTTATATTTTTGTAAATATTCCTCCATTTCATTTAGATTATCAAATTTATTGGCATATAGTTGGGGCAAAATAACTTCTAATTATTGCTCTACTTTCCTCTTCATTGGTGGAAAGTTCTCCCTTTTCATTTTTGAGACTAACAATTTGATTTTCTTTTTTTCTTTTTCTAATCAAATTAAAGAAAGGTTTATCTATTTTGTTGGGGGTTTTTTTATATAAAACCAACTCGGTTTTATTTATTAATTCAGTAGTTTTCTTATTTTCCATTTTATCACTCTCCCCTATTATTTTCAGAATTTCAAATATAATGTTTAGTTGAGGGTTTTTAATTTGTTTTTTTTCCTAGCTTTTTTAGTTGTAAGTCCAATTCATTGATTTTCTCTTTCTCTAAGTAACCTCTTATAACCACTTTAGCTGTATCCCACAAATTTTGCTATGTTGTTTCATTATTGTCATTCTCTTGGATAAAAGTATTGATTGTGTCCATAATTGGTTATTTCATCTATTCATTCTTTAGGATTAGATTATTTAGTTACCAAATAACTTTTGGTCTGTTTTCTCCTGGCCTTACATTGCATGTGATGTTTATTGCATCATGATCTGAAAAAAAGTGCATTTAATATTTCTGCATTTGATTTTGAGATTTTTATGCCCTAACACATGGTCAATTTTTGTATAAGTTTCATGAACCATTGAGAAAAAAGTAAATTCCTTTCTGTCTCCTTTCAGTTTTCTCCAAAGATCTATCTTATCTAACTTTTCTAACATTTTGTTTACCTCCTTAACTTCTTTCTTATTGATTTTGTGGTTAGATTTATCTAGTTCTGAGAGAGCAAGGTTGAGATCTCCCACTAATATAGTCTTGCAGTCTATTTCTTCTTGCATCTCTCTTAACTTCTCTAGGAATTTAGATGCTCTACCATTTGGTACATATATGTTTAATACTGATATTGCTTCATTATCTATGATACCCTTTAACAAGATATAGTTTCCTTCCTTATCTCTTTTAATTAGATCTATCTTTGCTTTTACTTGATCTGAGATCAGATTGCTACCCCTGTTTTTTTCTTCACCTGAAGCATAAATATATTCTGCTCCAGCCCTTTACCTTCACTATGTATGTATCACTATGCTTTGAATGTGTTTCTTGTAAACAACATATTATAGGATTCTGGCTTTTAAGCTAGTCTGCTATCTGCTTCCGTTTTATGGGGGAGTTCATCCCATTCATATTGACTGTTAAAATAATTAATTCTGTATTTCCTGCCCTCTTATTAATTTATTTAGGTTATGCTTTTCTCTTTCCTTTCCCCCTTCTCTCCTCCCCAGTATTTTGCTTTTGATAACCACCTCCCTCAAACAGTCCTCCCCCTTTAGAGTCCCTTCCCCTTTTTTACACCTTTCCCCTAATACTTCTGTTTTTCCTTCTATTGATCTTTCCCTTTCTTTCCCCCTTTTCCCTCCCACTTCCCTATAAGGTGAGACAAGTATCTCTGTGAAACCAAATATGTCTGATATTCTCTCTAAGAGCCAAATCTGATGAGAGTAAGATTTCACACAATGAACATTCCCTCTTCCTTCCTTCCTTCAATTATAGTAAGTTTTCTTTGCCTTTTCATGAGATGTAATTTCCCTTATTTTCCCTCTTTTTCCAGAAAAATCCCTTTTCCTCCTCTAGTTTATTTTTCATATTATCATAATAAAATTAAATTATACCTGCATTCTCTAAGTATACCCATAACAGAAATATAGTTTTTGAGTGCTTTCCTTTTTACCTTTTTATGTTTCCCTTGAGTTCTGTGTTTGGAGATCAATTTTTTGTTCAGTTTTGGTCTTTTCATTAGAAATAGGTGAAATTCACCTATATCATTGAATGTTCATCTTCTTCCCTGAAAATTAAAGCCCATTTTAGCTGGATAGTTATTTTTGGCTATAATCCAAGTTCCTTTGCCTTTTGGAATATCAGATTCTAGGCCCTTTGATCCTTTAAGGTGGAAGCTGCTAGGTCCTGGATAATACTAATTGTGGCACCTCAGTATTTAAATTGTTTCTTTCTAGTTGCTTGCAATATCTTTTTCCTTGGTGCAATACTTCTGAAATTTAGCCAGGATATTCCTTGGTGATTTTATTTTGGGATCTCTTTCAGGAGGTGATTGGTGAATTCTTTCAATGGCTATTTTACCTACTGATTCTAAAATATCAGGGCAGTTTTCTTTTATGATTTCCTGTAAGATAATGTCTAGGTTATTTTTTTCATCATAGCTTTCAGGAAAGTCAATAATCCTTAGATTATCTCTCCTAGATCTATTTTTCAGGTCAGTTGTTTTTCCTAGGAGGTATTTCATATTTTCTTTTCTTTTTTCTTTTTCTTTTTCTTCTTCTTCTTCTTTTTTTCTTTTCTTTTTTTTTTTTTTTTTTTTTTTTTGGTTTTTATTTGCTTGATTCTTGAAGTCTTATTGAGTCATTCACTTCCATTTGTTCAATTCTAATTTTTAGTGTATTGTTTTCTTTAGTTACCTTTTTTAGCTCCTTTTGTAGTTGGCCAATTGAATTTTTTTGTTCATTACATTCTTTTTCTTTTTCCATTTCACAAATTTTGTTTTTCAACAAATTGGTATCTTTTTCATATCTCTTTTATAGGACATTATATGTTTTTTTTCCATTCCTTCTTGCAGTGATCTCATATCATTTCTCCATTTTTCTTCTAATTTCTTATAAGATCCTTTATGCAATTGTCCAGGAAAGCCTTGTGAAATGGGCACAGCTCATATCTCCTTTTGGGGCTTCATCTACAGTTGCTTTGCCTTTAAGAACCTTAGAATTTGAGGTCTGTTCTCTCTCTCCATAAAAGCTGTCTATGGTAAGAATTCTTTTTGGTTTTTTATTCATTTTTAAAGTTTGAGGTCTGTTCAATGCAAAGAGAAACAGCTGCTTTAATTTACCTGGGGGCAGTCCTGCTGATTGATTTCCAGTGCTGGGTAATGGTGGATAAGTCCAGTGTTCTTCCAGGACTCAGTGGTTTACAATTTGTCTTTTAGAAAAGGCAAATCTGCCAAACTACCTGCTTGCAACCAGGACAGAGTAGCCTAAAAGGCTAACAGAATATTTCCAGGTTCATGGAAGCTACAACTATGTGACTCTCCTCCCTGGTCTCCCTGTGGTGCAGTCCGTAGACTGTCCCTCTGCCCAGTTGAATCAGATCTGTTCTGAAGTTCTTCCAAGGTATTTTCTTCTGGGAATGTATTCCAAATATTTGTGGATTCTTTGACTCCAAAAGCAGTTTAGAGGTTTAATCTAGTGTTGGTTTGAGAGAAGATTAGAAGAGGTCACAGAAAGTCAAGTCTGTTCTCCGCCATTTTGGCTCCCAAAAAACTTTTTAAAATAAACAATAACAATCTAATAAAAACAAGATTGTGAAAAGCAAGTCAACCAACTATTTCTATTTTGCATTTGTTTTAAATAAATAAATAAATAAATAAGGGAAAGCAGAGATTGTAAATCAGACTTTAGAGTTATTCCTATCTGTTCCATTGACTGGGCTCTGAGGAAGCATTAGTTCGCTAAACAAAACAATTTATCTAAATCTGAATTATGCAGAGCTATTCAGGTCAGCCTTTGGTTCCTAGTCAAATTTGTAGGTGACTATAAAGAGCAAGTCTGATAAACATGAGGAATTTGACCTTCCAGGCTTTAGGTAGCATCAAAGAACAAGGCAACTTAGCTTTTTTCTTCTTCTTTATAAGGCAATCAAGGTTAAGTGACTTGCCCAGCATCACCTAGCTAATAAGTGTTAAGTGTCTGAGGCTGAATTTGAATTCAGGTCCTCTAGTCTCCAGGGCCAGTGCTCTATCCACTGCACCATCTAGCTGTCACATCGACTCTTCCTAAATCACCAAATGACTCCTGCCTCAAAGCAGAGTCTCTTGAATTCAACTGACTTGATTCTCCCTTAAGGTGAAAAAAAAAAAAATCCTTCTCTCTTTGACCAACAGCACAGATAGACAATGTATAATTGCCTCCATGGTTACCAAAAATGCTTGTAACCATGATGCTACTGTATCACTAGCTATCACTGCCAAAAACTATACAGCTTTCTTATATGAACCAGCTCCTGGAAAACTAGTATTTCAACCATTTTTCCTTCAGCAAACCCTTTTCTTATGAGGGGCAACTTTCCCAGGTAGTCTCAAAACTTTGTGTCTTTTACATGTCCGAATAAGAAAAGGGTATGTTATATCATTCCCACAGTGAAAAATAAGTTTCTGAATATCATCTGAAAAATAATCAGGAGAGCAGGTGGTGTGCAAATGCCATACAACTAATATCTCAAATGTTTTGTGTAATTGACCTATTTTGGATTGGCTCACATTAAGTTAAAATTCACATCATTCAGACTACACACACACACACACACACACATGCACAATTACAGTCAAAAGCATCCAAACATTTAATAATAGCACCTACCTCACTGGGTTGTTATGAGGACCAAATGAAACAGATAAAGTTCATTGCAAGACTTAAGGGACTATAAAATTTCTGGCTGTTATTATCAACAAATGCATGGCAATTTTGCAAATACAAACACAGTAATAAATAAACATCACTGAAATATCAATAGTCTGTGGTTAAGTAGCATCTAAATCAACGTTTATAAGCAACAAGAAGATCCATTTCAATAGCAGAAATGAATGTTACATACTGGAGAGCAAAAGGCAACATCATTATTTGTTTATATTGTGTACAGTATTTGCCATTAAGGAATTGTATTTGACTAGATGTTTCTCTTGTTGCATCACATATCTAAGTCTAAAAATTCCTGGCTGTTCTGATATTCTTACCTTAACTCTCTGCATTTCAAAGATTGTTAATAATATATGACAGTGACTGAACTTGTAAATGGGTCAGGCTTATCACAGAATCTTCAGGATACACTCTGTTCCATCCCTACATTTGGGGCATTATGGTAAAACTTTTTGGCCTCTGAGATTAATCCTGCTTATTTGAAACAATATTCTCCTGTAATAGAATCATACTCTGATAGATTCTCCAATTATCTGGGGGCTGGGATGGCATAGCAACACATGATTTCATTTTCATAAAAACTATAATTCTTTGAGTTATTATCTAGCTCTATCTCTCTGTAATATGTGAATTTCTTCCCCACTCCCAATAAGCCACTCTGGATGGAGTGGAGTGGGGATGGAGAGTTGTCTAATCAGATTAGTTCCTGGTAGCAGCTTCATAGCCTTACTCCATTCAGATGATCTTGATTTGAAGTAGCTATTTTCTCCTCCCCCTACTTCATGCTTCTCTGTGCTATGCTTCTGTGGATCAATTTAGAATCCATTTAGCTGACTACAATACAATTAGAAGATCATCTATGATTTTTGTTTGATGACTTGTTAGGAACTTTGATTAATTCCCCAATACATGATAGGTATTGCCTACATCTTGTCTTTTAAAGTCCCTGACCATTCTCTGAAATTATTCTTTAAACTGGCAATAAGCCTAGTCTCACTACAATATGTCAGGGTGTGGCTTTGCAGCAGGCTGCAATTTTGTGCATTCTATGTATTACCAAGGTTCTTTTCCCAAAGCCTGTCTCCTGTATATAGACCTTGATATTAAATTTGAGCATTGAATAGTTGTTTTCATCAGCACTTTTCCAAGCTGGGCTCATGGCTAGTCAATAAGTTTCTTTCACCCCACGATAAGAGTTCATTCTAGAGTTCTTCATTCCTATTAAAGCTGACATCACATTGACTAATTTGCTTTCCAGATCTCTAGTTGGATCAAAATGAATTCTGAATGTCAAGTCTCATATTTGAAATATTCCCACAAAACCTTAGTGATGATAATAATTTTCTCATTTCTCATAGTGTATACTGAGTAAAATTATTAGTCACATCTAGGATATAATTAAAGCTTGTATTATCTCATCAAGAGACAAAGAATTCAAGTACATAAACTCCAAGAACCGTTGTTGTTGTTATATCATTTAGTGTTGTCTGTCTCCTTGTGATTCCTATTTTTATGAGGTTTTCTTGGCAAATATATTGGATTGGTTTGCCATTTTCCTCTCCACTTTTCTCTTACATTTGAAGAAACTTAGGCAACCTAAAGTGTCTTGCCCAAAGTAACAGCAGTTTGGTATGCAATCATATTTTTATTCTTCAATGTTATAAAAAATCCTTATTTTAGTGCTTAAATTAAAAATAATTTTTTAATTGGAAAAAAAAAGGCGATTTGTTCAAAGTCAACTGGCAAGTGGACAAAGCTAGGGTTAGATTGGGTCTTCAGCATTCCAGTCAATGGATGCTGCTGTAACTTGTTCATATTTTTCCCTAATGATGAGAAAAGATTTTCTTGATTTTTGACTGACCCATGTCCCTTTCATTCTTCATTTAAGCTGTATTGCAGGAGTCTATGAAAACACACAATTGTTTGATTGAATCTTTAGCTGACTTTCCTTTGTAACCCCAAAGCCAATGCTATTAGCCAAGTACCTTCTTCTGGTCTCTTCTATGTCCTACCTTTCTTCCTCTTTATTAGTGTCTGTCACTAAGTATGTGTGTGACCGTGTGTTGTGTATGAATGTGCATGCAGAAGTTACTATAGGATGTTTTTGGGGTTTTTTTGGAAACTCATCTATTATTTCTGAAATAAGTTTAAAGATTTGCCCACCCAATGCCATCCTCGTGACTGGTCATTGATCATTGAGCCAATGACAGCCAAGAAAAGAATTTGTCTGGCTTGACGTCATCAGAAGCAGGCCCAGCGTAGGCTGGACAGAATCCTCATGCTCAGTCAGAGCTGACATTTTAACACACATGGTTAGTCTTACACCTGGGTTCAAACAAACCAAGCGCACAAGTACCACACGGGTAGAATACGTGGCTACACAATGGTTCATATGAAAAATATCTGGGTTTGCAAGTCATTATGAATCAACACTGTGAAAATCAGACAATATAGCTAATGTTAAGTAGGCTTCATTAATAGAAGCATGGCCTAAAAAAGAAGACATGGGTTAGTCTTTCTACATTGGCCTTGTCAAGTCAAGTTGGATCACTGTATTCTGTTTTGGGGTGAGATGGAACTCATTTTAAGAAAGACATTGAGAAGCTAGAGAGGAGAGAGGCTAAAGGAAGAAGCGAACAAGCATTTAATAAGCACCTACTATACATGACATTGTATTAATCTTCAAAACAACCCTGTGTTTTTGTTCTCTCTAAGTTGGGAACACAGTTCCACCTGTGTTCTAGATTCTCAGTAAAGATTTCAGCCTTTAGCTTAAGAGGTATATGGAGGAAATCTTTTTCTCTTCCCATCTTTTTTAGTTTAAAGTCTTTTAAATTAGAGTCCTGAGGAAAGGGGAATGCTTTGCCCTGTTCATTTCATGTCCTCTGGCTTGTCTACCAGATTTCTGCAGGATTGTAACTGTCCTTCTATAACTCTATTAGGTGAGAAGTCTCCTGATTATTTTCTTTATTCAATTCAGAGCTTAAGATGACTGAGATTTGGCTGATACATGATAGTCACTGCCCTGACTTCAGCCTGTATGTTTGTCACTTCTTTTGATCCACTATAATTATGAGAAATAGAGAGTTCTATGCAATTTTTTTCTCTTCTACACATTATTCCATTGCCATCAATTCATTTTTGCCTACTCAGATCATCAGAACATGGGCTATCTACTCAAAAGTCTTCTGTTTATCTTTGTTGTTAGTGTTCTTTTTTTTTTTAGTTGTGAGCAACTTTTTGAGACCTTATTTGGGTTTTCTTGGCAAAGATACTGGAGTGTTTTGCCATTTCCTTCTCCAACTCATTTTTGAGGGAATTAAGGCAAACAACATTAAGTGAGGCCAGGGTCACACATCTAGTAAGTGTCTAAGGTCAGATTTGAATACAGGAAAGTCTTCCTCCCGGTCCAGCACTTTGTCCACTGCAGTGCCACCTAGTGGACCATATTTATCTTAATTCTAAACATTCTTTGGCAGGATTAAGATTTTAGAGAGACACATCTTTCTTCTCATATCCTCACACAATTTTTTTCAATGTTCAGTTAAATATACTTTTCCATATTTCTCTCATTTTTTATGTTTTTGATTTCAAGCTTTTTAGCTTGGCTCTTTATATCAGAAATGCATAAAAGATCTTTATTTCACTAAAGATCCAATTTTCCCATCTCTTGATGGTTTTTCCATCTCTTCCTATCTCTTATCAGTCGTTGTGTGACTTGCTAATGCTAATGCTAACAGATGATCATGCAATGAAAACCATGGGGTTATCCCATCTATCCCATCCCATAGGAATAAGCACTAGAGACCATATGGGTGATCTGCTATAATCCCCTTATTTTTGAGATAAAGAGACTGAGGCCAGAGAGAGTAAATGAGATTTACATAAGATGGTACAAGTAGCTAGAAGCAGAGCTAAGGTTTAAACCTTGATCCTCTGATACAAATCAAATATAAATACAAAGACATTACAAATACAAACACCATGCTGATGTTAACTTTTAGAAGGTGTCCATGACCTTTGAAAACCGGATAGTTATGTAATTTAACAAATATTGATGTTTGCCCTTCTGTTCAGGAAAAACAAACAAACAAAAAAAATTCCACTTAAAAAACCAAGAGTCACTCCTCTCGGTGCAGTAAATATTATAGAATATGGTCTATCTTTACAAAACTCTTAGGAAATGATCCATTCCCTTTATATCCAAATTCTTTAAAAAGATTATCCACAATAGTTTCTTGCACTTTTCTTATCCTCACTTTCTTCTTAACTCCTTATATTTTGGCCTCCAACCTTGTTCCACCAAAATGCTCTCTAAAATTATTACTAATGTCTTAGTTGTTAAATTCAATGTCCTTTTCTCAGTCTTCATCCTCTTCAATCTCACTGCAGCCTTTGACACTGTGAATCACTGTTTCCTCTTTATTATTCTTTTTTCTCCCCATTTTTAGAACAATACTCTCTCCCAGTTCTCCCCCTTGCTATCTCCCCCCACCCCTCTTTTTTGGTCTCTTTTTCAGGATTTGCTTGCAGATCACACCATCTAACTATTGATGTCCCTTAGCATTTTATCCTGAGCCCTCATCTCTTCACCTTCTATATTGCTGGACTTGGTAAGCTTCTCAGCTCCCAAAGATTTACTTTATCTCTATTCTGATGATTCTCTCTTTTTTAGTTTCATTAACATTATTTTAATCCATTTTTAAAATTTTTAATTTATTTTTTAATGTTAATCTTATTTTTCCCAGTTACATATAAAGATAAATTTTAACATTCTTTTCTTAATTTTAAGTTTCAATTTTTTCTTCTTTCCTTCTTTCTCTCTCCCCTTCCTAAAACAGTCAGCAATTTGAAATGTTATATATGTGCAATCAAATCATGTAAAACATATTTCCATGTTAGTCATGTTTTAAATGAAGAAACAGACTAAAAACAATTCCCTAAAAAGGGAAAATAGTATCCCTGAATCTGCATTCAGACTCCATCAGTTTTTTCTGTGAATATTGATAGCATTTTCAATCATGAGTCCTTTGGAATTGTCTTGGATCAATTTATTGCTGAGAAGAGCTGAGTCATTCATAGCTGATCATCACAATGTTGCTGTTAATATATAAGATGTTCTGCTCATTTCATTCAGCATCAGTTCATGTAAATCTTCCAGGTTTTTCTGAAACCCACCTGCTCACCATTTCTTGTAGAACATAGTATTCCATATATTCATATACCGTAATATGTTCAGCCATTTCCGAAACTGATGGACAGCTTCAAAATGTTCAATTCTTTTCCACCATAAAAAGAACTGGAATAAATATTTTTGTGCAGCCTTTCTCATTTTTAATGATCTCTTGGGGATAGAGATCTATTAGTGTAATTGCTGGATCAAAGGGTATGTATTTCCCTTTGTCTGATTTCCCATTAGGCATAGTTTCAGAGTAGTTGGATAAGTAAAAACAAAAACAAAAACAAACTCCACCAACACTATGCAGATGATTTTCAAATTTATCTATTGTGCTCTCTGCTAATCTCTAATTTTGCATCTTCAGCTGCCTTTTCAGTATCTTAAACTAGAAGTGCAGTAAGCATCTTAAACTCAACATATCCAAAAAAAAAAAATTATTCTCTTGCCCTCTAGAACCTCCTTTTTTCATCCCTTCCAAATTACTATAGGAGGAAACATTATCTCCTATTCCCTCAGACACCCAACCTAAACATTATCCTGCACTCTTCACTAACTCTCAGCTCCCCACCCCATCCAATCTATGGCCAAAGTTTGTATTTTTCACTTTTGTAACATCTCTTCTATAGATGCTTTTTTCTCTTCTGACACTGCTTCCATTCTGGTGGAGTCCCTCATTGCTTCGTGCTTATATTATTATAATAGCCTGCTGCTAAATCTGCTTGCTTCAAGTCTCTACTCACTCCAATTTATCCTCAACTAAGCCACTAAAATGACTATCCTACAGTATATGTCCAGTCCTGTTATATACACAGCCCCCCACCCAACTACAGTAAATCACAGGGATTTTCCTGTGGCCTTCTGAATCAAAAATAGAATGTTCTGTTTGTCATTTAAAGCCTTTTGACCTTTGACATTTCAGGATTTTTTACACCTTATCCCCCAACATGTCCCCTTCAATCCAATAGCACTGAACAAGACATTCCCTCTCTCAGCTTTAGGCATTTTCTCTGGCTGTCTCCCAAGCCTATTCTGTTCTGTCTTCATTTTAGGCTCAACTGATATCTCATTCTCTACAATAATCCTTCCCCAACCATCTTAATTGCTTTCCCTCTGTGAATTATCTCCTATTTGTTTTATATATAAGGACTATTCTGGGAAGATGGCAGAATAGGTCAGAAAATTTCAAGCTCTCAAGATTTCCCCCAAACAAAATAAAATTTGCCTCAGAGAGAACATAGTCCCATGAAAAACAAATACGACTTGGGGCAAGACAAGGGTCTTCCTAAGATAACTTGAGAAGACCAGAAGAAAGACCCCAGGACTGAGGTTTAACCCATGTGAAATGTAAACACCTCCAAGCTAGTTCTACAGAAATAGCAAATGGGGAGCCCTGGGGCTATGTTCAGAGGTAGCTTCAGCCAGAAGCACAGGAACTTTTACCTCCTGGACAGTGGGCAAGTGGGGTCTGAATCCAAGAAGATTGAGGGAATCTTTGCTGATTTAGGAATGGCAGGCCCAACTATGCTGCTAAGACAAGGCCCTGGATGAGAAGTAATCAACCCACCCAATGAGCAGATAAAGGAGAAAGAGCCCAAGTGTAAAAACTTACTTTGGAAATAGAGAAGATCGGAAATCATCTTCCAGGAGGCTATTGAAGTTTTTAAAAGCTTCTCTGACCCCAAAAATAATGTTAAATGGATATTTGCATTTTCAGAGGATGAGATTGAAACTATTACCACTCATATGAAAGAGTGTTCCAAATCATTATTGATCAGAGAAATGCAAATTAAGACAACTCTGAGATACCACTACACACCTGTCAGATTGGCTAAGATGACAGGAAAAAATAATGATGAATGTTGGAGGGGATGCGGGAAAACTGGGACACTAATACATTGTTGGTGGAGTTGTGAACGAATCCAACCATTCTGGAGAGCAATCTGGAATTATGCCCAAAAAATTATCAAACTGTGCATATCCTTTGATCCAGCAGTGTTTCTATTGGGCTTATATCCCAAAGAAATACTAAAGAAGGGAAAGGGACCTGTATGTGCCAAAATGTTTGTGGCAGCCCTGTTTGTAGTGGCTAGAAACTGGAAAATGAATGGATGCCCATCAATTGGAGAATGGCTGGGTAAATTGTGGTATATGAATGTTATGGAATATTATTGTTCTGTAAGAAATGACCAGCAGGATGAATACAGAGAGGCTTGGAGAGACCTACATGAACTGATGCTAAGTGAAATGAGCAGAACCAGGAGATCATTATACACTTCGACAACGATATTGTATGAGGACATATTTTGATGGAAGTGGATTTCTTTGACAAAGAGACCTGAGTTTCATTTGATAAATGACGGACAAAAGCAGCTACACCCAAAGAAAGAACACTGGGAAACGAATGTGAACTATCTGCATTTTTGTTTTTCTTCCGGATTATTTATACCTTCTGAATCCAATTCTCCCTACGCAACAAGAGAACTGTTCGGTTCTGCAAACATATATTGTATCTAGGATATACTGCAACATATCCAACATATAAAGGACTGCTTGCCATCTAGGGGAGGGGGTGGAGGGAGGGAGGGGAAAAAAAAAATCGGAACAGAAATGAGTGTCAATATAATGTAATTATTAAATAAAAAATTTTTAAAAAAAAAATGGATATTTGCACCAAAAGGAGAATTCAAAAGAAAAGTCTCAGACTTCGTACTACAAAGACACATCATCAGAATACATAAAGTTTAAGGGAATCTTATTTTCCCTTTTTTCACTATAAAGGATGTAAAATCTTGTTAAAATGAGTTTGAGGTGAAGAATAATGAGGTCATTGTAGTGACCTACCCAACTCAGGTAAGAAACCAGGATGGTTCAAGGGGAGCTATTTTAGCAGAAAAGCCCATAATGGTTGCACTGGGTGATAATCTAGATTGCAGAATGTCAGGGTTGGAAGGGATCTTAGAGACTATCTGTCCTCAGGGGCCAATTTTTCCCAAGTGATCAATTTTGAGCAAGAAGTAAATAAAAGTAAAGAGAGCAGAAGAGACATTAAATATGATATACCTTATTAATCATTGACCATATTCCAGATACTGTACCAGGTGAAACAATTTGAGTAATACTTGGGAAAGAATTGCATGATCTAATACACAGTGAAGTGAACAGAACTAGGAGAATAGTTTGTACAGTTCGAAATCATTGTAAGATCAAACAACTTTGAAAGACTTAAGAACTCTGTCGAATGCATTGACCAACCATTATCCAAGAGAGTGATTTATGAACTTGGCTACCCACCTCCTGTCAGAGGTGTTAGACTTAGGATAAAGAATGGGATATTCATTTGGGGACAAGAATTGTAGAGGGATTTGTTTAGTATAATTATGTCTACATGTTATAAGAGGTTTATTGTTTTTTTAAGTGGTGATTAGAGGATGGGGAAGAAAAAATAAATAAATGCTTATGAATTTTTAAAAAGTTTAAATTAATTAGTGAATTCCATGTGAAGTTGCATCCATTGTTTCAGGGAAAAAAATCCCTTTTTCCTCTTCATTGGAATTGTTCCCCTTTTTCTATTCAGAATTAAATTCATGAGCATATTCCATGCCTCCCAAGATTATTTGTTTTGAAGTATTTTACTCCATGGGATCGATCATAATTATTAATACTTGAAATATACTATGCCAAAATAAGGGACTTGTCCAACTCAGTCAAAATTTCTTCTTTTTATTTAGGATAAAAACTCTTCGACTGTTCTGTCGAACATTTCTTTCCTCCTGCTCATTTCCACCAAGCAACTAGTTCTTCCCAATTGGTGAGAATTGGATCCAGAATAGAATTTGTCCCTGTTGGGTTGTACCTTTTGAAGGATGAAATCATTAAACAGCAAATTAGCAAATTATTAACTACTCTGCTTTTGCTAACTCTAACCCTAACCCTAAATTCCCGCCTCCTGACTCTATCAACCCACCTCCGGACTCTAACCCTAAATGCTCTGCCTCCCGACTCCCGACTCTAACCCTAACCAAAAGATTTCTGAATATCTGACATCCCCCGTCACTACTATATCCTGCCTTTGTACCAATCTCAGAATCTATTTCTCAACATACTCATCTATTTCCTCTCTCTTTCCAGGTGGTTTGTAGGATATAGATTTCAATGGCAAATCACTTCTGTTTCTCCTTCTTTTGCTTTCTCCCAAATGTTTCTCATAGTCCCACCTCGGGTTGCTAGATGTCTTCGTGTGTACACCTTCCTACTACACAAAACTTGTTCATTTTCAGATTTTATTTATGTTATCTCCTTTAAATAAAGTATACTTATGTAGAATCACGGTTTCCTCCAACAAGTCAGACACATCAGTGAAGTCCATTTTGCCCTCTCATATCATAGCTTCTAGTCCCTCCTGCTGGTTGACTGAACTTTAAATATTTGTACAAAGTCATGGGGCAATCCTTTACTGATGGCTCCTATCTTGAGTTTTGTATCCTTTGGATTTATGCCCTTCTCGACTGCTATGCTTCTCTGAGGCTACAGTATTTAGCTTAAAAGAAATCTTTTTTTCTTTGCTTATTTTTTTTTTAAGTATAAAGTCTTTTTAATTAGATTCATGAAACTTCTGCCAAGTACATTCTTATTCACTTTGTTTAGGAACACTCCATTCTTTACCAGTAGTCTGCTAACCCTGTATCTAGCTGTAAACCAGAGAGTCAAATCTTATTCTTCTGAATCAGCACTCATTTTGCAAATTCATTTTTTTCTCTTAATTTCAACATGCAATTTTGCATGTTGTTCCTATGGTCTTTATATTCTTGCCCAAGTTTAGGTTCCTTCTGGCAGAGCGGGCCAGTTCTACCTGAATCAACCCCAAGTGAATAGTTGTCATATATTTGGATAATTTTAGGAATCTTTGTCATAGTTTTGACTATGTGCCCCAGGCAAGTATAAAGCCTCTTTGTTCTTGTTTTTAGTTTGCCAAGTGGTTGCTTCCTCATACCTGAGCAGGGAATCAACAGCTACTATTAGTTTTTTCTTCTTCTACCCCTTAGTGAATTACCCCAGATATCCTGAGAATTTCTGAAAATGATATTGGGAAAACAAGAACCTTTTTCTTCTACAGAGCACCTAGTTCTCTCATTTGAAAGAGGCTCAAATTCATTGTCTTTCTCTCTTTTCTTCTTTTTTCTTTGTCTTCTCCAGCTCCTGTAGGAAACAGGCTCTGCACTTACATGCCACATGCAAAAGAACCTTATTAACATTCTTTCTCTTTTCTATTTTGTATATTAGAAACCAATTGGGTCATTGAGAGAATCAGCTTCACTGGAGGTGGACTCCGACACTATTGAACAGGAGCTGTTCCAGATATTCTATCACTTTATTATCTGGGAGGATTTTAAGGAACTGAACCAAAGATTCCTGCTCATTTGACTTCAGCCTCTCCTTTGGAGGATGAGTTCCTTGAGAAAAGTGATTTTCTTCTTTATTTGTATCCCTAGTAGTTAAGATGGGGTTTGGCACATAGCAGTTATTGCGTAAATACTTATTATTTTCTCACTAACTCACTCACTGATTCGTTCATTCATTCATATTTAGAAACTACTGGTGATTGTCTCCTAAATTTTATGGGTCTTGACTCATTATCAGAAACATTCTCACCAGAAACACCTCCAGCTATGTTACCTGATCAGCACTCTTCAGCATATTCCAAAAAATTTCATTAAAGGTTGTCCCCTTGGGAATGCTAGAATATATCATCATTTGAGGTATTTTAAATAACACAGCTAATATTTCCTGTTCACTAGAGAGACCAAAAGAGATAATGGGTCCAACCCCAGACTCAGAGCTGGGAAGACCTAATTTTCTATCTCACTTTGGACGTTGTGAGCTAGGTAACTCTCAATGTGGCACTTAATCACCCTGGGGCTCTGTTTCTTCATTTGCAAAATAACTGAACTGGACCTTAGAGCTTCTAAATCTGTGCTCTTATGGTCTCTGCTTCTCTTCCTGTTCACTACAGTCCATAAAAGGTCCTCAGTGTAATATATTGCCCACAAAATATATTAACAGCATCAAATTTGAGACTATTTCTTAAACTAGTGATATTCTATGGAGGTTAAACCCAATTCAGGAAAATTAGTATACTCCTTGCTACAGAGTAGTGACCATAAAAATATTCAGTGTACAACATCTTATCATCAACAAACTAAAGGAAAGCTTCAGTTGTATATTGTGGTTTACATATATAGGTCACACATGGTTAACAGGAGATTTGGGTGGGTCAGAATTTATTGAATATCAATTGCTGCCTAAAATAGAAAAAAAAAAAAAGATCTTCAATGATTGCTTGCATTGTTAAAGCAAATAACTTTGGTCTGACCCAATTCTCAAAATAGAAAAGGAAAGGAAGAAAGTTCTCAAAATGTGCCCTCATCAGGTAGTCTCTATTTCCTAAAAAACCTATTCCTGAAATCAAGTAAGTAGACTAGGAATTGCAGCGTGAGTTTATTTATTTGAAGTCTTTTTTTTTTCCTTGAGCCTTTGCTTCATTTCTTTGAGATCCCTTCCCCCAATTATTCATTTATTTTATTAAATATTTCACAATTACATGAAAAAAATTAACATTCATTTTCAAATTTTTGAATTAAAAATTGTCTTCTTCCCTTTCACTCCTGATCTCTTTTGTGAGAAGGCAAGCTATTTGATAGAGACTATATATGTGAATTCATGCAAAACATATTTCTATACTGGCCATGTTGCAAAAGGAAACAGTCCCAAAATACCCAAGAAAAATAAAGAAAAAAATTTAAGATGCTTTGATCTTCATTCAGACTTTACGATTCTTTTTCTGAAGGTCTATGGAATTTTTCATCCTAAATCCTTTAAAATTATCATGGATCACTGTGTTGATCAGAATATTATATTGCTATTGCCATATGCAGTCTTCTGTCACTTCTATTCATTTCACTTTGCATCAGTTTATATATGTCATCCCAGGTGTTTCTGCAACCATTCTGTACATCATTTCTGATACCACAGTAATATTCCACCAAATATTAATTTACTACAGCTGGTTGAGCCATTTCTCAACTAAAGCACGACCTCTCCATTTCCAATTCTTCGCTACCACAAAAAGAACACCTATCAATATTTATGAACATATGGAGTCTTTCCCTTTTTCTTTAATCCCTCTGAGATATAGACCTAGTAGTGCTGTTACTAGGTCAAATTCTTTATACAATTTTGTAGTCCTTTGACTATAGTTCCAAAATTACTTTCTAGAATGGTCAGATCAATTCATAACTCAGTCAACAGTATATAAGTGTTCCAATTTTTCTATATCCTCTTCAATATTTGTCATTTTCCCTTTCTTCCATGTTAGGCAACCTGATAAGGATGGGGCGGTACCTCATAGTTACTTTAATTTGCATTTTTCTAATTAACAGTGATTTAGAGCATTTTTTCATATGGACATGGAGAGTTTTGGTTTCTTCTTCCAAAAACTGTCTGTTCATATCTTTTGAATGTTTGTCAACTGAGGAATGATAAATATTCTTATCAATTTGACTAAGTTGTTTATGTATTTGAGAAATGAGGCTTTTATCAGAGAAACTTGCTATAAAAATTTCATCCCAGTTTCCTGCTTTTCTTTTAATCTTAGCTGCATTGGTTTTGTTTCAAAGGGGAAAAAAAGAATTAGACTGGTTAAGTCTAGTTCAAAATCTCTGATCTCTCCTAATGTCCCTAGCCTTAACTTAATTTGGGGTGGGCAGACTTAAGATCCCCTATTAATCCAGATCATTTATGAGAGGGAAACAAAGACACTTATTCCAACCAAGCAGGAATCCCTTTAGGTCTGAACAAACCCTTTCTCCCACATCCCAGATAGTCCTGGCATACAATGGGCACTAAAGTCTGTGACCACTTGAATTCAAGAAGATTGAGTCTTTCTGATTCAGGCCAGGTGTCTAACTACCAAGCCATCGCTCCTTAAACTTTTTCCACTCATGACCCCATTTCACACAAGAAGTTTTTATTGGCTCTTTAGTTATATAAAATAGGTATACAAATATTTATTAATAATAAATCATAATTTTGCAATCCCCACATTGTTAGGAGACCCCATATTAGAGTCGCAACCCACAGTTTAAGATGGCACTGTGCATCTAGCTGTCCCCAACAGTAGGAATAACTTTGCTATTTAGGATAGAGACTCCATTAGCCATTGAGGTAAGAGTAACATGAGTGTTGGGATAACATTCAGGGTAAGAATGGGGAGAAGAGTAGAAGTCTGAACAATGCCAAAGGTAAGAGTAGGGTTGATGTGAGTTTGAGCCATGGGGAAGGCAGTAACCAAGTGAAGGAGTAAGGGAAATACCCAAGTTGCCCATGTCAGAGATGTTATCAGAGGTCCTTCTAGTAGTAGAAAGAGGAAAAGATGGGATGATTTTGTTCCTTTCCTCAAGCAGCAAATCTATGGTTTTCTCCTTACTTTTTTTTCTCCCTTGATTTAGACTGACTGTTTCTGGTCAAATCAAATGCAACAAGAAAGTAGATCAATATATTTCTCAGAGCATTGCCCTCCCAATCCACCCATCACCCACCCACATCTTCCATCTGTCTCCTGAGACCTCCCTCCCCTGCACGGGCTCTATGGAAACAGAAGAATTAGCACACTCAGCCTCCATTGACCCTCATGCTAGCATCATCTCAGCCTGCAGTCCCATGTTAACCAGGCACCAGTCTGAGACAAGCACTGTTATATCCTGACAACCCCTGCCTGTCCTTTCCCTACTTCTACTCCTCCTGATCTCTTCCCCACTGGCATATATATTTAGCCCACACTAGTGGGAACCATTCAAAAGAGTTGGGGTCAGGAGATATGGGTTTGAATACAGTCCTGCAACTACATGACTGTCAACTTAGGTGGGTCCCTTTGCTGTTGAAAACCTCACTTTTTGCAATACTCAAATTAAGGGATTCAACTGACATCTTATTTCTCCCTATAACTGGAAAAGTTTCATGTTTGTCTCTTTCTATCCCCAAGTACATAGGAGTCTAATCCATAGGAGGTGCTTAAAAAGTATTTCTTATTGTCCAGATTAGGGTCCTTATCTTGGAGGCCCTTTCCAGTTCTAAATCTCATTAAATACAAAGCCTTAAGGATTCATCTAGCTCTTGAAATCTACTTCATCAGGGGATATGGAGTAATTCTGTTTTCACCCTTCTCATATTTCAAAGAAGTGTCATATTCTCTTCTTATATTCTTATTTCTTATTTTACTCATACCTCTGAAAGACCCTCCTTTATTTCCCTTCCAACTCCTATTCTTAATCTATACACTCTTATAAAAGTTCCTTTCTCACCCTGAACCCCAGTTTTCTCATCTCTTTAGAAGTGCGGAAGACTTCTAAACTTCTTCAGATGTATATGTTGTTTCCTCGTCAGTTCAGATGATGTTCCAACATTACCAGCTCTCCACCCAAATTTTTGTTTTCTATTATGGTATTAGTTCTTCCTTTCATATCTTTTTTTTATTTTTGAGAAAATTTCTCCTTTATACATTTTCCTACCCAATTTTCTTTTTTAGTATCACCCCATCGTACACAATTCAGTCCCAACCTTTTTTTCAAACTGTCTTAGTAATGAAGATTTTAAGAATATTGATAACATTTTCATATATCATAAGTAAACATTTTGACCTTAATCAATGTCTTATAATTGGTCTTTAATGTTTTCCTTTTATTTCTTCTGGATCTTGTATATTAAATTTTCTATTAAGTTCTTATTTTTTTGCTACAAATAACTGAAATTCTTCAGTTCATAAATCTTTTTTTTTTCGTTCTGAATTATATTCAATTTATCTAGGTAAGTTATTATTGGATGTAATCCAAGCTCCTTTGCTTTTTGAAATATTATGTTCCAAGAACTACAGTCTTTTAATGTAAAAGTTGCCAGGCCTTATGAAATCCTGATTGTTTTCCCACAGTATTTAATTTTTTTTTTTTGCTTTTTTTCTTATTGCTTGCAAATTTTAAAATTTGGCTATAGCATTTCTTTAAGTTTTTTTCCTGGAATCTCATTCAGGTGATGAAAGACAGATTTTTTTCTGTTTCTACTTTAGTGTCTTGTTTTAGAATTTTAGGGCAATTTTCCTTAATAATTTCTTGCAATAGTGTATCCAGATTCTTTTTTGACCATAATTATCAAGTAGTCTGACAATTCTTATATTGTCTCTCCTTGATCCGTTTTCAGTTGTTTTTCTTAGATGTTTCAGATTTTCTTCTAGTTTTTCTAGTTTTATCATTCCTTTGTGTCTTATAACATCATTTGATTTTACTTGCTCAATTCTAGTTTTCAATAAGTTATTATGCTCCTTAAGATTTTGGACCTAATTTTTCCCATTTAATAAGCTTCATTTTCATAATTTTCTGAAATTGTTTTTCTTTTTTCCCTAATTTTTCTTCATTCTCTTTTATTTTATTTTTAAATTCATTTTTAAGTTCTCCCAAAAGTTCTTTGGGGGGTTGTGACCATTTGGCACTATTCTTTGGGGTAAGAATGACTTTTTTTTAAACCTATCTTCTTCTGAATATGAACCAAGATCTTCTTTTATATCAAAGTGGCTATCTATTATTGGGTTCTTTTTTCCTTTGCTAACTCATTTTTATTTTTAATTAGCAGATTAACATTATTGTAAAGTTTTAATGCTGGGTTGTGTGTAATGTTGCCCTAGGCTTCAGATTCTTCTAATTGTTGTTACTAAATTCTATCTGGAGTCTCAATTTCAGATCTCCTCTCTTCCCCTCCTAATCCATAATTAGGGACCTAGCAATGCTACCCTGAAAACTTTCTTGCTCCCTGTCTAACCTCACTAACCTGGTGGATGCTGGCTCCTCCTTTTCCACAGTCATAGCCTGGTATCACTTCAGATCAGCACCTCTAGATTCAATTTCCAGAAATAGCAGATGGGGAAAGGATCCTGTAATTTTCCCCAACTCGGCATCTGCTGTTCCTCAGATGAAAGTTTATATTGCAAAAATTCAAAAAGTGAAAGTTCCTGAGGCTGCAAGGCAAAAGATCTCAAAGTGAAACTCCTTGAGCCCACAAATGAGTTGAAAGCCATGGTGAAATTTTCTGAGGTTCAGTATTGTTGATTCAGTGGAGTCAGCCTTGAGGTATTTATATGGACTAACAAATCTCATACCCTGAAGTTTTCTCTGAGGTCCTCTTAAAATGTCTTAGGAGGCCAAATGCTTTCCCCTCTATTTTTGCTACTCTACATTCATTTTGTGGCAATGTTCTTCACATTTCTAGAAGAAATCTGAAAACTTGGGCATTTCTGACCTACTCTGCCATCTTCCCAGAATTTCCTCCCTCCCCTGAAATTCTTAAGGAAAAGTTAAATGAGTTACAGTAGAAAATAGTAAAATTGCACCCAACCTTCCCCCCTCACAACTAGATAAATCTAACTAAAAAATAAACAAGAGAGAAAGTAGATGAATAGATTTTTTTAAGTGTGTATGATAGACCTCTGGAGAGAACAGAAAAGAGTATACCCTTTCTCAATGGTATATGGCATTTACACAAAAATGGACCATGCTAAGAATATAAAAACCAAACAACTGACTTATAAGACAATTGTGATTTCTACAATCATCATAATAACACCTGATATTTATTTGAATGTAGCACCTCCTCTGGATTTATTCCCCCAATTTGCACTGGAACTAATGGATTAGTTCCCCAGAGGGTTGGTTGCAATTTATTTAGGGGTAACCCTGTAGGTGTCTCTCCTATTGCCGTGATCCCCCACTGATCTGCTCCCTCTTAATACAGGAGGATTCTGGAAAGATGACAAAATAAGTTGGTAAATTTCAAGCTCTCCAGATTTCCCCCACAAATAAAACAAATTTGTCTCTCAGAGTGAACACAGACTGGTGAAAAATCACCTCGGGACACAGCCCAACAAGATTTGGAGAAAGTCCCTAGCTGGGATTAACCCTTGTAAAATGCAAACACCTCCAGGCTAGCTTAACGAAACACCAAGTGGGGACCCCTCGGGCTGGATGGATATGGCTGGAGCCTCAGCAGGACTCATAGTGACTTTCACCTCCTGGATTGTCTGTGGAGTCAGTCTGAGTAGGGGAAGACTAAGCAACCTCAGCTGATGGAAACATCAGGCCCAGCTGTGCTTCAGGGATATGGCTCTGGGTGAGAAGAGACCAGTATATCAGGAATGCAGGGGCAGAGGGACAGGGACACTGCTGATTGTGGGCATGTGCAGGAGGGCAGACTCTTTGTTTGGAGTTCCTGGTCAGAGGGAGAGCTGAAGGGAAGCTTGAGGTATCCTTCCTCACTATCTCATGATTAAAGATACTTACATTAATATCTCTTATTTTAAAAAAAATGAACTGACAAAGAAAAAAGAACCCTACCTTTGAAACCTACTTTGGAAACAGAATAGAACAAGGTTCATCTTCAGAGGAGGACACTTTAGTAAAAAGAACTTCTACCCAAAGAGTAATATGAAATGTCTCCATTCCCAGAGAGTATTTATAGAACTCAGAAATGTATTTGAAAATTAGATGAGAAACATTGAGGAAAAACTAAGAAAAAAACTATCCAAGAAAAACAAGATTATGAAAAAAAGTTAACCAACTAGAAAATATTATTGCCAAATTTAAAAAACCCCAGATCAAAGAGAAAATTTTGCAAGAAACAAGGAAAAAAAAACAATTCAAATACACTGGAGTGACAATTAAAATTGTACAGGACTTAACAGCAGCTACAATAAAAGACCACAGGTCCTGGAATTATATTTACCGACAATCAAAAGAACTAGGCCTGTAGGCAAAAATGTCATATCCAGCAAAATTATCTATAATATTGAACCAGAAAAAATGGACATTCAGTGGACTTGCAGATTTTCAGAACTTTCTATGAACCAAACCCAAACTTAATTGAAAATTTAGCATATGAGTGCTAATATCAAAGATCAAAGAAATAGAGGGGGGACAGCTAGGTGATGCAGTGGATAAAGCACCAGCCCTGAAGTCGGAGGGACCTGAGTTCAAATTTGATCTTAGACACTTAACACTTTCTAGCTGTGTGATCCTGGGTAAGTCACTTAATCCCAATTTCCTCTGCAAAAAAAGAAGAGGAGGAGGAGGAAGAGGAGAAGGAGGAGGAGGAAGAGAAGGAGGAGGAGGAGGAGAAGGAGGAAGAAGAGGAGGAGGAGGAGGAGAAGGAGAAAGAGGAGGAGGAGGAGGAGAAGGAGAAAGAAAAAGAGGAGGAGGAGGAAGAGGAAGAAAAAGAGGAGAAGGAGGAAGAGAAAGAGGAGGAGGAAGGAGGAAGAGAAAGGAAGGAAAGAAGGAAGGAAGGAAGGAAGGAAGGAAGGAAAGAAGGAAGGAAGGAAGGAAGGAAGGAAGGAAGAAGGAAGGAAGGAAGGAAGGAAGGAAGGAAGGAAGGAAGAGAAAAGAAATAAGAGGGGAGTGATGAACAAAGGTAGAAGCAAAGGATGGGGGAAGAAGACAAGGGAGGGATCTATGGGTGGAGGGAGGTTAAATGATAGCAAGATTAATAAATAATAAATAAATAATAGCAAATTAAGGAGCAGAATTAAAGCAAAGTCAGCAAGGATAAGAAAGATAAGTGTGTGCTTGTGGGGGGACATATGTGTGTGTATCTATATACATATGCACACATAATATATTTTTTCTTAACTATAGCTTGCTTGGGGGTGGGGAGAATAAAAGGAGGGAAAGAATAAAGTAAATATGGTGCCCAGCAGAGAACAAAAGAACAATTTACAAGGAAATCAAGGAAAATGGACATTTCACGAATAGAACTTCTTCTACTAATATATATATATTCTCGATTTAGTCATTTGTTATTATATATTTTGAATCCTGTCTGATGTTCTGCTAAGCACATAATAATGTTCTCTTTTGTTTTGTTTTAATTTGTTTTGTATTCCTTTTCTTATTCTGTTTGATTTTTTTAAATAAATTTAAAAAAAATAAATACAAAGACATTTTTAAAATTATTCATGTCATTAAAAAAAATAACAATGATTTCAAAGAATTTCACCAAAAATTCTGTTCCAGTCCTTGACAAACACAGAGGGAGATTAGATATGAGCTCAGTATACAATTGTTGTCAAATTCACATATGAAGACATATATAATCAAGATAACTGACAACTTTGGTTTTCAGGGCTTTGGAGTCATTCCTTTCCTCAAAGGATCTTCTCCAAGTTTTCTGTGGGTAATGTTCTAAGTGATTCAGAAATCCTTCCGTTGCTCAGCTGAGTTTACTCCTGGAAAGGTATTATGTCTCAGTGGGATAAATCAGTCTGCTGCTTTTCTGGGCTCTGGGCAGGTCACTCAATCTCTGGACTCCTCACAGGGCACAGAGTCTCTGCCAGGCTCATTCTAGTGGTAGCAATAGCAGAAGCATTCTTTCACATCTTTCAGGACTTCCTTCTACTTGATTCTTTTCATCAGGAATGATTCTGTAACTTTTCCTCCCAGGATTGGAAAAAGCTTTTTTTTTTCCTTTTTGGATCCCTCAGAGCCTCAGTCCAAAGTTTTTTCACATCCAGGCAAAAATCAGGAATATCCTCATCTCTCCTGTTCGAGAATCCTTATTGATTTGAAACAGGAGCTTGCCTCAGCAAGAAGTTCTACCTTTACTTAAAGTGATCAGCCCTGAAAACTCCAATTACACACCCCATATTCCTGTTGAGGGATCTTATGAAAATGTATATTAAGGAAGAAAAGTGTTCCTGCCCCAGAAACCAGTTCATCGTGCTGGCCCCTTCCAGTGCACTGAGCAGTTGAAACATCAGACTATTTCTAAGGTGTGAAATCAGATCTGAAAGGCTTCCTTTTATGTGTTCGCTTTTTGCAACCTTGCATTTCACTCAGTCTCAGAGAGGACAGATGGTGCTATAAAGCATTTTACATATATTATGACATTTGATTTTCACAAGTCTGTGAGGTAGACAATATTGTGATTATTATTTTTATTTGTATGGTGTGTGAAAAAGTTATTAAGAGCTTACTAAGTATGAGGCACTGGGCTAAGCACTGAGGATGAAAATAAAGATTTTAAAAAAGCAAAAAAAATTAAAATCAAAAATAAACAAACAAATGTCCCTTCCCTAATCAAACATTTTAATAATATCCATTTAATAATATTAATCAAGAAATTTAACAATCAATACATTTTAGTGGGAGAAGAAAGATGGCAACATGTATAAATGTACATTAAATGCATCAAGTGGGTGAAAGGTAATTTTAAAAGGTAAGGCATTAATAACAAGAGAAAATGAAACATCTAAAGAAAGTGAGCCTTAATATGGGTCATGAAGGATATAGGAAAATCAAGAAGTGAAGGTGAGGAAGGGACAACATTCTAGCTTTGAGGGAAAAGTCTGGAGACGAAGACTTGGGTTTGAGTGGCGACTGCAGTATATATTCTGTTTGAACATATGTGTTTGCATATTGTCGCACCTCTTCAGACCATGAACTTCTTGAGAACGGGCACTTTCTTTTTTCCTTGTCTCCCCAGGGCTTAGCACAGGACTCAGTACATAGTAAGGTCTATAATAAATGCTACTTGACTGATTACGCAACTTCAACTTCTTATCCCCAGGTAGAGCTACTCCCAAAGCTCTCAGTTTCTCTTTTCTAACTCCCTGTTAATCTGCTTAAAAGTCCCAGCTTTCAACAGATGACAGCCAAAACCCTCTTCACCATCTTGGCTTCTCCCAGGGTTCCACTTTTGCTATCCATCATACTCTTCCTCAGCCCTCACTCACTCTTGGACTCTCTGATCTTCACGACTTACCTCAAGCACCATTTTCTACAAAGAGCCTTTATTAATCCCCACCTCAGTGTTAGTTCGATACCTTCCAAAACTGCTTTGTTAAGCTTGTCCATAATTTGCGTGTGTGTGTGTGTAGCCTATTGTTCTGAAATAGCTGGCCAATTCCCACCCTCATTGGCCAGTCAGTTCTCCAGGATGCCCTGTGATATCCTCTACGTCCGCTCTGACAACGAGCGTTCTGTCTAATATCCTAGTTCAGGAGCCCCCCTTTGTACACTTCCCTCTGTGATTGTCAGCTGACATCAACTAGTCAGCCAGCCAAAGTTAGCTTTAAGAAAGTCGTATTTACTCAAGTGTTACAAGAACACTTGGTCCAAGAGATGTCACTAAAAGTCTTTGATGCATTCTCCTCATATGGAGATTAGGGCAAAGTGGGCTCAAGTTTAGCAAACATATCTGGCAAAGAGATAATCCACATTTCCTTCTTTCTAGAAGCCTTTTTCTTCCTGTGTCAGATTATTTCTAGTGTTCTCTTGAATCATGATTTAGCTCTTTAGCTGGGCTTTTTGTGAACTGTGAATCTAGGTCCAGCCTGTCCTCATGACATAACCACTGCCCCTTGTCGTTCCAGGATGTTGGCAGGATGCCATTGGGATGATGAGTACTTGTCCACATCCCCAAAATTTCAAGAATCCTGCTCTGGCAAAGGCAGGGAGGAAGAAGACTGAGGAAAAGCCAAAGGACTTTCTCCTTCCTTACCAAGTCATTCTTTTTCAAATGTGATTCTCCTCTCAGCTGCCGGATGCTCACTCAACTCCAAATCTCTCTCAGGCCGAAATGAACCTTTCTTAATATTCTTCCCATGCAGAGACATTTCCATTTTGCAAAATGGCTCATTTGAGAACATACAGGCCTTTGATTTAGCTGATTAATTCAAGGTATGTTCGCATCTTGTCAAAGAATCAGGGCCAGCATCATTTACTTTAAGGAAGGGAGGGAAGTAATTTGATTGACTCAATTTACACACACACACACACACCACAACCTCCAGTTTTAATGTTTGTTGTTCCTACAAAATGTATCAGATATTTGCCAAGTCCTTATTTCCAAATTCTGGGTAGCTTTTCACTGATTGATCCATTTCATTGTTTTACTGACTCCTCCCAGTGCCCTTTACCAAGGTGGGGAGATAGTGTCAGGCACTGTGCTAGGTGATTTAATAATCCTCACAACAACCCTGAGTACTAAGGGATATCAGCACTCCATTTTAGCATTAAGGAAACTGAGACAAACAGGCTAAATATCATGTACTAAGTGATATCAGGACTCCATTTTAGAATTAAGGAAATTGAGATAGAAAGGCTAAATATTATTTTTCCAGGCTTAAGCAGCTAGTGTCTGATGCTGAATTTGAACTCAGATTTTTCTGACTCCATGTGTAGCACTCTACCCTTGCACCATCTAGCTGCCAAAGGGCAAGTCTGTGTGGCAATGTGTTTGATTGAATTCAGTAATTACCATTCCTCCGTTCTTCCATACCCACGGTGAAACAAATTAACAAGTCAATTCCATTCTATTGTATGTATGTATATGTGTATATATATATATGTATATATACATATACATGTATATGTATATATACATACATATGTATATGTATATATACATATATATAAAAACATGTCATTGCTTATCTTGTTGCTTACTTCTCCAAAGCCAAAATAATAATGAAAAAAGTGAAAAAGGAAAATAAAAAAATCAGAAATGCTATAGAGTGAAATGACTGAAACCAGAACAAGTTGTACAACGATCATAATAATTATGTAAAGGGGGAAAAACTGAATGCCTTCAGAGCACTCATGGATGCAGTGACTAAAGAGGTGGGAGGAATGCTGACTTCCTCTTGGCAGAGAGAAAATAGACTGGAGGTGCAGGAGCTTTACATTGACAGTCACAGCCCACTTGTTGTAGGCTCATTTTTTTTTTCCTTGATCCTACTAACAGGTTGGGACTTTTAGTGAGATGAGGAGTCAGTAAACAATGAGAGGGATGTAGAGAAAATAGAAAAAAGAAAGAAAAGAACATTAATTAGGTACTTTAAAATAAAAGAAGAGAAGGAAGTTCAGTAAAGGTCTCCAAGAAATATGGCAGTTTTGTTATTATCATATATGCACTTTGCAAAAACAAATTATACATGATAGAAATTTAGTTTCTTTTGATTTTTTTATTCTGAACTTTAGAACAATAAAAATGTGTCTCATCACACATGCTGTGGATCATAGAGGGTTGATTATAAAACTGTGAATCTCTGTTTCATATTGCTTGCTTTAAAAAAGAAAAGAAAATAGAGCATATAATTCCCCCCTAGAATTAGGGCTAAGACAGGATGCAAAACCAAATCTCTCAAGGGCTTGATCCCCTACTGGAGGTAGATCCTTCTCTCAAGAGGCAAATGGGGAGGTCCCCTCGCCCTCCTCCCTTCTACACCTTGGGGTAAAACCAGCACGCACTGAGACAGATCTCTAGGCCCCGGGACTCAAAGTTCCAATTGATCAGATCGTTGACCTCAATGAGATACCAGATACCTAGAGGTCCTTTCCCCAGACCCAACTTTCCCCTCCTCTCTGCTCCTTCCGGATCCCATCGTGGGGCATCTCAATAGATATAAGTCCAGGGAGGAGGGAAATGGAGTTAGGGATGGGGATGGGAATGAGAAGGATCTCCTCTGGGTATGAAGTAATTTTAGGGACATAGATTTAATATGCAGCCAATGAGGATTTTTTCCAGCCTTAGTTTCCCCTGCTGTAACACCCAGGGCAGAGTGTAGTTTCTTAGGTCTCTTTTTGTCCTAGATTTGGTGATTTTGCAGGGACGATCAGAGAATCGCTGAGGGCAGGCGGACATATGAAAGGAAAGGAGAGCTAAAGGAGAGCAAAAGAAGAGCCATAGTGCCCGCAGGCAAGGAAGGAGCCGGAGGGAGGACCCCACGTGCAGAGTTCTGACTTGGCAACTGTTTACAGAACGCTGGGCCCAAATTTCCCGAGGCTAGGGGACATTGGGAGCCTGTGTCCCTTGAGGGAGACCTCGGGGAGTGGCTGAGATGTTCCGGAGATTAGTCTGTGGCACAAGGGGCTCCTCTTCACAAATCTAGGAGGGAGAAGAACATGGCAGACACAAGCTTGCTCGGGCCCACCTGTCACTGCTGCCCAGTCCGAGCCTTCCCAGAAGCTGCTACTCTGCTCCTTCCTGAGCATCATGGGAGATGAAAGAACTTTGGGATCCTATTATCCTATTCTATTTTACAAGTGAGGAGCCCAAGGGCCAGAGACTCCCCCAAACTCAGAGCTAGGGAACATTCAGACCAAAGTATCTAATCTTCTGGATTTGGGCTGGAAAGAGACCTCAGAGAGGAGCTTAACTGCCTCAGGCCCACGGAGGGTGCTTAAGGGACACCAGCTAGGAAGTATCTGAGGTAGGATTTGAACTCAGCTCCTCTGCCCAGTTCTCCCGGCTCCTTGTCCCAGAAACCCTCCCCCTTAGACACGAGGCTGCTTAGAGAGATGCTCCAAGATATTGGGACTGTCCTCTTAACTCTTCTCACTGTAAAAGCCCAATTCAAGTGCTGCCGGCTCCAAAGAGTATTCCTTCCATGAGGAGTGCCTGACGAGGGGTCAGCTTCCTAGATACGCCTCTATCTCCAGCTTTCAGCACAGCAACCCCAGAAGTGCTGCATAAACACCCCTTCTTGTCTTTATCCTGCTCCCTCTCCCTTCCCCCCCAATTCTCCTCTCCCCACTTCCATCCATTACTTTCTCTTTCCCTGTTTCCATCCTTCCCTCTTGTCCCTTCCTCCTTCCCTCTGTTTCTCTCTTTTCCTCCTTCTTTGTCTCTCTGTCTCTGTCTCTGTCTCTCTGTGTGTGTCTGTCTGTCTCTGTCTCTGTCTCCCTGTCTCTCTGTCTCTGTGTCTCTCTATGTCTCCGTCTCTGTCTCTGTGTATCTGTCTCTGTCTCTCTCTGTCTCTATGTATGTGTGTCTGTCTCTATCTCTGTCTCTCTGTCTCTGTCGTTGTCTCTCTGTCTCCTCTCTGTCTCTGTCTCTGTCTCTGTGTATATGTCTCTCTCTATGTCTCTGTCTTTCTCTGTGTGTGTGTCTCTCTCTATCTCTCTGTTTCTCTGTCCCTCTGTGTGTGTGTGTGTCTGTCTTTCTGTCTCTGTCTCTCTGTCTCTGTCTCTGTCTCTGTCTTTGTCTCTCTGTCTCCTCTCTGTCTCCCTCTGTCTCTGTGTATGTGTTTCTCTCTATGTCTCTGTCTTTCTCTGCGTCTCTCTCTGTCCCTCTCTGTTTGTCTCTGTCTCTATCTCTCTCTCTGTCTCTCTGTCTCTCTCTTTCTGTGTGTGTGTGTGTCTGTCTGTCTCTGTCTCTGTCTTTCTCTGCGTCTCTCTCTGTCCCTCTCTGTCTGTCTCTATCTCTCTCTCTGTCTCTCTCTGTCTCTCTGTGTGTGTCTGTCTGTCTCTGTCTCTGTGTCTCTCTATGTCTCTTTCTCTGCGTCTCTCTCTGTCCCTCTCTGTCTGTCTCTATCTCTCTCTCTGCCTCTCTGTCTCTGTCTCTCTTTCTCTCCCCCCCCCTTCTGTGAGTGTGTCTCTCTCTATTTGCTCATCAGATCAGAAGCCTCCCGCCCCCAATGTCCCCCTCACCATTGGGTGAGCATGGCTTCCACAGCCCGTTCAAGTTGTAGTTGTGCGTCAGGGCGCACCAGGTCCTGCCCAGCACATACCCGTCCCTGGTGCAGTCGTGGTACAACTTCCTCCCGAAGACGAATGGAAACTTGCATGCTGGGGGGTCTGTGAAGGCCCAGAGGGTTGGCACAGAGTGAGCACACCCTCAGGAGAGTTCTGTGGACCAAAAGCGCCTTGAGGCAGGGAATGAGGAGGTGGAGCCCCAGGTGGCGGGGCAGCCTCTGCCCCCGGACGGCTAGTGATGTGGGTGAGGGGCTCTCTTGGTGGTGCATGTGGTTCCTGACCCCTTCGCGTCTCCCCCCGAACCCCTCTTCCCTGTCGTCCCTTGTTCTGCCCTCAAGGGCCAAGCAGAACAAATGGAATCCCTCTTCTACCCGACAGCCCTCCAGACTAGAAGGCAAGGCTCTTCCCCCTTCTTTTCTCTGAGTTCTTCCTATGGCATGCCCTGGAGCCCCCTGAGGCTTGTCAGTTAGCTTCCTAAGGCATGGGCTTGGGGCAGGGGCTACAACGGTCACCTTCCTTGTTATGAGCGCTGCTCTTCTCCTGCAGTGGACAGAGAACGGGCTTCCTCTGGGAGATCAGCTTCTTACACTAGAAATCTATATTGAATTTTCGGTCCACCAAGACCCCCAGATCGTCCCTTCAGGGACTGCTCTGAAGGCACCCGGTCCCCAAAAACCCTTGCATGGTCTTTTTTTTCCACCCCAGCAGAAAATAGTCAATTGCAGACTCCCCTCAGCTCCAGAAAAGTGACGGCTCTGTTCTGGAGCACATGGTAGGGGAATTGGGGAGGGGGCGGCCAGGTCCCCGGATGACGCCAGAGCGACTCACCCGTGCTGATGCAGTAGCGCCACTGCCCGTTGAAGTTGGACTCCACCGAGCACCAAGCGTAGTCGCTGTGCACCATTATGCAGCGGTCATAACTCACGTCCTCATAGATGAACGGAAAGGCGCACGGCTTGAGGACCTTTTCTGGAGAAAGGAGCAGTGCTGACTGCAGTGGGGGAGACGGGGTGCTGGGGGTCCTGGCCAGGCGCCCAGGGTGGCTGATTCTCAGCCGGCCTCCTCAGCTCCCCTTGCTTCCGGGGCCCGCTGCTGGACCCCAGGTTCGCCCAGGTGAGAGCGGATCTGGAGTGGAGGGACTATGAAAAACTCCCTCCCTCCTCCTCTAGACAAGGAAAAAGGAAGGAACTTAGAACCAGAGAGAAAAGCCAAGAAGTGGGAGCTGCTTGGTGGCCCTTGGGTCGGGAGACCCGCCTGAGACTCCCACTGCTGGTATTTACATGGGCGAGTAAAAATGAGGGTGGGGAAGGGAGGGCAAAAAGTCCTGTTCGAGCCTTAGAGCCTTCCATGAGGCGCATATTAGAGCTGGAAATAGCCTTGGATGTTCTGCTCCAACCCAGGATTTCCTGACTCCCTGTTCTGTGCTTTTTCCCCCAAATACCCCCTACCCTTTCTAATACTCTTTATTTTAGCCCTAACCTCTACCTCCAAAGCTTGAGGACAGCTGGGTCGCCTTGAATTCTCTTTAGGACCTCCTCAGAGAGTACAAGCCAGAGAATTGGGTCGGCCCATTGGGTCAGCACAGACTTTCTCCACCGTAACAACCCACAGTTCTACAAAGAGCAAATCAGGCTGAACTTGGGAAGGAGCACTATCCATCCCATCTACCCACCCCCCCTTGCCCCAGCTCATCCTCATTTGGAAGGGAGGACAGAAGGGCATTAAGAATGCTGGTTCCAAGTCTAAATCAGCTTCTTGATACAGGAATAATTTTGATCACATCACAAACTCCTTCTTTTAGACCTCAGTTTTCTCATCTATAAAATAAGATTAGACTAGATCATCTCGAAGGGCTCCATTGGCTCAAAAATATTGGGAATTTTTCCACTTCGTTCAGACAATTGATCCTATACAGTCTCACTTACTCCCACCCGTGGGGGTGTTGTAGTCAGCTTGTAGGAGGTGGTTAAATTTTCAATGTCAGTTTTTACCCTTCAGAAACTGGCAAATATTACAAATCAGGGCTTGGTTTTATTCTGTTGATTGTCTAGGCTTAAGAAAGTGAGGGAGGAAATGTTAAAATTCAGGTTAAACTGAAAAGTCAAAGCAGAAGGAAGAAGGGGTGAGGGAGAGGTAATAGCAGGCATAGGATTCTTGGTTGGTTACTGTTCATGGTAGGGAGAGTGGTGGGTGAAGGGTAAGAAATAAAAGGGAAGATAGATCATTATTGGAAGTAGGGACTTCATTAGCCATTGGGGTAAGGGGAGGAGGAGGAGCAACATTAGTACTGGGGTAACATTCGAGGCAAGGTTAGGGAGGGGGGAGGAGACTGAGTATGGGCAAGACTAGAAGCATCAATGAGGATAGAAAAAGAAGAGGAGGAATGGAGAAAGTTGTCCCTTTCTCTCCCCAAGCAGCAAGTCCAGGGTTTCCTGCTTACCAGGCAAGGGTCGAATCCTTCTGTATCTGGTCAGTTCTGAAATGGAACAAGGAAGTGTATAAATGTGCTTCTGGGAGCATATCCAACCAATCCATCCACCCACTCACATCTCCCTCCTAGCAGAAGCCTCCCACACCTGCATTGGCTCCAGGGAGGCAGAAGAATAAGCACACCCAAGCCCCCAGCAGGCCTTTCTCCGGAATCATCTCAGTCTGAAGCTCTGGAAGCTAGTTTTCTGCCCAGATCCAGCTCTGAGTTTTATCCCCAGAAGCCCTGCCTGTCCCTCCCTCAGTCCTCCCACTTCTTATCCCCTCCCAACTAGCATGCATAATTGTTCCTGTTCCCCAACACTACTGGGAACCAGTGAAAACAGCCTGGGAGTTCTAATCAGGTAGCCTGTGCCAGGTTCTGCATTTATGGCACATTGGGCAAGTCTCAGGTCTCAGTTACCCCACCTGCAGAACAAAAAACCCTTTTCCACTTACTTTCTCCCAGCTCTAGCAACTTGGGAGGTCCCTTCTCCTTTGAGAACCCAACTTTCCTCAGCTATCAAATCATGGGATTAAACTGATATATCTCACCAATAAAATATAAGCTCATTGAGGGCAAGAAAAATTTCATTTTTGTTTTTCTGTCCCCAAGTGTGTAGCACAGAATCTGACCCATGGTAGATACTTAATATGTACTTCTTTTTGGATGGTTTGAAGAGCTCGTTTTTGAGGGTCTTTCTAGCTTTCAATCTCATGAAATGTCAGTTGTTAAGGATTCACCGAATGTCTGAAATCCACTCCAAATGGAGAAACATGGTATTTCTGCTCCCACCCTTCTCATACTTAAAGGAAGTAGAAAGTAGAAGAATCAAGCAGGGAGAAAGAGGAGACAGGTAGAAGACCCTCCAAGGTGGGACTGCCGAGGCGTTCTGAGTGGGGACCTGGCCTGGCCTCTGTTTCTTCTAACAATCGTGTCTACAGAAAGAAGGAAATGAGAATGAAGTTGGACCTGGAAAGATAGATTTTGTCAATAAGTCAGTTTAAAAAAAAAAAGTATTAATCACCAGCTATCCTCCAAGCATCGGGCTGGTCACTGGGGATATAAATATTAGGGATATTTACTGTCTTTACAAAAAGCAATTCCTGGTCTTGAGGATCTCCCACTCTAATGGAGGTAATTACATGTAATAAAAAAGTTACTTATAAGACAAATGGAAAGAGAATATTGTAGGATGATCTATTGTGAATAATAGTTATTCTCAGCAATATACTGATCCAAGGCAAATCTGAAGGATTTATGATGAAAAGTGCAGTCCACCTACAGAGAAAGAACTGTGGTTGCCTGAAAGGAAACCAAAGATACTTTTTCTTTACTTTTTTTTTTTTTTTTTTTTTTTACTAATAGTCCTTGTTAGCCCTTATATACTTATTGTAGTTACATCATTACAGCATCTATGTATGTGTGAACTAGAGAACCATTAATCACCATACTAAGTACTAAATATATATGTCATCTAGAGAACCATCATCTCATTAATTCCATTGGGTTAACACCTTGTTTCAAGTATACCTCTCCAGAGTTCCGGCTCTACAATTATTATTCTTAGATTTTGTTTTAGTTGTTGTACAAAGTTATACAAAACGACACTTCCTAGCAGGCTCTTCTTGATTCATTAGGTTTATTATGCTGATAATAAGCAGATAAAAACCTTATAAATTTAACTTATACATAGTGATCATTGGGGGAAGAGGGAAAGACTGACCTTCCCAACAATCAAAGAGGCTAATTGTAAGAACTTCATTTTGTGAACAGTCTCCATTTTGAGACTTCAGTTTGTCTGTCCTGTAAATCACCTGATATCAGGGAATTCCATTTGTTTTCTCATCTCTTCCCAATTTGGAAAGTCCCAAATCAATCCTCCATTAAGAAATCAGATTAGCTAATTCTACATCCTATTTTGTTTCCTACTTAATTTTTTTAGTGCAGAAAAATCTGGGCAAAATCTGCATTCAGGGTTTTTGTGCCTATTGAAGCGCTCTTGACCAAGTATTTTATACATCTTTTGCTAATAAATCATATAGCTCACAATTTTTTCCTCAATTCTTATAAAGCCACTCACAACAAAGAGAGGGAAGGGAAGAATGAAGGAGAATGCTCAAATGCATTGATAAAACACATGACTAGGAGCTCCCTATATAGTGTAATCCCAGTTCCAGTCCCAAAAATTGGCAAAGCACTGTGTAGAAAATAGAAATACAGATGTAAGAAAATCTCTTCTCAAGAAGAAATAATTCTATAGTATGTTCTCAGATAAGTAAATAGAGAATATGTGGGCGTGATTTTAGGTGTGCATGTGCACATATTCCCTCCAATGTGAGATACAGTGTTTAATTAACACCTCCCAGGTACTTTGGGGAGTTAGAAATACCCTTGATTTGCTACTAGCTCACTTCTTTGTTAGTTCTTTTTTTTTTTTCTGAAGCAATTGGGGTTAAGTGACTTGCCCAGAGTCACACTGCTAGGAAGTGTTAAGTGTTTGAGGCCAGATTTGAACTCAGATTCTCCTGACTTCAGGGCTGGAGCTCTATCCACTACATCCCCTAGCTGCCCCTAATAGTTCTTCTTCGCCAGTTTCAGAAAAATGTGGTTACATGTTCCAAATATTTTCAGAAATTGCTAAAATTGACAAAAAATTCTCTTGTTGGCTCTGTTCCAACCAAAATGCAGGCTTGGGGAAATCTGTTCTTTCATGGATTACGTTTCCTTCTCTCATTTAAAAGCCTCAAATTTATCAAATTTAGACAAAACCACTGGTAAGTGAAGTAATTTATTTTCATTACCTATTGATAAAGAAAAAGAAAAACATTTAAACTAACACAATGGGCAGCTAAGTGCTACAATGAATAAAGGACCTGAGTTCAAATCTTCTCTCAGATACTAGCTTATAATCCTGTACAAGTCACTTAACCCTGATTGCCTCAGATTCTCATGTATAAAATGAGCTATAGAATCTCTCCAGTATCTTTGTCAAGAAAACCTAAATGAAGTCTCTAAGGATCACACATAACTAATCTATCAAAAAAAAAAAAATTAGCGTGACACAATGGCACTTCAAGCTGTTACCTCCCATAAAGGAAAGCTAAGGATTAATTACTAGAATTATTTTCTTTTTTTTCCTTTTCAATGCCTTGTTATTTAGTTGAGATCAAAGTGCTTATAATTATCTCCTTCAGATATTGGCTTAATTTTCATCTCCAGATTAAAGGTCAAAGTTTCCATTTTCTTGTTCCTTTAAAATTTTTTTTTAATTAAAGCTTTTTATTTTTCAAAACATATGTATGGACAATTCTTCAACATTAACCCTTGCAAAACCCTGTGTTCTAATTCCCCTCCTTTCCCCATACCCTCCCCTAGATGGCAAG
This sequence comes from Antechinus flavipes, assembly GCF_016432865.1. NCBI lineage: Eukaryota > Metazoa > Chordata > Mammalia > Dasyuromorphia > Dasyuridae > Antechinus > Antechinus flavipes. The sequence continues at coordinate 624,865,075 of NC_067400.1, read as the reverse complement.
TAATCCAATAGATGTTAAATATGGTAGAAATATATGTTATATTGTATTTAACTTATACTTTAACATATTTAACATATATTGGTCAACCTGCCATCTGGGGGAAGGGGGGGGGGAAGAAAGAGAAAAATGGGAACAAAAGGTTTCATGATTGTCAATGCTGAAAAATTACCCATGCATATATCTTGTAAATAAAAAGCTATAATAAAAAAAGAAATATATGTCAAATCCAATATATGTATACATATTTACACAATTATCATGCCATACAAGAAAAAAAAGAGAAGCAAAATAAAATACAAGCAAACAACAACAAAAAGAGTGAAAATGTTATATTGTGGTCCCCACTCAGTTTTCACAGTCCTCTCTCTGGGTGTAGCTGAGTCTCTTCATTACTGAACAATTGGAATTGGGTTGAATCATCTCATTTTTTTTCTTTCTTTTTTCTTTTTTTTTTCTCTCTCTGATTTTTCTCTTCCAACATGATTCATAAGGCAATGTGTGTCAAAAATAAATGAATTTCTTTTAAAAATTAATAAAAATGAAAAATCAAAATACAGCAAATAGACAAACAAAAAAGAAATCAGGTAGCTGGATTTTTAGTCTTTTAAGAAAATCCCAGAGTGTGCAACATTTGAATAAAGCAGGTAATCAATATTATGCTACAGTACTAGTACGCATTCCTCAAAATACTATTGCTACATTCATAGCAACCTGTTTTGAGAACATAGCTTTGGAAATTCAAAATCTTGTTGAGAATGGGTGAGCAGAATTGAGGTTGCTAACAATATTGCTCTTTGGGGGAGTCTGGCTTGTCAGCATTCTTTCTGCGATGATTCCCCGGGTTGCCATGGCAATAAAGCAAAGCACCAATTTCAGGATATTGATGTGCAGAAAGTAAACATTTAATCAAAAAAAAAAAAAGGTTAAGTTTGGGTAGTGCTGGGATAGTTTGCTTTCATATTTGGATTATCAGCTTCTTCTTGTTGTTTTTATGGGGTAAAGGTGGGGAATATTGATACATTGGGATTGGAAATTTGGTGATGAGTTCCAGGGAACTGTGTGCTCTTTAAAGCTGTTGAATTATGACAGATTTCAAAGAAGAATAAAGGAAGCAGTAGTCATCTCTGGTTGTATTAGTGAGATCACAATCTGGCATTCCACAAGCCAAGATCTGTGTCACCATGGAGACCACTGCTTTACTCTTCTAAGGATGTGAATCTTAAATAGAAATAGGAAACCTGCTCTATTATATTTACTTTATCCCAAAGAGATATGATCCATCCCCTGAAAGAGATCTTTTAGAATCTTGGTTATTTAAAGAATAACTGAATTTCAGTTATTAGGGAATTCAGTGACTATTTATTGAATATACAATTTCAAAAATATATAAAATATATTTATTAAAATATCTCTGACAAGAATAATTCTTTATTTGAGGACCTTGAGGAAGCTATTATTTCCTGGGACTCCTGTTTCTTTGTGATAAATCTCTTGTTTGAATTTTCCCTCAGATCCCAATCATAAATTTTCGAGCACAGTATGTGCTTTTCTGGCATCAACCCTTCTTTAGGTAATGTTTCTGACTACTTAGAGCCCTCCAAAATTTATTTCACTGGCATCAATAAATTTGGCTTGAAGAACCCATATAGTTTCCCTACCAGCCTTTTCTCTTTCTCCCCTCCCTTCTAGTAACACATAGTCTCTTGATGCTGTCCCAGCAGTTTCCTGGGACAACTGTATACATGAACCATCCTTTGGGGACAATAATATATCTGAACTTACTTCTTTTTTTAATTATAACTTTTTATTTACAGGATATATGCATGGGTAATTTTTCAGCATTGACAATTGCAAAACCTTTAGTTCCAATTTTTTCCCTCCTTCTCCCCACTTTCTCCCAGATGACAGGTTGGCCAATACATGTTAAATATGTTAAAGTATAAGTTAAATACAATATATGTATACATGTCCATACAGTTATTTTGCTGTACCAAAAGAATCGGACTTTGAAATAGTGTGCAATTAGTGTGTTAAGGAAATCAAAAATGCAGGCGGACAAAAATAGAGGGATTGGGAATTCTATGTAGTGGTTCATAGTCATCTCCCAGAGTTCTTTCACTGGGTGTAGCTGGTTCAATTCATTACTGCTCTATTGGAACTGATTTGTTTCATCTCATTATTGGAGAGAGCCACGTCCATCAGACTTGATCATGATAGTCTTGTTGTTGCCATATATAATGATCTCCTGGTTCTGTTCATTTCACTCAGCATCAATTCATGTAAGTCCCTCCAAGACTCTCTGTATTCATCCTGCTGGTCATTTCTTACAGAACAATAATATTCCATAACATTCATATACCACAATTTATTCAGCCATTCCCCAACTGATGGGCAGACACTCCATTTCCAGTTTCTATCCACTACAAAAAGGACTGCCACAAACATTTTTGCACATGTGGATCCCTTTCCCTCCTTTAAGATCTCTTTGGGATATAAGCCCAGGAGAAACACTGCTGGGTTAAAGAATATGCACAATTTGATAACTTTTTGAGCATATCTCCAAATTGCTCTCCAGAATGGCTGGATCCATTCACAGTTCCACCAACAATGTATCAGTGTCCTAGTTTTCCCACCTCCCCTCCAACATTCAGCATTATCTTTTCCTGTCATCTTAGCCAATCTAAGAGGTGTGTAGTGATATCTCAGGGTTGCCTTAAATTGCATTTCTTTGATCAAGAGTGACTTAGAGCACCTTTCCATATCACTAGAAATAGTTTCAATTTCTTCATCTGAAAATTGTCTGTTCATATCCTTTGACCATTTATCAATTGGAGAATGGCCTGAATATAAATTTGAGTCAATTCTTTATATATTTTAGAAATGAGGCCTTTATCAGAACCTTTGAATGTAAAAATGTTTTCCCAGTTTATTGCTTCCCTTCTAATCTTGTCTGCATTCGTTTTGTTTGTATAAAACCTTTTTAATTTAATATAATCAAAATTATCTATTTTGTGATCAATAATGATCTCCAATTTTTCGTTGGTCACAAATTCCTTCCTCCACAGATCTGAGAAGTAAACCTATGTTCTTCTAATTTGTTTATAATATCATTCTTCATGTCTAGATCATGTACCCATTTCGACCTTATCTTGGTATACTATTAGAATTACTTTTATCAACTATCACAATTACTAACTGCCATTTAACCTCATCTCTACTCCATATCACTCATATTCTACTCATGAATGTGAGAAATGTTCTAGAGGTAAAAATGGCAAGGTTAGATACCTGATTTTAGGAGAATGACTGAGGTTATAAATCTGGGTGACTGGCAGGATGGCAGTGTTTTGAACAGGAAGCAGTACTAATGATTATAGCTAGTATTTATGCAGCACTTCATAGTTTGCAAAATATCATATGATCTTAATAACAGTAATAAAATAATATTTGTACAGAACTTTAAAGTATGCAGAGTGATTTACTGTGTTATACCATTTTATGCTCACAGTCTTGGAAGTTAGGTATAATCATTATCTCTACTTTCCAAATTAAGGAGCTGATGCTGAGAAAGGTTAAGTGGGCTAGCAAATCTTAGAAGCAAGGTCCTGATCTGCAGGTCAGGAGAAAGAATGCTGGATGTTTAGGTTTGGGAGTTGTCTACAGAGAATCCATAGGTGCCAATAAAGTTACCTGGGGAGAATATGTGGAGAAAAAAGGGGGAAAGGCCCAAAACAGAATTTGGGAAACATTCACAGTTAGGGGATAGTATATAGAAGATGAATGAATAAAGAAAACTAACATAGGGCAGATAAACAGGCCGGAGCATCTAGGTAGCACGGTAGACAGAGATATGGACTTGAGTCAGGAAGGAATGAGTTTCAATATGAACTCAGATACTTGATAGCTACATGTAGCTCTGGTCAAGCCTCTTAACTGCTATTTATCTGAATTTCCTCAAGTATAAAATAGGAATATTAGCAACTACCTCCCAGGTTTGTTGTGAGAATCAGGTAGATAATATTTGTAAAGGGCTTATATAGTGACTAGCATATAGTTCTATATACATGTTAATTATTATTAGTAGTGATAGTATTAGAAAGAAAAGAACCAGGGAAGAGTAATGACTCTAAAAGAGAAAATATCCAAGAGGAGAAGAAGGTGTATATAGTGTGAAAGGCTACATAGAGATCAAGAAAGATGAGGATGGAAAAAAGACCATTGTATCTAATAGTTAAGAGATGACTGGGCCCACATGGAATTAGGAAAATGAGAGAAGAATGAAATGAGATACTTAGAATCCAAGGAATATTCAAATGAAAGTCATTTTCTAAAATTGATTGCTAAGTTGGTGTGGATGACCTTTAAGATTTCCTTCAAAATCTGAGAGTCTGTTTCTGAGAAGAAATGGTGATCTCTCTAGTCACTAGAAAATATTTCATCAGAGTTTACTGAATACATGTCAAGGCTTTTGTAGCAGGAGGTCTTGGTCAGCTAGGGACTGAATCAGTGGCCTCAGATACCCCTTCCAATTTAACTTCATTAAGAGGTCAGCAAAATGCTACATCTTCTTTAATATCCTTTAAGATTTCCCCAGGTATCAAGTCCATCTCCCTTTCCAGATTGCTTTGGATGGATTTTTCTGAGTATATGTTCTCATCCCCAACAGAACCAAAGCTTCTTTAGGGAAAGGACTGTCTCACATTGGGCTTTGCCTCTGAGTGGACATAGTAAGCATATAATGAATGTCTGTTGTGTTAAAGGGAACAACATGAACAGACATGGAGGTAAGAAAATATGGAACCTGGGGATGGGGCAGAGAGCCATCTAATTTGGCCAAAGTACAATGTAGTAAACAAGGAAGGCTGGAGAACCCTGAAAGGTCAGGTTATGAAAAGCCTCAAAAATCAAGGAGAAAACAACAAAAACAAACCAAAAAAATCAAGAAGAGGAGTCCTGAAATTTTCAGGTTTCAAACCAGCATGGACAGAGACATGGAGATTATTGAGGTATTGATCCAGGGGGGGCAGGGAATAGATGCCCCTAGCTCAGGCCCCTGGCCAAATCCAGTACTCTATGCTTATGACCAAGAACTTCCTGCCCTTGATGGAGCTATATTGGGCTTTGCTGGGGAGCCAGTGTCCTCTTTAATTCTCAGCAGGAGTTCCTATAATCCCCAGGGGGCCCTAGTTCGTCAAGAAGCCTGCATGCCTCTCTGGACCACACGGACTTTGCCAGGCTTCCAGCCTGAATTTCATATATAAATCTATAATTGAACACATTAATACCAGAACTAACAAAAATATGATTATCTCAATAGAAGCAAAAAGAAGCTTTTAATAAAATATAGCACTTATTCCTATTAAAAACACTAGAGCATGTTGGAATAAATGGAGCTTTCTTTAAAATGATAAGAAGCTTCAGTCTAAAACTATCAGCAAACATTAGATGTAATGATGATAAGCTAGAAGCATTCCTAATAAGATCAGGGGTGAAACAAGGATGCCCATTATCACTCTATTATTTAATATTGTACTAGAAATGTTAAGGTTTAGTAATAAGAGAAGAAAAAGAAACAAAGGATTAGAATGGCCAATGAGGAAACAAAAGTATCACACTTTGTAGATAATATGATGGTATATTTAGAAACAATTAACAACTTTAGAAAACTTGCAGGATATTAAAAAATCCATGTAAATCATCAGTGTTCTACTTGTTACCAACAAAATCCAGCAGCAAGACATAGAAAGAGAAATTCTGTGTAAAATAACTGTAGACAATATAAAGTATCTTGGAGTCTGCCTGCCAAGAAAACCCAGGTACCGTATCAACATAATTACAAAGGCTTTTCACATGAATAAAGTCAGATCTGAACAACTGGGAAAAAAATATCAATTACTCATGGCTAGTCTAAACTAACATAATAAAAATTACAATTCTACCTAAATTAATCTATTTATTCAATGCCATCCTGATCAAAGCACCAAAAAATCACTTTATACAACTAGAAAAATTAATGACAAAATTCATATGGGAGGACAAAATATCAAGGGAATTAATGGAAAATGCTAAGGATGATGGACAAGCAATAACAGAACTAAAATTATATTATAAAGTGGCAGTCATCAAAACCATTTGGGAGTGGTTAAAAAATAAAATAGGATTAATAAAATAAATTAAGTCCACACAATAGTAAATGACTATAATAATTTAGTTAAACCCAAATGAGTAATTTAGATAAACCCAAAAATTTTAACTTTTGAGATTAAAAACTCACTATCTAACAAAAATTGCTGAGAAAATTGGAAAATAGAATGACAAAAACTAGGTATTGATCAACATCTCACATTTTATACCAAAATGAGGTTGAAATGGGTTCTGGATTTAAACACAAAGGATGATACTATAAACAAATTCATAAAGCAAGGGATAGCCTGCCTGTCAGATTTGTGAAGAAGGGAAAATTTGTGACCAAAAAAGAACTAATGAACATATAAAATATAAAATGAATAATTCTGATTACATTAAATTAATAGGTTTTGTGTAGAGGGTCAGAACTTTGAAAAGGTGTATTTAAATCTAGGTCAGGATGGTGCTTATAGTTAAATACCTTTGAAATGTGAGATAATGGTTCTCTATGGTAATGTAATGGCTTTGAGTGCTCAGTGTGGTATAGTGATATAATTGTACTGAAGTATTTAAGGGCTGGGACAACTGGGAATGCTCTCTCAGCCACAGACACAAGAGAAGATGTCAGATTCCAGACTCCATCTTTGATCAACCAAAGGCTCTCCTGCCTCCTGCCTCCTTCATTCCTCCACAAAGACCAAGGACTCAGACTGATCCCAAGGTACTCCAGAGAGCTAGTCCAGACATTACAATTTTGCACAAACAAAATCAATGTAGTCAAGATTAGAAGGAAAGCAGAAAGCTGGGAAACAATTTTTATCTTCAGAGTTTTCCTGAGATCATTCATAAGGAAGCAATTTAGTTTCCTGGAATGCCACTAGTATACTGTCCAGCTCCCTATACAGCATCATTCTGGTAAACATTCTAACACCTCTCCTCTCCTATACTTCCTTCAGGAGCCTCTCAAACACTGAGCTAGCTCTGATAATGTGTGTATCAACCTCATCATCTATGTTTACATCCCTAGAAAGTGTACTGCCAAAGGAAATGAACGTATCCACTGCATTTAAAATTTCATTACCATAACCAGTGGTTCCATGTAGGGATGGTATGGTGCTGGCTGGTGGAGAAACTCGGTTTCTTTGGTGTTAATTGTCTGGCCAAAATTTGCACAAGGAGCAGAAAGTCCATCCATAGTCTGTGGCTATTCAGCTCCAGAGGTTTCATTGAGGGCACAATCATCTGGAAACAAAAAAGCCATGCACTAACACTCCCTCCACTCCAGTCTTCTGCCTAAAAATCCATTTTACAAAGAACTCTCACTAGGCAAGGCACATGGAGATCCAAAGAAGTGATACAAAGACATTCTCAAGGTCTCTCTGAAGAACTTTAGAATCAGCTTTGAAGCAGGGAAAACACTGGCACAGAACTGCCCAACATGGCCATCATCAAAGAAGGTTCTGAGCTCTATAAATAAAGTACAATTGCAGTAGCTCATAAAAAAAAAAAACATGAGATGTGCAAATTTAGAAACCTCTGCACTTCTGATGTTCCTATGGAATATTTGTGCCCCATCTGTGATAGAGTTTTGGTCTGATCATCCATTGGTCCTTGACTCCACCATAATGATTTCATTTTGATTCTCTTCCAGCATGCAGGACAACAACTTTTAAGCACCCAATATATGTAAGGCTTCCTCCTGAATCACTGACTTATCATGAAAAGCTCAATGACATTATGAACTATGCTATGTGGGTTATCAAGGTGAATGGGTTATAGTGGAGAGTTCTGAAAATAAGTGATCCACTGAAGGAGAAAATGGCAAACTAGTCTGTATCTTTGCCAAGAAAACCCCATGAACAGTATCAAAATTGTAAAAGATATGGAAGATGAGACTCTCAGGTTGGAATATGCTACTGGGAAAAAGCAGAAGACAAGGACAAGTAGCTCCAGTGTTAATGCAGCACTGGATCGATAGCCAAAAGACTGGAGCTGTGTCTAGGGATGAAAAAAGACACTGCTTCTGTAAAGATCAATATTGTGTGGAAGCTGGAATGTAAGATCACTGAACCAAAGAAAGCTGGACGTGATCAAACAGGAGATGGAAAGAAAAGCTTAAGCAGTGACATCTTGCATTGTCAGTGAGCTAAAAAGGATGGGAATGAATGAATTTAAATCAGGTGATCATTACATATTCTCCTGGTGATCAAGAATCCCTTACGAGGGTGGAAGACATGCAATCTACAGGCCATATAAAGCCCACCAAATCATTTGCTAAGGCAACCACAGGCAATGACAACCTGAAAGCTAGTATTGCTTGAGTTCTATACATTGATAATTTTGTATGGCCTGTGAATGATGTTATAAATAGCCAAATGGCCCTTGGCAGAAAAAAGGTTTCTCATCCCTGTCTTAGAAGAAATGGAGTCACCCTCGTAGTCAATAAAAGTATGAGAAAGGCAGTATTGCTCAAAAATTACAATATGATATGTATTCAAATGGAAGGCAAAACATTCAACATCACAGTAATAGATACACGTTTATGCTACACAGCCTTTTTTTTGTGGTGTCCAGAAACTGAAACTGAGTGGATGCCCATCCTTTGGAGAATGGCTGAATAAATTGTGGTATATGAATGTTATGGAGTATTATTGTTCTGTAAGAAACAATCAGCAGGATGATTTCAGAGAGGCTGGAGAGACAGAAACTGATGCTAAGTGAAGTGGGCAAAAGCAGGAAAAAAACAACAGCAAGATTATATGATGATTAATTCTGATGGACATGGCTCTTTTCAACAATGATAATTCAGGCCAGTACCAGTGGTCTTGTGAAGAGAATCATCTGCACCCAGAAAGAAGATTGTGGGGACTGAGTGTGGATCACAACATAATATTTTCACTCTTTTTGCTGTTGCATTTTGTTTTCTTTCTCATTTTTTTCCTTATCTGATTTTTCTTATGCAGCACAATAAATGTAGAAATATGTATAGAAGAATTGCACATGTTTAACACATTGGATTAACATATTGGGGAGGAGGTGGGGGGAAAGGAAGGAAAAAAATTTGCAACATGGGGTTTTGCAAAGATGAAAATTATCTATGCATGTTTTGAAAATAAAAAGCTTTAATTTAAAAAAAAAGTTTAAAACTTTATGCTACAATCACTGATGCTGAAGAAATCAAAGTTGATCAGTTCTAGGAACACCTACATCTTCTAGAAATAATACCAGAAAAAAAATGTCACATTCATCATAGGGTACTGGAATACTACAATAGGAAATCAAAAGATAATTGGAGTAACAGGCAAGTTTGTCCTTGAAATACAAAATGAAACAAGGCAGGTAATAATAGAGTTTTGTCAAGATAATTACCTGGTCACAGCAAGGACGATGTTTCAGCAACTGAAAAAGCAAATCTACACACAGATGATCAACATCAAAATCAGATTGATTATATACTTTGTAGCCAAAGGCAGAGAAATTCTATACAGTTAATTAAAATAAGACTTGAAACTGACAAAGACTCAGATCGTGAGTTGCATTTTTAATTTTTTATTTATGGAATAAAACAAGTATTTTCATAACATAGTACATGTTATGTACATGAAACTGCAAATCTACTATGTACAATTTACTATTCTTTTCAAACACACAACAAAATTATCATGCAAATTTTTTTTTAATTCTTCCCTTCCACTCACCCTTACCCTAGAAATGGCTATCATTAGACACAAAGGTGTATGTGTTTGTATATATACCTATATATGTATGTACACATATTCTCAAACATACATACATACATATATCTTCAAACATGTATTGCATAAAATTGTTCTGATCATACTTCCATGTATTCATTTTTCCTCTGGATGCAGACAGCATTTTTCTTCATACTCCTTTATAATTAATTTGGGTATTTATAATAGACAAAATAGCTTATTCACTAAAAGTCATTCTTAAAACAATATTGTTATACAGTATGCAATGTTCTCTTGATCCTGTTCATTTTGCTCTTCGTTATTTTTGTTAGTTTTTCCATGTTTCTCTAAAATCATTGAGCTCACCATTTCTTCTGGCACAGCAGGATTCCATCTCAGTCCTATATTACAACTTGTTCAGTGTTAGAATCCTTACAAAGTGTTAAGTCACTGGAATTGATAGAAACAGTGCTTATGTGCTTGGGTTTACACCTTTGAGAGTTCACACATTGGCTCACACATTGGAGTTCACAAGTCCGGGAGATTCACAAAGTTACACCTCCCACAATCCCACTCTCAGAGGATGAGTCAACCTCTGGGTTCACACCTTTAAGAGATCATATATAAGAAGCTCTCGGAGTCAGTGAGGATTCAGAGGAAAGATTGAAAGCCAGAAGCCAGTCAGTTCAGGAGACTGACAGAGCCAGAATTCAGTTGGGAGACTGAGAACAAAGGATTCGGAAGAGGAGAGGCTGAAGCTGGCAGAGGCAAAAGATTAACAACGAGAGCTCTCGGAACCAAAGAAAGCTAACCGGTCTATTTTGGAAGAGACAATAAAAGATTTGAACTTTTAACAGCTGGCTGCATTTGGGGTGATTATTACTCTGAACTGAAACTAAGGCTGCCTCCAGAAACCTCCCCAAGAAACCTGCTCCCAGAGAATGATCATATTATAGAAAAGAAAAGAACACCACAGTTCAGCCCTTCTCCAATTGATGGACATCCCTGTAATTTCCAATTCTTTGCCATCACAACGAGAGCTGCCCTAAACATTTTAGAACATATAGGTTCTTTTTCTTTTTCCCTAATTAACTTTAGAAATAGATCAAAAACTGATATTAATGGGTCAGAGGGTATAACTTTTTGGGTATAATTCCAGATTGCTCTCCAAAATGGTTGCATCAGTTTACAATTTTATCAACAATGAACTGGTGTCCCAATTTTTCCACATTCTGTCCAATATTTGTCACTTTCTCCTTTTATTATTTTAGTCACTCTAGTAAGTATAAAATGATATCTCAAAGCTGTTTTCTCTCAAATCAGTAATAATTTAGAGTATTTTTACATGACTATAAATTATTTAGATTTCTTCACTGAAAAACTGTCTGTTCACATCAATTGACAATTTATCAATTGACCAGTTATCAATGACTTGCATTCAAATTTCCCTTCATCTTATTATTATTCACTATTTTCTTTCTCAATCTCTCTTTTTTACCTTATCCCTATTGCCTTATTTTTTCCTCTTGGTTTCTTATTCCTTATTTACCCACCTCTCTAAAATTCCTTCCCTTATCTTCTCTCTCACCCTCCTAATCTTATTCAATATACCCTATGAAAAGCCCTCCCCCATGTTATCCCCTAGTTTTCTCATCACTAAGTTCAGTAGACTTCTAAACCTCTTAAGAAGTTCACTTTGTTTCCTTTTCAATCTATGTGAGCATAAAGTTCCAACATTACTAGCCCTGGACACCCACCTGTTTACATTGTATTCATTTTTCCTTTCATGTCCTGTTTTTATGAGATGTGTTCCTTTTTTTTTTTTACCTTTTCCTACTCAATTTTTTTTAGAATCACCCACTATAAACAAGTCAGTCATAACTCTTCTTTCAAACTACCTTGGAAATGATAATAGTTTTAAGAATACTAATAACATTTTCATATATCGTAAGTAAACAACTTGACTTTGATCAGTGTCTTATAATTATTTTTAACGATGTCCTTATATTTCTTCTGTATCTTTTATATTGTTTTCCATTGAGTTTTGGTCTTTTTGTTACAAATTCCTGAAAATATTTCAGTTTATTAAATATCCTTTTTTAATTCATGATTAAACTCAATTTTTCTGGCTAAATTATTTCTAGATACAGCCACAGATCCTTTGTTCTTTGAAATATAATGTTCCAAAACCTATAGTCTTTTAGTGTAGAAGCTGCTAGGTCTTGTAAAACCTGATTGGTTTATTTGTTTGTTTTGTAGTATTTAAATTCTTTTTTTTCTTTTTGCTTGCAATATTTTTTCTTTAATCTAGGAATTTTGAAACTAGTCTGTAACATTCTATAAGTTTTCTTCCTAGGATCTCTTTCAGATGGTGATCAGTGATTCTTTTAATTTCTACTTTACTTTCTTGTTCTAAAGCTTCAGGGCAATTTTCCTTAACAATTTCTTGCAATATTTTATATAGAAGCTTTGTTTTTTATCATAATGTTCAGGTAGTCAGACAACTTTTATTGCAGACAACTTAAGACTGAGTTTCTTCTTGCAAAATTCAAACTTAAATTGAAGAAAGTGGAGAAAACTCTTAAATTTCATATGTATGACCTGAATAACTTCCTTTATGAATATGAATGAATAGATTTATGAGAATAGATCTTGTATACAGAGTGACTGAATAAGAATGGACAGAGGTTTATATAGTCGGCAGTAACCAAAAAAACAGCCCAAAGAAGAGTAAGAAAGCATGACTGCCTGTGAAAGCAAGAGACATATGGGATGATAGCTATGGAGCTGATCTAGAATAATATCATTTGGGAGCTTAAAAGACTCTGTCTTGGTAAGGAAAAGAGCTATCTCTTCACAGAAATGCAAAAGGAGATAGTGGAGGAAATCACCTGAATAATGTAAGATCTTTGGAAAGAACCCAGGACAGGAGTACAGTAATCTTATTCATAAAAGTCATATCATATACTGGAAAGCATGACTGATTTCAAAGCCTTCTATTCTTTACTACTTCATGTTGTTAAATCTACGTTTCCTCATCTGTTTAAAAAAAAAAGGTGGGGGGTATTGGGGAGGATTGGACTAGGGGACTTCTGGGATCCCATTGATCTCATAAGTATTTATTCAATGAATGAATGAATGTAATGATTGCCTACAATCCCCATTCTTTGAAATTTTTATGAACTTGCTAGCAATATTCTTTCAATAATTTGAAACTTTTCATTTTCAAATGTCAACACGATACAGAAACACAGGAAGGAAGTTTGATTTCTTCATGGAATTTTGTCCATATGTGAGTGGTTGGCTTAGGTTTAAGAAATATATTTTCCCACTTTCCAGTTATGAGTAATAAGATGGAGTACTAGTCATTTTCTTTGATTCTCTAGAACTTTTTAAAATTCTCTGAAACAGAAATTAGAAGAAAAAACAACTTCAAATGTTTTCACGGTCTAGGGCACCAAGGATGCAAAAAAAAAAAGGTTAAAAAAACTAAAATTCATGAACTGATGCCCTGAGCTCACCCTGCACCTTTCCACAATTCCCATGCTACCAGTGTTAGGATTACATTAGCAGATCCAAGAAAAAAAAAGAAAAAGAAAATCGGATAGAAACAGCCCCAGAGAAACAAAAGTCTGCCAGTGTCCACAAACCTGTAGTATCAGCACATCAAAGTTTTCAACTGGTGCTGCCAAATTAAGAATTAAGGAAGAGAGGGAGTGGGCAAGGTACCAGGACAGAATGTCGTCTGTGTAGGTGTATGGGTAGGTGAGTGGGGGGGGGGGAGAAGGGAGAGGGACAGTATGAAGCGTCACACTAAGGCTGAAGGAAAGAGCACAAAATACAGTTTGTAGTTTTGTGGCTAGTTCTAACCAAGATCTAGGCTAAAGAATCATGAATTGCCCACCATGGGAGGAAACTGTGTTGTGAAGAACAAGAAAGCTCAGAATGCAGACCAACATGACCTCTCCGCAAATCTGAGCCTAGCCACGCCGTGCAAAATGTGGGCGTCCAATAATAAGGAAGATTTTGAAATGAGAAGCAAAGAGATGATTTGCTTCTCAAACTCTCCAAACAACAGAAATTCAGGCAGAATAATTCCACAAATAAAAGGGCAACAGAGTGACAACTGAGAGACCAGGGGTGAAGTCTTAAGTTTGATAGAGTTAGCAATGAAAAGGCAGACAAGGGGTATTGTGGACAGAACCTGATGACAGAACCTTGTTCACAGGTGAACCAATGGTTTTCTGTGGAACTATAACATGGGAGGGTATATGAAAGGGAGGACAGGGAAAGGAGGATGGAAAGGAACATGTGATGAACCAGGGTAAAATCTGCTAGCAGTGAGAGAAAGGTGACCTCTGTGATCTCCAAAACAACCTAAGGGGAGTGGGTGAGAAGGAGGTCCTGAATTTCCTAACTATGTGGCTTTCAGCAAGTCCCTTTCCTTCAGGGTTCCAGCTAGCCCCCAGATCCACTGACAGAGTTATAATGGAAGAATCCCCCAGATTAAGGAATTGGAGGAGGAGGTTGGTTGTGTTCCTCCCTCTTACCCTTCTGCTACCCTCAGTCTTCATTCACTGGATCCTGGTCAAGCTCAATTGTACTCCTGTCCTGGGTTCTTTCCAAAGGAAATCCAAAGGGCCACTAAATCAAAGAGGAGTTGGACCTGATTGCTTTGGACCTATAGGACATATCCTGAGAACAATAAGTGGAAGGGAATATGCCCCAAACCTCCAGCTGTCCCAAAGTGGGAGAAGGGCTCCCCATTCAGGGAGATCTTCAAGTAGAGGCCGGGTGACCTCTTGCCTAGGTTACTGAGATTCTGGCTCATGTGTTTGCATCACAAGGTCTCTGAAATCCCTTCCAGCTTTGAGTCTTAGCTTCTGATTTGATGATCTCTAATTCTGACAATCCATGATTAGGCAGGGAAGAGGGGAGAAGCTGGGAAAGGAGATGGAGACATATACCTGTCCCAGAAGCATCCCAGAGGTAAAAAAAAAAAAAAAAAAAACTTTCATGAGTCCTTGAGTCCACCTCACTCCTGGACAGCGTGTGGAATTGACAGAGTAAAGAGTTCTCATGGGAACATAGCCTTCAACTATTCTTTAATTATGACTTGAGATAACAAATAGAGCTTTAGCTAAAAAGTTGCAGGTGGTGTCCCCTCCTATTCCCTCCCTCCCCCCCCCCCGCCCCCGGCACTTCTTAATTAGCATTTAAGTTCTTCTTGTAAAGGTGATGATTGCTTTGAGGTCTCTATCTGCTTGTGTAGCAGTTCTCTAGGAAAACTTAAATTAAGAGTTTATTATTACTAATTTGTATCCTTTTGTTTCTGGGTAAAAGTTTCACTATTAGAATATAAGCCTGGACTCCCCCAAACAAAAAGAGAAAAGGCAACCCTGGTGGGATGGGGGCTTCAGGGACTTCTGCATTTAGGCTATTTAATCTTGTGAATCAGTATCCTGATTCTTGGTACTCCTTACTGACAAACACCTTGTCAGATAAAAGGTGCTCTTTTCTAGAGATGGTAATAAACCTTTTTTTGTTTTTTCTCACTCTGAGAGTCACTGATTGTTTCGTGGACCATTCTGTCCCACACAGCAGGAAGTTTGTCTCCAAGCCATCTGGGAAATGGTGATTGTCCGATTTCTGCCTGAGCAACTCTTTTGAGGACAAGGAATTCTCTTCCTATCCGGGCCAAGATGTTTTTGAGGGGGGAAGAAGGGGGAAAGGAATTCAGGGCTCCTAGGCCCTCAGTGGGAGAGAAAAGGACAGCCAATCATCTTGCAGTAAGCTCAGCTCAGCCTGTGCTGGCCCCAGGAATAGAAAATAGTGTTCCAGAATACACTGTTCCTGCCCTCGGGGCCAAAGCTGGGTCTTCTCTTAACTGAGCTAGAAGGGACCCACTTATTAGAATCCTAGTATTAACTCAACCTGAAACAAGGTGATAACTCAAGGGAGATGTTAGAATCCTAGTGTTAACTCAATGGAATTGATATAATGCTTATTAGTTCACCCCTTGGATCGAATCCTTACAAAGTGATAAATCAGTTGCCTAATTTAGCATGGTACTTAGCAAATCCTCTAGCTCACTAATGTATTTAAATACTCATTGGAGTTCACAAGTATGAGAGATTCACAAAATTAACTTTGTAACTTTGGGAATTCACACCTCCCTTAATCTCTCCCTCAGAGGAGGAGTCAACCTTTGGGAGATCATATATAAAGAAGCTCTGAGAGCTTCAGGTTAGTGAATAGCTGCAAAGATTGAGAGGGGAGCGTCAAGTGAGTTCAGCCGGAAGCCCTCTCTTGGAGGCAAGAGAGATTCATTCCATCTTCCACCTTTGTGCTGGCTGGAGGCTGAAGAAAGCAGAGGCAAAGGACAACTGCAAGAGCTCTATATGTTAGGACCAAATATCCTCTTAGGTATTAGTGATACTGCTATTATACAGTAATGGTGTCATTGTAGATTGGAGCATAAACTCTGTCGCCTGTTATGGAGTAAGACATTACATTGGACCCTGGAGGTTGTTAAGGAGTGTCAGCTCTCCTTGCCTACTGGAACCATTACCACTGCTCCTGTTGACGTTTTCTCTTGCCCACCATTTCCTTAATTCTCAGAATACTGTTGACCAAATTGCCAGATGTTTGACTTCCTAGGAAAATCTTCCCAAGATGGCAGGTCGAATGGCTTTGCTTAAAAAAAAAAAAACAAAAACAAACAAACAAACAAACAAAAAACCCTGAAGTGAATGACTAAAAATAGACAATCTTTTGTCACTATTGTCAAACTGACAGAAATGTCAATATTGTCACTATTGACAAAGTGCTTATGCTTGATGGATATATCCTCAACCAATCTGAATTTTCCTGATCCAGCTCCAACAGGAGGTACTTTTGTCTTTGTATCAAAGAAGGTCTGGGGATTTGGGGAGGTCAATATTCAGTGATGACCTCAAGGGCTTCATGAGACAAAACATCCAAACTGGATCCACTCCCCATCATCCCAGATGTCTTGGGAAGAACAAGTCCCCACATCTAGAAAACGATTTATTTACAGGAAGCTAACTATAGGCAATGGTTGGGGCCAGAGACAAATGGAAAGCATCTTTCCGTGCTTCAGTGCACACAAGGCGGTGCCTCTGGAGCTGGCCAAAGCCTCCAAAACATTTCAGTGTTTCATAAAGGGATTCATTATTTATCTCTAATTATCTCTAATAATTAATTAATTATCTCTAATTCATTATAAATCTCTATTTATCTCATTATTTATCTAGCATCTCAATTCTCCTAATGGTAGGAAGTCCAGTCAAATTGTGCTACATGTTTATCCTATGGCAAGAACATGAGTAGCTGGATGGCCCAGTGGAGAGAGCATGAGCTCTCTCAAGGCTGAGTTCAGTTTGCCTCAGGTTTCTCAATTGTAAAATGAGAATAAAAATAGTCCTTCTCTTCTAGGGTTGTTGTGAATATCGAAACTCTTAGCACAGTGCCTGGAACACAGTAGGCACTTAATAAATGCTTGTTTCCTTCTTATGGCCAGCAAAATCTTGTCTCCTTTCTAAAAATGCACCAAAAGTCCCTCTTTTTAAAATGTCATAGATCAGGTTTCTTTGTTTTAAAAACAATAACCTCTCCACAAGAACATTTCATGGTTCTTTCCTTGATAATTGTTCTTAATTGTGTTTCTTATTTTACCTAATTGTTGCAATAGATAGGGCACTAGCTCTAGCACCAGGAGGACCTGAGTTCAAATTTGGTCTCAAATACTGGACAAGTCACTTAATGCTGTTTGCCTTAGTTTCTTTATCTGTAGAAATGAAATGGAGAAGAAAATGGCCAACCAGTCTAAGATCTTTGCCAAGAAAACCCCAAACAGATCACAAAGGGTAGGACTAAGCAACAGTACCATGTTTCCTGTAGCAGGTGCTATGGGGAAGCTACCAACTCGACTCAAACTGACAAGTTGGTTCCCCAGAGAGTCACTAACTTGCCCCCTCAGAGTTTTCAGGGGTCAGAGATTGTTTTTTCTAATGTCATAATTCATGAGCTCCTCCCAGTGTCCCTTTATTGGTTATCAATAATATCAATTAGCCAGACAGATTTAATTAACTTTCACAAAGGATTATTTATGAAAATGCAGGATTAAGTAAGAACAGTTCGTGCAAAACAACCATCCCTCCTCATCACAGTATGTGACGCAATCTCCTGCAAGCACACAGGGTCCAGGGGAGTGTGGCTCAGGTTTAGGCCCCGTGCCAATGGACACAGTTTCCCACTCCTGGAAGGCGCTTTTGCTGGGATCTTCACAGGGTTCCCTTTTGGCTATAGCACAACGTTCTGCTGGGCTCCTGGTACAAATACGATTAGCTCTTATGGAAACATTGTTGGGAAGATGGAAAGTCCATCCCTCAATATCTCCCAAATGAAGCTCATTTATCAGATCTTTCTCTGGCCAAGAGGAAAAGGCTAAAGCACGGTCCTTCCCTCTAGACCTCTTCCTCAAGGATATGGATGGTGACAGTTCTCATGGGAGGTATTTACGCATCCGTAGGTGCCCCTATTCAAGCCTGGGACTTTGTGCTCCAGTCTTGGTCAAATGGAGACTGGTGGGGCAGGAGGCCCCAAGTGTGACCAGTGTGAATATTAGTTTTTTGGTCATCATTTGGGAAGAATTTAACCTTGCTGGGACTCCATCTTCCCCGGATTTAGCTGTCATTACTCTACATATGGTGCATAATTCCTTTTAAGCAGTGGGGGTGGAAGTAGTTTAGAGACACTGACTAATCCACCCTCTTGCTGGAAATCTCTTTCCTCTTCGTTGACTAATCTCCGGGATTTACAGTCCCCAGAGGCTTGGGTGAAAAACAGCCTCTCTTGCTAGGACTCCTGCCCTTCCTGAATCCCCATCTCAGCTCAGCCCTGCTCTATTATTAGCAAAATACCCTTCATCCCACCTTTCTTCCTCAGTCTCCTTTGCTGGATCCTGGTTTGTGCTCCCACCTTAATTGGGGGGCTCCCCAAGTCTCTCCCCCCCCGGGCTTTTTCTTGTGCATCTTTATGGATTTTTAGCGGTTGACTTCCATCCCATAGGTTCAGCTGTCATCTCTCTACTCCCAGTTCTTCCTAAGCAGGTCTAGCTGGTCCCTTGCAATTGTCTGCTGGAGAGCTCCACTACCGGCTCTCACACTTCTCAAAGATCCAAACTGCATTCACCCCCTCATCCCCACCCCAATGTCACCCTCATCCTAATTTCCCCACTTGTGTGCCCTTTCAGCCATCTTTCATATGTCACCTTCCCTCTCCATCATCTCTTATCTAATTCGTTTCCAAGTCCTGTCAATTCTACTTCCATATGATCTCTCAGAGATGTCCTATTTGCAGCTATATGGCATGGAGGATAGATAGCCCACTGAGCCAAGAGTTCAAATCCAGCCTCAGACACCCTCCAGCCTTTGGACTCACAGCAATCTCCGTCTCTGTCTGCCCCTGGTTCCTCTGAAATAAAATGAGGGTTCACCTCTAAGGATTGTAAACATAAAGCAAGATCATATCTGTAAAACTTTAAGACACTACCTGGCACATAATAGGTGCTTAATAAATGCCCATTCTTTGCATTTATTTGCTCACCATTCTAACTCAGGCCCTCATCACCTGGACCATTGCAGATGGCACCTCATGGATCTCCCAGCTAGGGAAGTTCCAGCAATGTCTTATCATCTCTAGATCAAAATACAATCTATTCTATTTGGCTTTAAGTTGACAAGACTGATTGAAAGTATGTGGGAATACAAGCCCCACTATTGTTATTTTTTTTTTAAAGCATTTGATTCAGTATAGCAAAATCTTAAAGGCTTCCAACTAGAAAGAGAGGGAAACAAGCACTTATTAAGTACCTGCTGTGTACAGGCACTGTGCCAAGCAGTTTTTGACTGTTATCTCATTGTGATCCTCGCCACAGGAATATCTATGAAAAACTGAGGCAGGCAGAGGTATAATGATTGTCCCAGGGTCACACAGACATCTTCTTCCCTTCAGACTCAATACTGTATCCACAGTACCACCTACCTACCTCATGAGTGTATTTAATGCCCGAGTGAATATCATTCAAATACAGAGTAAATACAGCTACAGAGATAATTTTATTTCTCACCAAGTGAGTCGTGTGGTATTAGCCACCTACTGACTTCCCAGCGTCACCCAGTCAGTATGACTTGAACTCAGACTCGAATCTAAAGCCGGTTCTATAGCCACTACAATCATGCTGACTCTTAATAATAATAAGCAATTGTATTTTTCTTTCTTTTTTTTAACTAAAGCTTTTTATTTTTCAAAACATATGTTTAACCCTTGGAAAATCTTGTGTTCCAATATCCCCCCTTCCTCCCCCTTCCTCTAGATGGCAAATAGTCCAATACATGTTAAACATGGTAGAAATGTATGTTAAATCCAATAGAGGCATACATACTTATACGATTATCTTGCTGCCCAGGAAAAATAAAATCAAACTGGAAAAAAATGAGAAAAAAATAAAATGCAAGCAAATAACAATAAAAAGAGTTTGAATGCTATGTTGTGATCCATACTCAGTCCCCATGGTCCTCTCTGTGTGTGCAGATGGCTCTCTTCTTCACAGGATCATTGGAACTGGCCTGAATCATTTCATTGTTGAAGAGAGCCACATCCATCAGAATTGATCATAACCATAACTTTTTCAGCCATTCCCCAATTGATGGGCATCCACTCAGTTTCCAGTTTCTGGCCACTCCAAACAGGGCTGCCACAAACATTTTTGCACATGTAGGTCCCTTTCCCGCCTTTAATATCTCTTTGGGATATAAACCCAGTACTAACACTGCTGGGTCAAAAGGTATGCACAGTCTGATAACTTTTTGAGCAAAGTTCCAAAATGCTCTTCAGAATGGCTGGATCCATTCGCAGTTCCACCAACAATGTATCAGTGTCCCAGTTTTCCCACATCCCCTCCAACATTCAGCATTATCTTTTCCTGTCATCTTAGTCAATCTGAGAGGTGTGAAGTGATGTCTCAAAGTTGTCTTAATTTGCATTTCTCTGATCAATAATGATTTGGATCACCTTTTCATATGGGTAGAAATAGTTTCAATTTCATCATCTGAAAATTTTCTGTTCATATCTTTTGATCATTTATCAATTGGAGAATAGCTAGAATTTTTATAAATTTGAAATTTTATAAATTTTTATAAATTTATAAATTATAAAATAATTTATAAATATATATTTTAGAAATGAGGCTTTTATCAATACCCTTGAATGTAAAAATGTTTTCCCAGTTTATTGCTTCCTTTCTAATCTTGTCTGTATTAATTTTGTTTGTACAAAAGCTTAACCTAATATAATCAAAATTATCTAGTTTTTGTTCAATAATGAGCTCTAGTTCTTTTTTGGTCACAAATTCCTTCCTTCTCCACAGATCTGAGAAGTAAACTGTACTATGTTCTTTGAATTTGTTTATAATATCATTTTTTAATATCTGGATCATGAACCCGTTTTGACCTTATCTTGGTATACAATATTCAGTGTGAGTCAATACCTAGTTTCTGCCATACCCAGAAGGTTTTGTCAAATAATGAATTCTTATTCCAAAATCCAAGGTCTTTGGGTTTGTCAAATACTAGATTATTATATTTATTGCCTATTTTGTCCTGTGAACCTAACCTATTTCACTGATGACTAGTCCATTTCTTAGCCAATACCAAATGGTTTTGGTGACCACTACTTTATAATGTAATTTTAAGTCTGGCACAGCCAGGCCACCTTCATTGGCATTTTTTTTATTAATTCCTTTGAAATTCTTGACCTTTTGTTCTTCTAGGTGAAGTTTGTTACTATTTTTTCTAGATCTGTAAAATAATTTCTTGGGAGTTTGATTGGTATGGCACTGAATAAGTAGATTAATTTAGATAGTATTGTCATTTTTATTATATTTGCTCAGCCTACCCATGAGCACTTGATGTTTTTCCAATTTTTTAGTGCTGACTTTATTTGTATAAAAAGTGTTCTGGAATTGTGTGCATATAGTTCCTGACTTTCCCTTGGCAGATAGATTCCCAAATACTTTATATTATCATCAGTTATTTTAAATGGAATTTCTTTTTGTAACTCTTGCTGCCAGACTTTGTTGATAATATATAAAAATGCTGATATTTTCTGTGGATTTATTTTGGATTCTACAACTTTGCTAAAGTTGTGGATTGTTTCTAGTAGTTTTTTAGTTAATTCTCTAGGATTCTCTATCTAATATCATCTGCAAAGAGTGATAATTTGGTTTCCTATTACGTATTCTAATTCCTTTAGCCTCTTTTTCTTCTCTTATAGCCAAAGCTAACATTTCTAAGACAATATTGAATACTAATGGTGATAGTGGGCAACCTTGTTTCACCCCTGATCTTGAGAATGGTTCCAGTTTATCCCCATTACATATGATGCTTCCTAGTGGTTTAAATAGATGCTACTGATCATTTTAAGGACAAGTTCATTTAGTCCTATACTTTCTAGTGTTTTTATTAGGAATGGGTGTTGGATTTTATCAAATGCTTTTTCTGCATCTATTGAGATGATCATAGTTTTTGTTAGTTTTGCTATTGATAGATTCAATTATACTTATAGTTTTCCTAATAATGAATCACATTTTTAAAGTGCTTCCCTGCAGACTGTGAAAGCAATGAGGCACTATGAGGAGTGAAAGCTCATCATCCTCACTTTACAGAAGAGATAAGAGACTCCAAGTGGGTCAATGACCTACTCAGGATAAATCTGCCAAATGACATCTGGGGTAAGGTTTGGACCCAAGTAGCTCCTGGTTCTAGCTGGGTTCAATGTGCTTTCCACTAGGCTGTCCCACCTTTCATGGCAGAGATCTTGATCAGCACTACAGATGGAAAGTGAGCTGGGTCCAGACTTGTCCAAGAGGGAGAAAGGAGCCTGGATTGCCTGGGAGAACTAGAGCTGGACTTCCTACCATCTTTAACTGCTGCTCCATGAAATAAATATTTGAACACCATTAGCCTTCTGGGCAGCTAGATGGTGCAGTGGGCAGAACTGGGGCTGGGGTCTGGAAGATTCATCTTCCTGAGATCAATCTGGTCTCGGGCACTTCTTAGCTAGGCAAGCCACTTATTTCTTTGCCTTGGTTTCCCCCTCTGTAATTCAAGTCAAGCTGAGGGTAAGTTCCATGTCACACCACATCCATGCAGTGGGAAAATCCTGGCAGTTATGTTGCTGAAATTGGAGTCAAAGCAGCTGGCTAATCCAGGATTGACCCTCTATGACTTGGAACCTCAGTTTCCTCATCTAAACAATGAGGTTATTAGAACAATGATCTCAAGCTCTAATTCTGTGATCCAAATGATGGGGTCCTTGGTTTCTGATAGCTAGAAGGACCATAAGGAGGTGCCTTGACTGGAGAGAGGCAAGTTAGGAGTAACACTGATTATCTCAACCCTTTGTTTAATTAGGCCTTTTGTTATCCTAAGTAAGTCTTTGTAGCAGTAAGCCCAGGTGGAATTCCTTGTTCAATTCCTTGCACTGAGAAACCCTACTGTTACTGCTCCAATCAGAAGACCAAGTTATGATGTTAACCCCCGAGGTTATTTTCCCTCTAAAAGAACCTACTTGTACCCCACTTCTTCCTGGGTTTATTAGTTATTCTGCCCATCATCTGGAGCAATTCCAACAGCTAACTCCTTTGAGGGTTAGGCTATTGGTGAATGGCATAATTCCCCAATTCTTTGCTGGTTCATTAGGATCCTCCAGCTTTATGGCAACAAGTTCTTTAAGAACTTGGGTGCCTAATGGCATCTCTACCCCTAGTTATGGAGTCTTCCCCCTGGTAAATGGCACGTTTCACAACGGAACTTAGCTAGCATCTTTACACTTCTTAATCACAAAAACTCCCCTTCAGAACTTAGCAGCCAGTCAAGGGCATAATAATAAAATCTCTGGCTCTTGATTTGGAGAAGGTCCAAGTCCACAGATTCTTTTGAGATGGCTCAAAACACTGATCCCGATATATCTGGGAGGTCCAAGCCCACTTCCCAACATTTGGTGGACTGTACTAGGAGAATCCTGAAACTCCAATATATTTGGGGGATTCAGTATTTCTGCACCCCAGCACCCCATCACTATGACCTTCACAAAATTGTTTCTTTTCATTCACCCAGCCATACCTTTATTCAGACTCTAGTTACTTTCACCTGGACTATTACAATAGCTTCCTACTTGATCTCCCACCTCCTCCACCCAAGTAAAGTGATTTTCTTAAAGTAAAGCTCTGACCAGAATCTTTCTTCTGTCCCTGCTCAATAAACTTCAATGGCTCTCGATTGCTCTTAGGTTCAAATACAGCTTCCTTTGTAGGATCTAAAGCCTATCACAGCTTGGTCTCCACGAACCTTTCCAGCATCTTTTTACATTTGTCCCCTACTCTCACTCTTCAGCCCAGTCAAATTTGCCTCCTCTCAGTCCTTCCAGGTCCCTTCGCCATGCCTTTGTTTGGACACGTCCCATACCCGGCCCATACTCCCTCCTCACTTCCACCTCTTTGATCCATCACTTTCTTACAGTCACTACCAGCACATGAAGCATTTCCTATTCCCTCCCCCACCACCCCAGCTTCCTATGCTTTCCCCTCAAAATTGCCTCATATTCAGTTTGCATTTGTTTATGTGAAGTTTAACCCCATGAGAATGAAAGTTCCTTGAGGGTAGAGAAGACTTTTGTGATTCCCAGCACTTTGCACAGTGCCAGCCTCTGTGGGTAGATTAGAACTCCAGTGCTTTATAAGGGATTAATAATTGACTGATTGCAGAACCTGGAATGGGATGCTGGATTAGGGAATAAGGATATAAAAATGAGTAAGATCTCAGTGCAATCACAGGCTAGAAGTCCCAACTCCAAAAATAAAAATAAAAATAAGCCCATGTAGCTAATTCAGTAAAATTCTGCACATGTGCACTTAATTCACCTCTGCTCAGCTCTAGGGAAGATGTGGAGGCAAATAAGATTCATAATTAAACACTCATCCATCTTCCTGATCCTTTAAGTGCTCTTGACCTGCACTTTCCCAGGAGGCAGCGACATAAACTAAGATTTTTTGTGGGGGCCCCCAGATGTAAACTGTATCCTCTTCTGGAGCTCCCAGACCCTGGGAAAAGCCTGCAAACTCCCAGTTAAGTGGCTTCATTCAATTGGAGATCTTGGTCAATCATCCTCCACTGAATTGCCACGAACAACTCTCAGTGGCTCAAACATTCAATTTTAAATTGAACTGAAAATCAGTCTCTCAGGAGTTGTCCCCTTTCCCCCTCTCCCCCCTCTCTAGGCCAAAGATCAAAGTAAGCCCCAATGTATCGAGGGCTACACGCCCAGATATTTTGGGTAGACATCTTAATAGACCAGGCCCACTAGTGAAGATTTGCTCTCCTTAGCCATCTTCCTAACAGGACCTTTTGGCCACTAAGAAGTCTGACTCCCCGGAGAGCTGGCTTCGCAGGGCCCATAAATCCCTTTTTGCTCCGATTTCGGGTTTGTGGATTCTTTTGATAGGACCTGCAGCTGGGACCAGAGGGGATCTCCCAGCCCAGTTCTCACAGCTCATCACAACTACCACTAACCCATCATTTGCACCTCATCAGCGGCATGGTTCAGTGTAAAGAGATCAAATCCCGGCCTTGCCATCAATGATCCATATCATCTGGAGCAAGTGAATCTCCACTTTGCTCCTCCTCATCCCACCATTCTCCCAATTCCTCATCTGCAAAGCATGACCTTTAAAGGCCACCCCAGCTCTAAATCTGTGATCCCAGCATTCATCCTTCCCCCAGATAGACCCCCAGTCCCCTGCCAGCTGAGGGGCTCTGGGGGCTAAATGGAAAAAAATTATACCTGGGTTTAAAGGAAAAGAAATAGTGTCACAAAGTCGACAATGAGGGATAGGAGAGATCAAACACAAGCCAGAGACTGAATGAGAAATGTTTATAGTACCTGGAGGGAATTAATTCACTAGTAACATGGCCAACAGTTGCGGAGGACTAGGTTGAGAGATGAGGGAGAGGGAGGAGAAGGGTGACAAGGGAACCATCCAGTCAAGAGAGGGGTCTTGAGCAAGGAGGGGTCCAGAGACGGGAGAAGCCAGGACTTGCTTGAAACTGAGACGATGAGTTCTCCATCACTGGAGGTATTTAAGCAGATGGTGACTTGCCTGAAAGGGAGGGCAGCACGGTCTCCTCCCTTGAGAAAGGTGGGGGGGCTGGATGATCTCGGAGAACCCTCCCAACTCCACATTTCACCGACCCACCCACTTTTGCACCTGCTAAATCACTTTCCGACATTTTTTCTTCCACTTCAGTATTTTATGTTACAAATATGTTCAACTCTCACTTCTTTAAAGGGATTCTCCTTCACAGTTCCCCACCCCCACCCCCACCCCCGCCAAAGACTAATTATGGGGGAGGGGTTAAATTCTGTGTTGATGGTCACAATACGGCTCAAGACAAAGAACATTCTGCATTTGGGGTCAAAGGGCCCCTCAACCTCCAAGAATTTACAATGTGTGACCTTGGACAAGAAGGGCCCCAAAATGGTCCGTTGAGGAGCTCTACTGTCCTGCCCTGTTCTAGATCTCTGACCCTGATGAGAAGCAGCAGACAGAACCGGGGAACTGGGAAATTGGAGAATCTGACTGCATCAAGAGCTTCTTAACTGGCCTTCTTGCTCCCGGAGTCCTCAGCTCGGCACATTTGACTTCTGATGAAAGACTCAGAGGGACAGAACTCTGGGTGGGTCCACTCCAAGCTGGGGGGTGGGGGAATGGCCTTGGCCTAGGATTTCCCCCAAAGATTAACAGTCCAAGTTCCCCTGTCCCCAAAGGGGCAGAAGGCCAGAGCTGCTGTTAATCTGATCTGGGGATTAAACTCCATCTCGATGAGAGTTGGGGCTCGGGGAAAGAAGGACAATATCCCAAAGGGTATTATGTGTGGGGAGCATCCCTCCCTGCTTATCGTCCCTGAAGGGAGCGCCGGAATGGGTCCGGAGACTCCCCCCCATACACACACACACCCAGGCTCTGGGGGGGACTCGCCACATGACCCTGTGCAAAACCCTCCTCCCCATCTCTCAGGTTTATTCCTCCAGCTACAAAATTAGGCAATTGGATGTAATCCCCACTAAACTCTAATCTACTTCTAATCCTGTGATCCCATAATGCTCGGCTTCCTGGCCCACCTGGGGAAGGTGGGACGGCTCCTGCCCCGCATTTCTGAGTGTCTCCTGGACAAGGAGCCGGGGCCGGGACCGGGCTCCTCAGCGGGACATCATCTTCACAAACTCTGAGAAGGAAGGGACAAGATGGCAGTCAGCATCTCCTCCCTCCCCTCTGCCCCTCCCTTCGCCCTGCCCCCAACCCAGTCCTCAGGATTGTTTTCTCCTGATCAAATGGAGAAGGGGGGAGGGGCTAGAGGAACTCTAAGCATCTTCTCGATCCCAGAAAACTAAGCAACTGGACTGTGCCTAGAGGGAGGGGGGACAGCAGTGCCTGGCGGGGCCTGTGTCACCTTCAAAATCCACGGTGCCGTCTCCATTGACATCAGCCTCCTGCACAACCTCAGAAATCTCGCGGGCACTGAGCTGCTCCCCCAGCAGCCTTTGCAAGGCCTGGCGAAGTTCCACCAGGGTGATTGAGCCGTCTCCATTGGTATCAAACTGCTCCAGACAACCCGGCAGCAAAGGAGGAAATGGAAGAAGAGGGTTGATCTGGGAAGACTTCAGGATGGGGCAGCCAAAGGGAAGAGCAGAGCCCCGGGTGGGGGTGGGGGTGGGGGTTCCTTCTGTAGCCCTCCCTGCGTTTTATGCAGCTCCGAACTCTGAGGTGGCAAAGAAGCACTTCCCTCAGCCTCCTCAAGTCTCTCTCTCTCTCTCTCTCTCTCTCTCTCTCTCTCTCTCTCTCTCTCTCTGTCTGTCTCTCTCTCTCTCTCTCTCTGTCTCTCTCTCTCCCTCCCTCCCCCGCTTTTTTTTTCTCTATCCTCCTCTCTCTTTCTCTTTCAGTTTCCTTGTATGTCAAAGTTAGGCTCCATGATCTCTAACTACTCTTTTTACGTTGCACAGGGGTTCCTCGGTGACCCTGGCCTCCTTCATTGTCCCTGAACCTTGTCCATGGTTCTGAACGATTGTGACTTGGAGACTGCCATGATTCAATGCATTCATTGATTATCCAGGCCAAGGGAGTCCTTTTATGAAAGGAAATCTAGGCCAGAAAGTGGTCCAGAGGGCTCCCCTTTGGAGTCAGTGCGTCCAACAGCCTCCCTCTCCCTGCTTACCTCCTTGAAGGCATCCCGCATCTCATGCACTCCAATCATCCCAGCTGTCTCTGCCAGAAGCTTGGGTGTCATTAGCTCTACAAAATCCTCAAAGTCTACCCTGCCACCAACTAGGGATAAGAAACGTTAAGAACAGGGAGAAGAAGAACAAACAAAAACTGAGCCTGAGTCCCAGGTTCCCTAGACTCCCTCTTCTCGGGGGCCCTGGAGCAGATCAGGACCCCCTCCTTCTTCTTCCCCCAGCCCAGCCAGGAGTTTCTGCTCCTGAGTGCACCCCACCTAGCACCCACATCACCAGTCCTGGCTGGCTCCTAATCTGAATCTTTGATCAATCAGTCAATTAACAAGCATTTAATAACTGTCTAATTCATGCCAGACACATTGAGAGGGGCAAGAGATATAAAGACAATAACAAAGTAGTCCCTGCCCTCAAGAAGCTTACATTCTACAAGAAGAAACACTGCGTGCACACAGATAAGTAAAAGATGTTCACAAAATAAATATAAAGTGATTTCTGGGGATGCAAACAGATGGGAAAAGCAGGGAAGGGCTTGTGTAGAAGGCAGAGCTTGGGCTGAGCTTTGAAGGAGATGCACAGAACCCACCATGAAAAAGTACAGGCCTGAGAGATGGTCCTGGTGAAGATACAGAAATGGGAACTGGGATGGGAGCCAAGCAGCAGCCATCTCTGAGGCACTAAGGCTCTCCACCCCTTCATCTCCTCCCCTCTCATCCTATTCTCTCCTCCCCATCACCTCCCCGAGTCTGTCTCCTTCATTCTGAAACCTGTTAGTAGAATAGAATGAGTACTGCCCCGAGAGCTGGAGAGCCGGGGTTCACAGACCACCTCTGACAGTATCTCGTGACCGTGGAGAAATCCCTTAGCCTCCTACACCTCACATTCTTCATAATGAATGGAGTCTCCTCTTCTATACTCATGCTCCTGTAATCTCCCTAATCCTGCCCTCCCCATCAAATTCCCAGTCCCATCATTTCTGTTTTCTCATTATCTCCTCAGCTCTCTTGATCTCACTTGATCTCCTTGACCACATCATCTCCCAAAGCCGGCCCCATCATCATCCCACCCTCATCATGTCCTCACCCGATTAGCTGTTCATCCCCAATCCTCCAAACCACAGATGAAGACCTTCCTGTGCTAATGCTTCCCTCAGCCCCAGCCCCAACATCTCCCCACACTCGGCACTCCCAGCTCGAGCTTAGTTCCACCACTAAACCCACCATATTTCTCAACAGCTTTCCCACATTTCCATCACCCATCCTCGTGCCTTAGCCACCCCCCACTTCTTTCTCAAATCAACCTCACCTCGAACTTCACTTCTCTTCCCATTGCCTTCCTTCCTCCTTCCTCCAGACCAAGCCCAACTTCTTCCTTGAATCATTGGCTTGACTTCATCACTTCACTTACTTCCTTAACCTAGCAACCTCTCTCCCTCAGGGGTCATAGAAAGAACACTTTGCTCCAATTCAGAAACCCTGGTTTCGAATCTCAGCTCTTCCACTCCCTAACAGTGAGCCCCTGTATAAATCCAGTGCCTCACAGAACCTCAGTTTTCCCATCTAGTAAATGGTGAAAACCATACTTTACATTGGCTATCCAATAGGGAAACCCATTGAAAACCTTAGGTAACTGTAGAAAGTTAAGGGGTTTGTACCATCCTATTGTCTCTAACCCTGCCCATCTTCCCCTGCCCCACCCCAATTCTCACGGTTCATTCGGATCTGCTGTCCCAACTCTGCCAGCTCCATCTCAGTGGGCATGTAGCCCATGGTCCTCATCAGATTCCCCAGGTCCTTGCAGGAGATGAAACCATCTCGATCCTTGTCAAACTCTTGGAAGGCTTCCCGGAGCTCTAGGGGAAAGGCAGGGAAGGGGGAAGGTGATTATGAGGAGCCTGAAAACTACCAGGGGGAAGGGGGAGAATCTAGGAAAATCCCCTCCTGGGAAAGCCTCTGCCAACAGGACTTGGCCTCCGAATGAGACCTCGAGGAAAACTCCCCAGTGGTGGACAGGGGTGGGATTCCTGCAGCCAATGGAGGAAAGTTGGGAACTCCTGATACTGTCATGGGGAGATGGATGGGGGTAAATTGGGACTAAAAATCACTGAAATTGGAGGCCTTAAAGCTGCCAAGGAAATATATGGGTAGACGACAAACCCACCCTTCAAGAAATGAATGGGAACTTAAAATTAACAGGAGAGATTGAGTCTTGGGAGACTGGGATGGAGGTAATGAGAGTACTGTTAAGAGTAGGAATGAAGAGGATGTGGCAGAAAAATAGGGTCTGGGAGAACTGCCTGGGAGGGAGGGAAGAGGAGAAAGTTACCTTCAATCTCATCTGGTCCTAGCGGACGATCCTGAAGAAGGTACAGGAGGAAAAGAATAATGGGGAGAGGTAGAGACAGGAGTGGCCCTCTTCAGGGCTACTCAGTGACCCTCGGGCTCTCTCCAGGGTCCTGAAAGAGGAGGCTGGAAGCCATTCACATTCTCTCATACCCTCTTTCCTGGCTGCCCCTAGTTACTAACCTCTTCCTCCATGCTCATCCAGCCTCTGCCCCTTCCCCACCTGCTCTTTTTTATTCCTTCCTTGGCAGTCACTTCCTTCTCTCCCTTCACCTCCTTCCTTAAACTCTCTTCCTCGTCCTGCTTCTTATTCTAACCTTCCAGCTCCTTCTAGCTACTTTTCCTTTATCTTCTTCCTCATGCTTCCCTAAACTTCCCTTCTTCTCCAGCCTTTTCCCCTAATCTTCTACCTCCTTCTGCCTTCTCTCCCTTCTTGAGTTCCTCCATCCTCTTCCAGCATGAAACGATGGGAGGAACTGGCCCAAAAATCAGGGGACCTGAGAGTAAATCTCACTTCTCTTGCTACCACCGGAGACCCTGGTCAAGTTTCCTTTTATTAGTACTAAGAGTATATATGGTGCTTGAGGCTTGCAAAATTCTTTACAAATACTTCATTTTATCCACCTGAACCTCAGTTTCTTCATCTATAAAATGAAGGGGCTAAACCAGATGGTCTCAGAGATGCCTTCCAGGTCCAGATCTCCATTCCATCCCCTTCTGTCTTCTCTCCCTTCCCTCCTTCCTCTTTCCCCATCCATTCCTCACCCTGTGCTTCTTCGCAATCCCTTTCCTCAGAAAGATGCAAGCTGGTCCCATGGGGATCTCCATGGGGCCTAAGGGAGAGCAAGATCCAGGATCTTGTGGAGATCTCACAGCTCACCACCCTCTTCTTGTCTCTCTTTATAGTTCTCTGTCTGTCTCTTGGGTTTTTTCTCCTTCAGTCTCTGTGCTGTCTGCTAAGTCTTCTGGTAGGTCAATTTGTCTCTGTATGTCTCTCACTCTTCCTCGGTCCCTCCTTATCTCTTTTTTCACTCTAGTCTGTCTCT
Organism: Antechinus flavipes; assembly: GCF_016432865.1. Lineage (NCBI taxonomy): Eukaryota > Metazoa > Chordata > Mammalia > Dasyuromorphia > Dasyuridae > Antechinus > Antechinus flavipes. The sequence continues at coordinate 624,833,494 of NC_067400.1, read as the reverse complement.
ATCTCTGCTTCTGTCTCTGTTCAGTCTAAGTCTCTGAATCCAGTGGGTGACAGCTGGGACCCAATTTCTCCTGAGGCACAGGGGGGGAGGGTGACAGCTGGGACCCAGACTCCCCAGGGGTTTGAGGGAGGAGGAAAAAGACAGGTGGAATTGACCTCTCCATCTGCTTCAGGACAGGAAGTCATCCCAGTTTGGCTCATTCCCAGAACAGATTTGTGGCAGGGAATTCCTGGGCAAGGCGATTATGAGTGGGCAGGGGGATTATAAGTGGACATAATGTGTGGAGGACCAGGAACATGAGCTCCTCAAATCTTCTTAGGAAAGTCAGAGCTGGCTTTTTATAGCCTCGATTTCCCTGCCTAGACGATGCAGGATTTCAATGACCAGGTGTTCAGAGTCAAGGGCATTCTAGACTTCTTTGGGGGCAGTTGGGGAGATAGACAGACACATGAGCCAGATGATCCATCTGGAAATAGAGATGCTGATACTCCCAATTGGTCCATGGGTTACTGTTTCCTCTATCTCTTTGAATCTCCACATATGCCTGTCATGTCTGCTTCTGTTTATTTGTCTCTTTGTTTCTATCTCCTGTAAAGATCTTTCTCTTTCTCTCTCTGTCTCTCTCTTTCTCTTTCTCTCTCTCTCTCTCTCTCTCTCTCTCTCTCTCTCTCTCTCTCTCTCTCTCTCTCTCTCTAATTCTCTCTCTCTCTCTCTCTCCCTCCCTTTCTCATGATTCCTTGTTTCTGTCTCCATGCCTTCATACAATCTCTCATGTCTATACTCCCACCTCACTTTCTAAGATTTCCAAGACTCAGATAAAGCATCATATTTGTTTTTAAATTTTTATTGGTACCTTTTGTTCCCCTCCCCTGCCTCAGAAAGCCATCTCGTATGATAAAGAATTTTAAAAGAGGAAGAAGGAAATTTTGTTTAAAAAAAAAAAAAGTAACACGAAAGTTGCTGTAGTCAGTGTAAAAGGTGCAAAGTCTGAAGTCAGGAAGACCTGAGATCAAATATACATTCAGACACTTACCAACTATGTGACTCTGGATAAATCACGTGCCTGTTTTCTCAGCTGTGAAATGGAGATAATACCTATCTCCGGAGTTGTTGTGAGATCAAATGAGATAACCTTTGTAAAAGCACTCAGCACAGTGCCTGCCACTTTTCCCCTTCTCCAGCATATTAAAAAAATGTCTGACATGAGATGGGGTAATCCAGATCAAGAAGAGGCTTTTATTAAGCACCTAGATTGTGTTGGGCATTGTGCTAAGCATTGGGAATGCAAAAAAGGTAAAAAAAAAAAAAAAATACAGAACAAATCAAAGAGAACAACAGAGAGAATGCATTATGGTTAAACAGACCAAAAAAAAAAAAAAGGTTTCCTGTAGGATGTGAGACTTTAGCTGAGACTTGAAAAAAATCAGGAAAGCCAGAAGGCAGTGATGGGGAGGGAAAGGGTTCCACCTCCATGGTCCTCCACCTCTATAAAGTGTCTCTCTATTTCTTCTTTCAGGTTAAACTTTGGAAATTTCCATCTCAATTGTTTTGCTGATATTGTTCTACCCATTAAGATTGTTGTATGTCAGTTCCCCAATTCTGTAGACTTATTGCAGCCATTTATACAAGTCTTCCCATGCTTCTCTATATTCTTCAGTCATCATTTCTTAGAGCATGGCAATATTGCATTTCATTCCTTTTCCACGATTGTCTTTCCATTTCCCAATCTATTATCACTGACTTTGACCACAAAAAGTCAATCACAACCTTCAACCTTGCTGAGCTCTCCAAGTGCTCGTTCTCTCCTTCCCTAAACTATCATGCATTGATTTGGGACTTGTTCAGTATATATATGCTCTCAGGTGGGGATGTTGTCTCCTTCATAGAATGTACGCTCTTTGCAGGCAGAAATTATTTCACCTTCTTCTTTGTATTCCCACAATCCGGTACAGTACCCAAAACACAGAAGGTGTTTAATAAATATATAATGTAATACTTTAACATATTTAACATGTATGAGACTGCCTGCCATCTAGGGGAAGTGGTGAAGGGAAGGAGGGGAAAAGTTGGAACAGACGTTTTTGCAAGGGTCAGTGTTGAAAAATTACCCATGCATATGTTCTGTCAATAAAAAGCTATAATAATAATTTAAATAAATAAATAAATGATGTATTTGGCTTTTTGTTTCGTTGGGATGTCTCTCTGTTTTGGTCTCTTATGTCATTCTGTGTCTTTTGACTCTCTTAGGCTGTATCTGGATAGTTTCCATGCATGGTTCCTTTTCTAACTCCCTTGTCCCTCCCTGCATCTTTTTGACTCCTCTAGCTCCCTGTGTCTGTCTCTCTTCTGGGGCTTTGACTTGGCAGACACAGGGAGAAGGGGGAGGAACTTGTAATATTGGAGCTAGGGTGTGGCAGCTAGCCTGGTACCCAAAGACTATACAGAGAATCATAAGTATCATAAGAACTGATTTCTACTAAGATCAGAGCTAACAGCTGCCATTGCTTTCTGGCCTTACTGGAGATCAGTTATAACCCTTGTACTGGGTCAGAGAAGCTTGTATGAGGGAGTTGGGTGTAAAAGTCAGCAGCTATATGAAAGTGGAAGGAAGGCCTTTGACCTAGAACCATCCTTAGCACCCTGAGATAACTCTTTGATATTCAGTGGTACTTGGTTTCCTCCATCATGTATGGATGCAAACACCTTTCCAAGCCCAAAAGATTCTCCTTGTTTCCCCCTCCCATAATTTATTCTGTGTATAGTATTGTTTGTACATTGATGCATTGTTTCCCCATGAGATTGGGATGTGCCTCTGTCTTGAGCTCCTTGTATCATTCTGTCTCTTTTGACTCTTTTAGGATATACCTGGATTATTTCCATCCATGTTTCCTTTTGTAACTCCTTTGTCCCTCCCTGCATCCTGCTGATTCCTCTAGCTTTCTGTGTCTGTATCTTTTGCCTTTTTTATATCCCCGATGTTTACCGGAGTCAGAGAAGAGTAACGAATTAGGAGACATACTTGTCGGTCACTAGGGTGTTTGTCACTGATTACAAGGAAAAGGATGTGTCTTTGTTAAGCCATTTCCACTAGTTCAAAGAGAATAAAGCCTCATTCATCAGTTAAGACAACGAGGAGCTGATGTTTCTGAGCTCTTCAAGTTCTCAGTTTCAGTCATTCAGCAATCAAAAAAAGAGAAACGCCAAAGAAACAGCATGCTTAACCTGTTCCTGCAGTGTGGACTGAGAGATATTATTTAACAAAAAGCGGCAAATATGGGACAAAATGGTGACAGTTATGGTAGCTTTCAACACGCGGCTGAAACTTCCCCAAATCCACTCTAGGACTGTACTAACCACCACAAATAGGACAGCCTGCCAGTTCTGCCTTCAGGGGGCTCAAATTCTAATCAAGGGAGAGAACCAATGTAACAGTTTCAGCTCCAAATCAGTTGGAAGGACTGGGTGTTTGATCTACAATGGCTAATGAAATAGGACTGTATTTAATTTCGCTTCCATTAAATGAATCATATCAGCTTCTGACGTTGGATCATTTGACACAAGGGTGAGGACTTGGGTGCTGAGAACTCTTCCACTGAGGAAATGCTTCTTACTTTTTTCTTTGCTAGTTCTCTATCTTGGGTACTAGACCCATGTCGGAGATGAGTGGTGCGATGTTTTTCTCAGTCTGCAACTTCCATTATTCATGCAAGCAAAATTATCTTTTTTTATTCAAAGTGATCTCCATCCCTTGTTTGGTGAAGAAGTCTTTGGGATTGGGAGGATGAACTGGAAGCCCAGGGGTTTAAAATGGTACCCAACAACTCCAATGTTTCCAATCAGACAGAAGCATCTGAGGAGACATCCATGGAGTTGGGGGAACCAAAGTCCTTTCTGATTCTAGGACAGCCATTACCCCTCCTTCTCATCAGAAAAATGAAGGCACACAGTAGACTGTCATTGCATCTTTTCCAAGAGAGGTTTAAGATGGTGGATTCAATCCATGACATGACCTGATATCTAAACCTCTGAGACTCCCTCTGGGGACCTGTCCTCCCTCAGACCCCTTAAGCAAGGTGAAAAGAAGTTTTAATTCAGTCTGTCCTTCCTCCTCCTCTGAAAAGAAAAACATAGAGGATAGACTAGTTCCCTGCCCTTTCAGGGAATCAAGCTGTCAGTGAGGAAAGAAGTCCGAAGCAACCTAATTCATCCTACACCTAAACAGAAGCTCTCTCCATCTCCAAGAAATGTCACACTTTCTTTGCTTGCAGGCTTTTTGGAAGAGGCAAACAAGCCCTCCCAGGACATCTTGTCTAGCTTTAATTGTTAGGAAGCTGTTTCTTTACATCAGGCCAAAATTAGTGCTCAGAGATCCAAGGGAAAACTTTCCTCTCCCGTGACTGCCTCGTCCTCCTGTAATGTAAGAGCTTAAGAAAATCTATGACAATCAGATTTGGAGTAGGTCTGGAAGATAAATTGGCCCTGTGGCTGAGGGCAGGTAGCAGAAGAGTGGACCGGGGAAGGTCTTTGGGGAAGAAGGAGGCTTTCCAACTACAGCTAGCACAGTGGCTGGCACCTAGTAGGAGCTTAAAACATGCTTGTTGTCTGTTAGCCCAATGGCTGGCACAGAGTAGGTGCTTAAAAGATGTTTGTGTCTTTCTCCTCTCAGACAAGCCAATCAGTGAACAGGGTTCATCGAGCTGTCTTGATTGGGGGCAGAAATGGGAGGCCTTAAGCACCATGGACAGAGACCATTTTTCCAACAGTCATTCAGCCTTAGACAACAGCTAAAATTTATTCCCTCTCAATCCTGTGGCTCTGCTTCTGCCCCTCCGGATGTTGCCATCAAAATGGCTGCCTCCTCGCCCTGGAACGGCCCTCATCCATGATGGTCCTGACTTCCAAGAGCGGATTTCTTCTGGATCCTCATATTTTGAGGACAGACCCAGGTTCACAGACCTGGGCTCCCTAGCTTTCTGTTTAGGTCTCTCTCCTCCCCCCACCCTCACACACACACTTCAGCTCCCTTCTATGTATTGTCTTCCATAATTAGAATGCAAGTTCCCTGAGGGTAAGAGGGTATGTCTTTTTGCTCATATTCGTATCTCAGCACTTAGCACTATAGCTGGCACATAGTAGGTGCTTAAAACATGTTGTCTATCACTAGAAAGAGCCTTAAAAATGCTCATATTACAAAGGGACAATTGAGGCCCTTGGGATGAAAGGGGTTTGGGCCAAAGTCACACAGAACCAAGTACATCAAGGACTCAGCCCTAGGTTTCTTTCCATTCCAAGCTCAACCCCATCCCCCGGCCTCCCCTCTCTGGGACCTCCCATTATTGTCCCTCAGTAGAGGCTCACAGTGTGAGGTCGGGCCACAACTGGGAAGTTCCTGGTGACGGGGGAGGAAGCAGGCTCACCTTGAGGAAAGTTCTAGTCATGGACGAGAGCACAGGCTGGCCATGGTGACTCCCGAGTCTGAAGGGAGACGTGGAGCCCATCCTTAAAAGTGAGGGGGGAGGGGGAGGGGTATACTGCTCCGCTGTTGGAGACAGCCCAAGAGTGCTGACCCAGGACCAGCCAGGCCCCAGCGAGATGGATGACAGCTGACAGAAATGGAGGCCAGGGTTGACAAGAAGGAGGTCGCAGGTCATCAGATCATAGGGACCTCAGAAGGCATTGAATCTTATTAATACCCTCCTTCCTAGAGAAGGAAAAAGAGGGGAAAGTTCAGTGATCTGCCTGAGGAGACGAGAGGAAGCATGAGGCAAATGCAGGATTGGAACCCAAACCAGGGCTCTTTCTAGTGCATTGCATTCAGCCATGTCTGGGCCGAGGGACAATTTCCCTGGGTTCCCTGGCCCTGGAGCCAGACTCGTCCCTCTTCCTCTGACCCACCTTGAGGACTGACTTCTGCCCTATGGGGACTAGTATAAGGCAGTCATCCCCTCTGAGACTCTGGCATTAGCTCCCCTCAGGTCCGGTTAATGGGTCCCAAAGACTGGCTTAATCTGATTCCTGCAGGAAGGACCGGGAATTTCCTGGAAGCTGGGTGCTATCCAGACCTGAGCCCAGAATTCCCCACTAAGAGAGGTAATCAAGAGAGAAAAACTCTGGGCCTGGGCCTTGTCTTTCTAGGCAAAAATGAGTAGTTTGAGTGTGAAGAGGCTGAGCCGGGGTGAGTGATGGCTTCCAATGGAGGAGCAGGAAGAGCTGGGGACACACACACATTCACACTCACACTCACTGACACACCCACTCTCACAGACTCAGTGACACACACACTCATACATACTCCCACACTCACTGACACACTCACACTCATACACACTCACTCACATCCACACACACACACACTCACACACGTGCACACACAGCTCTCAGTCTCAACTTTCCCATTTGCTGCCCCCCCCCAGTTCTCAGCCTGCCCCTCAGGGGCCAAACAGAACACAGAACAGTCCTTCAAACACTTTATTGAGACAAAGGAAGTGGGACCAAAGGCCCCTGGCAGAGAGGGGGCCTTCCATACCTATGCCGGAGGCACCAACCTCTCCCACACCTGAAGGGCTCCTGTCCGCCTCTCCCCTATTAAACAACTGACCACCTCCATACTTTGACGGGACTCCCAGCAGGGGACAGGTCTTCATTCGGCCCCTCCCCCAAGCACAGAAGTCAGGTGGAAGTTGGCCAAGTTTATCCAGTGGGCCAAGGTGGCATCCCCCCACTCCTGCACCTCTGACACCCTGGAAGCCGGAGGGAATATTGTTCGCTTCCCAAAAGGCCCAGCAACATTCAGGGAAGGGGCGGCAAACTACACAGGAAGCTGGGCTCCCCGAGGAACAGGAAGGCCATTCAGTGACCCAGCCTGTACTGCCCAGGAAACACAGGTGTGGTGGAAACAGAAAACGAAGGACTAATGTCACCCACAGGATCCTAGACCCTTTCTTGAAATGTCGCCCCTGGAGCCCTTTCTCCTGCCTAGTCCCTTCCCTCCATCCCTATGAGCTCCGGGATTCCATTTCCAAAGTTCCCTTCTCGGTCCCTCTGCACTCAGGACACGCTGGGGCTCCCAGTGGTGCCCGGAGCAAGGTCCCAGCCTCCCGGGCACCCCTGCCACTCATTTCACCCCTAAAACTCCAAAAGGACATGTGACAGCTCCGGAAGGGCCCGCTGGGTTCGGCATAAAGCCAGCCTGGGGACCCGACTTGTCCCTCTCCCCATTTCCCAGAAGGGCCCGAGCTGAGGCAAAGCTCCAGCTGCTGTTTGGGCCTATGGCCACGTTCCCAAAGCGTCACCGCACCTGCGCCCGCCTCTATAGGCACCCCAAGGGAGGCAGCCCTCTGGGGCCGGCCTGTCCCGCCCCGCGGGTAGGGGCCGAGACCACGCCCGTGGGACCCCGCTCCGGGCCTCCCTCCCCGGGGCCTCAGCCATCGCCGTGCACCCTGCCGGGCTGCAGCAGGTGGCTGGGGAGGCTGAAGCCCTTGCGTTTGTGGGGCGCGTCCCCGGCGTGCGCCTTCTCGTGCACGGCGCGGTAGGCCCCGTCCTTGAAGAGCTTGGGGCAGTGGCGGCAGGGGAAGGGCCGGGCGGGGCTGTGCACCCTGCGGTGCTGCCCCAGCAGCGAGGGCCGGGCGAAGGCCTTGCCGCACGTGGCGCACGCGTAGGGCCGCTCGCCGGTGTGCGAGCGCTGGTGCACCGCCAGGTAGGAGGACTGCTTGAAGGCCTTGCCGCACGTGGCGCACGGGTACGGGCGCTCGCCCGAGTGCACGCGGCGGTGCGAGGTCAGGGCGTTGGACTGCTTGAAGGCCTTGGCGCACAGCGGGCAGGCGAAGGGCCGGGCTCCGGTGTGCACGCGCTCGTGCACCCGCAGGCTGTGGCCGTAGGTGAAGCGCTTGCCGCACGCGCCGCACGCGTGGGGCTTGTCCTGGCAGTGCTGGCGCCGGTGCAGCAGCAGCGCGGGGCCCGCCGCGAAGGCCTTGCCGCAGTCCGGGCAGGCGAAGGGCCGCGCCGAGGCGTGCTGCGCCGAGTGCCGCTGCAGCTCGTAGGGAGACTTGAAGCGCTTCGGGCAGGACGGGCAGGGGAAGGGCCGCTCCCCGCTGTGGATGCGGCGGTGCTCCTGCGGGAAGGGGAGGGCGGAGCTGACCGTGGGCCCGGCCTGGGCCTACCTACCCTCCTGGGGGGCTCACCGCGCCCCGCGAAGGCAGCCCTCGGCTCCCTCCTTCTCGCCCGCCTGCACCGCCCCGCCCCCCCCCGCCCCTCCTGCCTCCCTGTCCCACCCCGCCCCTCCTGCCTCCCTCTCCCCTCCTACCTGCTCCGTCCCGCCCCAGCCCTTCCTGCCTGCCCCGCCCCTTCTACCTGCTCCGCCCCGCCCCAGCCCTTCTTGCCTCCCCTAACACACTCCTCCTGCCTCCCTGTCCCACCCTGCCCCTCCTGTCTCCCCCTCCCCTCCTACCTGCTCCGCCCCACTCTTTCTGCCTCCCACCTACTGGGTCACCCTCCCGCCCCTCTCCCCGCCCCGCCGCAGCCTCCCCTCCTGCCTACTATGCCCCGCCTCTTCTGCCCCCCACGCCCCATCCTTCTCCACCTGCGGGTCTCTGTCTCTGTTCTGTCCCCGGCCTTCTCAGTTTAAGTCCACCCAGTTCAATTGTATTCAGTAAGCATTTATTAAGTGAATACCGCACCAAATCCTTAGTTGAAGCGGGAGGTGGGAGCTCAAAGACAAAACAGAGCCCCCCTCAAGGGGCTGTAACTCTACCGCGCCTGGGAGAGCCTTTGCCTCAGGGGCTACCTACCCTCGGCCACTGAATGGGTGTGGCCTCGGTCAAAACCCCTGCTGAGCTTAACCGGGCCCAGGCCTCCCTCTGCATCCGAGGCTACCTCAGCTCGGGCCGACGGACCCAGGGGGATCTGCAGGGGAACCTGCACAGCCCCTCCCCCCCCCCAGTCAAACCCAATTCGTTCGCACGCCATGACCTCGCCTCCCTGACATCATGGTCCTCTTGGAGAACGAAAGGCAAACAAAGACAAGCAAACAACCTTTGTAGTTCCCCAGAGCCTAGGGACACTGAGGCTGGAACTCAGACTGGGAGTTACCACCGAACATGACTTGCTAAGAGGTGCCTCTCCCTAAGAGACGGGGAGAGTGGGGGTGCGTTTTTATATTGAGTTAGGGGCTTCACGCGATAAATTGTAGGGAGGACAAAGAAAAATAAAGGTAAATGTTCTTGTGGGGGCCGTCTCAACCTTGTTACGGGGAAGAGCGGATGAGGAATTGGCACCTCCCCGTGAATTCTAGAGAAAAAAACAAAAAACAGTGTGTGTGCTGGCTAAAGAAAAGAGGGAAAAAATGGTTGCTATGACATTTCCTAGAGACTGAATTTAACCCTTGAGGAGCAATATATGAAGAGGACCGGGAGGTTTTACTCAGCATCTGAAATGAGGGGAGGGGTGGATTTGGCTTTGTACAAGGGAAGAATCAAAAAGAGGCTTTTCTGGATGTGGGAATAAAAGGAAGAAGCCAAGCGGTGGGGGGCCTGGGGGACCTGGGGGGCGGGAAGGATGGGGCAGCCTCGGCAGCAAGAGAGTGAGCTGCAGGAGGAGTAAGCCTCAAAGCACAAACAGCGGGTTCCATTTTAGGGGTGCAAATCACCGATGGGCGAACTGAACCCAGCAGCCGGGAAGGACTGCAGAAATAACTGATGAGGGTCCCAGGGGGTGTCCCCATGAAGGGAAGGTTTTGTCAAGTTGGGAGAGAAGGGGACATGTTTGTGAGCAAGAGAACTTTCATATGGATGAAAGAGAGGAGGGAGAAGGAGGAAAGAAGCAAGCTCCTGGAGAGGGGAGGCAGGGGGGCCCCTGCTGTTTTTGGCGGGAAGGGCCTCGTCATTCTGGGACTGTAACAGAGAATGGGGAAGATGGGAGAAGAACATCAGGGGACAAGCAGGAGCAGCTCAGTGAGGGTGTGGATGTCCATCTGGGCTCTGCCCAATTGTCCGACTTTACCCAATAGTTCAGCATCTGTCGTCAGAGGAGACAGATGGTGGGGGTGACCCAGGTCAGGGCTTTTGAGAAGATGAGGGGCCAGGGCGATTAGGGGAAAGAGGGTGGAGCATAAATGTCACCCACAGCATCAAGATTGGGCAAAGAGGCAAAGGAGACCAGAGCCGGAAGGATGAGGGTCCTCCCTCCTCCTTTCCTTTTTCCCCTCCACATCTTCTATCCTCTCCTCTTCCTTTGTCCCACCTTCCCCATTGCTTTCTTCCTGTCTTTCCCCAGAATCCCCCACCTTCTCCCTCTCCCCCCCACCTTCTCCCTTTCCCCAGCACCTTCTCCTTCTCCTCCGCACCTTCTCCCTCCCCCCCTCCCCCTGCCTTTTCCCTCTCCCCTTTTCTCCCTCTCCCCCACAGCTCTCTTCCCTGGCTTACCTGCAGGTTGCTGGCCCTCTTGAAGCCCTTGCCGCAGGCCTCACAGGTGTGGGGCCGCTCCTCGCTGTGCACCAGTGCGTGGCTCTTGAAGTCCGAGTGCCTCTTGAAGGCCGCATCACAGAGCTCGCAGCGGAAGGGCCGGGCCGAGTTGTGGACCACCTCGTGGCTGAACAGCTCCCAGGCCCGCTTGAAGTGTTTGCCACAGGCCACACACAGAAACCGCTTGTCCTCCAGGAGGCCCTGCCCGGAGCCGGCACCCCCAGACTCTTTCTCCCCTTCTGGCTCCTCCTCGTCCTCCGCCGCAGCCTCCCCGGAAGCCTCCACCCCGATCCTGGCCGCTGCCGCCACCATCGTGCCTCGAACTAATCGGGCTGTGGAGTGGACTCCATCATCATTAATGAAACGGACCAGACCCGGAAGGGAGCCAGAGGGGGGCTGCTTGTGCTCGGCCTCCTTCTCCAGCTCTTCCGCTGCCCCGGCGGCTCCCCCTCTTCTTTGGGGGACACTGTAGACTCCTAGGAAAGGAAGAAATGGCAACTTAGGTGACCTCAAAAACTGGTCAGGGAGAGTCAGTCCCCTGCAAGTCTCTGGGAAAGCCAAGGACCCTGACCCTCCTCCAGGCTCCGAGGGGCACAATCTGGGAGTCATCCCAGACTCCTCACTTTCTCTTATCCCCAATATCCAAGCTGGTCCAAGACCTATGGAGTTCAGTTCTGCAGAACCTCTCATATAAATTCCCTTCTCTCTGGCACTGCCCCCAGCCAGACTCCTGCAGTAGCTGGGAGCCTCAAGTCCCTCTCCATGTTAGACCATCTGCTTAGCCAGCAATGGGACTTTGCTAAAGTGCACATCTGACCATATCGCTACCCACCGACATCAACTCCAGGATATTGTTTGACATTCAAAGCCCTTTCTCACTTAGCCCCTCCTACCTCTCCAATCCCTTCTGTACAGTCCATGTACAGCCTCCCAGCTGCTCCTGGCTCTCAACATGTTCTCTGTCCCACAACTAGAATGATCTCCCTCATCATCTCTGCCTTCTGGCTCCCCTGGCCTCTGTTGTCCCAGCTTCTCACCTTCTTTTTCTTTTCTTTTCTTTCTTTCTTTTTTCTTTTTCTTTTTTTTTTTTTGCTAAGGCAGTTGGGGTTGAGTGACTTACCCAGGGTCACACAGCCAGGACATGTTATGTGTCTGAAGCCAAATTTAAACTCAGGTCCTCCTGACTTCGAGCTGGTACTCTTATCTACTGCGCCACCTAGCTGCCCCACTTCTCGCCTTCTTTGCCAATTTTCATTTCTGTGCTTTCCTTCTATTAACTATTTCTTATTAATCTTCTATAGATCTTGTTTGCATATATTTGTTTACTTGTTTCTCTTCCATTATAATATAGAGAATCAACTAAAAAACTACTTGAAATAATTAAATATTCCAAATCACTACTGATTAGAGGTCGTGTCAAGAGAATTGTTTTAATCTGCATTTCTCTAATCAAATTGGCTAATATGACAGGAACAAATAATGATAAATATTGGAGAGGATTAATACATTGTTGGTGGAGTTGTGAAGTGATCCAGTCATTCTGGAGAGCAACTTGGAACTATGCCCACAGGGCATATCAGGGCTATCAGACTATGATTACTCTTTGACCCAGTAATACCACTACTAGATCTATATCCCAAAGTGGTCATTAAAAAGGGGAAAGGACCCACATATACAAAAAGATATATAGTAGTTTACTTGTGGTAGTAAAGAACTGGAAATTGGGGGGATGCCCATCAATTGGGAATGGCTGGACAAACTGTAGTATATGAATATAATGGAATACTGTTATGGGCCAGACTTGAAACAAGGTGCTAAGTCAGTGGAATTGATAGAGACAATGCTTATGTACTTGGTTCACACTTTTAGAGTTCACACCTTTAAGAGAGTTCACATATTAGAGTTCACACCTTTCAGACAACATATATAAGGAGAAGCCCATTAAAGGACAAGCCCACTAGAGACTTCAGAGATTCACAAGTCAGAAACCCACAAGCCCACTCTCTGGAGGCGGAGTCAATTCATTCCATTTTCCACCTTTCTGCTGGCTGGAGGCTTTGGATTCAGAGAGAGCTGGAAGCTGAAGCGGAAAGAGAAAAGGACTACTAGCAAGAGCTCTTGGAACCAAGGAAAGAGAAAGGCCTCTAAGAAAGCTAACCAGGCTATTTTGAAGGAGAAAATAAAGGATCTGGACTTTAACTCCTGGCTGCATTTGAGGTGATTATTACTCAGAACGGAAACTAAGACTGCTCCCAGAAGCCCCACAAAGGAACCTGCTCCCAGAGAATTTTATATTTTAGAGAAGAGAACATTACAGAATACTATTGCGTTACAAGAACTGAGCAGACAGATTTTAGAAAAACCTGTAAAGACTTAAATGAACTGATTCAGAGTGAAATGAGTCGTTAATAAGGAGAATATTACACACAGTAGCAACATCGTGCAATGATCAACAGGCTTAGCTTTTCTCAGCAATACAATGAGTCAAGACAATTCCAAAAGATTCATGATGAAAAATGCTACTCACATGCAGAGGAAGAACTATAGAATCTAAATGCAGATCGGAGCAAACCATTTTCACTTGTTTTTATTTTTTTCTTATGTTTTTTTTTCCTTTTGTTCTGATTCGTCTTTCACAACATGATTAATCTAGAAATACGTTTAATATGATTGCCCGTGTAGACCCTATATCAGAGTGCTAGCTGTCTTGGGGAGGGAGAAGGAAAAAACTGGAACTCAAATCTCAATGTTGAAAACTGTCTTTTCATGTAATGAGAAAAAATAAAATATTATTAGGGAAAATAAAAAGACTATCAGTTGCTTGCGGAGAGGAGCTGTTTCTGCCTTTCTTTGTATCCCCAGATCTTAATGCAATGCAATGGCTGGCACACAGGAGGTGCTTAATAAATGTTTGTTGATTTAACCCACTAAGACCCTTTCTACACTACTGGCACAAGTGGCAACAAGGGATGGCAGGAGGGAGCCAGAATCAGAGAAGGAAACATTAGCTGATGATTTAAGCCAGAATCCTGACGCTGGCAGGGCCCATGGGCTGTTGGGGGTCTTGGGTTCCACCGAGACGGCTTCAGAGGGCTGCCCCTCAGCTCTCATTCTCCCTAATTGTGACTGTTAAGACAGAGGTGGAGGAGGGAAGAAGGAAGGGAGCACAAGGACTGGGTCCCCAGGGCAGTAGGCCCAGTCTTTCGCCCTTTGACCTGAGGCCTGACCAAGCCCACAGGAGCTGCTCCTATTGTCAGTCAGACCATCAGCTCCATGTTCTTAGACCAGGTATCCTCGTCACTTGGCACAGTGCCCGACATAGAAAGACTTAATTGATGTTTGTTGATTGACACCCTGAATTTTGCAGTCTGCTGGGTCATTCCAGGGCAACAGCTATCCAGCCACAGTTCCCCATTATGTACCTGGGAGCTGAGTTTTTGAACCCAAGAATATGATTTCCTATTTCTCTCTGTTAAGTTCAGCTGCTGTGATATGGCCGTATTATGGGTCAGATCTTCTTCAATCCTGATCAAACTACATTACAGCGTTCCCCTGAAAGGCACACAGTAGGCACTTAATCCATGCTGTTCCCCTCCCTTCCCCAGATTGCGGGATCCTGTCCCCCCCAGGCCTGGAATGAGATGAATGTAGCCTCACTTGACCCCAAGGAAGATCCTTCCCCCCTTAGGGTCATGGCTGTCCCTCACGGATCCTCTCCAACCACCCTCGCCACTTCTTTTTGAAAACCTGGCCTGCCAGGATAGAGCGTGGCAGGAAGGGTTCTGAGGGCACTGCCTGGGGCACTGGCCCAGGATCATGCAGACGGGCTGGGAAGGCAGACTTGAACCCGGCTCTTCCTGACACAAGGCTCCCTCTCCCCTTCAATCATCTCCAGGGGGTCTCTGCAGGAAATGAGGTGAAACTCACCCCCGACCTTTCAGAGGGCCCAGGCAGCCCTCGGTCTTTCCTTCAGCTCTGAAGGGCAGAAGCCATCCAGACCACGGCCCATGGGCTACGTCTGGCATCCAAAGAAGGCCGAGGTCCCAGCCCAGTCACTACGTGTGGCCTTGGACAAGGGTGTTCCCTTCAGAGGGCCTCAGTTTCCTCATCTCTAAAATGGGGGAACTGCCAAGATGCCATCGGAGACTCTTCTGACTCTAGAGAGAGGCCTCTAGTCTGGCTTGTGGGACATAGCTGCTGGGACACGGCTGCTGGGATGTTTTCTCTGAGCTGCACAGAAGCTGCTTCCACCAAGTCGTCCAGTAGGGCAAAATCGACTCAACCAACATGCACTTATTAGGTGCCTCCTGCATACCAGGCACCAGCCTAAGTGCTGGGGATACATAAAAAGGCAAGGGTGCTCTCAGACCCACCCAGGGGCAAAAATGATCAAAAAGGCAAATGGGAAATGCTGGGGTGAGGGGGCTCCAGGAAAACAGGAACCCCGATGCACTGTGGGTGGAGCTGTGAATGGGCCTGGCCATTCTAGGATACAACATGGAAAGACACACCAAAATTTACCTTTGTGTGGTGATCTTCTTCCCAAACGCAGCCAGGTGATAAAAGTTCAGATCTTTTATTATCTCCGATATAGCCCGGTTAGCTTAGAGGCCTATCTCTCTGCTTGGTTCCAAGAGCTCTTGCCGCTTTGTCCTTTGCTTCTGCCACCCACCACAGTGGTGTGAGATGAAGATGAATCTGGTTGTCCACTGAACTCTCGACTCGTAACTTTTTCCTCTGAAAACTCTTCTGCCACCAGCCAGCCAAGTGGAAAATATTCTGCCTTGCCTCGGAGAGAGGGCTTCTGGCTTAATTCCGCTGAAATCTCTCCAAGAGCCTCTATCTGTTTCTTTTATACAAGAGGGAGGAATTGTGGGATACGAGAGAGAGGGATTATGGGTTTTCTCCCATAGTGCTCTCTGGCCCTAAGAGCTTCAAGGGAGGTGTGAATTCATAAAGTTACAAAGTTTACTTTGTGAAACTCCCATACTTGTGAACTCCAATGAGTAAAGGTGTGAACACAAGCCTTATATTAATTAGTTCTACTTAGTACCTTGTTTCAGGTTCTGGCCCAAAACATCTTCTTGTAAGATCAGATCAATAATCTATCAATCTAATGAGTTAGCAGTTTGTAAAGATTACAACACCTTTGACCCAGCTATGCCCCTGCTAAGATCAAAGAAGTCCCGCTTGGACCAAAATATTCAGAGCAGCTCTTTCTGAGAGCTAAAAACTGGAAATCCAGGGGATGCTCATCAAGCAGAGAACAGCTGAATAAGCTGTGGAGCATGAATGTGCCCAAGAAATGAGGAAGCAGAAGGTAAAAAACACCTGTATGAATTGATGCAGAAAAGGGCGCAAAATCAGGTCATTCGGACCCTAATATCAACATTTCAAAACAACAATTCTGAGCACTTTTTAAACTAAAAAACAATGAAATGAGTAGAACCAGGAGAATAATTCATGTCCTGACAACATGATTTAAAAAAAAAAAAAAAAAACAAAAAAACTGGGTAGCTAGGTGGCGCAGTGGATAGAGCACCAGTCCTGAAGTCAGCAGGACCTGAGTTCAAAAGTGACCACAGATACTTAACACTCTTGACTGTGTGACCCTGGGCAAGTCACTGAACCCCAGTTGTCTCAGCAAAAAACAAACAAAAAAGCTTCAAGAGCTTTAATGCATGATATGCAAGGACCATTCAAGATTACAGAGAAATGGTACTAAAACATGTTCTCCATGTCAGAGAGATGACGGATTTAGGGTATGGAATTGATGTAACATGATTTTATGGTCCCTGATTTTTTTTTTTTTTGGGGGGGGGGAGGGGCACATCTGTTCTGGCAATAAATCAGTGACTAGATCATCTGTCTTTGGAGTCTACCCCAGGAACTCCCACACCCAATCTTCTGATCTGGCCACTCCTCAAGTCAGATAGCTTCTAATCATCTCAGGATAGTTCCGAAGATCAGACTCCTGAGACAACAGTGAAAAGACCTCTCCTCAATTCATTGCTGACCATCAGATAGATAATCCGTTGGTCAGTGATAACCAAATTCTGGAGACCACTCCTCAATTCATTCCTGACAGGTAATCTTGTCAGCTAGAACCAAGTTCTGGAGACCACTTATCATCCTCCCATACGCTCTACAGCTTCTTGGATTTTCCTTTCTCCTGACAGACAGAAAACCACGCACACAAAACCGTGCCCATTCTCTACACCAGAATGTGGTATATTCTTCTTTCTTCTTGCTCCTATCTGTGATCATTCCCCCTATCAAACTCCTACCTGGGATTACTCCCAGCATCTGCCTCCTGAGCTCGTGTTCCTGGTCGTGTTTGGGGGAGCCCAAAGGCTGCTCGTGCCCATTCCCGCCTCCAGACCCCCTTCACTCGGTAACCTTTCCTACTCTGAGGTTCCTCAATCCACGTTTTCACCGGCTGGCCCTCGGATAAGTTGTGTGCGGCTCAGTCTCCCCTTCCTGGCTCTCCTCTTTAGAAGGTCCCAACCTGCCAGCTCCTCACCTGAGCTACTCCCAGGCCCGCTCCTCCCCTTCCCTCCGCCACACACAGACAGGTCCCGCCATCACCCACAATGCTCCATCCCCACATTCATGGATGCTGAAATCCCTTTATGGGATCAGAGCATCCTGGGATCCATCTTGCCTTTGCCTTACAGCTCCTAATTCCGTTCTCTGGCCTCCCATCCCACAAGCCCTCGGTTCTTTCCAGGCCATCGCCTCTGCAAACGGCCTCCACCAACTCGTATCCAAGGTTGGCAAACAACGTCTCAGGTCTTGTACAGCCCCAAGCTGACAATGACTTTTCTATCTTTAAATAAAATGCTATTACTTTTTATGGCAATCGATTGTAGCAGGGACCATATAATAACCGTGGCAGCTAGTCTCCTGGGCAGAAGTCTGTCCACCTGCCCCGCCACCACCATCGCAGCAGCCGCCCCCAGCCCCGACGGCCCATCTGGCCTCCCTGCCCTGTGAGACCGGGCAAGTCTCTGCATCTGTGAAATGGAGACAAAATCTGCCTCCCGCAGCTCCGGGGGATGGAGGCTCTGAGCTGGCACACAGCGGGCACTATGTACAAGTTGGCACTGAGGATGGTGATGAGCATACGAGCTCCCGGCAGGCAGGACCTCCTTTCCATCTGTCTCTGTGCCCACCTTACACCATACACACCCGCTTCCGTAATGTGTGCTGGGCTCGGCTGGATCCCCAGAAGCCAAGCTCTGAGTTCTAATCCTGGCCCCTTCCCACTAGATTCGTGGCCCCTCCTCTCCAGGCTTTGCCTTGTCCATGTCTCCCTCTCTGGACTCTTTCCTCCCCCCTATCCTCCCTAGGACCTTGCCAAGACTTATCTGTCACCTACCTTGGCCTTCAAGGCCTCCAGTGCCCCAGGGCCCTTCTTTTGGCCAGGATTGGGGTGTAAGGGACCCACTTCCCTCACGGGATGATGCCTCCGAGGAAATGTCTGGCAAGGGTGTAGGGCCCTGGCTCCTTCCCTGGGCTGCCCGCCCCGGCCTGTAGAGTGGTCCTCCATGTCTGCAAGAGAGAAGAGAGCTCTGGATGCACTCTGAGCCCAGAAGCAAGCCTGGAAGGCTGCCTGGAGAAGGAAAAGGAGGGCTTGGCCAGGAAGGTGCATGACACCCCATAGGGATGACTCCCCCATTGAGAGAGAAATGCTGCACCTCAGAGAAGACTGGGGGAGTCCCTGGAAGCCTCAGGGTACGACCTGCGAAGTCGCATTTCTGTCCCTCCCTGTATCTGGCAGCAAGGACTCAGGGACTCCTGGGGAAGGCGGGTGCTGCTCCAGGAAGCCTAGATGCACACCCCCTCACAGTGACCCTCAGAGGAGGACAGGAACCCCATCCCTCACCCCTGCAGCCCCTCCTGGAGGGAGCCACTGGGCCTTCTCAGCTCTTCCCTTCAGTGATCGTCATTCTGATTCCTTCTGCTAGGCCCCCCAAAAAGCTGCCCCTCCCTTATCTGGACACCCACACCCCTGCCTACCCCCAGACCCCTAGTGCTCCAGAATCCCAGCGGACTCCCCTCTTCAGACCTCCTTCCCAGCTCCCCACAAAGGTCTGACCCCAATCTAACTGGGGCCCGGACAACAGGAGCGGAACTTTTCCTCCTGGAAGGTTTGTCTTTCCGGACAATGTCACAGGTGTCCCAGACAAGGTGGGCTTTAAGTTATTATCCCCATTCTCCTCATGAGGAAACTGAGGCTCAGGAATAGCAGCCCAGCCCCACTGAGATGTGGAGGGGAAGCCCTCTGCACATCACTGTTTCTCTGACATGGGCCCCCACCTCTGGGGGCCTCTGACCAGAGGCTGAAAGGCCACGTGCTGCGGAGCTGGTGCCTCTATCGGTGAGTGGATGAGCCAGATTGGGGAAGGGTCAGCCCCCAGGGCCCAGTGGGACCCTTTCCTGCTGAGATCTGATTCTGACCCCCACGCCCCCCAACGCCAATGAAGCCCCCTCCCACTACCCCGGTTCCCTCCTCTCAGTGTCCGGGCCCCCACCAAGGGAGGAACAGGGTCCCTGCACACAGCCCGTCCTGAGCCAACCCGGGCCCTGGACCTGGCCGCCCCTGCTCCCGCCCCAGCCTCAGCTGAAGGCCCCTGGGACTCCTCCAGCAGTGCAGGAGGAGGAGCTGCCCGAGGCCGGGGCAAAGTGCACACGGATGGACTTGGGGCGCTGAATATGTGGACGTGTCCCCTCCCTCTTCCAGGCCCATTTCTTCACCTCTAAAAAGAGGGTCTTGGACTAAATGACCCCTGGAGCCCCCGAGCTCGCGCTTATGGCCTCGGCTCCAGCCCGCTCCCACATCCGCGCCCATGGCGGACTCTCCCAAGGAGAGGCAGGCTCCTCAGGCAGAGACCTGTTGGGTCTCTGGCTTGGACTCTGGCCCCGGATGTGAGGGGCTTGTGAGTCAGCTCCAGCTCCTTCAGAGATTCAGTGGGGCCCCCACACCTGCGGCTTCTCCCTCACTCCCCCTCGGACCACCAGCCTCCCAGCAGGCAAGGCCCCTGCTCTGCCCCAAATCGGAACAAGAATCCCCCCGCAGCAGGATATCCCAAGCTACTCTGAGATAGCCCCGGTCTACACCTGCTCACCCGAGGCTGCTGGGCCCCGCGCTCTTGGGGGGGGGGGGGGAGGCCTCCTGGCAGCCCCGCCTGTCTCCACCCTGCTCTGGGCTAGCTTCCACCAGCTGGAACTCGCCCCTCTCCCACGTGTGTGTGGGACACAAAGCAGGAGGGCCCCTGGGGGGACTTCTCCCAGCCTGCTCCCCTTCAGTGACTACATCTCCTCAATCTGTGGGCCCTGGGACAAGACCTGCGTGGGCCCTGGCCCTAAAGGACTGATGTCACCTGCAGCTGTCAGAAGGGAGGGAGGGAGGGAGGAGCTACTGCAGGTGTCATGAGCCCCACTCAACAGATGCACAAACTGAGGCGCAGCCCCCGCAGGTGTCGGAGCGGGAAGGCTGCCCCAAGCCACCACCCCTCGGGGGACACCCAGAGCAGGGGACCCCAAATGGGCCTTCACAGCCCCGGAAAGCCAGCCTGCGCAAGGTCAGAGCTTAGACCCTCCCCCATCACCTGATCCAGGGCCAGGCATTGAACCTAGGAAAATGGGGGGGGGGGGGAAGGGGCGGGACTGGCGCCAGGGCCCAGCTGGAGACGCCGCTGGAATATGGTGCTCCTGCGCCGCTCCATGGGGGCTCCATGAGCTCTGAGTGGACACCCCCGGGGTTTGAGGCCCCCGGTTACCCTCGGCCTGGGTTAGTTAGCGCCCCTCTGCCACGCGGCTGCCAGGGCACGGCCCGGGAGAGGCTCAGGTGGGCAGCAGCCTCCCCTGGGGAGAGTCTGACCCAATCACAGCGGGAGCCGCCTTCACAGGCCCGCCCCACGGCCGAAGGCCGGAGGGGCAGAAGGGGCCCAGGCAGTGATTGGGCGCCTGCTGCCCAACCCCCCGGGGAGAACTGCCAGGGGCAGGACGGGGCTGGACACCACGGAGCTGACCTAGGCCTCTGACTGCCGGCCAGGAGGGCTCACAGGAAACTGGGCCACACATGGGGGGTGCTCACTGCAGTGCATCTTGGCCGTGGGCGTGTCCCCCTCCCGGGTGTCCCGGAAAGTGGGCGTGTCTGCCCAGCCTGGTGGGCGTGTCCCTCTCCGTTCTGGGCGTGGCCACTGCTCCCCAGCCACTTGGTCAAACACCCTCGGTGAGGAGAATCCCCCGTCCATGTCAGCTAGGCTATGGCAGTAAATTCTTCTTGCAATAAGCACTGATTAAGCGCCTACTGTGTGCCAGGCCCCAGGTGCGGGGAGGGCTCCTTGTGAAGCGGGAGGGAACTGCTTCCTTTACTAAAGTTGTGTTCCCTTTAAGAAATTGTATTTCCTTTTGATCTGTGATCCCTTTCAGAGTCTCAGCCCCTGCCGGAGAAGGCCTATCCTCCCCAGGGAAGTTATCTTTCCAGGATGCCAGGGACTTGGATTTGATAGAAATCCTGGTCCAAAAGCCCCCCTTTGAAGTGTTCATTCCGACAGGAGATCTGGGCAGGAAACTGCTAAGCATCTAAGCCTGGGAACCCCGGCTCCTGAAGCCCCAAGACTCCTTAAAAAGGGCAGCACCAGGACTCACTGGTCGCAGATGGCCCGTGCACTTTGTTGATCACTGCCCGCCCAGCATTCTCAGGCCAAAACTCCATTTCCCATAGATCTCTGCCACTCTAGAAGTCAGTCCCTTAGAAACTGGCTTCTATCCAACAATAAACTTTCATTTTGCAGCTAATAATTCGGGAATGAGTGAATTCTTTCACTTTAAACTTACAGCAGATGAAGGGGATCTTTAACAGCTCTTATTGCCACTAACCTCTTGACCACCAGGAAAGGAGAGCTTCAAACCGCATCACTTGGGCACACAGGAGGCATTTAAGCAATGCTTTGATGACTGGAGGGGAAGGTGGATCTGGGGGATCCTGGAAAGGGGGAGAGCCTCTGGGTTCAAATCCTATCCCATTAGATTGTAGGCCCCTTGTGGGCAAAGGCTGCCTTCTGCACCTATCAAAACTGTGGGCACTTAATCAATGCTTATCACCCAGGGGGGGATGTGACCTAGAGAAATCACCTGCCTCAGATCAGCCCCCTAGAGTAAAAGGCCAGGGAGCCGGGTCCGGATGATCGGGATGCCCCCACTTCCCACCCCCACCTGCTCTGGAGCGGGATCCCAGGAAACCGGGTTCGAATCCTGACTCTGGGACCAAGGTAATTCATTTCATTTCCGGAGGCTTCGTTTTCTCCTGTGAAATGGATGCACACGCCCACCCTCCCGCCAAGAAGACCCTTAGCCCGCCTGACAACCTTTAAAGCACCCCACGAACTTTCCCTCTGCAGGTCTGTTCCCCGGCTTCCCGCCACCCCAGTACTCACAACGCTATCTCCCCAACCCCCTTCAGACAGTGACCCCCGCCCACCAATTTCTAAATATGGACATACCCCGCCCCTCCATTCCCACGCAGGCGCACTGAGCTGCACAACGGTTTCTACCCCCTCACCCATCGTGATGGCCCCTCAGCCAATCGGCACGCCCACCCTTTCCCTCCCCTCAGCCAATCGGCACGCCCACCTTTTCCCTCCCCTCAGCCAATGGATGCGCTCACTCCCTTCCCTCCCCTCAGCCAATCGGCACGCCCACCCTTTCCCTCCCCTCAGCCAATCGGCACGCCCACCTTTTCCCTCCCCTCAGCCAATGGATGCGCTCACTCCCTTCCCGCCCCTCAGCCAAAGGGCGCACCCATCTCCTCCTGCTTGTTCATTGGTTTGGTTCCGCCGCCCCACCCCACTCCCGCGACTCCGTGATAATATTCTTCCTCCCGCCTCCCCGCTTCCCCCCAGAAAGAAGATGGTCTCTTGCCCACTCCTGGCGGCAGCCGCGCCCGGAAGTAGCCCTCCCTTCCGTGTGAGGGATGGTTGAAAGGCCGAGGCTCCGAGTAAGGGACTCACCGGGGCCGCGGCCGCCAGCTCGCTCCTCACCCCCCTTTTCTGCCCTTCACATCCGCCTGACGGCCCCCTCAAGCCCTTCCAACCCCCCTCTCCGAAACAGCCCACACTTCCCTTTTCCCGGTTCTCCCCAACAGCACCACGTGACTGGGACTGCAGAGCGACGGCGGCATGGCGATGCGCATGCGAACCTTGACTGGGCCCCGCGGGGGACTGAGCGCGGAGCTGCACCAGTGCGCAGGCGCATTCACACCCGCGCATGTGGTCCCCAAGGCCCCGGCTTTGCCTTCCCGGGACCGTAAATGCAAAATGTGTTAATGGCTTCCCTCCATAAGCTTGCCTTCTGATGGCGAGAATGACAGACTTCGAGAACCTGAACTAAGAGCGGGAACACTTAGCCCGGGGCATATGGGTAGATTTCACAGTCGGGGAAGTTGTGGGGCTGATGGAGGGAGATGGACATGTCTGTTTGCATTGACCGCTAAATAAAACGTGGCACTTCTTTCAATTATTGTTTAAAAGCTTTATTCCGAGAAGGGGTTCAAAGGTTCCACCAGACTGGTAAAGGAGCCCATATCAAAGAAGTTAAGCTCCCCTGGTTTAAAGGGAAAACTCCCTGTATTACAGAAATCTTGGGGAAACTGGAAAGCACTTGGGCAAAATTTAGGGCAAAGAAATGAATGATAAAATTTACTTGACATGGAATTGGGGGGGGAATAAAATACTACTGAAAAATAAATTATGCCAACAAAGTACGCCATATTTTTCCAATGTGTTCCAAATAGATAGTTGAATTTAATTTTAAAAGGTCCTATCGCTGTCTGTTGGCTCCTTGTGTACTACCTCTAAATATGTTCCTATCTTGCTTCTGCTCAGAAATAAATCTTTAACCATCTTCCACTATCTCCAGCGCTTGAGAAGACCTTCTAGAATCAGGAACTAAT
The DNA here is from genome assembly GCF_016432865.1 of Antechinus flavipes. NCBI lineage: Eukaryota > Metazoa > Chordata > Mammalia > Dasyuromorphia > Dasyuridae > Antechinus > Antechinus flavipes. The sequence continues at coordinate 624,810,076 of NC_067400.1, read as the reverse complement.
TATTCTCTTTTTAGGTACTAAAATGTGTCCCCCGAAACTGCTCTCTCCTAGATGATCAATGATCTCAGTTGTCAAATCCAAAGGACTCTTCTCATCCGTTCTTTTTAACTTCTCCACAGTCTTTGATACTGTCACTCTCTCCTCCTTGAAACGCTTTTCATTCTAAGTTTTCAACAGATCTCTCTCTCCTGGATCCCCTCCTCCCTGAATGAGCATTCCTCCTGTGTTTCCTTTATTGGATCCTCATGCAGATCGCCCCTTCTAAGCGCGGCTGTCCCGCAGGGCTCCGTCCTGGACCCTCTTCTCCCTCTGAACTCCCGAAGCTCCCATGGACGTAATTATCCTCTCTGTGCTGATTCGGAAATATTCTAACCTCTCCGCTAAAGTCCACTCTCACATCTCCAACTTACCTTTCAGGCAGCTCAAACTGGATGGTCAGCAATAATAACAAGAATTAACCGTTAGATAGTGCTGTGTGTCAGGCAGCGTACTGAGCAATTTTTTGTTAATAAATATCTGATCCTCAAAAACAACTGTGGGATAGAGATACTATTATAATACTCTGTTACAGATGAGGAAACTGAGGTAAGGAGGTAAAGATTTCTTCCAACAGTGTCTGAGGCCACATTTGAACTCCAGTCTTCTTGACTAACATGAACTGGACTCTCTCTGCTGAACAACTTTAAACTCATTATGTCTTTCCCCTAGACCTTCCCCCCTCTAACTTTCCCTATTACTATAGAAAACATCCGTCCTCCCATTCCTATGGGCTCATGACTAAAGAGTAATCCTCGATCTCTCTCACATGACATTTCCAAGCTCTTGGTCAAGGCTCCCTGATTCCAACTTTGTGCTGTCTCCCAAATATGCTCCTTCTCTCCTCTATTACTCTCCTCCTTTCCTTGAATTTCCCAGCATCTATTTGTGATTCAGTGACTTTCTTATAGGGCAGGTCTGAATATATCACATATACTCACCTCTTCTCCCCAGCTCAATAAACTCCAGTGGCTCCCTATCACCTCCAGGATCAAAAGCAAAAATTATCTCTGGCATTCAAAGTCCTTCAGTGCATCAACCCCCTTACCTTTCCTGCCTTCTTACCTTACCACACTCCCATAGGCTTCATCCACTGATCCTGGCCTCCTGGAGAGAACTTTTTACACAGCCCATTCTGTCTCAGCTCAGGGCACTTTCTCTGGCATTCCCCATGCCTGGAATACTCTTCCCCCTCATTCCCACCTCCTGATTTCACTGACTTCTTTCCAATCCCAACTAAAATCCCATCTTCTCCATGAACCCACTTTTCTTCCTCAACAGAGCTGATTCTCCTTGGGTATTGAGAACTTCTAGAGCAATTCATATCTCTCCTGGGCTGACCTCCCTTGAGGCACATTATTTTGTGGGTCATAATTGTCTTTCCCTTGAACTCATTGAAATCAGCTTTCATAAAACTGAGGGTATTTGTCAAACCATATCCAGGTTTCATCTCCTCTTATCACAAACACTATAATGGAATGGTCACCTCTGCCCTTAAAATCAAATCCTCCCTGATAGTGGAAAATCAAATCCAGAAGAGAATTTCCCTTTTGCTATCTTCTCAAAGGATGGGATTTCCACTAAGACAAGTCAAGAAGTTCTTAGCTGCTCTGCTTTTAGCAGAGAGAAAGAGAAATCAAGAAGAGGAGACACAGAAACAAAGATAGAGGGAGAAAGGAGAATGAGTATACCAGACAAAAATCAGGATAATGGCAGTACCCCATCACTATTATACCAATTCTTCTATGCCAGGCTTGTAGTCTGTTTTCCAAAGTCCTCATCTAGTTCTTTTCATACAGGTGATCTGTAGTATAATCCAATAATAACTATCACTTCTATCTTTTCTTCCTCTGATTGTCATCCAAATACTCTACATCATGCTTCTCCCTCTAGTTCCTAGATTTCCTCACATAAATATGCCTTCCTAACATACAACACTACCCTTTCCCATCTATCTTGTTTTTCATTAATATTATGGCCATTCAGAACCATGGTCCAGGAATGTGTCTCTTCCCACAAACTCCATTTTATCTTTAAGGTAAAATTTGCCCTCTTTGAATTAGACCTACAAGTTCTTCTTGTTTGTTTTCTGAACTCTGGGGTTCTGGGTAAAGGCACTTAGAGCCACATCTTTGGTGTCTCATGAACTGCATGTCTCAGTTATCATTCCTTTTTCTTCTTTGAGGCTAGTCCCTATACTAGATAACAAAGAGAATATAAACAAGAAGTCTCCTCTCCCTGTATGTACCAAAATGTTTGTGGCAGCCCTGTTTGTAGTGGCTAGAAACTGGAAAATGAATGGATGCCCATCAATTGGAGAATGGCTCGGTAAATTGTGGTATATGAACGTTATGGAATATTATTGTTCTGTAAGAAATGACCAGTGGGATGAATACAGAGAGGACTGGCGAGACTTACATGAACTGATGCTAAGTGAAATGAGCAGAACCAGGAGATCATTATACACTTCAACAACGATATTGTATGAGGATGTATTCTGATGGAAGTGGATTTCTTTGACAAAGAGACCTAACTCAGTTTCAATTGATAAAGGATGGACAGAAGCAGCTACATCCAAAGAAAGAACACTGGGAAATCAATGTGAACTATTTGCATTTTTGTTTTTCTTCCCGGATTATTTCTACCTTCTGAATCCAATTCTCCCTCTGCAACAAGAGAACTGTTCAGTTCTGCAAACATATATTGTATCTAGGATATACTGCAACATATCTAACATATATAGGACTGCTTGCCATCTAGGGGAGGGGGGTGAAGGGAGGGAGGGGAAAAATCGGAACAGAAGCGAGTGCAAGGGATAATGTTGTAAAAAAAAAAAAAATTACCCTGGCATGGATTCTGTCAATATAAAGTTATTATAAAATAAATATATATATATATAAAGAAGTCTCCCCTCTCTCCTCTAGTTTAAAGCCTTTTGATTAGATTTGCAACCTATCTGGCCAATACATTATTACCAGCCTTCATGAGATAGTCTCCACTTCTTTTGAGGGAGCTGTCGATCCTATATTATAAACTATGATCCAGAAATCCTAGTCCAGTCACCAGATACCTCATTCTTACTCAGATGTTCACTTCCCATATGTTAGGATTCTTACAAGGTGTTAAATCAGTTGTCTAATTTAGCATGGTACTTAACAGTTCTCTAGTTTGCTAATGTACTGAGTACTTGGTAGAGTTCTACAAGATTCACACCTTTAAGAGAGCATATATAAGCTAGGAGCCTCAACCAGGATTGAGTCGGGGACATTCAGGGCCAGAAGGACAAGCCTACTCTCAGAGGAGGAGACAGATTCATTCCATCTTCCACCTTTGTGCTGGCTGGAGACATTCAGAGGGAGCTAGAGGCGGAAGCTGGCAGAGGCAAAGGACTAGCAGCAAGAGCTCTCAGAACCAAGGAGAGAGATATGCCTCTAAGAAAGCTAACCGGGCCCAAGGAAGGAAACAATAAAGGAATTGGACTTTAACTCCTGGCTGCATTTGGGGTGATTAAACTGAACTGAAACTAAGGCTGCTTCCAGAAGCCCTGTAAGAAACCTGCTCCCAGAGAACATTATGCTTTGAGAAGAACATTACATCCAAATCCACGTTTCTCTTCTGCATCCCTTTTTTAATAGGTAGCAATGAGGAAAACACACTCTGTGCCCTGAAATATTCAATTTCTTACCAAAGACTTGGTAGTCACTGATAGCATTTCTTAGGTTCCTTCTAGTCCTACCAATTGTGCCCATGTGAATCACCAAAAATGGATGTTTTTAGTCCTCCGTTCCTTAAAAATTCATCTTAAAGGACAATGCCCTGTAAGAAGCTTCTCAATCAACTTCCAGGTAAGAGTGTACCTCCCATACATTTTAACAAGCGGAGGTTCTTCAAATTATCTTATATACATGTCCCAGAAATATAATAGGTCCAATCAACTAACAACTCTCAGTATCCTTTTGGCAAAGAATCATCCACTGCTCTTACTTTTTTATTCTTCTTTTTCTCCTTTGCATCTTAGTAGATTTACTGCCATGCTTTTTAATGTCTTGAATACAAAAGGACATGTATCTTGAAAGTTTTTTGTGCCTATATAATCTTGTGATTTTGTTTTTATTAAGATGATCTAATATGCTTATAGTTTCTTAATATTGGACCAATCCCACATTCCTAGATAAATCCAACCTGGTCATTGTCTAATCCTTAAGATATATAGTTATATGCCCTTTGCTAAAATCTTATTCAATAATTTTACAATAATATCCATTAGAGATAGTAGTCTAGTTTCCTTTTTCTACTTTCTCTCTCCCTAACTTAAGTATCAAGACCATGTTTGTCTCATTGAAAGAGTTTGGTAAGAGTTTTTCTTTCTCTGTTTCCACAATATATAACATATTGGAATTAATTACTTATTGTTTGATATAATTCTCTTATAAATTCATCTGTTCCCATAATTATTTTCTTTGGGATTTTTTTAAATTTTCAGCTGAAATTCTTTTCTGTTATATTTTCTATTATGTTAATACTCAATTATTAAATTCAGATTAAAGTTGTTTTTCATCTTTATTTCTTTGTTCAAGAATCATCCCCTCTGTAGATCAGCCAGTTTCTGAAGAACATGCTCCTTGATCTTGGACAGGATCCCACCCAATTAGAAGACTTTTTTTTTCCTAGAGTGTAAACAGAATCTAATATAGTGAATTTCAGCTCTAAAATATTAAACCCATGTACTGGCAGCTCCTCTACCCAAATGGAGTTTAGGGTAAACAGCTCATGAAGGAGAAAAATAGAGCCCTCTGGGGAAATTCCTTTGTCCAGATTGCTGCAGGTGACAATTTCATGAACAAGCCACATTCTCAGCAGGAAGGACTGAGGGCTTGCAGCCCATCTCTCATTTGAAAATCTATATCTTCATTAATTATTCGCCAAACATGGTTGATTTTCTACCTGTCAGGAGCACCTCCTTTTTAAAAGTTTTTTTTTTTTTTCAGTATCTCCATTAGGTATCTGATTACTGAGAGAAATCACTGACCAACCATTTATTATCAGGCAGGCTAACTAATACAGGTTGATTTTTAATTATTCAGACACACTCTCTCTCAAGCTTTTCATTCATTTCACAGTTTTATTCCTCCTACCAATTCCCCTTTCTAATTTCTTTCCTCTCCCTGTTCCATGTTATCTACATTCCTAGAATGAACTCTCCAGTTCAGTCTCTTGAAAGTCTTCCATTCCTTAAAGGTCCATCATAGAGGACCATGCCCTGTAAGAAGCTTCTCAGTCAACTTTCAGATAAGAGTGTATCTCCCTATAAAATTTCCTATAATCCTTTTCCTCATTAGATTATTCTACTTCTTGACAAAATAGTTTGTATTGTATCTAAACACTGTATCAATGCTGAGTCCAGTATCTAGCATAAAGCAAATACTTAATAAATGGTTGTTGGTTATGTCACATTCCCAACTTCTCTTAACAAACATGTGAACTAGACATTGCATATATTATCATTTTATAGATAAAGAAATATAAGCTCAGAGGAATCATGGAAGTGACCCAGGGTCACATATCCAGTGTCTGAGACATGAGTCAAACTCATGTGTCCTGACCCTGGGATCAGCACTCCTGCCAATTCTAAGCTTCTGCAAATAGCACTGAGTAAAGAAAGAGGATGAAACAACAGACTCCTGGGAGTCAAGCCAACATTTTATTGGATCTGGGAAAGGCTAAGTAGAATATTCCATGAAGTTCCATGAAGCATGAGGGTACAAAGCAAAATGCTAGGCCTTAAAACAAAAGTCAGTCATTTGAAGCATTTAATTGAGAAAGTGAATAAGTGTTTCTCCCAAAGGAGGTAATGGCAGCAGGGATGGCAGCTGTTTTCAGGTAAGAGAAGTCCCAGTATGAAAGCAAAAGTTGGGAGGCTGCTTCCTACAAGACTGCCTCTGCCACTTCACAGATCTTTGCCAAGATACGATCCTTGTTGTTTCTCACATTTGCCTTTGAGTCCTCCAGGAGTTGGACCACCTCAGCATCAGAATAGTCTGTAAGGCGGAATGTCTCATATGTCTTTCGTCTCTGGTCAATGATTTCTAAGGCAGAGAAAGACAGAGAAACCATGACATTAGCACAAGTAGCCCTTTCTGGACTGTGCCCACTTCATTAGAAGAGAGTTAGCTCTAGAAGCCTGTCATCAAAGCAACTCTAAGAAGAGGCAGCCACACCAGATTAATTTATTTGTGAATTCTACCAAACATTTAAAGAATAATTAATTCCAATACTAGACAAACTATTTGAAAAAAAGGAGTCCTACAAATTCCTTTTATGATACAGATATGGTACTGATACCAAAACCAGGTAGGGTCAAAACAGAGAAAGAAAATTATAGACTAATTTACCTAATGAATATTGATGCAAAAATTTTAAATAAAATATTAGCAAAGAGATTACAGTAAATCATCCCCAGAATAATACACTATGACCAAGTAGAATTTACACTAGGAAGGCTGGTTCAATATTAGGAAAACTATTTTTATAATTGACCATATCAATAAGCAAACTAACAAAAATCATATGATATCTCAATAGATGCAGAAAAGGCATTTGACAAAATCCAACACCCATTCTTATTAGAAATATTAGAGAGTATAGGAATAATTGGGTTTTCCTTAAAATGATTAGTAGCATTTATTTAAAACCATCATCAAACATCATATGTAATGGGGACAAACTAGAAACCATTCCCAATAAGATCAGGGGTACAACAATGTTGCCTATTATCACCCTTACTATTCAGTACTGTATTAGAAATGTTAGCTTTGGTAATAAGAAGAGAAAAAGAAATTAAAGGAATTAGAGTAAGTAATGCGGAAATCAAATTATCACATTTTGCAGATGATATGATGGTATACTTAGAGAACCTCAGAGAATCAACTAAAAACTATTAAGAGTAACCCACAACTTTAGCAAAGTTCCAGGATACAAAATAAATCACAGAAATCATCAGCATTTTTATATATTACCAACAAAGTCTAGCAACAAGAGATACAAAGATAAATTCCATTGAAAATAACTGTACATAATGTAAAATATTTGGGAGTCTACCCGCCAAAGCAAAATCAGGAACTATATGAACACAATTACAAAAAAAAAATTATATTTTTCCACACAAATAAAGTCAGCTCTAATCAATTGGAAAAATATCATGTTTATGGATAAGTCAAGTGAATAAAATAAAAATGACAATAATACCTAAATTAATCTACTTATTCCACCCCAATAAAACTCTAAAGAAATTATTTTACAGATCTAGAAAAAATACAAAGTTCATCTGTAAATACAAAAGGTCAAGAATTTCAAGAGGATTGATGAAAAATCAAATGAAGGTATTCTAGACCTAAAATTATATTATAATGCAGCAGTCATCAAAACCATTTGATACTGGCTAAGAAATAGAATAGTCAATCAGTGGAATAGATTAGGATCACAAAACAAAATAATCAATGACTATAGTAATCTAGTGTTTGATAAATGCAAAGATCCCAGTTTTTGAGATAAGAACTCACTATTTGACAAAAACTGCTAGGAAAAATGGAAATTAGTATGCCAGAAACTAGGCATTAACCCACACGTGACACCATATGCCAAGATAAGGTCAAAATGGATTCATGATTTAGACATAAAGAGTGATATTATAAGCAAATTAGAAGAACACAGGATAGTTTATCTCTTCATTCTGTGAAGAAGGAAGGAATCTGTGGCCAAAGAAGAACTGGAGATCATTATTGAACATCAAATAGATAATTTTGATTATATTAAGTTAAAAAGTTTCTGTACAAGCAAAACCAGCAGACAATATTAGAAGAGAAGCAATAAACTGGGAGAAAAAAATTTACACTCAAGGGTTTTGATAAAGGTCTCATTTCTAAAATATATAGAGAACTGACTCAAATTTATAAGAATTCAAGCCATTCTTCAATTGATAAATGGTCAAAGGCTATGAACAATTTTCAGATGAAGAAATTGAAACCATTTCTAGTCATATGAAAAGACAACTCTGAGGTACCACTACACACCACTCTCAGATTGGCTAAGATGGTAGGAAAAGATAATGATGACTGTTAGAGGGGCTGTGGGAAAAGTGGGACACTAATATATTGCTGGTGGACTTATGAACTGATCCAACCATTCTGGAGAGCAATCTGGAACCATGCCCAAAGGGCTATCAAAATGTGTATACCCTTTGATCCAACAGTGTCACTATTGGGTCTGTATCCCAAAGAGATCATAAAGGAGGGAAAGGGACCTACATGTGCAAAAATGTTTGTGGCAGCCCTTTTGTAGTGTCAAGAAACTGAGTGGATGCCCATCAGTTGGAGAATGGCTGAATAAATCACAGTATTTAACGAATAAGATACGGTATTTATGGTGATCTTTTTCTTCTTTAAAATATCATATGAGAAGGTTCTCTCTGGGAGAGAGTAGGTTTCTCAAGGAGATTTTCTGGAGGCAGCCTTAGTATCAGTTCAGATCAATAATTACCCCAAATGCAGCCAGCTGGTAAAAATACAAATGTTTATTTCTCCTTCCAGGTCTTGTCTCTTTCCTTGGGCCCGGAGAGCAAGATTCTTAGAGGCCTATCTTTCTGCTCGGTTCTGAGAGCTCCTGCAGCTTTGGCCTTTGCCTCTGCTCCCTTCAGCCTCCAGCCGGCACAAAGATGAATCTGTCTCTCTTGCCTTCCGAAGTCATTCTCTCCTGACTCTAGCTCAACTCCGACTCATGGCTTCTTCTGACTTGCTGCTCCCCTCTCCATGTAATTTGGCTGAATTTCTCTCCACTGGGTCTCTGCTTTCTTCTTATATACCAGAGAGAGGGATTATGGGTTTTCTCCCATAGTGCTCTCTGGCCCTAAGAGCTTCAAGGGAGGTGTGAATTCATAAAGTTACAAAGTTTACTTTGTGAATCTCCCATACTTGTAAATTCCAATGAGTAAAGGTATGAACACAAGCATTGTATTAATAAGTTCTACTTAGTACCTTGTTTCAGGTTCTGGCCCAAAACATCAACTCTAATGAGTTAGCAGTTTGTAAAGATTCCAACAGGTTTTGTTATGGAATATTATTGTTCTCTAAGAAACAATCAGGAGGATGATTTTAGGGAGGTCTGGAGAGACTTACATGAACTGATGCTAAGTGAAATGAGCAGAGAGAGATCATTGTACAGGGCAACAGCAAGATTATAGAATGATCAATTCTAATGAACATGGCTCTTTTCAACAAGGAAAAGATTGAGGCCAATTCCAATGATCTTGTGATGAAGAGAGCTATCTACACCCAGAAAGAGGACTGTGGGAACTGAATGTGGACCACAACATAGTATTTTCACTCTTTTTGTTATTGTTTGCTTGCATTTTTTCTTTCTCATTTTTTCTTTTTGATTTGATTTTTTGTGCAGCAAGATAACTGTATAAACATGTATACATATGTTGTATTTAACATATATTTTAATAAATTTAACATATATTGGATTACTGGCCATCTAGGGAAGGGCATGGAGGGGAGGGAGGAAATTTTGGAACACAAGGTTTTGTAAGGATCAATGTTGAAAAAATTATTCATGCATATGTTTTGTAAATAAAATAATAAAAATAAAATAAATAAAAAAGAAGAGACAGACATAGAATCTCAGAAGGACTCTCCTTTCACAGAATCTGTTCTCTGACAGCCTTAACAAGTAATCATCCAACCTCAAATCAAAGACACCTAGTGACATAAGAAAATTAATACCTTCATATCTACTCCCCTTCACATACTTGATGACAGTGATGATGCCTCCCGCAGTCTTTTTACTTGTAAATACTTAAATCCTTCACTCATCCCTCATAGGATTTAGCCTCCAAGCACTTTCCCATCTTGCCTCTCTTCTGATATAGAATTAGGCTTCTCTCTCTCTTCCTCTCCCTTTCTTCCTTTCTCCCTTTCTCTCTCTTTACCTCTCTTTCTCTCCCTCTCCTTTTCTCCCCCCTCCCCTCTCTTTTTCTCCCTCTCTCCTTCTCCCTCTCTATCCCTCTCTCCTTCTTCCTCTCTCTTTTCTTCTCTCTTTTTCCTTCTATCCCTTCTCTACCTCTCTCTCCCCTTTCTCTTTCTCTTCCTTTCTCCCTCTCTCTCTCTCTGCCTTGGTCACTGTTTCTGTGACCATCTTCCCATCTCTCATTTCTGTCTCCCTTCCTCCTTCCCTTCTTTCTTCTCTTCCCCCTTCTCTTCCCCTTCTATGTCTCTGTCTTTCTGTCTGTCTCTCTGTCCCTATGTCTCACTCTCTCTGTGTGTTTCTCTCTGTTTCTGTTTCTCTATCTCTCCTCCCTTTATTGCTTAGCTCTTTCCAAAATGATTAATCATCTCTTAATTGCCTTTTCCCAATAGGAGTCCTCCTTGATCTCTCTGAAGCCTTTCATCCTGTCAATCATCCTCTTCTGATATACTCTTCTCTAGGCTTTTTGATTCTACTCTCTCCTCACTCACCTCCTCTTCATCTGACTGCTAATTCTCATCCTTTGCTGGATCTTCAGACAAGTCAGGAGTGCTCATTGTCGGGGTCCCACAAGGCTCTGTCCTGAGCTTTCTCATTTTCTCCTTCTGGTAATTATCCAAGCACTTCATTGTCATCACTATGCTGATAATTCTCATACTTATTTATTCAGCCCTAATCTCTCTCCTGATCTCCAGTCTTCCATCTTCAATTGTCCATTGAACATCTTTAACTCAACATGTCCAAAATTGAACTTGTTCTTTCCCCTAAACTTTGACTTCTTCCTAACTTTGCAGTCCCTGTCCATTTTAACCCTCCCTCCCAATCACTCAAGCTCACAACCTACAAGTCATCTTTGGCTCTTCACTATCTCTTATCCTCTTTGTACCATCTCTCAAATATGGCTCTTTCTCTGCCCTAACACTTCCACCACTCTGGGGCAGACCCACATCAGCTCACAACAGGACTACTTCAATAGCCCACTCATGGCTCTGCCTGCCTTAAGTCCCTCCCCACTTCAATTCATCCTCCATTCAGCCACCAAAGTGATTTGCTCAGAAAGCCAAACTTCATGTTCAGTTCTGAAGATCCCAATGTCCTCTTCAGCAGTTGGGACTAGATTGTTTGGGGATTGAGGACAACCCAAGAGCCAAAACAAACTTCCCCACAGTGGCACTGGTAACATATTTGGTACTTGCCAGATATGCAGAAGAGGATGGATACCCCCTGGACCAGGCTGAGCTCAACCCAAATCCCATCACCCAAACTACTCAGTCTAGAGAAGTCTCAAATCCCTCCACCACCAGCACCCAGATGACAGATACTTAAGCCCTCCCAGCACAGCATTATTCCATTTCAGGCAATACAAAAGTAGAGAGGACTACAAAGAAGAAGGGATTGGAGCTACCTGAAGGCTCTCATTCCTCACCAAAACTCATGCTTGCAGCCCACACTGAGCATTCTAGGTAACAGGAAACCCCTTGAACCCGTATTGCAATGCACTTCAGTGACTATCCTACTCAAACCCATACCTGTGCTGGAACAATTCACTTTATTGAAAAGTGGGAAGTGAAGGACCACAGGTGTCTTCTCCCCTTCAAAGATGTAGAAATCAGAAGGAGCCTCAGCTTCTTGGTTGAGTATAGTTTCATCCACTGGAGGGAAGGGGATATTACAGCTTTTGCAGTACTTTTTAGTGGCCTTGATAGTCTGAGAAGAAGGAATACAAACTTATTCTAGGTATCACCTGAGGGCTCTAGAGACTGAAAGATCTCTAGAGATTTTCAAATATTTTTCCAAAATTACACTTTCTAAGAAGGGAAAGTGATGGTAATCAGAGAGAAAAAAGACTAGATGAGGGTCACACCATTAATTAGGGATTAGAATTCATATCCCAAGCAAGGGTTCATTCTTGCTTGACTGCTCCTAACCAAGATCTTTGGGAGAAGAAAATAGACTTCTCATTACCTCAAATGGATCCCCTTCACTGAAGTCAAAGGAGAGGATGATATCACTGTTCCGCGTTGGGGGTAGGACCAGGGGATAGGCAGAGTTGATAGCCAAGCCAGCATCCATCAAATACATACTTTCATGATCTGTGAGAGACTTGTCCTTAATGTCTTCTAGAGGAAAAAAGACCAGAGATTCTCTCACAAAAGCAGAGTTGGAGCTGGTTCACCCCATTCCTGAATTGGAATCACATGAACTAATGCCTAGAAAAAAATAAAACTTCCAAGATGTGTCTATTCATTCTGATGTCTAACTGTGGCCTCATCCACCATCTACAAGATACAGAGTCTCTTCTATCCACTAATAAGAAATCACTCTAAGGAATTCCCCTCACACTAGACCTGTGATGAAAAGTGCTGTCCACATTCAGAGAGAGAAATATGGAAAGTGAATGTGGATCAAAGCATAGTATTTTCACCTTTTTGTTGTTGTTTGTTTGTTTTTTCTTTCTCATGGTTTTTTTTCCCTTTAATCTGATTTTCTTGTGCAGCATGATGAATATGGAAATTTGTTTGGAAGAAAGGCACATGTTTAACCTCTATTGGATTACTTGCTATTTGGGGGACAGAGGAGAGAGAGAAAAAAATTGGAACACAAGATTTTTCAAAGGTGAGTGTTGAAAATAATCTTTGTATGTATTTGAAAATAATAAAATGCTATTAAAAATTTTAAAAATTCCCCTCATACTTTCTATTTCTGCTCTCTTTCTCTACCTTCTTACTTAGTTTATGGTTCCCCATACAATAAGGGCTCCAAGAATGACGTTTGTTGGAATAAGAAAAGTGGAGGGTGAGTAGAAGAAATATGAGAAAGAATGAGTTAATTTTTCTTCTTGGCCCCAGACAACAAAACTAAGAGCAATGGAGAAGGGGAAATACTGTGACAGCAAATTCACCCAAATATAAGGAAAGGCTTCCTAATATGTCATACATCTCTTGCCTCTGTGCATTTTAACTGGTGGTCCCCCATGTCTATAACACCTTTCCTCCTCATTTTCATATTCTGGCTTCTTTGGTTTCATTCAAGTCTTAGCTAAACCCTTTCCGAAAGAAGCTTTTTCTGATCCCCCTTAATATTAGTAACCTCCCTCCCTTGACATTCCCCAGTCTGTCCTTTCTGTATCTCATTTGCTTCTAGTTGTTTATATGTTATATTCACTATTAGACTGTAAACTTCTGGAAGGGAAGGACTGGGTTTTATTTTTACCTTTCTTTGTACCTCCGCTGCTTAGCACAGTGCCTGTATCAATGCATGTTAATATGAAACAACCTAACAAAGACAGGCAACATAGAATGGGCCATCTTGGAATGTTATCTCAATCACTGAAGGTCTTCCAGCAGAAAGGGGACAACCACTTCCCAGAGATGAGATAGCTGCCCAGATCTATATTGGATAAGGGTCATCCTTTCCTACTCAAATACTGGAATGCTAAAAAGCCCTTACCATATTTGTACAAAAAGTTATTTGCTGTTCCCCACGTCCATGATAAGAAACACTTGGAGGTCTTCCATAAAAACTTTAGAAAAGATGGGACACTGCCTAGAGAAAAAGAAATTAGAATCAAAACCAAAGATACCTATGAAGGAGGTCCAGTGTTGGGAAAAAACAAGGACCAAAAAGGCAAATAAATTCTGTAGAAAAAGCAAAGAAAGTAGCCATAAGATCTGAATTTGAGGCCTGGTTCTGATGCTTACCAGCTATGTGATCTTGCCCAAGCTATTTCTTTCTTCAGACCTTAGCTTCCCTTTCTATAAAATGGGAGAGTTATACTAAATCAATTCTGAAATCTCTTATAGCATTAAATCTATTATCCTGGAATATTCTAGTCTAAGAACTGGACCTTAGGCACACACTCACCCTTCTCTGAGCCTCAATTTCATCATGCTGAGCATCAATTTCATGCAGAAAGAAGCTTTAGAAGAGCCATTTGCAGATAGTCCTTGAGCTATGATATTCTGTAGAATTCCAGAAGAGTGCATCCCACTTCCCACTGTCCTCCCCTGCTTCCAGGGAGCACATTGGCGGTCTAACAATGGTTACCACTGCAGTTTCAGGGAAAATTTCAAATTTCACTCACTTTTTTTCAACATTTCTTGATTCAAGGTCTTTTCCAGTAATTCCTCGATGAGTTGTCTCTGTTGATCTCGACTTTTCTGGTACGAAAATTTGATCATCTGGCTAGTCAATGTCTCAGCCTCAAAAAAGTAGGTGTTCCCTGTGGTCAGAAAGAGGGATGCGTCAACCTCTGCCCCTTCAGAGGGCTCTATATATACTGGCTGAGTGGCTGTGTCATGACCCTTTACATTTAGGAATTCAGATGTCTAGACTAGAGGAAGGAAGGACAAAAAAAGTGGAAAGTAATGAACACATCCTTCTGGACTCCAACTGCATGCTGATGTCACCTACCAGGTATGTCAGCACCTTGGCCAGCTCATTCTAGGCTTCACAAAGGATCAGCATTCAGGAAAATTTGTCAGATGTTTTTAGAGGACATTGTACCTGAAGTACTTTGGGTAGTCCTCAAGGGTTTTGAGAATAAAACTGAAAAATTATTCCTTATGTCTACTGCTGTGCCCATACTGTCGTCCTCTTATCTATCCTTCATTCTACTTCCCATCCCCATGCTCCCCTCTTCCTTGCTCTCCTTACCATATCTTACTGATGTAAGGCTAGTTATTGCTACAGAGCATGAAAGTGGGATGCAGTCAGAACTCAGTTTCCCATCTAAACCAAATTTCTCCTCTTAAACTGGGGGCCCTCTGGAGTGAGATCTACATCATCAAACCATAGCTGTCTCAGTAGCACAGGTATGTCCCTTTCCTCAGACTAAGAGATTCCCCCAGGACTGTCTAAACCTCTTAGAAAAATGTCTTCTCTATTAAACTAGGAGCCACCCAAAAGTTGGTGTATTGTCTTATTTATCAAATCAAGGACTTTTTGAACATAGAGTTAATAAAAGATAAGACACACACGCAGAGTATAAGATTAAATCCATATTATGTAGTAGCAATAAGCCTGGATTTAAACACTTTGGTTCACCTCTCAGCTCTCTCCCTTACTCCTTGTTGTATCTAAAACAAATCTCTTATGAATTTTTTCTGCAGATGAGTCTAAGGTCACTCTAGTTTTGATAACCTATGTAATACTGCTCAAGGTGGGGATCTCTCCATAGTCCTGAATACCATACAGGAACCCCTTCTTACCTGCCATTTTAGCCTGTAGGTTTCTCAAGATGGGTAGATAGTCTCCATTTGTTTGGAAGGTGTAAACCAAATTGAATAATTCTTCTATCATAGTTTTCAAAACAGCTCCTGGTGAAAAAAAAATCACAATATAAACAATTTTTTATCTCCTCAGGGATCAAGCAGAGGTGGCTGAGAGGTAAAGAACCCTTTCTTCAGCTAAGAGACTAGGAATATGAGAAATCTATTTACAAGGAGATTCCTACTGGTCCAAGCTTGAAGATCCTGGAAGGAGTCAGTAATTCTAGCCCTTAAGTCATCTTCCGATACCATACCAACACCAAATCTTTATAGAAGAAGAATCCATGACCTCCTTTGATCTCTTATATTGATCATCCTAGGAGCACATTCTTCTTTAGAGTCATCCTAAACCTCCCTTGCTGGATAGCAGAAAATTTAGTGGAAAGAGCATCTTGAATATTTGACCATTTCCATATTGTATAATATTAGTCAAGTCACTTCCCTCTTTGACCCACTTCAATTTCTTCATCTCTAAAATGAGGGTGATGGTATTTGCATGATCCATTTGCCCAAATTCTGTTGGGAAGTAATTTGTAGACTTTAAAGAATTATGAATATAGGAGTGATAATACAATCATGAAGATGATGAAAGATTATATCACAGTCCAATTTTCCTTTCATTTTGTGTTTGACTACTGAGTAAATGTTATGATTACTTCTGTTTTTGTCTTAATATTTAGTAAATGCTTCATGTTTAGGAGTCATGTTTAGGAGTCCCTTTTTTCTCTCTGATCCCCTATAAACCTAAAGGAGTTGATTGGGTTTCCCTTTCAGAAGTTGACCTGTTAAATCTCAAAGTGTTGAAATAACGAGCATAGTTACAGAGCATAGCTCCCACTGAATACAAGAGCTGTAAGGTATAATTCAAGAGCTATTGATTCCAGGCCACATAATCTAGCTCATGAAAATTTCAAGCAAGATGAGTATATTTATGTTGCCATAATCACCCAATATCAACCCAGTTTTAAAAATGGATCCTTGGGGCAACTAAATGGTACAATGTGGAGAGAGCACTGGTCCTGAAATCAAGAAGACCTGTGTTCAAATCTCACCTCAAATACTTACTAGCTATGTGACTCTGAACCAGTCACTCAATCCTGATTACCTCCAAAAAACCAATCTTTGACACCCAGAGTCAAGCCTATCCCAAGACATGAGAGGATCCAAGTTCAGGTCCTTACCTTCAGGATCAGAAATGAGCTTTTTTTGCTGGGGGCTTAAATCATAGATAAATTTCGAGAAGAAATCTATAAGGAAAATGGAAATTCTTTCATTAGGGATTAAGAGAAAGGCCCATCCCAGTCCAAATCCCACCTTATCTCCCTTCCTTCCCTCTCTGAGCCCAAATGAACACCTGTTTCTCACACCGACCTTTGATGGCCTTGAGAATACTGTCTTTGTCGGCCAAAACACTGCCACATAATGCTGTAGAGAAAAAGAGGGGGAACATATCGCAGAAAGATATTAAAGGGGTTCTCATTTGGGTCTTTGTAGCTTTAAGTATTAAAAGAAAACTGCCCTGATTCTGCCCTTTCAGATTAGTAGAAAGTCCAGACACCCAACTAGAGACATGGAAGGAATCTGGGTACCAAATTATATGAAGAGTTAACAAGGTTCACATCACACAGCTCTGCAGAGGCTTTTCAAGATGTTCTTATTCTCTCATGGTACCCCAATTTTGAGGAACCTCTGGGAACCAGGATTCTAATTAGATGCCAAAGAATGTGAGAGCAACATATAAAGAAGGGATAACCCCATTGCTCCTGTTTGCTCTGCCTCTTGTGGGAGGAGAGATTCAAACTTTACCTCGAAGATAGGAGAAATCCCTTTCTTCTTCTTTTTGGATGAGCTTCCCTCCCTTAAACTTGCTCCCATAATGAGTGGTAGAGACATAAGCACCAGGTTTTGAGTTGGCAAATGAGTAGCCAGCCCAATCAGGCGTGAATCCAAACCAGGCATCTGGGAAAATAATGAAACCAGGGCTTTGGTAAGCAGGTTTTACACCACAGGAGAGGCAAGGATAAGATTCACACTCAGAAAGTTTGGGGATTTTCACTAGAATAGACTCACACCAATCTGGGGCTTTATATCCAGCTACATTCCCACTAAGATAACCTCACTTCATGTTCCTTATCTCCTACTTTTCCTGGAGAGACCTACTCACTGAACAAGTCTCTTTCTAGTGATTCCCTAGCACTAATCAGTTGGACCGAATCAAGAAAGGAGACCGGATCAAACTCAGTGGGAGAAAATCAGATTGATCAATCAGGCAATTATGATTAATAAGGTACTAAAACATAAGTTGTAAACACCAAAAAAATAGGGTTCTAAAAATGGCTGAAGCTCACAACAAGCAATGGGGAAGAGGAATACCCTGCAATGAGTATGTGATGTTTATATTTTTGCCACATTCAAATGACTGCCTTCTTTATTCAAAATGCAGGCTGCTCTCCTTCCCAGGAGAGAAGAATGACAACACAACAAAATGTGAGATTTAGAAGGATCTCAGCAACCATATAATCCAGTGCCCACTTACCCTAATTCTGATGCCCTCACATCTGGCAAATGACCATCCAGAATCTGCTGGAATAGCTCTAAGAAGAAGGAAGGTCCCACCTCAACAGGGAGGCCAAGGATCATGCCAGGACAGTAGGGAGGCAATTCTACTTTCAAACAGTTCAAATGATGGGGGAATTTTTCTTACATCAAGGCTAAATCAATCTTTGTGAATTCTCCTTACCCCCTCCTTTACTGGACAATCATCCATATATCTGGACAGCTATCATGTACCCCCAAGTCTTCTCTTCTTCAAGCTAAATATTCCCAGATCTTTCGCCTAATCCTCATATGTCATGAACCTAGTTGTTCTCCTTTAGATATCTTGTCAATGCCTCTCTGAAACCATGGTACCCCAGAACTAAAGATGGTACAGTGACAAAAAAGTTCAAATAACTCATCTCCATGCTCCACATTATAAATGGAAATGAAATTATTCTTTTAAAAAAATTTAAAAGTGGAAATGAGGCTTCAATGTGAAAATTAAAAATTTAAGAAATGTGAAGAAGCAAAAGGGAAATTTGATGTATATAAGAAAGATGGAGAATGGAAGAATGCCACAAAGTTAAGGAAAGTGTGCCATTGCACATTTGAAATCTAAAAAGCAAAGCTGAGAAAAAATGAAAATCAGTGGAGAGAGAAAAAGAGGAGATTTTGTCATCAGAGTATAGGACAGATCATTTGGACAGAAAGAGAAAATAAATGAGCTCAGGGAAGAAATCACAGAAGTAAGACAGTATAGTGATGGGGGACTTTGCTATATATAAGCCAGCTCGTTGCTGGAGTTTTCTCTCTACTAAAACAGAGGAACTCATAATCTCTTGACTTACATTAGTGTTCATTTTATTCCTTAAAATGTTCAGGAACCAACAAAGGGAAATTCTATGTTGGATGTGATTCTTGCTAACAGGAAGGAACTTGCTGCTGACAAAGAAATGGAGGCATCCTTGCTGAAAAGTGACCAATACCTCCTAAGTTTGTGATTTAGGAAAGGAAAAAACTGGCCATATTCAAACATGCATCCTAAATTTCTAAGAAGCAGATTTCTAAGAGTTCTGAGGAAAGATGGGTATGGCTCATAGACTAAAATCAGCCCAGAAGCCACGAGGAATTCTCAGGGATGAAATTCTGAAGATAAAAGAAAACAATTCTGAGGAGGAGGAAAAATAAAAATCATCTAAGAGACCACAATGGATACAGAAGGAACTCATCAATGCACCTAATTTTGTAAAGATACATAATAGAAGCAGACAGATGCAACAGAATGTGAATACAAAGCCATGGAACAACAGTCTTGTAAGAATTACGTCAAGAGTGTCAAAGCTCAGAATGAACAGAGGTTGGTAAAAGTGTCTAAAAATGAGGAGGGGGAAAAAGAAGTTTTTAGCTATGTTAAAGGAAAATAAAAATCAAAATGGTGGGACTACTGGCTAAAAGTATATGGCATAATGATAATTAACAACAGAGAGAAAGCAGAGGTGCTCATTTATTTTCCTTCCATTTTCTCCATCAAAGAAAAAGATTTTTGCACTATAAAAAAGCAAAATGAAAAAAAATGCTCATCAAATTTGCAGGTAACATAAACTTAGGCAACATTGCCAGTCATCACAGCAGATAAGCAAGTCAGGATCCCAGAAATTTTTAACAGGCTACCTACTAAAGTATTAGACTAAATTGAAGAAGCTGAAATTCAATAGAGAGCCCATGTCCTATAGCTGAAATTCAAAAGGCAACTTCTCAAGTCCAAAAAAAAGTGGAAAGCATGGTTTGTCAGACAAACATTTGTCTAACAAAGATATGAGTGGCTTAGATGGCAGCAAGCTCACTATTAATCAGTCGTGCTTTGCTGGATTGCACAGGAGAGGAGTTAAGTCTGAGAAAACTGGCAAAGTAGGAAGAGAGCCATGTGGTGAAGAGCTTTACATGTCAATTGTGGGGTGTAGCTAGTGGTTAGGAATGGTGAACTGGAAGTTCTTGTGCTGGTTTGGGTTAGACCAGATGTTCACTAAGAACCCTCCAACTCTGACATTCTCGGAAGATTGTGCAAATTTTTCCTTAACAAGATCCCAGCTCTATGGGCTATGCAGACCATCCTAAGGCCTCTGGGACAGATCTCTTCCCACACCACCCTAAGTCTCCTCCATGGGAGATACCAGGGTCATGCTCACTCAGACTGTTCTCCTTTCCACCAGACTTGAGGAAATGGTCGATGGTGGCGAATATGGGATATGGCACAGTCCCCGAGTCAGAATGATGTTTCACACTGGACAGATGAGTATCTAGAAGCTGATAGGGAAAAAGAGATTGCAATGTAGAAAAATAGGGAGATGTGTCCCCACAGAGCTAGGAGGTGCCAAGAGATTACCAATTGACAGGATTTGAAGGTGGAAAGGACCTTAGACCTCCTCCAACTTGTCATTTCTCAAGTAAGGAAGCTGAGATCCGGAGACAGAAAGCTATTTGTCTTAGATCACACAGAAAATCAGTGCAGAGACCAAGTCTCCTGATTTGAAATCTAGGGTACTTTTGACTTAAGGTCAGGATGGAAGGGACCTTCTCTGCCTCACAACCAATGAGTTAACATGAGAACACCCAAGAGTGCTCCCAACACTTAGCACAGTGTCTGGCACATGCTTAATAAATGCTAGTTGATTGACCAGAATCAGGAGGCCTGGGCTGGGGCAGTCACCCAAAAGGGGGGATAGAATGAGAACACCTTTACCCTGAGATCTCCCTGCTCCAGATCCCCTAGGTCTCAATGGAGAACTTACTTCCTTGGTTAAGTAGTAGACAAGGGAATAGGACCAGAAGTCAGTGAGAGAATAGTCATCCCTCTCTGCAGCCTTACAGAGCCCTTCCAGGGCAACAGAGAATTTCCAGGAGTCTTTCTGAAGGCGCCTTCGGAGCTCATTTTCTGCCTTCACCAGGTCCTGCCACCTATCACTCTGGGTGTAGAGGGAGGACATGCACCTAAGAAAAAGAAAAACATCTGTCTGCCTGACTGGTAAAAGATCTGGCCTGTTACAAAGCCTTTATGCTCCTAGGTAGTGCCATAGTGCACTGGAGTTAAAATATAACCTCAGATTCTTACTAGCAATAGGACCCCGTGGAGTACAGAATCTGGGGACAGCTTCTCTTCCTTGCAGTGGAGCTGTGAATTCCCTTCCCAGAGACAGAATACATACTGAAAGGTCCTTACCAGGTGGAGCCAGAGACTCCTGCAAGGTATGTGATCAGGTCCAGGAGCCCCACATGGCTCAGCTCACTAAGGACACCTTGGCAAGCTATGGCAGCCCTCAGACCCCCACCAGAGGCCAGGACAGAAATCACAGGGCCCTAGGTACAATAGAGAGAGAGGTGAAAGTGGCTTACTTGGGTCCATATCTGGAAAAGGAGGTGAGGGAGGGAGATGTTACCTCAGGGGAGAGGAATAGTAGGTAGGTTCATATTTGAGCAAGTTACACTCTTAGAGTTAGGAAAAGGGTAAGGATTCATACCTCAGAAAAAGAGGAGAAAGTGATAGAATTTCCATTGAAAGGATGAGGGGAAAAGGGTTAATGATTTGCTCATGGAAAAGAGGAGGACCTGTAAAAGTACTGAGAGGAAAGATACCAGGATCTAAACCCTGGAAAGACTGGAACAGAGATGAATAAAACAGGAAATGGAAAGAAGGAAAGACTAGAATTGGGTCCAATCATCAGGCAAGTCCCAAGTATCTACTTCAGGAAAACTTCTGCAGAACATCCAGATGCTCCTGAGTTCTGTTCCAACCATGGCCTCCAAGGTCCCGTACCTTTTCGACATTAAGGCCCATCTTCTTCAGGGTTCTCAAAACATGCTCCCCTCGATTTTTCACTGCTGCCTTCTCTTCATCTGAGACTCCAAAATGGATACTGATGTTAGAACTGCACAGAATATTAAGAGGTTTGTTATAGATGGCTACTTAGACTCAATCTCTTGATTCTGAGTTGACTGACCTGAATTCTGCCCTGGAAGTTCTTCCCATCATCAGGCTGAACCCCTTCATCTTCTCAGTTTATAGCCCTGGCTCCCATTCTGCTACCCAGGGACCCACCTGCTCCTAATCCTTCTCTGATTTTTACCAAGCCACTCCCATATCAAATTGAGAGTATCATATGGGCCTGGGGACTCCCCCTCACCTTTCATCACCTTTGCCAGGATGACTCTTGACACTGCAGGCAACTTGCTACAAAAGAAAGAGACCCTTTATATAGGACCATTAGTAAAACTGTCTCCCCTCACCCTCACCCTCTTCAGTGTCTACAGCCGAGAACCCCCTTTTCTTGACAGCTCCTCTTAGCATTTAAGGACATTCCCAACCAGTTCTCTCTACTATCACTCCTCCGCCCCAAGGTGACCATTTCAGTCTCACATATGAAGTTACCTAAAAGGTACCAAGTTAACCCAGAAATTAGGACAATACCTGGGGTGTAGTCATGCCTGCTGTACTTGCAACCTCCTCAGATCACAGAAAGATCTAAACTGGGAAAGAAAGAAAGAGAGTGGGAGGAAGAAAACAAAAGCTGCCTATAAGGGTCTATCTCTGTCTTTTATGCATTTCTCTCTCTCCTCCCCCTCCCCAACTACAGTTCCTTAGATGGCCATACCCAGTAAGTGTGACCTCAGAGGGTCCCCTCACCTTTATCCTAAACTGCTTTCTAGGGACTGAAAAACATAGAAGTACACCTGGTACCTACCTCCCACAACTTCAATTCTGGGTACCCTAACTTCTTTTTCCAGTACCCTTGGCCTTCCTTCCTTTGGCCTCATTTCCCAGCAACCTATCCCTGCCTCTCACCTATCATCCCTTCCAATTCTATCTCCCCAACTCTAAATCCCAGCATAGCCATACAATCCCAGTGCTTGTTTCTCCCTTCTTTGTTTATATGAAGGCTAACCTAAGTGGAGGTTTCCAAAGCTGCTTGAATTGTCCATCTTTCCTTCTCTTTCCCTCCTCCCCTCTCTCTTTCTTCCTCTTTCCCTCTCCCTATCCCTCTCTCTTCTTTTCCCCCTTTCCCCACCTTTTCTCTTTCTTTCTTCTCCTCCTCCTTTTCCCCTTCTTCCTCTTCCTCTTTCCTTCTCTCCCTCTCCCTCTCCCCACCCCTTTTCTTTACTGATAACTTCACTAGCTTTCATGGGCTTAATTATTATCTCTATGAAATGATTTTGAATATAAGTCTTGCAATGGCTTCTCTAATCTTAATTCCATATCGTCAGCTTCCTACTGGACTTTTTGAACATGACAAACCAACAATATTTTAAAATCAACATTTCCAAAAAAGAAGACACAAACTTTCCCTGTTTCAAACCCATTCTTGTTCCAAAGTTTCTTATTTCTGCCAAAGGGTCCACTATCCTTCCTCAACCAAAAGGTCATCCTGAGCATCCCTATTCCCACTCTCCATATCCAATAATCTGTAAAATCCTGTTATAATTGTCTTTGCAGCATCTCTTGAAAATACCCCCTCCATCCCTCTAACACTGTCCCTATTATGGTTCAGGTTCTCATTCCAGACCATTTCCAAGCCTGGTCTCAAGTCTCTCCCTACTCCTCTATTCAGCCTCCAAAGTGACTTTCCTAGAATGTTCTTCTGTTCACTCACTTCTCTACACAATAAATTTCATTGGAGCCCTATTGCCTCTGGGATTATGTATAGATTCCTCTGTTTTACATTTAAATACTTTTACAATTGATGGGGGGATCTTCCAGGTCATATGAGCAATGGTAGACTAAACATTTTCTCTGACTTCCACAACTTCTCAAATTTTTTAAAGTAGAAATTATGTTCCAAAGATAAAACAGCTTCTACTCTTTCCATGATCTAAAATACCCAGAATCAAAAAGATTTTTAAAAACCCCAGAAAGTGATACTCACTGATCATGAACTCAATCAGCACCCTTCCCCCACTTCATACAATTCCAGCAGCAGATCAGCAGATGCATCAACAAAACACAAGCTGACATCAAAACATACCTTTAAATCCCAATCTCCCCTTCCTCTTTTCAGGGCTGTGGAGACCTCTGCTCCAGGTTGGGGAAGTTATCTCTAGGCTAAGAAGCACCAACTCCAATGAAAGAGAAAGTAGCTTTTGCTGATGGCAAGAAATGCAGGCTCGGAACTGCTGGAATCGAGCCAGAGAACTAAGGAGAAAGGAAATGGGACAAGTCAGCAAGAAAGGCCGCCCTGCCAGTGAAAAGCTGTGTGGCATTCCATTAAGCCTAAGGGAAAGAGCACAGCATCCCCCTGGGGCCAGTTTTGATTACCGAAAAGTCAGAAGGGATAGAGACCTAGGCTGGGGAAACATAAATTGCAGTGTGGGAGGAGACACAAACATTTTGAGATCCAACATCCAATGAAACCACAATTAGAGGGGAAGGAGTTAGAAGTGAGCAATAAGGAAAATACAGGATGAGGGGGTTGGGGGAGAGAGAGACTAAAAGGACCAAAGATTCCAAGGAGAAGAAATCTATTTCTATGTTTTTATGCTTCCCGGTTTATGAATCAGCACCATATTTATATTGTAAAGGAAATTTAGAAGGACTCTTTATTTGAATATTTTCCAAATAGTCTATATAGTATTTGAATTAAATGTTCTTTAAATGCCTGGTAAAATTCACTTGGGAATCCATCTGGCCCTGAAGATTTTTTTACACAAGGAGTTCACCGATGGCTTGTTCAATTCCTTTTTTTTTTTTTTTTTTTTTAAGATGGGATTGTTTTAAGTAGTCTATTTCCTCCTTTGTTAATCTGGGCAATTTATCTTTTTAAAATACTCGTGCCTTTTGCTTAGGTTGTCAGATTTATTAGTACATGATTGAACAAAAGTACCTAATTATTGCTATAATTTCCTTTTTATTGGTGTCAAATTTACTCCTTTCATTTTTGATACTGGCAATTTGGATTTCTTCTTTTTTAATCAAATCAACCAATGATTTATCTACTTTATTATTTTTCCCATAAAACCAGGTCATAGTTTTATACATTAATAACATACTTTTCTTACTTTCAGTGTTGACTTTCAGAATTTCTTTTTTTAGTTTGTTTTTTTTTTTTAGTTGCATGGCCAAGTCATTGTTCTGCTCTTTCTCTACTTAATTAATGTAAGCATTTAGAGATATAAAATTTTCTCTAACTACTGTTTTGGTTGCATCCCATAGATTTTGGTATGCTATTGAATTTAATGAAATTACTGCTTGTTTCTATAATGTTCTTTGACCCATTCTTAAAATTAGATTACTTAATTTCTAACTAATTTTAATCTATCTTTCCATGGCTCTTTGTTGAATGTAATTTTATTGCATTATCAATTGAAAAGAATGCAGTTAATATTTCTATTTCTCTGTATCTGATTGTGAGGATTTTATGCCCTAATACATGATTAATTTTTGTGTAAGAACCATGTACTTCTGAGAAAAAGGTATATCACTTTCTATTCCTATTCAATTTTCTCCAGGGATCTTTAATAAGTAAATTTTCTAAAATCCTATTCATTTCCTTAACTTCTTTCTAATTTTTTTTTGTTAGATTTATCTAGTTCTGAGAGAGAAAAATTGAAGTCTCCCCACTAGTATAGTTTTACTATCTATTTCCTCCTTTAATTAATTTAACGAGAAGAAATCTCAAAGACCTTGAATGTCTTTGACATTCAAGATAAATCAAGAGGCAAAACACTAAAAAAGAAGGAAACACAGCCTCCAGATTTTGTCAATGAGTTCATGTATCTATAAATAAATACTGTGGAAAAAGATCCAATGGTTGATCAGACAGAGGACTCTGTAAAAATTGGAGGAAACACAGAATCACAGCACATTGTTCCTGGTATAAAAGAGAAATGAAAATTATGAAATAATTTTTGTCCTGCCCAGCAAAAATAATGAACAGAATAGAAAAACTTGAATCTGCAATGGCAAGCTTCACCAAAGAAACAAAAGAGAGAACAATATATTAGGATGCAAATGCTAAGAAATGAAAAGCACTTCAGAAGAGAAGTCAACAAGCAAGAATATTAAAATAAAATACGCTCACTATACAAATAAAACATACAGATTTCGATGACAAAATCAAGTCTTCTAGAAGAACATGACAGAAAAAAAAAAAAAAACTTTAGTACCATAATGAAGGAAGAAAACTTCCCAAAATTTCTGAGGATAGAAAATGAAATTCTAATTGAAAGAATTTGCAGATTGTCTCCAGAAAAAACAACAACAACAACAACTCAAGATTTCTTTAAACATTTAGTGGCTAAATTTAACAATTCAATTCACAGACAAGTTGTGCAATCCATCAGGACTTTCATATACTAAGGAAAGGACATTCAAATGATGCAAGACTATTCCGCATCTACTAGAAAAAGGAGGCAGGAATGGAATAATATGTCCTAAAGAGCACAAGAAGCTCAGGATATAGCCCAGTGTGATCTATCCTACAAGTTTGAGTTTAATCATATAGAGCAAAAAAAGTGGATATTCGATTTTTTGAAAAGAATATGAAAAAAATTTTTAAAAGAAAATTGGAACTGAAAAGATTATTTCCTTCTTAAATACCACAAACAACAGAATTACAGAAGGAATGAATAAATACAGACACCAACAGAGTGACAACAGTGAGAGGTTTCTTTCTAAAAGTGGAGAAGAAGACAGGGTTGAATGCAGAAATCTGATAGAAGTAACAGTGAAGAGACAGATGGGAGGCATTATAGATAGAACCTGGTGACATTCTGACTACTGGTGAATGTTTGTTTTGTAGAACTACATCATAACATGGGAGGGTACATAAAAAGAAAAGAATAGAATAATCAAGAGAGTTTTTTAAAATCCTTTTTTTGTAAAGGGTTACCAAAAAATGACATTTTACAAATCTAACAAATAAGTGAAGGAGAGAAGAGAAAGGAGGTATATATCTGAGAGGAAAAGAGCAGGGGGAGAGGCCTAAGAAATACATAACCAAATAAAATCAAGAGAGAGAAACTAATCAACAAACCCTAAAAAAAAACAGGGTAGCAAATGAGGAAAGGGGATCAGAGATTATAGAGAAAAAGATTCAGTGGAGACAAAGTCACCTTATAAAAAGATAAAAGTAAATGAAGTAACATAATACTGTATTTACAATGAAACATAGAAAAACAACCTAACTTGGAAACAATTTTAGAGATACTTGGATGATGAGAAGACATTCTCATCTTACCCCTTTGTGGAAGTGGGAAATGAACAAGTGTCATACATGAAACATATTTTTTGCGATTTTCTCAATATATCAATTGGTTGTGCTGATTTTTTTCCTTCTCAAAAAAAAAAAAAAAACACTATTTGTTGTATTAGATAGATCTTGAGGAGAGAAAGACTTATATACAAAACTATGGTGATATAATAAAGAGAAAATGTCAATAAATTTTAATTTAATTACTTCACAACCTGGATCTAAGCTACTTTTACAGTCTTATGCATTACTCCCTTTGTATACCCTACAATCTGACTGTTCACAAGCCCCCATCCATGTTTTTAAACTTAATAATCAGCCAAAGGAGAAAATCAGCTCAAAGCAAAGGCATTTAATGAAATGGCTTAGTAAGAAAACATCTTCCCATAAAGGCATGCTCCCTTAATACAAAAACGGTCATCGGAGAGAGTGGGCACACAGTCAGACATCTAGTATTTACCAAACACTTTTTTGCTGTGTACTGGGGATACTAAAAAAGACAAAAGAGTATTCTTATCCTTAAGGAGCTCACAGACTAATCAAGAAAACAACTTGCAAGCAACTGTATCCAAATAAGATAGGCAGGGGAAATTGGCAATAATCAACAGAAAAAAGACACAAACATTGAACATACAAGCAGAAAGACACATAGGAAATATGCATGATTATAGCAACTCACCCTTGGGAGCATACAGGGCTACCGATATCCTTATACTACAATATTTCAAGTCAGTTTGGTTGAGATGCTGCCTTCCCCACCGTCTCCAGCTTAAGTCTTTAAAAAAAGAAAGAAAGAAAGAAAGAAATCACAGCTGTGCTTTGCTCCCTTACAATCCTCCCAACAGATTTACAACCCTAGGGTCTGAGTTTTTTAGAATAATGTGGAATCATTCCATAAGACCAATGTTTTAATGTTTTTCTTTTGGAGATTTTTCCTACTTAGTACCAGATCTCCTCTTTCTTCGGTAAAACAAACAAACAACTTCTACCTAGCTTATGGTGACTGTCTTATATATTCCTAAATTTTCTTCTCCTCAGAGTAGTCTATAAACCATATAGTTCTTATTGGTTTAATGATTACCAATTACCTCCAAGGATTAGAGTATCCCAGTTCTTAAACTCCAAGTCTCTCCTGCCTAGCAAGTTTAAATTAGTGGGTGGAGAAAAACCTAAATAAGTCCAATGGACAAGTCATTGTCTGTTATCCAACCTCTCAAAGTTGAAAAAGTTTTATTTCCCTATATATTATGCAAATACAATTTCTTGCTGGGTCAGATTCCGGGGTTGTTACTGTTGTTTCCATATGGAAATTTTACCCCTCAAGGACTGAAGGAGGCAATATATAAGTGGAACTTGGTTCAATATTCTTACAAATATATGTATGTATTTGTATGTGTATGTATGTACATATTTACATGCACATACATAGGTGTGTGTGTGTAGAAATAGCATATATACTTATAAATGAGTATATATAGATATACACTCATTTATAAGTATATATGCTATTTCTACACATATATATAGATATACATATACATACACACAAAAAACTTTCTACATATATATGTGTATATACATACACATATATATGTAGAAAGTTTTCTTCACCAAATTTGTAGCCCAGGAGACTTGGGTCCAAATATTGCCCCAGATACTCACTCTATGATGCTGGTCAAGTCACTTC
Source organism: Antechinus flavipes (assembly GCF_016432865.1). Classification (NCBI taxonomy): domain Eukaryota; kingdom Metazoa; phylum Chordata; class Mammalia; order Dasyuromorphia; family Dasyuridae; genus Antechinus; species Antechinus flavipes. Next base: position 624,781,289 of record NC_067400.1, on the reverse strand, counting down.
ACTCCTCTGCATCATTTCCTTCATCATCAGATGAGGAGGTTGGACCCAATGGCCTCTGAGTCTCCTAATTCTAGGTTTTATGATCCTAGCATCCTGAGAGTCTAAGAAAGTAAGCCAATTCACTTTATTATCTGCAGAATTCCTTGAGGGCATCAAGAGCTAAGTCAGAAAATCAGAAATGATGACATGCTTGTTCTTTTTATGATCTTATGACAACTTATACAGGAGACATTTTCTCAGAAATCCTTCAAGGCCTTGAAGAAGAGCCAGATCTTATCTCAAGAAGAACACACCCTAAATCAGGCATGAAATGAATCAGACTCTTTCCCAACTTCTCTTTCTTCCTACTTTATCCCATCAACTAATTAGTATGCTCAAAAATCATAAAATGTAGATCTGAAAAGAGAGGTAACAGATAATACCTTGCTTCCCAGCCTATCCTAGAACCCTTGAAAGTTGACAGAACATACCTAAAAGAAGTCGGTTATGGGACATTTCATATTCAAAGAAAAGAAAAGAAAAGAAAAGCTAGAAAGACCTGTTTAGAGGTCCCATTTTTTCCACCCCAAACTAGAGGGAGACCTATAGGAACTTACCACTCCTACCTATTGTTTTCAGTCCCACTTGAGCCTATGCATGGTGGATTAGATAAGAAAAAGAACTGGCAAGGACAATAAACAAAACTAACAAGTATTAAGAGTAGGGATGTGGAACAATGGATCAACCATCCCAACCCACTGATTCCTTATTATTTCAACTAGGTAAGAATAATGTGGTGATTTTCTTCTTTAATATATAATATAATGATGGTTCTCTCTGGGAGAAAGCAGGTTTCTCGGGGGAGGTTTTCAGGAGACAGCCTTAGTTGCAGTTGAAAGTAATAATCACCCAAAATGCAGCCAGCTGGTAAAAATGCAAACGTTTATTTTCTCCTTCCAAAATAGCCCAGTTAATTGAAGCCTATCTCTCTGCTTGGTTCTAAGAGCTCTTGCAGCTTGGTCCTTTGCTTCTGCCTCTGTTTTCTTCAGCCACCAGCCAGCCAAGTGGAAAATGGAATGAATCTCTCTTGCCTCCAAAAGAGGACTTTTGGGCTTCTGTATCTCCCAGAGTGCTCCTGGCTCTCAATCCAATTCAGCTGAACTCTCCTAATTGGGCCTCTGCTTTCTTCTTATATACCAGAGAGTGGGATTATGGGTTTTCTCCCATATTGTTCTCTGGCCCTAAGAGCTCCAAGGGAGGTGTGAATATGGATATCTCATACTAAATCTTGAAATCTCCCAAACTGTGAACTGCAATGAGTAAAGGTATGAACACAAGCATTGTATCAATTAGTTCTACTTAGTACCTTGTTTCAGGTTCTGGCCCAAAACATCTTGTAAGATTAGATCAAGGATACTGAACCATGCTAAATTAGATAATTATTGTCTCTATCAATTCTGATGACTTAACAGTTTGTAAATATTCCAACATCTCCCACTTTCTTTTGATTTAGAACATAAGGTGGTCATAACCTCCCTGACTTCTCAAGGAGGTGAGAACCTCCCAAAAAAGGTGATCACACCTTCCCTGACTGCTCAAAAAAGGAGTGAAAACACCATAAAAAGAAGGTGGTCATGCCCTCCCTGACATCTCAGGAAGGGAGATGAAAACACCAAAGGAAATAGGAAGTCAAATCAGATTAGTGGGTTTCTGAAGGGGCTCGCTTGAAACAGGTACACTTAAATCCATCAATATGGGCCAGAACTTTTGAAACAGATATACATGGTATACATAAATCCATCAATATGGGAGGCATTACACATAATTTACATAAGCACATAGCAACATAACACAGGCTAATAGTAATGTAACAAATAGCATGAATCAACATGAAAATTTAAGTACTGCAATAGTCTCATCAACAATTTTTCATCTCAAGAAATCCAATGATTCTTGCAATTACATAAAATACATAAGCACATAGCACTATAACACAGTCTAGTAGTCATGTAACAAATAATATGAATCAACCTGAGAATTTACACATGTTTATAAATCCTAGAAATAGTCCAAAAGAAATCCATTGTCCATTAGTTCATATGCCAGGAATCCAATAGTTCCTGTAAGCTCTGAAGTACTGCAATAGTCTCATCAACAATTTTTCATCTCAAGGAATCCAATGATTCTTGCTGGTTTTTCAAGAACTAAAACAGTCTCATCTTGTGTTAGGAAATCCAATGATTCCTGAAGATTTTAAAAGTTCTTTTAAAAGCCTCATTGTCAACCATGCTCTTTTGGTGTCAGGTGTTTCTTAAATCTTCTTTGTTTTGAAGTTTTTCTCTTTTTCTGTTTCATCTCAGGGAATCCAATGATTGTTGCTGGTTTTTCAGGAAGTGAAAGCTGAAGATTTTAAAGTTCTTTTAACAGTCTCATTGTCAGCCATGCTCTTTCAGTGTCAGATGTTTCTTAAATCTTCTCCTTTGTTTTGAGGTTTTTCTCTTTTTCTGTTTCTCTCTGAGGGACAAGGCGAATATAGCTCCTTGGCACCCATCTGATTCCTTCTCCACATGTGGAGATAAAAACAAACGCTCTTCCTCAAGCAGTTAACCTATCTAATTCCCTTCTATTTATCACTTTTGGGATTTCTCTTTATCATCTGGTAATTACATTGGAGCTGTTTGCACTGGATACTGCATCGTTGTCTTAAAAGGCCTATATTCTCCCCAACTGTAATCCTGATTGCTTTTCTGTTGGTTGATGACATCAGAGTCCTGAATTTCAAAAATCTCTCTGGGTGTAACCTCAGCTGCTATCATGCCCTACCTATCTTTTGATTGATACTTTGGAGCTGGGCCCTGCCTCTCATTCCTCTGGCTCAATCTACATTCAGAGGCCCAGTGAAAGCCTTGGTTACATTTTAGACATGGGGTTTTGGGTTTTATTCTCTCACCTTGTCTTCTTATTCTATCTCCATATCTACAATGAGCTCTCAAATGTTCAATTTTTCCACACTGAAAACATCTATGAGTTTCTCTAGAAGTCCCTTGCCAAGAGGGATCCTGTCTCTCCATGTTCATCATAGTTTGAGTATAATAAGTATTTGTGCCCATTGTGGCACAGCATTTTATGATCTCCTCTAAAGGAACATCTTTGTCTAGTGCCCATATAATTCTTTTGCAAACCTCATTGGCATTTTCCTTAGACAAATGTCTAGTCAGTATTTCTGTGGCAGCATTATCTCCAATGATTCTTATTATAGCTGTTTGCAAACGTCCCACAAAATCAGCAAAAGGTTCATTGGGACCTTGCTCTATTTTTGTAAAAGCTTTACTTCCATCCTTCTGTCCAGGGAGAGAATCCCAAGCTTTTATTGCAGCCTTAGAAATTTGCTCATACACTGTTATGGGATAATAAATCTGTTCTGAATTCTCTGTATACCGACCTTCACCAGCTAGTTGGTCAAAAGTGATTTGTCCAATAGCTCCTGTTTGCCTGTTGAATTGGGCTTGAATCCTACATAATTCATGATATTCCAAAAGCCACAATAAATTTTGTCCAGATTCTAGACATGTTCTAGCTATGGATTTCCAGTCATTCGGGGTTAAGATTTCATAAGACAAATTATCTAGTAACATCTTAACATAAGAGGATGTAGGCCCATAAAGAGTACAACCCTTTTTCAAATCCTTAATTTTTTCCAAATTAAAAGGAGTGTATTTTCTCTCTTTTTGACCTGAAGAGTCAAGCTTTTTAATCACAGGATATGCAGTTATAAAATCAGATATATCTTCTCCTTCATTTTTTGCTTTAATTAATGCCTCTTCTAATCTTATCATATTCTGCTTTACAGGAGAAGCTGACTGTGTTTCTGCCTCTCTCCCTCCCTCTTCTTCCTCCACCCATGAAGAGTTAATTGAGGGGGGAGCGTCATGAGATGTGGAATGATCTAATTCCTCCTGCTGTAAAGTATCACACTCAGAATTGTACTTAACTCCATTGTTATCTGATTCTTGCTCCTTTTCACCTAGTATAGTTGGCACCTCTCCCTGCTGCTGTTCTTCTTTTTCCTTATTTTAATATTTATAAAATTTCCTAAAGCCAATTGTATTAAATTATATGTATTAAGTATGTCTTTGGAAATTGAGTCAGGCCCATTTTTATTATAGAATTGACAAAGATCCTCTCCTATCAATTTCCATTCGTTTAGATCCAATTCCTTTTCCAGAGAGAAACAAGGACATATGTGCTTTACAATTTGTAAAAGTTCAGTGATCTGCTGTAAAATTATAATTAAACCTTGGCTTTCCATAACTTTGACAATGCTCTCTAAACATTTTCCTTGAACAGAAACAAAAGGCTGTTTTCTAAATATCTGTCCCATCTTAACTGAAATTCTACTTTAACTCTTTTAACAAAATTTCTTTGTTGTACTCACCCTAATTTCTGGGTTGAAGAGATTTTTCCACTGGATCAGGATCACAGGCTTTTCCACTGGAATCCACTGAGGGGGTCTGTCAGCCCCACATTCAGGGCGCCAAAATGTGGTGATTTTCTTCTTTAATATATAATTTAATGATGGTTCTCTCTGGGAGAAAGCAGGTTTCTCGGGGGGAGGTTTTCAGGAGACAGCCTTAGTTGCAGTTGAAAGTAATAATCACCCAAAATGCAGCCAGCTGGTAAAAATGCAAACGTTTATTTTCTCCTTCCAAAATAGCCCAGTTAATTGAAGCCTATCTCTCTGCTTGGTTCTAAGAGCTCTTGCAGCTTGGTCCTTTGCTTCTGCCTCTGTTTTCTTCAGCCACCAGCCAGCCAAGTGGAAAATGGAATGAATCTCTCTTGCCTCCGAAAGAGGACTTGTGGACTTCTGTATCTCCCAGAGTGCTCCTGGCTCTCAATCCAATTCAGCTGAACTCTCCTAATTGGGCCTCTGCTTTCTTCTTATATATCAGAGAGTGGGATTGTGGGTTTTCTCCTATATTGCTCTCTGGCCCTAAGAGCTCCAAGGGAGGTGTGAATTCGGATATCTCATACTAAACCCTGAAATCTCCCATATGTGTGAACTCCAATGAGTAAGGGTGTGAACACAAGCATTGTATCAATTAGTTCTACTTAGTACCTTGTTTCAGGTTCTGGCCCAAAGCATCTTGTAAAATTAGATCAAGGATATTGAACCATGTTAAATTAGATATTTATTGTCTCTAACAACTTTAATGACTTAACCGTTTGTAAAGATTCCAACAGAATACCTCTACTAAATCAGCCTTTACTCTGGGTCTGTATCAGAAGTACACCTTAGATTGGTTGAAAAGGTATTTTGGTCACTACCTTTGGCTTCTATAAAACCTGCAAGGTAATTTGGAATTCGATTTTGAATTTAGCCAAGCCTCTACAATGGAACTGATCGCTTGATCTATGATTAATAGACTCCCTACACTTACAAACCCAAATAGAATAAAGGACAAAATTAAGGAGACACCATTTGCCTTTCCAACAGATACAATAAAACAAAGAAATTGTTGACTCTGGAAAAAAAAGAGAGAGAAATGGACAAAAGGCAAGACGTGGCTATGGTGATTGCTATTTCTTAGAGAAGTGATGTGGAATAGTTGCCATAAAGAGACCAAAATCACCCAGAAATGACCTCAGGACTCCAAGATGTAAATCATTTGTAAAATGCATATAAATCATTTGAGCTTTTTGGTGCAATTCATCAGCATGTTATACTAATGAGATGTTATATTAATGAAATAATATTTGTGAAAATCATGTCTGGCACAAGAGTAAGGGCTATAAAAATTCTTATGACTTCCTCTGAGTCAAATGTCATTCAAATCTTTTTTTAAAGAAATTTTAAGTTTTATTGTCCTCAAAGTATACTATACTGGATTGCTTGAAATAAATTGGGGATCAATTATCATTTAGAAATAATATTTGGTATCTGGTTGTTTCCAAAATTAAAATGAGTTCTATTCCCTACAGCTCACTTCTGAGTCATTTTGTTTCCCATAAATCTAATTTCTCCTGTTGGAATCTTTACAAATTGTTAAGTCATTAGAGTTGATAGAGACAATAATTATCTAATTTAGCATGGTTCAGTATCATTGATCTACTCCTACAAGGAGATGTTTTGGGCCAGAACCTGAAACAAGGTACTAAGTAGAACTAATTGATACAATGCTTGTGTTCACACCTTTACTCATTGGAGTTCATACATTTGGGAGATTTCAGGGTTTAGTATGAAATATCCAAATTTATACCTCCCTTGAAGCTCTTAGGGCCAGAGAGCACTATGGGAGAAAACCCATAATCCCATTCTTTCAGAAGAGTCATATATAAGCCAAGTCAAGAGAGTTCAGCTGAATTAGATTGGAGAGGAGCACTCTGGGCCAGACACAGAGCAATCTGGGAGAGCCAGAAACTCTCTCTCAGAGGCAAGAAAGATTCATTACAACTTTTACCTTGGTGCTGGCTGGAGGCAGAGTTAGAAGCAAAGGACCAAGCTGCAAGAGCTCTTAGAACCAAGGAGAGAGAGAGCCTCTAAGGAAAGCTAACTGGGCCCAAGGAAAAAGGCAAGACTTGGAAGGAGAAAATAAACGTTTGCATTTTTATCAGCTGGCTACATTTGGGGTGATTATTACTTTCATTCTCTTATTGAAAGAGTGCCACAAATGTAAGGAAAGATCCCAGATTTTTTTACTCTTCTAAAATTTAAATTAAAACATGTGTAATTAAAAACTTTGCTGCAGGAAACATTGCAGAAATGAGCATCTTGATTAGTTGAAGGAAAACTGCTTAACAATTAGTTATTTTAAAGTGGAATAGAGTGTTCTGGAAAGTTTTCTTTCTTTGGAAGTCCTCTGAGCAAAGACTGACTAACTTTTGGTCAAATATAACATAGTGGCAATTCTTGGTCCAGTAGGTTGAGAGAGGATTCTTGGGAAATGGCAGAGTAGGTCAAAAAAATTTAAGCTCTCCAGATTTCCTCCATAAACAAGAAAAATTTCAGTTAAAAACAAATAAGAGTTGAGGCAAAATGGGTCCTCCTGGGAAAATCAAAGAAGAGTTGAGGACATTAGGACTGAGGTTTGGCCATGTTTCTACTGAAACAGCAAGTGGCAAGTCCTGGGTCTAGCTGGGTTGGGAGGTAGCCTCAGCCCCAGCCAGAAAAACTCTCAGGGAACCTCTGCTGATAAAGGATACCAGGCCCAGCTGTGTTGCTAAGATGTCAGCCCAGGACAAGAAAAACCAAAGGATCCTCATTGAGTGCAGAAGCAGTGGGGCAGGGATGCTGCTGATTACAAGCACTTACAGAGGGTGGAGTTTTTGGTTTGAGTTCCAGACTGGAGGGGAGAACTGAAGGAAAACCTGAGGCCAGACACTATCCCCCCATCACTACTTCAAGGCTGGAGGTAATTATACCAATAATCTGCTATAAAATGAGCAGGCAAAGAGAAAGAACCCAACCATAGAAAGTTACTAATAGGAAATACCAGGATTCATCTTCAGAGGAGAATACTGATTTTTTTTTAAAAGCCTATCCTGCCCCAAAGAGTAAAAATCAAATGTTATCTGCCCAAAAAGAATTCAAGAAAGAACCGCAAAAAAAAACTTTAAAAATCAAATGAGATTTTTAAAAAATTAAATTAAAGAAAAACAAGAAAATTATGAAAAGAAACTAGAAAACTAGAAAACCAACTAGAAAAGATCCAAAAACTTAATGAAGAAAGTGACTCCTTGAAAACTAGAATTGGTGATAAATGGTCAAAGGATATGAACAGACAATTTTCAAACAAAGAAATTAAAGCCATCTATCTATGAAAAAAAATGCTCTTAATCACTACTAACTGGAGAAATGCAAATAAAAACAATCTGACATCTATCAGATTGGCTAGGATGACAAGAAAAGATAATGATAAATATTGAAGAGGATGTGGGAAAACTGGGACACTAATACATTGTTAGTGGTGTTGTGAAATGATCCAACCATTCTGGAGAGCAATTTGAAATTATGCCCTAAGGTCTATCAAACTGTGCATACTCTTTTATCCAGCAGTGTCACTACTGGGTCTGTACCACAAGAAAATCATAAAGGAGGGAAAAGAATCCCCATATACAAAAATGTTTGTAGCAGCTCTTTCTGGTAACAAAGAAATGGAAAATAAATAGATGCCCAACAACTGGGGAATGGCTGAATAAATTATGAAATTTATGAAATATATGAAAGTAATGAATTATTATTGTTCCATTAAAAAAAATGATGAACAAGCTGATTTTAGAAAGGTCTAGGAAAATTTACAGGAACTGATGCTAAGCAGAACCAAGAATGCATTGTGCATAATAACAGCAAGAATGTGCCATGATCAACTATGAAAGACTTGGTTTTTCTCAGTGGTTCAGTGATCTAAAGCAATCCCAATAAACTTTGGATAGAAAATACCATCTGCATCCAGAAAGAGAACTATGGAGACTGAATGTAAATCAATACATTCTATGTTCACTCCTTTTTTCAGTTTTTTTCTTTCTCATGGTTTTTCCTTTTAGTTCTGATTTTTCTCTCCCAACATAATTCATAAAATGTGTGATTAAAAAGTTGGTATACATGTGTAATCAGAAAAAAATAAAATAATTACCAAAAAAATTTTTTACAAAGAATTAATGAATAGGCTGATTTCAGAAAAATGTGAAACTGATGCTGAGTGAACTGATTAAAACCAGGAAAATAATGTACACAGTAACAACAAAATTATATGATGATCAACTATAATAAACTTAGCTCTTCTCAGCAATGCAATGATACAAAACAATTCCAATAGATTCAGAACAGAAAATGTCATCCACATCTGACAGAGAATAATAGAGACTGAATGTGGATTGAAACATACTATTTTCAACTTTTTTTGTTTGCCTTTTTTTCTTTTGGTTTTTCTCTTTTATTCTGATTTTTCTTTCACAACATGACTGATATGGAAATCTTTTTTAAATTATTATAATATTTAACATATAGAATACTTGCCATCTATGGGGAGGGCATGAGGGAAGGAAGGGGAAATTAGAATACAAGGTTTTGCAAGGGCTAATGTTAAAGAACTGTCCACATGTATGTTTTGAAAAATAAAAAGCTCTAATAAAAAATTATTGTAAATATATAAACTATATGAGATTGCTTGCTGTCTTGGAGAGGAAGAGAAAAAAATTGGAACTCAAATCTTACAAAAATAAATGCTTAAAACTATCTTTACCTATAATTGGGAAAATAAAATGCTTTTGAAATAAAAAAAAAAAAACTAGAATTAGACAAAGGGAATTCAGCAAAGTTATAATAGACTAAGAAAAAATAAAATAAAATATAAAGACTGAAAAATAGAGCATGTGAGACATCTCATAAGTAAAACAATAGATATGAAGAAACAATTGGGAAGAGAAAACAAGAGAATAATTGGACTATCTAAAAGCTACAACCAAAAAAAGAATCTTAATATAATAATACAAGAAATAATTAAACAAAATTGTTCCAAACCATGTGTTAGAACAAGAAAGTAGGGACAGTAGAACCAGAAAAAAAAAAAAAATTCCACCCATCACCCACCTGAAATTCACCCACTACGTGAAAGAAATCCCATAAGGAAATCCTACAGAAACATCATAACTAAATTCTGGAATCTCCAGATCAAGAAGAAAATATAAGAAAAAACAATTCAACTATGACAGAACCACAATCAGAATCACACAAGACCTAGCAGTGGTTATATTAAAAGACCACAGGTCTTGAAACACTATATATATCATCAAAAAAAGAACTAAGGTTATGGCCAAAAATATCATATCCAGAAAAGTTAAGCATAATGCTTTAGGAAATAAAGGGGAGAAGGGGAGAAAAAATGGACACTCAATGAATAGTTAGATTTTCAAGATTTTGTTGCAAAAAGACCTGAACTTAATGGAAAATTTGACATCTAAAATCCAAGAGAAATATCAGTTGAACATCAAAGATTCATTTCAAGGGCCTCAGTAAGGACAAACCATTTATGCTTTGTGTGTGGAAATGTAAACTATATAAGACTATCATTAGTAAATGGATAGTTCAAAAGAAAAACTGAGTATGACCTACGTCATGATATGATTTTTAAAAGAAAACTGTGTAGGAAAAGCTAAAAAAGAGTAATTAGGTTATAGAAATGAGGAATGAATGCAAGAACTGATACAGAGGAATATATATATATTCTAAATTTATTAAGAAAGAAGAGGAGGATAATAGGGGGATGTAGAAGGGTGTGTAGATTAAGGGAATGGGATAAAGTGTGTAGATTAAAAGATAAAGAGGGAAAGAAAGGATGGGGCTGGTGGACATACTAGCCATAGCCTCAGCCAGCCTGCTGGATAGGACTCTTGTCTCAAAACATCCAACAAAGGAGGGATTCCAGAGACTCTTATAGGACTCCAGCTAACAGGGAAACAAAGGCAAGGTGAGGGCAGAGCACTGGGTGGATGGAAGTTCCAGGAAAGGATCATAAATTCAGTTCTGACAGATTGGGGGTAAGGAAGGAAGGATTATAAATTCTGATAAGTTGGAGAAGAGAAACTAGGAGAACAGGATGTCTGAGTCAGAAAGATGACCAAACATTTGAGATAAGCCATCTGGAGTTTTATGACTCTTTGGAATGCCAGAATGGCCAGAGCTCCACAGCTCTAATTATCTGAGTCCTAATGGTCTGGAAGAGAGGGTTGTCAACAGGGAAACTGAGGCAGAACAATTCAGGGAAACTGAGGCATAATAGATGAACAACAACCAAAAACAGAGTGGGTTGAACTAAGTGCCTCTGGAGCCCCTCAACCCAACATAGATCTCAGATTTGGTGGTTCTTAGATTAAAAAAAAAAAAAAGATGAAAGGAATTAATTAAAATAACTAGTATGAAGAATCTACTCCAAACTGTTGAAAACCTGCAAAAGAAATAAAAGATTCACTTTTTCTTTGTATCTCCACTTAGCACAGGCCTAACATACAGTAAAAGTTTGGTAAATGTTTTTTAATTGATTAGAAAAGTTGGGTGTAGATGGGACCAGGCTCAAGTGAGTAAATCAATCAAATCACAGCACACATACACAAGCACACACATTTAAAGTGATATTATGCTATTAATTAGGTGAGAACATATTTCCATTGAATCCAATAAGTGATAGGTCCTAAACTAACTGTTAAAACTGTTAAAAAAAAAAAATCCTGGAGAATCACTGAAATGACCTTATTCAGGAATTGTTTTGAGATTATTAAGGAAATTGATAAGCACTTTACAATCCAGTAAACTGCTTGGTCAGTATAAATCATAAATGATTTATAATTAATTAGCCAATCTAGAACCCAGTTGTTTGGAGAGTCAAGGGTAAAAGTTTTCTAGCTCAAGCTCAAATGAGATAATATTTGTAAAGTGTTAACACAATGTCTGACAAAAAGTAGGTGCTTAATAAATGCTTATTCTCTTTCCTTCTCTAGACTTCCAAGAAGAAATCATCGGGAAGAAAGGAACAGGAAAATACCTTAATCTTCTCCTTCTCCCTCTGCCCTTGACCAGAATAGACCTTTAGAGGGACAGATAAGTTGAACTTTTTCCTTCATTCACATCCTACCAGTATCTCCAGAATAGTGGCATCTGATTGTGATAAAATGGATAGAAGAGACAGACCAGACATAATGAGTTGGATTCAAGGAGTCCAGCAGAAAAGCTGCATTATAACTAAAGGGAAAATCTTGAAAATTCCAATAATTGAACTTCTTAGATCAGGAGTTGTGAATTTGCCCACTTGCTACTGTCACTCCCCAAGCCTGAGCCCACTTCCTCCCTGGCCTCTGTAGGTATTGGTGAAAAAAGTGTGTTAGAGACTTATGAAAGGTTATTTTTGTACCAATTATTTTATTAAACCACCTTAGTAAATAACCCTTTCTAAAAGCTAATTAGATTTGACTAATTGATTTTTCACTGATCATCAACAGGGATGCACACTAATGGGACCTCATCAATAGTATTAGAAAAGATACCTCTCTGGACAACTTTAAGAGTCTTGAGAGTAGAGGTAGCAGTTGTGCCCTGGGGACCCATCTTATTAATTCCAATAGGAATTGGAAAATGCCCTAAAGAATACTATGGTGTCATAAATTGCTTGATTTGACTAATAGTAAAAAAAATAAATAAATAAACAAATAAATGAATGAATGAATAAGTAAATAAATAAAAAAGGAGGGAGGGAGGGAGGGGAATCACCCACAACGCAAAGCAGCTGGAAATGCAGGCTCAAAAAATGAACTACTGAATTATGAAAACTCATAAATTCTTTGACAGATCTGAAGGATGAATTGTACTACAGCAGACTCAGAATTACCAACATCCCAGGGAATTTAGAGGCAGTTGGTGATCCAATGGATAAAACGATGGGCCTAAAGTCAGGTGGACCTGAGCCCAAATTCAGCCTCAGACATTTATTAACTATGGCCCTAGTCAAATCATGGGGTCTCTGTCTGCCTTAACTTTTTCAATATAAAATGAGGGTAATTATAGCACCTACATTCCAGAGAGAATTCACATGAGATAATAATTAGGGTAATCATCATAGGCATTTAATAAATGCTTTATTCCCTTACTCACCATTATATATCAAGAAACAGTCACAGAGCATACTCTTTGATCCAGCAGTACCATTACTGAATCTGTAGCCCAAAGAAATCATAAGGGAAAAGAGGAACCCATGTGTGCAAAAATGTGTGTAGCAGCTCTTTTTGTGATAGCAAAAAACTGGAAAATATGTAAATGTCCATTGATTAGGGAATGGCTAAATAAGTTATAGTGTGTGAAAGTAATGGAACATTATTGTTCTATAAAAAATGATGAACAAGCTGATTAGAGAAAGGCCTTGGAAAGATTTACACAAACTGATGCTGAGTGAAACAAGCAGAACCAGGAATATATTGCACACAATAACAGCAAGAATGTGCGATGATCAACTATGAAAGGCTTGGTTTTTCTCAGTGGTTCAGTGATGCAAAGCAATCCCAATAGACTTTGGACAGAAAAAGTCATCTGCATCCAGAAAAAGATCTAAGGAGACTGAATGTAAATCAACACATGCTATGTTCACTTCTTTTTTCTGTTTTTTTTTCCTCTCTCCTGCAGTTTTTCCCTTTTACTCTGATTTTTCTCTCCCAATATGATTCATAAAGCAATGTGTATTAAAAATAAATAAATTTACAACAATAAAAAAGAAAAGAAAAGAAATACAAAGAAACAGTCACAGAAAATTTGCTAGTGTTGGCCCCCAAAATGTGCAAAATGCAAAAAGAAAAAATTCACAGAATTCCCACAGAGTCAGAATTGAAGATGCTAAAATAAGGGAAAACTATTACAAACTGCCTAAATAAGTAATGAAACTATTTACCAAAGAAACACAATGCGAATCACAGATAATATTTGAAGAAATACAAGAGAAGATCACAAAAAAAATGGAAATGTAATGTTTATGGAAAAAAGCAACCTTGACCATTAATCTACAAGAATCTATTCATACAAATTCAGGATGCTTTATGAAGCCAGAAGATGAATATTGGAGAAGCAAACAGACTGTGGAAAGTTTACAAAAATACACACCCTATCTCTCCTGTCCCCAATCAAAAATTTCCAGTGATCCCCCATGGAATACAACCTGTTTAATTTGGCATTAAAAATGTCCATGATCTAGCACCATTTTAGGGACATTTCATAATACTCCTTTTATTTACTCTCTGTTCTAATCAAAATGTCCTCTAAACTGTTGCTCATAAGCAACATCTCATATCCTTCCTCATACCTTTGTCCAAGTGTCCCCTGAATAAGAAACACATTTCCTCTTACCTTTGCTGCATAAGAAGCTAAATTCCTTCAGTGTCACTTCCTCTCTTAACTAAGGCCAGGCAGAACATATAAGGCTCAGCGCCTCCAGGTCCTGAAGCCAGGACTCCTGCCAAAGCCCAGTGGAGGAAAGGGCCAGCTCTTGCACGGTATTAATCACAGAGGAAGACAATGCAATACTTATATATTCTGTGCCAGGGGCCCTCCAGTAGACATGAAACCACAGCAGTCTCTGATATCCAGTTAAGACCTGTCAGGGACACATCCTGGGACAGTGCCATTCCTAGTAGGTGATTTGTGCAATCAGAATGAGGCAGATTCACAGCTGAAACCACCAGGAGTCTGATGCTGGCAAAGGTCAGGACCTGATCACAGTGACTCCATCTATCCTATCCATGGCAGAATAGGGGTAGCAGCGTACAAATTGAAGAGAGGACAAATTGAGGCAAGAACTGCTCATTCCTGTGAAGAATGTAGGATGGCGTAGAAATGTCTGAAAGTCCCAAACTAGAAACTGAGATTAGAGATGTGATTAAACCAAAAGAAAGAAAGAAAAAAGCTGAATACAATGGGAAAAAATACTGTGTGTTTAAAAAAAAAAAATATCAGGAGAAAAAGCAATTAAGTAAAAAAAAAAAAAAAAAAGTAGAAGTTCAGAAAAAGAAATTGCTTGACAATAAGAACTTCAAAAGAAATAAATCAAGAAATTTTTAATGGCATTATTAAAGCTCCTAGGAAAAAAATGTAGGAGAATAGGTAGCTTAGAAAATTACTAAATAATGTATTCTTTGGAAAATGGGATGGAAAAACAAAACTCAGAGAGAGAAGAAATATTAGAACAAAGTCAATAGACTGAAAAATGAGAAAACGCATATGGATTATCTACTATAAAAAGCAAATCATTTGGAAAGCAAGTCTAGGAAATATAGTCTAATAATTATCAATCTATCCAAAAATTATAGAGAAAAAAAACTGGCTCCCATATTCTAAGAAATCATAAAGGAAAAATTTTCAGATCTATAAGAACTAGAAGGCAATGTGAAAATAAGACAAACATACCAGTCATCTCTGGAATCATCAAATTGAAAACACTCAAGATTGTCATAGTCAAAATCCAAGGTTTTCAAATACAAGGGGGAAAAATACTGTAATCAACAAACTAAGAGTTCAGGTACAAAGGGATTTATATAAGACTCAACTACAACCACTAAAAAGAGGGAAAGTACTGGAATACAATATTTTACAAGGCAAAAGCAAAATACTTCAAACCAAAAATAACATAGCCTAAAAAGAAAAGCTGAATGTAATACCATTGGAGGAACAAATGGTCAGCCTATAGACAAAATTAGCTCAAAGTAAAGACACTTGCTGAGACAGCATTATAGGAAAGTATCAACATCTGATTCCCTTATAAATTGGGAGAACACTCTCCCAAAAAATAATACAAAATTAATGGGAAGAATAGGCTCTCTATATAAAGTACACTAATGGAGAACAGTATAGATAGTTAGCATATGTGTCCCCCCTTCTAAGAAAATGACCCAAGGCGGGAACTCTCAGCATTATAAATCCCTGATATCCTTTTTTTTTTCTTGTGGTGGCATCATACTATTTCCATACTGGATGTGGTATGTCTCCTAACAGAACTAGCTATCATGCTTGGTATAACATCTTAAATATCTTGACCTGATTTCTATTGGATGCAGTGTCTCTTACTGGAAGATTTGTTTCAATGAAATATACAGTAGCCAGTTGTGGAAGGATAAGAGAGAATAACTTTCCCATCCTCTGAAGGGATGAAGAACAATTTCTTCTCAAAGACTGATTTCTTCTTCTTTAACTAATTCTATTCTCAGCTCTCAGAGTTAATGCTCCTAGGAAACATCACCTATCTCAACTGACTCCCTAAACAATGAGTTTTCCTTTTTTAAAGGTGTGGCGAATTCTTTTGTCATCCACTGGATCATTGCCCTTTAATTGTATTAAGCAAGACTGGAGAAATTACTCATATCTTGTAAGAGGGTAAGAAAGTAGACATGCTTCTTTGCACTTTATTTTTAAATCATAACACCCTGTTTGCTCTCTAGCTTCTTTTATAACTTCATTCATTGAGCTGAGAAGAAACATATGATTATGGGATCCCTAGTTAACTCCTTCCCTACTGCACTACTAGCCTAGGAGAATTCTCAAAACCTAGTACCTACTAAATCACTCAAGGTTTCAGGATTGTCTTTTAGAGAAATAGAGAAAATCCAAGGAAAAAAGAGGTGAAAGACAATACCAAAAGGAAGTTCTTATCTTTAATAACAGGGAACTTCAATGTACAACAAAGGTACTAACATTAGGAGGCGAAACTTCAATCAGAATGGTTATGTCACATTTGAATTGATAGAAACAATTTAAAAATTGTAAGAAAGTACACACTTTCTTCTAAGAAAATGACAAGAGGAGGGAAAAAACAATCCTAACAATAATGTCACTAAATGCAAATGGGCTAAATTCCCCTAATAAAGTGGAAGAAAATGATAAATAGATTTGAAAACAGAATCTAAAATAAACCTAAACAATGGAAACACATTTATCTGGGAAAGCTTTAAATAAAATTAAAATTAAAGAGTAGTCAGTCCAAGACTTCTGGAAAACAATTTAGATAATAGAAAAAGTCACTAAAATATGCTTCTGATCCAGAACTTGCCACTATTACTTAGGAATATACCCCATGCAGGTTGTACTAGTCTCATATATTCCAAAATATTCATAGTCCTTTATTTGTTAGCAAAGAACTGGAAAGAAAGTCAATGTCCATTGATTAAAGAGCAGATAGACAAGTTGCAGTGCATGAATATAAAGAATATTTCTGCTAAATAAGCCATACATATTAAGAATTCAGAGAAGCATAGAAAAATATTTTGAATTGATGCAAAGCCAGTACATAGAATATAGAAAGCAATATGCAATGTAAATGGAAGGAATGATACCCCCATCCCATCCCACCCCATTCCCCCAAAAAAGCCTTTGAATTCTATATAATTATAATGATCAAGCTTATTCCCAAAGAAGAGATGAGAAAATGAACCTCCCTCATTAATTGGAGAGGTGAGGAACTCTGAATGTGGAACATTGCATATTCTATCAAATTCAGTTGATGTATCGGTTCGTTATGTCAAACTTCCTTTTTTTTCTCTGTTAAAAAAATTGTTACAAAAGATGATTTAATGAGTAGAATCAGGAAAAGATAGATTTGGAAATGAAGCTGATACAAAGACAAAGAGGGGTAAATAAAAGTTTAAAAACAGGTGCAATTAGAGATTAGATATTTAAACTGTGGTATATGCCACAGTGAAATAGAATAAGATTGCATCATAAAAAGGACAAAAAGAAAAATTCAGAAAAACATGGGAAGATTTTTATGAACTAATTAAGAGTGAAGTAGAACCAAAAGGAATATATACAATTATTACTAAAATGTGAAAGAAAAGAATGCCAAATTAATGACTAAAATCCATACTTATAATGATTGTCCTTGAACTTTAAGTGGCCCTCAGGGTCCTGTTCTGGGCCCCCTTGTCTCCTCCTGCTAGTGGAGGATCTCATCAACTCTAGTGGATTTCATTACCATAACAGATATTCCCCAATCTATCTTTTCTGCCCCAGTCTCTCTGCTGACTTCCAATCTCACATCACCTATCTTTAAGACATCTTAAACTGAGTGTCAAACTCCAAAGTGGGCCTCATTGTCTTCACCTCTAAACTCTCCACTCTCCTACCTTCTTTATTATTGTCAAGGGCAACACCATGATCCCAGTCCCTAGACTTGCAACCTAGGAGTCATCCTCAACTTCTCCCTATCTCTCACCTTCCATATCCAATCTGCTGCCAAGACCTGTCATTTTCACCTTTGCAACATCTCTCAAATATACCTCCCTTGTCTCCTCTGACACTGCTACCACTTTGATATAGGCCTTCAACTCTTCACACTTGGACTACTGCAATAACCTGCTTCCAGACCCCACTGTTTCAAGCTATCCGCCACTCAGACACTAATGTGATTTTCCTAATACACAGGTTTAATCATAATACCCCCCTACTCAATAAACTCCTCTGGTTTCTTATTGCCTCCAGGATTAAATACAATATCCTCTCATATTCAAATGCTTCTACTTTTCTAATGCTCCTATACCTTACACCCTCCCCCCATGCCCTTTGATCCAATGATAATGATGTCCTGACTGTTCCAAAAACAATAATTTCCATTTCTTGGCTCTGGGCATTTTTTTTTTTTGGCTGTACTCCCTACTCTTGGAATATTTCTCCTCATCATCTCTGCCTCTTGACTGCAAGTCCCCCCCAAAAAAATCCCATCTTCTACAAGGAGTCTTTGTAACCCTTCTTAATATTAATGTCTTTCCTCTTAATTAATTTCTATTTATCCACTTATTTGTATCATCATTTACTTATTTTCTCCCTCATTACATGTGAGCTTCTATGAGGCAATGTCTATGTTTTGCTGGATTTTTTTACTAGCACTTAGCATGCTGTCTAGTATACATTAGATGGCTAAATAAATGTCATCAGGTCTTTAAATTAAGTCCTCAAGTGAGTTGGCACATTTTCTGAGAAAATGGGATCCACTTTGGGTCAGCTCTGTTAGAAAGTTTTTCCTTATCTCAAACCTGAATTGAACTCTTCCCATCTTCCAGTCACCATTTCCAACTCTGCTTTCTGAGTTTAAGAAAAGGTCTAATCACTCTTCCATGTGACAATCCTTCAAATACTCTAAGACAGATCTCATAGCCCTCTTCGCTTTCTATTTTGCAGGCAAAATATGTCCAGAGCTTTCACATAATCTCCATAAGCCATGTCATCTTCCTAATGGGTTGGAGAGTTTCATCACATCAGAAAGATAGTAACTGCATATTTATGTGTTCCAAATAAACACTCGTGCAACTCATCTTTGATTCAGCCCACAGAGAACAGTGGGATAGGGGCATGGACCTACTGGCTTTTACTACATGGGCCTAACCCAACATTTTAGATTTTAAAACAAGTGCCTGACATTGAACCAGAATGGGTCTATGAGAAGAGGAAGAGGCCATCAGTAACCATCACCATGAGAGAAGCCATCATTGTTACTAGAGCCTGGGCCAGCATAAGCAGAGTGATAAAGTGGATGAAAAATTGATGGAGATATTCCAAGTGGTAACTATAGGATGGACTGAGTCTGTACTGATAAACAAAGCTGACACAGAAAGAAATAGCAGATGGTGACTCTTATTTCCCCCATTAGAATGGAAACTCCCTGTGAGGAGGGATGGCTTCATACTTTGTGCCTACATCTCCAACAGAAGTACAGTCTGGTACATAACTAAGTGCTGAATAAGTCCTTACTGAGTAGAGATCTTTCAAATGTGATTGACATGGGCTCTTCATCCTATCTGGGATGTCCCTTAAGTTTAGAGCTCATCTGAACTAAGTTGGCTGCTGAGCATTCTCTGTCTTCTTACTTGTATTAAAGAACAGATCTCTGTTAACCATTTTTATTTTGGCCTATCCAGTGCAAAGGTCACTCTCCTGGGCAGAAAGCACAAGAACAAAAGAATTGAGCAGTTCTGTTTTCTTCCTATCGTGAGTTATCATTCTATTGATCCCAAACTTGGTCTAAACACCTCCTTGATTTCCCTCTTTTCCATGAGGTAGCCTTTTTAAAAAGCCCTTTAAATGTCCTTAAGCCATCAGAAGACATCTCCGCTTCTGACTGGCTTCAACATACCTCATACACTTCTTACAGATCATTACGAACTTCCACCCTCACCCTCTATTATGTCTTTGCCTTGACCTTAGTCATCTGGATGCAGCTTTTCAAAGTCTAAGTTGGCTCAAGGGTTCCCTGTGCATTCCCATTGCTCTTGGTAGTCAACTTCCCTTTTCTCTCCTCATTGGAATGGTCTGGGTCTTCACAGGCAAGGGACATTTATAACTTCCTTGGACCCAATCTAAACAATATAACCAGGATTTGAGGGTAGAAACACACTTTATAAATGCTGTAATATTCTTCTCTAAAATGTAATGTTCTCTGGGAGCAGGTTTCTTGCGGGGCTTCTGGAAGCAGCCTTAGTTTCAGTTCAGTAATCACCACAAGTGCAGCCAGGGATTAAAGTCCAAATCCTTTATTGTCTCTTTCCATGCCTTGTCTCCTTTCCTGAGGCCCGGTTATCTTTCTTATAGTTCAGATCCTTTATTATCTCCTTCCTGGGGCTGGGCAGCTTTCTGGAAAGCCTTTCAGTTTGGCCTTAGTTCCAAGAGCTTGAGCTCCCACCTGCCTTCTCTAGCTTCTGAATCTCCCTGACTGAATCCCGGCTGAGGCTCTGAGAGCTTCTAGTGTGCTTGTCCTTTCTGGCCCTGAAAGCTTCCCCTTATATGCCCCACACTGAGTATACACCAATCATTATATCACTAGGAAACCATTATTTGTTGTAGGATTAACTTCAAGTTCTGGCCCATGACATCTCCTTGTAGGATTGAATCAATCATACTGAACCATGCTAAATTAGATAACTATTGTTTCTATCAATTCCATTGACTTAGCACCTTGTTTCAAGTTCTGGCCCATAACATCTCCCGCTTTCTTTTGTTTTAGAACATAGCTGGTCATGACCTCCCTGACTTCTCAAGGAGGTGAGAACCCCAAAAAAGGGAGGTGATCACGCCTTCCCTGACTGCTCAAAAAAGGGGTGAAAACATCATAAAAAGAGGTGATCATGCCCTCCCTGATGTCTCAGAAAGGGAGATGAAAACACCAAAGGAAATGGAAGATCAAATGACATTAGCGGGTTTCTGAAGGGGCTCACTCTTAAAACAGGTATGCATCAATATGAGAGGTATTGCACATAATTACATAAATTACATAAGCACATAGTAACATAACACAGGCTCGTAGTGATATAATAAATAACATGAATCAAAATGAGGAATTATATATGTTCATATGTCCTAGAAATAGTCCAAAAGGAATCTATTGTCCATTAGTTTATGTGCCAGGAATCCAATAATTCCTGCAAGTTTTGAAGTCCTGCAATAGTCTCATCTTGTGTTAGGGAATCCAATGAGTCCTGCAGATTTTAAAGTTCTGTAACAGTCTCATTATCAACCATGCTCTTTCAGTGTCAGATGTTTTTTAGGTCTTGTCTTCTTTGTTTTGAGGTTTTTCCCTTTTTTTTTTTTCCTCTCTCTCTCTGATGGACAAGGCAAATATGGTTCATTGGCACCCATCTGATTCCTTCTCCTTCTATAGAAATATAAGCAAACCCTTTCTCCCAAGCAGTTAACCTATCTAGTTCCTTCTATTTACCACTTTCTAAATCTCTCATCATCTGGTAATTACATTAGAGCTGCTTGCACTGAACACTGCCTTTCTATTTAGTTTAAAAAAGCCTATATTCTCTCCAATTGTAATCCCTTTCTGCCATGTGATTGCTTTTTGGCTGATTGATGACATCAGAGTATTGAGCTTCTAAAGGTGTAACCTCAGCTGCCATCATGCCCCACCTGTCTTTTGATTGATATCTTGGAGCTGGGCCCTGTCTCTAATTTCCCTGCATCAATCTACATTCTGAGGTCCAGTGGAAGCTCTTGTGGCATTTTGGACATAGGGTTTTAGGTCTTCTCTCACCTATCTTCTCACTCTATCTCCATACCTACCTTGGGCTCTCACATGTCCTATTTTTTCACACTGAAAACATCGACAATTTTCTCTAGAAGTCCCTTACCAACAGGGACTCTGTCTTCCCATGTTCATCATAATTGGGTATAATAAGCATTTGTGCCATGTGGCACAGTGTCTTATGACCTCCTCTAAAGGAGCATCTTTGTGTAATCCCCATATAATTCTTCTGAGAACCTTATTAGCATTTTCCTTAGCCAGTTATCTGATCACTATTTCTGTAGCTGTATTTTCTCCAATGGTTCTTGTGACAGCTGTTTGCAAACGTTCCACAAAATCTGCACAGGATTCATTGGAACCTTGCTCTATTTTTGTGAAAGTTTCCCCTCGATCTTTCTCTGGGGGGGTATCCCAAGCTTTTATAGCAGCAGTAGCAATTTGCTCATATGCTCCTATGGGGTAATTCATCTGTGCTGAATTCTCTCCATACTGACCTTCACCTGCTAGTTGGTCAAAGGTGATTTGTACATTAATTCCAGTTTGCTTATTGCATTGGGCTTGAATCCTACATAATTCATGATATTCCAGGTTCTAAACATGTCCTTGCTGTGGATTTCCAATCACTGGGGGTTAAAATTTCATAAGCCAAATTCTCTTGTAACATCTTAACATAAGACAATGTAGCCCCATGAAGAGTGCAACTCTTTTTCAAATAGTTTTTTTCCAGATCAAAAGAAGTGCATCTTTTCCTTTGTTTACCTGAAGAGTCAAGCTCTTCAATCACAGGGTATGCATTTATTAAATCAGATACATCCTGTCCTCATTTTTAGCCTTAACCAGTGCCTTTTGTAATCTTGTCATATGCTGCTTTGTAGGTGGTTCTGACTGTGTCACTGCTCCTTCCCCTCCTCCTTCTCCCTCCACCTATGAAAGGTTAATTGAGAGAAGTAGGTCAGGGGATAGGGAATGCTCCTGCTGTGAAGTAGCATACTCAGAATTTTACTTAACTCCATTCTTATCTGATTCATTATCCTTTTCACCTAGTTTATTTGGATCCTCCCCCTCCTGCTCTTTCTTCTTTTTCCTTATTTTATAACTTATATAATTTCCTAAAGCCAGTTGTGTTAAATTGTATGTATAAAGTGTATCTTTGGAAATTGAGTCAGCTCCATTCTCAATGTAGCATTGACATAGTTGCTCTTCTACTTATTTCCACTTCTCTAGATCCAATTCTTTTCCCTTAGAGAACCAAGGAGATGAGTACTGTATAGTTTCTAAAAGTTCAAGTGATCTGCTCCCAAATTATAATCAAACCTTGGCTTTTCATAAGTCTGACAATGCTCTCTACACATTTTCCTTGCATTGGAAAAGAAGGCTGTTTTCTAAACATCTGTCCCATTTTAGATGAAGTACTACTTTAGTCCTTAAACAAAGTTTCCTTGTCTATTTTTGTACTCATCCTAATTTCTGGGTAGAGGAGACTTTTCCATTGAAATCAGGATTGTGTCTGTCCCACATTTGTACGCCAAATTATTCTTCTCTAAAATATAATATTCTCTCTTGAAGTTTCCTTGGGATCTCTGGAGGCAGCCTTAGTTTCAGTTCATTGTAATCACCCCAAATGCAGCCAGGTGTTAAAGTCCAAATCCTTTATTGTCTCCTTCACTTGGGGCTCAGCTAGTTTTCTGGAGACCTTCTGGATCTTGGTTTCAGTGTTCTCCACAGGACAGCCTGCCACCATTTCTCTGTCTTCCTTAGTTCTGCCTGACTGAATCCTGGTTGAGGCTCCGAGCTTATATATGCTCTCTTAAAGGTGTGAATCTTGTGGAACTATAGTAAGTACTAAGTACATGTACTGAACTAGAGAACTGTTAAGCACCCTGCTAAATTAGATCAATTCCACTGACTTAGCACCTTGTTTTAAGTTCTGGTCCATAACAAAATCCAGAATCAATTATGTGATCTATGATCTAGTGTTTGCCACTAAATGATGGCAGGCACTGAAATGGGTTTCAGTCAAGTAAAGAATTCACAGCACTAGCTGTCTGACCCTGCAAATCACTTAACCCCAATTGCCTCAGAAAAAAAAAAAAAAAAAGAATTCTCAATGGCCATTCTCTTTGGCAAAAGTAGATTTATTTAAGGGAATGGGTTACAGAACAGACAAAATAAAGGGATACAATAGATACAGGGAAGGGTAAATAATAAATAGAGGAGGAGAGCACATGAAAGACAAGTTTTTCAGTGGAAATCATAATTACCCAGTAGAAAGGAATCCCTTTGTTCCCCCATGAGATTGGGGCATGCCCTTAACTGGCAAGCTAAACCCTGAAAGGGATTTAGTACCCTAAAAGAGTTAGTTAGCCATAAGGAGAAGTGGGGTTGGGAAGCATAATGGAGTTAGGGGAGATACTGATGTAATAGGACTCTGTCCCCTTGATCAGGTGAGCCACCTGGCCTGGAGAAATTTCTAAAAATGATCCCCACCTGAATCTCAGCCCTTCCCCACCCTCCTACCTGGTTCCCATGGGAAACTCTCACAATAATCTCCACCTTCAATTCATTTGGAGATCTTGGCCTGGGGCATAATCACCACCCATTATTGACCTGGAAATTAGTCCCTCAATTCATCTGCAGATCTATCCCTAGCCCTGGGCCATAAAAAGCTAAATAAAATCAAAATTCTGTATCCTAGTCTTTGATAACTTTCTAATCAGGAACTAGCCCACAGAGAGAGCTTCTCAGTGAAAATAAACCAAAATAGGCTTGCCAAACTCGCTTGGAGACTGGGACTGCAAATTCTTTTGCAAAACCTGTCACACCAGCCTGGGGACCCCCCTTGATGCCAGCCCCATGGCTGTTAAAGTATCACACCCCTCAACAGTACCACATGGCATGGGGGAAGGGGAAAGGGAAAGACAGCAGGAGGCAGAGTGATCTGATCCAAAGGATGGCAGCAGCCATAGGTAGATTTTACAGGGAAAATTTAACCTCAGGGCCATGACTGAGATTCCTGACAAGGGATGGCAAGTTGAGACTACACTAAACTTCTACCGAGGGTGGGTCTCAGGAGTCTGACATAACTTGGATTTCAATCTGGACCACCTCCCCAAAGGGTGGGACCATGGAGCTCAACTGATCTTGATCAGAGCCTTCTGCCAGCTTGTCCCAGGGACCAATCCTCTACTAGCCACACCTAACAGTGAAGACCTAATCACCAAGACAAATGTTAACAAAAGTGGGATTTTCCATTTGTCTGCTTTGTGGTTATTAAAGGGCTTGGCAGGTAATAAAGAAGGAATGAGTTGCAGCAATGAATGCCCTCTTGTCCCGATTCCTTAGAATATGAAGTGTTGTAGGGCACTTAATGAAGGGGAATGAGGTCAACTCAAGGTAGTTAGAGAGGGAAACCAATAGAAGAAGATCAGGACAGTGTCCTGGCAGGAAGTCACCAAGCCCTATCATTTTGTTCAAATTGTCCTTGTACTCTGGACCTCAAAGAATAACGCAATGAAGAGGACTTGGTTGTTAAGTGTAGAGGATTTGGTCCCTGAGGCAAGCAGGCAGAAGGCTCTGATAGAGATCAGTTGAGCTCCACGGTTCCATCCTTTGGAGGTGGTCCAGTTTGAAACCCAAGTTATGTCAGACTCCTGAGACCCATCCTCTTGATGAGGTTTGATTCCCCTTCACCCCCTTGGGATTTGGTGCAAGGGCAGTGCAGAGGTTCTCTGTAAAGGAATTTACAGACCTGAAAACCTAGATTGATAAAAGAGGTTTCTTATGGGGATTGGAAGTAAAGTTAAAGTCTGGTTAGGGAAAATAGGTGAGGGTAAAGAGAGGATGGCACTGGAAAGAGTATTCCAGCAGGCAGATCTATGAGAAAATGGAGTTTTGCAATGAGAATGCAGTTCTAAGTGGGCAGAAAGTCCTGGTACCTGAGTAAACCACCGAAGTCCATCTGCAAAGACTTTAGTTGATGGAAGCTCATTATATTGGTTGTCTTGGTATGAGTTGGGAAACCCAAGCAGAACATCAGAATGGGGGCTGGGACAACCAGAGCAGATCAGAATTAGTGGGGGCTGAGAGAGCCCAAGTTGCCTCAGACCCAGTGGGGGCTGGGACAAGCCTGGGTCACCTATTGGAATTCAAAGGGGTGCTTTTGACCAGGATTTGTGAATCAAAGGCCCTGGCACCCTGGACTGATAATGCCTCAGCCAAGAAGATCTGGGAATCTGAAAGGAATCACAAATCAATAGAAAATATAGTTGCTTCACTCTGAAGAAATCCCAGTCATATGCCGAGGTTAAATTTTCCCAATAAAATCTATTTGTGGGCTATCCCCTGGCTGCTGCCCTCCTTTGGGTCAGTTTGCCACAGCATTCTACATTGTGGGGGCTTTCTTCTTCCCCCATGCCATGTTATATTGATAAGGTCTAAATTTAGGGAATCAAAATGAGATTAGGGTTTCTGGTGGTCAGGGCATTAAATGATAAGGTCTAGTGGCAGGTTTGGGGTTCAGGGAACCAAATGGAGAGATTTGCTCTCCTGCACCTCCTTGGGATTCAGCACAAGAGTAGGGAGTTTTGGGGAATCCCCTTCTGGTGATGCAGAGATTCTCTGTAAAGGAATTTACAGACCTGAAAACCTAGATTGATAAAAGAGATTTATTATAGAGAAGGTCAGAAATCCTGTAAGAGGGGCATAAAGTCTGGTTAGGGAAATAGGTGAGGATGAAGAGAGGGTGACACTGGAAAAGAATATTGCAGTGGACAGACGCCCTTGGCATAGCATGGCCTAGCTGACATGTTTAGAACCTCTACAAAGAGAGGATTTTAGATTGGCTCTTTTATAAGCCTTGGCTACAAGCTGGAGGTTGCTCTTGATGGGGCTGGGTACAGCTTGAGTTGAATTGAAGAGAAGATTTTCAATCGAATAGGGTTGGAATTCTCCAGCTCAGGATTCAACCAGCCCCACTTAGATAAACCACTTTATCCAATTCTCTGGGGCGGTCTCTTCCTGAGGCAGGGTTGAAGGAGGTTTTCTCCTTCAAGGATTTTTTAAGTTTTGGGGTCCCCTCTTCAATATCTCCCCTAACTCCACTATTCTTCTGAACCCCACTTCTTACAACTAACTTTTTAGGGAGCTAAGTCCCTTTCGGGATTTAGCCTGCCAGCTAAAGGTATGCCCCAACTCATGAAGTGCTCCCTTTCTACTGGGCAATTGTTTCACTGAGGAACTTGCCTTTCATATGTTCTCCCACTTTATTTACCATTCTCTGTATCTACTGCATCTCTTTATTTTGTCTGTAACCCATTCCCCTAAATAAATCTCTTTTGCCAAACAGTATGGCTACTGTGAATTCTCATATGACCGAATCCCAATTTTTAGTGCCAAACCCCACATCATAGATTACATCACCACCTCCCACTCAAATGAAAAGTTGGAAGCAAACGTGAAAATACTTGCATACTTGAGGCAGCATTCAGACTTCTATTTTGAGATTGAGGGGGAAATGGAAAAGGAGGGGAGGGGGAAATGGGAATAGTGATAGATTGAGGCAAAAGAACCTTAACCTAAAGCTCGGAAGAGGCCCCTGCCCCAAAAGGAATGGGAAAGAGACATTCTAAATGGGAGCCACGTTGTAATGTAATGCTGGAGAAACTGAGCAAGACAGAGATTAGAGAACAATTTAAATGGAGAGATTTTCTGGGACCAAATGATCCATGTTTGGTAAGAAAGGTAAAGACCCTGGCAAAAGCAAGAGAGTCGGCTCATTGTGGTCCAATGTTCTCCCTTTCTTTGGATGATTGAGAAGCATGGTGTATGTATTTTTATTGGCTTGTTTTTGGTGTCTGCTTTATGTCATTTAGACCCCTACTATGATTGTAGTCGGAAGAAAAACTGAGAAGGAAAAATATCAGTGAGAAACTTAGCAAAAAAGTCAGATGGCCCCTGAAGTTGGATGGATCTGAAGTGAAAAGGAAAGTATTTTCTTTACTGAAGCTGTGTTCCCTTTAAGATTCCCTTTATTGTGTCCCCTTTTTGATCTCAGAGATCAAGATCTCCCAGGCTCCAAGGAGTCTAGAGAAGGCCCATCCTTCCAGGATGAGGGAAATAACCTGCTATTCAGAGGCAAATTAACTCCCATTCATCTTTTTGAAGTTCTGAATTCTCATTCAATTGAGAAATCCTGGTCTGATCAGCTCTGGTTTTCCCAGACCCCACCAAGATACCCACATATAATAGGTTCCCTTAAACTCAGCTCCTTGCGAAGGCCTAAAATAACTTGTTCATCTGCTAGGACTCTGCCCGCTGTCTCTCAGCGCCAAATTCCATTTCCCAATAAATCTGCCACTATAAAAGTCATTTCCTTGGCCAACTGGTTTCTATCCAACAATAAACTTTCATTTTGCAATTAATAATTTGGGAATAAGTGAATTCTTTCACTTTAAACCTGGGCCTAATTAAAAGGGGATTTTTAACAGCTCTCTTATTGGCACTAAGCTCATCACCACCAGGAATTGAAGGGATTCAAATCTCATCAGACCAAGAGATTATTTTTCAAAAAGCCTGGTGGGTCAAGGAAGGAAAAAAGGAGGAAATGATTTCTCAGTCCAAAATGTGTAGCTTTAAAAGACAGTTTAAATATATAAACCAGGATATATACAAGGAATTAAGAAGATAGGACACTTTTAATTATGAATTTATTAGGTTGGGGAAATTTATAATAAGAGAAAATTGGGCTTTGCCCATGATTTTCTTTTTCGTTGCTAGTTTTTTGATTTTTGGTTTTGAGATTTTTTGATGCCCCCTCCACAGATTACTAACATGGGATGGAGATTCTAAATCGATGAAATATCTGCGGTCCTGAGAACACTTCCTCTTTCTCCCTCACTGGTGTGGGCCTGATTTACTGCTCTGTCCCATCTCAGTACTCTCCAGCCTGGAAAGTTTAAGTGAGAACAATCAAAATTGAAGACATCCTGAAATTTACAGATAATAAAGCTTGGCTACAGGAGAAAACCCCACCTTTCAAAATTGCATTTCTAAAACAAAATGGAAGAAACTATGGAAGTTTAGAAGAATTTCAGTAAGAGGTTTTGGCCAAGTAGCCTTTCCCAGTTTTCCAACAAAGTGGCCTTGGATCCCTAAGTATCTTGACATTCAGTGAGAAAATAAGATATCAGAGAAGAGTTGAGGGGAAATCTAATGAGGGAATAGAATAAAAAGAAAGGGGGGGGGGAGAATCAGACTGATGTAATAGGATTTTTTTGTCTCCTGTGGGACAAAAGGTCGCTCCCCCTCCCCACTTTGTGGGGGGCCTGGATCAGAAAACCCTAAATCTTCTGGCTTTCGCTCACCACCACCTCCCCCTTAATTCAACTGGATGATCACTCCTTAGCTTCTAGCCTCAAGAAACTTTTAAAATAATCATCACCCTTAATTCACCTGGAGACTACTCTTAACTCACCACCCTCCACCCTGGGTTCATTCTGGAGATTGCTCCCTAGCCCTGGGCTATAGAAGACTAAATAAAATTGAATTCTGTTTCTTAATGCAGCTATTCCAATCAGGAATCCAGCCAGCTGAGAATTCTGTGTCACAATAAACCCCTTTCTTGCCAACCTTAACTTGGAGACTGGGACTGTGAATTCCTTCGCAAAACCTGCCACGCTGACCTGGGGCCCCCCAAATGCTGTTAGAATGTCTCAGCCCTCAATAAGACTGTTCATGAAGAGATAGAAGACACAGGTCCTGCCTGTGATACCTGGTGTCTGGTTCCTTTGATCCGTTTCCTCACCTGTAACTTGTTTTTTTGTTTTTTGTTGGTTTTTTTTTTTTTTTAATAGCTTTTTATTTACAAGTTATATGCACGGGTAATTTTACAGCATTGACAATCGCCAAACCTTTTGTTCCAATTTTTCTCCTCCTTCGCTGGACCCCCTCCTCTAGATGGCAGGTTGACCAATACATGTTAAATATGTTAAAGCATAAATTAAAAACAAAATAAGTGTACATGTCCTAACAGTTATTTTGCTGTACAAAAAGAACTTTGAAATAGTGTACAATTAGCCTGTGAAGGAAATCAAAAATGTAGGCGGACAAAAATAGAGGGATTGGGAATTCTATGTAATGGTTCTTAGTCATGAACCAGATGAGGTGAGATCTTTCAAGATAGTTGTGAAAATCGAGTAAGGCTTCATCTATTTCATAGATTAGTTGATCAGTGGAAAAGGTTAGGTTCACAAGACAGAATAGTCAACTATAGCAATCTAGTGTTTGACAAACCCAAAGATTCTAAATTTTGGGATAAGATTTCATTATTTGATAAAAACTGCTGGGATAACTGGAAATTAGTATGGCAGAAATTAGGCAAGGACCCACACTTAACACCACATACCAAGATAAGATCAAAATGGGTCCATGACCTAGGCATAAAGAACGAGATTATAAATAAATTAGAGGAACATAGGATAGTTTATCTCTCAGACTTGTGGAGGAGAAAGAAATTTGTGACCAAAGATGAACTAGAAACCATTACCGATCACAAAATAGAAAATTTTGATTATATCAAATTAAAAACCCTTTGTACAAACAGAACGAATGCAAACAAGATTAGTAGGGAAGCAACAAACTGGGAAAACATCTTTACAATTAAAGGTTCTGATAAAGGCCTCATTTCCAAAATATATAGAGAACTGACTCAAATTTATAAAAAATCAAGCCATTCTCCAATTGATAAATGGTCAAAGGATATGAACAGACAATTTTCAGAGGATGAAATTGAAACTATTACCACTCACATGAAAGAGTGTTCCAAATCCCTATTTATCAGAGAAATGCAAATTAAGACAACTCTGAGATATCACTACACACCTGTCAGATTGGCTAAGATGACAGGAAAAAATAATGATGAATGTTGGAGGGGATGCGGGAAAACGGGGACACTGCTGCATTGTTGGTGGAGTTGTGAACGAATCCAGCCATTCTGGAGAGCAATCTGGAATTATGCCCCAAAAGTTATCAAATTGTGCATACCCTTTGATCCAGCAGTGTTTCTATTGGGCTTATACCCAAAAGAGATACTAAAAAAGGGAAAGGGACCTGTATGTGCCAAAATGTTTGTAGCAACCCTGTTTGTAGTGGCTAGAAACTGGAAAATGAATGGATGCCCATCAATTGGAGAATGGCTGGGTAAATTGTGGTATATGAATGTTATGGAATATTATTGTTCTGTAAGGAATGACCAGCAGGATGAATACAGAGAGGCTTGGAGAGACCTACATGGACTGATGCTAAGTGAGATGAGCAGAACCAGGAGATCATTATACACTTCGACAACGATATTGTATGAGGATGTATTCTGATGGAAGTGGATTTCTATGACAAAGAGACTTAACTGAGTTTCAATGGATAAATGATGGACAGAAACAGCTACACCCAAAGAAGGAACACTGGGAAATGAATGTGAACTATTTGCATTTTTGATTTTCTTCCCGAGTTATTTTTACCTTCTGAATCCAATTCTCCCTGTGCAGCGGGAGAACTGTTCGGTTCTGCAAATATGTATTGTATCTAGGATATACTGCAACATATTTAACATATATAGGACTGCTTGCCATCTTGGGGGGGGGGGGTGGAGGGAGGGAGGGGAAAAAACGAAACATAAGCGAGTGCAAGGGATAATGTTGTAAAAAAATTACCCTGGCATGGGTTCTGTCAATACAAAGTTATTATTAAATAAAATTAAATTAAAAAAAAAAAAAGGCTTCATCTATTTCAGCGTTTGAGTAGGCCTAAAGGACTTTGAAGATTTAGTCAAGGGCATACTTAAGTCCCCTTCCTGCTATCCTCCCATGACATCAGTGTCTCCCCATTTCAGTCAAATATGGCAACTATGTACTTATTGGTCAAGTTCAATTTCTTGGGTAGTTCTCGAGTTTAGAATGTAAGATCCTCAACCAATAAGGATGAGGGTCAGTGGTGGGAGGGGGTATTTGCATTAGGGATTAAAAATGTTGACCCTGCCCCCAAAGGTGCTTCCTCTCTTCGATTGTCTGCTCAATGGGTGGGATGCCCTTCTCGAGAGAATGTATAATAAACTTTGCTTTGTTTCTAGAGATCTCTCCAGCTTTTTTTTTTTTATTAAATGGTGATCCCTCACCATTTCTGAACCACACAGTCATCTCCCAGAGTTCTTTTGCTGGGTGTAGTTTAATTCATTACTGCTCCATTGGAACTGATTTGGTTCATCTCATTGTTGAAGATGTCCGAGTCCATCAGAATACATCCTCATATAGTATTGTTGTTGAATGATCTCCTGGTCCTGCTCATTTCCCTCAGCATTAGTTCATGTAAGTCTCTCCAGGCCTCTCTGAAATCCTCCTGGTGGTCATTTCTTACAGAACAATAATATTCCATAACATTCATATGCCACAATTTACCCAACTATTCTCCAATTGATGGGCATCCTCTCAGTTTCCAGTTTCTGGCCACTACAACAATCACAGCCCACAAGTGTGAGGAATTTTTAATGCCGTAATAAGAAAAGAACATGAAGAAGTCAGGAGAGCATAGAAATACTTATGTAAATTGAAGAAAAGTGAAGTAGGCATGATAATTATAATAACAGTATGCAAAGTACTTTTCAAAGTTTCATTTGATCTTTACAAGAACCCTGGAAGATAGATACACTTATTTTCTTGTTCAGTCATTTTTTTTCAGACATATCCAACTCTTTGTGCCCATGTTTGAGGTTTTCTTGACAAAAAATACTAAAGTAGTTTGCCATTTCCTTCTCCACCTTATTTTACAGATGAAGAAATTGAGGTAAACAATATTAAGTAAATTGTTTAGAGTCATAAAGCTAATAAGGGTCTGAGGATGTTTTTAAAATCAGATCTTCCCAAATCTAAGCTGGGTACTCTATCCCACTATACCATTTACTTGCCATAGATAATTTTTATCCCCCATTTAAACAGTTTAAAAAACTGAGGCAAATAGAGGATAACAGAGTTAGGAAGTATTTGAGTCACATTTGACCTCAAATTTTCTAAGTTCAAATGCATCTTCCTAAAAAAAGGCAATATACAAATTACTACAATATAAATTAAGAGAAAATGAACTCTAAATGTAGTTATAATTCCAAGTTTATTCTCGAATGCATCTTCTTCCTCTTTTTGGAAAGGTGAAGTACTATGAGTGGGGAACAATACAGAGAATGTCACACTCAGTTGATGTACTGGTAGAGAAATAGTGGTGAATAGGGCACTTGACTTGGAAATAGGAAGGTCTGGATCATCATGGTGACTCTAGTTATTCTTATTGTTATCCAGTGAGTTTTTTGTATCTTGGACTAGGTACTGAAATGTCATGAGTCCCCTAAATAGGAGAGAGAATTGGTAAAGGGTAATGGTTGATTTCTGATGAATCAGCGACTTGCCAAGCAAGGAGATCTTTTGACAAGAGGGTATTGAGGAGCACATCAGAATATTAAGTCAGTCCCACATGGCAAAGCAGGACCTATGAAAAACCTGGGAAGACAATCACAATGATGAAATTGGTGAAAAGACTTTCCTGACATAGTCCCCATCTTCTTCTCTCCCTTGAAAAGAGCAAACCCTACCTATCTGACCACAAGCCTAATCATAATATATTTTGACACTTGAACAATGTGAAGTTAGAGTGTCAATACTGGCTAGTCTCTATCTTACCCAGAATATAGTAGTAACTATAGGTCCAGCACTGCTAGTAAAAGATAGTGTGTCTCCTAGCAAGCAGATCAGAGAAGACAGAATAAAGACCATAATTAAAGTGTCCCTCTACCAATTATTATACACTTCAGGGACCACAAGATGTCAGAATAAGTCAGGAAATTGCCTAAATTTTCCCAAATTCACCTCCAAGCAATTATAAAATAATGCCTTTAAATGCATTCTGGAATATCAGAATTTACAAAAAGATGAGGTAAAACAATTTTCCAGCCTAAGACAATTTAGAAGGTCAGCAAAAATTATCTTAGTCAGATAAAAGGGGAGCTCAGTACAGAGTAGGCAATGTCCATGTAAGCCTACAGCAGGTTGCACCACAGCAAACCAGGTAAAATATAATACATAAAATAAACCCATATAAATTATCAGCATTTCTATATATAACCAACAAAGGCCAGCAGCAAAAGATAAAAAGAAAAATTTTATTTAAAATAATTTAACAATATGAAAATCTGGGAAGTCTACCTGTCAAGGCAAACCCAGGAGCTATATGAACACAATTACCAAATTCTCTTCACACAAATAAAGTCAGATCTAAACAATCAGGAAAATATCAATTGTTCATGCATAGGCTGAGCCAATATAAAAAAAGACAATTTTGCCAAAATTAATTTACTTAAACACTGCCATACCAATCAAACAAAATAACAAATCAATGAATACTCTTTTTCACCTTCATTTTTATCTGTCTTTTTTTTTTTTTTTTTTGGTGTGTTTCTTCATTGGCAAAATAATTAATATGGAAATATGTTTTACATAATTACACATACATAATATATATCAAATGCTTACTGTCTTAGGGAGAAAATATGGAACTCAAAAAAAATTTTAAATAAATGTTAAACATTGTCTTTACTTGTAACTGGGGAAAACAATACATGTACATATATAATATACTTACATAATAAACAAAGTTTTAATTTTGTTTAACTTTAAAAAAATTTAAGTGTCCCTCACTCCCAGGGAGAAAGTGAAGAGATAGAGTAAGAGAATCTCAGGTCAAATGTTGGCTCTGCTGTGAATACCTGTGTGATTTTGGACAAGTATTTATCTCATCAGCCCTTACTCTCTAAAATCAGGGGGTTGAGCCAGAAGACCTCTAAGTTCCTTTTTGTCTCTAGATCTCAAATATTATTTTGATTCTCTTAAGATGCCCAACAGTTGCAAGATGCCACATGAGTGCTATCATTAAGTGGCAACATCAGCAAATTCACATCATCTCAGACCATAAGAATCCTGGAAACCAGGGCCAAGACACCCTCTCCCTTACTGGGATTGAGTTCACCTGTATAATTGAAGTTCAGGGGATTCGACCTTCCCTTTCTCAGGCCTCCTCAAGCATTTTCTGTTTAACTTTCTCTTAACCCTGCTACCAATAGATAGTTCATTTTCTTTTTCCTCACTGTGAAGCTTTTTTGAAAGAAGTAGTCTCTCTTCATTGTCTCCACTTCCTCACACCCATCTCACTGAAACCCCAGTCAATGAGGAATCTTTGATTCTACCTCTCTTCAGAGGCATAGGAAAGTGTTCTGGACTTGGGTCAGACCTAGGAGTCTGACTTCAGATCCTCATTAGCTATACAATTCTAAGCAAAAAAAACACCCATTCTCTCTGGACCTCAGGTTCTTTAAGCTATACTGGAGATAATAATAGCATCTACTCTGCAGAATCGTTTTGAGGATAAAAGGAGATAACATATAAAGTACTTTGACAACCTTCAAGCACTTTATAAGTGGCAGCTATTTTCATCCTGTGTTAAGTGTCAGTTATGTGCCTGCCATTGTTGTGAGGACAGTAAGTCTTTGTCTTTAAGGAGTTTTCTTTCCATCAGGAAAAATTCATATAGGTAAGTATTAAGATGGATAAAGAAATTAAATAATTAATAATATTATATAGTTTATAATTACTTATATAATATTATTATATTATTATTAATTAGAAGTGTGGTTAATTAATATTTAATTAATAAATGAATACTTAATACTAAATATTAAGTATTAATAAATGAATAATTAAATAATGTTAATCTACATAAAATAAAAGATACAGAGCACATAAAAAACAGAGACCATTTTAATTCTAGTGCAGTCACATCTTCCCAATCAAGAGAATGCCCTCTCCTCAATCTAGAAAACATGACTTTGGGGGAACCATGATTTTTTTAAAAGGGAATCCTATCTTCTCTGTTCATCAAAATAAAGCTGCTCCATCAATCTCGTTGACATGACTGATTGGGGTCACTTGGGGTAAAGTTCCTTACCTCTCATTCTAAATAGTTCTTAATTACAAAATTGCTAAGGATGGCTGAGCTGGCAGGTTTCTAACAGGAGTGGCCATGTCCATCCCATTAGCCTTCAATTTTGTGCTCTGGACATGGTGTCTTTGTACTGCCACCAAAGGGTCTGGAATAGCACAGATATACAGATATTTCAAAATATATCTAAAGTAACTTTACTTTATGGCCAGATGCCCAGTCAAGCAAGGTGGCATAATGCTATGCCATTTAATTTGTTGATCAGATTGAAGAAAGGGTTATTTATAAAATGACCCATGACTCAAGGCTTCCCAAGACACCCCTCAAAAAGCTTCTCCCATACCCCTCACAACCACTCTCATAGGCAGAACCCACTGACTATCCTTGGGACCCCTTTGTTGCCTCAACCATCCAGAACTCACCACTAGACAACAAGGGGAGAGTCCACCAGATAAACATTGGGTCTTTTCCCAACAGCCCTAACCACATCCCACCAGATTCTTCTCTTCCCAACAGCATATCATAAGAACAGACCCTGATCCTTGTAGATGCATCTAAAACACCCCAGGGCTTCTCCCTTTACCCTGAATCTGGATTTACCTATGCATGTTGTCTCTCTAAATCACAATGAGAATGCTTTGGAAACAAAGACTATCCTGTTTTGGAGGGGTATTGACCTATTGCTTGGCCCTAAGTGACAGATGTGACTGATTCACCTGCCCATAGACCAGAAAGTTCCCACATACCCCACAACTGGCACTAACTGGCAACAGTCAGCTAATTTTTAATTTAAGAATGCAAATTATTAGCTTAGCAAACTTCATCTAATCCAGATGTGAAAGGTTGGCATTTCAGAGCATTGCTAACACTGGGTCTTTCTGCTAATTAAACAGTAAAGGGTCATAGTCCAGACTACCCACTAACTGATTCTTTCTGAGGTTCCCCTTTTGTTCATTCCCTGCGAATCTGAACAGCAGCCACAATCAGACATAAAGATAGAGTTCAGGGCTTTCAATCCAATCACCAACCAAGTCACCTTCATCATTGTGTGCCTGCAGATCAGAAGGGCAGAGGAGCCACATGTATTTTGACTTGCCTGTGAGTAATAAACTGCCTGATTCATAACCTTCTGAGGATTTCCATATCTTCTCAGCATCCCTTCGCTGGGGATGCCCTCACACTTTTCCCTCTGTATTCCAAGCATATGAGACACAATAAGCAGAGAAGTCCTTTCTCCTTCCATACCAGTGGTATTTGTTTAACTTTTCATCCTTTTTCTTGAGCCCATAATCCAGATAATTCCATAGTGTCCATCCCATAATCTCTTTACAAGAAAGTTGCCCCAAGGCTATGTGCACTCATAGATCCCTAGAACATAAACAGTATTTCTTGATAGGAACAAGTCACTTCCCTTCCATTTGAGTAACAGATCTATCATCCAGAAAGTGCTTATGGCTTCAACATTCTAAGAACTCCTTCACCTAAAGCATAAACATTGGGGTACACATGTCGTAGCCCCAAGAAAATCCTCAGTAACTTCCCTTGTGCCTTCTAGCAAAGTGTCTGCATCTATTCCTGGGACTGAAGCATCACAAGAGCCAGTCACCAGAGAAAGCAAAGGCATCATGGCCTCTAAACTGGAGATACCAAAGAGAGAAGGAGGCAGAGGCAACTGGGATGGTCCCCTTTTCCTAAGACTATTCAAGGGTGCATTTAAGCTTGAAATCAAGAAAACAGAAGGTCCTGGCCTGTTTCCTGGAGTATTGTGAACTTTACTAAAGATTGTCTCCTTAGAAACTAACAACATGCTTCAGAGAGTTAGATCATGGAAAACAGAAACAGGGTTGGTCACAGAACAATGCTTTTCATAATAACATATGGTTTTTAAGATCTATAAGCAGCTGGCTTTCTCTTAACAAACGGCTCTATTGAATTATCAACAACCCCGTCTTATTTTCAACCACCACTTGCCCTGGTTGTGATGGTTACAACAATGGAATAGTTTACCTTGCAGATTTATGATAAGGGAAGAATTTATGACCAAACAAGAGATAGCATTCAGGATATAAAATGGATAATTTTGATTATATCAAAATACAAACTCTTTGTACAAACAAAACCAATGGAGCCAAGATTAGAAAGAAAACAAGAAACTTTAGGGAAAATTTTACAGGTTGTGTCTCTGATAAAGGTCTTTTTTCTCCAATTTATAGAGAACTGAGTCAAAATTATAAGAACACAAATCAAAGGCTAAGAACAGGGAGTTTTCAGATGAAGATGCATATGAAAAAATGCTCTAAATCGCTGTGGATTAGAGCAATTCAAAGTAAAACAAATCTCACATATAACATACCTTCTTTTTTTGAAGAGGACCAAGGACATCACAGGTGATGTCTTGACTTACTTGTGAATTGGATGTGTGAGGCAGAGTTACACAAAAACACCAGTCTCACTCTCTCTTCCTGAATCATCAAAGTTCAGTAGCAGGACAAAATTTAAGATGACTGGTGATGGCCCAGGATGCAATGGGCGATCTTGGGAGTCTCCAATGCCTAACCAAGCTCTAAGTGCTTCATAGCACATGCTTCCACTGACTTTGTTCTTATCCACAAGGGAAGGTCTTCACACTCTTGGGGTCTACATCCCCCTCATTCATCAATAAGTTTGACCTCTGTCACTTACCTCAATCTGGTTTAGCCAATCTGATGGGATGATTTATTGGAAGTGTAACTGCTGTGTATGATATTGAGTTACAAGTCTGTATGGGTCACTCATATCCTACAATTAACTAATTTCTTTTCTAGTTCTCTCACTTCCCTCAGGGAATTCTCTAAAACTATAAATTGCAGAGAAAGTACCGATCTTCATGGGTAGGGAAAGTTTCCTAATCTGGGAGTTCCTTAACTAATGAACCCACAGACTCCTCCCTTACCCCAATATTCACTGAAAATTGCTTATAACCAGAACCCTAAGCTCCAGGAGAAATTGTGAGATTTTTGCCTGTATTTAATCAATAAGAATGATTTGAGCAGACTTGGATCTAAAGTTCTTCAGTTTATTTGGGACCCTCCCACCTGGGGATGGTTGTCTCCTACCACAACAAGAAGGATGTAAAATGCAATAGAAGGCCTAGATCAGTACTTTGGGGCAATTCAGTCAGGTTGGGGTCATGGTATTTCAGGAAAATTCAGAGATGATAGAGATGGGTCCTGTTCAGATTAGCTTCTCATTCCTAAGGTAACAAATGAGAAAGCACTAGTGACCCAGGATCTTGGAAGGTTTTAGTCTAAAATAGAAGGGGTCCCAGAAAAGTGGGAAAGATTAGCAGGTAGGAGTGGAAATACAGCTGGAGAATAGAAAGCCTTTGATCTAAGCCAAAAACAACAACAATAACAACAACAACAAACAGAGGTTTTTCAAGACTCCATCCAGAGACTTTTCCAAGCCTTGCCCAAGAAAAACTACAAGACAAAGAGGTATAACCATGGATGACAAACAGATTCTCCTGGCCAAGAGGGAAATTAAGTATGATGCTCATCAGATAGCAAAGGACTGGAATCAGAGTGATACCCATCAATTGGGGTAAACCAGGCAATCTGTCAGGGGCAACTAGATAGTGCCACAGTGGATAGAACAACTTAGAATCAGGAAGACGTGTTCCTGCATTCAAATCCAGCCTCAGACACTTCCTAGTTGTGTGATCCTGGGCAAGTCTCTTAACCTGGTTTGTCTCAGTTCCTCATCTGTTAAACCAGCTGGAGAAGAAAATGGCAAACAATGGCAGTGGCTTGCCAAGGAAACCCCAAAATGGAGACATGAAGAGTCAGACAATTGAAATGACTGAACAAGAAGAAGCAGGTTGTCATCCATTCATAAATGGAATATACCATTATTGTGCTTTAAGAAAGAACAAATGTGACAAAGTTAGATAAAAAGGGATAGTGTCCTATGAATAAATGCAAAGTGAATAAAGCAGAACCAAGAACAAAGAGAAATAAGTTTTTAAAATCAAAACTGGATGCTGCAAAAAGCATAATGGGTAAGCTTGGTCACAAAGGGGATGAGACACAAGCCCCAATTTCTTTGCAGAAGAGGGAAAGATGGGAGAAATATGTACCTTTTGGGGGTATGCTAGTTTTATGAAACTTTTTTTCTGTCTTTTTTCATCTTTATTTCAAGAAATGGATTTCTCAGAAGGTCTGGGAAAGGGGCACACAGGAAAATGGAAATTAAGTGAAACTAAATAAAACCAATTAAAATGTATGTTGAAAAATATACACAGACCTGGGAAAGCAATTCCTGCAAAGTAGGTCAGAATATAGTCCAACTTGAACATGTCAGGAAAAAATCTCCAACCCAGATAAATTCCCATCATACCAGAATTGCTACTCAAGAAAGGGAAACTAAAGATATAATTTACTTTCCTCATTTCCAGATCTTAACTCCATTAATTAGTTCAACCATATTCTGTCTTCAATGTTTGACTGTATCTCATTTCTTGGCCTATTTTAATTTGTGCCATAACAAATGCTGGACATGAATTAAATGATTACCCACTTCTCTGCTTCAACTCACATGCTGCTAAATGGGAAATTTAAGCCTAATGGTCTGCTATACATTTAACTGCATCCTCAACAATCCTTCTTCTCTTCCCTCATCGGTTCTGACTCCTAAAAATGGTTCTTCAAAAGCTTTTCCTCTCTCCTTGATACACTTGATACCCAACTCCTTGATCCACTCCCAGTAAAGGGGTATTCTTCATTACTTTACAGAGAAAATCAAAGTCATCCCGGCAGGATGATTTCAGAGAGGCCTGAAGAGTCTTACATGAACTGATGCTGGGTGAAATGAGCAGACCCAGGAGATCATTATACACTTCACCAACAATACTATATGAGGATCAATTCTGATGGACATAGCTCTCTTCAATAATGAGATGATCCAAACCATTTCCAATCGTTCAGTAATGAAGAGAACCAGCTACACCCAGAGAGAGAACTCTGGGAAATGAGTGTGGACCACAAGATAGCATTTCCACTTTCTCTGTTATTGTTTGCTTGCATTTTGTTTTCCTTTTCAGGTTTTTTTTTTCTTTCTAG
This sequence comes from Antechinus flavipes, assembly GCF_016432865.1. NCBI lineage: Eukaryota > Metazoa > Chordata > Mammalia > Dasyuromorphia > Dasyuridae > Antechinus > Antechinus flavipes. Next base: position 624,740,653 of record NC_067400.1, on the reverse strand, counting down.
ATCCATTTTTTCTTGTGTGGCAAGATAACCATATAAATAGTTATACATATATTGGATTCAACATATACTTTTAACATATTTAACATGTATTGGACTACTTGCCATCTGCAGGGGAGGGGTGGGTAGGAGGGGGAAAGTTGGAACAGAAGGTTTTGCAAGGTTCAATGTTGAAAAATTGCCCGTGCATATGTTTTGTAAATAAAAAGCTACGATAACAATTTTTAAAAAGAAAATCAAAATCATCAACCAAGGACTAAAGAGCATTTATTAAGCACCTACTGTGTGCCACAGATAGAGATACAAAGTAACTGTTGCTTTCAAGACCTGTTATTCCATTGAATGAATCAACATGTAAGCACACAAACACAAGTTAAGGAGAAATTAGCAAACTAGAGAAAAAGGTTAAGAATTTCTAATTTTGAAGGTCAAAAATAATGTCAAGAAGCAGAAGGGAAGGGATAATCCATTCTTACCATGGAGGACAAAAGCACAGAGAAGAGAGATGGAATATCATATGCACAGAGAGAGAGAGAGAGAGAGAGAAAAGGACAACTGAACTAGATAAAATACTATGGCAAGGGGGAGATGTAAAATAATCTTGGAAATATAAACTGAATTCATGTTATAAAGGACTATCAATAACAGAATGATTTATAGCTGATTTTAATAAGGACCCACTGCAGTTTGTTGAGCAAAGTAGTGCTATGGTCAAAACTGTGCTTTGGAAATATCATTTTGATAGCTATCTGGAGGGTGTGGTAGAGAGGGGAGCAACTAAAGCCAGTGAAACTAGTTAGTTGACTACTACTTTGATATTGTCAATTGTGAAGACTTATGGAATATTATGGCAAAATTTGGGTGCCTGGAAAAGTTCATCAATTTAATGATGGCATGTTTACCCAGGTTCTAAATAATGGAAAATGCTCTCACACTTTCCCAGTCACCAATGGAGTGAAGCAGGGCTGGGTGCTCAGATGTTATCAGACACCTTCACTCAGGACAAAACCAGCATGCTGGTAATGCTGGTAAATTATTTAATTTGGAAAAAGTTACAAGCCACAGAAGTGAGTGCAAGGATAATTCTGTAAAAAAATTACCCTGGCATGGGTTCTATCAATAAAAAGTTATTAAAAAAAAAAAAAAAAAGAAAGAAAGAAAAAAGAAAAAAAAGGATTTCTAAAATGAAGGGAAAGTTGATGCATGACTTTTTTGTTCATAGATAATTGTGCACTCGATGCAGCCTTCGAAACTGAGATGCAACAAAGTATAGATCAGTTCTCTGCAGCTTGTGCTAATTATTAACATCAAGAAACCTCAGGTCCTCCATCAGCCAGCACCAACCGTCTATATGTGTAAGGATCAGTTACAGCAAATGGAGAAGTTTCGAATGCTGTGGATAAGTTCCGGGGATGTCCACACTGATAATGAGGTTGATACGCCCATTGCCAGGGCTACTTCAGTGTTTGAGAGGCTCCAAAGGAAAAGGTGGGAGAGAAGAGATATTAGACTGACTACCAGACTGAAGGTCTACAGAGCCATAGTGCTGACCTCCCTGTTGCATGTCTTTGAAACCTTAAAAGCATACCTGCATCATATCAGGAAACTGAATCACTCCCGTTTGAATTGTCTTAGGAAGATTATAAAGATCATCGGGCAAGATAAGATACCAGACAAGGACATTGCTTCTTGAGCTAAACTGCCAACCATTCAAAGTCTACTGCAGAGAGCAAGTTTGATGATTTGGCTGTATTATTCGAATGACAAAACGATGTTTGCCTAAAAGACAAAGAACTCCCACATGAAGGTTGGATGAAGTGATCCATGGACACTCTCTTTTCTTTCTTTTTTTTTTTTTCCTGAGGCAATTGGGGTTAAATGACTTGCTCAGAGTCACACAACCAGGAAGTGTCTGAGACCAGAATTGAAGCCAGGTCCTCCTGACTTCAGGGCTGGTGCCCTATCTACTGCACCACCTAGCTGCCCCTATTTCCTTTCTTTTTAAGTAACTTGCCCAGGATCACAGAGAAAGCATGTATCAAGTATCTTGAAGCAAGACTGGAACTCGGGGCCTCCTGACTTCAAGGCTGGTGCTCTATTGACTGCCACCTAACTGCCCCACAAGGATACTTTCAAGGTCTCTCTGAAGGACTTTAGAATCAATTGTATGTCCTGGAAGACACCGTCATGAGACCACCCGATATGGCGGCCCCCATCAAAGAAGTCTCTGTGCTCCATAAGTGAAGCAAAATGGCAGTGGCTTTAAAAAAAAAAAAAAATCCTGAGATGTTTCCAGTCCAAAGGTTCCCGTGAACTCTTTGTGCCCAAGCTGTGGCAGAGCTTCCCAAGCTCATGTTGTTGCACCTTGACTCCATAAGGGCGATGCCCTTTTGGTCCCCCTCAAGAACAAAGGACAGCAACCAACCAGGAAAGAAATTATGAAAGTCCCAGAAAAAGTGGTTATGGAGTGAATGGAGAGAAGTGGAAGAATATGAGAAGAATTGTGGAGTTAAGATTAATATGGTGACATGTGATTGGATATATGATATGAAGGAGATTGAGGATGATGGTATGAAGATAAATCTGAGGTTGAAAATCTGGGTAACTGCGAAAGAGAAGGCAACCTCAAAAAAATTGGTTTTATCACCTTCATAGCGTTTCTACAGTTGAACTTCACAATTAATTCTGTATACAAGGAATGGTCCTTTCTGAGCCAGCTCATTCACCCCAACAGGTCCTCATACTAACAGATGTTGGCTCACAGAAAAGGGTCACCATGAGGCCGAAATCCAAACTCTTGCAAGGCATTAGGGGTAATCATGTTTCAGGGATGGGGCAAAGGGATGCACCTATTCACCTGAGCCCCCTCCACTACAATTCTTATTTGTACTGAATCAATCATTCACCATGAAAATGCTCTTTTTTTTTAAATTTTAAGATGTTTATTCTTATTTCCAGATCTGAATTCTCTCTCTCTTCACCCCCTCCTCCATCTATTGAGAGGACAAGAAATACAACTGGTACAAGCTTGAAGTATTGCAAAATATTTCTAATTAGCCAGATTGTGGGGAGGAGAGTTGAGAAGAAGCAAGGGAAGTAAATAAAGGGAAAAACACGATTCAATCTGCACTCAGAGATCATCAGTTCTCTTTGGAGCTGGATAGCATTTTTCATCTTGAATCCTTTGCAGTTGTCATGGATACTTATATTGATCAGAGTAGCTAAGTCTTTCCCAGCTCTGACTCCATCTAAGAAAGCCTCTAAAATTAGGGGCAAATTCCCCTCTCTAGGACTCAGTTTCCTCATCTGTAAAATGGGGAGGGAATGGGGGCTCTGAAACTTATAGATTTTCTTTTAACCCTAAATCTGTAATCTTGTGCTAAAGGAAACTAATACTCTGCTTTTTTTTTTTCCTCCTTGACCCAGAGTGGTCCTTCCCAGAGGGAGAAAAAAAAAAAAAAAGGAACAGCCTCATTTCCAGGGGCCCTTCTGCCCAGAACAATGGGCCGGCCACTAATCCTGCCGGTGCAGAAAGCCACTTAGCTTCTTCCTCCGGAACTCAGTGAAGGCTTTTCTCCAGCGGGTGGGGCAATTAGATGAAGGGGTGGGGGAGGGAGGAATGGATGGAGTACCGAGCTCCGAATCCAGAGACATCTTTCCGAGTTTGAATCTAGAATCGATGCTTACTGGCTGGACATCCTGGGCAAGTCACTTTACCCCCTTTCCCTCAGTTTCCTCATCTGTCAATAAAGGAAACCATTCCAGGATGTTTGCCAAGAAACCCCCAAATGGGGTCAGGAAGAGCCTTATGTGACGCGAACAATACATTTCTCCGGCAGATGCGCTGGGTATTCTCTGGCTGAGATCATATTTGCAAAGTACTGAGCAAAATGCCCGGCACACCGTAGGCGCCTACTACATGTTGTACCGTGCCTTCCCTCCTCCCCTCGATGCCCAGGCTAGTATTTCTATATCCCTTTAAAGTTTCCAAAGCGCTTTGCCGATAGTATCCTATTAAAACCTATTATTTAGTGAGTGCTAACACTCCGGCTAGGGATGACAAAGCCCTTGGATGCCCCAGAGCAGGACCAGAGCCAGGAAGCCAGGCGGCAGGTGCCGGGAGCCCCGGGGCAGCCTCGGTGAGGGAGACAGAATATTGAAGTGTTCTATGTCTGGGAGCCAGGTTCAAATCCTGCCTCTGTCACTGACGGAAGGTCACTCCCTCTCCCTGATGGGGCTTCTAAGACCTCGAAGATCTTTGTCCCGGACCCCATGAACATCCCCCCGTGGGCCCTGCGTGGATGGCCTGGTCAGTGACGATGAGACACTGGGAGGCCTGAGCTGCTCCCTGAGTGTCAGAGGGAAGATCCTGAGCCGTGAGCATCTTGAGCCTCCTGGGCTGTGCTGGGGGCGGTAAGAGAGAGAAGGGGGAGGGAGTATAGAAAGGGGGGAACGTCCTGGTCTCTGCTGCCCTCTGCAGGGGATCCTTCTCCATGGTTCTACTAAAAGGTTCAGGAATGGGGGGCGGGGGGGGGGGGCCGGGGAGGGGCTGCGGCCTTGTACAAGGCCCTAATCATCACCAAAACAACGGACATAAAATAAAGTGAGAAATGTGGTATCTGGAACCTCCGAGGTGTCTTCTGTCTGCCTGCCCGACAGCAGAACTCTGGGCCAGTGCCCCGGGCAGTTTTCCACCCTTGCTCCCGAAGGCAAAGGCCCTGGCCCTGCCCTGGCCCGGCTGATCACAGATTCCCGGTTTTCCAACAGTATACTTCCGAGGTGGGGTGCTGTTGGGCCGATGGTTTGGAAGATCTGTTAAGTCCAAATAAATGAAGTTAATACATTATTTTTAATTCTCAGGAAATTAAAAAACAAGTCTTGAAAAGAATTTAAAATAAGTAACGGCAAATAAAAAGAGTTGAGCACCAAAAAGTAACTTTGAACGTGACTAATTCTGTAATGCGATCGTTGATGATCCACCCGCCACCAACTCCATTTCCAAAAATCAACTCCCCAAGGACACAACGAAGATGACATACGGAGAAAAGCTCCTTCTATCAATCAAAAAACGTTTATGAAATCCCTGTTGTGTTCCAGACACTGTGCCAAACTCTGGTTTATAAAAAAGAGATAAAAAAAAAAAAAAAAAAAACAGGTCCTGTCCTCAAGAAGCTTACGATCTAATGGGAGAAACAACACACAAATACATATAAACAAACAGGTTGAATACAGGATAAATAGGAAACAATTAATGAGGAAAGTCGCTGGAATTAAAATGTGTTGGGGAAGGCTTCTAATAGAAGATGACGTTTTAGTTGAGACTTAACGGAAGTCAGGGAGGTCAGTAGTCAGAGCAGAGGAGGGAGGTTATTCCAAGTATGGAGGATAGCCAGAGAAAATGTCTGGAGCTGAGAGGTCTTATTCATGGATGATCTGGGAGGCCAGAGTCAGCAGAATGAAGAATATACATGGAGGAGAAAGGTATAGGAAGACTGGAAAGGTCAGAGGGAGTTAGGCTGTGCAGAACTTTGAACAAAGGAGAAAAGCAATGGGGGATGAAGTCAATGAGCCTTGAAACAAAGAATAGGGGAGAAATTTCTCATCCAAGTGAATCTTCTGGTGGGAAAGAGGAAGAAATATGGAAGGCCTGAGAAGAGAAAAAAACTGAAACAGCTACTAGGAAGGTTATAAAAGTCACTTAAGGCAAAAAGTCCCTTGCAACATCAGAGGTTCAATTGGTAGAAGTTTAGAAAATACTATCATGGGTGCAGTGCTCATGTTGGGTGTGACTTCCTCTTGTGGGGTTCAGCAGCACAGGAGAGGAATAGAGAATGGAGACTGTGAGTAAAACCCAGATTTGGGGATTAGCAAGGTCAGAGTGTCCACTGGATAAGGAGAAAAAAAGGTCTAAAGGCCAGAGGAAAGCACATCTTTGAACTGGTTAAATCTAAGATTGATCAGAAAAGGTGGAAAGTGAAGATAGAGGAGGAACGAAGTGATGGACAAGGAGACCAGAGGTCATCATGAAGACAGAGAATAGCTTTGGGAAGACTAAGGCTCAGGGAAAGATGGAAGGGTAGAAGGACTTGGTCAGGGTTATGGGATCCAGGGGAAAGAATCCTAGGTCAGGAATCAAGACGTGGTTTCATATCCCACCTCTGTCACTTGCTCCCTATCGGAGCCTAAACTAGGCAAGTCAGTTAGCTTGTTTTAATTCTCTAAAATTAGATGGTTTCTAATTCTAGAATACTGAAGCCATTCTTAAAAAAAGAATGGCTTCTTTTCTTTTTTTTTCTTAATTTATGAAATAATACAAGCATTTCCATAACATAGTATAATTTTTAAAAAAGATGATTGGACATGAAGCTGTGGCTCTATTATGTACCACATGCTATTTCTTTTAAACCAATAATAAAATTATCATCTAACTTTCTTTTTTATTCTTTTTTATCTCTTCCCACCCAATGGCTACCATTACACACAAATATGGATGTATGTACAGTCATTCTATACATACTTTTATTTATTTTCTCTGGATACAGACAGCATCTTTTTTCTTATGTCCCTTTTAGTTAATTTGGGTCTTTATAATAGTCAAAATTATTTAGTCACTCTAAGTTGTTTTTAAAACAATATTGTTATCCCTGTATATGATGTTCTCTTGGTTCTGCTCATTTTGTTTTTCAATATTTCCTACAAGTTTTTCATGCTTTTCTACACAACAGCATTCCATCACAATCATACACCACAACTTGTTCAGCTGTTCTCCACTTGAAGGATATCCCTGCAATTTCCAGTTCTTTGCCACCACAAAGAGAACTGCTATAAATATTTTGGAACATAGGAGTTCTTTTCCTTTTTTCCTAATCATCTTTGGAAACAGACCTAGCAATGATATAGCTGGCTCAAAGGGTATAGGCAATTTAACAACTCTATGAGCATAACTCCAGGTTGCTCTCCATAATGGTTGTTGGATCTGTTCACAATTCCAATATTGTATTACTGCCCGATTTTTCCACATCTCCTCCAACTTTTGTCACTTTCCATTTCTACCATTTTAGCCAATCTGAGCAGTGTAAAATGATATCACAAGGTTGATTTAATTTGCACTTCTCTATTCAGTAATGATTCAGAGCACATGTTCATATGGGTATAAATTGTTTTTATTACTTTACTGAAGACTGCCTGTTCATTTCCTTTTCCATTTATCAGTTAGAGAATGGCTTGTATTTTTACATATTTGACAAAGTTCTTTATGTATTTGATATATGAGAGCTTAATCTAAGAAACTGGCTATGAAATTTTTTCCAATTTTCTGCTTTCTTTCTAATGTTGGCTACATTTATTTTATTTGTACAAAAAATTAAATTTAATGTAATAGAAAGTATTTATTTTACATCTCATATCATTCTCTATCTCTTATTTATTCATAAATTATTTGCCTACATAAGTTTGATAGGGTCAATGTTCTTCAAATTTTCTTCTAATACTTCTCTTTATATCTAGGGCAAGTATCCATTTTTACCTTCTCTTTGTAAAGGGTATAAGGTATTAGTCTATGCCCAATCTCTGCCAGATTATTTTCTAGTTTTCCTGACAATTTTTACCAAATAATGAACTGTTATCCAAAAAAGTGAAGTGTTACAGTTGGCAAACATAAGGTTACTATATTCATTTGTTGCTGCAAATTATGTGATGTAAGTGGCTTCTAATGTCTCTTCCATCTCCAACCTGTGATCCCATAGTCCACAGCATACATTATTTGTCCAAGCATTAATACTGTCAACTTGTGTGATCTCTTTTCCCACTTTACATGCAATAACAGTTTGGTCACTGGCCAGATGATTCTCTTTTTTCGTAATCTACTGTCTATATTGAATGAGTACCTGTGATGGATGAAAGTCCAGGCCCACCATAGCACCAAGACCTTCATTCTCACCTTTGAATGCCTGGATTTACACATTGGATTTGGATTTTACACATTGTCTACAGCAGAACCACAGAAACTGAGGGCTGGAAAGGATCTGAAGCCCAAGCCCAAAGGTATCCCTACTATGACATACCTAACAGTTGATTATTCAGCCTCTGCTTGAAAGATTTCCAATGATCCCATGACTTTTGAATTAAAGTACAAAAACAAAAAGAAAGGAAAATATATACATTCTTCTCTGAAGATCCCTGAAATAAAGAACTCAAAAGAGATCCAGGTTGAGTCCCAAAAACGTAGTGCCCTCCCCAATTCACATTCACAAGTTGAAGTCTCTCAGCAGTTATTATTCAGGTTTGAGAATCTATTCTATACTTTTCACTTCTACAATTAGAACTAATGATTTCTACTAGTGTGTTTACTTTGAGGGGTCAGTGACTCTACCTGAAAGAAAAAGCTTTACTGAAAGGGCATATCAATAAGAAACATACAGACCCATAATCCTGGGACATATTCTCCCACAAAAATCCACAGCATCAGTGGGAAACACCTTTACATGCAGACAATATGCCAGCAGAGAGATCTAGATGCTGAGAAAATGCATGGCCAGAGCAATTCACACTTCTGGCTCTAGAGGGCTCCCTTCATCTTCACTTGGTGTCCTCCCACTACTGCCACTGGACTCAGCATAGCTACTGGGCACATTGCTCAAAAGGGGCCCCTGGGAGTGATCCCCTCCTGGATACAAAATCTCCTGCTGGGCACATTGGTCCATTACAAAGCTCCATTGTCCATGGGGCAAAAGGAAAGGAAAAAGGAAACCTCTCTCCACAGATGGATTGTAGAAGTGGTTCATGGGAAAGGGCAAAGAATGTGTAAGCCCTCTCAAGAAGTGGATCTTTTCTCCATAGCTTCTCAACTGCCAGGGGCAACAACTAAAACTCTACGCTGATTCCTTAGACAATGTCTTGGTTCTTAAAGACCACCTTTAAAAAGGCTGATCTTTCAGCCATCGAATGGCTAACCCTTTGTTAATCAAGAAATTGATGGTGAGACTTCTTCCCACCTCCTAAAGGTGCAACAAAGTGTAAACATTTCTTTAGGATCATAGAAGTACAAGAAGAAGGATACATTAATACAAAATGTCCCTCTATTCCCACCCCTTTATCTATCCTGTTTCTTTTGAATAAAGTGTATCCTTTTTTTTTTTTTTTAATGTCTATGTCTATTATTCAGTAATTGTGTCTTTGTTGCTTTGTTTGAACTCTAGATAATGTAGGACTTAACAGAGGCTTGTGAGAATCAGGGCTTCCCTTTTTCAGCTCTGCCCCCTGCCAATGTCTTTTAAAATTTCTATAGACTTCTTTTTAGGTTTAGCTTTGTTCTCAACCCACAATTTTTTTTAACATTTTTATTTAAAGTCTTGAGTTCCAAATTCTATCCCTTCCTCTCCTCCCTTTTCCCTCAGACAAAAAGCAACCAGATATCGATTAGACATGTGCAATTACTCGTTTTGTACAAGAAAACTAATAAAATAAAGAAATATAGAGGAAAATAGCATTCTTCAGTCTGTATTCAATCAAGATCAGTTCTTTCTCTGGAGGTGGACTAGTATGCATCACCATTAGTCCTTTGGGATGGATTGATCCCAGTGGGATCACTGAATTGCTGAAAATAACTAATTCATTAAGTTCTTCACTGAACAATGGTGCCGTTACTGTGTACAACGTTCTTCTGGTTCTGCTGACTTCGTTATGCCTCAGTTCATGTAAGTTAAGGTTTTTCTGAAGTCATCCTGCTTACGTTCTTACAGCACAATAATATCCTGTGACATTTTATTTATTTTTTGCTGAGGCAATTGAGGTTAAGTGACTTGCCTAAAGTCACACAGCTAGGAAGCTTTAAGTGTCTAAGGCCCCATTTGAATTTGGGATGTGAAGTCAGGTCCTCCTGATTTCAGGGATGGTGTTCTATCCACTGTGCCATCTAGCTGCCCCAATAATATTCTATTATAATCATATACAACAGCCATTGCCCACTTGATGGGCATTCCTTTGATTTTCAATTCTTCAACATCACCAAAAAAAAGCTGCTGTAAATATTTTTGTTCACATAAGTCATTTTCTCCCTTTTTTGGATGATTTGATGACAGAAGTGGGAACCCTGATAGTTGATCCCAGAAGCCTAGAGACTTCTCTGGACCATAGATCCATGATCTCAGGATTGAGGCAGGTAGGACTCATGTATGTGGATTAATTGGCATGGTGAGAACCTGCTGACCCTAACGGACACAGTCAAGCCACACACACATGCACACACACACACACACCCTGAACTAGGACTTGGGACTAAGGATTCTAGGTGTCCCTGAAAGCTAGGAAGCTGTGTGCCTTGACCAGGATAATTACTCAGCAGAAAATAGGGATTAGAACTATTTTATCTATCCCATTGACAAATTAATAGTCCTCTTGAACCAATAACTTGAGGACTCTAGAAGCAGTGCTGCAGTTGGTTAAATTCAGCCAGTCTTCTGACAGATCTCTCTCTGTCTCTTTCTCTTTATTTCTGTCTCTGTATCTCTCTCTTTGCATCTCTATCTTTCAGGCTCTCTCCCTCTTTTCCTTTTCTTATTGCATTTCCAGTAGTTCCCCCCTCGAGTCTTCCATGATTGCTAAAATAAATAAATAAACAAATAAAGAATAAGTTTAGAAAGACTGGAGCTTCCACTTCAGAAGTTCTGTGCATACAAGATTATACAATTATTCCTTCCACATCGTGGGGGTTAGGTGCTTTCCCCCTTGATGATCTGGAAAATCCAAATACATATTTGTGGCCCTCCCTTCATATCAGAGAAGAAGACTGTTTTTTTTTTTTAATGGGGTCTTTACAATACCTATTGTAAAATTGTAAAATATGGGTTAAGTATTTGTTCATGGGCTCTGTCATCTGCAGCTTTCACAAAACTCCCCAAAAAGTTTCCATTAAATGTCTTATGCTAACCCAGGATGTATCGAAACCACCATGGGGAAAGTTGCAATGTGTAAGAAATAAATAAAGGGAAATATCCAGCAAGCTATAAAGGCTACTGTAGAAAAAAGTGAAAAGGGAGTTTAAACGGGTGGGGAAGTAATAAAGTTTCATTCTTAAAATAGCTCTCTTGGCTATTTGTAATCTGATACTAAGCTCTCCTTCCCAGTAAGCAAAGATTTACTTGCACTGACCTTTTGATCAAACTTTCAGTGGGAGATAACATTTAGAATAAGTAGGAAGAAAATTACAAGATACTTTTTCTTTGTCCTACATACAGAGATAAAGACAGATAAGCTAGAAAGGGAACGTTTTTTCTGGTTTGAAGAAACCTATGGCATTATAAATTAATTACAGATTAAATTTGTAACTAAAATATAATATCTGTATGTAAACTTCCAAATTATAGTTTGAAGGGTTTTACAGATACTCAAAATATTTTAAGAAGAATATGATAAACTTTCTATGTCTGTAAATTTGTGGACACCAGCCAGAGAAATGCTCATTCACATTAAAAGGGTGTACTCCAATCTTCAGATGGGGAATGTGTAGTCACATTTTAGGAAAGCCTCACAGGTCCCAAAAGAGGGAGGGGAGAATGTGAGACTGCCACCACAAATCTTTGGCACTGAGCTAACTTATTTAAAGCAATGAGCTCAGTAATTTGAAGGACTGACAACTAGCAGCCTTTGGGAAAATTGAGATTTTGAGTGATAACCATCATAAATCCAGACTTCATTTGAGTTTGTCCTTAAAAAAATGAAAATAAGGTCTTGAATTAAGCTGAGATGTGTTCTCCTATTAGGATAATTGTGATTCTTAAGTTTCTACAGATAGATCAGATTGTAATGCAAAATAAATTTGATATATGCCATTAAGAGAATATGTTTATATTTAACATATATTGGACTACCTGCCATCTAGAGAAGGGGGTGGGAGAGAAGAGGAGAAAAATTGGAACAGAAGATTTTGCAAGGGTCAACGTTGAAAAATGACCCATGCATATGTTTTGTAAATAAAAAAGCTATAATAATAAAAAAGAAACTTAAAAAGAGAGATGTTTAAAAGCTGCATGAATAAGAATAAATAAGTAATTGCTTCAAAATTACTCTATACTGATTTTTGAGTGTAGTTAGTATAGAATGCCAAATAGATGGATGAAATAATTTTCTACAAAAGATGATTTATGAGTGCATTCAACCCAAATGGATGCTATTTGACTGGCAATAAGATTTTTTTAATGTTCTGGAAATTCATAATTGTAGAGGGTCCCAATCAGTGGGGGAACTCTGAGTGAAGTATAAGACCCTTCAGCCCAGAGGGAACCTGCTGATAAAGTCTGGTTTGGCTCCCCATCTCCGGGAAGGGTTCTTGGGCTTCCTGAGAAGTAAAGGGGGTGATGACAACCCGATTGAGATTGAAGCAGAGTGATACCAGGTGGCAAACTACATACAATAGCAAGTTGTTTACGTGGTCCCATTTGCACAGTGTTGTTTTTCTTACATTATGTAAAGGGGAAAGCCCTTGAAATAAACAGACTCCATTTTCCACCCGCCTCATCACTTCTCCACTAGGAAGGGATATTTTAATCATCTCAGTGTGGGGACTCTAGAAAGCAACAGTATGTTACCCCAACTTGGGGGCTCTAGAAAGCAACAGTATGTTTTGTCACCCCAACTTGGGGGCTCTAGAAAGCAATAGTATGTTTTGTCATCCCAATTTGGGGGCTCTAGAAACACACTATTTTAATCATCCCGGCGTGGGGACTCTAAAAAGCAGGAAACAACACATAATATTATTTATGTTATTGTTGGGCTTCTAATTATTCTTGTGTTATTATTATATTAATGAAATCATTGTATGAGAAATGACATTAATCTGAAAAATGATGTCCAGACGGTGATATAATTATGTTACTGGAAATTAATTCTTCTTTTGATCACAATATTGATCAAATAATTTTTTTATTTCAAATTATTAATGAGGAAAGTGGTGAAAATTCGCCTTTAAGTATGAGCTTCCTCTTCCCCATGGAAACTTCCGCTTAAGTGGAAGAACATTAACCAAGTTCGTGGACAGACTGTGAGGTTTCTGTTTATTCCCGTTTTTACATCCTATGGAGGAAATGTTGGGATTATCCTCGCTTTTGCCCTGTTTTAGAACCTTTTAAACTGAAGAGCTGTGAGAAATACTCAACTTTTTCCACAAGATGTCGCAAGTTTCAAGGCAATGTAGAGAACAAGCACTACTGACCAACCAGCTTTCAGAACAAGGAACTAGCCTGATCCCAAAGTCCTGAGAAAGGGGGCTGGGCTAGAAAGGGGCTTCAGCCATTGGGAAGAGGCTTTTCTTCATTGTGCTTGCTCAATAGGCTCACATTATCTGACTCTCTGAGGGCAGAGATGGTTATTTGAACAGGGGTTGTATGAGCAGGGAGGACTCGGATGTCCTGGAGCGACAAGTAAGGGGTGGATGAGGGAAGCTGTAAAGGAAGGGTTCTGGCCAACCAGAGTCTAAAGGGACGGAAGGACTAAGAGTATAAAAGCTTGTTCTCCTTTCTGCATCAGTGTGTGTACTCATAGGGAGTTTTTACACCGGCTTCTGCAGGAGCCAACTAAAAGTTGAAAGTGCTTCACTCATTTGGGCTGTTCCTTTTACTGCATCCCCCACTTTGGGGGCACAGAGTTCTATTTATAGCACTTAGTAGTGTCATAGTGAAGAATTTTTTGTAATGAACACCCTCCTGCACACCCTCAGGACTGACACAAGGACTATATTCCCAACAGGAAGGTTATTTCCACAACCCTTAGAGAGTTTTGACTTGTAGCTGCATGGTACGACTCTCCAGGATTCCCTTTTCTGCCATTATGAGTGCAGGTGGAGTGAGCCAGTCCAGAGAGTGAGATCGAGGATCATCGCCTTGTCTTAGGTTATATATCCATTTCTTTAGAATTATTTTGTAGAAAATGATATGTAGTTGACAAAAATAATGTATGCTCCTTGAAGATGTAGTCAACAAAAACAATGTATACTCCTTGAAGATGTAGATTTGTGAAATATTGAATAAAAATCATGTTTACCTAATATTACAGGATCCTCTTCTATGAATGACATTGGGTTTTGTTTTTTGTTCTGGGGTTTTACTTTTTTTTTTTTGGTAAATAATATATTTTCTAATTATATGTAAAGAGTTTTCAACATTCATTTTTAATAAGAGTTTGAGTTTCAAATGTTTTTTTTTTTGTTTTTTTCCCCTCCTTTTCTGTAAAGAGCCAGAACTCTGGAGAAGTTATATTGGAAACAAGGTGTTAACTCAGAGGAATTGATGAGACAACGGTTCTCTAGTTTACATATACTTATACTTAGCATGGTGATGTAATAGTTCTCTAGTTCACACATCATCAGTATGCTGTAATGATATAATTTTAATAGGGCATATAAGAACTGGGGACAGGAAGTCAGACAGAAATCAGACTGGCAAACTGCTGGAGGAGCCTGGGTCAGATGATGACAGACACAGACTGTGTAAGAGACAATAAAGACTTTGGACTCTATTCTTGTCCATCCTCGTGGTATCTATCCTGCTGAGACCAAGGCCCTTCTGGAGGACCTCCATAAAGCCAGCTCAGACATTACACCTTTCCTCCTCTCTCCCGGAGCTGATAATCAGTCTGATATAGGTCATATGTGTGCAATGAGGCAAACATATTTCCACATTAGCCGTACTGTGGAAGAAAAAAACAGAAACAGACACACACACACACACACAAAAGCAAAAAAGTGAAAATAATACGCTTCAATCTGCTTTCAGACTGCACGCTCCTTCTATAGACGTAGGTAGTCTTTTGGAATTGTCTCAGATCACTGTAGTCTGGAGTAGAGCTAAATCTATCAAAGTGGACCGTTGCCCAGTATTGCTGTTACTGTGTGCAAGATGTTCTCCTGGTTCTCCTCACTTCATTCAACTCGAGTTCATGTAAGTTTTTTTTCCAGGTTTTTCTGAAATCTGCCTGTTCATCATTTCTCATAGCACACTAATGTAATGAATGGTATTTTTAAGTGGCTTCTTATTAAAGCTAAGTCATGATCATTCCAATATCTCGGAAAGGAGTTTTTATTCAAGAGAATTCATGTAAACACATTCAAATGAATTTGTAGGTACGTTGCATGTCCGAAATTTAAAACAATGAGGGTCAGACTTAATTTGTAACTGCCCAGAAAGTAAACTGTACCCGTAAGATGATATGTGCATATAATATAGATTATGGGTGCACATACCTGCATGCATATTTATAGGGCATAATAACTTTTATAAGTTATGTCATAATGACATATCAAATGAAAACTTCTCTGAGGGGAAAAAAGTAGCAAGTGCATGTGTTATGTTTCTTAATTTTCAATTTGCAAGGCTTTCTGGTCTCCTCCCACCTTTTTACCCCTCCACTAATGCTTTCTTTTTGAGACTACCTTATATATACTGTATATATTTTGTTTGTAGAATTTTTCTTCCATGGTGTCCCCCCCAACTATATAGTGAGCTCCTTGAGGGCTCCCTTTGTCCCCCTTTCTTTGTCCCCCTAGCTTTCAGAGCACTACTTGGCATACAGTAGGCACTTAATAAATGGTTGACCATTAAGGAGGGGAAGAAAGAAAGGAGAGTTAGAGGGGTGGGCATTGTATAAAGGTCAAAGGGGGACCATTTCCTTCAGTGGGGATGTTCTCAGATGGAATAAGCCCAAAGGCAGCTACCTTGAAACCTACTCTAATTCTCTCAAAAGTTCTTTTGGGTAGTACTAAACCTGGGTGGGGACTTAGGAGTGATAGGATCAGGCCTAAGAGGAGAAATAAATACATGCTCACTGGGACAAGAGTCAACTTCCTCTCCAGGGATGACAAAGAAAGAGCTAGTAAACTAAATTTGAGTTTGAGAATACAGAGAGCTTAAGGGACAAAGTATAGAACTTTTTTTTGCCTTTACAAAGTTACAATTTCCTAAAACTAGAAAAATTCATTTGATGACCTAACCCTCCCCATTTTCACAATATTTGAAATTGTTTAGTTTTACTCGGTCTCTGTTTTTCTTCTTTTTGGCAAAACGCCTAGAGACTGAAAAATTATCTTAGGCTGACAGCAGGACTGCAGCTGCAAGATCGTTGTAAGTTATATACCGACCAGAGGATCAAGTAAGGTCCCGACTTCAAAATCTCTCAGAGAAAAACAAGATGTTCGGGCCTGATTTCATGTTGTAATATGTTCTCAGGGTGTCTGCTTTGAAGGGATGAAGCTAAGTTTAGGAAGAGTGGGTTTCTTACTTCAGATAGAAAGAGAAATTATGCAACTCAGAAAATCTTTAAGAAAATGGGAAATAAGTGTCTTTTTGTCTGTGTTGCTCGTGCTTTGTGCTAACTCCTAACTAAAGTGGTTTACCTACTTTTCTTTTGGATTAATCAACCAAAAGAAACAGGCTATAAAGAAGAAAACTTTCAAAAAAGATCTTTAAAAAAGACAAAGCTTTCTTTCCTCTGTTTCCAACACCGGCCATGTTGGGAATTGCTGAGATTGATGTGGAGTTACTCTCTTCCAGTCAGGAAGGAGCCCAGCCAGCTTTTATCAGATATAATCAATTCCCATTCTATCGTGTTTGTACAGAGTGATTGTGGGGAAGGAACTATTTATCAGCCTCCATTATCCATTCCCCAAGTTCTGAGCATCTTTAAACATTCTTTTGAGAGATTTTTTTGAGATTATTTTGAGATATTGAAACATTTTAAGATATTAACATATCTTTAGACAAGTTTGGGACCTGATCTGCCAGATAGTGCATCTGGCTCCTCTTTGATCCCCTCCCTCTGAATTTCCACCTTTATTTCTCTAATTTCCCTGAGAAACATCAAGGCTGCATTTTCCTATAAAAGATCTGCTTATGATGAAGTTCTTTACTAAAATCTTTTCAGAATTAAACTCACTAAAGGGTTTCCCTCTCCCCTTTCATCTGCCCTTCCTGGACTTTTTCCCTTCCCTTCCCTCTCTCTCTTCTCCCTCTCTCTCCTCCCTCTCTCTTTCTGCCTCTGTTTCTCTTTCTGTCTCTTCTTATCTTTATCTCTCCATATGTCTCTGTCTATGTCTGTGTATGTTTCTCTGTCTTCCTCTCTTTCCATCTCTGTCTGTCTCTGTCCGTTTTTCTGTCTCTGTCTCTCTCCCTCTCTCTTTCTCTCTGTCTCTGTGTGTGTCTTTCTTTCTTTGTCTCTCTCCTCCTCCTCCTCTTCCTCCAAGTGCCTTCCCTTTAATGGCATCTTTCTCTTTACTCTGGCTAACTCTGGTCAGCCCACTAAACTCTATGGATCTAAGCTGCTGGTCAAGGGCTTACTCCCACCTCATGGACTATTTCCCTTCTCCTGGTTAATTGTGAGTCCCCTAGGACCTTGTCTTTTTCCTGCTAACTCTATGCTCTCCCAACTCTATTCCATGTCTGCCACTCCTGGTGCCTAATTTACCTCTTATTTAGTCTGTAACCTCTTTTCCTAAATAAGCCTAACTTTGGGCAGAGAATGGCCACTGTGAATGTCACGTGTTTATTTCAAACTAGGTATTTCGGGGCAGTAGGTGGCGCAAGTGGACAGAGCACCAGCCCTGAAGTCAGAAAGACTCGAGTTCAAGTCTAGTCTCAGACACTTCACATTTCCGACCTGTGTGACCCTGGGCAAGCCTCTTAATCCCAATTGCCTCAGGGGTAAAACAAAACAAAACAAAAACTCTAGGTATTTCTACCCTGATCTCATCAAGATGAAAAACAGATAAAGATTAATTGAAAACTAAGATCAGAAAACAAATTTGTGAAAAAGGAATAATTTCTTTCATTTCTAAAGTATAATCTGGATGTCTTTATTAAGTCTCCTGATGAACTTAAGGGGTACTAAGTACAGAGTCTACTAAACTCTGTAGAGTTTAATGAAAACAAAAATTTCACAGCTCCGAGATTCCTCAACTGGATCTTTAAAATGACCAGGGGATTGATTTAAAGCTGTAATCGGAATCTCAAGAAATGTTTTACTAATTATGAAATATGTTCAGAAGAGATTCTGTGAAATAAGAACTCAGGGAAGGGTTAAAATAAGACAAACTTAAGAGTGTAAGAGAGTTTAGAATAAAACTCTTGTAAGCGTAAATACTTTCACAATTCAGAATTTTAAAAAAAACACATTTGTTAAGCCTGAAGAAGTTTCAGTTAACCAGTCTCTGAGTTTGTTTTGGAGTATCAATCTTTGAAAATGGTTTTAATTTTAGGGTAGAATAAAGGTGTGCTTAAAATCGTACTTAATTATACTTAAAATTATTACAGGATATTATTACATGATTGGGAAGCCAAAAAGGGAAACTTTGGAGAATCTGCAGGGAAGAATAAAAGAAAGCAAATAGAAAGTAGAATTGGAGTTCATTTAGCCTTTGGTTGTTTACTGCTTTCAAACAATTAACCTGAGGGCACCAAACAAATCCTGAATTAGGATCCCAGATTGAAGCTGAATCCCAAAGCGCTCCCAGAAAAAAATTTTGTTTTGAAATCAGAAAGCCATTGAAGGTGACATTGAAGGAAGTTTAAAGCAATTATTTAGGTAAATTAAAATACTGTACAAATTTCTGTTGAAATCAATTGTCTGATGAAAATAAATTCAAATTGTAAAAATAAGGCTAGAGTAAGGGAAAGAACTATTGAAGATAGAATTAAATAAGAAGATATAGACATAGATATAGACATAGACAGATACATAGGCCAGTTAGGTGGCGCAGTGAATAGAGAACCAGCCTTGAAGTCCGGAGGAGTTCAAATCTGGCCTCAGACACTTAACACTTCCCAGCTGAGTGACCCTGGGCAAGTCTCTCCCAACTGCCTAAAAAAAAAAAAGAAAAAGAAAAAGAAAGAAGCGATTAGAAATCAGGATAATGCACAATAAGTAAGCTCCAAAATGGAAATTGCCTTTGAGAAGGCTGTCCAGGGTTCCATTTCAGAAGAAGAAAGTAATAATAACTTAGTGGAGCAAGAGGAGCAGAGATCCTTTAAGGTACCAATATCTGTGTCACCCCTTTATCACTATTGGCCCTTGGTCACTGTGAAGTGAATTCCTTTGTTAAGTAGTTTATAAAGGTTAACTCTGAGAAGGAAAGAGATGATTCCCTTTCCAAAGTCCTCCTGCTTACTGAAATCCGTAACCTCCACAATGAGGAGTTTGTGCTGAATGAGTTATTTGGGATCTATTTACCCATCACTCACAAAAGCATGTGATTCTAATTGTCCAAAACCCCTAAAGAAATTGGTGTGAAGTGGACATTTGTGACTACTAAGGAACCAAATGGACGATAGGATTGCAATTAATTGGTTCTGTGTAATAAAACTTTGTTTTAAAGGTAAAGCAAAATTCAGTGGGGGGAAAAAAAAAAAACAACAACCATGTGATTGGGAAATAAAGACTAGAGAAAACAGAGAAAAGATTTTTGATCCCACCATAATAGACAAGCTTTAGGAAATTTTAAAACAATGTCTTTTGATACTTACTACATGCTTCCCTTCCCCAAGCAATACAAGACTACAAAAGACATTTCATAAAATGCATGTTAATTAATTGATTGATAAAGGATCCTCTCCTTGATCTAATTTCAATGGTCATGCTAAAGGATAATCAGTTAGAAAAATTTTAAAGAATCGATTTGGCTCTTTGTAAAATTCAAAACATTAAAAAGCGGTAATAGGGAGTTGGGAATGCTGCCATGAGTTTTTTAATATACGCTAATGAGAAACAATGGGCCCTTGGGGAAAAAAAAATTGAGACTTAAGTCCTGTCGATAGTAATTACAAACCAATAACCGATTGAGTTGAAATTTTTGAGGTAATAAAGTAGAAGAATTTAATCAGTCTCAATATGTAAGAGATAATAAAGATTTACACCCATCTCTCAAGGTTGTTAGGAGAAACCCATAATTGTGAATGCTTAACTTGCTGCTTAATGCAGTACCTGACTTGTGTAAAGGATGATTCACACCTTGTAGGAAGACGATAGAACAAAAGCTATCCCATTTATAGCTGCCATGAAACGTTAACCAAAAAAATGAGAAATTATAGCCTAAACATTTCAAAGTATTACTAAAAACAGATCTATACGACTTACAGGACATAGAAAAAGCCGGGCATATATTAGCACTACATAAACTAACATGATGATCATGAAAATGCAATAAGTGACTTTCCAGGAAAGGGAAAGTTTAAAAGGTATTTAGCTAAATTATTAGGACCTGACTGATGATGTTTTAAATATAAGAAGGCTCAGAGATGCTGTTAAAACAAGTTTCTTCCTCTTTTCAATCTGAATCCTATTAAATTATATTGTTGTATGATTATATTAGAGTTTATTTTGTTTTCTTTAAAAGCCAGAAAATAATAATAACAGAGGTAAGTGGCTTACTGTTGGGAGAAAAGTTTGTAAAATCCTCTTAGGGGATTCCTGGGATGAGCCCTGCTGACAAGCTTATAAAACTCCACAAGATAAGCATTTGGGGAATTAGGGCCTCCCCCACCCAGGGCAGGAATCTTGATTTGACTCTCCTTTCTGTTGATAATTGATAAACCTTTTCAGGAAGTGGATCTGGCAAGAAACCAAGTCAGTGTAGGGAAAATGACCATTTTATTAAAACAAACTATTGGTATTTTGGGGGATTTTAACAAAATACATTTTAAAAAGGAAACGCAAAAAAGTAGAGAATTGCATCGAATGAAAAAAGGGGGGGGGCTGAAAGTAGAGTTGTATACTTAGACACAAAAAAAGAGATAAAGGTGGAATAAAAATAAGTGGCTAGTCAAGAGCAGTTGTGGAAACGATCTGGGGGTTTTATTGGATCACAATAAGTGAACAGTGGGATTGGATAATTTTTTTTTTTTTTAATTCTAATTCAACCTTGAGCTTCCATGAAAGGTAGGGAAATTTCAGTCTGCTCCCAACCTGATCATCAGGCTTTAGCACATGCCCAGAAGAGAATGGCCCAAAGATTAGAGAGTCCCAAGTACACATCTTGTTAAAAGGAACTGAACTTATAGTCTGAAGAGGAGAGATTTTAAGGGGGAGTGATCACTGTCTTCCAGTATCTGGAAAAAATGGGAAGAGACTTTCTGTGGAGGGCAGAAGCAAGAATCAAGTTGAAGAATGGATTTAGCCTTAATGTAGGGACGGGAGGGGCAGAAGCACAGGCTGACTTGAGAAATCACCAGTCCCCCTCATTGAAGGTATTCAAGAGAGCTCAAGGGTGTCTTGTTGGGGACATTAATAACAGGACCAGAAGGACTGGAGCGCTTCTGAGATCCCTTGCAGGTCTAAAATTCTGTGACCAAAGGGCCCAGGGGGAATGTAGGAATGGATAGAAAAAGGCAAGAAGAGAGGGGTGAGGGAGGTGCTGGAGACCCCGGGGAGGGTGGTACTCTGGACAACAGGAAAGTTGGCAAGAGGAAAGAGCTTACAGGGAAAGAACGCAAGTTCTGCGGACTTGAGAGACGTTCAAGAGGCAGCTGGTGAATCTGGATCCAGGAGAGTTCAGCAGAAATGTTGGAGCTGGATAGCCAGAAGTCACCTGCATAGGGGGATGACTAAAGCCATGGGAACTGAGGAAATCAGAAAGAATGGAAGAATAAGTAAAGGGAGAAAAGAAGCAAGTTCTGGACAGCCCTTTGGCGGACGCCCACCGTGAAGATGGAAGGAGATGAGCTAGGGATGGGAGATGGGAGGCCCACCTTTTCTGGATCACACAGACAAGTAGTCCAAGGCTGTCTGACTATGCTAACAGAATCTTGGCTTTCGTTCCCATCACTTTAAAAAAGAAAAAGAAAAAAAGAGGAGAAAATGGAGGTCAAGAAAAGTCATTATTTAGCTCAGATCACCCAGAAAGTCTATGGCAGAGCCAAGAGTCAAAGGCAGCCAGCTCCCTGACACAAGCGCCTTCTCTGCCAAGGTGGTGGAGAAAAGACAGAGTGAGCTGCCTGAGCTTCCCCACGTCCCCTCCAAACTCTCAAGGATACCTCAGAATGAATTCTGCAGTAGCAGAACCCACAGAAGGATGCAATAAAGCAATTTTCCAGTCCAGGACAACCAAGAAGGCAGGAAAATGCATCACACTGGTGAGAGTGCAGACCAGCGCAGGCTGCACCTGTGCAGTCCCCAACCCAGCAAACATGCAGCGAGCCTCAGAGGGGCAATTGAAGCGGCAGCAACAGCAGAGTGGCTTCCAGCCTCCAGCCCCTAGACAGGAAGGGAGTTAGACAGCCGGTCAAAAGAAGGTCCTCTTCCTGGCACTGGCTGCAGGATTCTGGTTACAGGATCTGGATTGCAGTGCTGAGCACAGACCCAAGATGAAGAAAAGCACTAGCACATCAGAGCTTGCGGACAAGGGAAGTGGGGACCCTGGTCCCAGCTCCAAGTCAGAAAAGAATGCTTGTGGTCAGTCACAGACCAGAGCCCAGGCCAGAAGAGTAGAAAGCACACCTCTCCCTAGAACCACCTTGGAAAAAACTTAAAACTTACTGACCTCCAGAACGACCTCTGAGAGCAGCAGCAAGAAAGGCCTAGAGTTGGAAACAGTGCCCTATTCACTCATTAGCAAATAGGAAAAAAAAATATGCCTATAGAAAATTGCCATGGTAATTACAAAGATCAAAACACAAATTGTGAAGAAAAGAAAGTCAAAACTGCTCCTGCCAAAGCTTCAAAGAAAAATGTGAATTGGTCTTAGGCTAGGAAAGAGCTCAAAAAAGATTTAAAAATCAAATAAGAGAGATGAAGGAAAAAAATGGGCAAAGAAATGGGAATGATACAAGAAAATCATGAAAAAAGGCTCAAAAGTTTGGTAAAAGAGGCACAGAATAGGCCAAATTGGGGGGGGGGGGGGGGGGGTGGGGAAGGTACAAAAATCCAATGAAAAAAAATGCCTTAAAAAGAATGGGTCCAATTGATAAATGGTCAGAAGATATGAACAGACAATTTTCAGATGAAGAAATTGAAGCTATTTCTAGTCATATGAAAAGGTGTTCCAAATCACTATTGATCAGAGAAATGCACATTAAGACAACTCTGAGATACCACTACACACCTCTCATTTTGGCCAAGATGACAGGAAAAATAATGATAAATGTTGGAGAGGATGTGGGAAAACTGGGACACTGATGCATTGTTGGTGGAGTTGTGACTTGATCCAACTATTCTGGAGAGCAATTTGGAACTATGCTCAAAAAGTTACCAAACTGTGCATACCCTTTGACCCGGCAGTGTTACTACTGGGCTTATACCCCAAAGAGATCTTAGAGAAGGGAAAGGGACCTGTATGTGCAAGAATGTTTGTGGCAGCCCTTTTCGTTGTGGCCAGAAATTGGAAACTGAGTGGATGCCCGTCATTTGGAGAATGGCTGGGTAAATTGGGGTATATGAATGTTATGGAATATTATTATTCTGTAAGAAATGACCAGCAGGATGAATACAGAGAGGACTTGGAGAGACTTCTATGAACTGATGCTGAGTGAAATGAGCAGAACCAGGAGATCATTGTACACGGTAATAGCAAGATTACACAGTGATCAATTCTGATGAATGTGGCTCTCTTCAGCAATGAAATAATTCAAACTAGTTTCAATTGTTCAATAATGAAGAGAGCCATCTACACCCAGAGAATCATAGGAACAGACTGTGATTCACAACATCGCATTTTCACTCTTTTTGTTGTTTGCTTACATTTTATTTTGCTTCTCTTGTTTGGTTGTTTTTTTACTAGTTTGATTTAATTTTTCTTGTGTAGCACAATAATTGTATAAACATGTATACAGACATTGGATTTAACATATATTTCTACCATGTTTAACATGTACTGGACTACTTGCCATCTAGGGAAGGGCGTGCAGGAAGTGAGGGGGAATTATCCACACATGTGTTCTGAAAAATAAAAAGCTTAAATAAAAAAAAGAGAATTGGAAAGGATGTACAAAATTCACTGAAGAAAAGAACTCCTTAAAAAGTGAAATTGAGCAAAAGAAAGCTAATGAATCCATGAATATCAAGACACAATAAAGCAAAATCAAAAGAAGAAAAATGGGAAATATCTCATTAGGAAAAATAAATGACTGAAAAAAAAAGATCCAGAAGAGATCATTTAAGAATTATTGGGCTACTTGAAAGGCATGATCAAGAAAAGAGCCTAAATATGATTTTTCAAAAAATTATCAAGAAAAACTGCCCTAACATATCTAACATATATAGGACTGCTTGCCATCTAGGGGAGGGGGTGGAGGGAGGGAGGGGAAAAATTGGAACAGAAGCGAGTGCAAGGGATAATGTTGTAAAAAAATTCCCCTATTATGGATTCTGTCAATATAAAGTTATTATGAAATAAAATAAAATAAAATATTTTTTTTTTAAAAACTGCCCTGATATTTTAGAAGCAGAGGGAAAATTGAAAATAAAAAAAAATCCCCCAATTATCTTCTTAAAGAGATCGCAGAATGAAAACTCTCAAGAATATTGAGTCAAATTTTAGAGCTCCCAGGTCAAGGAGAAAATACTTCAAGGAGCCAAAAAGAAACAATTTGAATATTATGGCACCACAGCCAGGGTAACACAAGGTTCCGCAGTGTCTACAGTAAAAGATCAGGGGGCTTAAATCACAATATTCTAGAGGATAAAGGAGCTAGGATTACAACCAAAAATCACCTATCCAGTAAAACTGAGCAAAATGTCTTTTTTTTTTTTGCAGGGGAAAAGGAGGAAATGTATATTCAATGAAATAGAAGACTTCCAAGCATTTCCGATGAAAAGCCCAAAGCTGAATAGAAAAAAATTTGACTTTCAAATACAAAACTCAAGAGAAGGTAAGGAAGAAATCATAAGACAGACATCAGGTTAAACTTTTCCATTACTTCATAGGAAGATGTTATTTCTAAGAACTTTCTCATTATTAAGGCAGTTAGAAAGAGTATACCTAAACAAAGGGCAGGGGCAGGGGATTTGACTAGAAGGGAATGATATTTAAAAATAGAAAAGTGAGAGATGAAATGCACTGGGAGAAGGAGAAAGAAAATTATATCATATCAAGGAGGCACAAAAAACCATTTATAGTAAAGAGGAAGATGAGGGAAATGGGGGGAGCACTTAAATCTCACACTCATCAGAACTGGCTCAGAGATATAATAAATAACATACCATTCTGCTGGGAATAGAATTCTATTTTACTATATAGGAAAATAGGAGGGCAAGGGGAAAAGTCAGGGGGTGAGGGAGAGCACCTGACAAAAGAGACTGTGGATAGAGGGAAGCAGTAGCCAGAAGCAAAACACTTTTGAGAGAGGAGAGGAGAAAGGGAGGGAGGAAAGGAGAGAGACAAAGAGAGAAACAAGACAGACAGACACACACACACATACACACATACACAGAGAATGAATGTAGGATAAATGTGGGGGAAATAAATATATAGAGATATGAGTCAAATTTATAAAAATAAGAGACATTCCCCAACTGATAAGAGCCATTCCACATGAAGGATGGTAAACAATTTAGCCTACTGATCTCTCTTTCCTGTTTACCTTCTCCAGGGTCTTGTATTTGAAAGTCAAATTTTCTATTCAGTTCTGGTCTTTTCATCGGGAATGCTTGAAAGTCCTCTGTTTCACTGAATATCCATTTCCCCCCAAAGCATATGAACAGGTGCTTTGCAGCTTAAGAAATCAAAGCTATCTAGAATCAGAAGAAAAAAATGTCCCAAGTAACTATTGATTACAGAAATGCAAATTAAAAGAACTGAGATATTACCTCACACCTATCAGAGTAATTAATATGACAGAAAAGAAAAATGATAAATACTGGAGGGCATGTGGGAAAATTGGAACACTAACGCACTGCTGGTGGAGTTGTGAACCGATTCAGCTATTTTAGAGAGCAATTTGGAACTGTGCCCAAAAGGCTATGAAACCATCTATATAAACCCTTTGACCCAGAAATGCTATTACCAGATTTTTATTCCCCTTTAAAAAAGGGAACAAAAAGGGGAAATTTTGCTATAAATATTTATGTAAATATAATTCCCTTTAAAAAAAGGAATTATATTTACATAAATATTTACAGCAGTGGCAAAGAATTAGAAATTGAAGGGATGCCATCAATTGAAAACTGTTGACCAAGTCATGGCATATGATTTTGATGGAAAACCATCGTGCTACAAGAAACGAGTGTGCTCTCAGAAATACCTCAAAGATACACGAACGGATGCAAAGTCAAATGAGAAGAACCAGGAGAACATTGCCCTTAGTAACAAAATTGTACAATGATGAACTGTGAAAGACTTAGCTAATTCTCAGTAATCCAATGTTATCCAAGACAATTCCAAAGAACTTAAGATTAAAAAAAAAAAAACGCTATCTACATCTAAAAGGAAAACAAACTGATAGAATCTGAATGCCGATAGAATTATTTTTATAAATTTTATTTATTTTTCCTGTTTGGTTTTTCATAGCATGACTAATATAGAACTATATTTTGTATGACCACGCACGTATCATTTATATCGAATTGCTGGCCTTCTCAACGAAAGGAGAAGGGAGGAAAGGAGGAAGAGCATTTGTCATTCGATTTTTTAAAAAAGTTTAAAATTGTCTTTACATGTAATTGAGGAAAAATTGTAAAGAAGCCTTCTTAGTTCTTAAGTCCCTCAACTTTCTAATAAATATTCTGATAACTAGATTTCAATGTAATTAAGTTTTCTTTATAAGGCTGGGTTTTGTTTGTTTTTTTGCATTTACAAACATTATTCTAAAATTTGGAAAAATTGACACGAACGGATGCAAAGTGAAGCGAGCAGAATCTAGAAAACAACGTACACGGTGACAGCGACATTATACGGTGACCGACTGTGAATGACTTAGTTCTTCTCAGCAATACACTGACCCAAGCCAATTCTAAAAGACCCACAAGGAGAAAGAAGTGGAGTCTGCATGCACATGGAAACATTCTACTTTCTTTTTTTCATGGTTTTTTCCTTTTGATCAGTTTCTCTTTCATAAAAGGACTAATATTTTGACAGGATTACATGAAGATAACCTATGTAAAATGTTTACCTTTTTAGAGAGGGGCAGGGGAGGGAGGAAGGAAATTTGGAACTCAAAAAATGTTTTTAAATGAATGTTAAAAAAAAATGTGTTGGCATCTAAGTGGAAAAAACACGACCAGCAAATCAACGGCATTATCTTAAGAATGGGTCCATAGGCTTCACCACTGGCACTCAAAAAGGCTGAAAAGCCCTGTCCAATCCCCCTCCCCCCCATTTCACCAAGGAGAAAGCAGAAGGCCGGCGCTCTCCCGGGATCAGGCAAGTGCGTTGGATCTGAGAGACTGGGTCCAAGCGCTCAGGGTGAACTCACCGGCTACAATGACCTTCAGTCAATCCCTGAAAGCAGGAGGGAGCTCAGCCCCTGGGCGGCAAAATGTGGGGATTCAGCTGGACCGCCTCGAGGGCTGGTTCTGTCTCAGTCTCTGACCCTGTGATTCAGCCTCGGGTTAGCAGAAGTTTTGGCCACTTCCCTGAGTCTCCTTCCCCTACGCCCAGCAGGGTTTACTGGCCGCCTGCCCTTCCACTCTTGCCCATCCTCCGGTGACCAGCTCACAGGCCCTCCCTGAGAGGTTTTCCCTGATCTCTCCTGCCCCTGCCCACCGGGTAAGGGGGCACTTTGCCCGGCACTCTGCGCTTCTCTACGGGACAGGTCCCCGCGGTCCCTCAACCTCCCACCCCGTGAGCTCTAGGAGGTCACATCCAAACCCTGCTCTGCTCCTGGGACCACCGAGCACTTGGCTCTGCACACAGTAGGTGTTTAAAAGGCGCTCCAGACTGACCGAGCTGAGGAAGCCCAAGAGGGCACAGTCTTCTCTCGGGGTTTCCGGCCCCTGTCATCATTTACGCCACCTCACCTCCATCACACAACTCCCAAGGCCAAGATCCAACCACCATTTTCCTCAAAAAAGCGGCCCAACGCGGAGGAGGTAGAACAGCCGACAGAATGCGTTTTATTCTTGCCAGAAGACATACAAGTCTGCCCTGCTCTCCCCCGGCCTCCGGGGCGGGCGCCCACCCCGCCAGCCTGGCGGGCGCCCCCGGCCCGGCCGGCACAGACCTGAGGGCCAGCAAAGAGGCGCCGAGGAAGGCAAAGCCACGGCCTCCTCCTCCGCCTCCGTAGGGCGGGAGCCTGCACGAAGCCCCAGCGTGGGCCCGCTAAGGCCCTTACCCATCGTCGCCACCCGCGGGGGGCAGAAGGCTGACGTCAAAGAGGGCCTTCCCCGCCCAGAGGCGGGCAGCGAAGATGTGGCGGCAGGGCCGGCGGCCAGCTGTGAAGATGGAGCAGCTGCAGGAGGCCAGGTCGGCGCCCACGGTGAAGGAGGCCCCCCGCACAGTCCCCTCCAGCACGAAGCCGCCCCCCTCGGCCGGCCGGATGCCCCCGCCGTGGCGGGCCAGGGCCAGC
The DNA here is from genome assembly GCF_016432865.1 of Antechinus flavipes. NCBI lineage: Eukaryota > Metazoa > Chordata > Mammalia > Dasyuromorphia > Dasyuridae > Antechinus > Antechinus flavipes. Next base: position 624,712,184 of record NC_067400.1, on the reverse strand, counting down.
TCCTCGGCGGCCAGGGCGGCCGCCTCCCCGGGCCCCGCTGCCTGGTAGCGCTCGGCCACCTCTTCGGCCTGCAACCCCTGAAGTTCCACGGGCAGGCTCTGGAGGTCCAGCAAGCCCCGGACGGAGCCCGCCAGGGAGGCGTCTCGGGCCAGGGCGGGCAGCAGCTTCTGCCGGTGAGCCTCGAGGTGGTCCACGAAGGGGCAGCTCTCCCCCCGGTAGTAGGCCCAGCAGGCGGCCCAGGTGCCTTTGTACGGGTGCCAGGTCTCCAGGAAGTAGCGGAGGAACTCCAGGGGGGCCACGTCTTCCAGGTCGCTGAGGTACTGGCTGTAGACCTTGGGGGAGGCGGCGTGGGCCAGGTTGTGCAGGAGGTTGGCGATGCGCCGCTCCCCGGGCACCGCCAGCTCCCGCGCCCGGCGCCCCAGGGCCTCCAGCACCTGAGCGCGGCACACCTGCACGCGGGCGCAGGGCAGCACCTCCTCCACGGCGTCCACGCCCGCCAGGCAGGCCACGCCCACGGTCAGGCACTCCACCAGCGTCTTGATCTCGGGGACGCTCTGCACCAGCGAGGCCACGATGAAGACCAGCAGGTCGGGCGTGCCCCTGCGCGCCAGGCAGTAGGCCACCTCGCGGCCCCGCCCGTTGGCGTCCTGGCAGAGCACAGAGTACAGCTCGAAGTCCCCGGGCAGGCCGGCCGCCTGGTCCAAGAAGAGCAGGCGGGGGAAGGAGCACGCCAGCTGCCGCATGTGCGACGTGGCCAGGAAGATGGAGTTGAGGATGGCCACGTCCTCCTGGAAGACCAGCTTGACCTTGGCCCCGGGGTCAGCCCGGAAGAGGGCGTGCATCTCCCCGAGCAGCTGGCACATGCCCTTGTCCTTGGCCCGGCTGTAGTCCTCCAGGTTCCAGACCAGGTCGGGGGCCAGGAAGCGCTTGGAGACGCTGTTGGTGATGCGGATGGGCAGCCCCAGGCTGGCCTCCAGCTGGCTGCGCTTGAAGCAGCGCGAGAACTCGCGCGGGGAGAGCTGGTGGTTGTGCTGCAGCTTGGCCTCCGTCACCACCAGCCGGTCCTTCTTGGGGCCCAGGCGCAGCGTGATGAGGGCCGGGCAGTCGATCTTCTGGCTCCTGGCGGGGAGACAGCAGCAGGGAGGGGGGGTGAGACCGTGCGGGAGGGGAGGGGCAGACAGCAGGGAGCACCATGAGAAAGGGGAGGGGGACCCCGGGAGGGGGGCAGGCAGCACCCCGGAGAGCAGCAGGGAGCGAGGTAAGAAAGGGGAGGGGGGAGAGACAGACAGCAGGGAGCACGGTGAGAAAGGGGAGGGGGGAGGGTCAGACAGTAAGGAGCACGGTGAGAAGGAGGGGAGAAACCATGGGGAAGGGCAGGGGCAGACAGCAGGGAGCACCATGAGAAAGGGGAGGGGGGAGGGTCAGACAGTAGGGAGCACGGTGAGAAGGAGGGGAGAAACCATGGGGAAGGGCAGGGGCAGACAGCAGGGAGCACCATGAGGAAGGGGAGGGGGGAGAGACAGACAGCAGGGAGCACGGTGAGAAAGGGGAGAGGGGAGGGTCAGACAGCAGGGAGCACGGTGAGAAAGGGGAGGGGGGAGGGTCAGACAGCAGGGAGCACGGTGAGAAAGGGGAGGGGGGAGGGTCAGACAGCAGGGAGCACGGTGAGAAAGGGGAGGGGGGAGGGGCAGACAGCAGGGAGCACCGTGAGAAAGGGGAGAGGGACCCCGGGAGGGGGGCAGGCAGCACCCCGGAGAGCAGCAGGGAGCAAGGTAAGTAAGGGGTGGGCGAGGAGCAGGGCCAGGGAGCACCACGGACAGCAGAGCCCTGCCCATGAGCCTCCCGCCCTTCGGGTGCCACCTCTCCGCGCGGCCGCTGCCAGGCCCACAACCGACCCTGCCCCGAGCCCCAGGCCGGCGCCCTCCGGCTCTCCTCCCACCCACAGGGAACCGCACCCAAGGCTTCTGCTGGCTGTGCCGGGCTGGCCGGCCGAGCTCCCCGTCCCCTCCCGGGGCCCTGCTGCTTCCCGAGCCCCGCCCCCCGCCCCCCGCCCGGCTCCGTGGGGAGCACTCACTGCTGGTCCCGCTGCACTACGCTCTGCCCCACGTAGGTGCCGCTGTGCTTGCAGATGAGGCGCACGAAGCGGAAGCGCAGGGTGGAGGCCAGGCTGGGCAGGTAGGGCAGCGGGGGCTGGCGCAGGGAGATCAGGGGCTTGAGGCTGGCGATGATGAACAGCACCTTGTGCCGCTCACACCAGTCGTCGAAGAAGCTGCTGAAGTGGCGCCACGTGTGGAACTCCAGGCCCAGGCCCAGCTCGCCCATGGTGGCGCCGCCGGCGGGGCCCGGGCAGCGGGGGGCTCCTTCCTCGGGCTGCGGAGGGAGAGCCGGCGCACCGTGAGGCCCGGGGGAGGGGGGCAGGCCCTGCAACGGGGAGGTGCCCAGAGAGGCGGGGCAGGAAGGACGGCCCCGAGGCCCCCAGCCCCTCCTGACACTTACTGAGACCTCAAGTCACTGAGCTTCGTCAAGCCTCGGGCTCCTCATCTGAAAAATGGGGACAGTCCCTGTGCTCTGGTTCCCTCAGTCACTGGCCCTGAGCTCCCTCCTCACCCAGCCTGGGGGTCCTGGCCCCCACTTCTCTCCGCTCTCTCTGCCTGCCCCGTCCCCCACAAACCTCCCATTTCTCTTCTGCCCTTTGGGTCTGAGCTCCTGAGAAGCCGTGTCTACACCGGAGGCCTCAGCTTCCTCTCCTCCTACAAACTGACCCCTGGCCTCGCAGTCCCCCCTCCCCCATCTGCTCTCCAGAGAGACCATGACCTTAGCGGCCAAACCCTCCCACTCCTCCTCCTCCTTGTGCTCTCAGCAGCCTTGGACGCTGCCCGTCAGCCCCTCCTCACTGATCCCCTCCTGGGGGAACACCCCTCTCTCCCTTAATGCGTCCCACAGGGACAAACTGAGCCCCTCGCTCCCTCTCCTCCCTCCCCCAGCAGAGGGCACTTCCTGCCGGGGGCCGTCAGCCACAAACACTCCCTGGGGAAGGACCAGGTTGGGCTGGGGGGGGAGGGGGGCGGGGCAGGTTCCAGGGGAGGGGGAGAGAGGGGAAGAGCGCTGGGAATGGCCATGCCGGACAACGCGGGCCGGGGTGAGAGGGAGAAAGGCAGTGGAAAACAGGATGGGGGTGAGAGCCCAGCACCTAGCTATGCAGCACCCGGAGGGGGCCCAGGACAGGCTGAGGAGGAGGGAGGAGGCGGGAAGTGGAGGAAGAGGTGAAGATGGGGTGGGAGTGAGGACCAGAGGACATCTTGGGGAGGGGCAGGACTGAGGGCAATGAGAGTTAGGGTCCAGGGAGGAACTGGAGAGGGAGAGAGCTCAGGACTGTGGGAGAGGGAGGGGAAGAATGGGGACGGGGGCAGGAGCCGGGGGAGGGGGAGGGGATGAAGATGAGGATGGGGACGACTTCGTTGGGAGCTGGAAACAGGATGAGGTCAGGTCTAAGCAGCTGGGGAGTGTGGAGAAAGGTAATGGGTCCTGGATCATGGCCATAGTCTGGAACTACTCTCCCCCCACCCCCAACCCCCACTCCCTTTCGTTACCATAGAGACCCACCGCGCTCCCGTTCATTACCCCCTCCGTCACCATGGCGATCTGGGCCGTTCTACCTCCCTCTCCCATCGTCATGGCCACCCATCCCCACCCGGCCTGGCGTGTTACCATGGAGACAGGAGCGGCCTCCGCCTCCACCCGTGCCCCCTCCTCTGCGCCGAGCTAGCCCCCCGACCAGCGGCCTGGGAGACAAGCCCACAATGCCTAGCGCCCTCAGCGTCCCGCCCCTTCCGCACATGCTCTCGAAGAAATTCCAGCGGAGGGGCGACGACCCCCCCCCCAGCGCACGCGCGGATCTCCTTCCCAGGACTGGTCAGCGGCCGCCGTCCGAGTGATGGAGCGCGTGGCATCTTGGGAATGGTAGTCCTCACTGAAGTACTTCAGCTTCCCCTCCGTTCTGGAGCGTTGGAGAGGAGGCCGACTGCCTGGAGAGACTGATGTCAGGGGGCGGAGCTGTAGGAAAGCGCGAATGGTTGCCATAGCGACGAGGAAAGATGCTGACGTCTGGGCGGAGCCTAAGGACCCAGGGGCGGAACTGGACCTGGTTGTTGGCCTCCTGAGGGTGGGGCCCGTGGTTCCTGGGGCGGAGCCTGAGGTTGACAGTGTTTCCCCGGCCCTGAGCCTGAAGATGCCTCTAGGCAGGGCCTGAGGTAGCGAGGTGACGAATGAATTGAGCTGCCAGGTCTGGAGTGCGGTAATGCAGACTCCTCCCTTACTAGCCGTGTGACCCTGAGCAAGTCATTTCAGACTGCTTCCCTCAGTTTCCCCATCTGTAAAAGGAACTGGAGAAGGAAGTGACAAACCACTACACTATCTTGGCCAGGAAAACCCCAAATGCGGTCTAGGACCGCGGCCTTGAGGAGGTGAGGGTTGGTCACGGATTTTGCGGAGGCGGAGCCTTCCCACCCCTCCTAATCCCAGTGCCTTCCGTTTGTTGACTTTCTCCTAGTTATCCTGTACATTGCTCGTTCGCCCGGAGTCTCCGCTGTTAGGCTGCGACTTTCTCGAGGGCCTCTTCGATTCTCCAGAATTTAGCATAGTGCTTGGCACATAGTAGGAGTTTAATAAGTGTTTGTTCTTTGACTGTCAGTTTATCTGGGATGGGGCCTAAATCTGGTTGTATTCCAGGGGTGGAACCTGATTTGAGTCTGGGGGCGGGGCCTGGGTATGATTACCTGGTGTCTGGAGGTGGGGCATGAGGTCCCGGCGCTGCCACAATGCCTTGGAAGGGAGGGAGGATCAGCTCTAAGTCCGCCTTCTCCCCCACTTTCTCCTCCCCCCTAAAATCCCCCTCCATCCAGCCGGATCCGTCTCTGCGTCAGGCAATATCATCCACTTCATGTGCCCCGCCCAGCCCCAAAGAGTGACCCAATTCTTCCCTCCACCCCCCGGCGAGGGGCATCCCCACCGGTCACCGGGGCTGGACAGCTCCCATCAGGAACCTTCATGCCTTTCCGCTCTCCGTCTGCCTCTCACACGTTTTGTTTCACCCCTACACATCCTTCGTAGCCATCTATCGAGTCAGCCCTTACTCCCTGTTGTTCTGAGCTGCCCCTTGACCCTCTCTGATGGAGCCAGCCTAGTTAGACATCTATTCTGCAGCCTTTTTAAAAGCACCACTATTTAAGAAAGATGTTAATTAAATGGAGAATCTCCGGAGTGATGAGGAACCTTGTAGAAAGAAAAGTGCGAGGGGGGGGGGGAAGGGGGAGGTTGGGAGGATCCCATGCTATAGAAAGGAAGGGATCTCACGGAGAAGCCAAGTAGATTTACCCAGTCTGGGCCCCAAAGTGCAGAAGCAGGAGCAGTAGGAACAAGGAAAGCCAGAGGCAACTGCCTAACAATTGGAACTCCCCATCCGGAATGGGCCGCCCGTGGAGCCAGTGGGGTTCCACTGCCAGCAAGCCTCTGAGCGGGAGTCACAAGGCCACTTGTCAGCTACGTGGTGCAAATGGCACCGAAGGGTTCGCCAATTCATGGCAATGTGTGATGACCCCCTTCCTCTTAGTGCTGCCAACCGAAAGCCAAAGGTTTTCATTTAGTCCCATTTCCCCTCCCCCCCAAATAGTATGTAAGCTCTGCTCTCAATGTCCGCCACATAGTAGGTGTTTACTATATAGTCATTCCGTGGAACTGAATGAATGTGTTCCTACCATCCTGTGCCAGGCCGGAGCCTTTCCATCAGGGAGAACTTCCTCCAGCCTGGGTGAGACAACAGGGGAGCCTCTGGATGGGGGAGGAATTAGCAGCCCCATTTTATGGGTAAGAAAACATGGGCAAGGGAATGGTTCAGATTCAGGTCTTTTCTGGCTCCTGCTGGATTGGAACTTGCTTGGGTCATATCACTTAGAGGAGGCAGCCAGCTCAGGTTTATGTGATGATCTACTCCCCAGCCCAACCTTCAGAGCTACCTAGCCCGAGGCCTAGGGTTTGGTAAATCCTCCTTACCCCGTGGAAAAGCTCAATCAGCAAACCAAGGACACAATCGATTAAGACACTGATGTACCAGGCCCAAAGAAGTTTACTAGAGATCAATGAGCATCACAAGGACAGTGGGATCGGGCTGAGGACCAAGCCAAACCTCCTTCCATGTTCCAAGATGCCCCATCCGGGTCTCATCTCTTCCATTCCATCCTACAGCCCAGTTTTCAGAGGAATACGGTGAAAAGGGCACTGGATTTGAAGTTAGATATGCTGGTTTCAAATGTGGGCTCTGCTTACTACTTCTCTCTAGTATTCAGGAAATTAAAGGGTGTCTGTCACTCCCTCCTAGCACTAAATGCTCTAATCCCCTGGTGATGGGAGCTCTGAATGTAGGAGCAAGGAAGCCCTGGCCATTAACGGGCCCCTCCCTCAGTTTAGTCTTATCAGCTAGAATCCTGCTGCTTTCTGGATGTTTACCACCCACGGGAACCAGGGAGACAGAAGGAACTACAGGGTCTAGAGCCCCGGAAACCCCAAATCTCTGTGCTTTTTCCAAGCACTCCAGCCCCCACAGCTCAATCCCATTTATCGATCATTCTATAGAATTTTATAGGATGGAGGGCTTCAAACGTCCTATAGACCATCCATTAAACGCTCCCATTTTACCGATGAGGAAACTGAGGCCCAATGAAAGGGACTTGCTCAGAATCAATTCAATCCCACAGCTTACTCCTAGGATACAAATGGAGGAAACTAACAAGTCCCTGAAAAAATCCATTTGTTACCTGGAGTGTCTGTGCGGGGAACCCAACTACCCACATTTGCGGAGCCCGAGGAGACACAAGATATTCTGAGATTTCCCAGATTTAACTCATGGCAGAAGCAATAGAAGCCCCGCCCCCAACCAGGCCTAGGGCTCGGTACGGAGCGCACGGGACTCAGACCGGTGGGTGGGAGGGCTAGCGGCCCCAGGGGAACTTAAGCTCTACGAGGGAAAGCTAGCTTTTTTTTTTTTTTTTCTTTTTTCTTGTTTTTTTTCCCCTTGCCTGCCACCCGAGAGGAACTCTGGAAATGCTTGGGATTGGAGGGGATGCAAAGCCCCGCCCCCATGTAGCCCCTCCCCCGCATCCTCGCTCACCAGAAAGAGCCCTTCTTGGGCGAACGGAGATGCGCTCTCGCACTCTTCCTGCGGGGCGGCCCCGGAGATCCCCCTGGCCAAACTCGGCGCCCACAATCTTTCCCGCTCTCTCCTCCCTCCCGGCCCAGCAGCCCTGGGCTGGATGGGGGACCCCGTGAGGGAGCCAGCTAACCGGCTCCTCCCGTACTCTCACCTTCGGCTCTCCTCGTCTCCCGTCTCCTTTCGCTCCCTCCCCCAACCCAGCCTCTCTTTCCTTCCTCATCTTAATCCTCTTCTGCCCCCATCCCTCAGCCATCACCTTTTCCATTCCTCTAGGGGGATAGGAAGGGGGAAGAATTCTATGGCCGCCGCGGAGGAATCGTTCTGTCCACCACGCAGGGGATGGGCTGGGGATCTCCAAGCACTTGTCCTTCCCCAAGGGAGGCTAAAAGGGAGCTCCCTGCTTTGGGGACCTCGGCGCGTGAGCACCCTCACTCCTGGTGGCGGGAGGCGCAGGGGGCAGAAGTGCGAGGCTCAAGGCTCGGGGGCCCCTCCCCAGCTGTCCCTGAGCAGGTCCATGTGGAACAGGGCGGCCCCCACCACCAGGCGGGCAGCAAAGAGGTGTCGGCAGGGGAGGTGGCGGGCGGCGTGGATGGAGCAGCTGCAGCGCGTCAGCGCCGCGTCCAGGAGGAAGTCCGAGGTCCCGTCCTGCAGAGTGTAGCCCGAGCCAGTCCAGCGGAAGCCCCTGACCCCGTGCTGCCGGGCAAAGGTCAGCTCCTCAGCCACCAGGCCGGCCAGTTCTGGCCCGCACACGGCCCGGAATCTGGACAGCAGCTCCCAATCTTCCTCCTCCGAGGAACTTCGGGGCCGCTTCCGGGCTCCCAGCCTCTCCTCCGCAACCCCGCCCGCCCTCCCTCTTCCCTGAAGCTCCCCGAAGGCGGCCCCGGGCTCCTCTCTGTCCCCCAGCTGCATCGTCTGCCCTCCATCCCACAAACGCGGCCCCCTGTCCCCCCTGGCGTCCAGCTGAAGGCCCCCCGCAGCCCATTCTGTCCGTTCCCCTCCGACCACCAGCTGTACGTCGCCGTCTCCCAACTGCGTCCTGCTCGCCTCTCTGCTCCCTAACTGAACGCCTCGCTCCCACAGACGGAAGCCCCTCTCCCCTCTGTCTCCCAGCGGCAGCCTCCGCTCCCCTCTGCTCCCCAGCGGCACGCCTCTCTCCCACAAAGGCAGCCCCCTCTCTCCTCGCTCCCCCAACTGGACGCCGCCTCCCCCAGGCTGCCGGGCCCTCTCCTCCCGGTCTCCTAAGTGGCCGCTTCTTTCCCACAAGAACATCCCCCTGTCTCCCAACTGCGTCTCCTTCTCCCCTCCGTCCACAAGCTGCACGTCTCTCTCCCCGAAACGCGCCCCCCACTCGGCCCTGTCCCCGGGCTCTCCTCCCTGGAAGCCCCCCAGTCTCGGTCCCCTGTCCCCCGACTGCGCGGCTCCTTCCCCCGCCCGCATCCCCCGCCCGCCTCGATCCCCCCACTGCGCCCCCCACCTGCCGCCGTTCTCCAGCCCCGCCCCGGGGCCGCTGGGAGGGGCCTTGGCCGGGCCCTCGTCGCCCGCCGGCCCCTCCCCGTCCCCGTGGCCCCGCTGCAGGGCCACCAGGTCGCGGATGCACTGGGCCACCGTGGGCGAGGGGCTGAGGCCGCGCAGCAGGCGCTGCCGGTGCCCGCGCACCAGGGCGCAGGCGTCCACGTTGCGGGCCGTCTCGAAGGCCCACAGGCGCACCCACATGGCCCTGCGGGGCGCCCAGCTGCGCTCGAAGTAGTCCACGAAGGCGGCCGGGCAGGTGGCGCGCAGCTCGGCCAGCGCCTCCATGTAGGCGGCGGCCGAGGCGGCCCCGGCCAGGCGGCAGAGCAGCGGCCAGAGCCCCGGGTCCTCCCCCGCGCCGCCCAGCTCCTGCGCCTTGCTGAAGAGCGTCTCCAGCACCTGCACGCGGCAGATCTGCACGCGCGCGCCCGGCAGCAGCTCGCGCACGGCCTCCAGCTGCGTGCCCACCTCGGGCCCCACGGTGACGCAGCGCACGCGGCCCTTGATCTCGGGGACGCTCTGCACCAGCGAGGCCAGCGTGAAGCGCAGGAGGCCCGGGGAGGTCTGGCGCGTGAGGCAGCAGGCCACCTCGCGCCCGCGCCCGCGGTCGTCCACGCACAGCACGGTGGCCAGGTCGAAGGTGCCCTGCAGCCCGGGGAGCCTGTCGAAGAACAGCATGAGGGGGAAGCGGCGGAGCAGGGCCATCATGGGGGACGTCAGGAAGAAGACCGTCTCCACCACGGCTTGGTCCTCCACGAACACCAGCTTCACCTGGGGGGGAGGGGCGGAGAGTCAGACCCGCGGCTCCCGCAGGCACACGGGGAGGCGGGGGCTCCGAGCCCACGGGACACCGGAAGGTCCCGCCCCGGCCCCATCCACGGGACGCGCAAGGACGGCGGCTCCTTCTCTCCCGGGCGCGGCTCAAGCCCATGCCCACGCCCGAGGGCCGCAGCCCCTCCCCCTCATCTCAGCCTTTGCCCGGCCCACGTGCCCGAATCCCTGCCTGCACACGCACGGACGGTCTGGGGGTGGCCCAGACACACACAACTGTGCCCACCCTCTCCACATTCCCACAGCCGAGTACCCACAAGTACTCCCGTTCCCACCCCGGACCCACGTGTGCCTTCGCCTGACCAAGGGCCCGGGACGGGCAGTTGCCCGGCTCCCTCTCCAGGCTTCCGCTGGCTCCCTTACCCGCTGCCCTCCTAACAAGCCCCGTGGCTAAAAATTAGGGATTCTGGCCCTTGGCACGTCTCCCTCCTCCTGCCTGACGGACTCTCCGTTGGAACACTGGTCCCTGTCAGTAGCGCCTTGGGGGTGACGGCATTGGGGCTAACTAGCCCAGCTTGCCCGTAATCCAACGGCCCAGGCCTGGGAAGGGGAGGACTTGCCCAACATTACGAGGCGGGGTGCGATTAGTCAGCTCCTCCTCCAGCCTCTCCAGTGCACCTCGGGTAGAGGGCCCGGGCCAGGGGGAGGGTAGTTAGGGGGACCAGTGCCCAGGGGGCATGTGCCACGCTGGCACCAATGGTGCGCGCACATACACAGCTCCTGGTGTGACCAAGAGATCATCTCTCCCCGTCAGCACTAAAGCTGCTTACTGAGAACCAAAGTTCTCCCCAAATTCAGTCATTCCCTTAGCTGGAAAAATGGGGCCTTGAGGCGTCCCGGTCTCTGCCACAGTCTGGGCCTCAGTTTCCTTCTGTAAAATGAGACATGATCATCCCAGGGAACCTCAGAGTGGAAAGGGATCATGGGATCCCAGGTCAAGTGTCAGAAGGAACAGAACAGCCAGCCCAACTCCTCAGTGAATAAACAGATACTGAGGCAGAGAGAGGTCCCCAGAGCGCCCAAGGCCCTCTGGGGCATTCAGTCCAACTAGTACCCAAAGAGATGTCAACGGGCAGCAGCCTCTGCTTCAAGACCCCAGGGAGAGGGAAGCGGTCGCCCATTCCAGTCTGGGATGGCGGGAAGCCGGCTCCTTACAGCAAACCCAAACTGTCTGCGTTTCCCTGCCCGTTCCTCCTCCTGCTCTGCCTTATGGAGCCAAACGGAGCAAAGGGAGTTCGTCCCTCATCCCCATCCAGATGGGGCAAGGCTCTTCCCATGCACAGACCGGCCCCCCAGGGGGAGCACTCACAGGAACTCAGCATCTAGGGCCCTTCCCACTCCCCCGCAACATGTCCCTGAGCTCTCAGAGATGCTCATCACCACCCTGGGAAGAGCCGGCCCTCGCCCCCCAACTCCAGTCACCCTGCCACCCCCACCCCTCTTCTTCCCCAAGAACACCCACAGCGGCTCCCCGCCAAAGCCCCCCAGGCAGCGCCCTTGATCTCTTCCTCCCCTCGGCCCACCCAAGGATCAGAGCCAGGCTCCGGCTCCAGCCCCCCTGCCCCGGTCCCCCCGCCCCTTCTGCCTGCCCCATGCGAAGCTAGCACCTTGGCCTCCGGGTCAGCCTGGAAGAGCCCCTCCAAGACATGCAGGGCATCGAGGACACCGTGGTCCCGGCTCTTGCAGTAGGACAGGAGGCGGTGGATGTCCGCGGGGGCCACAAACTGCTTGGAGATCTTGTTGGTGGTGCGGACGGGGAGGCAGGCGTTGGCGAGAAGATGGCCCGGGCGGAAATAGTAGGCAAACTCCAGTGGGCAGGCGGGGTGTGAATGGGTCAGGTGGCACTCGGTCACCACCAGGCGGTCCCGGAGGGGGCTGAGCTTCAGGATGATGAAAGCTGGGCAGCCCGTCTGGGGACTCCTGTCAGAAGAGAGGGACAGGGAGAGGTCACCCGGCCGCCCGCCTCCCAGGCTTTAGGGCTGGAAGAGGGCTAAAGGGCACATCGCTCGATGCCATCCTTTCACAGAAGAAGAAATGGACGGCCAGTGAGGGCCGGGGATCGAACGCTGACTCCCAATCCAGCCTTCTTCCTCTCGTCCTAAAGCGCCCTCTCTGATCACCGGACTTACGCTGCCTTTTGGCCTCTCCCTACTGGCCAGATAACACTCCATAACTACCCCACAAGTGGGCGCGTCTGTCCCAATCTAGACTCCCTTTACCATCCCCTCCACAAAGCTCCAATGTTCCCCGTCTTCCTCCCACCAGAATCAATGCTTCCCTCTCTCTAATCTTGGAGCATTTCTTCTTCCTAAACCCACAGATCCCTGCCCAAGTCCTGCTTCTGCCTCCCCCCCGGTCGTGCTGAAACAGTCTTGGGGGCCTTATTTCAAAAGGAAATGCAATAAGAGAATCCTAAAATCAATTCGGGGCCACAGAAGAGCCGGTGTGACCTGCCCACAAGAGCACGAGGATCCAATCGGACACAAAAGGCATCCCAAGACCTTGGGGGCGGCCATCAGTGTAAAGGAGGGGGGCCCCAAGACAGGAGACACTGGGGGCAAGCTCCTGGCCCGTGGAAGCCCTAGAAATGACCATGGGAACCCCAGAAGATGCCTCAACTATCCTGAGCGCAGGACGGCGCCCAGCAATGGGGCACATGGGAAAGAGTGAGCAAAGCAGAGAGATGTGGAGCTGGCCAGGGCCTGAGGGGGCAGGGTAAGGGGCCCAGAGAAGTGCCTCCCTGGAGTGACCCGCCCACTCTGCCTCCACACCATTTCTCTAGGAGAGTCCCGGTACTTAAGGATGGGCCGGGAGGCTGGAAGGGCCTCACTGGGGGAGGTTAAACTTTATTCGTGGGCAATGAGTAGCCGTGGAAGGGAAGTGGAAAGGGGAACCACTGAAGCAAGGTGGCCTTTGGGTCTCGCTGGAGGCCAAGCGGGTACACGGCACCGCGTACTGAACGGAACCGACGCGCGGGAGCAAGAGAACTCTGCGCCCTTCCCGCAGCCAAGGGGGAGGGGCATCAAGGCAGAAGCGCCAGCCCCCCGCCCGCCTCTCACCCCGCCAGGCCCGGCCGCCCCGCCGGGGCCCGCACGTCCTTGCAGACCAGCCGCACGTAGCTGTATTTGAGGACGTCGATGAGCGCGTGGAGCTGGGTGTCCAGGGCCCAGCGGCATTTGGCCAGGTGCATGGAGCTCTTGACGAAGAAGAGGGCCCGGTGCTGCTGACACCAGGCGTCGAAGAAGCGGCTGAACTCGGCCCACGAGAAGAACTCCCGGTCCTGCAGCTCCCGCTCCTCCTGGGCCGCGGTGGCCTCGGCCCAGGCCGACCTCGGCTCTGGCTCCTGCGCCGGCTCCAGCCCTGGCTCCTGTCTGAGCTCCCCTTCCAGCTCCAGCTGGGGCTCTGATTCTGGCTCTGATTCTGGCTCCAGCTGGGACTCTAGCTCTGGATCCAACACTGGCTCCGGATGGGGCTCGGGCTCGGGCTCCGGCTGGGGTTCAAGCCCCAGCTCTCGTCCTGGCTCAAGCACCGGCTCTGGCTCCGGCTGCGCCTCTGGCTCCGCCTCTGGCTCCAACTGCGGCTCCAGCTCCAGTCCTCGCCCGGGCTCGGGCTCTGCTTCCAGTTCCTCCTCCATCCTGGGGAAGCTGCCAGAGAGTCAGAAGTCAAGAGGGAGGTTAGCTCAGGAGCGACCCTGACTCAGTACTGACCACTGGGCAGGCTAGGGAGGGAGGCTCCACGCCCCCCAAGATGGCAGATCCTGAACCTGGAGTTAGTCCTGGGGACCCTAGCCCTGCCTCCTGCGGGGCTCCGACCATCCCCCCTCTAGCCCGCTTTGCCCCGCCCTCTCCAGACGGAGCGTGCCGGCACCCAGCTGTGCCCCTCCCTCCCCTAGATGGGGCACGCCTGCCCCCAGCTGTGCCCCTCCCTCCCCCAGACGGAGCGTGTCGGGCTTCCAGCTGTGCCCCTCCCTCCCACAGATGTGGCACTCCGACATCCAGCTGCTCCATTTCTCTTCTCCCAGATGTGGAGTCTCCCACCGTGCACCACCCCCGCAGCTTCCAGCTGTGACCACCCTCCCTCCAGATGTGCATCTCTCCCTTCTCTCTCCCTCCCCATCACTCACCCCTCCCGCCCGCTCAGAGCCAGAACGAACGGCTCCTGACGGCTTGGACCCTCCCACAATGCCCCGCGAGGCCAGGCGCCTGGCCCGTCCCTCTTCCCAGAATGCCTTGTTTCTCTTCCTCTGGGACGGTGCTTGTCCTTCTTCCCATCGTGCCCCGCGAGCGACTGTCCAGGAACCTCGGCCTAACCCAACCCCCAGCTTCTCGTCCGAGAGCTGCCCCACCCCCTTTGCCAGACTACAACTCCCAGCGTGTCCCGCGAAGAGAAGGGGCGGGCTCTGTCCCGTGACGTCACTCGGCCCCAGCGTCTCAGCGCGCGAAAGTTGAGGCGCGAAGTTGTGCTAGGGGAGTGGAGCCGGAGCCGGAACTGGAGCCTTTGCGGGAGCGGAGCCTGAACCTTTCTCGGAGCCGGAGTTGGAGTCTCGGCAGCGTCACGCGAAAGGAGGTCAGCTCGTGGGGGGACAAACGACACAGAAAGACGTACTGACACAACGCACCAACACATACACAACCATGTGCGCATGCTCCAGGCCGGCCGGACCGTGGCCGCAGCTGGCAGAGGGAGGAAAAGGAGCGAGGGTCTCTGCGCATGCGCCAGCCGGAGCCGGCCGAGGTGGGGGGGAGGGGGAGACCTTGAACGCCCCAGAAGAGAACTGACGCCCGAGCTGTGGGGTGGAGCCTCGTCAGCCTCGAATGCCCCGTCTGCCCCTGGGTCCGGGTGTCCCCCGCCCCCCTCGGGCCCTGGGCCGTCGTAGAGGCTGTGACCCCCGCAGCGGGTCGGTCAAGTCGCCCCTCCCTCCCTCCGGCGTTGTGGCCGAGCCTGTAGTCACGTGCTCCCCTTAGACTGTAAGCTCGGTGAGGACAGGGCCGGGCCCTTCTGCTTCTGTCCGCCTCCGCACACAGCAGGTGCCTAATAAATGCTTCCAGTGACAGGCAGGGCCCAGGATAGGCGGCAGGCAGTCCACAAAGCCCCGGGAGTCAGGGGGCATCGGGGAGGGCGCCCCCTACAGGGAGCGGGGCGGGAGGGTCCGACCCGAGGCGGAGGACAGCGGGCCACGGAGCGGGGCAGTGCCAGGTGCCCCCCGCCGTCCCCAGCGCCTGCTCTGGTTTACAGGAGGCAGCAGAGAGAAGCCCCCGGAGCCGCCATGCAGCGATCCATCAAGTGAGGACCCCAGGAGGCTGCGTCCTTGCCCTTCCCCCGCCCCTGCCAGGCCCAGACCCTCTCACCTACCCTGCCAGGGCCAGCCCCTCCCCCTCCCCTGCCAGGCCCAGCCCCTCCCCCTCCTGCCATCCCCACGCCCCTGCCAGGCCCAGCCCCTCCCCCTCCTGCCATCCCCTCTCCCCTTCCAGGACCCAGCCCCTCCCCCCTCTCCTGCCAGGATCAGCCCCTCCCCCTCCTGCCATCCCCCCTCCCCTGCCGGGGCCCAGCCCCTGACTCCCTCTCCCCCCCTACCTTGGGGGCCACTCCCAACCCTGGGTGCAGCCCCTCCCCACCGCCAGCCTGGCCTTTCTCCCGCAGATCGTTTTTCCAGCCCATGAGTGGGGACAAAGTGAAGAAGCAGGAGGAGCCCCCCAAAAGCAGCAGGGAACGAGAGCCAGCCCCCAAGTGAGTGGGGCCCCGGGGGCAGTTCTGTGGGGGAGTGGGCGTCCTGGCCCTGCCTCTTACCCCTTCCTGCCCCCCCCAGGGCTGCCCTGAAGGAGAGGAATGGCGGGGAGTCGGAGAGCGAGTCCCCCGTGAAGCGGCTGGCGAGGAGGGCGCCCCGAGTCCTGGGCAGCGAAGGCGAGGAGGATGACGAGGAGCCCGAGGAGGCGGCCCCCCGAGAAGAGGTAGCTGCCCCTCCCCCCAGCTTTCCAGGCCCCCAGGAGCTGCCCACACCCACTCTGCCCCTCCCCCCGCAGGAGCCCAGCGGACCCTCTGCAGCCAGCGCCAGCCGCTCCCCCTCAGACACGTCCCCCAGCAGCGTCTCCCCAGCGGGGATCCCCAAGCGCCGCACAGGTAGGGGCCCGGGACCCCCTTCCGAGGCGCCCAGCTGCGGCCCTGCTGCCCAGCCTCCCCTCTGTAACCGTGGGGGGGGCTCGGGGGCACACAAGGCCCGCCCTGACACTGACCCCCCCCCGGGGTGTGCCCTCCCTCAGCTCGGAAACAGGTGCCCAAGCGGAAGCTGCAGGAGCTGCCCGAGGACCCGGAGAGCAGTGAGCCCAAGAGGCATAAGGGGGAGGGGGGGAAGAGTGGGGGAAGGAGCCCGGAGCAGCCCCCACCGGTCCCCGAGGCTGAGGGCGGGGAGCAGCCTCCCAGGGAGGCCTTGGGGGAGGCCGCTGAGGAGGCCAGGGAAGGAGAGGCGCCCGCCCGGGTACCCAAGGCATCCGCCGGGGCGCGCACCAAGGCGCCCAAGGCTTCCGGCAAGGCGCACGCGAAGGCGCCCAAGGCTCCCACCAAGGCACCCGTGCAAGCACCGGAGGCCCCCCCCGAGACCCCCCCCAAGGCGCCCAGCGCGGCCCCCAAGGCCTTCAGCAGCTTTTTTGGTGAGCGTCTCGTCCCTGGGCTGAGCCCGCCGGTCTCTGGTCGGCGGAGGATTGTCCGAACCCGGCGGGGGGTCTGAAGGGCAGGGAGCCTCCCCCCAGAGTCACATTTCTCTCACAGCCCCCCGAAAACCAGCAGCAGCAAAACAGGCCCCGCAGGAGGCTGAGGCGGGGAGGGCCGCAGAGGAGGCGTCCGGCGCGTAAGTTGGTCTCGGGGGGCTCCCTGGCTCTGGCCCGAGCCTTACTGTGCCGGGGGGGGGGCCCCAGGAGCCCTCGGGGGAGGTGGAGAGAGCCGGCTCCCCAGCCCCCGCTTCTCTCTGCCGCAGGGCCCCAGACCCGGCCGCCTACAACCCGTCTAAGAGCGGCTATCACCCCGTCGACGACGCCTGCTGGAAGCCAGGGCAGAGGTGAGGGCCCGGGAAGGTCCTGCCCTCCGTAGTGCGCTGGCGGGGGGCGCGTCCCGGGGTCCCCGTTACTCCCAGAGCCTGGCACACGGCGGGTGCTTACCGAGTGCTCGCAGGCCGGCCCCCAAAGTCTTGGGCGGCGTGGGGAAGGGGGCTGCCGTGCCCTGGGCAGGTCCCTTCCCCGCTGACCCCCGCTTCCCATAGGGTCCCCTACCTCGCTGTGGCGCGAACCTTTGAGAAAATCGAGGAAGTCTCTGCTCGGTGAGCCCCGGCCTCGTCCCCCTCCCTCAGACCGGCCCGTCACCAGCTGCCCTCTGTGCCCCCCCCCCCAGGCCCCAAGCCTCCCGGGGAGCCTCCTTGGCCCGTTGCCCCGCGCCGCGTCCTCACCCTGCGGCCCTTTGCCCCCCGGCAGGCTCCGGATGGTGGAGATGCTGAGCAACCTCCTGCGCTCCGTGGTCGCCCTGTCCCCCGCAGACCTTCTCCCCGTCCTCTACCTGAGTCTGAACCAGCTGGGCCCCCCCCAGCAGGGCCTGGAGCTCGGCGTCGGGGACGGCGTCCTCCTCAAGGCCGTGGCTCAAGCCACAGGTCAGTGAGCGTGGGAGCGGGCGCGGGGGGACTGACCATGGGCATGGGGGGGGGACTGACCACGGGCATGGGGGGGGGGGGGGGGAGTGACCACGGGCACGGGGGGAGCAGTCACGGGCATGGGGGGGGACTGACCACGGGCACGGGGGGAGCAGTCACGGGCATGGAGGGGAGTGACCACAGGCATGGGGGGGGACTGACCACAGGCACGGGGGGAGCAGTCACGGGCATGGGGGGGGACTGACCACGGGCACGGGGGGAGCAGTCACGGGCATGGGGGGGGACTGACCACGGGCACGGGGGGAGCAGTCACGGGCATGGGGGGGGACTGACCACGGGCACGGGGGGGACTGACCACGGGCACGGGGGGGGACTGACCATGGGCACGGGGGGGGGACTGACCACGGGCATGGGGGGGGACTGACCACGGGCATGGGGGGAGCAGTCACGGGCACGGAGGGGGACGGGCCACGGGCACGGGGGGGGGACTGACCATGGGCACGGGGGGGGACTGACCACGGGCATGGGGGGAGCAGTCACGGGCATGGAGGGGACTGACCACGGGCACGGGGGGAGACTGACCACGGGCACGGGGGGAGCAGTCACGGAATGGGGGGGGGACTGACCACGGGCACAGGGGAGCGGCCCCACTCGCAGCTCACCCGCAGCCTCCTGCCCTCCCACCCCCAGGGCGGCAGCTGGACACCATCCGGGCCGAGATGGCAGAACGGGGGGACGTGGGGCTGGTGGTGGAGGCCAGCCGCAGCACCCAGCGCACCATGCTGCCCCTGCCCCACCTGACGGCCGCCGGCGTGCTAGGCAAGCTCCGGGACATCGCCCACCTCACAGGCAGCGCCGTGAGTGTCCCTGCCCACTCCCGCACGCCGCCCGGCTCCTCTGTGGCACGGGGGGCGGGGGCTGGGGCTCGCCCTCCCGGGTCCAGCCGTGGGAGTGTCTGGGGGAAGGGGGCGCCCGGGCCATAAGTGACCTCGGGCTGCAGCCAGCGCCCGCCTCCCCCTCCTCCTCCCCCACAGTCCACATCAAAGAAGATCGACATCATCAAAGGCTTGTTCGTGGCCTGCCGGCACTCGGAGGCCCGCTTCATCGCCAGGTAGGATGGGGGGAGGTGCCCAGGCCAGGGGCGGGGACTTGGGGCCCCGGAAGACCCCCTGCCCGGCCCAGGGACGCATCCCCTTCTCCCACAGGGCCCTGAGCGGGCGGCTGCGCCTGGGACTCGCCGAGCAGTCGGTGCTGGCCGCGCTGGCCCAGGCCGTGAGCCTCACGCCCCCCGGCCAAGGTAAGCTCGCTCGGGCCCCCTCGGACTGCCGGGCCTCCCGTGCCCTTGGGCCCACGTCCCCTGGTGAGGCCCTGGGGGCCGAGGGTCTCAAAGCCGGGCTGGTCTTTCCCCCAGAGTTCCCCCCCGCCGTGGTGGATGCTGGGAAGGGCAAGTCGGCCGAAGCCAGAAAGTCCTGGCTGGAGGAGAAAGGACTGATCCTGAAGCAGACCTTCTGGTGAGTGACACCCGGGCGGGGGGGGGGGGGGGGACGGGGGGCCATCGGCGCGCCCCACTAAGCCGCGTCCTCGCCCTTCCCCCAGCGAGGTGCCCGACTTGGACCTGATCGTCCCTGCCCTGCTCAAGCACGGCCTGGACCAGCTGCCCCAGCACTGCCAGCTGACCCCAGGTGAGCCGCGGGGCCCCCCCAGCCCCCGTGCCTCGGTCCCCGGCAGCGGCGAGAGCCGGTCTGCCTCACTCTTGCTCTGGTTCTGCCCCCAGGGGTGCCCCTGAAGCCCATGCTGGCCCACCCCACCCGGGGCATCGGGGAGGTGCTGAAGCGCTTCGAGGAGTCGGCCTTCACGTGCGAATACAAGTACGACGGGCAGAGAGCCCAGGTACGGCCCGGGGGCCCGTGCGAACAAGAGGGACGGGCCCGGGATGGGGGCGGGGGAGGCCCCCCCTCCCTCCTCTCTGGTGGCTGAGCCTGGCCCCCCCAGCGCCCCTTCTGCCCCTGCAGATCCACGTCCTGGACAACGGGGACGTGAAGATATTCAGCCGCAACCAGGAGGACAACACGGGCCGATACCCGGACGTCATCAGGCGCGTCCCCAAGGTGGGGGCGGGCGGGGGGCGGCTGGGCGGGACCGGGCCAGGGACGCGGCCTCGGCCGTAACGCTCTGCCCCTCGCGCAGATGAAGCGTCCCTCCGTCCTCTCCTGCATCCTGGACTCGGAGGCCGTGGCCTGGGACCGGGCCAAGAAGCAGATTCAGCCCTTCCAGGTGCTCAGCACCCGAAAGCGCAAGGTGCGCCCCCGTGCCGGCCCTTCCCCCAACCCCCCACCCAGCTCTTCCCCCCCCCGGCCCAGCCTCATCCTCTGACCTCTGGGGCCTGGGCCCCCTTCCTCCCCGCAGGAAGTGGAGGAGTCAGACATCCAGGTCCAAGTATGTCTGTACGCCTTCGACCTCATCTACCTCAACGGGCAGGTAAGGCAGCCCCCCACCCCCCAGCCGGCGCCCCTGCGCCCCTCTGGGCCGGCCCCTCCCCCCAGCCCTCTTCTCCCCACAGTCCCTGGTGCGGGAGCCGCTGTCCCGGAGGCGGCAGCTGCTCCGAGAGAACTTCATCGAGACGGAGGGCGAGTTCGTTTTCGCCACGTCTCTGGACACGGAGGACACGGAGCAGATCGCCGACTTCCTGGAGCAGTCAGTGAAAGGTAGCGAGGGGCCCGGGCCCGGGGCGGCCGCTCCCGCGGCCGGGGAGGGGGCTCATGGGCGTCTGTCTCCCATCCAGATTCCTGCGAGGGCCTCATGGTCAAGACCCTTGAAACCAACGCCACCTATGAGATTGCCAAGAGGTCCCACAACTGGCTCAAGGTGACCGTGCCCCCCCGCGCTGCCCATTGTCCACAGAGGGACCGTCCTCGGGACCGCTCTGATCCCACCTCCCCACAGCCTCCATCCTCCCTGCTCCCCGCATTCCAGGCCCCCCAGGCCCCTCCCCCTGAGTTCTCTCCTCCGTAACCAGCTGAAGAAGGACTATCTGGAAGGCGTCGGTGACACCCTGGACCTGGTGGTGATCGGGGCCTATCTGGGCCGGGGAAAGCGGGCCGGGCGCTACGGGGGCTTCTTGCTGGCGGCCTTCGATGAGGACAGTGAAGAATTCCAGGCCATCTGCAAGGTGGGGAGATGCCCGTGGGGCAGGGCGGGGGCACAGGGCCCTGGGCGAGCAGGAGGGACTCTGATGCCCTCACTCTGGCATCTCGGGGCGCAGCCGGGCTCGCTCCCTCTGCTCACCTGCCAGGGGCCTGCTCTTGGGCCGGCAGAGGCTGCCTGCTCCTGACAAGCTTTCCTTCCTCCTCCCTCCCCTCAGCTGGGCACGGGCTTCAGCGACGAAGAATTGGAGGAACATTATCAGAGCCTCCAGGTAAGAGCCGAGGAGGCAGCTGGAGCATCTGCTGCTCCCCTGCCCGTTCCCCTGCTGCCCCCCATCTGTGCCCGTGCTCCTGCTGCTCTCCATCTGTGCCCATGTCCCTGCTGCTCCCCTGCCCGTGCTCCTGCTGCTCTCCATCTGTGCCCATGTCCCTGCTGCTCCCCTGCCCGTGCTCCTGCTGCTCCCCATCCGTGCCCATGTCTCTGCTGCTCCCCTGCCCATGCCCCTGCTGCCCCCCATCTGTGCCCCTGCTCCTGCTGCCCCCCATCCGTGCCCATGCCCCTGCTGCCCCCCATCTGTGCCCCTGCCCCTGCTGCTGACCTCTGGGTCTAATCCCAAATCCCCAGCTGGCTTTCACACCAGGCCCTGCTGCTCACCTCCCAGCTGGTCCCCAATGCCACCAGCGACCCTTTCCCCTCCCTGACCTGACCCTCCGGCCCCTCCCCAGGCCCTCGTGATTCCTGCTCCTCGTT
The DNA here is from genome assembly GCF_016432865.1 of Antechinus flavipes. Lineage (NCBI taxonomy): Eukaryota > Metazoa > Chordata > Mammalia > Dasyuromorphia > Dasyuridae > Antechinus > Antechinus flavipes. The sequence goes on along the minus strand of NC_067400.1, from coordinate 624,691,116 downwards.
CCTACGTCCGGGCTGAAGGGGCCGTACCCCCCGACCACTGGCTGGAGCCGACCACTGTGTGGGAGGTCAAATGTGCTGATCTCTCGCTCTCCCCGATCTATTCAGCAGCCCGAGGATTGGTGAGTGTGAGAGCAGAGTTTGCCTCAGGAGAAAAGGTCTGACCGAGGGGCCATCGCAGCCCCACGGCCCCCCTCGGGGAAACTCCCCCAAACGGGACAAATCTGATGCCCCGGGAGCCCTTCCACCCGCTCAGCACGCGGGCTTTCCCTGTGGCTCAGCTTTGGGGCCCCCGGCTGGGAAGAGCGCCGCTTGTGAGTCCCGGGGAGCCGGGATCCCACGGGGGAGAATCTGGGCAATGAGGCGGCCAAGTGGAGAGAGCCTGAGATCGGGAAGCCCCGAGCCCAAATGTGGCCTCAGACACGGGCTGCGCGGCCCCGGACAAGTCTGCCTCACTTTGTTCAACCGTAGAATGGAGGCGATAGCACCTGCTCCCCAGCTTGTGAGGGTCAAGTGAGGGGGGTGTGAGGTGCCCGTTCTCGCCCAGCACCTGTACGTAGTAGGGGCTTTAGCACACGGGTGACTTAACCAGAGCTTGTTGGCTGGGCAGGGAAGCAAGGCCACTGAAGGGGGAGGGGTCACTGGCCAGTCGTTAATGCTGGCGTCCTACTGTCCGTCCCCCCCCCCCAGGTGGAGAGTGACAAGGGCATCTCCCTGCGCTTCCCCCGATTTGTCCAAGTTCGAAAAGACAAGAAACCAGAAGAGGCGACTTCCAGTGCCCAGGTATTGGGGGGAAAGGCTGGGGGGGGGGGCGAGGCCTGGCACACTAGGCTTCATGGCTTTGCTTGTGTCCCCCCATAGGTGGCCGGCCTGTATAAGAAGCAGCAACAGATTCAGAACCAGCAGGACTTGGAGGCCTCCGACTTTGATCCTGAAGGTTTCTATTAGCTCCCCCAGCCTGCCTTGGGGAGCAGAGCACGGGTGCTACCTATGACCAATAAAACTTTGGGACTCCAGAGCCACGGACTGACTGTGTGGGGGAAGGGAAGGGGGTGCCACTCTACAGCAAGGTCTGAACGCAGGGGATGGGCCCCTCTTGGGATTCCGCAGCCCCCCAAAGACACAGACATACAGAGCCCAGGACAGTCTATTCGTTTATTAGTTACAAAGCCTTAGGTCCAGGTCCCCCCTCAAGTCTCCCGGTCAAAACCCACCACCACCATCCCTGCCCAACCACCCCCCAGCGGCCTAATCTTCAAATAAGAGCCCCAGGTTTGGAGGGGAAGCTCCCCCTTGACTTCTTTCCTGAGGTCAGGGCCCGCGGCCTTAACCAAGGTCTATTTAGAGAAATAGGCACTGGCTTGCAAAGGCCGGCCCTGGCCCACCAGGGGAGAGGAAGCCCGAGAGCAGGGCGGCCCCTAAGTGCTCCTCAGCCTCTGGCTTCGCGCCTTGTACACCTCGATGAGCAGGTCCTTCACGTACTGGATCTCGCGCTCCACCGACTCGGCCCGCTCCCGCAGCTCCCGGTTGCGGGCCTCCAGCCCCTGGCACTCGCCCTCCAAGGCCTCCCCCTCTGCCCGTTTCCTTTGGCGGTACCTGAGTGCAGCTGACTTGTTCTGGTCACGCTTTTTCTGTTTTCGGTCTCCCCTTGAGGGGGGCACTGGGTAAGGGGCCGGCCGAGGGGGAGGTGGGGTGGGCAGGGGTGCTCGAAAGACCTCCCCGCCTTCCCCCTCACCCCGCCCGGGCTCCCCACCACAGTAGAAGGTCAATAGATCAAGGGTATCCAGAGGAGCTTGGGGGAGGTCAAAGGGGGGCAGAGGAAGGGTTACAGGCACAGGGGAGGGGGGTGGGAGAGGAGCATCCAAGAAGAAGTCCTCCATCTGCTCCAGCTCCTTCTTCAGCAGGGAGGCCATGGCCTCAAGGTCTGGAGGGGAAGGAGATGGAGATGGTGGCGGGAGGGCACCGGGGGCTGCGGGGGGCTCCAGGGGGAGCAGGGCAGTGAAGTCCACTCGCTCTGTCATCCAGTCCGAGAAGCCGTCACCTAGACGGGGGAGGGGCAGGGGTCAGGCAGGGAAGGTCCTCCACCCTGCCCCCCCCCTTCCTCCCCTCTGCCTTACCTGCCAGGGGCTCGCTACCCCCGGGAAGCCCCCCCTCCAGATCCCCCCCCAGGGCCTCATAGGGACCCAGGGGGGCCGGGGCCAGGGGGAGCTTCCCGTAGTCCACCCGCCAGCCCAGCCCGCTAGCTGGGAGCAGGGCCCTGTCCAGCTCCAGCCCCAGGGCCGCCAGGAGAGACATGGCGGCCAGGACTGCGTGGGCCTGGGCTTCGAAGATGGGGCGAGCACGTGGAGGCCGAGGCAAGACCCAGCTGGAGGAGGCTCCGATGAGGGTGAAAGCTGCTCAGCGGGAGGGTGGCAGAGGCGGAGAACCTATGGGAAGAAGGGGGGAGATGAAGCTCCGCCTCCTCTTGCCCATTGGCTGAGGCAAAGCTGTTTACCTGAAGGTGTGAAGGCGGGGCTAAGGACCAGTATCCTCCTTCAGCCCATTGGCTAAAGAGAACCGCCCCCCCCAGCACACAGGAGCTACACGCTAGGCCCCGCCCTTTCCCAGAGGAATTCCAGTCAGGGTCCCACCCACCATTCTCCAAGTGTCTGTCCCTAAGCCCGCCCCCGCCCCACGCATCACCCCCTCCTCAATGGCTTCCTATAAACCCGGCCCTGTATGCCTTGGAGGCCCACCCCTCCCTGCCCTCCTGTAAGGTCCCGCCTCCTCCACAAAAGGCTCCACCCGCCCGCCTGAAGGGGCGACTCTAGAAGTTCCGCCCCTCTCCATAAAACACTCTACAAAGCCCGCTCCTCCCGACCTCGGCTCCTGAGAGCTCCGCCCCTTCCCCAAAGATCGTTCCATAAGTCCGGGCTTCTGTCTAGAAGGGCTCTATAAAGCTCCGCCCCCTCCAAAAAACCGCTCCGCAGACTTTTACCAAACCCCACCCCCTCCTTGACAGGTGCGTTGTATAGGGTAAGGCAGGTAACGGAGAACTGCCCATGCGTCCAGACTGAGCGCGCCCAAACTAAACGCAGCCCTGCAGTCCCAAGTCCATCCTCCCGGGAGTCGAGGAGGCGTCGGGGACTCTGCACAGATACGGGCGGGAAGGCGCGCCCCGGTACTCACTCCATGGCTGCGACGGAGGGCGAAGGCCCCGGTGGTGAAGGAGGCGGCAGAAGCTGAGGGAGCCGAGAGGCCGAGCGCGGGAGGCGCCGAAGCGCGGCAGGGGCGGCGGGACGGAGCTACAGGGCCATGGCCCGAGGAGGGCGAGCGACGGTCTGTGGGCGAATTGCTGTGGCAGGTGGAGAGAAAGGAAATGAGGCGTCCCCCGCAAGCGGGCGCGGATATAGGGCGCAGCGCAGCTCCGAAGATCCCTCCGCGCCCCGCCCCATGTCATCGGGCTCCGCCCCTGCCGGCTCGGGGCGCCAGGTGCGGGCTCCCGAGACTCCGCCCCACCTCCCTGGGCCTCGTCTGCCTTCTCGGTAAAGCGAGGCAGGCACTAGACGCAAAGACTGGATCAGGCTCCGCCCCGTCTGTGCTCCTACCAGCCTGACCCTACGCCACACCACGGGGTCTTCGCCCACCCGTCTCCGGGCCGTGTTTTTGTTCCTGGCAGCCAGCCCCTTCAGGAGCTCACCTGGCTCCGAGAGACGAGCTACACACCCTGCCCGCCCCGCCCCCCTTCCCCTCCGTCTGCCCTTAAACGCTGCGTGCACCCCCACCCCCACCCCGTCTGCACTTAACGCTATGCACGACACGGGGTGTCCTAGCGGTGGCCGCAGTGGCCGGGAGAGTGGACACGTGCTAGGAGGCTCGGATACACACGGAAAGCGCTGCCCTCTGCCCGCGAGGCCGCGGAGACAAAGACGAACCCACCGGGAAGGGCCCGCGAGCCCCTCACCTCAGGGCCTCTGCCTCCGTCTAACAAACCCCTGTCCCCCTCGTGCTGCGCTTCAAAGGCCGCCTGGCCTTCCCTCCCCCTCCTGCCCTAAGCAAGAACCCAGAGAGACGGAGCGAAGGCGCTCCGCAGCCTGCTACTGTTACTGTCATTGACGCAGCTGCGTTATTGTTACTCTACTACTATAATCTTCCTGATGCTAGCTGCTGTCATTATTAATGCTAGCTGCTATTATTACTATTATTGATGCTAGCTGCTGTCATTATTAATGCTAGCTGCTGTTATTACTATTATTGATGCTAGCTGCTGTCATTATTAATGCTAGCTGCTGTTATTACTATTATTGATGCTAGCTGCTGTCATTATTAATGCTAGCTGCTGTTATTACTATTCCTGATGCTAGCTGCTGTCATTATTAATGCTAGCTGCTGTTATTACTATTCCTGATGCTAGCTGCTGTCATTATTAATGCTAGCTGCTGTTATTACTATTCCTGATGCTAGCTGCTGTCATTATTAATGCTAGCTGCTGTTATTACTATTATTGATGCTAGCTGCTGTCATTATTAATGCTAGCTGCTATTATTATTACTACTCCTGATGCTAGCTGCTGTCATTATTAATGCTAGCTGCTATTATTACTATTATTGATGCTAGCTGCTGTCATTATTAATGCTAGCTGCTATTATTACTATTATTGATGCTAGCTGCTGTCATTATTAATGCTAGCTGCTGTTATTACTATTCCTGATGCTAGCTGCTGTCATTATTAATACTAGCTGCTATTATTACTATTACTGATGCTGCTATTATTACTATTCCTGATGCTAGCTGTTGTCATTATTAATGCTAGCTGCTATTATTACTATTCCTGATGCTAGCTGCTGTCATTATTAATGCTAGCTGCTATTATTACTATTCCTGATGCTAGCTGCTGTCATTATTAATGCTAGCTGCTATTATTACTATTATTGATGCTAGCTGCTGTCATTATTAATGCTAGCTGCTATTATTACTATTATTGATGCTAGCTGCTGTCATTATTAATGCTAGCTGCTGTTATTACTATTCCTGATGCTAGCTGCTGTCATTATTAATGCTAGCTGCTGTTATTACTATTCCTGATGCTAGCTGCTGTCATTATTAATGCTAGCTGCTATTATTACTATTATTGATGCTAGCTGCTGTCATTATTAATGCTAGCTGCTATTATTACTATTATTGATGCTAGCTGCTGTCATTATTAATGCTAGCTGCTATTATTACTATTATTGATGCTAGCTGCTGTCATTATTAATGCTAGCTGCTGTTATTACTATTCCTGATGCTAGCTGTTGTCATTATTAATGCTAGCTGCTGTTATTACTATTCCTGATGCTAGCTGCTGTCATTATTAATGCTAGCTGCTGTTATTACTATTCCTGATGCTAGCTGCTGTCATTATTAATGCTAGCTGCTGTTATTACTATTCCTGATTCTAGCTGTTGTCATTATTAATGCTAGCTGCTATTATTACTATTATTGATGTTAGCTGCTGTCATTATTAATGCTAGCTGCTGTTATTATTACTATTCCTGATGCTAGCTGTTGTCATTATTAATGCTAGCTGCTATTATTTCTATTCCTGATGCTAGCTGCTGTCATTATTAATGCTAGCTGCTATTATTATTACTATTACTGATGCTAGCTGCTGTAATTATTAATACTAGCTGCTATTATTACTATTACTGATGCTGCTATTATTACTATTCCTGATGCTAGCTGTTGTAATTATTAATGCTAGCTGCTATTATTATTACTATTCCTGATGCTAGCTGCTGTCATTATTAATACTAGCTGCTATTATTATTACTATTACTGATGCTAGCTGCTGTCATTATTAATACTAGCTGCTATTATTACTATTCCTGATGCTACCTGCTGTAATTATTAATACTAGCTGCTATTATTATTACTATTACTGATGCTAGCTGCTGTAATTATTAATACTAGCTGCTATTATTACTATTCCTGATGCTACCTGCTGTAATTATTAATGCTAGCTGCTATTATTATTACTATTACTGATGCTAGCTGCTGTAATTATTAATACTAGCTGCTATTATTACTATTACTGATGCTGCTATTATTACTATTCCTGATGCTAGCTGTTGTAATTATTAATGCTAGCTGCTATTATTACTATTCCTGATGCTAGCTGCTGTAATTATTAATACTAGCTGCTATTATTACTATTCCTGATGCTGCTATTATTACTATTCCTGATGCTAGCTGCTATTATTATTGCTATTACTGATGCTGCTATTATTACTATTCCTGATGCTAGCTGCTGTAATCAATGTTGCTTGTTGCCTGCATTCGCACCTAAACTCTCCCGCTGGCTTGCTAGCCTCAGTTTCCTCATCTGCAAACTGAGGAGCGTGAAGGCGGGGCCTCTGAGGGGCCCTCCGGCTCCCCACCCAGAGTCCCTTGGGAGGAGCAGGCCCCAGGGAGCCCAGCAGCCGCCCGATCCTGCTTTCAGGCCGTTTGGCTAGTGGGGTGGCTCCCCATGCCGGCCCTCTGGGCCTTTTCGGGTCTGGGGGCCATCTCAGTCCAGCCCCTCGTGTTCCAAGAAAGGGAAATGCAGCGTGGAGACGGACCCAGGTCCACGAGTCCTGCGCCCCGCGGCGCACTGTCCTATTCCGCCAGACCGCGGGGCTGGTCAGTCCCCCTCCGCCCCCCCCCCCCCCCGTGGGCCCCGATCCTGCGTGGCAGGTGCCAGTCTCCCCTCCCCCTCCGCACCCCGGTCCCCCGGGGACGCAGGCAGGCGCCACCTGCCAGCAGCCAGAAACCCAACACCCCTCCCCACTCCCCCTTCCCCAGCGCAGCCGGCTGGATGGGGGGAGGGGAGCCCGGGTGGGGTTGGGGACTTTTTGTTGGGGCGGAGGGGCCAGGCACAGGGAGTGAGTTGTCGGCGGCATTGCAGTCAGGTTGCATCAGCCCTAGCTCCGAAGTGGGGAGGGGAGTGGGGGGATTCTCTAGGGGCCCCGGTTCACCTGGCAACAACGGCTGATTGGCTGGGTCCTACGGCAAGCAGAGGAGCACCCTAGGGAGAATACCTGAGCACAAAGAGGGGGAGGGGCCCTAGGCTCAGCAGCCCGGTCAGTTCAGGGGCCCAGCGTCCGCCCTGCTGCTCCAGACCCCCTCCCCACTGCACCCCCTGGGCCACCCCAAGTCCGCTGTGTCCGGCTTCCGACCATCGAGTCTCGGGGCTCCGGGAGCTCAGGCCCTTTCGGACATGGGGTGGGGGTGGTTCCCGAGCCAAGGCCAAGGTCAGTGGGGGAAAGGAACGTTCGTGGGCGGGAGAGCCAGGCACGCTGCAGCCCCGTGGCCTCCCTGCCCTGGCCCCCTCCAAGCCCAGCCCCCCACTTGGCTTAAACTCGAGGGAAGGGAGCCTTGCTCCAGCCCCTGGTTTTAGAGAAGGACCTTCGGCCTCGGGCCCACCTTTCCCTACAGGGGCTGGCAACATTTGCTAACCAGGGGGCTTTCTGCAAGCCTTTGCTCCTTTTGAGCCAGCAGTGAAAGGAGGACACAGTCCCCGACAGTCTGGGAAACGGAGGCCCAGGCAGATTGGGAACAAGAGCCGGCTAGCCCCGGCCGGGCCCTGGGCTCTACTTCCAGCCACCCCCTGCCCCACACCATCCGGGATGGCTCTGGAGTCTCCCCAGGACCCTCAGCGGCCAAAGCATTCCCTCAATACCGCGAGCCTGCCCTCCGGCCTCCACATAAATGTTCCTCTCTCTGCCAGAGATGGGTCCTCTTAGCATCTCTCACTATTCTAGGTGGAAGGAAGGAAGGAAGAGAGGGAGGGAGGGAGGAAGGGAAGGAAGGAAGGAAGGGAAGGGAGGGAAGGAGGAAGGAAAGGAAGGAAGGGAAGGAAGGAAAGAAGGAAGGAAGGGAAGGAGGGAAGGAAGGAAGGAAGGAAGGAAAGAAGGAAGGAAGGAAGGAGGGAAGGAGGGAGGGAAGGAAAGAAAGAAGGAAGGAAGGAAGGAGGGAAGGAGGGAGGGAGGGAGGAGGGAAGGAAGGAAGGAAGGGAAGGAGGGAAGGAGGAAGGGAAGGAAGGAAGGAAGGAAGGAAGGGAAGGAGGGAAGGAAGGAAGGAAGGAAGGAAAGAAGGAAGGAAGGAAGGAGGGAAGGAGGGAGGGAAGGAAGGGAGGGAGGGAAGGAAAGAAAGAAGGAAGGAGGGAAGGAGGGAAGGAGGGAGGAAGGGAAGGAAGGAAGGGAAGAAAGGAAGGGAAGGAGGAAGGGAAGGGAGGATGGATGGATGGATTTCATAGGTAACATTATCAAGCACTTACAAGGCCCCTGCTCTCCAGAAGGGCGCTCTCAGTTTCCATGCCTGAGATGCCTCCTGTGTACCCTTCCTCCCACTGGCAAGTTTTTCCAGAACCCCCATTTGGGGGAAGGGGCCTCCCCCCTCCCTTGGTGGCTGTCTTCCCAGTTAGTTGAGCTCCCTGAGTACAGGGACTGTCTCTATGTGGCTCCTCAGAGCTCACACTTAGCACGGGGGAGGTGGGGAGCCGGGAACACACTTTGCAGCTGTAATGGCGGGGGTGGAGGGGCTGCTGAGGCGACACTTGGCAGTGCCCACACGTGCCCCCCCCCTCCTGCCCAGACCCGGGGAAGGCCTCCGTCAGGCGATTTCCCCTTTCACGGAGGAGCCTGGGCAAAAGGAACCAAGGCTCTCAGCCTGGAACGGCATCAGTGTGGCTGTCTGCTTCCCCCCTCTGGGCCCCCCTACAGCTCCCCCAGCGGCCCCAGGGGCCCAGATCAGGTGGCAAGCCTGGGGCCACTACCGTGGATACAGGGCAGGGGGGGAAGCAGGTCTCTGAGCGGGCCTGCCCCTGGGGAGGCTGGGGCTTGAGGCCTTCTGGGTCACAAAGGACATGGAGACAACGCCAGCTTCTGGCCAGGCGCCCTCCCTGGAGCCCCCATGCCCAGGCTGGTCCCCGGAAGGACCGAGGTCCCTCCGGCCGCAGACCCTGAGAATGGCGTTTTAAAGGACGTGCATTCCCAAGTCAGTGATAATTGGGGTCGTTAGAAGGCAGTGGACCAGGAAGTCTGGATTCAAATCTGCCCTTAGGCTCTTGTTATGTGAACCTGAATAATTCACTTCGCCCTTTTTGCCTCAGTTTCCTCGTCTGTAATGAGCTGGAGAGGGGACCTGCAAACCCCACCCGGGGTCCCAGAGCATCAGTGATTCAGCAAGTGTTCCAGCAGGCCCGGTGCTGAGAGCCCTGCCCCCCAAGGAGCTCCCCGTCTGATGGGGGAGGCGCAGGCAAACCATTAGAAGGTGGGGGGTAATCTCAGGGGGAGGCGCTAGAAGGGAGGAGAGGGTGATGGGCACAAAGGCTCTCTGTGAAACGGCTGGAAAGGGCGGGAGGGAGGGTCTTCTAGGCCGGGGGTCAGCCAGGACCCTTCTCCCACCCCCACACCCCCCACCCCCCACCCCCCACCCCCGCAGGCCCCAGCAGGTGCAAGCGCACTCGGTACCAGGGTAACTGATCTCCAAGCATCGCGTCTCCATAGCGACCGTCTCCCCAGCTCCAGCTCCACCCCTCCCGCTGGCCCCCAGAGGCTGCCTCAAAGCTTTTGTTGATTTGAGGCAGAAGCGCCCGCACTTCCCAGCCTCGACCCTGCCCCCCCCAAACGCTTTGCTCGCTCCCGGGGAGGGCCCGCCCCCCAAAGTCAGCCTTCCGCGGAGGCCCCGTCTGCCTGCTCCGGAGCAGGGCAAGATGTTGAGGTGTGCGCCTCCCCTCCATCCCCCCTCCCCCCCTGACGACGTTAGGGCCCCCAGGCCGGCATCCGGGCCGGCGGAAGAATCGCAAACTCAGTGGCCCCGGTTCCGAGCTGTGACAGCCCAGAGACCCCGCCGCAGGAGGATGCGTTTGTGGCCCGCGCTCCCGGTCCCTGACAGGCTCACTTGGGGGCTCAGCGGGGGGGGGGGGGGGGGGGGGCCTGCGCAGGGAGGCTCGGGGCCGCCTCAGGGACTTTGCGGGCGCTGACCCCACCAGCCAGATCTGGTGCCCTCCCGGAGGGGGGGGGGGACTTAGGAGAGAGTCCCTGAGCTCCCCGGAAGCTAGGGGAACAACCGGCCGCTTTTAACTGCATCTCTCCCAAGGTCAGGCGGCCTTCGGGTTAAAGCTACCTCCCCCGAGGCCCCTGCGCCAGCCTAGATCTGCCTTTACTGGGCGGGCCCAGCCCCGAGGCGTTAATGGCTCCGGAGGAGGCAGCCCCTGAATAAGCCCTGCAGAGGCGTCCATCAAAAGGGAGGGCATCCCCCCTCAAGAGGCACGAGCCGGGCAAAGGCATGGGGGATGGCCACTATCATCATCCAGTTTGGGAGCACTGAGTTAAGGGAGTAACGCAAAGGGAGCCGGACAGGTGGTGAAGGGCTTTAAATGCCGAGAAGCAGCAGGGAGCCACTGAGGACTCTTGAGAAGGGGAGTGACAACATTTTCTGGTTTTTCTCTCTCCCACGGTTTTTCCCTTTTGTTCTGATTTTTCTCTCCCAACATAATTCACAAAACAAAGTTTGTTGAAAGCTGAAAGAGAGGAGGGGAATGATAGCTTGTGCTTGGAACTCTGGGCTCCCTGCCCCTCCTCCTCCCTGCCTGCCCCTTCCTGGGAAGTATCTACCGGACCCTGGTCCTCCTGGTCACTCAGCCGGCTTCCCTTCATCCTCTCACCAGCTTGGCCCATCGGGGAGATTCCCGCACCCCCCAGCTGCTCTGCTGCTTCTAAGTTGCCGCCTGGATGTTTTCTGAGGCCGGGCAAGGCCTTCATGTATTAGAACCCTCCCAGGGCTCATGCCGGTGCCCCCTGTCCTTTCCCTTTCTCCAGGGCTCTAAGCTCCCTTTCTAGAGGGTCTGGCTTCCGTGTCCCAGGGTTCTCCGGGGCTGGTGTCCAGCCGGGCCTGAGATGGGCTGGCCACGAGAAGCCACACTCCAGGGGACGGCAGGAGAAGAGTTCGGAGCCTCCCACGGGAGGGGAAGGGTGAGAGGGGAAGGCCTCGCCTCTCCAGGGGCCCAGGTGTGACCAGCCAAGTGATCCCAGGTGAGCCCCCGACTCTTCCCCCTGATCAGGAGAAGCCCTAACAAGGGGCCAGGGGTCCATCCGTCCTCCGTGGGGAGAGAAGAGCGATCCCCAGGTGGAAGGATGGAGCAGAGCTCCTTCGATTAGGCCCCCTTACAGATACGCTGGCTTGTCTGACCTCCCAGCAGCACTATAGACTGGGCATTCTTATTCCCATTTTACAGATCAGGAAACTGAGGCTCAATGAGATCCGGTGACAGGGGACTGTGCCCTGGGTTCGAATACTGCCCCAGACATTTGCTGTGGGACACTGGGCACACTGAAAAACCTCTGAGCCTCAGGTTTGCAGCATCTGCCTCAGCCTGGAAAAATCAGATGGAATGAGCCCCTGAAAGCGCTTTGTAAACAAGCCCTGAGATGGCACGTAAATGCCGACTCTCGTTCTTACCTACTCTGTCCGAACAAGAGGTGGGGCAGAATTCGAACCCGCGTCCCTCTGCTGTGCTGATGATGGTTTTCAGGGAAGCAGAATGCCCCAAAGGGCCTGGCGATGTGCCGGGCCCCAGGGACGGGACCCCGGAGTCCCCCCCACCCAGTCAGGCTGTCATTTCCTTCCGGAGCTGTTCCCAGAAGGACCCTTCTTTCCAGCCCTCACCTCCAGCCTCCAGTGCCTCTGGCCGGGGCCTGAAACCGCCCTCTCACTTAGCCACCGCCATTTTTCTAAAGTTCCAGCGCCTCCCCCCCTCCCCTTGCCCTCCTCCGGGCGCACTAGCGGCCCCCGGGACCACTAGAGCTCCTCACCGGCTGCCCTTCCTCCATTTCCAGCCCCTGCAGGCCAATCCGGCTCCGGCTGCTCAAACACTGCTGTGCTCTGCCCACCGGGAGCTCCCGCTTCTCCCGTTGGCTCCCCTGCTGGTCCTCCCCCCCACCCCTCCATCCCCCTCCATCCCCTCTGCTTATACCTCCCGCTGCGATATTCACTCATTGTCTCCCTCCTTAGACTGTAACTCCCTGAAGCGGGGTCTGTTTTGGCCTCTCTCTGCATCCCTGAGGCTTTGTACACAGCAGGCATTTAATAAATGCCCGTCACTGACTAAGGACCACCCAGGGGCAGGGGACTCCCATTTGTAGAATCTGAAATCCACAAGGGTTGGCAGGCATGTAACCCCCCCCACGCCATCCCTGGGGGGCACAGAGCAATAGGGACACAAGGGGACTGTTACTTACTAAAAACCAAGGTGGGATCCCACCTCAGAGCTCGCCTGGAGGCTCGGGTTCAAGTCTGGCCTCTGGGGTTGCAGGAGAGTCCACAGGCTGTGGCCCAGATGGGCCCTGAGCTCATGTCAAAGGAGAAGCAGCTGAAGACATCAGGGGTGGCCGGCCTGGAGAAGAGAAGGCCGGGGGAAGGGAGGGCAGGGCCACCTGGGAGGGAGGGAACAGACCGAGGAGGGAAGGGGCCCACGGAGGCTGCCAGTGAGGAGAGGCTTCCCAAGTCCCAGCGGGGAATGGGCTGCCTTGGGGGCACCGGGCTCCTTCCCGGAGGCCTTCGGCCGCAGAGAGCAGGAAGGATTCCCCTCCGGCCGCCTCCCCCACCCTTGGGCGGGCAGCCCGGTACAATGGACAGAGAGCCGGGTCTGGCGAGGAGACGCGGCTCCTGCCCAGACGCTGCCTCCCTCCGGGACCACTTTCTTCCCTTTCTTGCCTCGGTTTCCTCCTGTGGAAAATGTGGTCAGTCAAGCCCCCGGCTCAGCCATGGGTGCTGTTAGTGAATGATCGGGCATTTGTCGGCAGAGAACTTGGCAGAAGCCGGGCCGAGGGTCGGTGTGAGCTACAGCTTTACTCTGGGCCCCACCCCCACCCCCCCTCGGCCACGGCGCCGCTCTGGGCCTCCGGCCGCTAACGCCAAGGCCTCCCAGGGCCGGGACTGGCCAGTCCTGTGGCTTTGCTGCTGGCTGTTCAGTGAAGCCGCAGTGCGTCCTCGCCCCGTGAACGATCCCGCGAGGAGTTAGGGGCAGCACCAGCGGGGGAGCGGGGCAGCACGAGGTGGGTAGGGGGGCAGCAGAGCCGGGCAGCAGCCTGGGGGCAGCGCCCCGCCCCCGCTCCAGAAGGGCCGCTGGGCCACTTCTCAGCCTTCTCGGGTTGGGTTGAGTGGACACCGTGAGGGGCCTCTTAGGGCTATTGTGGGGGTCAGCTGAGATAATGGGGGTCCCGGCAGACTTACTCTGCCACGCTTGGAGCCAGTCAGTTCCAAGCAAACCTGGCAGTCCCGAGGCTGGCTCCTTGGCAGTCTGGCTCTGGCTGGAGACCAGCAGGAAGCCAGGCTTTGGGGAGACCCCGGCCCACCTCCTTCCTGGCCACCAATCCATGGCCAGGCAGCCCCTCCCCCCACCCTCAGTCCCTTCGCTGCCCCCCCCCCCCACATACACATTAGGATCCTTGGGCCCTTGGTTAGTGTGGGTCTGGGAGCAGAAGAACAGAGCAGGAAGACTGATGGGAACTACTAGCTGGGGGACACTGGGTGATGAATTTCCTGTCCCAGCCCCAGGGTGGGGCTGAGCTCCCCGAGGCGAGCAGCCCCTTCCTTCCACCCATCCCGGGACTCGGGCTGACCAGGAGCCCAGACCCCTCTCTGTGTGGTGACACTCCCCCCCCAAAGCGGTGTTCTGGGCCGGCTTCCGGCTCTGGCCAAGGGAGGCGGCATCTCCCAGCTCCGGATGCTGTGTCCTCCTGGGCCTTCTCTCTGGCTCCGGCCTGTCCCCCCACCTTCCTCAGTCCACAGATTACTCAGCCCCCAGTCTACAGACCACACTCTTCCCAGGTAACCCGCACTTTCCCCGGGGAACCTGCACTTTCCCAGAAGCACACGTCAGCAGCCTCTCGGCCTCTCTGGCCACCAGCTGTGTCCCCTTCTCCATTAACTGTCCTCCTTTCACTTCCTCTGCCTAACCCAGAGGAGCCCTCCACGGCCTGTCAAGTAGCAGGAGCTCACAGCTCCGGGACGTGGAGATGAGTACTTTCTTTGTTTTCTTTTTTCCATAGTATTTCACCCCCCCAAAAAAAAAAATACATGAAAAGACAGTTTCCAACATTTCTTTTTGTAAAACTTGGTCTTCCAAATTTTTCTCCCTCCCTTACCTCCCCCTTCCCCCAGAAAGGAAGTAACCTGATTAAATAGTTAAATATCTGCAATTCTCCTCAATATATTTCCGCATTTGTCATGTTGTACAAGTGAAATCAGAGCGAAAGGTACAGGCCATGAGAAAGAAAGAAAAAGAAACAAAAACAGCAACGAAGAGGTGCAAAAACTATGCTTCCATCCGCACCCCCCCCCCCCCCCACGTAGTTCCCTCTCTGGTGCCGATGGCCCTCTCCATCACGTCTATTGGGACTGGCCTGGACCATCTCATTACTGAAAAGAGTCCCGTCCCCCAGAACTGATCACGTAAAATCTTGTGGCCGTGTCCGACGATCTCCGGCTCTGCTCACGTCCCTCGGCTTCGGTTCCTGTCAGTCTCTCTGAAATCCTCCCGCTGGCCATTTCTTACAGAACAATAATACTCCATCACATTCATAGACCAGAACTTATTCCGCCATTCTCCTGCTCGTGGCAGCCCCTCAGTTTCCACTTCCTTGCCCTCAGTTTCCAATTTGCTTTGTCTATATGACAGTTTGTTGTCCCCCCTGTCAGTTTGTAGGTCTTTCAAGGTCCTTTCCCTCTTTTTGTATCTCCAGGGCTTGGCACAAGCCTTGGCACACAGTAGGTGCTTAATAAATGTTTACTGAGTGAGTGACTCATTTAACCTCTAAACCATAGGAGTGAGTCCTTTGAGGTTACCCTGTGGACAGGAAGCAAGATTGGGGAACTGAGCGGGAATTCCTTCCTCGTGATGGAAACTAGAGAGCTGCTCCAGGGCGGGGACTTCCTTGCCTTTTACTTAGCAGTCTCTGGCACGAGGAAGGAACTCAGTGCTCTCTGACTGACTTCTAGAAAGCAATCTTTGGGTTCCTTTTGGATTTGGAACCTTTTGGGTTTGGATTTGGATGGAGCAGGAGCACTGTGTATGAGCCTGCCCCCCCCCCTTCCCCGGCAGGCTGGCAGGTCCCGGCGGGGACACTTTCCTTGTTGGATGGAGGGGGCAGTGAGCCCATCAGGAGAAGCTACAAATTCAGTCCTTCTCAGGCTCTAGGCTTGGCACATCGTCTTTCCTCCATGATCCCCCGTTAAACATTGCCCCTCCGCGGGCTTCACCAGCAAGTGTTGGGGAAGGGTCCCCCCCTCCATGGGCCTGAGGAGCCAGGCTGGGATGATGGAGCTCCTGAGCTTGCTGGCCAGACCCAAGCTGAGTCCCGAGCCTGACCCCAAACCACAGCCTGTCCCCATTCTCTGGGACCCACCAATCCCGACCCCCAGCCCTAGCTAGGAGCCTGACCCAAAGAGTAGTCATCAAAGGATCCTATCAAATTGGAGGGGGAGGGGAGGGCTCCAGCGAGAGCCCCGAGATCTTTCTTGGCCCTGTGCTGTTTTATAGTTTTGCCCCTCATTTGCATCAAGACATAGTTGGGAAGTTGAGCAGATTTACAAATGGCACAAAGCCGGGATCCTAGAGGTGGATCTAAAAAGATCCTGATATATTCCGATGGAAGTGGATCTCTTGCATAAAGAGAGCTAACTCAGTTTCAATTGATCAAAGATGGACAGAAGCAGCTACACCCAAAGAAAGAACACTGGGAAATGAGTGTGAAATGTTTGCATTTTTGTTTTTTTCCCCCGGTTATTTCTACCTTCTGAATCCCATTCTCCCTGTGCAACAAGAGAACTGTTCGGTTCTGCACATGTATATTGTATCTAGGATATACTGTAACCTATTTAACATATAAAGGACTGCTTGCCATCTGGGGGAGGGGGTGGAGGGAGGGAGGGGAAAAATCGGAACAGAAGTGAATGCAAGGGATAATGCTGTAAAAAATGACCCCGGCATGGGCTCTGTCAATAAAACATTATTAAAAATAATAAAAAAAAAAGATCCTGAGAAGATGGGAGGGATCCATTTTCTACTTTGGGAACTTTACAAATCAAACTGGGCGGTCATGATTACAGGCAGCCAGGAGACGGACGGCGAACCCCCAAACGGGGGGCCCCGGGCTTCACGGAAAGAACCCCCTCCTCCCCCCGCCCCCCGCCGGAGGGGACTTCAGGACCGCCGTCCCCCCAGGAATTCCCTCCCAGTCTGCTCCCCTGCCCAGCGCCGTCAGAACCTGGCCACCAGGTGGCCGCCGTTACTTTCCAGCCGTGGGGCCCGGGGGTGGTCCCGAGAGCGCAGCCACCCGTACCCTCGCGGGAGATCCCCCTCCCCTTCGGCCCCGACGGCGCCCCCTCCCCCTGCCCCGGCGCCGCGTCACGATGCCGCCGGGGCTCTGAGCTGCGCCGGGGCTCGGAAGCAAGAAAATGGAAAGTCACCGGGAGGAGGAGAATTCTGGGAATCTCCATCCCGCCGCAGGGAAGCCCCGGCTCTCCAGCCGCTTTCCCTGCGCTGTGAGCTCCCAGCCGCTGTTGGACTGGATGGTGCTGAGCACAGGCACAAGGAGACCCGGCAGCCCGGGTGGCCCCAGGGCTCAGCCGGTCTTGGGCAGACTTTCTGGGTGCGCTTTTTATTTTTTTTCCCTTTTCTCCCCGATCTCCCAGCGCTCAGGAGCCGTCTGGGGTCCCGGGGAGACGCGAGCGCCATCCTTCCCCCGACCTCTCCGCTGCTAGGCTCCGGACTCCTCCCGGAGGCAGCCGGCTCAGGGTTCTCCAAACCTAGGAGCACAAATCGCAGCCGCCTCCCACATGCCGTCCCGTGCAAATGCACCAAGGGACATTTCGCAGAGCTTATTGTTTGCTCAAAAATAAAAATTAAAAAAGCGCGGTCCCGTGTCAGAGCCATGGGGAAGGGATAGTTTTATATAAATATATATATTTGCTTTTAATAATAATATTATTATTAATTATATTAATTTTATAGTAATTAAATAATAATTAATTATTAATGATATTATGATTATTTCCACATTTGCCTCCTAATGAGTAAATGTTACACCAGTTCTTATTTTGCCTGACATTTAGCATAGATTCCATGTTGAAGAGTTAAACAATAAATGAAAAATAAAATCAAAAGCATGGTCCGACTAATGCATTGTGGGGAGAGTTGTGAAATGATCTTTTCAGAGCCGTTTGGAATCATGTCCAAAGGGCTATAAAAGTGGACATCCCCTTTGATCCAGCAGTGTCTCTACTAGGTCTGTATCCCCAAAAGATCGTAAAAGAAGGAAAAGGACTTCAAAAAACTTAATACGAACCGAAGAGACAACAGATAGAGATGGAGACAAAGCAAATGGGAAACTGAGGGAGTCCTTTTTGTAGTGGCGAGAAAGTGGAAACTGAGTGGATGCCCATGAGCTGGAGAATGGCCGAATAAGTCGTAGTATATGAATGTTATGGTGTTCGAATCCTAGTGTTAACTCAACGGAAGTGAGAGAAACAGTGCTTATGGGCTTGGGTTCCCACCTTTGGAGTTCCCACCTTTGGGAGAATTCACCCTTTAGAGCTCACACATTTCAGAGAGTTCACACATTAGAGTTCACAAGTTGGGGACGTTCACAAGTTGGGGAGATTCACAAGTCAGAAACCCACAATCCCCCTCTCTCAGAGGAGGAGTCCACCTTTGGGCTCACACCTTTAAGAGATCATATACAAGGAGCTCCTGGAGTCAGTGGAGAAGTGGAGAACCAAGATTCAGAGGGAGCTGGAGCCAACAAAAGAGCAAGAGCTCTTGGAACAAGGAGGGAGAGAGGCTTCTAAGAAAGCTAACCGGGCCTAAGGAAAGAGACAAGACGTGCAAGGAGAAAATAAATGTGTGGATTTTAACTCCTGGCTGCATTTGAGGTGATTTTTACTCTGAACTGAAACTAAGGTTGCCTCCAGAAAACCTCCCCGAGAAACCTGCTCCCAGAGAACGATAGAGAACATTACATTATGGAGTATTATTGTTCTATAAGAAGCGATCAGTGGGGGGATTTCAGAAAAGCCCGGGAAGATTTGTATGAACTGAGGCTGAGTAAAGTCCGCAAAACCAGGAGAATATTGTACGTAGTAACAAGATTATGTGACGGTTAACTGTGATGGACATAGGTCTTGTCGACAATGCAGTGATTCCCAGGCAGTTCCAACGGGAAAGTGCCAGACACATCCAGAGAGAGAGAACTATGGAGACTAGTGTGGATCAAAGCACAGTATTTTCACCTTGTTTGTTTGCTTGTTGTTGTTTTTTTTTTCCTTTCTTATATCTTTTTCATTTTGGTCTGATTTTTTTTTTGGGGGGGTGCAGCATAACACATATGAAAATATATTTAGAAGAATCACACATGTTTAGCCTAAAAAAAAAAAAAAACTGGTCCAACTTATAAAAATAGGGAGAATTTTATATTTTAAAAAATGCAATAACATAAAGCTAGCAAAAGAATGAAAAAAAAATAGAGGGAACACTGGGCTTCCACTTTCAGAGAAAGGATTTCAAAAACACAGCTGAACTCCCCAAACACGTGGCCCCCATCCTCCCTGCATGTAAAAAACCAAATTACTCTGGCCAGGAAAATTCATCCGGGTCTTTATAGTCCCTGCAGTCAGCCAAGGCACAGTGGAATTACACAACATAGCACCAAATACAGAAAAGGAGATATCATGTCATTTATTCAGAGAGAATCAATTCATTGACAGTTAAAGAGATAAAGGATTATTACTCCAAGCTCTCAGGAAAACCACATTCATCCACCACACACACATACCCTGTCTCTGTATCTCCCCTCAAAGCACAATATTAAATAAATTAAGTGACTCAGGTCTGGAATCAGGAAGACCTGAATTCAAATATGGCCTCGGATACGAGCTGTGTGATCCTAGGTAAGTCATTTAATCCAGTTTACCTCAGTTTCCTCTTCTGTAAAAATAAGCTGGAGAAAGAAGTGGCAAAGCACTTGAGTTTCTTTGCCCAGACAATGCCAAATGAGGTCACAAGAGCCAGCAGAAACACAACAAAAATAGCATTAGATCTAGAAATAACACAGGAAAGCATGACGGTGAAAAACCACCGACCCGGAAGGACTAACGAAATGAGGCAAAATTAACACGTTATCATAAAAATAGATGGCATGGAGGCGTGATGTCGATATAGAGGAAATATGCAAAACCAGAAAATCATCCTGAAACTAACTTAGAAGGCAATAATTATAACACGCGCCGCTCTACTGCACTGCAATAAATATAAAGATTGCCAGCATTTGAATGAAGCAAGATGATCTCCCAGAAGCTGCTCTGACTTATGGAGGGGGCAATAATGCGATCTGACCCAAAAGAGGAGATGAGAAAACACGAATCTTTGTCTTGTGGGGTCCCTGAGAAACAAGGCGGAGTGCCATCTTTCAGGGGGTCCCCACAGGGTCCAGGGCACTGGCTGGTGAGATGTGGCACGGCAGAAGCCACAAGCACCTTCACCAATTACCGTCCTTCATGTGTCGTGGCCACATTGGGGGAGCCCTTTTGCTAATTCAACTATTTATTAAGCACTTATGTGTGGGTTTTAAAAAAACTATTTATTAAGCACCTATCACGTGCTAATTAGACCATTTAGTAATAGTCTAGGATGGGCTCATTAAACCATTTATTTAGCACCTGCTGGTGCCAGGCAAAGTGCCCCCATGGGACTCAGCTGGCGCTTAATAAATGATTAGTGAATTTCCTTCGTGAATTCTGCTCATTAGACCTTCATATTTCCACACTGCGGAGACCAAGACAAGAGGTTCCAACATGGCCGCCCCCCTTCTCAGTGACCGCCTCAGCTTGCCATTGGGGGGCTACAGAAGCCGCTCTTGTGCATTCGGACCGGAGGCTTCTGGGGTCCTGACGCTAGGAAAGTCCTTCCCAGCCTGACCTTCCCTTCCTCCTCGCTGGCCCTGTTGAACCCACCTCCTCACTGCTCCCTGACCCCCTTCCTCTCCTGCCTTTGCATTGAGATATTAAACGACCCTTGGAAGGCCCTCCCTCCTGTCCATCCTTCAGAAGCCACGGCTTTCCTCCAGGCTCAGGGGCCCTTGCCCCTCGGCCCTCCTCCCGAGCTGCTGGGGCTGCCCTCACCGCATCAGTCCATGGAGGCCCCGGGAACTCACCCGGGAGGGAATTTCTTGCCCTATCGCCACCCCCTGCGGCTCGTACCCTAGCGAGGTAAAGAACGGGGCTCGGTCACGCAGCCGGGAAGGCTCAGAGTCCAGGTCTTCTCGTCCCCACCAGCGCCAGAACATCTGCCTCCAGGGTGTCAGCTTGGTCAAGTCCCTTAACCCCGGAGTCGAGTCTGGTCTTGGCTTCTCCAGGGTGGTGGCGAGCTCCACAGGGAAGCGGCCAAGCTGCATTTTTGTCTTTCCAGCCCCCGGGGCCTCCCCAGTCCCCTCAGTCACCTCGCAGGCTTGTCATGGAGAGCAGAGGAGATGTCTGCAGAGCGTTCCCCGGACCTGGCACGGAGTGGGCGCTTAGTAAACAGCTTCCTTCCCCGGCCAGCCTTGCGCCCAGCAGGCAGTTTAACAGACATCAGCTGAGTACAATGTGTTTGCTTCCCTCGAGTTTTATTGTTCACCAGATTTAGGAAAAGTGAAATGGGTGAAACGGGCAGAGTGTGTCTGGAAGTGAGGAAGCTTTCTGGGCCTGGACGCTGCGGGGAGGAGGGCCGCGGTGGGGGGACCCCGGAAAGGACGGCCCTCCCGGAACCCTTCCACCCCCGGGCTCGGATCCTGACGGGCTGGGCGCAGCTTTGTTGGTTAGATTTCTTCCGAACCCAAGTCACTGACTCTCCTCAACTGGCCACCAATGAGCCAAGTCCCAGTGGGCCGTTCTCGGGTCAACGGCCGTCCTCGCTTTCTCCCCCAGATTGATTGACTTTTGACCTATGAAGGAGGCCGTTTTCTGTCCCGGTAGCCACCTGGACTTAATACGGCCGGACTGAGAGTCCTCCCAGTCAAAGGCAGACCTACGAGAGACCTGGGCTTACAGCGGCCGAGGTCTCGCACCGCCTCCGGTGACCTTCCAGAACCCCGCGCGCTTCCAGCCCCGAGACTGCCCCTCCGGAAGCCGCAGCTCAGCTGTTGCGTGTCCCTCGGGAAGGGCTCCAACGTCACCGGACTTTTGGGGCCTCCCCAGGAGTCACTTCCTCTATCTCGCTCCCATTCCCCAGCACGCGCTCCCCTCCCCCGCGGGGAAGTCTCCCGGACAGAGCTTACTTGTGGCTTGGACCTGGGAGGCCCCGGATGTGGGGAACAGGCTCCCAGGTGAGCCCGGGGGCTCGGCACAGACACCCGGTTAGTGGGATGGGGCAGCCCGCGCTTCCCCCATCCCGGAAAAGGAATGCGCCGCAGACGCCCTCCCAGAGCCCGCCACAAAAGCAGACGTCGGCCAGCGTTAGGGAAAACTCACCGCCTTCCTCCGAGGTAAAGCCTTTGGGGGGGCGGGGCCTTCCGCCTGGCGAGGCGGCCCCCCACACCGGGAGGGCTGCTGCCGACTGGCAACGGGCCGGTTGCCCAAGAGATCCCTTAGGGACTCTAGTTTCTCAGGTTTGCACACAAAAAGAACCCGGAAGGCGGAGGTGGGTGGGAAAACAAAGAAAACTGCCTGAAATTCAAAAGGATGCGAGTTCTAATCCGACCTCTGACCCTCTCCGTGTCATTGTGGGCACTTCCCGCTTCAGAGCAGTTCCTGTGACTTCCGCGGTCCTTCTGCCGAGGTGAGGGGGGCTATCCCTGTACAGCGACACCAGAATCGGGGGCTGATGCTCCATCCTGTCAAAAGTCCCAACGTCAGAGGTTTTATTAAGCTGCCGAGAGTGAGATCCATCTGTAACAGTCTTTCCCGAGAAGAAGGGAGGTTAGCGATGAACAAAAAGGGGGAGACAAGTTCCCCAGTGGAACTCCCGATCCGCCAGGGGGAAGATGCCAGACTCCATGAGGTGGATTTCTTATAGGGGAAATAGCACCTGGGGGAGTTGGCGGCTAATTTGGTTTTCTGAGGAGATGCAGTAAGGTGCAGTTACTAGAGACCCCCACCTGGGGTGGGACTGGAATCAAAAGGCCTGCTTGGGGCCTTCCCTCTGCAAGAAATACTGGATCATCCTAGAGGGCGGTTCCAGGGAGGCCACTGTGGGGAGGGGCCACAGGTCGGACTGTGTGCGTCCCCATGAACATCCCCGGGGTCACACAGCCGGGAAGTGTTAAGGGGCTGAGGCCAGATTTGAACTCGGGTCCTGCTGACTTCAGGGCCGGGGCTCCGCCCCCTGCGCCACCGGGCTGCCCGCGGCTCCTGCTTCTCCTGAGCTGACTTAATTCTGCTCCGCTCCCAGAGCCCAGAACCTTCTCTGAGGAGGGAGGGCCCGGCAGCCTGGCAGCCAATTCTAAAGTTCTTCAGAGACCTCGGGAGTGTCCTGGTAGCTTCTCTGATCCCCTGGGGAGGCGGCCCCGGCTCAGCTCTCCGGAACCGCAAGCGCACGTCTGGCATCGCCCCCCGCGCCCGAGGGGGGCGCTCTCCGCAGTGGGGCCGGCGAATGATCTGATCCTGCAGAACGCGGGGGAAACCGCGAGTCTCAGGCGCAACTGGCCATTTCATCCAAGAGCGCGGACGAGGGGCCGGTCCCGGGGCCCCCGGGGCTACGCTCTCGGGGCCGCGAGGGAACTTCCCCGTCGTGGAAGGACCGCGAGCCAAACCCGGGGTGAGGGGGAGGGAGGGGGACGTGAGGGCGGGAACGCCCGGACCAGCTCGGAAGGGGCCCGGGCGGGGCTGCTCCCTGCGCGGCTTCCAGACTGCGGAGATCCGGGGCTTCTCTGCCGAAGCCGGGCTGCCCGGGAGCCCCCCACCCCCCCTTGCATCTCAGGCCCCCCCTGGGCTCTGCTTCTGGCCTGGGGCCTTTTCGGTTGGGGGGCAGGCGTCCTCCAGCCTCGGGAGCCGCCGCACAGTCCGGGGGGAGAAGCAGGCTGAGCCGCGGCCCGGCAGGGGCCTCCCCAAGAGGGCCGCGCTGCCCCCCATCTCCCCAGCTCAGCACCGCCCCCAGAGGCCTCCCCCCTAACAACCTCCCCGGCAACCCTTGAGAGCAAGAGGAAGCCTCCCCGGGCTCTGGAGGCCAGACCCTTCACCAGGCTGATTGCCCTCCTCTGGACCGACACTGCCC
The DNA here is from genome assembly GCF_016432865.1 of Antechinus flavipes. Taxonomy (NCBI): domain Eukaryota; kingdom Metazoa; phylum Chordata; class Mammalia; order Dasyuromorphia; family Dasyuridae; genus Antechinus; species Antechinus flavipes. The sequence goes on along the minus strand of NC_067400.1, from coordinate 624,667,874 downwards.
TCTTCCGCTTCCTTCCTCTTTCCCGCCTGTCTCTTCTATGTCTCTTTTCTCCTTTCTGCCTCTCTCCCTCCCTAATTTCCCCTCCCCCTCCCTGTCTCTTTCTTTCTGTGTCTCTCAGTCTCTGTCTCTCCTGTGTGTGTGTGCCCCCATCTGTCTCTGTTTCTCTCCCTGTCTGTCTTCTCAGTCTCTGTCTCTGTCTCTGTCTCTGTCTCTGTCTCTCTCCCTGTCTCTCTCCCTGTCTCTCTCTTCTCAGTCTCTGTCTCTCTTTCTGTGTGTCTCTGTCTCTCTGCATCTCTGTCTCTGGGTCTCTCATCTCTCTCAGTCTCTGTATCTCTTGGTCTGTCTCTGTGTACGTGTGTCTGTCTCTCTACAGTCTCTCATCTCTCTCAGTCTCTGTCAGTCTCTGTCTCTGTGGGTCTTTCTCTGACTTCACTTCCATCTGCACATCTGCGTGGGCGCCCTCCCCTCCCCCATCTCTTTGACGACCCCTCTGGGGGCTCGCCCCCCCTTCTGCCCCAGCTCTGTTCCCACAATCCCTTTGTTGTGTGGTCTCTCAGGCTCTCCCGGCCGCTGCTCCAGCAGCTTCTCCGCATCCCCCTCTCTCCGTTTGGGGGGCGGCTCCCTCTGCATCATAAGGAGAGTATGACATGGGATCATGGTTTCTGGGGAGGGGGGAGCGCCTGGACCAGTCTGTGTTCTCAGCCCCGCCCTTGTTCTCCCAGACAAAGATGCCTCGGGTTGGAGGGGCCCGAGCCCAAGCTGCAAGGCTGGCCCTGAGTCCCCGAGAGCCCGGGCTGTGCTGATGAGGCGCTGGGGGGGGGGGGAGCTTAAGGCCCAGCACCAGGTCAGCAGCTTCTCCCGGACTCCTCCCTGGAACCGAGGTGCCCTCGGGCTTCTGAGTCACCCCCTGAACCTGGGGGGCATTTTCAGGACTTTCCCGGCCTCCCCTGATCCTTGGAAGGAACCACGAAGGGCTTCCCTGCCCAGCCCTCCATCCATTTGTCCAATATCACTGTAAGACAGAGGCTCAGAAAGTCTGGAAAAACAGAGAGAAGGGGGGCACAGAGAGAAGGGGGGCACACAGAGAGAAAGGGGGCACAAAGAGAAGGGGGGCACAGAGAGAAAGGGGCACACAGAGAGGGGGGCGCACAGAGAAGGGGGCACACAGAAAGGGGCACACAAAGGGGCACAAAGAGAGAAAGAGGCACACAGAGAGAAGGGGCACACAGAGAGAAGGGGCACACAGAAGGGGGCACAAAGAGAAGGGGGGCACAGAGAGAAGGGGGGTGCACAGAGAAGGGGGTCACACAGAAAGGGGCACACAGAGAGAAGGGGCACAGAGAAGGGGGGCACACAGAGAGAAGGGGGACACAGAGAAGGGGGGCAGAGAGAAAGGGGCACACAGAGAGAAAGGGGGCACAGAGAAGGGGGGCACACAGAGAAAAGAAATTGGCGCTTGTCAATTTCAGAGTGTAAGTGATCACATAGGAAATTGAACAACCGGCTCTGGTGTGAGATGCCCCTCACCTCGTAACCCCCCCCCCTCCACCCAAGCTGCCTTTAGTCGCCCTTAAATAAGCACCACAGGCCGGGATCCTCCTTTCCCCACCGGTCTCCACACACTCCACGCCTTGTTCTTCCACCTCCATGGCTTTGCATTAGCTTCAGGTGCACTCAATTCTTTTTCACTTTAGAATCTCTAGTCTTTTTTTCGAACTCGGCTCCTGCCTTACATGAGACTTCTCCACATGACTTTCCTCAGAGAAATCAGCTGAATAAATCACCCCCATCAATCACAAGAGGCCCAGACAGCTTTTTCTTCTTTTTTTTCCCCTGAGGCAATTGGGGTTAAGTGACTTGTCCAAGGTCACACAGCTATGCTGTGTTAAATGTCTGAGGCCAGACTTGCACTCGGGTCCTCCTGACGTAAGGGCTGGTGCTCTATGCACCACACCAACTAACTGCCCCCCCTTTTATTTTCAAAACATGCATGGGTAATTTTCTTTTTTTTTTTTAATTATAGCTTTTTATTTACAAGATATACACATGGTAATTTTTCAACACTGACCCTTGCAAAAACTTCTGTTGCAACTTTTCCCCTCCTTCCCCCCACCCCCTCCCCCAGATGGCAGGTAGTCCCATACAGGTTAAATATGTTAAAGTATATCTTAAATACAACATATGTATACAGATTTATACAGTTGTCTTGTTGCACAAGAAAAATCGGATCAAGAAGGAAAAAAAAACCTGAGAAGGAAAACAAAACTGCAAACAAACAGAAAGAGTGGAAATGCTATGGTGTGATCCACACTCAGTTCCCACAATCCTCTCTCTGGGTGTAGCTGGTTCTCTCCGTCACAAGTGGAACTGATTTGGTTCATCTCATTGTTGAGGAGATTCACTTCCATCAGAAAACATCCTCAAACAATATCGTTGTTGAGGTATATAATGATCTCCTGGTTCTGCTCATTTCACTCAGCATCAGTTCCTGTCAGTCTCTCCAAGCCTCTCTGTATTCATCCTGCTGGTCGTTCCTTACAGAACAATAATATTCCATAACGTTCCTATACCACAATTTACCCAGCCATTCTCCAACTGATGGGCATCCATTCATTTTCTACTTTCTGGCCAGTACAAACAGGGCTGCCACAAATATTTCGGCACATACAGGCCCCTTTCCCTTCTTTAGTATCTCTTTGGGGTATAAGCCCAGTAGAAACACTGCTGGATCAAAGGGGATGCACAGTTGGATAACTTTTGGGGCATAATTCCAGATCGCTCTCCAGAATGGTTGGATCAGGTCACAATCCACCAACAATACATCAGTGCTTCAGTTTTCCCACATCCCCCAACATTCATCATTATTGTTTCCTGTCATCTTAGCCAATCTGACAGGTGTGTAGGGGTATCGGTTTGTCTTAATTTGCATTTCTCTGATCAATAGTGATTTGGAGCACCTTTGCAGATGACTAGAAATGGTTTCAATTTCTTCGTCTGAGAATTGTTGCACAGATAATTTTCAACATTCCCCTTTGCAAAACCCTGTGTTCCAAAGATTTTCCCTCCCCCACCCCCACTTTCCTGATATATGCACAAATATCATCCTGCACAAGAAAAATCAGATCAAAAAGGGGGAAAAATGAGAAAAAAAAACAGAATGCAAGCAAATAAAAAAAGGTGCAAATACTATGCTGCGATCCACACTCAGTTCCCACAATCCTCTCTGGCTGCAGATGGCTCTCTCCATCACACGAGGACCATCGGAACTGAAGGCCCAGACGTCTTGACTGAATCGGTCAGTAGGCGTGAATGAACCTTTTCTCAATCGGAAAGGATGATGGGGGCTTTGGGTCCCTGGATAGAGACGTGTTGTATTATGGCGGGCCAGTGAGCCTCCAGCCACTCCTCTTGGGCTAGCTGGTCCCGGGGGACAATCAGGGAGAGAGGGCCGAGGCTTCCACGCCACTGAGAAGGAATGGCACCTGCGGGGAGGAAAGCGAGGCAAGGTCTCCCGCTGCCGCCTTCACTGGCCACGCAAACGGCCCGGGAGAGTCAAAGGCAGGACTCGAGGCCCGCCGAGGGCGAGCACGGCTGAAGAAATGGCGGCAGCGCTGGGGGGAGGGGGCCCCAAATCGTGAGCCCACAGAGGTCAGAAGGCCCGGGGTCTGGCCGGCCCGGAAGCAGAGTCCTTGGGGCGGCCGCCGCCGAAGCGTGGGGCACCAGGGCAGAGTCAGGAGCCACCCGGACCTCCCGGGCAAAGGCGCCCGCGGGACCCGCCGAGGGGATCCCTGGTCCAGAAAGCCGGCCGAAGCCGTTGGCTCTGGTGGATTCTGGGGGAAGGATGGTCTTACCTAATAATAGAATTGCTTTCCTCATTCGACTTCTCTAGAACCGAGCCTGCTTACATGATTAACCACAAGGGCCCCGCTCTGGTCTCAGGAAAGTCCCCATCAGGCCCTGCTTCTCAGACAGCGGCAGCCAGGGCGGGGGTCCTCACACTTGTGGCCGTGGGCGTCAGCGGCCCCAGAAAGAAGCCAGGCTGGAGAACCGTCTCCTCTGGGCTCCTGGAGCCGCTTCAGTGGCCTGAACGTTGCCCCAAATGAACAAGGGATATTTTTAGTTCCTAGTCCGCCGTCCTTAGGTAGCTCAGGACTTTGAATCGGAAAGCTCCGAGTTCAAATCCAGCCTGAGATACTTAGTAGCTGTGTGACCACAGCAACTCACGGCACCTCAGACTGCCTCAGTTTCCCCATCAGTAAAATAGGGATCACAATAGCTGCCTCCCGGGATTGTTGTGAGGATCAAATGAGGCGATATTTGTAAACTGTGTAGCACGCAGTGCCAGGCCCCTGCCGGTGCTCAATAAATGCTCGCTCCTTCCTTCAACACTTCCGACCCACTGACCCTGGATAAATCTCCTCCCCTCGGTTTCCTAAAATGTAAAATGGAGATAACAGCCCCTCCTCTCAGGATTATTGCCAGGATTCAGTGAGATAAGATCTGTGTAGTGCTTCCTAAACCTTTGGGAAGAAGTGATGTAACTATATAAAATATAAACACTATCATCACTCTTCCCACAGTTCAAGTCAACAGGCATTAAGTGCCTACTATGTGCCAGGGATGCCACGTAATGCTGAGGGTGCAAAGAAAGGTCAAACTCCACCGATGGGTGGAAAGCGCATTAGTAGGCAAGGCTGGAGCTGGCGGGGAGACCTCCTGGCCGAGAGACCCACTAACAAAGCTTCGGGCTCCCCGACGCCTCGTCCAAACGAAGCTTCATCTCCTTCCCAGGCTGAGCAACGGTCCCGAGGTCCTGCCGAGGTCCTGGCCCTGGCTGCCCTTGCCTGACTCCCGAGGGGCTGGGAGGGCCTCCCTCTGGCAGGGGCGGCGGAGATGGGCGCCCGTCTGGGCCCGGGAGGGAGAAGCTTCGGCCGGAGCCTCTGGCTCCCCTCGTCCCTCCCCTCGTGGCTGAATTTCGAGGCCCTTCGGCATTCTGACCGACCCCGGGAACTCCCCCTGCCTCGGTTGCCAGACCCGGAGCCCAGAGAGCGCTCTCACCCGCCAGAGGTCAGCGGCGAGGGCGGAGAGCGGTGGGAGCCCCCGGGCCGAGGCGGCCGGAGAGCTGAGATTCGGGAAGCTCCTCGGGCCGGGTCACGCTGACCGCTGGGATGCGGCCCCCTCCGAGCCCGGGGCTCCGCCCCGTCTTGTGCCTCCACGGCGGCCTCCGTCCCCGGCAGACCCTCGGGAGGCCGGCCCGGGGCTTCAGAGCCAGCTCTGGGGATCCGGTCCGGCTGCGGGTCACGTGCCCACCGGAGGTGCCTCCCGTACCCACAATGCCGCTCTCCGGGGCGCTCCAGGCCGGCCCCCGCCATTCGCCGTTAGCCGAGGTCGCTCCCTGTTCCAAACCCACCTCTCGGCCACAAGGAAGGCTCCAAATGCTTCGCCCAAAGAGAAATACGCAGTTCTGGGCGAACCGCGGCCACGAGCACGTCAAGCCCGTGGCTCTGCCTGCTCGCTCCCGCCCTCGGCTCGGCCACGTCCTCCTCCGGCCCTCCTCCCCCACCTGCCCACGCCATGGTCGTCACACGTTCTGGTCAGGAGAGAACCTGAGCCCCGACCGGCCCCGGCCGTTCTTTCTGCGCCTGCGTCGGAGGGATCCTCCCTCCCTTTTCCACTAAGCAACGTCAAGCCCATCAGACCATGGCTTGCAGCCTCCGTTCCCCTTCCTCTTTTAAAAGCTCAAGGTAGGGGCAGCGAGGTAGCCCAGCGGGTAGAGCGCCAGCCCTGAAGTCAGAAGGACCCGAGTTCAAATCCAGCCTCGGACACGACACACTTCCTGGCTGTGTGACCCTGGACAAGTCACTTAACCCCCCCTGCCTCAGCAATAAATAAAGATAGGAGGTGTTTGCCCTTCCCTGGAACCGTGCTACAACCTCCGTTTTCCAAGCTTCAGAGATCACTGACAGGGTCGGTCAGTTCTTTCAGGACTCAGAGTCGGAGAGGATTTGATCCCAGCGACTTAAAGTCACCGACGTCAGCAAGACAGTCCCTCCCCTCGCCGTCCCGACTCTCCGCTCCCTGCCCCTCATCCCCATGGTATTTTCCCGAAGACCAAGGAACGGAGGCCCCGAGTTGAGCCTGGTGGCCTTCTCTCCTTCGCATCATTATCCCATCCGCCCTGGGCAGAAGCTCTTTTCCCCTTTCCTTTTTTCCCCTGGAGGCAATTGGGGTTAAGTGACTTGCCCAGGGTCACACAGCCAGGAAGTGTTAAGTGAGTTATTGCTCATCAGTGAAGGCGGACTGGGAAAGGTGTGGAGGAGGCCCGAGGGAACTGGGGGGAGGGGAGGGGAATGGACAAATCAAGAACCCGGAGGGTGTAAGGGATGGAGGCCGACCGAGGGATGGGGGGGGGGGGTAAGGGGTGAAGACGCTGAGAAATCCATGGAGAGACAACGATGGGATCGGAGAAAGGGCAGAGATGGAGACAGAGAACCCGGGAGAGACAGAGGGAACCCCGGAGAGACAGAGAACCCCGGGGAGACAGAGGGAACCCCGGGGAGACAGAGAGAACCCCAGAGAGACAGAGAGAACGAGATGGAGAAAGGAAGCAATGAAGAGAATAAAAATATAGGGAGGAGGGAGGGAGGGAGGAAGAGGAATAGAGGAGAGGGGAGGGAGGATAGAAGAGCGGGGAAGGAGAGGGGAGAGAAGGAAAGAGGGAAGGAGGGAAGGGGAGGGAGAGGGGGGGCAGACAGGAGAAAGGGGGGGACACGAGACACGGGCAGACAGGAGCCGATTCCGAGCGCGAGGGGCTGCTCTCGGCCCGGTTTCCAGGCGAGGGATGGGATCCCAGACCCCGTGTTGCGCCCTGACCGACAGCCCAGCGCTGGGCCAGGAGCTGGGGCCGCGGCTGCTGCTGTTATCCCCGGGCAGCCCCCCTCCCCCTCCCCCGCTAATCCAGCTCCCCAGAAAAGTTAGGAACCAGAACTGCTCCTGCGCTCCCTCCGGTCCGGGACAAATGGGGGAGGCGGGGACGGAGCGGGGACGGACGGGGGCCCTGGAGGCGAGGCGGGGGAGCCCCGGACGCGCCCCAGCCCCCGCGTCTGCAGACCCCGGGAAGCCACCGGGGGCCGCTGAGCAGCCCCTCCTCTCCCGCCCCGCCCCCCGCCCATCCTCAGCCCCGCGGCCCGCCCCGGCCGGCAGTCCCCGAACTGGGGGAGAAGTTTCGCTTTCCTGCCCAGGGGACCGGACTTCCCAAAGAGCGTCAGGGCTGGGGAGGGGCCAGCGCCCGCCCCGCGGGGACAAAAGCAAAGGGGGACAGGAGGCTCAGCAGTAGGGAGGCTGGTGGCGGCAGGTGCGAGAGCAGGGGCCGGGGGAGGGACCCCAAGCCATGGCAGGGGCGGGGATGCAGAGCTGGGAAAGGAGATGGGCAGGGGGCCGGAGAGTGGCCGGGGCTGGGCTTCGGGGGGCCGGAGAGTGGCCGGGGCTGGGCTTCGGGGGGCCGGAGAGTGGCCGGGGCTGGGCTTCGGGGGGCCGGAGAGTGGCCGGGGCTGCGCTTCGGGGGGCCGGAGAGTGGCCGGGGCTGGGCTTCGGGGGGCCGGAGAGTGGCCGGGGCTGGGCTTCGGGGGGCCGGAGAGTGGCCGGGGCTGCGCTTCGGGGGGCCGGAGAGTGGCCGGGGCTGGGCTTCGGGGGGCCGGAGAGTGGCCGGGACTGGGCTTCGGGGGGCAGGAGAGTGGCCGGGGCTGGGCTTCGGGGGGCAGGGGCAGGGGGCCAGAAGGATGGACAAGGAAAGCACTTGGAGACTGGGACTGGGGCAGGTGTCCAGTAGGATTAACATGAACTCTGGACGTGGAGGCGCAGGCAGCGCTGGGGGCGGCCCCCGCTGGGCTCACGGCGGCTTCTCTCCTCAGCCCCCAGGTCGTCCCTTCCCGCTCGGAGTCATGCGCTGGTGGGGTAAGTATGGGGGCGGGGCCGGGAGGCAGGGCTGTCCCTGCCAGGGCGGGGGGCTTCAGGAGGCTCCTGGCTCCTCCCCGCCCAGGTCTGCTCCTCCTCCTGCACGGGGCCGGGGCCGGCGAGGCCGATCCCGGGGACGACCCCTTCCTGAGGTGCTTCCAGGACCCGGACCGCGAGGAGCTGCTGGCCATCGTCAGCCGGGGGCTCAACCGGACGGCGCGGCCCCAGCGGGTGGCGGTGGTGGGGGCCGGCGTGGCCGGGCTGGTGGCCGCCAGGGTGCTGGAGGACGCCGGACACCAGGTGGGGCTCCCGGCGTCCTGGGCTGCCCAGGGATGGAGCCCCTCGAGGGAAACCCCGAGGCCCTTTGGGCTCCAAACTCCCCCTTCACTTGCGGGGGGGAGGGGGAGCGTGCAGACGTCTGGAGCCCGGCCCAAGGCATTCCCCGAAGCTGTGGGAAATTCCCGCTCTGACCCCAACTGGCCGCCAACATCTGTCCCAAAACCAGCCCCCCCTCCCAGCCGGGGGTGTCCATTCACCCTGTCTCTGACAGGGGGTGCTCCCCGGGGTCCGGCTGCCCTCTCCCAGAAGGGGGTGCTCCCTGGGGTCTGGTCACCTCGCGCCCCACCCCCCAGCTGGGAGGGAAGGCTGGGGCGGAGGCAACTCCTCCCTGGGCCCAATCCCCGAGTGCACCTTCCGCTGGACCACGGTCCCGAATACTGCCCCCCCAAGTATCAGGGCCCGGACAGGGCTGGGGGGCGTGGCACTGACAGCGTCCTCTCCCAGGTGACTCTGCTGGAGGCCAGCGACAGGATCGGGGGCCGGATCCTGACGTACAGGGATGAGCGGACGGGCTGGCTGGGAGAGCTGGGGGCCATGAGGATACCATCCAGCCACACGTACGGGGCAGCTCGGGCTCCCACCCGCCTTCGGGCCTGGGCGGGGCCCCTCACACCTCCTTGGGCTGGGCGGGCGCCCCTCCCCCCCCCGGCTGTCTGAGCGCCCCTCACCCCCCCTTCCCCCCTCCACCGGGCTGTCTGAGCGCCCCTCACCCCCCCTTCCCCCCTCCACCGGGCTGTCTGAGCGCCCCTCACACCCCCCTGGGCTGGAGGGCGCCCCTCCCCCCAGCTGTCTGAGCGCCCCTCACCCCTCGCTGTCCGTGCGCCCCTTTCTCCCTGCTGTCAGGACACCCCGCCCCCCTCACGGCGCAGTGCTCCCTCCCGCAGGCTCCTCCTGAAGCTCTGCGCCCTCCTGGGCCTCCCCCTGGTCCCCTTCGTTCAGTACGACATGAACGCCTGGACGGAGGCCAACGGGGTAAAGCTGCGGAACTTCGTGGTGGAGGCTGCGCCGGAGCAGCTGGGCTACCGCCTGCGGGCCTCCGAGCGAGGCCGCTCCCCGGAGGCCATTTACCAGCTGGCCCTGGACAAGGTGCGCCAGCCCCTCCCCCGTCTGACGGAAGCTCGGATCACCGCCCCTACAGGCCCGGGCAGCCGCGCGCTCGGGGCAGGGGGCTGGGCAAAAGAGGGTCCCGAGCTCCCCAAGGGCAGGCCAGGACTGGGGGCTCCCAGGGGAGGGGCGCTGGGCGCTTGGATGGCCTTGAGCGAACCCCTCTCCTCGGAGGACCTGGGGACCCCTGGATCCGATTTCGGCTCCGGGCCGTCGGGGAGGGATGGGGAGGGATGGGGGACCCGGGGGCTGCCGGCTGGGGCCCCATCCCGGGTTGTCGCTCCCCGTAGGCCCTGGATGATCTCAAGCGCCTGGGCTGCGCAGGGGCGCTAAAGAAATTCGAGAACATCACCCTCCTGGTGAGAGAGGGGCCGCATCTCCCTCCGTCCTGGGGGGGACACAGAAGGTCGGGGAAAGGGGACCCCAGAGGCAGAGGGGAGGATTCCGAGCCCCAGGATCTGGGGGGGAGGGGGAAATGCCAGGCCAGCCCTGCCCCTCACTTGTCCAAAGTGATTATGACAGAGGGGCACAACCCCCACCTGAACTGCAGAGACAAGGGGGAGGAGGAGGAGGGGCAAAGGCAGCCACAGAAAGCCCAGAAGGAGCTGGGGGAGGGCATTTTAAGGAGATGGTGGAAGCCCACCCAAGCTCCACAAAGCCAAGTACCCTTAGCAGAGAAAGGTCAGCGAGGGGACGCTCCGACCACTGGACAGCCCTGAGGTCAAAGCCTGACCGTGAGGATCCCTCCCCCACCCCCCCCCAGTTCCCTGGGCTGGGCTGGACCGGCTTGAGGGCGGGGGCCCAATGGCCGAGCCCCCAGACCCTGCCCTACAAAGGGAGGCCCTGGAAACAGCGTGGGGGCCGAGGGGGCGTGCAGGCCTGAGGCCCCACTCTGCCCCCAGAACTACCTCCTGGGAGAAGGGAACCTGAGCACGGAGGCCGCCCAGCTCCTGGGAGACGTGATGGCCGAGGACGGCTTCTTCTCCCTCAGCTTCGCCGAGGCCTTACGGGCCCACAGCTACCTCAACGACGGGCTCAGGTGCGAATCGGGAAGGAGGGGGACTGGGGGGGGGGACGCTCGAGCCCCGGGCCCACCGGCCTCCGCGTGTGCCCCCCAGGTACTGGCGCCTCCGCGACGGCTGGGACCAGCTGCCCCGTGCCCTGCTGCTCTCCCTGAGCGGCCCCGTCCTGCTCCAGGCGCCCGTGGTCCGAGTGACCCAGAACCGGAAAGGAGCCACCGTCCACTACCGTGACCCCCAGCAGCCCTCGCGCCTGCTGTCCCTGACTGCTGACCGCGTGCTGCTGGCCACCACTAGCACGGCCCTGAGCCACGTCGATTTCCAGCCGCCCTTGCGGCCCCCCCTTCGCCGGGCACTGCGTAACGTCCACTACGTCCCGGCTACCAAGGTCTTCCTCAGCTTCCGGAGACCCTTCTGGGAGGACGAGGGCATCCTGGGGGGGCACTCGAACACTGACCGCCCGGTCCGCGCCCTCTACTACCCACAGGGCCCCGGGGGAGAGGCCGGCGGCCTCCTCCTCGCATCCTACACGTGGTCGGACGCCACGGCCGCCTTTGCGGGCCTGGGGGAGGAGGAGATCCTGCGCCTGGCGCTGGAGGACGTCGTGGGCCTCCACGGCGAGAAGGTGCGGGAGCTCTGGGACGGCCGCGGGGCCGTGAAGCGCTGGGGGGAGGATCGCTACAGCCAGGGTGGCTTCGTGATGCAGCCCCCGCAGCCCAGAGACGCCGCGCAGGGGACGCCCTGGCACTGGGACTGGACCCAGCCCGAGGGCCGCGTGCACTTTGCGGGGGAGTACACGGCCCTCCCCCACGGCTGGGTGGAGACAGCCATCAAGTCAGGGCTGCGGGCAGCCCTGAGGATACACAAGGGGGCCTAGGAACCCAGGGAGGCCCCACTGCATCTAGAGGGAGGCCCAGGAACCTCTGCCAGGCCCACGGCCGGGAGCCCCTGCTTCCGTTCCGGCCTGGGTCGTGCAGTCCGGCCTCCGCTCTGGCCAGGACCACGCAGTCCGGCCTCTTCTCCGGCCAGGGCCACGCAGTCCGGCCTCCGCTCTGGCCAGGACCACGCAGTCCGGCCTCCGCTCCGGCCAGGACCACGCAGTCCGGCCTCTGTTCCGGCCGGGACCACGCAGTCCGGCCTCTGTTCTGGCCAGGACCACGCAGTCCGGCCTCTTCTCCGGCCAGGGCCACGCAGTCCGGCCTCTGTTCTGGCCAGGACCACGCAGTCCGGCCTCTTCTCCGGCCAGGGCCACGCAGTCCGGCCTCTGTTCTGGCCAGGACCACGCAGTCCGGCCTCCGCTCCGGGCGGGGCCACGGGCCGGGAGTCCCTGCCCTCCTCGTGCCCCTGCTTTGCCAGGACCTAGGAAGGTCCCGGGCTCAGCTGCCCACGGGCCTGAGGCAGGAGGGACCCAAAGTCAATAAAGCCTCTGTGGAAAGTCTCCTGCTGCCGTTCCTTGTGTCCCCTCGGCCCCTCCCGCAGACTCTCCTCAGCCCCAGCGCCCCCAAACAGCCAGGCAGACAACGGGCATCAAAGTGACCCTGTTTAATGGGCAGAGAGGAGGCGCGCTCCCAGCCGCACCGGGTCGCCCCAGGGTGGGGGTCTGAGAAGAAGGGGCAGAGCTTTGGTGGTGGGCATGAGGGGGGGAGGGGTAAAGTGCGTGTGCTGGTGTGTGAGGGGGAGGGGGTGGGACCCTCAGGGCTCCGGCCCCGAGTCCTCAGGCAGGATCTCCAGGCTGCTGTCGGGCTGGGGAGTGGGCGAGGGCCCCCCGGAGACGGAGGACGGGGCCTCGGGGGCCGGCGAGGGTGACAGGGGCAGCGGGGAGCCTGAGGGGGAGGGGCTGCCGGGGCCGGAAGCTGGGGCCCGGCTCAGGCCCAGGATCTCCTGCACGTTGGGGGGCAGCTCCTGCGGGGAGAGGCCAGAGTGAGGGCGGGGGTGGTGGTGAGGGGGGAGCGCGGTCTCGGGGCGGGGGCGGGGCGGGGTCTCACCGGACAGGCCGTCAGCTGCAGGTACAAGGCCTGGGCGCGGGTCAGGACGTCCTCCACGCTCAGCTTCATGGTCAGCTCGTTAATGTGCTGCGGGGAGAGCGTGTGGCGCGGCCTCAGCGGGGCGGACGCCCCCGAGGCTGCGAGGGGGGAGGGGGCTGGGAGAACTCACCTTGAGGATCTCGTTGGAGCCAAAGCCGGAGAGCATGAGGGCGTCCCTCTCCATGTCGAGGATGGCGCAGGCCACCAGCAAGTGCAGGTTGGGGCCCGGGAGCCCGGTCCAGAGCACCTGCTCGGGGACAGGGCGGCTCAGCGGGGCCCCGACTCCCCGGGCCCTTCCCTCCCCCGCGCCGGCCCCCGCTCACCTCCCACAGACGGAGGACGTCGGGGAAGGGGAATTCGCGCTTGAACCAGATGAGCAGCCAGCGGAAACAGAAGCAGAGGGAGCCCGAGTCCTGGGAGTCTGTTGGGGGAGGGGACGAGGGCGCTTGAGCTTGGGGTCCGGCTCCCCCCGGAGCGTTTCTCTCGGGGCGGCCCGGGAGGGTCCCCCGACCACCCAGGGCGGCGGCCGACAGCTGTGGCCGAGGGAAGGGCCGCGGGAGCGCGCGGGAACGGCAAGGGGGCAAAGCGGGGGCGCCGGGGGATAGTGCTCCATCCGGGGAGCCCGGCCGGCCGCGCTCCAGCCCAGGACCCGGGCCCCGAACAAACTGTTACCCAGGAAGTCGCAGAGGGGGGGGTCCAGCACCCGCAGCAGCAGCAGGAGCTGCCCGAGCTGGCGCTTCATTGTCTCCTGGCTCTCCTCGAAGTTCCCGTGCTGGAGGCGAGGAGGAGCGTGTGAGGGCCCCGAGGCCGCGACATGGGCCGCCATGCCCCCCCCCCCAGGGCCCGGGAAGCCCCCCCCTCACCACGAGCTCCATGAAGCCGCAGAAGCACCAGAAGGCGTCCACCTCGTTCTGCGTGACGTAGAGGATGGGGGACAGGAGATCGCTCATGCCCTGCACGTAACCTGGGGCGGACGGGAGGCCGGAGGTCAGCCCCGCCAGCGCCGTGGCCGAAGCCCGGCGGCCGCCTGCCCGGCCCACGCCTACCCAGATCGAAGTGGTACATGCAGTAGGTGAGGAGGATGTCGTTGAGCAGACCCAGGCCCGGGTTCCCCGGCCCCTCGTAGAACTTGTTGCTGCGGTCGGTGCGGCTCACGTCGCGCTCTGCGGGAAGGGGGAGGGTCAGGCCCTGGCCCCGGTCCCCCCCCAATCCCAGCCTCAACTTCCCTCCCCCCGAATCCTGGTCCCGGGTCCCAACCCCCCAATCCCAGCCCGGCCCCCAGCCCGGCCCCGGCCCGCACTGACCGATGAGGCTGCGGTAGCCATGGAGGAGCGAGTTCCTTCTCTCCTGCTCGGGGCTCACCGACTTCCACTGCAGCTTCATCCGGAAATACTCGTCCCTGAATCCGGGGGGGAGGGAAGGGGGTCAGCCTCAGACCCGCAGCAGGACCGGCCCGACCCCTCGCCGGCAGCCCCACCAGGCCCAGGCCCGGAGCAGCGTGGGGGGGATGGGGGGGACGACCCTCACTCACGTTTTCCTCCGCACGTGGATCTTGTGCTCCTCGGCCGAGCCCTCCCAGCTCAGGTAACCCAGGAGAAACTTCCAGGCCTCTCTCCTCAAGGAGGGGCACAGGCCCTGAGGAGACAGAGCGGTCACCCCCAGGCCCCTCCCCACCCCCCCTCCCCCGGGTTACCCCGCCCCACTCACCCCAGAGAAGATCTGAGCCTTCAGCTCCCCGACGTCTCGAAGGCGCCCGTCTGGGCCCACGTGTCTGGCCCACGTTTCCTCCGTCACGGGCTGACCCCGGGACACCACGGGCCGGGGCCCCAGCTCCACCTGCGCCGACCCCACGGGGGGGAGAGAGGGGGATTAGCAGCCGTGCCCCCCCAGCTCCCCTCCAAGACCACGGTCCGTGCTGCGACCTTCGCCCTCCGAGCACTCACGCAGGAGATGACCTCGAAGCCGGGCTCCGGCTCCTCGTCCTCAGAGACCTCGGGACGGCTCGGGGGGGGCCCGTCGGGGGGAGGCTGAAGGGCTCCCCGGAAAAAATTGGTCACTCGTGAGAAACCTCCAAAGGTGGCTGCGTAAGGGTCCTGGAGGAAACGCTGAGGGGAGGACGAAAGCACGAGGTTCCGGGGTGGCTCCCGCAACAGCCCCCCTTCCTGGGCTCTCCCCACCCCCACTCCCACACCCCTCCCCCAGCCCACTCACAGACACCACATTGGAACTGTCATCATCAAAGAGCTGCAGGTGATGGAAGGAGTTGGAGAGCGCGGAGGAGTCGTGGGGGAAGACGAGGTAGAGGCGGGAGTCCTGGGGGGAGCTGGGAGGCAGAGGGAGAGCAGAGAGGGTGAGGGGAGGGGCAGCAGGGAGGGGAGGGGGCAGAGAGGGGGAGGGAAGGGAGGGGGAGGGGGCAGAGAGGGGGAGGGAAGGGAGGGGGAGGGGGCAGAGAGGGGGAGGGAGAGCAGAGAGGGGGAGGGGGAGGGGAGGGGCAGGGAGACGGGGGAGGGGCAGCCAACCACACTGACCTGGCCAGCAGCAGGTAGCGGCTGAGGACGCGCAGCAGGGCCCGGGTGCCCCCGCGGTGGAAGTGCAGGGCCGGCAAGGAGCCGCCCGCCTGGGTCACCAGCACCAGGTAGGCCCAGCCCAGGCCCGGCTTGGAACGCCGGATGGACTTCAGCTCGCCCAGGCTCACCGAGAAGGCCCAGGGACCCCGGGTGCTGCTGGATCCTGTGGCTGGAGGGGGAGCAAGAGGCTGCAGGACTCGGGGCACACAGAGGGGTGTCCCCAGGCTCCCCGGGCACAGGTGGCTCTCACCCCGGTCTCCTCCGTACCTATGCTTGGCCAGCTTCCGCTCACACGGTGGCCCCTTTCTTCACTGCCCAGACTGAGGCTACCCCCTCCCCCCACCTTCCTCTCCTCCGCTCCCAGCCTGAAGCACCTCTCCTAGGGTCCCCACCCCACCTGGGGGTCTCTCCAGCTTCCTTTCCACCCCCTCCCCTCGGCCCCATCCACCTGGAGTTTGGGCCTCTGGCCCTCATCCTGGCTGTCCCGCTCTCTGGGTCTTGCTGAGTGGGACCCACGGCCGTACCTGAGGCAGACTCGGGGGGCCGGGGCCGCGAGCGCACGGTGCTGATCACAGCCCAGTCGGGCTCATAGCCAGGGTCAAAGGTCGGCTCTTCCTCTGAGGGGCAGGGGTCCCCGCCACCAGGCTCCTGGGGTAAAAACGAAACAGTGGGACCCGGGCTCCTGCGCCTGCCCCGGCGTTTCTGGGCCGAGGGGGTCTGACCCTACAATGTTTGACAGGTGGGGGGGGGGGGGAACCTGGAAGCCAAAGCATGCACTGGTCACCGAGCGCCCCTCCTGAGGCCGGATCTGCCCAGGCCGAGCCCCCCAAGGGCGACTGCCTGGCCTGAGTTGGCACATGGCAAGGGCGTGGGGTCCTAAACATGAGACCCAAATGTGCCGTGAAACACAAGGGACCTAAGTCCACAGAGAAACCCCAAAACGGGCCCTGGGGAAACGGGAGATCTGAATGCAGGGGACTATGTGGATTCTGGGCATGAGAACCCCCAATTTCTGTCCCGAGACAGAAAGAGCTAAGTCTACAAGGGAGCCCTAACCGCCGGGAAAGTGGAGATCGCGTCCGTCCCGGGCTGGGGGACCCCAACGCGTGCTCTGGAGTGGGAAGGACTCAGGCTCGGGGATGACCTTAAAGGCACCTCAGAGACGGGAGGAGCTGAGAGCGGAAGCCCTGGGACTCGGCCTGGGATGACAGGACCTAAGCCCGCCCCAGGAAACGTGGGGGCAATACACATCGTGGGCAAGGGGGAGGGGCCCACCTTCCTGGAGAAGACCACGTGGGAGGAGTCTCCGGCCTCTTCCACGGGGGCCCAGTGCAGGATGACGTCGTTGTCCTGGAGCGGTGGAAGGACAAGAAGAGACCAAGGATCGGGTCGCCCCCGTCCCGCCCAGAGCCCACCCCCATGACCGAAGCCACGCCCACCTCCTGGGACTCACTTTCTCGAGCAGGCGCAGCACGCCGGCGATGAGGGAGCCCGGGTCCTGGTGCCGCCCCCTGGCGCTCGTGTGCAGGAACACCCCGCCCTTCTCGAACACTACCTACGGGCGGAGGTGGAGCTCAGGACTCTAGCGTCGGGGCACAGAAACCGGGATGGGTGGGGCGGAGGGAGGGAGGGGGAAAGGCGAGCACCCGGGGACCAGAGGCCCGCATGCGCACAGCCAGGGGCGAGGAAGCGGTTCCGCCAGAAAGTGGTACCTGAGTGGAAGCGCATGCGCCCAAAAAAACAGAGAAGTGGACGCACTTTACCCAGGTTTCGGGCCCGAGGGAATCGCATGAGCTAAGAGATCGGGAGCCAGGAAAGTAGTGAGAAAGGGTCAGAGAAGGGCAGGATCCAGATTCCGAAAGGAGGAAGGGAAGGGTTAGGCCGAAGGCCGCTTAGGTTCTCCGTCAACACTTACCCGGTAGCCAGCCTCCTCCATAGTTGCAGCTGGGGCCGAGGCCACTCCCCGAGCTCGCGCCACCTCCGAAGATAAACTCTAACGTCACATCCGGCGAGGAGGACCTCCCCTCCAGCGGAGTAAAATGGCCCGCTTCTTTCCCTCATCCACCAGTGGATCAAACCAATAATCGAGGAGGAAGAGGAGGAGAGGGACCCAGACGCTCTGCGCAGACGCTATGGAGGGCGGGGCCGGGAGTGGGCTGGGCGCTGGCGCGTCACGTGGGCTCCCAGAAAGAAGTAAACAAAGTGGAGTTGCCAAGCTTTTTCTCTGTGCGTGCCCCGCCTTTTCCACCCCGATTTTTAGGGCTGTCGTAGCCGTGCTGCCGTCGTTCTAGGAAGCGAGCTGAGCTGCGCTGCGCTGCGCTGTGAGGGCCATGTTAGTGCGGGGCACACCACTTCCATGCCAGGAAGCGGGGGGAGAAAGGGAAACAGCGGTAGTCACCCAGAGAAAGGCAGCGGCCGCGGCGTTGCGGGTCCCCAGAGCGAGAACGTGATTGTACCCGACCGTGCTCGCGGGCCTAGGGCGGAGCGGTCGTCCTCAGCGAGAATGTCTGTGACGGAAACGCCATGGATATCGGGCAGGGGCGGGGCGTGAAGCCGGGGGCCGCCATGATGGTTGAGGGCAAGCCGGGTGGGAACCTCCTTGCAGAACGAGGGTAGAATGCAGAGCGTCATCGGAGAGGCTGGCGCCGGGCGGAAGTGACGCCGAAGCCGCCATGCCTTGTGAGGGCGTCAGGCCCGCCATGCTGGCCGCAGGCACGTGAGCAGCGGCGGCGCGGACTCCTGGGGAGGAACGAAGGCTGGAGGGGAGGGAGGCAGGGAGACGGGAGCCCGGCCGAGGTAAGCGAGCGGAGGGTGCAGACAGCCTCGCGAGGGGGGGTGGGGCCTAGATCCCGCGCTCGCCCCAGAACCTCCCCAGAGCCAAGCCTGTACTCTGTACCAGGATAATAGTGGGGGGGTTGGGGGTCCGGCTAATGGGGTTCCCCCCTCCCACGCAAGGGCGGAACTTCCGGCTTAGCCTTTTCTCCTCCCAAAGGCTGCGGTCGACATTAGCCTTTCTCCGCCCCGGGAGGCGGGACATCCCTTTTGCTTCTTTAGGAGTCGGGGGGAGAATGATTGGCTCTTTCCTCTCCAGACCTGGTTGGGCTGCCCGTGTTACCTCGGGACTCCCTGCTCCGCCTACAAAAGGGCTGGACTTCCTGTTTTCCCACGTGTAGGGCGGAGCTGAACAACTGCTCCATGGCCAAACTGGGGGAGCTTGTGGCAGGTGCGCAGGGGGTCCTCTCTTAGGGGAACCCCGGATGCAGTTGCAGAGTCTATCGCTTTTCCCCTCTTCCCGGATTACCTCTCTGCCCCCAAAGTGCTGCCCTCAGGCATGCGATGACAACGGCCCTAGAGCTTCTAGCCTCGTACCGCTGCCCCCGTGGCTGCCTCGCCCGGGGACTTGTCGGCGCCTCGCTAGTGACAGGGTAACAGCCCCGCCAGGGGCCCCTCTGGGCCTTCGGAGCCTTTTCTGTTAGAGCTCATTGGACCCAACGGCCCCTCCGGGCTTTAACAGTCCCCTTGCTTCTTTGTTAAGGTGTTTGTATGTCGAGGGAGGTTCCCAAGTGCCAGACCGGCCCCCACGGGTTCTATTCTGGTCACCCCTTATCTTCCCCCAGGGCGTGGATGGCATCCGGGCGCCCCGAGGAGCTATGGGAAGCCGTGGTGGGGGCAGCCGAGCGGTTTCGGGCACACACGGGTACGGAGCTGGTACTGCTGACAGCTGCACCCCCGCCCCCACCGCGGCCCGGCCCCTGTGCCTACGCCGCCCATGGCCGGGGTGCCTTGGCCGAAGCTGCCCGACGCTGCTTACACGACATAGCTCAAGCTCATCGGGCGGCCGCGGCCAGGCCCCCGGCGCCACCACCGCCTGCCCCAGAGCCCCGGCCCCCTAGCCCAAGGAGCTCGCCCCATCCTCGGAAGCCCGAAGACAAGAAGGATGAGGACAGGGAAGACGGCAACGAGGAGGAGGAGACGGAGACTGAGACGTCGGGGAGCAGGCTGGGCCTGGGAGATAATGGAGGTGAGGGAAATTCCCCCCTCTCCCTCCCCCCCCCAGGCTGGCGGCTTGCCTTCAGCCCCAGGGGACAGACGGGACTTGGACTTAGAGGCCCGGGGAGCAATGGGGAAGGGGAGCCAGGGGCAGCCCACTCAATCCTATTCCTCCCCACCCCCAGGCCTGTTCGTCATGGATGAAGACACTGCCCACGAAGACCTGCCCCCCTTCTGTGAGTCCGACCCCGAGAGCACCGACGACGGCAGCCTGAGCGAGGAGGCGCCCGCCGGGCCCCTGCCCTGCGTCAGCCAGGCCCCCCAGCAGTATGCCAAGTCCCTGCCCGTGTCTGTGCCCGTCTGGGGCTTCAAAGATAAGAGAAACGAGACCAGGTCCTCGGACGAGGAAAACGGGCCGGTGAGCGGGGGCAGGGCCGGCGGGGGAGGGGCCCAGGCTGCCGGCGGGGAGGCGGGGGCTGGGATGAGGAATGAGGCTGCTGGCCTTGTATTGTGGGGGGGGAGGGGGAAGTGGGGAATGAACTGATGGTTCAGGGTGGGGGGAAGGGAGGGAAATTAGGCTGCCGGCCGGGGGTGGGGGTGGGAGTGGGAGTGGCGGTCCGCGGGGATAGGCCGGGCGCCGAGCTGACCAGCTGCCCCTTGCCCGCAGCCTTCTTCCCCGGACTTGGAGCGCATCGCGGCCAGCATGCAGGCGCTGGTCCTGCGCGAGGCCGAAGGCTCCCAGGTGTTCGGAGACCTGCCCCGGCCCCGCCTCAACACCAGCGACTTTCAGAAGCTGAAGCGGAAATACTGAGGGGAGGGGGGCTGCCAGCGCCGCCCCTCCCCCTCTACCCTTCTTTCCTCCCTCTTCCCCACACCTCGACCTTGCGCCGGGCGGGCTCTGCCCTTTGGCACCGCCCCCGGTACGCCCAGGTCTGGCCAATCCTGGATCCGTTCGCTGCCCCTCCCTCCCGGAATCCGTTTTTTTCTGGCTCTTCTCCCTGTGTTGGGGAGGCTAATGGAAGCATCCAATCAGCTCCCGGAATTTCCTCAATTCCGCTCCTCGACAGGCCCTGGCCAATCCCAGGCTCCCTTCTTGGAGCATTCTTTTAGGAGAGAGGGTGTGGGGGCATCCAATCAGCTCCTCGCTTGGCCTAGGTGTTTTCCTGGGCCAATCGCAGCCTTAGATCTTTCGGTCCTTCCTCTTCCTTTTGGGAGGATCCAATCAACGCCTGAACTGCCGGTGGCTCCTCTTTACGGGGGAAAAAAGACCGTACTACGGGGAAGCCCCTACTTAACACTACAGCCTCCCTGTCCCGGTCCCGCCACCTCAGGGATGGCCCGATTGCATATCCGATGACGCTACCCACTCCCCCATTGGCCTGTTCCTGGGAAGGGTTTAGCTGTTCAGCCACCCCCTCGCTCGGGGGCTTGCTAAGCCTTCATTCCTACACGTGCCTTAAAGGGCACCGCCCGCCCGTATGAGGGTGGGAACGGGCAGGGGGAACGCCTGCGAATAAAGAGTTTGACGTTAACAGTAGCCTTGACTCTTGGGGAAAGGGCTGGTTGGGGGGAAGGGACCAGGAGTGGGTGCGGCCTCACTCGCCAAAGGAAAGGGGGGGCGGGTCGAATTGAAACGAGCCTCTTCCGGGCCGCTCTGGCTGGGCAGGCGGGACTTCCGGCAGTGGTTCCGGCGCCGGTATAACTCGGGGGAAGTGGGTATGGCTACGCCGGAGCCCACCCTGTGGCTGCACAGCCCGCCTGGAGGGCCGCCCCCCATCCCTTTGCCCCCCGCGGGCCGCAGTCTCGTGTTGGGTCGGGGTCCACTGACTCGTGTCACCGATCGGAAGTGCTCGCGCAACCAAGGTGGGAAGGGCGGGGATGGGGGTGGGGCGTGGCCCAGGCACCACGCGGGCGGGACCTTATCTTCCCCTCCCCACCACAGTGGAAGTGTGCGTGGACCCCACGTCTGAAGTCGTGATGGTGACGCAGGTAACGGCGTCGGAGGGTAGAGGGACGGATCACTGGGTCTCCCCCTGGCAGGTTGGCAGCAGTGGGGGGCGGGTCCTGCCTTCGGAATCCTCAGCCCCCCCCAGCAAAATGGGGGTGGGGCCTGACCATCGGGAGCCCCTCCCATCAGTGGAGGGCGGGCCTGACTTTAAGGGACCCCCTCTGCACCCAGCGGGGCACGAACCCCTCCACTGCGGGGAGCACCAGGCTGAGCCCCGGCTCCCAGGCCCAGCTGGCTGTCGGGGAGACGCTGCTGCTGGTGAATGGTCAGCACCCGCTGACCCTGCTCAGGACCTCGGAGCCCCCCCAGCCCAGCCCGCCCCAGGAAACCCCATCAGAGCCCCGCAAGAAGCGGCCCCGAGGCCCCGAAGGCTGGCAGAAGCTCGGACCCTTGCTAGTGTTCACGGCCCCAGGGGTCCGGGCCCGAGAGAAGGTGAGCCCCTGCCCCACGGGTCTCGGGGACCCTCTGTCCGCGCCCCAGCACGTCTGACCCGAGGTGCCCGTGCCCTCCAGGTGGCCGCCTTCGATCTGGACGGGACCCTCATCACCACCCGCTCGGGCAAGGTCTTCCCCACCAGCCCCGAGGACTGGAGGTAGGACAGCTGGGTCTGGGGGGCCCGGGCAGGGGGGAGCCTCCCCGGGGCATTTCCTCCCTTTTCTTTCCACCAGGATCCTGTTCCCGGGGATCCCAAAGCGGCTTCAGGAGCTGGAGGCTGATGGTTACAAGGTACCCGGTGGGAGGCGTGGGGGGGCCTGGGGGCCGGGCCGGGGCCCTGGCGACGACCCCCGCTCGCCTTCCTCTGCAGCTTGTCGTCTTCACCAACCAAATGGGCATCGGGCGAGGGCGGCTCCAGCCCCAGGTGTTCCAGAGCAAGATGGAGACCGTCCTGGAGGCCCTGGGGGCCCCTTTCCAGGTGGGTGTCAGGCAGAGGGGCCGGGGGCGGCCGGGGCCTCCACACCAGCCCACGCGCCTCTCTTCCCCCCCAGGTGCTGGTGGCCACGGGCTCGGGCGTTTACCGGAAGCCGGCGACGGGCATGTGGGAGCACATGTGCCAGCAGGTGCCCGGGGCTGCCTGTGGGGCCGGAGGGTGGAGCGGGCCGGCCCCATCACGGGGGTCCTGGCCCCTTGCCACCGCCCCCAGCCTCTTCCTGCTCTCTCTCTCTCAGGCCAACGAGGGGGTCCCCGTCTCCGTGGCTGACAGCT
The DNA here is from genome assembly GCF_016432865.1 of Antechinus flavipes. Classification (NCBI taxonomy): domain Eukaryota; kingdom Metazoa; phylum Chordata; class Mammalia; order Dasyuromorphia; family Dasyuridae; genus Antechinus; species Antechinus flavipes. The sequence continues at coordinate 624,645,667 of NC_067400.1, read as the reverse complement.
TCTACGTGGGAGGTAAGGTCGGGAGCCCTGGGGGGCACGCCGGGCGCGAGGCAGGGCCGGGCACTGACGCCGCTTCCTTTTCAGACGCCGCCGGCCGGCCGGCCAACTGGGCTCCGGGCCGCAAGAAGGACTTCTCTTGTGGGGACCGGCTGGTAAGGCTTGCTGCCCCTGCCCCCGCCTCCGGCTGGGGGGGCCTGCGCACTGACCTCCCTGTCCCCCTCAGTTTGCTCTGAACCTCGGCCTGCGGTTCTTGACTCCGGAAGAGTTTTTCTTGGACTGGACCCCGTCCCGCTTCACCCTCCCAGACTTTGACCCGGTGAGGTTTGGGGGGGCTCTGGGTGGGAGATGGCCCGCCTCTTGGGGGCCCGGCCTCATCCCTCCCCCCGATTTCCCGCAGAGAAGTCTGAGCCCCACGGGGCCGCTGTGCCTGCCCCCCGCTGGGCCTCTCGTGGGCCCCGGCCCCGAGATCGTCGTCGCCGTCGGTTTCCCCGCAGGTGAGGCGGCCTTTGACTCCTGTCCCCCCCGCCCCCTTCCCCAGACGCGCCCCCCTGACTTCTCCGCCCATCCCCCCCACAGCCGGGAAGTCCACGTTTCTCCAGGAACACCTGGTGGCGGCAGGCTACGTCTACGCAAACCGGGTACGTGGGGGGCCGGGCGCGCGCCAGCCGCCAAGTGGGCGTGGCCCCGGCTCAGGCCTCTCCCTGCTTCCCTAGGACACGCTGGGCTCTTGGCAGAAATGCGTGGCCGTGTGCACCGAGGCCCTCAAGGCCGGGGGCCGCGCCGTGGTGGACAACACCAACCCCGACCCCGCCAGCCGGGCCAGGTAGCGAGGGGGGGTAAGGAGTTGGGGGGCAGAAGGGGGGGCGCAGGAGCCCTCACCCCCCACCGTCCTGCCAGGTATATCTCGTGTGCCAAGGAGGCCGGGGTCCCCTGCAGATGCTTCCACTTCTCGGCTTCGCTGGACCTGGCCCGACACAACAACCGGGTGAGGAGGGGCGGGGACCTGCGGGCGGGACCCCGGCCTCCCCCCCGACCTGACCTCGTGACCCTGTGACTTCTCCCCCCAGTTCCGAGAGATGACGGGGTCCCCGCACCCGGCAGTGTCGGACATGGTCATGTTCAGCTACAGGTGAGTGGGGGCCGAGGGGGCCGCGGGGAAGCCTCGGCGCCCCCTGACCCCAAACCTCCCCTGCAGGAAGCAGTTCGTGGCGCCCTCCCTGGCCGAGGGCTTCTCGCAGATTCTGGAGATCCCCTTCCGCCCCCGCTTCTCCGACCCCCAGCACGAGGCCCTCTACCGCCAGTTCTCCGAGGGCTGAGGCCCCGCCCCCGCCCCCTCCCCAATAAAAGCTATTTTCACGGCACCTCCCGACTGCTGCCCCTCCCCCCGCGGGACGTCTCCCAGAGAGCAGGCCGACACGCGGTCCGAGTGCGCCCGGCCCGAGGCCGGGGGAAGGAAGCTTTATTGGGGCGGGGGGCAACGTCAGATGAGATCCATCAGGATGTCCTCCTCCATGACGCTGGGGGGCTGCAGCCCGGGCTGAGGCACCGGACCCCTGGGGCCTCCGCTCAGGAGCATCTGACCTGAACAGAGGAGGACGGGCACGTCAGCCTCCAGCTCCCCTGGGCCGGCTTCTCCCGCCCCAGACCCGACTCCCAGCAAGCTCGGCTTCCCACCTGGCAGAGGGGCCCGTGGGGGCAGCTGTCCGGGCCAAGGCTGAGCAGGGGGGGCGTGCAACAAGGGAGGGCCCAAGGGGGGCTGGCCCAAGCCCTGGTGTGGGGGCGGCAGCAGGGTCGGAGCTCCTGGAGGCTGCAGGTGGTGGAGGGAGGCCTGCGGCGGCCCCCCGGCCTGGGGAGACAGAGGAGGCCCTGAGTGCTCCCCGGGACCACTGCCCTGCGCTCGGGGCCTCCCCCTGCCCCACTGGGCCCTCCCTGCCCCTCTAGCGTCCCTCACTGGTGGCGGGGGAGGAGACGGGAGGCCCCGAGAGCTTCCCCGGACCACTGCCCTGGGCCCAGACCCCCCCAATCCCCCCCTTTCCCCTCTAGTGCCCCCTCACTGGTGGCGGGGGCGGCGGGTTCAGCAGGAGGCTCCGCAGCTGGGGGTTGGCACCAGGGTTCTGGGGCCGCAGGAGAGACCCGGGAGGGGGGGCCCCGGGAGGGGGTGCTCCGGGCGGGGGCCCCCCTGGGGGGGGCTGGGCAGGGCCTGGGGGCGGCTGAGGCTGTCCACCTGTCCCGGTCACCCCGACTCCTACCCCGCCGGGGGGTTGCGGCTGCGGCTGGCGGAGCTGGAGCTGCAGGGGGATGGAAGAAAGGTGAGGGGGGGCAAGTGGAGCCCCATTCCACACTGGAAAGGGGGACCCAGAGTCACCCCCACCCTGACTTCAGCCTCACCAGGCTTTGGGGGGGCCGCTGCTGCTCCTCCAGAAGGGGGCCCAGTCCAGGGGGGGCTTGGGGTCCCCCCATCTGTGGGGAGAAGAAAAAGCATCAGTAGCCCGGCCTCCCAGCGAGCCCCCCCCACAGGCCGAGCCCCGACGCGCCCCCGGCCCCCCACGCTCACCCCCCGCGGCTGCGGCGGCGGCTGCTGCTGCTGCAACTGCTCCAGCTTCTGCTGCTGCACCTGCTTGTGGTTGGTGATGACCTGGCGGATGCCGTTGACGAAGCCGCTCTGGTCGTTGGGGATCAGCCCCATGAAGATCTTCTTCTTGGACGAGTACAGGAGCATGAGGACGCGCACCTCGCAGGGCGCCGTGTGGTGGAAGTGCACGCAGCCGGCCTGGGGGGGCGGGGGGCTCAGTGACCCTGCCCCCACTGGGTCCGGGGAGGGGTCACAGGCACCCCCACTGCGCCCGGGGGGGTCACAGGTACCCCCCCTGCACCCAAGGGGTCACAGGCACCCCCACTGCGCCTGGGGGGGGTCACAGGCACCCCCACTGCGCCTGGGGGGGGGTCACAGGCACCCCCACTTCGCCCGGGGAGGGGTCACAGGCACCCCCACTGCGCCTGGGGGGGGGTCACAGGCACCCCCACTGCACCCAAGGGGGGTCACAGGTACCCCCCCTGCACCCAAGGGGTCACAGGTACCCCCACTGTGCCGGGGGAGGGTCACAGGCACCCCCACTGCGTCCAGGGGGGTCACAGGCACCCCAACTGTGCCGGGGGAGGGTCACAGGCACCCCCACTGCGCCCTGGGAGTCCCACCCCAGCCGGCCTACTCACAAAGCCGTTGCCCATGATCCGGTAAAGGCCTTTGAGAGACTCCAGGTCCTTGTTGGTGAAATGGAACTGCACCATCCTCGAGTTCCGGAAGAGGGGGCCCAGTGTGGTCTGTGGGGAAAGGACAGGGCCAGGCCCGATGGGGGCTGGTGGGGATGGGGGGGGGGGGGGGGCACCAAGGGGGCGGGGCCGGCCCGAGACTCACCAGCAGCTGCTGCGGGATCAGCTGCATGATCAGCTTCTGCGGCCACTGCTCGGTCTTCCTGCAAGAGCAGCACACGGAGAACCTCGGCGCCCCCATCTGGGAGCCAGCGTCTCCGGGCTCGGGGCCAGGCTCTCCTTAAACAAACCCGGACACAGGCTCGGCCGAGGCCCCCCCGACCCCCCCCCCCCCCACTCACAGGTTCTCTCCCTGGTTAACGTAGACCTGGCACGGCAGGGACCGAGTCAGCTTCGTGTTGGCGTCCACCGAGGCCGGTTTGGGCTTCTGGGAGGGGGAGGGGGCGTCACCGGGGCCCCCTCGCCCGCCGCGCCCCCACCGCTCCCCCGCCCTCGCCCGCGCCCCCTACCTCCTGCCACTCGAGCACGCCGCTCCAGGCCAGCACCTTGTTGGTGACCGACTGCTGCCCCGCCCCCAGGGGCGGCCCCCCCAGCTGCGCGGGGTTGGGGCCGCTCACCCCCGGGGCAGCCACGCCGCCGGCCTGTGCGCAGGAGAGAGAGAGACTGAGGGGGGAGGGGAGGCCCCCGCGGGGAGAGGTCGAGGAGGGGGCCCAACAGGACGCCACGCGGTGCTGGGGGGGGGTCCCACTTACCATGGAGGGCCCTCCCGGCTGGGCAGGAGGGGCCAACCCGGGCCCAGGGGCAACCGCTGCCCCCAGGCTGGACTGCGAGGCCGGAGGCAGCTTGGGAGCCCCAGGGGGCCCGGGAGGGAGCGCGGCGGCCGGGGCCTGGCTGAAGGGGGGCCCCACTCCGGGCGCTGCCGCCTGCAGAGGGTTGATGGGGGAGACTGCCGGGAGAGGAGACGAGCTGCAGAAGCTGGGGCCGAAGGTCCCCCGGCCCCCGCCCCTGCCCACGGAGCCCCCCGCGACACTCACAGCGGGGGCCCAGCCCGGCCTTCTGGTTCTTGGCGGCCTCCACGGCGTTTTGAGCAGCCACCTGGGCAGCGCTGAGGTTGCTGGGCACCTGGAAGGGGGATCAAACAGCCCTGGGGGCGGCCGCCAGCCCCGGGCTCCCCCTTCCTCCAGACCCCCGTTTCCCAGGGGACCAGAGGCCAGCGCGAGGCAGGATGAGACGAGAAGACCGTACCTGGTAAGGCTGGGACACGGGAGGCAGTGGCTGGGGGGGGGCTGCAGAGAGGGAGGCCCCGGGGGGTGGCGCCGGAGGCAGCGGGGTGGGCTGCTTGGGCTGCAGCGGGCCTGGGCCAGAGCCTCCGCCGACTGGGAGGGGCCCGGCGGCCACGGGAGAAAGCGGAGAAAGACAGAGGCCAGAAGGGCCAAGACGCGGGTCAGGGCCGCGGGCGGGAAGCCGGGTGAGGGGCCCAGCACTGGGTGCTCCGTCCGGCCCCGAGCCAGCCATCGTCCTGGCCCCGAACTCCCCCCTGAGCCCAAGCTGAGCCACCACTGAGCCCTGCCCCGCCCCCCCAAGCCCCCAGCCCCTCATCCTGCGTCCCTGGTCAGCAAGGCCCCCCCCCCCCCCCCCCCCGGGCCTCGGCCCTCACCGGGCAGCACGAGGCCTCGCACCAGCACCATGTGCCGCGGGTCCTGGCTCACGTCGGCCGGCTGCGTCTCCAGCATCGCGGGGGGCGCGGCCTTCTCAAACAGGAGCCGCAGGGCCGGCAGCTTCCGGGGGGACACGATGGAGAAGTGGATGCCGCGCTGTGGGGCGGAGGAGGCCTTCAGCCGGGGTCCGGGAGCCCCGGGGTCGCCCCCGCCCCCGGTGGGCCCGAGGCTGACCTCCCCGATCTTCTGCACGAGGCTCTCGGTGGTGTAGCCCGAGTAGGTGGTGCTCTCCACGGCCGGCAGCAGGTACGGGGGCGAGTTGCAGATGAGGAGGCAGACCCGGTGGGTCTGGCCGCTGAGGGGGGGAAGCGGTTCAGCCGGGGACCGCTGGGAGCCAGGCCCCCCTCAGCCCCCGCAGCCCAACTCACATCTGCTCCCGCATCTTCTTGAAGTCATCGAAGAGCTGCAGGGCCGTGCTCAGCCCCTCCGCGATGAGGCTGCAGCTCTCGCCGCCCCCTCCCATGAATCTGCGGCCGAAGAGGAGCCAGAATGGGCGGCCCAGCCTCCAACACCCCCCCCCCCCCCCGCCCCCGGGCCCGGCCTGGCACTCACTGGATGCCGTCCAGCCACGTGACAAACTCGTAGGCGCTGCTGGTGGGCGCGTGGCACTGGACGTAGGACTCGGGGGCGCAATCCACGGTGTTAAAAACCACCAGGCTGTACTGGGTGCCCCCGTACTGTGGAGAGGCAGGCAGGCAGCAGGTGCCCCGCTAGCCTCCCCGGGGCAGGCTCCCCAAGCCCTGCCCCCCCCCCCAGGGAGGCTGCCCCAAGCCCTGCTCCCCCCTCCCCCCCCAGGGAGGCTGCCCCAAGCCCTGCTCCTCCCCCTCCCCCCCCAGGCTGCCCCAAGCCCTGCCCCCCCCCCAGGGAGGCTGCCCCAAGCCCTGCTCCCCCCTCCCCCCCCAGGCTACCTCACTCCCACCTTGGCCCCACCAAGAAAAGGGGGATGGAGGATGGGGAGAGAGGGGAGTGAGGACAAGAACTCTTGTCCTGTCGGGCCTCCAATCCCAACAAACCCTTCCCGGGCCCCACCCCGAGTTCTCCCTCCCCTCCCCCGCTAGGGTCCCTTTCTCACGTCTCCTCCAAAATCGGTCTCTGCCGGGGGGCCCCCATTGAAGTACCTGGGGAGCAAAAAGAGAAATAAGCAGAGCCGGGGCTGCAGGAGGGAGGGATCGGGGTCAAGGGTCAGGGGTCCCTGGCACGCGGGGAGGAGGGGGCCAGGTGCCCGGGCGGGGTCGCGCACGCACGCGCGCACGCACTCGATGGCCGGCAGCAAGTAGTGCTTCCGCAGCCCCTCGAAGTAGGGTCCCAGGTTGGCCGTGCCCTCGATGACGAAGACCACGTCGGCCACAAGGCCTCCGGCGCGGGCCGGACCCTCGGCCCCGGGCACCATCCCGAGCCCCGCTCGGCTGCCTCCGCCGCCGCCGCCTCGTTCCCCGCCTCCGGTAGCCGCGGCCGCCCTCACCGCACCCTCGACGAGGCGGCGCCGCTCATGGCGCGCCGCTGATGACGCAGGCGTGGCGGCCATGTTGGTGCGGGGCGGGCTAAGCGGAGGCTGGGCCCAAGGAGCCAATGGCTGGGAGGTACGGCCGCTCACGCAGGCGGTTGCTGGGTGACAGCATAACTCTCCGGTCGCCATGTTTGAGCGGGGCGGGTACTCGCTAAAGAAGACCGCCCCGGTGGCGGTCGCTTAGCAATGCCTCGTCTCGCGATGCTTCCAAAACTAGCGACAGTCTCTCCGAGGAAGATGGTCGGTTGCTTGGCTACGCCCCCTCCCCCCCCCCCCGACGGGGGCGGGCGGGGAAACGTTCTCCGAAGCGAGCAAGACTTGGCGGTTGCTAAGCAACAGCCCGCCTCAGGTTCTCCTGGCCGAGAAGAGTTGCTAGGCAACCCCATCCTCAACCTCCCGGGGCTGAAGACAACGGCTTGGAAATTTCCTCCTCTACTGAGCGCCAGGGGGCTCCCTCCTCCGCGGGCGTCCGCATGGTCTCGCCCCTCCTCCATCCAGGCTGCCCCCCTTCGCCCAGTGGGCCGAGAATGGCGGTGTCAGCCCGAAGCTCCTGACCCCACCCAGATGGAGAGAAAATGACAACGGGGGCGAGGAAGGTCGGGGAGGGGGTCAAGGATTTTGCCGGCGTGGGAACCCAGCAGGATGATAGCCCCTTCACTATGGTTTTTGTGATGGTTTGTCCTCCGTTCTCCAAGGGGGCCGTGGCATTTGAGTGAGTTGGGTTTGGGGTGGGGGAGCTATGCGAGGTCCCCTGCCTCCCTTCCCGCTCCGGAGCCATTTGTATCCAATGGGCGAGTCCACCTCTCACTCTGCCTTTCTTTACATGACTTATTCTTGCATCATCACCTCCATCCCTTGACCCTGCTAGGCCATCTTGCCTCCTCTAGCCACTCCCATTTTCTCCCCTTGATGAACCAGTTCAAGTCTACACTGTCCTCTCCAATGCTTTGCCTTTCATATCACCAATTATACCCAGACAAGTTTCAGCCTTGGCTCTCCCACCCTTGGTGATAATTTGCCTGCCCCAGGAAGGTCATTCACCATGAGCTCCCTCTTCTCCCTTCTCACCTCCTCTCACGCAGGAGCCTTCTTCCACTCTCTCTTCCCCCGCCATAGTCTCAAATGATGATGTGGCCTTTTCCATAGCAAGGCTAACCCTTCTTCTTTTCCAACTAACCTCATTCCAACCCATTTCCTCCAACATATTGTCCTTTCTGTTTCTATTTTCCGTGATTTTTCATCTCCGTTGGCTCGTTTCCTACTGCCTATAAACATTGTCATGTCTCTCCTCTCCCGATCACTTGTTTCATCCCTGCTGATTCTCATCCATCATTTTTTTCTGCCCTTTGTAGCTCACCTTCCTGACAAGGCTGTCTACACTGGGCGCCTCCACTTCCTCTCCTCTCTTCTTAACCCCTTGTGGTTAGACTTATTCCCCTGGGCTGCTCTCTTCAAAGTTACTAGTGATCTCTTAGCTACCAAATCCAATGGCCTTTCTCCTCCCCCATTCTCTTTAACTTCTGCAGTTTTTGACACTGGGTCGACTCTCCAGGTTTTCAAGACTCCGTTCCATTTTGGTTCCCTTACCCTTTGACCCCTCCTTCTCTGTCCCTTTTGTTGGCTCCTCCTCCTGATCACACCCTCTATCCATAGATGTTCCTTGGGATTCTGTCTTTTCCTCTTCCTCTATGTTACTGCCCTTACTGATTATCATCAGTTCCCATTCTCAAATCTGACTTTTCTGCCCCAATATCTGCCTCTAATCTCCCATCTCCAGTTGCTCTTCAGATATATAGAACTGGGAGATGTGGTAGATATTTGAAATTCAATATGTCCAAAGTTCCCTTTAAACCCTGCCCCCTCCTCGTGGAATTAGGGCAGCCCAGTGTGAGCCACTCATTCCATTGAGTGACAGTTCTGGAGCTAGCTCGATTTTTTATTCAAATATAGATCTAGTTCATTGTCTGCCTTGTGAGAAAACTTGATTCAACTGTGGGAATTGGGAGAAAAGCTTCTTATATTGTTTAAACCTAGCTCTTCATGGCCTAAAAATTGGATCACCGCTCCCTATCGCTTCGAGACTCTTAACCGAGGACCTAGGTTATGCTGACCAGAAACCCAGTGATCCAAAGCTGGATCTCTAGCACCCCGTGGGTGGCCCCATAATTGTAATATTCTTCTCTGAAATGTTGGGGTTTTCTTGGGGTTTCTGGAGGCAGCCTCGGTTTCAGTTCAGTAATCACCCCAAATGCAGCCAGGTGTTAAAGTCCAAATCTTTTATTGTCTCTTTCCAAGTCTTGTCTCCTGCCTGCGGCCTGGTTAGCTTTCTTAGAGGCCTTCTGTCGTCTTGGTTCTGAGAGCTTGAGCTCCCTCCTGCCTTCTCTGGCTTCTGAATCTCCCCGACTCCCAAGGGTTTGTGCTTTAGCCTCCAGCCACAACAAAGGTAGAAGATGGAATGAATCTGCCTCAGCTTCTGAGAGCTTCTAGTGCAATTGTCCTTCTGGCCCTGAGAGCTTATGTGCCCCACACTGAGTACACACCAATCATTACATCACCAGAAACCATTATTTGTTGTAGGATTAAATCGATGCTAAACTAGATTTAACCATTGTCTCCTCAAATCCACTTAGTGCCTTGTTTCAAATTCTGGCCCATGACATCTCCTTGGAGGATTAAATCAATCATACTGAACCAGGCTAAATTACATAACTATGGCTATCAACTCCACTGATTTAGCTCCTCAAGCCTAACACTCGATCTGTCAGTTACTGTTCCCATGTTCTCTCGAGTGTGTGCAGACATTTGGGGGAGGGGGGACCCCGTTTTCTGATGGGAAGGAATTTCACCTGTTCGATCTCCCCCTCCCAAGGTTTTCTCTTCAGGGGCCACTGGGATTAAATGACTGGCACGGGGTTGCACGGCTAGTAAGGGTGAAGTGTGTGAGGTCAGGTTTGAAATCAGGTTCTCCTGACTCTAAGTCCGGTGCTTTACTCACTGCCACATGGAGGGGTCTTTCCTCCAATTAGAAATCAGATTATTTAATTGTGGCCTAGTCAATGGCGTCATTGTAATTGCTTGGTCCGATTTGATGAATTGTTTCCAATGCTAAACCTCTGTCTCCCCGTTTGAGGGCCCAGGGCCAAAGCCGAGCAGGTGGGGTCCAGACTGGTGGGAAATCGCGAATAAATAAACGGGAAGGGAACCTCGAACCTTTGTTCCTCAAGTCATTCTACCGTTCCACCTGTACCACTTGCTAATTACTGTAGAGGGCGCACAAGTCCCGGGCTCTCTGGCTCCCACTCCCAGGCTCTGGCCAAGGCTTGTGGATTTCTCTCTTGGCAGCTTCTCAGATCACTCGGCCCCAGCTCCCATCACTGCCCCTGCCCCTTCCCCAGCTCCCATCACTGCCCCTGCCCCTTCCCCAGCTCCCATCACTGCCCCTGCCCCTTCCCCAGCTCCCATCACTGCCCCTGCCCCTTCCCCAGCTCCCATCACTGCCCCTGCCCCTTCCCCAGTTCCCATCACTGCCCCTGCCCCTCCCCAGCTCCCATCACTCTGCCCCTGCCCCTTCCCCAGCTCCCATCACTCTGCCCCAGGCCCATCCCATCACTCTGCCCCTGCCCCTTCCCCAGTTCCCATCACTGCCCCTGCCCCTTCCCCAGCTCCCATCACTGCCCCTGCCCCTCCCCAGCTCCCATCACTCTGCCCCTGCCCCTACCCCAGCTCCCATCACTCTGCCCCAGGCCCATCCCATCACTCTGCCCCTGCCCCTTCCCCAGCTCCCATCACTGCCCCTGCCCCTTCCCCAGCTCCCATCACTGCCCCTGCCCCTTCCCCAGCTCCCATCACTGCCCCTGCCCCTCCCCAGCTCCCATCACTGCCCCTGCCCCTTCCCCAGCTCCCATCACTCTGCCCCAGGCTCGTCCCATCACTCTGCCCCTGCCCCTTCCCCAGCTCCCATCACTGCCCCTGCCCCTTCCCCAGCTCCCATCACTGCCCCTGCCCCTTCCCCAGCTCCCATCACTCTGCCCCTGCCCCTCCCCAGCTCCCATCACTGCCCCTGCCCCTTCCCCAGCTCCCATCACTGCCCCTGTCCAGCTCCCCTTCACCTCACCCCTTCTCTAGGGCAGCAGCTGCTGAGGGGTCACAGCTGCCCCCAGTGTCTCCCTTGCCAATCCGTTCTCCATTCAGCCAGAAAAGTGGCTCCCCCAGAGCTCACCCCCCCAACTGACACCGGCGACTTCCTGTTGTCTCTCTTCGTAGACCCTTGGTAGCCCAGCCTCTCCCCCCCTTACCCAGCTTCTTACCTTTCACCGCCCAACACACCCTCTTCAATAAAGTGCCCCAGCCTCCTGGCTGTTCCATCCCCGGCCCGGGGTCCTCTCCGACTGGCCCCGTTCCTCCTTCCTCTGCTCTGACCGCTGAGCTCCCTGGCTCCCAACAACATCTCTCCTTTTCCTGGACACCCTCCCCAGCTCCTCTGAAGTTCAGGGCCTTCCCTCTGTTGGTCCCTTCCCATTTAGCCAGGATGTAGCTTGCTTTGAACACATTATTTGCATTGTCCCCCCCATCCCCTGCCCCCCAAACTCCTTAAGTGTAGAATTGTCTTTTGCCTTTTATTTTTGGATTCCCGGCACTCAGCACAGTACCTGCCACATAGTAGGTGCTTATTAATTTAAATAGTTTATGGGGGAAACTTTGGAGTATTCCTAGGTGTTGGAGAAGAAATCAGTAGATAGAGACTGAACATTAGAGAAGGGTTGGTACTGAAGGCAATCTGCTGGGGGAAATGTGACTAGAGGAGGGGGTGGAAACAAGCATTAATTTACCACCTACTGTATGCCAGGCACTGTGCTAAGCACTTTTCAAATATAATCTCTTTTGACCTTCACAAAAACTTGGGAAGGAAGGTGATATTTTCACATACCAGTTGAAGAAATTAAGGGGCAGAAGTTAAGTGACTTGCCTAAGATCACACAGGAAGTACTTGAGGCTGGACTCCCTGACTCCTGAGCCAGTATTTTTGCCTCTGCACACCCAGAGGAATAAGAAAATTTCTCGAGGAAGGGGCTCTACAAAGCAGAGGGAGGAGAAGGTCCACTTGGGGGGATGTACTCCTGCCCAAGGCTTCCCTGAACCCAGGAGCCTCTACTCCAGCAAGAGAGAAACCAGGGGAATTATTCCATTCTGATAAATGGGTCCCCGCCAGGAGCCAGCGTCCATACCCTGGTACCACTCTGGCCCTGGGAAAACAATGTAATGTGACCTGAGGCTGGAGAAACCCTCTCCCACAGGGTCTGTGGGTCTGCCCTCCGCTCACATTAGGTTCCTGGGATTGTTGGCCAAGAGAAAAGAGAGATTCCCTGCGAGGGCCGTGGGCAGCGGAGCATTCAGGGGAGGGGCCCCCAGAGCTCCGAACCCCCACTTTCGGATTTCAGGGGCAGGGAGCAGAGATTCGTTGGGGTTGAGGGGGGAGGTGCTGTGAAACAGGCGGGTCTCAAACCCAGTACCGGGGGCCTGGCGCCACTCCCAGGCCAGCTCAGCTTCCAAGAAAGGGAGCCCACAGAGGCTCCGGGCTTCAAGCTCACCCCAGAACGGGAGGCTCTTGTCCGCAAAGGCCTCGGCCCTGGGAAATCAGGAAGTAGTTTAGGCTTGATTTCCTCCCTGGACGTCCCCTTAAAGGGGCAGCGTGACCATCAAACCTGCAAGCGCCCCCTAAGGACGCTGGGACTTTCCCGGAGCAGGGGCGCGGGGGCGGGTGACTCAAAGGTTGGAGTCTGGCCAGGCCGGCCCCGTAACGGGAATCCGAGGCCGGTTTAACGTTAGGAAAACTAGAAGCTTAAGCACCTCGACGCGGGTCACGGCAGGACATGGACAGATGCAGAAAAGATTTGTGACAGCGCGGCCCCCGTCTCTGTTCTTAAGATGGGGAAACGGGGCGGGGGGGGGGGGAGGGGGGGAGATTTTTTCAGTGAAAACAGGGACTGAGGGCACGGAGCACGCCCGGCTTCATCTGCCAGACCCGGTCCCGTCCCTAACTGCGCAGTGAATGGGCTAGATGGGCGCCGGTGACGTCACCAGCACGCCGAAAATCTGGGTGGTTGCTAAGCAACCCCGTTATCCGGGCCCATCTTTGAATCAGCACCGGGATCGGAGACGAAGAGGTCAGAGCTTAGCGACTAGGCGTTAAGGAGGCAAGGAGCGCCCCGGAAGCACGGGACACTCGGGAAGGAAGCTCAGCTCCCCCCTGGTCCGGGCGGCGTGACGCTCAGCTCCGCCAATCCCGACCGCCGCCATCTTTGTTAGGGGTGAGAGCATTTCCGACCCGGAGACGGAAACGAAGCCGCCTGCGAAATGAAGACGGCACCATCACACCGAAACCACTGACCGGCCCGTCGCCATCTTTGATAGGGGCGCGCACATTCGCGGCGGGCAAAAGTGAAGAGTGACCCAATTGCCGCCATTTTTGATGGGGCCGCGTGCACTTCCGGCCACGGAAACGGGACAGCTCTCCGGAGCGAAATAGATCATCAGCAGCGCATCCCTACGCGACTCCTCGATCACCCCTCGGGGTTGACATGGCAGAAGACGGCACTTCGGGGGCCGTGCACTTACTCTGCCTCGCCTCCTCCAGCGGAGTCCCCCTATTCTGCAGGAGCAGCCGCGGGGGCGCCCCCTCCCGGCAGCAGGTGAAGCCGCTGACGGAAGCAGGAAGGGGTGGGGGAGAGGGAGAGAACTACCGCTCCCGAAAGCGCCCGCGCGTTCGGGACCTGGGCCGCTGGGCTCTGGCGCAGGGCTCGCCGGGAGCTGTAGTTCTCGCCGGTCCCTGGCTGCCGTCCTGACCTGGAACCCCATTCCAGCTGCCCTTCTCCGTTATCGGCTCCCTCAATGGCGTGCACATGTTCGGACAGAACCTGGACGTGACGCTGCGCTCCGCGCGCACCGAGGACACGGCCGTGGTGTGGAAGACTTTCCACGACAGGTGAGCCGGGGGGATGGGGGCGCCGCGCCCAGGGCCCGCCCTGCGTGCCTCAGTGTCCCGGTTTGTGATGAGCACGCCCCTGACGCCCGGCCGTCCCCCTTACAGCGTCACCCTCATCGTGCTGTCCTCGGAGCCGGGATGCTCGGAGCTCAGGCTGGAGCGGCTGCTGGAGCTGGTGTTCGGGGCCATGGTGAGAGGCTGCCGGCCGGGTGCGGACCCCTGCCCTCCCACTCCCCACCCCGTCCAGGTCCCCACAATGTCTGTCTCTAGGTCCTGCTGGTCGGCCTCGAAGAGTTGACCAGAATCCGCAACGTGGAGAGACTGAAGAAGGAGCTGAGAGTAAGCGGGGGGCGGAGTCGCGGGCGGGGCCTCAGGGGCGGGGCCGGCACCCGAGTCCCGACCTGGTCTTTCTCCCCAGGCCACCTATGGCCTCATCGACAGCCTCCTGGGGGACGCGGAGCTGGCCGGGGACCTGACCCAGTGCGTGGACTGCATCGCCCCGGAGGATGGGCCGCTGCTGCAGGTCACCCAAGCTGCTGCCCAAGGAGCAAGGAGAGGGGGGGTTTGCGGGGGCATAAAAGGGGGCAGCCAGAGCAGACAGACCCCAACTCAACCCAAGCAAGACCCCTACTGAGCCCAGAGCAGACTCCTCCACTCAACAACTGAGTCAGAAGAGCCCCAACTGAGCCCCCAGCAGAAGGGCCCCCGCTGAGCCCCAAGCAGGACCCCCAGTAGGCCCAAAGTAAATGTTGCCCCTTCCCCCTCCTCACTGAGCCCCCCGCAGCCCCTAGCAGACAGCCCCAATGAGGCCAGCCTTTCTTCCCTCAGGAGGCCCTGGCGGGCTTTGCTGAGGAGGTGGGCAGCGTCTTTGCCAGCCTGGTGGTGGGTGGCCGGGTGGTGGTGGGCACGGAGGGCTGGTGGCGCCTCGGGTCTCCGGAGGCGGTGCTGCTGCCCTGGCTGGTGGGCACCCTGCCGGCCCAGGCTGCCCGCGACTACCCCGTCTACCTGCCCCACGGGAGTCCCACGGTGAGTGAGGGGCAGGGTGGGCCCGGGGAGGGCGGGGGGTGTTTCCGTGCCCACTGCCCCTAAGCTGCCCCTCTGCCAGGTGCCCCACCGCCTCCTGACGCTGATGCTGCTGCCCGGCCTGGAGCTGTGTGTGCTGTGTGGGCCTCAGCCGTCTCTCAGCCAGCTGGAGCCTCAGGTGAGCCGAGCCCCCAGTCAGCCAGGGGCCCCTGGGCAGAGCGGGATGCAGGCCCTGACCCCTGCCTCAAGCCCTCCCCCCCATCCATCCCAGGTCCTGGAACGCTGGTGGCAGCCCATGCTGGAGCCGCTGAGGGCCTGCCTGGCCCTCGCACCCAGGGCGATCCCGGCAGGCTTCTCCCTGCACCCCGACATTCTAGGGTAAGTGAGGGGAGCCGGGACCCGGAAGGCTTCAGGGTGCACCCAGGAACATAACAGGATCTCCCCCCCAGGCTCCTTTTCCTGCACCTGGAGCAAAAACGTGCCTTCTTCACGGTGGATCTTGGCGGAGAGGAAGGTGCGCCAGGGTGGGGGGTCCGGCACAGCATGGGACGTGGGTCCAGGGAGCGGGACAGGGGGGAAGCTTCAAGGGCATCTCTTTTTCTCCTCCCCAGGTCCTTCCCCCAGGACCCGCCGGCGCCTCCTCCGCTCCTTCTATGCTCTGGTCACTGCCACCCACTTCCCCCCAGGTCAGCAGGGCTCAAGGCTTCCCAAGGGGCGCGGAGTGGGGAGCCCCAAGTCCCTAGCTCGTGTTTCCCTTTTCTCCTCAGAGGCGGGGTCATCAGAGGAAAAGGCCGAAGAGCAGGGGTGCCCCCCAGGGATTCCCCGGGCCTGCTACATGGTGTCCGGGGCGGCTGCCAAGGGGCCGGAGGGCCGGGAGGACCCCGGGGCTGGGCTCAGGCTGGTGGCGATCCAGACGGGGCCCCGCCGCCTCCTGCTGCTGGTGAGCCCCCAGAGCCCAACGCATGCCTTGCGGGGCCTGGCCACTCGGACCCTGCACGCTCTCACCCCCTTCCTCTAGGACCCCAATAAAGCGCCCGGCCCTGCACTGCACCAGCGTCTCATCTTTTATTCGCTCACATTAATACACGGTGGTCTAGGGGCAGGGCAGGGGAGGGGATGGCCCGAGCCCCTTCCCCTCTGTGCTTCAGGGAGGGGGACCCCGACACTGTAAACAGCAGCAGCTCAAAAAATAGATACAAAAGGGCAAAGGGGACGGCCCCGGCCAGGGCACCCTCGGCCCGGAGTTCTGGAGCCCCTGGCTCTGACCCCGGGAGCCAAGCCCCTCAGCACACGGCCCCCCCTCATCCTCCAGGACCCGGGGTACACGGGGTCTGAGATCAGAACTGCTCGGCCAGCAGCTCACACAGGTGCCGAGACACGCTCTCCTTGCTGGTCCGGAGCGTCAGGCGGTACATCTGGGGCCAGAGAAGATGAGGAGCCAGGGTCAGGTTGGGGAGGGGTGGAGAAGGGGCCCACTGGGAGGCGGTGGGGGAGGGCGAGCCGGCCGGCGGCCTTCTCTCACCTGGGCCTGGGCGTTCGGCTCCAGCCGGAGCAGGCAGCCCACCTGCAGGGCCTTGGTCTGCACGATCCCGGCACCCACGTAGTTCTCCGGGTTTGGGTCCACGTTGTCCAGCAGGGCCGAGCCAAAGCCGAGGAGCTAGAGCGCAAGGGACACTGATTGTCAAGAGCTCCTTGACCTCCCACCCCACCCCCTCCTGACCCCGGGATTCTACTCCCTCACCTTGGCCTTGGTCACCTCGGAATCCATGGGGTGATTGGCTTGGAAGATTTTCTGGGCCTCCTGTTGGGGGCTGGACATGAAAGGAAAGACAGGCCAGACTGAGCTCCCAAGGGAGGGCACCCCCACCGCCCAGCCCTCCCCCTCCCCCAGGCCCCCAGCCGCCCCTCACAGGCTTAGCTGCTTCCAACGCTGAAAGAAGTCCTGGGCGGCCATCTCGGTGGGCTGGAAGAACTTGTTGATGGTCACGGGGAGCTTGAGGGTGAGGGCCTGTGGAGCCCCCCCATACCTAGGCAGGAGGAAGGCAAGGGAGGCCCTGGGCTCCGTATCCTGTGAGTCTCCATACCCGGCCCAGCGCCGCCCCCACGGCTCTCCTGCCACCCTCCTACACCCTCCCCCTGCCCCCCGGCCCCTCACCTGAAGCGCACGGTGAGCAGGGGCGGGGTGACAAAGTCCCTGAGGCACTCGATGTTGAGGACCTGCTGCACTTGGGCACCTCCATCCACCTGGCCTGGCACCCGCTTGGTCTGCACCACCAGCTGTGCATCCAGCCGGTCAAGGAAAGGAACAGGGGCAGGGAGCGGGCAGCTAGAGAGTGAGAAGATGGCCATGGGGGGAGGGGAGACCCTGGACAGGGGGCGGGGGGAGGAAAGAGCCTGGACTGAGTAGGATATGAGTCTGGAGGTCCCCAGGATGAGTGACAGTGGGACAGAAGCTCTGGAACTGCACTGAGGTCTTGTTTCCATAGAAGAGATACATACGGCCTGGGGGGAGGGGAAGAAGGCCTTAGCCTGGCTCTGAGGGGCCGCCCGCCACTCTTCCCCCCCATCCCAGCCCATAGTTACTTGTGCCAGCCTGCCCCGGCTTCCCCCCCCTGCCACTGCCCGGCCCATCACTGCCCCCCCCACTCCCAGCCCCACACACCCAGGTTCTGCCGGAACTCAGACTTGACTCCGATCTGCAGCAAGGCGTTCTCAAAGAGGACCCCGTTGTTCTTGCACACGAACCTGCGCGGGGGGGGCCCGAAAGTCAGGCCCAGCCCCGCTACCCCGGCCTCCCCACCCCCCACCCCGAGCCCGGCTCACTTGTTCAGAAGCTCGTCAGCCTCCGGGATGGGGACGCCGGGGTCCTCGGAGGCTGGGCTGCACGAAGAGGGAGGAGCTGAGGTGGGCGGGGCAGGAGGAGCCCGAAACCAAGCGCGGGGGGCTCCCCCCATTCGGGCTCCCCGACACCCAGCCTTCCCCCCCAACACTCCCCCCCCCCCTCCGGCAGTGCCCGGCCCCGCCCCCCCAGCCCTTCCCGGGGCGCCCGCCCCCTCCCCTTACTCAGCAGCTGGAGCCCGGTCGGCCAATAGGGCCCCAGGACTCTCAGGGGCCGGGGGCTCCAGCTGGCTGGGCCATCCAATCCCAGGACAGACACGGGAGAAGGGCAGGGCAGGCAGCCAATCCCCGGGAGGCAGCGAGGCAGAGAGAGAGCAGGCTGAGCGCGGGCCGAAGTCCCCCGAGGGAAGGACAGAGGGAGCCGCGGGGGGCCTAGGACTCAGACAACAGAGAGGGCCCGGGAGGGGCTCCGCGGGAGGCCCCCGGGGGGGCCGGGCTGGAAGGGGGGCGGCCCCGGTACCTGAGGAAGGCTTCCTCGGGGCCGGGCCCCAGGCTGGGCGCTCCCCCTAGGGGGCCGTCGGAGAACACGTCCACCAGGAGGCTGCCGGCGCTGGGGGGGGCCGGGGGGGCCGCCGGGGGAGGGGCCGCCCGCAGCCCCAGGAGGTCAGTGGAGGGCGAGGGCGTAGACTGCAAAGAGAGGGTGCCCATGTAGCCCGGCCTGGGGGCAGCCCCCCCAATCCCCCCTGCCCGGCCCGCGCCTACCCCGGCACTGGGGGCCGGCTCCACGCCCCCGTTCACGTCACCCCCGGGCCCGGGCTCCCGGCGCCCATCCTCCAGGGCTCCGGCCGCCCCCGGGCCCTTCTTCCTCTTGAGCTTGGCCAGGATGGAAGACTCCCGCTCTGGGAAAGGAGGCATCTCTTCCAGCACTGTGGCCTGGGGGGTAAAAAAGGGGGGCATCAGGCCCGGCGCCACGCCAGGCTCCAGGGGCCACCCCACGGCCGGGCAGCCACCCTCGGCCCAGCAGCGCCCCCAGCCCGGGGTCAGGGAGCCCCCCTGACCAGGACGTCGGTGCTGGCGATGGAGCTGAGGGTGAGGTACTCCACGGCGCGCTGCTGCAGCTCCACGTCGGCGTTGCGCAGCTGGGAGCCCGCCCGCAGCACGGCCTGGATGGTGGCCTTGGTCTCGGGGAACAGGTTGATGAACTTGATGTAGGTGGAGAGCAGCAGCGCCCGCGTGGCCACGCTGCACAGGTGGAACTTGGAGTGCAGCAGGGAGAACTGCACCGGGGGGCTGCGGGCACAGGGAGAGGCCGCTGGGCACTGCCGGCCCCCTGCCCCGCGCCCCCAGCCCCGTCCCCCACGGCCCGGCGGCCTCACCTGGAGCGCGGGTCCCCGGCAATCAGGTTCCCGAACTCCCCGAGGATGTAGCCCCCAACCTTCACCATGTTCTCGTGACAGGCGGGCGCCTGCAGGGCCTGAGGAAGGAAAGGGCCCGCGGGTGACTCGTGGGGGCGACTGCAGGGGCAGGGAAGGGGGGCTGCAGGACGGGGTGGGGGCCGACCTCGAAGACGGTCTTGGCCGCGTAGCCCTGCACGTCGTCCCGGTTGGTGACGATCTGGAGCACGCGGTACCACACCTCCTCGCTCACGTAGTCGCCCGCGATGCGGATCAGGTTGAGGATGGTGTCCACGTACCAGCTGTAATCGACGGCGTACTTCTCGGCCAAGATGGCCACCTTCAGCACCTGGCGAGGAGGAGGCAGGGAGCCCGTGGCTGAGGCCGCCCCCAGGCCGGGCCCGGCCCCCACGGTCCCCGTCGGGCAGGGGGCCAGCTCACAATCTCCTCCCGGATGGCGTAGTCGGCCGTCTCCAGGTAGCGCAACATCTCCGACACGATCTGCTTGGCGTTGCTCCGGTCACACATGGCGTAGAGGAGGTCGGCCGCCCGCTGCCTCACGCTGACATCCCGCTCCGTCTGGACCACATTGGGAGATGGGGGGAGTGGTGAGCACAGGCCATGGCAGGGGGCCGGGATGGGCGGGGGCCAGAGCGGGCAGGGGCCGGGCGGCCAAGGCCGGTACCTTAAGGGCGTTGATGACCGTGTCGATGTGGGTCTTGACGGCCTCGTGGGAGAACTCGGAGCTGGCCAGCGTGCACATGCTCTCCAGGGCCAGGTACCGCAGGTTGGTCTCGCGGTGCTGGAGGAACTGGCCCAGCTGGTTGCAGGCCCGGACCAGGAGGTTGGGCTCACTGGGGGCCAGGGACAGAGTCTGTGGGAACGGTTCGTGGCAGCCAGGCCCGCCCCCTCCCCCACCCCGCCAGAGCAGCCCCCCGACCTGTCGTAGTGGATGATGAGGCTGATGGTCTCGAAGAGGACGGCGTTCTTGGCGTTGGAATGCTGAACTTTCTTGGACTTGGGGGGCTCCTGCGCCTTGTTCAGGACCGTTTCCAGACACTCCACCAGCCGCCCCTTCACTGCGGCGTCCTCTGGGGCCCGTGGGGGACAGGGAAGGGTCAAGGGTCCACCCCTGGCCCATCCTTCCCCAAGCATGATCTCGAGTCTGCTCAACCCAACGAGCCCCCCGAAGGAGGTAAGGGAGGCCCCGGGCCCGGCCCCAGCCTCTTCCGGAGGCCCTTAACGTGGGGCCGACGGAGCCCGGCCAGAAGATGGAGGTCGGGCTGGGCTAGAACCTTCGGGAGCTTTCGGGGAACAGGCCCTACCTGGGGGCGCGTAGCACTGCAGCAAACGGAGCAGCTTCACGGACAGCCACGGGGCAGGGACGAAGTAGTAGGTGTAGTCCTGGAGGTCCGTGGAGGCCGAGGAGACGATCTGGGGGTACGGGGGGACAGAGGTGAGACGGTGGAGGGGACGAGGGGGAGAGTGGGGTAAAGAGGAGAGAAGAGGGGAGGGGGGAGGGACGGAGACAGGGAGGAGGAAGCAAAAGAGGAGGAGAGAGGGGGTGCCCGGGGAGGGGGGCTGCGCCTCCAGCTTTTCTGGGCTCCTCCCTTGACCCAGGGTTCAAATACTCACTTGAATGCTGCTGTTTTTCAGAACCAAACTCTTGCTGGGCCCACTGAGGCAAGGCCTCTGGGGAGCTGTCAGTGCCCCCCAAGACCAGTCCCTAGGACCACAGCAGGGAGGTTTGGCGCCAGACTGTGCTTCACCCGCCCCTTCCCCCAACAGGGGGATCAGCTGCACCCCAAGAATCCAAGGGTGCGTGGTGGGGCACGGAGTGAGCCGGCCCCTCTGTCTGCAGGGGGTCGGCCCCTGACTTCGGGCTGGCCCGGAGCCTCCCCCAAAGCCTCCCCAATGACCAGGTGCTTGTGAAAGAGGAGAGGCAGCGGAAACAGCATCAGGAGGAAGGGGGCAGGCGGGGAGACAGAGGGAGAAGCAGTCAGAGAGAAGGGGCCCCCGCCCGGCCCCCCACTCACCCGGCTCAGCCGCGACACCGCCAGCGAGACACAAGTCTTGAAGTCATCCGGGTTCTTTTTGCAGAGGCAGGTGATGAGGCTGACGGCGGCAGTGACCACGCCCTGGGACGGAGAAGCGGGGCAGGGGCTCAGCCCGGTCCCCGGCCCCCCCGCCCCCCCCCGGCAGCAGCGCGGGCACCTCACCATGTGCTGGTCGTTGAGGAGGTGCACCACGCGGGCCGTCCAGTCGCTCATGGGCACGAGGTCGGGCGAGGCCTTGTACAGGCGCAGCAGGCACAGGGCGGCGCTCTGTTTGACGCTGTCCATGCTGTCCCTGGAGGGGCCAGGACTCGGGGGTCGCCCGGCTCTCCCCCCTCCCCCACCCCCAGCCGGGCATCCCGCCCTCCCGCCCTTGCCCGCCCCCTCACCCTGCCACCAGGATGCGGGGGATGTCGGCGGCGAAGGCCTCGCCCATCTCACGGCTGCCCACGTTGGCGATGCAGTGCAGGGCCAGGCACATGAACGTGGGGTTGCGGCTGGTCAGGTCGTTCTTGACCCCGTTGTTGATGAGGCGGATCAGCTCCGACGTGGAGTTCACCAGCACCGAGATGAACAGGTAGCCCTGCCCGTGGGAGCCCAGAGCCTCGGTGAGCCCCCAGCCCCCCATTACCCCCCCAGTCCAGAGCCTTGGTGAGCCCCCAGCCCCCCATTACCCCCCCATCCCAGAGCCTCGGTGAGCCCCCAGCCCCCCATTACCCCCCCAGCCCAGGGCCTCAGTGAGCCCCCAGCGCCCCTGTCCCCCAGCCCCCCACTCACAATCTGCTTCTCCGTGTACTTGTTGGAACTGAGCAGGTTCACGGCCTCCATGTGGCCGAAGTCGATGTCATGGCCCAGCAGGAAGATGAAGAGCAGCTTGCAGACGTACTTCTTCTTGCTGTACCCATCCAGGGCCTTGTCCCCTGGGAGGAGGGGATGGAGCACACATGGATGGGAGCCCCCAGAAGAGGGAGCCCCCGGGCCCCCCCCCCGGCCCTCTCGGCCCCTCCTGCTCACCTTTGAACTTGGACCGGATGTTGGCCAGCTCCTTGTTGATCCTCTTAATCTCTGCCTCCTTGCTCTTACCTTGGGGGGTGGGGGGAAGATCCAGGCCTGAAAACCTCCCCTCCCCCGGGACCTCCCTGCAGCCCCTGGCTCTGGAGCATGCTTCGGGTCCCTGACTGACCAGAGGAGAAAACCGCGGCCTGGGGTCAAGGAGGCCTCAGATGCCCCAGCTCTGGGTGCCCGCGGCCCGCCTCGGTTTCCTCCTCTGTACCGGGGGGACGAGCCCTCCCGCAGCTGCCACGAGGACCCCCGACGTCCCACCAGAGAAGTGCCGGATCCGTGTCGGCCACAGCTCGGGGTTTTCTCAGCAAAGGCCAGGGAGGTTTCAGGCAGAGGGGTCACCCCCCCCCCACCCAAGAGGCTTGCCACCCAGCAGGGGCTCTCCAAAGGCTCCTCCCCACCCCGGGCACCGCACACTGGCTCCTCTCTCGGCCTTCATCTAGGCGAGGTTGGCCCCCCAGGCTGCCAGCCCCCATTGCCAATGTCCTGTATGAGCACAGAGCCACAAGGAGTGCCCTCCCAGCACAGGTGCCCTCCCAGCATGGGGTGCCCTCCCTGGCACAGGTGCCCTCCCTGGCACAGGTGCCCTCCCAGCACAGGGTGCCCTCCCTGGCACAGGTGCCCTCCCAGCACAGGGTGCCCTCCCTGCACAGGTGCCCTCCCAGCACGGGTGCCCTCCCTGCCGCAGGTGCCCTCCCTGGCACAGGTGCCCTCCCTGCCACGGGTGCCCTCCCTGCCACGGGTGCCCTCCCAGCACGGGTGCCCTCCCAGCACGGGTGCCCTCCCAGCACAGGTGCCCTCCCAGCACGGGTGCCCTCCCCAGCGCCCCATGCCATGACCCTCTGCTTGCCCTCACTAGCCCTCCCCGCTTTCCTTCGCCCCTCCCCCTGCCGGACCCCTCCAGGAGCCCTAGGCCTCAGGCCTTACTAGAAGTCCCTGAGTTGCCTCAGGGACAGTGGGGGCGCCCACAGCGCCCAGCACAAGGCTGAAGCTCCACCGTCCGAACGGGCACTCGGCCCCGCCCCCGCCCCCTCCAACCCCCTGCTCCCTTCTGACCCTGGCGGCCCCAGCCCGGGGTTAGGTGCGGCCTTCAAGGCCCTGCCCGGCCGGGCCATCCCCCCAAGCCCCTGACTCCCGGACTGGCAGCTCCCTGAGGATGCCTCCTCCCCGCTCCCACCCCACCCCGGCAGAGGCTCTGGGTTCCGATCCCGCCTCGGCCCCCGGAGGGAGGAGCCAAGTCCTCACTTCCCTGTCTGAGGGGTGGCCCCGATTTGGGGGAGGAATCCTAATCCGATGAGGGCCGGGGAGAGGGGCAGACAGGAGCAGAAGGCACTAGGGAGCCTCAGCAGCTTCGGGAGTGACCAGCGTGGCCTCGCCCCTGCCCCGCCCCCCTGCCCCGCCCCTGCCCTCCCCTCCCCCGCCCCTGCCCCACTCACAGTTGCGGATGTCCGAGATGAACACGGCCAGGCCCCGCATGCCGTCACCCTTGGACACTGCCGGCATGATGGCGGCGGGGGCTCCCGGACTCCGGGGCCGAGTCGGGAGTGCTGAGGGCGGGGGCGGAGCCGGAGCCGGGGCCGGGGCCGGGACCACCCGACGCTCCTCTCCTCAGCGCTGAGGGAGAAAGGGAGGGACCGCGGCAGGCAGGCGGGCGGGCCGCGTCGACGCCCCCTCATTGGGCCCCCGCCCCCGCGTCTCTCATCGCCTACTGGTCATTACCGCGATCGCCCCGCCTTTGCCCTCTTCCTATTGGTCCAAGCTCGCGTCCCGTAGAGCCGCCTCCGCCCCACCTGCCTCCCATTGGCCAAACTCGTTCTCTGTTTCCGCCCGGAGGACTAGGTCGGGGAAGCAGGGACGTAGGGGGAAGAAGAGGGGAGGGGCGTTGCCTGGGAGACGGGTGGAGTTCATCTCCGCGCAAAAATCCCGCCCTGGCTCTCCGACTCTTATTCTGATTGGAGGATCCTGATAAACTTCCGCCATGGTCGGCGAATCGTATAGACTAAATGGGAGTTGGGGGAGGGGAATAAAAGTCCAGACTAATCGTGACGCAAGCCTCCCCTCCAACACACACCAATGGGAATTGGTGAAACCGGGAGGCGTTGGCTGTTGGCCAACAGGCGGAGCGAGCTGGGATAGGTGGAATAAGGCCTGCAATTCCCTGCTGCAGAAAAGGACCTGGGGTAGGGGGAGGATGGAGGAGGGCATTGGTGAGGAGTCTGACGATGTTCCCCGTTATTGACCGTGAACCCGGCCGCCCTGGGCTCAGGAAATAATGGACGTTCTGAATTCAGGGGAAGTGTTTCCTCCGTGAATCCGTGAACTTCTACGGAGCTACTAGGAAGATGGACTGGGAGAGTCCATTCTGAAATCTAGGGGAGGATGGGTCTTAAGGCTGGAAGAGTCCATTCCGAAATGTAGGGAGAGATTCCCCCTCCCCACCAAGAGTCCTGGCTCTGCCCAATCCACTTCAAGATTGAAGGAGGCTGGGAGAATCCATTCTGGAGTAAAGGAGAGGATGTGCCTCCCCCACCACATGAGTCATTGCACTGTTCCGTCCATAGGTTCTAGGAGACTGGAAGAGTCCATTCGTGGGTCCTTGCCTGGCAAGAGTCCTTGAACTGCTCCATCAATAAATTCTGGGAAAGCCTATTCTGAATTTTTTGGGGGAAAGTCTGTTCCATGAGGAATTTCTAGTCTATTCTTAATTCTGGGGGGAGAGCTTCCTGATTTGGGCCCGGGTTCTAGAGAGTTCTTCGTGTAGGGACTGTGTCATCCTAGGTGAAGCCCACCTCTCGCTCCCCACGGAGCTCCCAGGCGAACAGGAGTAAGACCTCCAAACCAGCGTCTGTTAGGAGCGCGGGAGCAGGCGAGGTGCCCTCCTCTCCGAATGTAGCCCCCGCAGCTAAGCCCCGCCCAGGTCTCAGTCCACTCTCCCCTCCCCGGCCTGAGGTGGGTGCTGGTGTCCCTCGTTCTGGAAGGGACCCAGATGACATCACCGCATTAGAGCTGAGTTAAGGTGTGTCGGGCTGCGGCTTTTCAGACCCGCAGGAGCTCAAATGGTCCCCAGGCCGGACTCATAGTCCACGTGGACGGCCGGACTAAGCGCCTCTCGCTTTTCTTCCGAGCTACTTTTCATCCCGCTTTGCTGGCGGAGCCCTTCTCGGAGGAGGGCACCCCCTGCTGGGCGGTCCTGCGGTGAGACCCGCGGAGGCGTGGGGCGGCTCACCGGAGTTAGGGGAAAGATTCCATTAGAGAGAAAGGGAACCCTCAGAGCGGGCTCAGTCCTGACAAGGACTCGGCAAAGATCTTCTCTATGGGAAACAAGCCTTGGAGTTTCTCAGGGAATGCAGCAGGAACTCAGAGGGAGGCTCCCAGAGCAGGTTGGCTAATGAGGTCTCAAAGGGGGGTTAAAGATGCTCAGGGAATAGGCGGGACACCGACGCCGAGTTCCGCCCTCCATCACGCGGCACCAACAGCAGCCGCCGGGAAACGGGGGCATCCGATAGTGGCCATTTGGCCTTCTTCCTGGCAGGGAAAGAGATTAGGTCCGCGTGGGCTCTGCGAGTCACCCGTCGGGCAAGTCAGGAAACGGCTGGCAGGGATCTGTCTGGTGCCGAGTGAGCAGGACCGGGGCAGCCGCTGGCACAAGGAGGTTATGCAGAAAAACCGTCCTGAGAGCTTCTGAAACTGTGCCCAACGCGCTGAGAAACGAGGCAAAGGACTGGAGAGGAAACGGCCCGCCCCCCAGTGCCAGAGAAGGGACGGCGGGAACGGCTTCAGGCACCGTCAGCAGAGGGATTTGTTTTGCTGGCCTAGGTCCCTCCTTCCTCTTCTGGTGGTTGTTCAGTTGAGGAAGGGCAGATGGCAGATGTGTGTAAAAATAATTTTTAAAGGGCAGAAACTATCTTCTATTTTCTGTGATCCCAGCCCCCAAATCCATCAGCCTGGGATTCCCGCCATGGCCGGGGACGATGTGGAAGCTTGCATCAGAGGCGGCCAAAATGAGCGTGGGCCGGAGAGGAGAGTTCGAGTCTTCGGACCTGGGGGCATTGCAGTCGCTTCGGGTTTCCAGCGGCGCTGTCCCCAGCCTCCTGCGGAAGAGCTTTCCGGAGATCTCCCCTCGGGAGAGAGCTAGGACTCTAATGGTCCCACTGAGTTGTCTCCCAGGGGAGAGATCCTACCTCTATGGCGGCTCCTGGGGATGCTCTCGGGGTTTTGTTTGGGGGGGGTCTTTGTTACTTGCTACGGGATTCACTGCCCCGACCTCCTGCTTCCCTTCTTGGCTGGAACTGGTCTCCTTCGGGGAGGGGGGAGGGAGAAGAGGTCTCCCGCATCTGCCCTCCTGGGGCCGCCGACCACCCCCGGGTCCCAGGGGCAGCAGCCCTGGCCCCTCGTTCTCTGCCTTTGTGGCCCAGGGCACCGCGTGGCATACTGCGAGCGCCCAATTGCATGGGGTCAGAGCAGCGGCAGCTGAAGGTGGCCCGGACGACTCGGATCGCAGACCCCCGTCCTTGTAGGCTTCCTCTCCAGGCCGGAGGCCGTCTAGGACAGAGCTCCTAAACCCCGGCTCCAAGGATTTGCGTTTTTTCATATTTTTATAACTGCGTCTCAATAGAATTGGTTTCCTTTGTAAGCTTATGTATTTCATTTTATTCATTTACAAATATCACCTGAGCAGGGGTCCATAGGATCCCCCGTGGGCACAGATTCCATGGCACAGGGTTAAACACGAGGCCCTCCGCCTGTCACCCTTCCGAGCCTCCCTCCTCACCCCTTCCTTCCGGAGACTCTGACCGCCGGCCTCCGCTCTGGCCCCCGCGGTGGGGATGCCCCCCCATCTCCCCCATTTAGCTTGTTCAGACATGTTTCTTTGCCGCCGGCTCCGCGGCCCGGGAAGGGCCTGGAATGGTCGGCCATTTCCTCCCCAGCCCAGAGGGCACAAGTGTCGGAGGGCAGATTGGGCTCGGGCTGGGGCGCTCTGCCGCAAGGCGCTGCCTTCTCCCGGGAGCTCCCCGAGAGCGGAGGCCGGCCCTTTGTCTCTCCCTGTGCCCCGTGACGGCCGAGGGAGACGCCCGACGAGGGCCGCTACCCAAAGTTGGGGTCTTCGCTAGGGGTAGATTTGTCTGGGGAAGAGTCCCAGACAAAAGGGCGGGACACAGCAGACACGGTAATGTGTGAAATCAGGTAAAACACAGAAATAGGAAAAATGGGTAAATGTGAGTGGGAGAGCATGTGAAAACCAAGCTCCTCATCACCCAGGAGGGAGGCAGCAGCCCCTGAGGTGGGGGTGAGCCCTCAGCCGGCAGGCTCAGCCCTGGAAGGGACTCGGACCCCAAAAGGAGGAGAAGCGGGGTGGGGCGTCAGGGGAGAGACCCCATGGCGTGGGGGAAGGGGAAGGACCCCCAGCCCGCCGCGGCTGCAGCAGCCATGGGATGGCCCTCAGGGACATGACTGGGGTTTCTGTCCGAGCATGGCAAGGGGAGGCTGCTCAGGCTGGGGGGGCCCTCAGGGGTTTGACTGGACATCTCCCCAAAGGGGGGACCACGGAGCTTGACTGACCTCTGCCAGGGCCTTCTGCCCGCCTCAGGGGTGGAGTTTCTCACTTCTTCCGTTTCTCGCTGCCCAACGCGGCCACCATTCCGGACCTCACCATTTCCCCACTCGCTTAATGGGCTGAATCTTTTGAAAACAGGGTTGGGGGTCTAGCAGACTGAAATTTTAGGGACCAAATCCCGGGACCCAAGTGGCGTCCAGAACTGAGAGTAAAACACAGGCTCTGTGGGGCTGGAGTGAGAGAGATGAACTGCCGCCCGAGCTGGCACAGGGTGCCCGCTCCCTGCGGGGCACGGGAGCAGAGACTAGCACAGGGTCAGCAAGCACCCACTGCGGGCCCACTCGCACCTGGGAGGGGCTTGGCTGGGGTCCATTCACCCCAACAGTTTCCCTCCGGCCAGATGGGGCCCAAGGTCCTTGGGGCAGGGGTGACTATCTTCTGAAAGTCCTTCCTGCTGGAACGACGAGCAGTTGGAGGGCGGGCCGGGAGGTGCCCCCGAGTCGGATCCCCGAAGCTGGCCCGTCCTGCGGCTGGCGCTGGCACCGAGGTGAATGAGGGCTCTATGGGATCAACCAGTGAAAAGTCGCCGGGTGCCGGGGCACGTGCCAAGGGCTCAGAGCCTTTTGCATCCGCAAATCTATTGCCTATGGCTTGGTCTGAATATAATAAATAAGTTCTTTATCAGGAGCCACGCTAGTGCCCCAGACACACGGGGCAAACACGTCCCCCATTAGCTTAAACAGAATTGGCTTTTTGCATGGACGTAACAAAAACTCTACATTTCTTTAAAAAAAAAAAAAACTGCATTAAAATGCTCTGATTTCACACTGCATGAGAATAGCGGCTGCCTCTCACTAATGGTTGCTCAATAGCTAAATGTGCTTCCATTCTGAAAGATTTAGAGACAAACATTTCTAGTAAGATATAGCTCTAGTATCGATAGGGTCCAAGCTTCGAGGGGAAACATAGTGATAATCCCGAGGTCCCCTGACCTTAGAGTGCTATTGTTCCAATAATCTGTCTGTCGCGGATCCTAAAGGCTCCTGGCCTTGGGAACATAATAATACAGTTATAGATTGCTTCCCCTAGACTTTAGAAAGGCTGTTGTTCCAATAATCTGTCTGTCGCTGATCCTAAAGGCTCCTGGCCTTGGGAGAACTATAATGCAGTCCTAGAAGCTTTCCTGAGCCAGATCACAATCTGTTGGTCAGTGATAAAGGGTTTCTGAGATGACGTGGAGCTGTATACCAGACCACTCTCCAGTTCTACCTCTGGGCCATAAAATTAGCAGATCAGTGACATGAAGAACCGGGTCTCTCTGTCTTTTCCTATAATTCCATTCTCCCTCTTGCTCCTGGCTCTTTGCTAAATCCTTGTGGAACTCAGCCCACTTCAGCTGGCCTTACAATTACTTTGTCCCTTGACTTGGAGGTGGGTTCAAGCCTGCAGATTCTTCTGAGACACCTCGAGACACCGGCTGTGACCCCAACCTCTTGGGGTCTCCTTTGGAACCTCAGTAGTAACGGGCAGATGCTTAAGCCGACTGCTCATCTGCCCAAGGATGGAAAAGAGTCATTTACCTGATGACCGCACATTTTCAAATAGAAACAGGAAGGTTTTATACTTGAATTCTGCTCATGGCTTTTAAGCTGATCTGAATATAGAAACGTGCTGTAAGAGAAAAAAAGCAGGCAGAGGACAAAGCCAACTTAGCTGTTTGACTTCAGCTCTGGAAACCACAAACGAACTCCACTCCCTTGCCAGACTCAGAAATAGGTGGGAATCATTCCTATAGAAAGGAACGTAGTTTGCAGATTGTTAAAAGGGGCTGACCTCAAGTGGAGCTCCAAAAGCCGTCCTTCAAACCCCTTTTTACTCAGATGAACAAACCTCCACCTTCTGAGGTTCTGGGAGGGCGAGCTTTCCGATTTATCGGTCCTCATCCACACCTGGATGCAGACTCGAGAAGTAATATTATCTACGGTTCCAAAACATTTTCTCTCAAATAGCCAAATCCCACAAAAGAGGCTCAGGTCAGTCCAAGGAGCAGCCATGCCCAGTAGAGAAGGGCGGACTTCGACTTCATTTATAATTATGCCAATTGATCTAAAAGAAAACTATGAAACATTTTTCAATCCTGAATTTCAGATTATAACCAAAAATCCTTAAAAAATATTTTTGAAATCATAGCCAAATTGTCACCTTTATTTTCTTTCTTGTATGGAAATTTCATCTTCCAGGCCAAGGTCATTTCCTAGGGCTGATGACCTTGGAACAAGAATGGTTCGGTTTGGGTCTTTTTCCCCTTCACTTCCCCCAAAACAGTGAAGGGGAAAAAAGGGCTAAATGATATGTTTTTACTGCATCCTTCCTCCCTAGATATAGTAGGAACCAGTTTTAGGTTTTAGAAATATGACGCTTCTAGAATTCAGAACTTAGTTATCTAGATGATAACTGAATAATTTTGAATGAAAAATTCACAAAACAAAATTCATGTCCAGCAGGGCAGATGCTTAAGCCGACTGCTCATCTGCCCAAGGATGGAAAAGAGTCATTTACCTGATGACCGCACATTTTCAAATAGAAACAGGAAGGTTTTTTTTTTTTAATTTTTATTTAATAATTACTTTATATTGACACTCGTTTCTGTTCCGATTTTTTTTTCCCCTCCCTCCCTCCACCCCCTCCCCTAGATGGCAAGCAGTCCTTTATATGTTGGATATGTTGCAGTATATCCTAGATACAATATATGTTTGCAGAACCGAACAGTTCTCTTGTTGCATAGGGAGAATTGGATTCAGAAGGTATAAATAACCCGGGAAGAAAAACAAAAATGCAGATAGTTCACATTCGTTTCCCAGTGTTCTTTCTTTGGGTGTAGCTGCTTTTGTCCGTCATTTATCAATTGAAACTCAGGTCTCTTTGTCAAAGAAATCCACTTCCATCAAAATATGTCCTCATACAATATCGTTGTCGAAGTGTATAATGATCTCCTGGTTCTGCTCATTTCACTTAGCATCAGTTCATGTAAGTCTCGCCAGTCCTCTCTGTATTCATCCTGCTGGTCATTTCTTACAGAACAATAATATTCCATTACATTCATATACCACAATTTACCCAGCCATTCTCCAATGGATGGGCATCCATTCATTTTCCAGTTTCTAGCCACTACAAACAGGGCTGCTACAAACATTTTGGCACATACAGGTCCCTTTCCTTCTTTAGTATTTCTTTGGGATATAAGCCCAATAGAAACACTGCTGGATCAAAGGGTATGCACAATTTGATAATTTTTTGGGCATAATTCCAGATTGCTCTCCAGAATGGTTGGATTCGTTCACAACTCCACCAACAATGCATCAGTGTCCCAGTTTTCCTGCATCCCCTCCAACATTCATCATTATTTTTTCCTGTCATCTTAGCCAATCTGACAGGTGTGTAGTGGTATCTCAGAGTTGTCTTAATTTGCATTTCTCTGATCAATAATGATTTGGAAACAGGAAGGTTTTATACTTGAATTCTGCTCATGGCTTTTAAGCTGATCTGAATATAGAAACGTGCTGTAAGAGAAAAAAAGCAGGCAGAGGACAAAGCCAACTTAGCTGTTTGACTTCAGCTATGGAAACCACAAACGAACTCCACTCCCTTGCCAGACTCAGAAATAGGTGGGAATCATTCCTATAGAAAGGAACGTAGTTTGCAGATTGTTAAAAGGGGCTGACCTCAAGTGGAGCTCCAAAAGCCGTCCTTCAAACCCCTTTTTACTCAGATGAACAAACCTCCACCTTCTGAGGTTCTGGGAGGGCGAGCTTTCCGATTTATCGGTCCTCATCCACACCTGGATGCAGACTCGAGAAGTAATATTATCTACGGTTCCAAAACATTTTCTCTCAAATAGCCAAATCCCACAAAAGAGGCTCAGGTCAGTCCAAGGAGCAGCCATGCCCAGTAGAGAAGGGCGGACTTCGACTTCATTTATAATTATGCCAATTGATCTAAAAGAAAACTATGAAACATTTTTCAATCCTGAATTTCAGATTATAACCAAAAATCCTTAAAAAATATTTTTGAAATCATAGCCAAATTGTCACCTTTATTTTCTTTCTTGTATGGAAATTTCATCTTCCAGGCCAAGGTCATTTCCTAGGGCTGATGACCTTGGAACAAGAATGGTTCGGTTTGGGTCTTTTTCCCCTTCACTTCCCCCAAAACAGTGAAGGGGGAAAAAAGGGCTAAATGATATGTTTTTACTGCATCCTTCCTCCCTAGATATAGTAGGAACCAGTTTTAGGTTTTAGAAATATGACGCTTCTAGAATTCAGAACTTAGTTATCTAGATGATAACTGAATAATTTTGAATGAAAAATTCACAAAACAAAATTCATGTCCAGCAGGGCCGGCAGAATTTTAAAATACAGCTCATAAAATTTTTGCAAATTGTACAATATATAATTTAGAAAACAACCTAACACTTTAAACATATTTCATTTAATTAGGAGAATTATCCTAAAAATATATATATATCTTAATCTCTGTTACGAGATACAAACATATAACATCTTTGAGTAAGTTACCAGAAAACTTTGTTTTAATACCCAGTTTTTGCTTAAAATTAAATCAAATATAGACTTAAATTTTCAGTAATAATACTTCAATATTTGCATCCAAATTTCCAATATCTTATGGCCAGAAGAAACAAGTTCACAATTTTAGCACGCACCAGTTAATCGTGTTTTCTCATACAATTGTAATAAGTAAGAAATCGAGCACACAAAATTCACAACTTATCTTGAAATCTGAAGAGATGGTTTTAAGTTAACCTTTCCTCCTCCCATTCTGTGGAGAGCAAAAGAGAATAGCTCTAAAGTACAAAGTGAGTCGAGATAAGGTTTTTCACCTCATCCCTACCTTTCCTACACAGTAATTACTGTAATGCCGGAGAAACTGAGGCAGGAGAGAGATTAGAGAGTTTTTAATATTTTATTAATGGGAGAGTAA
The DNA here is from genome assembly GCF_016432865.1 of Antechinus flavipes. Classification (NCBI taxonomy): domain Eukaryota; kingdom Metazoa; phylum Chordata; class Mammalia; order Dasyuromorphia; family Dasyuridae; genus Antechinus; species Antechinus flavipes. The sequence continues at coordinate 624,613,267 of NC_067400.1, read as the reverse complement.
GATTGACTGGACAGGACTCTCGTCTCAGATTATCCAGTCAGACAGAGATAAGTATACTGGGACCAAGGAATCCATATTGGTCCCAGGGCTGGAGGACCCAAAGAATCCAGCGTCCAGCATACAGCTGCCAGACGCCATTCTCCAGCCATGAATGGAGGAACCCCAACTTCTTAAATACCTTTTTGGAGACAAAGAAGAGAAAGGGAGGGAAAGTTTGTATCAGGGAGGGGAAGCCATAAAACCTAAAAATTCCAGAGACAAAGAAGTAAAGATATCATGGGTTAATCTTGGAATATTCTAAAGGAATATTGTAAATCCATAAAAGAATCAGGAGATCTACTCTTTTATCTTGCTAATTTATAACCCGAGAGCGAATAATCCTTAGTTTTACTGGGTCAGAGACAGAACAGTTAAGGAAACTGAGACAGGGAAACTGAGTCAGGACAGTTAAAGAGAACTGTGGCATAACATTACCAGTTTTAGCTAGTTTTAAATTTTTCCACAAGCTTTCAGTTATAACCTAAATGTCAGTCCTATAATTCTTGAAGCAGCAATTACTTATCTTACTAAGTTTCATAGCAAATAACTCTCCCTTTTCAATATTTGGGGAGTGAAACCCCCCTAGAAAACCCAAACCACAGTCCTACACTCTGTTGGCCTCTCCCACTCCTATCCCATTCTCGGAGCCAACAGCCCTGGATTCAGCTTCCAAGAAAAGTGGGATCCACACCAGAAATGGCAAAACAACTTAATTCAGGGCATTCCCCAAATAAGTCTGATCAACAGACCCCAGTTTTGCTAAGTGATCACTGAGCCTTGAAAAAAAATACTGGATTTCCCCCAAAAAACTCCACTACATGGAGGAATGAGACTTAAAATTGGAGGGAGGACCTCCTTATATTTAAGTGAAGGAGAAAGCCAGCAGCTTTTGAAGTTCCACCTGTTTGCTGGGTTTCTGGTCACTCCTTGACTTAGTGTGTAATGCCGGAGAAACTGAGGCAGGAGAGAGATTAGAGAATTTTAATATTTTATTAATGGGAGAGTAAGATTGACTGGACAAGACTCTCATTTGGAATTATCCAGTTAGACAGAGATAAGTATACTGGGACCAAGGAATTCATGTTGATCCCAGGGCTGGAGGAGTCCAGCATACAACTGACAGCTGCCATACTCCAGCAATGAATGGAGGAACCCCAACTTCTTAAATACCTTTTTGGAGACAATGAAGAGAAAGGGAGGGAAAGTTTCTATCAGGGAGGGGAAGCCATAAAACCCTAAAAAATCCGAAGACAGGATGTTTGAATACGAAGAAGTAAAGATATCATGGGTTATCTTGGAATATTCTAAAGGGATATTGTAAATCCTTGAGGACACAAAACAGTCAGGAATCTACTCTCTCGTTTACCTTGCTAATTTATAACCTGAGGGCGAATAATCCTTAGTTTTCAGAGGGGGATTTACAACTAAAGAGATTGAGATAGAACAGTTAAGGAAACTGAGACAAGGGAAACTTGTACAGGGAAACTAAGTCAGGACAGTTAAAGAGAACTGTGGCATAACAAGTGGAAGAGCAGAAAAAAAAATTGGGGTGCACATTGCTTACCTTTTGTCAAGAAGAAGGCCAAAGATTTTGAGCATCCAACATGAAGTGTCTGAGGCAGACACTAGAAGATGGCAGCCGCCTAAAGTTGGGGTTCGGTCACGTGAAGAATTTGCAATGGGCGTTCTCTCTGGCTAAAGGTAGATTTATTTAGGGAAGAGATTACAGACAAAATGAAGGGGTACAACACACACCAGGAAGGGTAAATGTGAAATGGAGTGGGAGAGCATATGAAAGACAAGTTTCTCAGTGGAGCTCACCATTACCCAGTGGAAAGGGAGCACCCCATGAGGTTCAGGCTAAACCCTGAAAGGGACTCAGCCAAAGGAGGGCAATGAGTATGGCATGGCCATAAGTAGATTTTATAGGAAAAAATTAACCTCAGGAACATGACTGGGAGTTCTTTTTTTTTTTTTAATAATAGCCTTTTATTTTCAAAATACATGCAAAGAGTGTTCAGCATTCACCTTTGCAAAACCTTGAGTCCCAATTTTTTCTCCCTCCCTTCTCCCCACCCCCTCTATTAAACAGCAAGCAATCCAATATAGGTTAAACATGTGCAGTTCTTCTATACATATTTCCACATTTATCAGGTTGAACAAGAAATATCAGATCAAAAAGGAAAAAAAAATGAGAAAAAAGCGAGCAAACAGCAAAAAAAAAAAAAAAATGCAAATACTATGTTGTAATCCACTTTCATAACAGATATCTCACAGGACACAGCAAGGGGAGGCTGCTCAAGACCCTTACAGAGGGTGGCTCTCAGAGGTTTGATGTGGCCGGATTTCTGACTGGACGACCTCCCCAGAAGGTGGGACCATAGGGTACCCTCTCCCTACTTGCCTCAGGGATTGATTTTCTCCCTTCTCTGCCCAATATATCCACCATTCAGAACCTTATCACTCTGCACTTAGCCAAGTGCACATAGCAGGTGCATAATAAATGTTTATTGACTGACTCATTGTTCCGAAGGAAAAAATAGGAAGGAAGAGAACCTAGCAATATTAGTTCTCAAACTGCATTACATTACTGAAATCACTTTTTAAAAATGGTTGCTAATTGAGAAACCAAGAAGTATATCAACAGAACAGATAAGCTACCCACTATACAGATGCAAATAAGTGCAGTAATCTAGTGTTTGCTAGACCCAAAGATCTCAGCTGCTGGGGCAGGAACTTACTATTCAGCCAAAACCAATGGAAAAACTGGAAAGCAGTCTGACAGAAACTAGGTATACACCAATATCTTATCCTGTATGCGAACATAAACACCAAATGAGGAAATGATTTAGAAATGAAAGGAGACATCATACACAAAGCAGAACAAGGAAAAAATTACCTGTCATATCTATGAAGAGAGGAAGACTTCCCGATCAAGCAAGAGATAGAAAGGATCACAGAAGGCAAAAGAGATCATTCTGATTACATAAAGAGTTCATGTACAAATAAAGCCGATGCAGCTAAAATTAAAAGTAAAATAGAAACATAAGGGGAGATCTTTGCAATAAGTTTCTCAATAAAGATCTCATTTCTAAGTTATATAGAAAATTGATTCTAATTTATAAGAATAAGAATCCTTCCCCAAGGGCAAATAATCAAAAGACATGAACAACTATCTATAACCATGTGGGAAAAGGCTCTAAATCACTAATGATTAGAGAAGGGCAAATTAAAACAATCCCGAGATGCCACCAGATATCTATCAGATTGCCTAAGATCACAAAAAAGGGAAAATAACAAATACTGGCAGAGCTACGGAAATTTAAGCACATCAATGCTCTCTTGGCGGAGTTGGGAACTGGTCCAACTCACTCTAGAAAGCAATTTGGAACTTCTTTCAGAAAATTACCAAACTGGGCACATCTAGCAATATTATCACTGTGATATCTATTCCCCAGAGATTAAAAGGCATAGGAAAAGGATCCATAAGTACGAAAATATTTGTAGCAGCTCTTTTTGTGGTGGCAAAGAATTGGAAAATGAAGGGCTGCCGATCAATTTGGGGGATGGCTGAACAAGTTTGTGATTTTGATGGAATACTATTGTGTTGTAAAAAATGATTAAGGGGAAGGGTTTTAGAGAAACCTGGCAAGTCTTGCTATGAACTGATGCAGCGGGAAGTAAGAAGAACCAAAAGAACAATTTCTACAATAACAATAGTCTAAAGACCAGCGGCTTTGAAAGACATGGGAACTCCAGTTAACAAATTGACCGACTATAATTCCAGAGGACTCCTAATAGAAGATATTGTCCACCTTCTGATTGAGGTCGGTAGGCTCGGAGTGCAGAATGAGGCATTTTTTTTTTTTTTATATAGCCAAAGCAGAAATTTGTTTTCCTTAACTATACATGTTTATAATGAGATTTTTTGTTTATTCGTTTTCTTGCTTTCTTAATTGTGGGGGGGGGGGGGGGGGAGAGGTAAGGTGGAAAGAAAAGTGAGAGAGTTAGTCTAAAATTAAATTTAAAAAAAATTTTTAAAGAAACTCTTAGAGAATGACCTCAATTTTTTTCAATGAAATATGAAGGAAGATTCTCAGCTAAGATGGAGGGAATTCATGAGAAATTTAAGGAAGAATGAAAAAGTTTGGGGAAAGGGCTATGGGAGTAGGATTAAGTAATGGATTAAGAAGATGCAAAGGATTGCTTTGATGTAGTGAAGACCCAGTTGAAATCCCATAACCAATTTATAATGGACCCAGGGGTCACAGTTCCATGATTTTCTTCAGTTTCATTCAGTACAGAAATAGAAGTTTTAAAGGCATCAGATGGTGAGTAATCTACGTCTGAGGCAAGATCACTGATAAGCTAAAAGGGCAAGGGATCCAAGAGAAGAGTTGAGCTATCTCACCCGGGGTTCACCAAGATGGGGAGAAAAGGAAAGGGGAGCCAGTGTATGAGATGGCAATCTGGTAAAGAAGTAAGGGATTGCAGATGTGGTGCAGGATAATCAGTTGTCAGGAAAAGGGAGAGGTAGAATGAAAATGCATGATGACTGGATAAGAGAATCTCCAAGTCCTAAACACAGAAGTAGGGCATTTGTGGATGAAGGCAAGATCAGAAGTTTGGATGAGATGAGGTGGAGGTCATAGAAAATGAGCAAGTTGGGGAAGTGGAAGTTCCCTAGTATAAGGGCAAGAATTAGGGAAGAGAAAAAGGCACTGAGTTGTTGAGGAAGGAACAAAAGTGTCTTGGAGTTCAAAAACAACCATCAGAATCTTAATTGGGTGACAAATACTGTTTAATTGACCCTCAAAGGAGGAGAGCTGGAGGCAGGAGGAGATCCTGGAAGGGACCTGGTGGGGAATAGGAGAATTCCAGCTCATCCACCGTGACTGAATGGGTGAATGAATGCACCCAGCTTTGGAAAGGGGGGCCAGGGAAACTACGGCACCAGGAGGAAGTCAGGTTCCAGGAAGTACAAGATGAAAAAAGTGAGCAAGAAAAAGGTGAATGAAAGGTGTTAGTCTGTGGAACAGATTTCCAAGAGCACAGGGGAAGGAGCAGATCTTGAGCTGGATGTGCAGGGTGAAAGGGGTCTATGTGAGGGGGGCAGAAGAAGGAAAAGACAGAGAGTGTAATTTAAACAAGGTCTGCTGGGGATTCAGAATCACTGAGATGATGAGGGTGCTCCAGGGAGGAGGAGTTACATTCATATGAGTGGCCATCATCTCCCAGGGTGGGATTTCACCCCAGGAAGGTAAGCCTGAAGATCGGTAGTCCTTCCTTTCCCGACCTGAGGACAGAGCTAAGGCCATGGGGGTCACGATGCCCTATGCCCTAAATCAAACCCAGTGACTAACAGACTCACCCCACCTCTTCCTCCCAAACCCATCCATGATTAATCGTAAGCTACTTAGTGTAAGCCACGGCAAGTCCCGACCCGACTTCCCCACTTCCTCTTCTCCATCACTCCGTCTCTCCCAAGTCCCACTACAGCCCCTCTCACCGGGCCCTCCAGAACTTCTGTTCTACAGTTAACAGTTACCTTCATTTCAGATCTTTTTTTGTGCTCTTTCCATCTATTCAGACTCACAAAGGTCTGGTCCTTCCCACATGGCTGGTTCCTTAGCCCTTTTCTCAAGCACACTGGCTATACTTTTTCTCATAGCCCACAACATGTCAGTCCTAGAGAAGTTCTCCCCTTCTCCAGGTGTCACTTTGCGAGACTCTCGGCTTCATAACTCATCAGCCTTTCTTCCTTTGGGATGGATTACCATTTAATCCAGTGGATTATCTCCAGTTTAACCCGTTTAGAGCTTGTTTATAACATAATTATTTGCATGTTGTGCTCCCATGAGCTCCTTGAGACCAGCTTGTGCTTTGTGTTTCTCTCTGTACTCCTGGCTGGCCAAAGTTCGCCAGCTTACCAATGATCACTACTCTCTGTCTCCTCCGTGTCAAAATGCTCATTTCAACATTCGTTTTTTCAGATTTTGAGTTCCAAATTTTTCTCCTTCCCTGTCCCCTTCCCAAGACAGCAAGTGAATCTGGTATGGGTGAACATTGTGAACGATCATATTAAAGATTTTTCCACCCTATGTCTCTCTTCTATTGTGTTTGGGATAGAATGCTATTGTGTTATAAAAAATGATTAAGGGGAAGAGTTTTAGAGAAACCTGGGGAGACTCGGTATGTTCTGCTGCAGAGGGAGGCAAGAAGAACCACAATCCCCCAAACTGTGATACTGAAAGTATCACAGTCCTTCCGATCTGCCATGTTTGTAAGCACAGCATCAGCATCTTACCTTTTCTACCCGCATCACATCTAGCATCTGTCCCCTTCTTTAAAACCCCTGCTTCAGTTTGGAAGTCCTGCAATCAATGGGTCCTTCAACCGACTTTAGGTTCCTCCTCATTCCAACTCATTCACCATATCGCTGCCCAAGTCATTTTCCTTGACTTCAGGTCTACGTTGTTATTCACTGAGTCCCCAGCAACTCCCCATTGCATCTAGAAAGCGACAGCTACTTCCTTAGCTTTCAAAGCCATTCCCAACCCAGTGTTCTGCAGGTATCTTACTTCTGCCCAGTTCTTTTGCACAGCCTTGCCCGTTAGAGAGTAAGCCCCCCGAGAACGCTTCTTGCCGTTGTTTGTATCCCCAGCTCTTAGCCCAGCACAGTGCGTTCTCGTAGTCAGCACTTCATAAGTGCTTGTTAAGTGAACAGCTGGCCCCATCTTTCCAGGCTTCCTGCCCACCCTACGATGCTCTGTCTCCCACCTCGATGCCTCTGTCCTGCATCCCCATCCATTCCTGGGATGGTTTTCCTCCCCACTTCCCTCTCACAGAATCCTTTACTTCCTCCAAGACTCACTTATTCACCTCCTTCCATAGGGTCCCTCTGATCCCAAAGCATTTTAGGCTTAGAGTTGGGAGGCTCCTAAATGCCCAATGCCTAGCACCTAGTGTGGGTGCTTCATCAGCGCTTGCTTCCTTCCTGACTCTGTGGTCCTCTCCTGCTTTTAGAAATATGAAGAACATGCAGAGTGAAATGAGCAGGACCAGGAGATCATTCTATACTTCAACAACAGTACTATATGATGATCGCTTCTGATGAACTGGCCCTCTTCAACAATGAGATGAAGTAAATCAGTTCCAATAGAGCAGCAATGAACTGAACCAGCTACGCTCAGCAAAAGAACTTTGGGAGATGACTATGAACCACTACAGAGAATTCCCAATCCCTCTATTTTTGCCGGCCTTCATTTTTGATTTCCTTCACAGGCTAATAGTACCATATTTCGGAGTCCAATTCTTTTTGTACAGCAAAATAATAGTTTGGATATGTATACTTATTTGTATTTAATTTATACTCTAATATATTTAACATGTATTGGGGAGAGGGTGGGGGGAGGGGAAAATTGGAACAAAAGGTTTGGCAATTGTCAATGCTGTAAAATTACCCATGCATATAACTTGTAAATAAAATTAAAAAAAAAAGAAATATGAAGAACATATTTTTAACTGACTGTAGTTTGTGATGCTGAGTGAAACAAGTAGAACCGGAAAGATGTCATACACAGCAATAGCAAGATTGTGGGATGGTCAGCTACAACAGACTTGGTTCCTCTCAGCGCTTCAGTGACCCAAGGCAAACGTTGGATGGAAATCACCACCTACATCCAGAGAGAGAACCATGGAGACTGATGTAAATCAACCCATGCTATGTCCAATTTTTTTCTTTTTCTTCTGGTTTTTTTTTTTTTTTTCTTTCTCTTGTGGTTTTTCCCTTTTGTTCTGAGTTTTCTCTCTCAACATGATTCATAGCGAAACCTAAAACTATGAATGTACACGTATAACAAAAATGTTTTTACATGTAACTGGGGAAATTTTTTTAAAGAAAAGAGCTTCTCAGTCAAAAAAAAAATTATAATTTAAAACCTTGGGGCCAATTTCAAAGAAAGATCTTATTGATCTTTCTTTAACTATCAATTCTGAAACAGTGTTCTGCTTTCCTTGGGAAGAATCATCCCAGGAAGGACTTTTCCCTGAAATAATTAGTTCGGTAATGAAACTAGCCTAGGGAGGCCTTGATTGGTAAATCTAGAAAGTGAGAAACCCACTTTCCCCATGCCCTGAAGGGATGATGATAATGATCCATTTAAAAATAAAAAGAAACTTCTTTATTTCAGTTAATAGGAAATATCTCTTTTCTTCACTTTGGACCAAATGGGAAGAAGAAATCTTGAGATATTATTCAAAGGACTGAATCGTTTCAGGAAAATGTTTCTCTAGGATGCAGGAGAAAGAAGTTGTGACTTTTGTTCTGTTTAATTATACCAGTTCTTAACTGAATTGTTACCTAAATTTTGGACCTTTTCCTCAGTCTTGACTGTGAAATATTTCTTGTTCGTGAATCCTATAAAGGGTGACATCAGAATGAATTGTGAGAAAGATGCCCAAGATCATGAAGGGACTTTTTTCAATTTGGACATTTCTCTAAGTAGAAAAATGCTTGAATTGAGAATGATCCCCAGTCAACAAACGATTTCTGTCAGGCTTGGCTGCTGAGTACATAATTTTTTTCTTCAAAATCACATCATATGTAACTACTTTAGGTGTATAGGCAATTTGGGGATATAGATTTAATGTATATAGTGGAAACTGAGTCCCCACAGAACTAGCTCTGTTGGCCTTTTACTTTGTTTTGATAAAATGGCCCCCTTGTTGGTGACTGAGGAAGAACTGTTGCTCCAGGGAACTTTGAAAGGGAGAGATCCAGGATCTGCTCTGCTCTTCTCCTCCCCTCTGTAAGACTAGCAGGAGTCTCTGAGCCTTTAAGTAGATGTAAAAATGACAAACTTGTGCCCTTGATGGTGAAACCTCAAAAGTAGCTTATTGGTCTGTCTTTTAACTCTCAGTTCTGAAACAATATTCTGTTAGCAAGCTCCCCTTGCTAAGATCTGCCCAAGAAGGACTCTTCTCTGCATTAATTAAAGCCTGAATTTTAGGTCACAGGGATATTAATCCTGTGCTTTTTTGGTTCTGAGGATGGAACGGTGACTCCAAGATGGACACGTTGTTTTCTAAACCCAAATCAGAGACTAGCAATCCTGAAAACTGCTCTTTCTAACCTTGGAGGTTACGTCCTGGGTGAACCTTAATTACAGAATCAGGGGGGAAGATTATCTTAATGGCTCATTTCTCGGAGAAGGAGTAAAAAATTCCTACCAAATGCTTGCCCTGAAGGTGAAAGAAGATTTTACCATGAGAACTCCCCAGATTGGGGTCCTACCCACCCCAAGAATGGTGCTCTAATATTGCTGCAGCAATCAGGTTACCCATTAGATTGGAAGCTTCTTGAGGGCAGGAACCTTTTTTTAGCCCCGTTATGAAATTCCCAGCACTTCGCAGAGTGCCTGGTATGCAGTAGGTGTTTAAGCAGTGTTTATTGATTGCTGGCTCAGATAGATCACCAGCTGGTAATTCATCCTCTCACTGGACTGTTAATCCAATGGCCTGCCATATTTCTATAAACTAAAGGAAAGCTTTTCTTGGACCCCACAAGCACTGGGGGCCAATGCCATGTCCAGCTCCATCTTCTTGCTTTTATTCAACCTGACAATCACAGAAGCCGGGATTTCAAACCTGGAAGCCAGGCGTCGGTGGCCATCTCCTATTCACCAAGTGGTCCTTTAGAGCTCCAGTGATGGGGAAGCGGCTCCCTCCAGAGGCATCTCCCATAGTGAGGAGGCTGCAAGCGAGCCCTTTACGACTCGTACTTATGGCTTCTAGAACTGGCTTCTGGGATCAGACAAACAAGCCATTTTCCGATTTCACAAGTCCTCCTGTGGGCCCTCAAGATCCTCCGTTCTCCTGGCTAAACATCCCCAGCTCTATCGTCACGAGGTCTCGATGTCCTCCCTAAAACATGGTATCCAGATCTGAACAGTGTCCACAGCTCTTTACATATCAACAAAAGAAATAAATATTTCTTTTTTTATTATTATTATAGCTTTTTATTTATGATATATGCATGGGTAATTTTTCAGCATTGACAATTGCAAAACCTTTTGTTCCAATTTTTCCCCTCCTTCCCTCTTCCCCCTCCCCCAGATGGCAGGTTGACCAATACATGTTAAATATATTAAAGTATATGTTAAATACAAAATAAGTATACATGTCCTAACGGTCATTTTGCTGTAAAAAAAGAGTCAGATTCTGAAATAGTGTCCAATTAGCCTGTGAAGGAAATCAAAAATGCAGGAGGACAAAAATAGAGGGATTGGGAATTCTACGTAGTGGTTCATAGTCATCTCCCAGAGTTCTTTCGCTGGGTGTAGCTGGTTCAGTTCATTACTCCTTTATTGGAACTGATTTGGTTCATCTCATTGTCGAAGAGCCACATCCATCAGAATTGATCATCATATAGTATTGTTGTTGAAGTATATAATGATCTCCTGGTCCTGCTCATTTCACTCAGCATCAGTTCCTGTAAGTCTCTCCAGGCCTTTCTGAAATCCTCCTGCTGGTCATTTCTTTCAGAACAATAATATTCCATAACATTCATACACCATAATTTATTCAGCCATTCTCCAATGGATGGGCATCCATTCATTTTCCAGCTTCTAGCCACTACAACCAGGGCTGCCACAAACATTTTGGCACATACAGGTCCCTTTCCCTTCTTTAGTATCTCTTTGGGGTATAAGCCCAGTAGAAACACTGCTGGATCAAAGGGGATGCACAGTTTGATCACTTTTTGAGCATAGTTCCAAACTGCTCTCCAGAATGGTTGGATCTGCTCACAATTCCACCAACAATGCATCGGTGTCCGAGTTTTCCCACATCCCCTCCAACATTGCGCATTCTCTTTTCCTGTCATTCTAGAAATAAATATTTCAAGTGAACAAACTGACTACAATGCTCTGAGTTTGTTCTGACAAATTCAATACAGTTTAATGAGTATTTATTCAGCTTGTATTACACATCAAGCATTGTGCTAAGTCCTGGGAATAGGAAGACAAAAAGAAATAATCTCAGTCATTAAGAGCTTAATTCTACCGTGTAGGCAGATAATAGCATCTGCAAAGTAATATTCTGGGGGAAGAGCACTAACGTCTAAGGGGCAGCAGGAAGAGTCCAGCTCCTTACATCTGCAGGGCACCCCTTTGACTCATGGGACCCCCGGAAAACTACTGTCACTTTAATATTACAGTTAATATTAACTCAAATTACATAATTGATGTATCCCCAGCTCTTAGCCCAGCAAACTCAAAACATAACTGATGAGCCCCCCAAATTATGTTCACTTTTACTAATCGGGTAAAGTTCACAATTAGTTCAAAGCAAAAACATTTAATGAAATAACATAGAAAGAAATGAGGGGGCAGCTAGGTGGCGCAGTGGATAGAGCACCTTCCCTGAAGTCAAGAGGACCTGAGTTCAAATGTGGTCTCAGACACTTAACACTTCCCAGCTGTGTGACCCTGGGCAAGTCACTTAATCCCAGTTGCCTCAGCAAAAAACAAAACAAAAAAAAAAAAGTAGTAGTAGACATTTCCCCCATTCATTAGGACATGCATTCCCACAAACACATGTAGGGAGAATGGACATCCCTCGCAATGCACTCACAAGGGCGGATACATAGGGAATGGATGTGGCCAAGGCGTGAACAATTAGGGTCATAACTATGGCCAAGGCCCCGAATAAAGCCCGAATGATGCTTTTGACTCTTCCAAGTCACTGATGTCTTCTCGTGAGATTATCACACAAGTCTTGTGCTTTTATTCAAAAAGAAATAGGAGAAATCTGTTCTCAGCTGCATGTGACTTTCTCTTGGTTCGTAATCTTAGCTATGAGCGATTTCTCTCCACAAGGATTAATCTTCCAGGATCCAGGCACTTTTGAATTACAAAACACGTAGGGATTGAATCTGTTTTTTATTAGATTATTTATCATGTGTTGTACTCCCACTTAGCTCCTTATGGGGACCACCTTTTTGTGGAGAACCAAATTCTGTAACAGCCGTGTGTTCTCAGGTCCCAAGGGCTGTTATCGCAGTTCCCTCTTTGGTCCCATAGGCAGACGAAAAGAATGACAAATAAAAGACCTTTTAGCCCTGCCAAGGCAAGACTCTACCTCAGTGCCTTCTCCTCGGGGCCTGTCTTTACTATGTACACCTGACTGATAACCAGACTCCCAGGCCACAATTCGCCCATGATTTAGCCTCTCTGAGCCTGGCTGGCTGACCTATCACACCGCTGACTGGCCCCGAGTTCTCTGTCCACTTAAAAGCCCCAGCTCTCAAACGGACGGCTGATGGCTGTTGTGAATCCCACGGGGCTCCCTAGGGCCGATGATGGAGGAAGAATGGATGAGCAAATGCATTTACTAAGCAGGCCCTGGATTCAGCAGGAGAAACCAAGCAAAAAAACCGACCTCATGGAGGAAGACAAACACCTGAGGGAGATGAAAAGTCCGAAGGGAGGTTAAGGCCGGTTGACTGGACCTCTTCAAAGAACAGGAACTCCAGGAAGAAGTTACCGTTGGGGGAGCAGCCGGGGCTTTGTGGAAGACCCTTCCTCAGTGAGTGGGTCGTGGCGGGGGGAGCAGGCTAGGAGACCCCTGGCAACGAGGAAACCTGAGATGAACCCAAGAGGGTCTTGGTCTTCCAGTCTAGAGGAATCAGAAACTAGGCAGGAACTGGTTTCCCTCATGGGGTTCCCCAATTTCCTTTGATTCAATGATTCAGAGAAAAGGTAAAGACATCTCTTCCCTCAAAACCTTTTTGTAAGTTCAGCTTGTCATAAGACATGTTGCTGGAAAAAATCTTCCTTGCCATATCCAAGGGTCCTGAAAGACAGCTAAAGGCATATATATATATATATAATAAATTAAGGGAAGCCAGGTGATGGCACAGCAGATGTGAAGTCAGAAAGACTCGTCTTCGTGGTTTCAGATGCACTAACTGCGAGATCCTGAGCAGGTCACGTCACCCTGTTTGCATCAGTTTCCTCATGTGTAAAACGAGTCAGAAAAGGAAAGGCAAACTGTGATGGTTTTGCCATCAGAAGACCTCCAATGGGGACGCTGAGAGTCGGACGTGACGGAAATGACTGAATGGCAACATGTGATCCAGTCACAGCACCATTGTGTGATTAGTTCTTCTCAGCTTATAATGGTCTAAGACATAAAGAAAAGTGCTATCCACTTCCGGGAGAGAGAGCTGGGGAGTGCCAACGCGGATCGAAGCGTTCCAGTTTTACTTTTTTGTTGTTTTTACTTCCTGGTGGTTTTTCCCTCTTGTTCTGATTCTTTCTCGACGTGACTAATGCAGAAATATGTTTTATATGATTGTACATAATTGTATAATCTTTATCAGATTGCTTGCTGTCTTGGGAAGGAGGGAGGAAAAAATTCAGAATTCAGCATCTTATAAAAGTGAATATTATATAATTGAAAAATAAAATACTAATTGCGCGGGAGAGGAAGCCGTAAACTATGTGATCCCTGCCTGCCGAGTTTCTGAATATGTGAATTCAAGGGGCAGCTAGGTGGAACAGTGGCTAGAGCACCAGCCCTGAAGTCAGGAGGACCTGAGTTCAAATCTGATCTCAGACATTTAATACTTCCTAACTGTGTGACCCAGGGCAAGTCACTCAACCCTAATTACCTCAGCAAAAAAAAAAAAAAGTTTAATATGTTTGTACTGTATAATCTATATCAGATTGCTTGCTGTCTCGGGAAGGAGGGAGGAAAAAATTCAGAATTCAGCATCTTATAAAATTGAATGTTGTATACTTGAAAAAATACTATTATGTGAGAGGGGAAACAAACTGTGTGATCCCTGCCTGCCGAGTTTCTGAATATGTGGATTCAAGAGAGCCCCCCGATGGGGTAGTGGCTCAGCAGCTCTTTATGCATAGATAGAAATATTGATATTTCACTATTTTGGATGAAATCTATTTCATCTCCTAAATTAATTTCAAACCCGGCCAATGGGTGCGAGTCCAAACCATTTAGGCTTAGAGTGGGGGATGAAGTCTAAAAATTGGAAGGGAGTGTGCCCTTAGGTTTCCAAAGAGCCTTTAGCCTTGAGGTGAGCCTGGCAAGTGCCAGAGAGAAACTGATAATGCCAGTGGGCTGATGGCTCAGGTAGATATTGCCGGCCTCGATGAATAATTAACGCGGTGACCTGCCATCAGGGCCCGGAGATGTTCTAGTCAAACTGACTTCCGTGGCAATCCATCTTCTGTGTCCGGCCCGTTCTAGGTCTCCCCCAGGCCTGGGACAGACCTGCTTTTCATCCCCACCTTTAGGGTCCTTATCCCCTTAGGTTCACTCAGCTACTAACTTGGAACCTTTCCTGATTCCCACAAGTGAATCTTCTTTCTCCCATCTCTCCATTGCCCTCGCCATTACCCAGCATGTCTTTATTTACGTAACAAGGTGCTATTATGATTCATTTGAAGTGGGGAGAGGGGGAAGGTAGGGAATCTGGGAGCCCTTAAAATCCATTTAGTTTAGTCCTCTCTGTTGTTAAATAATTCCTGTTTATAGATGAACGGGGATGAAAAGTTGTGAGTTCGGTCAGAGTCCCTCTAAGCCCAGAGACTTCCTAACGCCTCAGTTCGCAGTCATGTCTGGCCCTGGTTATCTCCCGGCCTCTGTGGTTGAAGCAAAATTCCCAGAAAACATCTGGATAATGCAGGAACAATTATATAATCTTTTCTGTAGCGAGACAGATGTTGGGAGCACAAGGCTGAGGGAAGAGTTCAAGGCTTCTTGGCTGGGATTTCCCACACGGGGCCCTCTCCAAGACATGGCGGAGCCAGTGATTGTCACCGAGGCACCCCGGCTCCATGGGGCCAGGCTGGCTCCATTTCTCAGATCCGGGCCTGGGAACTCCTTTCCCAATGCGTTTCTGAGAGCTCTGCCACGGCTTTGATCGTCTACAGAGGTGTACGGGCCCCGTTCACCCTCCGTCCAGACTGGTTCAGGCAGAAAGCATTCTTGCCTAAAATGGGAGTGATCTCAGCCATGTTACTTTCTCTGCACAGGAGGTGCTTCCTTAGACTGAAAGCAGTTGGCTTTTTACACATCCCTGGACCAAGCACTGAATCATGAATACAGGAGGCATTTAAATGATGTTTATTGAGTTGAATTCTATCATTTAATATCCTCCCCCCCACCCTTCACAGCCTGAAGTCCACGGGCTCTTCTGCTGTTGGTTTCTGGCACCCTCTGGGATGAGAAATCTGCACTCAGTTTCCCCAGAAAGGAGATAAAAAAGCCGTCCGTGACTGTGCTCAAGAACGGAAGCCCCGGAAGGTCCCCCACATCTGGAGAGGGGGGGGGCTGGCTTCTCCTCTCTGCACAGGGAGGGCTTCGTGTTAAGGCCCTTTGGACTCAGTATCGGGACACTTACCTCATCCCAACGGAACCGGTGAATTTCCCTCTGAGGATTCTAGGAACAAAGCCAGAAAAAGGCCGTTCCAAGTTCTAGGGGGAGGCGTTGGGGAAAGCCTTTCTGTGACCCTGATCCTCGTTCTCCCGCTTGGGAGAAATCAGGATTTCAGGCTCCGTTTAGAACTTGTTCTCTGTTTCCAGCTTCTTAAAGCTACTTACCCTGTGAATGTGAATAAATCGTCCCCTTCCCCCAAGTTCAGCAGGCTGGATCGTGGGAGTTTCAGGCCATTTTGCCCTTCTGATTCCCACGAAGTTCTTTGTGAATTATAAATGGACGGGATGTCTCCCCTCCTAGACCCCATGAGATGGTTCATGGGGCTGTCCTGGAAATGTCACTGGGGAGCTCCCCTTCTGGGGGGCAGAGGCGGGGGAAAGGACTCCCCATTCCATTCCTCCAGAGGTTCTGGTTTGAGCCCTGGGAGAGTCCACTGTAGTTCTAGGACAGGAGGAGGGGCTGGATTCATAGATTCTAGAGTCCTCCCACCCCCAGGAGGGTATCTCTAGGTGGTTGGGTCCTTTGTGAGGCAGGCTGGCGGAGGCTGGGGTCAGGGGTCAGAGTGGGTGGTGGGTCTCGGTGGACCCCCCACCCCCCTCCCCGGCACCTGGGCCGGGCCCCGCCCCCACCACTCACATCATGGCGAGTGTGGTGGTTAAGACGATCTGGCAATCCAAGGAGATCCATGAAGCCGGAGACCCCCCGGCAGGGGCTGAGAACCGGACTCCATTGGGGCCTGAGGTCCCTGGGGCTGGATCTGGCCCAGGAAAGGGGATCACGAAGAAAAAGAAGGCTGTGTCTTTCCATGGGTGGGTGGGGGCCTGGGGCTTGCCGGCCAGGGGGAGAAGGGGGAGCCGGGGAGTCCCTGGGGCAGTTGCTGCCGCCTCCAGGTTGGAGCCCTGGAGCTTTCTGGGAGGCTGGGGGTAGGGGGGAGAGGGAGAGCTCAGGCCCCCAAGGGTGATGGGAAAACTGGCTTGTCTGGAGGGTCCGGGGGTTGGGAGAGGGGGAAGGGTGGCCAGGGGAACTGAGCAGCTCCCTCCTCCAGGGTGGAGCCCCGGATGTCCCACGAGCCCATGCAGTGGTGCCTGAACCTGAAGCGCTCCTCAGCCTGTACCAATGTCTCCCTCCTCAACCTGGCAGCCGTGGAGCCTCCTGACTCTTCCAGGATTGAATCCACCGCCGAAGAGCTGCCAGCTCTGCCCGCCTCCGGAACGCCATCCCCCCCGGCCCTGAGCCTGCCATCCTCGGCTCCCACCTGGGCCCCCGACGACCCCGACATCGCCGACCTGCTGGTAAGGCCGGCGCCCCCCTCGCCTCGGCTCGGCTGCCAGGGCCCCCGCCTCCCTCCCAGACTGCTTTCCGGGCCTGCTTCTTGTTTAGACCCAAGGCTCCGGGCCTGGGCTTGAGCGACCGTGACCCACCGAGGCTCTTGTAGGGCCCGGGGCTCGTCTTTGGGGTCTCCAGAACAAAGGGGGATTCTAGGCCGGGGTCCTGCCAGCCAGGGCGGGCTTGGGGAAGGTGGGCCGCCCGGGGGCCGTTTCTAGGCTGTGGAACAGAGGCTCAAGCCTCTGCAAAGGGCTTTCAAACCCACTTCTGAGGAGCCCCAGGCTTCCACACCCCCTCCCTCCCTGGTCCAGAATCAGAAGGGCAAAATGGAAGCTAACCCATCCCCCCACCCCCATTTGTGGAGACTCAGAAACAGGGAGACCCAGAAGGTGGGAGACAAAGGGACTGGAAGTGAGCAGGAAAGGGGGCGTTGCCTTCTGGGGGTTAGGCCCGTTGAACTCGCGGCCCTAAGGGCCCAATTTCAAGCTCCCATCTTGAACCTCAGCGAGCCACCAACTAATCACCACCAAACATTAATTAAGCACCCGTTGTGTGCCAAGTGCAGGGGGCCGGCAGACAAAGGGGAAGGGAGAAGTTTATACCAAGGGTAAATAGCACCTCATTCGACCCCAGTACAACCCTGGGAAGTGGGGGCTGTGAGGGTCTCATTTTACAGTTGAAGAAACTGAGGTAGGCAAAGATTAAGGGATTTGCTCAGGGTCACCCACCTGCACGCAGGGCTCCCTGACTCCTGGCCTAGGAGGGCCCGGTCTGCTGAGCCACCAGCTGCCAAAGGCCAGTTAGGAAGCAACCAGGCCACTCCCTGGGCCATCGGGAAAGGGCGGACGGGGAAGAGAGAGGCTGACCTCAGTCTGTGGGGGGGGGATGTGCAGAGGTCATCAAGAGGATCCCAGGAACAGGGGACGGGCCCTACAGAGGCCCGGGAGTGGGGGGCACCGCCCCGGCCCAATGTGGCTGACAAAGGGAGGTGCCCTAGCCTGATCCCAGGAGAGCCTGCGTCTGAGGCTCGGGCTCTGGAGCCACTGGCAGCCACTGAGCAGCTCAGTGAGGGGGCTCTGGGAAACCCAGTGGGGCAGCTGTAGCTGCGTGTCCGGCAAGCCCCAGCCCCCCGCTGCCCTCAGCTCTGCCTTTGGACGGGTCAGGAGTGGGAGCCCCGGCTGGCTACACCTGGGGCGTAGGGCTGGCAGGGCAGGAAGCCCTTGGGCCGCTGAGCGCCGCATCCATGAATCTCCAAAAAGATCGCTCCCCTTCCCCGCCACTGGCCGGCTCCAGGGCTGGGAACACGAGCAGCTAAATCCGGGGCGCTGTCCCCCGCCCCCTCCATTTCCTACAGAACGGGGTGAACAGCGGCTTGCTGCGAGCCAAGGACTCCATCACCAGCCTCAAGGAGAAAACCACTCGGGTCAATCAGCACGTGCAGTCGCTTCAGGTCCCAGCAGCCGCTGCCTGGAACAGCCCCCTCCCCTTCCCAGGGTCCCCCCGGGCCCCGCCCCGCGTGAATCCTGGAGGGAGGGGAGGGGGACCCCTGCCGGCCCCAGGAAATGCCAGTGTCTCTCGGTCCAGAGCCTGCGCGGGCCCCCAGCCCCCCACCCCTCCTGCCGGCCCCCAACTCTTGTCCCGCCCTGGGCCTCTCCTCCCGCAGAGCGAGTGCTCCGTGCTGAGCGAGAACCTGGAGCGGAGGAGGCAGGAGGCGGAGGAGCTGGAGGGCTACTGCAGCCAGCTCAAGGTGAGCGGGGCTCCTCGGGGCGGGGCGGCGGGGCCTCGGGGAGGGGGGCGGGGCCTGGGGGCGGGGCCTCCGCGGTGGGGAGCGGGCCGTAGCCAGAGGCCGCGCCTGGAGTGGGCGCGGTTAGGAAAGGAGTAGCCGAGCTGCAGGCGGGTCCAGGGGAGGCCCGTGGGTGTGGTCATGGCGTTAGAGCCGGGCTGGGGGCTAGCCCGCGGCTGGGCCCCAGGGGAGCCCCTGCACCCCGGGGGAGGGCTTCCTCCCCTAGCCCCCACCCCCAGCCCCAGCTGTCCGGTCCCAGGAGAATTGCCGGAAGGTGACCCGCTCAGTGGAAGACGCTGAGATAAAGACAAACGTCCTGAAGCAGAACTCGGCCCTGCTGGAGGTGAGGGACACCTGGGTCCCGGGGCGGGCGCTGGGCCCGGCCAGAGAGTCCAGAGCCTCCAAGGCTGGTGGGCGGGAAGTCAGGCCGGCAGAAGCACCTCCCAATGAGCTGGCCTTGGTCATCTGGCGCCCTAAGCCCACGGACACCCGCCCATCTCCCAGGGGCAGCGAGAGGGATGGGGCCAGGCTCCCAGCAGGGCTCCCCTCTCACCTCCCCAGGAGAAACTCCGGTTCCTCCAGCAGCAGCTGCAGGATGAGCCCCCCAGAAGGCAGGAGGCTGAGCAGTTGGAACTGGAGCAGCAGATGGAGACCGGACTGTCCCGTCACTCGATGGTCTCCTCCTGCCCCACTTCGAGCCCCGAAGAGATCCTGGCCCAGGCCGAACCCGAGTCCCAGCTCCAGCCCGAGCCCCAGCTGCACCCAGACCCGGAGCTGGAGCCTGGGGCCGTGCTCGTCTCCGGGCCCACGTCCATGCTCCTGATGGGCAGCCCCACGGAGGCCCCCGGACCCCGAGTCACAGCCGTCCCCGGAGATGGGTCCGAGGCCCAGAGCGAGGGCCAGGGCCAGGGCCGCACAGGAGACAGCGGAGAGCTGGAGCTTCAGAAGGTCACCGCCGGCCTGGAGGAGCTCAGGTGACCCCAGGCCTGCCAGGCCGGAGTGGGGGGGGGGGGGAGGGGACGCTGGGCCCTATGTAGGGACAGAGGGGCGGAGCTCTTTGGGCCGGCTGGGCGGGAAGGTAACCGAGACTCTGTAGGTGGGGGGAACCAGTCTTGGAGCTGAGACTAGGATTTCGAGTCATTTTAGGATGTAGAGGGTGGGACTACCCAGGGAGCACAGGACACGCCTTCTCAAACGGAGTGGGCGGGGCCACTTGGGCGGGGGAGGAGCCATACTGGGGCACGCCTTTTCTGACGGGATGTGGCCAACTGGGAGCTCATATTCCCAGAACCGTTTTGGAAGGGATTGCTCTGGGAAGTGGTTAGGGGTGAGAGGGAGGAGCCATAGTGGGACACGCCCTTTCACGAGGGGGCGTGGCCAACCTGGAAAGCGGGAGGTGATTCGAGGCAGTGAAGTGGAGAGGACGGAAAGGACCTTCCAGCCTGGCTGAGGGGAGCGGAGGGGAAGGGGTCAGGATGGGGAGGAGGGGCAATTCGTGAGGCTTTGGGGTCCTGCTCCTGGAGCAGGCAGACCCCGAGCGCCGGGCACTGTTCCCCGTGCAGGAGAGAGGTGTCCTCGCTGACTGCGCGCTGGTATCAGGAGGAGGGCGCCGTGCAAGAGGCACTTCGCTTGCTCGGAGGCCTCGGGGGGCGGCTGGACGGCTTCCTGGGCCAGTGGGAGCGGGCCCAGAGGGAGCAGGCCCAGACTGCGCGGGGCCTCCAGGAGCTGCGGGGCCGGGCGGACGAGCTCTGCACCATGTGAGGCCCCTCCCCGGGTGCCCCGCTCTCCTACCCCGGAGCCCCAATCCTCATCCTCCGCACCCCCCAATCCTCATCCCCCCCAGCCCCAATCCTCATCCTCGCGAGTAGGCCGGGAGGGCTGATCCGCGGTCCACTCGGACCACAGGGGCCAAGCCCCAACCCTGTAGCTTCCGAGAGGGTGGGGCCATTCGGGAGCCGAAAGGGCTGTAGAAGGATGGAAGGCAGGACCCGGCCGGTCCCGAGCTGGCTCCCAGCCGAGCGGCCCTAATTGGGTTCCCAGCGGGGACGCGGCCGCTGAGCCTTCCCCATCTGCCCTGCCCCCAGGGTGGAGCGCTCGGCGGTGTCCGTGGCTTCACTGCGCGGGGAGCTGGAGGGCCTGGGTCCGGTGAAGCCCGTGCTGGAGGAGTTAGGTCGACAGCTGGGCAGCGCCCGTCGCGGCTCCGAGCTCTCCATGACCTTGGACCGGCCGGGCTCCTGCACTCGCTGCGGCAGGTAAAGCCGCGGGGGCTCCCGGGTTGGCAGGGGCCGCACCTGGGCCCGAGCTGGGTGTGTGACCTGGAGAGGCGGGTCCTCGGGGATAGATGGGGGGAGGGGAAGCTCCTGGGTGGGGGTGGGGAGGGCCGGAGTCTGAGCCCACCGCCCCCAGCCAGGGGCAGCAGCTGTCGTCCGAGTCCCTGCAGCAGCTCCTGGAGCGGGCCCTGACGCCCCTGGTGGACGAAGTGAAGCAGCGCGGCCTGGCACCGGCGTGCCCCAGCTGCCAGCGCCTTCACAAGAAGATCCTGGTACGCAGGAGTCTGGAAGTGCTGGGAGGGCGGGGGTCAGGGGAGTGGGAGTGGGCAGCAGGAAGACCCCAGCCCTCCATCCTGTCACTGCAGGAATTAGAGCGCCAGGCACTAGCAAAGCACGTGCGGGCTGAGGCTCTGAGCTCCACTCTGAGGCTGGCTCAAGATGAGGCCCTCAGGGCCAAGAACCTCCTGCTGACAGACAAGATGAAGCCTGAGTGAGGGTCCTGACCCCTGACCCCACCTCACAATCCCACCCGACCCCAATGTGTCCTGAAACCACTGCCTCTTAGGATTGTGCTCTTGTCCACCTATCTCCTGGTCCTAGTGTGATCCCTGAAAGGAGGAAGACCTGTGACCCCTGACCCTCTAGAGCTCCCTCTAACCCCTGACCTCATGAGCTCCTCCTGACCCCAACCTCAGAGCCTATGATGGATCGCTAATGGTCCCAGGCCCAGTATCTAAGCACTCTCTCTCTCCTCCTCCCTCCCTCTCCTCTTCCCCCTCCTCTGGCAGGGAGAAAGTGGCTGCTTTGGACTACCTGCATCTGAAGATGTGTTCCCTCCATGACCAGCTCAGCAGCCTCCCACTAGAGGGATCAGCCACGAGCCTGGGGGGAGGGAGCAGCGGAGGAGCCCCTCCAAAACGTGGGGGGCCTGCGCCTGAGCAATAAAACCTCAACCCCAGCTCTGCCTCCGCTCTCCTCTCTACAACAATAGGAAGGCATTGCTCCAAGACCTCAGGAAGAGCCCCCAGGGACCTCCGTTCTATCGCAGCCACGAGCAAAAGGTCGGGGCCCAGGGGAGCTTCAGATGAGCCGGGGATGTGGCCAAGGGTGGGACTGGGCCGAAGTCTGTTCTGTGGATGGGCTGAGGAGGGACTTCAGGGAATAAGAGTGAAAGATAAGGAAATGTAGAAAAAAATGAGAGGGATGACAGGGACGTAGCCACAATCTCCTATTGCCCACAATGTGTCAGGAACACTCCAGCAAGTTAGATTCTTACCCAAGACAAACAAAAAAGGAGGTGGTTTTGTTCAATCCAGTCACTTTACAAATTGGGAGACTGAGGGTGGGATTAACGAGTTCCAGAGGAGGTCGTCTGCTATGGGCAAGAATGGGCTCTTTGGGTGGCCCTCAAAGATGAGAACTCTGAGATTCTCCCAGAAATTGGGCTTGAATTATGTGGAATAGAGTTGAGGCCTGGGTTGGTTGAATTTGACTTTGGATAAACATTGAGACGATAGTAAAATTGGGATGAAATCTTGTCCGACGGGATAGTTTGGGCAAAACTCGGTCCAGCTGTGTTTATGGCTGAGGCTAGGACTCTAAAGGGGTGGATGATGTCAGAGATGGACGGGAAGTTGCCTCGCGGTATTTTTCTTTAAGCCTCTTCTGGATTCCCGGGTCTTGTAGAGGCTGGAATTAGGATCCACCTCAATCTGCCACCATTAAGTACCAAAAATACTTTTTCCATGGGCATCTATGATGCAAGTCTACCGATACACTAGAGAAGTGAAGGCTAACCTTCGCCACAGAGATTTCCATCACCTAGGGCTTTTTCCTGAAGAATACAGCTTCCGCTGTTCCCGTGAATTTGTCCAACGTCGTGTCTATCTAGGATAGAGGGTGCGAGGGAAAACGTGGGGTCCAGTACAGAATGGGAGGTGGAGAGCAGGGAGGATTGCCTTTAGAAAGTTGCTCTTCATCATCCCTGACTTCCATTGGTATCAAGAATCTGTCTTTAATAGCGTTCTACCCACATCGTCGTATGGCAGTGAATTATGAAATGAACCAGTCTCTGAATTAAAAATGATTATAAAAATGATTAATGATTATTGCCGGATGAGTATGGGAAGCCTGAAAGATGTAACCCATGAGTGACTTCAGGGAACAAGTATGAAGGATAAATCTAGGCTAGGAAGAAAATTCACAACAGGTGGATAGCCACAATGTCCTTCAGGGATCAGGAAAAATCCTGCAAGTTAGATTCAATACCCCAAGGCGAACATGGGCAAGAATCACAAAGGGGGCTACCGATCATCAAAGAGAGTTTCCAAATTAAGCATTGAATTAGGGAAAAAAACATCCACTAATCACCCACTAATGGAGGGGGCTGCCAACATGGAAGAACATGGGCAAGGATCACAAAGGGGGCTACCGATCATCAGAGAGATTCCAAATTAAGCACTGAGTTAGGAAAAAAACATCCACTAATCACCCGCTAATGGAGGGGGCTGCCCACATGGAAGAACATGGGCAAGGATCACAAAGGGGGCTACGGATCATCAAAGAGAGTCTCCAAATTAAGCACTGAGTTAGGAACAAAACATCTTAGCAAAATCATCCACTAATGGAGGGGGCTGCCTTGAGAGGGCATGGGGTTTCCCTTCTTGGAGGTCTTCAGACTAAGGCGGGATCATCACTTTAGAACTAAGGATTGGCCCATAGGGCACTCCGGAAATTTGTGATGTAATGATGCACGAGACTAGCCTGGACACTATTGAACAGAAATCCTTGAAAACTGTATTAAATTCAAGGCACTTTGGGGGTATTTAAAACCCCGATTCCCAAGGCCTCTTTGGAACCAAGTCTCTAACAACCAGACAAAACTAGGAGACAAGCTGAAAGCCAAAGGGAATCAAGCTGTGGCAGAGCAAATAAGGGAAATCTCCCCTATAATACATGCACCCTTCAGTGGGTCAGCAAATCTCCTTTGGGCAAGAGGAAACAGGAGGAAACAGAGGTCACTGGGGTATCCAGTACTTGCATCCCATCCGGTCTCTGTCTTTTGCCCCTGGCCGTTACCTACCAGTCGGGTGCTAGCATCCACTGAGCCTCCGTCTCCCTTTTGAACTAGTAGCCTTTAGTGTCCATTGTAGAGCTCTACTATGCTGCCATCTGCTGGTTATCTGCTGAACAACTGTCTCCTGATGATTTTGCTCGATTAGGACATTTTGGGGGGTGGTCTATTCATTGAAAGCTTCCAGGCAGCCTCTTCTCTGCAGGAAACAGTCCTAGCTTTGTGCACCTGGAGGTACCCATGTCTTCCCTTTCACTTCAGTAACCCCGTTTCTTTCCAGGCGAAAAAATGTCTCTCAATTCCCTTCATGCCCCTAGCCTGGAAAGTGCCAGGAGCATGCAAATACCCTTGAGTTCTTCTTGGATAAAGCCGGAGGAGGGAGCTCGCGCTGGAGACTTTCTCCTGGAACAAAGCCGCAGCTCTCCTCGTACCCTACTAAAAAAGCACAGTCCAGGCAGCTCACACCCAATGCCCAGGTACAGGCTGAGGTAGAAGGACAACAATAAAATACATCAATTAGTGTCGTTCCAGTGGCAGAGCCCAAGGTACCATTAATGCAGGCACTCACATAGCAGCTACTCCTGCCAGGCTCATTGTCTTGCCTTCTGCTACTTCTAGCAAAGCCGTTTTTTTTTTTAAATATTTTATTTTATTTTATAATAACTTTATATTGACAGAATCCATGCCAGGGTAATTTTTTACAGCATTATCCCTTGCACTCGCTTCTGTTCCGATTTTTCCCCTCCCTCCCTCCACCCCCTCCCCTAGATGGCAAGCAGTCCTATATATGTTAAATATGTTAGCAAAGCCGTTTCACTCTGTCATAATTAATGTTTTATTTTGTTTTGTATTTCTTTTCTGGTTTTTTTTTCTTACTCTGTTTTGTTCAAATAAAATAAACTTAAAAATAATTAACCAATGAGAGACTGGTTCATTCTATATCTAAGACTCTGATGTAGAACCTTCAATAAGCATTTTATCTGTAGTTGTAGTCCCTGGAGGTAAAAAGGCAAATGAAATATCCTGGGTCTTTAGGGAGCTGAGATTCAATTTTTTTTTTGATTAAGGTTCTTTATTTTCAAAACAT
Source organism: Antechinus flavipes (assembly GCF_016432865.1). NCBI lineage: Eukaryota > Metazoa > Chordata > Mammalia > Dasyuromorphia > Dasyuridae > Antechinus > Antechinus flavipes. The sequence continues at coordinate 624,588,223 of NC_067400.1, read as the reverse complement.
ATGCATGGATAAATGTTTCAACACTGAACCTTGCAAAACGTTGTGTTCCAAATTTCCCCCCTTTCCCCCACCCCCTCTCCTAGATGGCAAGTAATCCAATATATATTAAATGTGGGCAGTTCTTCTATGCATATTTATACAATTATCTTGCTGCACAAGAAAAATCAAATCAAACTGGAAAAAATGAGAAAAAATAAAATGCAAGTAAATAATAACAAAAAGAGTGAGAATGCGATGTTGTGATCCACATTCAGTTCCCACAGTCCTTTCTCCGAGTGCAGATGGCTCTCTCCATCACAAGGTCATTGGAACTGGCCTGAATCATGAGCTGAGATTCTGTTATGTAAAACATATGCACTTGCAAGATGGTGAACTGCTTGGAAATGGGGACTCTCTTTTGCCTTTCTTTGTATCCCTAATGTTTAGCACAGTGCCTGGCGTCTAGTAGGAGCTCGGTAAATATTTCTTGATCTGAAATATGAGACCCTAGAGCTGATGACAGCTAGCACAAGGAAATCTCTAGCATTTCTTTAATCTCTTCAGAAATTGCCATTACTTGGGGATTAGTGGGAGGGACTCTTAGCCCAGGGTAAGGGTCAATCCAGGATTGAGAGTTTTATCACAAGAAAGGACACAACGGCCACCAAAGCCGGTGAGGAAGAGGTTAGCTGCATGACATCTAAACCGAGCTTAGCATAATATCTGACACACAGTAGGAACTTAATAAATGTTTATTACGGGAGGGAGGGAAGGAGGGAAGAGCCTTGGGGAGCTGGAGAGAGACCAGTAGTCATGAACTGCTGAGACTAAAACCAGTGATGTCTTCCTTCAAACTCCATCAACCCCAAGACACTAAAGATATGTTCTGGACCTTTATCCCTATTTCTTAAATCTTTCTCTACTAGCCTGTTTATATCCCTTTAATGTTAATTTAACACTTTCCACACAAATAAGGTTTAATCTAAACAACTGGAAGAATATCAACTGTTCATGGGTAGGCTGAGCTAATATAATAAAAATGACAATTCTACCTAAACTAATCTACTTATTTAGTGCCATGCCAATTGAACTTTACAGAGCCAGAAAAAAAATAACAAAATTTATCCAGAAGAACAAAAGTTCAAGAATTTCGAGGGAATTAATGAAAAATGCAAATGAAGGCGGCCCAGGTGTGCCAGACCTGAAACTATAGGAGCAGTCATTAAACCAGTTGGTACTGGCTATCATCAATGGAATAAGTTAGGTTCACAGGACAAAATAGTCAATGACTGTTGGAATCCTTATAAAGTGTTGATAGAGACAATAATTATCTAATTTAGCATGGTTCTGTATGATTGATCTGATCTTACAAGGGGATGTTATGGTCCAGAAGAAACAAGGTACTAAGTGAAACTGATAGAAACAAGGCTTGTGTTCACACCTTTAGAGAGCTCATATAAGCAAGAAGTATTTAAGTACTCATTGGAGTTCACACTTTTGGGAGATTCACAAGTCAGTATTCAGTATGAGATTCACAAGCCAGAAACCCATATTCCCACTCTCGGATCCCACAATCCCACTCTCTCGGAGGAGGAGTCAACCTTTGGGAGAGCATATCTAGAGAAGCTCTTAGAGCTTCAAGTCAGTTACTTCGAAACATTGCCAGGGGTCGGAGAGGAACACTGGAAGGAAGCCCACAAGCCCGCTCTCAGAGGTGGAGTCAGATGCCATTCACCTCGGTGCTGGATGGAGACTGAAGAAAGCAGAGGCAAAGGACAACTGCAAGAGCTCTTGGAACCAAGCAGAAAGATAGGTCTCTAAGAAAAACTAACCGGGCTATTTTGGAAGGAGAAAATAAACATTTGCATTTTAATCACCTGCTGCGTTTTGAAGTGATTATTGCTTTCAACTAAAACAAGGCTGCCTCCAGAAAACCTCCCCGAGAAACCTGCTCCCGGAGAGAACCATCTCATATTATAAAAAAGAAGAGAACACCACAAGTTACTATAGTAATCTGGTGTTTGATAAATCCAAAGATTCCAGCTTCTGGGAAAAGAAATCACTATTTGACAAAAATTGATGGGAAATTTATAAAATAATATGGCAGAAATGAGGCACTGACCAACACCTAACACTACATACCAACATAAAGTCAAATGGGTTCATGATTTAGACATACAAGGTGATATGATAAGCAAATTAGGGGAAGAAGGGATAGTCTACCTCATATCTATGGAGAAGAAAGGATTTATGGCCAAAGAAGAACTAGAGAACATTATGAAATTCAAAATGGATAATTTTGATTATATTAAATTTAAGTTTTTGTTCAAACAAAATCAATGCGGACAAGATTAGAAGGGAAACAAAAAACTGGGGGAAAATATTTACATCCAAAGGTTCTGATCAAGGTCTCAATTCTGAAATATATAAAGAACTGACCCAAATTTATAAAAATACAAGCCATTCTCCAATTGATAAATGGTCAAAGGAGATGAACAGACAATTTTCAGATGAAGAAACTGAAACCATTTCTAGTCATATGAAAGGGAGCTCTAACTCACTATTAATCAGGGAAATGAAAATTAAGACAACTCTGAGATACCACTACATATCTGTCAGCTTGGCTAAGATGACAGGAAAAAATAATGATGAATGTTGGAGGGGATGCGGGAAAACTGGGACACTGATGCATTGTGGGTGAAACTGTGAACATATCCAACCATTCTGGAGAGCAATCTGGAATTATGCCCAAAAAGTTATCAAACTGTGCATACCCTTTGACCCAGCAGTATTTCTCCTGGGCTTATACCCCAAAGAGATACTAAAGAAGGGAAAGGGGCCTGTATGAGCCAAAATGTTTGTGGCAGCCCTCTTTGCAGTGGCCAGAAACTGGAAACTGAATGGATGCCCATCCATTGGAGAATGGCTTAATGAGTTATGGGATATGAATGTTGTGGGATATTATTGTTCTGTAAGAAACGACCAGCAGGATGATTTCAGAGAGGCCTGGAGAGATTTACAGGAACTGATGCTGAGTGAAATGAGCAGAACCAGGGGATCACAGTACACAGCAACAACAAGATTATGTGATGATCAATTCTGATGGACGTGTCTCTTTTCAACAATGAGATGATTCAGACCAGTTCCAATGGTCTTGTGATGAAGAGAATCTTCTTCACCCAGAGAGAAGACTGTGGGGACTGAGTGTGGATCACAACATAGTATTTTCACCTCTTTTGTTGTTGTTTGCTTGCTTTTTTTCTTTCTCATTTTTTCCCCTTTTTGATCAAATTTTTCTTGAGCAGCAAGATAACTGTAAAAATATATATAGAACTGCACATATTTAGCATATATTGAATTACTTGCTGCCTAAAGAAGCTAGTAGGAGAAAGGAGGGAGAAAAATTTGCAACACAAAGTTTTGCAAGGTTGAATATTGAAAACTGTTATTGCATGTATTTTGAAAATAAAAAGCTATTATTAAAAATGATAAAGTTAGTTTTAAGACAAATTTAAGTTAAAGTACATTGTCCTTTATTGTGCATCCTTGCACAAATGTAGCAAAGAGAAACAACAGAGAAGAGTTCCAAGGAGAGAGAAATTTTTTTACATTTAATTTTAATGTTCCAACTACACATAAACATAAATTTGTAACATTCATTACAATTTTTTTGAATAGAAAATTCTCTCTGTCTCTCATTATTGAGAAAGCAAGCAAACTGATATAGATTATAAATGTGCAATCATGCAAAACATTTCCTTATTAGCCATGTTGCAAAAGAAACTGCAGACCAAAAAAACAAAAAAAAAATAAGAATAATAAAGTTTAAAAAAAAAAAAGAAGAAGAAGAAGGCTGCTTCAATCTATATTAAAATTCCATTCGTTCTTTCTCTGGAAGTGAATAGCAATTTTTATCACAAATCCAAGAAAATAAATTTTATAACTGCTCTATATATTTTGCAGAGAAATTCTCTGGCTAGGAGTTCAAGTCTGAGAGAATCATTGATCCTTTCCTACAACTTCCCGAGGCATCGAGCCTCATGCTGTCCCTGGTGGTTCTCTTTTTCTTAGAGCAATTTATTTCTGGGCAAATGACAATTTTTGTTTAAAGGAAGCTATAAAATGTTGGCAGGCATGGATTAGAGGGCCTTCGCCCTCCTTTCTTCTCCCTGTTTTCCTGAAATGGGGTTGAGAGGGAAACTACTCCTCCAGAGAAGAGGAAGCTTGGTTATATTAGGGAAGTGGAAGTACCGCTCCTACAAGGGAGTGAAAAGAGACATCCTCAGATGACCTCACTCATCAACTTAAGATAAAGCCCACAAGACCTGTATTCTCCAAATAGATAGAGGGATTTCCAAGGGGAAGGGGCAAAGTACAATGGACAGTGTGAAAACAAAGAACGGGGTTCACATCATGGAAGGATGGGGGAAGGAGATAGAGACACCCACCAGAAGGAAGAATGGATATGACGAATGGGAGCCTGAAATGATGATCAGGGAAGGGAGCCAGAAATTAGAAGTACAGGAGGACTGAGCGGACCACAGAATGTCAGGTCCTTCACAATAGCAAAGGGAATGGAATCTTAAAACTAGAGGGGTTTCGTGTGAAATTATTAAATAATCAAATATTTCATCTCTGCTCTGCAGGTTCATGACCAAATCTGGGATGTCCCTTTCTTGTTCATGACCATTTTTGGTGGATTATAACCCGACAAGAAATCTGTGTGTGTGTGTGTGTGTGTGTGTGTGTTGGGGGGGGGCACATACGTGTATTATTATACAATAATACATGGCCTGGCAGCTCACCACTGTGACCCCCTGCTCTGTACTAGCTGACCACCCAAAGCATTCTGGAAATCTCCTTGGTAAGCACACGCCCTCCAATCTCAACCCAGATCGAGGTCCAAGTTCTGGCAGCATCACAAATGTCACAGCACTAAACAGCTCTCCATGGGGTTCATTTCCTTCTGTTTTTGTCTGTCTCCCTCTTCTTCCCTCTCCCTCCCTTGCCACTCTTTTCCTTACTCCCTTCATTCTCTCTATCTCTGTGTATGTGTGTATGTGTCTGTGTCTGTCTTTGTCTCTGTCTGTCTCTGTCTCCCTCTGTCTCTGTTTCTCTCTGTCTCTGTCTCTCTCTGTGTCTCTGTCTCTTTGTTTCTGTCTCTGTCTCTCTGTGTGTGTGTCTCTCTCTCTGTCTCTGTCTCTCTCTGTGTCTCTGTTTCTGTCTCTGTCTCTGTCTCTGTCTCTCTGTCTCTGTCTCTGTCTCTCTCTCCCTTCCCCTCCTCTTCCTTGACCTGGTCCCATCCCAACAATCCCTTCCTTATCCTTTCCTCCCTCCCTTTCCCATTGTTCTCTTGTTTCTATCTGAATTTAGAAGATTTTTATGGCTTTCCAGCTATGAGCCCCTTTATCCTGTTCCCACTAATCTAGGTAGCTTCCATACCTCCCCTTACTCTATTTCCTCACACCCTTATTTCTTTTTGCATTCAGAAGCCATTTATCCCCCTGTAGATATACATGTTGCTCTCGCTTTCATCCTGATGTGAAGTTTCCCTTAAAAATCTCTTCCTTATCCTCCCCCCTCCCTGTGCCCTCAGCCTCTTCCTTTCTTCCTGAATCTAGAAGACTTATCGAGCTTTCTAGCTATACTTGTGGTTCCCTCTTTAACCCGTTCCTGATGGGAGTAGGATCCCGGAACTGCCAGCCCTCCTCCCCCATTTAATTCCTCTGTGTCCGTTCTTCTCCTCGCCCTCCTCTGTATAAAATAATGACTCTTTTTACTTTTTCCCACACGGTTTTGCTTTTTAGGATCAGGTCTACTCAACTCTACCCCGATCTTTCTTTCAAACTACCCAATTAATAATGACAATCTTAGAGGATAGAGTTTACATTTCCACATATAGAACATCAACAGTTTATCCTTAAGTCCCTTGTAATTAGGTTTTTGATGTTTACCTTATAGTTTTCTTGGATCTTTCATGTCAAATTTTCTTTTAAGTTCAGGTCTTTTTGCAGCAAAATCCTGAAAATCTGGCAATTTATTGTATGTTCTTTTTCTCATTCGAGATACTTTAACCCAGCATGCCTCTGTTTCTTCATCTGTAAAATGACCTGGAGAAGGACATTGTGCCAGAATTTTGCAGAGCACTAAGGACACAAATTGAGGCAAAGAAAAAACCAAAAAAAGTTGAGTTTTCTTGACCCCAGACTCTGCCCTCTGGGCCACTTGGCTGCCCTGGTTTGGGTGGCTCAGTGTCAGACTCGGAATTCACTTGGACTGACTCTCATCTTATTAAGCTCAGCCCAGTGCCCTGGCCCCAACTTTCAGACACCTCTCCGCTCCCCGTGTTTCCCATCTGCCCGGCTCGTGTCACCTCCAATTCTGATGGGAAGGCCATCGTTGCCTCTACCCGAGCTTTGGCCCCAAACCCAACTCTCTCCAGGAATATTAAAGCCATTAAAGTACCAGCAACACCTGGAAGCTAGTTATCCAACCACAAGGATGAAACTGGGCTGAGGAGACGCAAACGGAGGCTGGAACAGGGTTGACAAAGTCCTGGGAAATGGTGTGATGTTGGGAGAGGAGGATCTCAGAGTCCGGAGACTGCCAGCGGTCTGTTCAGTGGGAGGCATCGAAGGTGGGATTGGGGTGTTCCAGTACCTGTAGGGGCAGAGCCGTGCTGCCCTACTGTGCCAACCGTGAGGGGGTACAACCCAGAGAGAATGCTGGGACACCGGAAAAAGAGAGCCAGGCTCCTTGGTCAGTAATAGGTTGTGTTGTGACTTATTAGGTTAATGAGGGAGTTTATTTGCAAGAGGGCAGTCATCCTGGGCAGCAGCAGGAGAAAGAAACCTTATGGATCCTCACACCAGCCGGGGATTATAAAGGCACAGACCCAAGTACCAGGGATGGCCCAGATCACGTGCCAGTTTTCCCATGGTTAAACCTCTCTTTAAAGTCACAGGTTCTGGCTGCCATCGACAGTCTAAATGGGAACTGGATTTTTCCCATTTGTCCTGCTTGATAACAGAGGCCGTTCTGAGCTATATTTGTCTTTGTTTCATTCTTTTTTCAAATAATGAACATTTTCTCTTATCACTCTCACTCCTCCACATTAAATAATATATTTATTTTTGCTGAGGCATTTGGGGTTAAGTGACTTGGCCAGGGTCACATAGCCAGGAAGTGTTAAGTGCCTGATACCAGATTTGAACTCAGGTCCTCCTGACTTCAGGTCTGGTGCTCTATCCATTGGGCCACTTAGCTGCCCCTACATTTAGCAATTTAAAAAGATACCCCTAAACAAATCACTCACTGCTTGTCTCATAGCCTGACAAAATAAATTCAAATAGCCCACGGCAAAATGTCATGTCTCTGCATCTCAAGGACATCACCTCCCTGGCAGCAGGTAAGCGATGCATTAATATTCTGGATTGGTCAGGGTTCTGAAGTCTTGCTGAGTTGCTTTTCTAGGTAATGTTGTTATCACTGCATAATTGTTCTAGTTCTGCTCACTTTGCTCTGCATCAGTTTATAAAGATGCTCCCAATTTCTTCTAAAATGATTCCTCTTATGGCACAATTATATTCCCTTGAATGCATGAGGGTTGAGGGGCTAGAAAAGGTGCCCTAAAATTGCCTGCTTACGCAACCCTAGTCTATTGACCATGGCAGGCAGAGATCATCCTATCTGGAGATCAAAACACAAAAAAATGGATAAAAATTTCTGCAAAGGTGGCTCTACTTTGCCTCAACACAATGGAATGAGTGGACACTTACGGGCAAGACAAAATCTAATAGAACTGAAAAACAAATTGCTCTCATTGCGAAAGAACTCAACAGATGTTACATCCAAAGAGCAGCCCTGAGTCAAACAAGGCTGGCAGATGAAGGCTAGCTTACTGAAGTAGGAACTGGGCACACGGTTTTCTGGAGTAGCTGCAGTGAAGTGGAGTGCTGTGAAGCTGGTGTAGGTTTTGCAATTAAAACAAATCTAGTAAACAAGTTCACAAGTTTGAAAGGAGTGAATAATAAGCTCATGATAATGCAAGGTTTCCCTTGCAAGAAAAATCACCATCTTCCATCATGACGAACCCTGATGAAGTCAAATAATAATTTTATCCACACCAGCAGAACCTTATTATGTCTCATGTGCCCCCAAACAACAAACTTATAATTTTAGTGTTTTTTTTGAACAGTATTTTATTTTTTAATAACTTTTTATTGACAGAACCCATGCCAGGGTAATTTTTTACAGCATTATCCCTTGCACTCACTTCTGTTCCAATTTTTCCCCTCCTTCCCTCCACCTCCTCCCCCAGATGGCAAACAATCCTATACATATAACTGTAGTTTTAGAGTAGGTACCAGACATGGCCGGGAGTCCTTGGGAGGAATGGTGTTGGAAACAGCAGCAGCAACAATGGTCACTTACTATTGAAGACTCATGCAGCTCAAGACCTTCTCATCACCAGTACTGTCTTCCTTGTATCTAAATGCAATAAAACTTCTTGCGACACTGGCATTTAATGGACTATATGATTGAAAGAAGAAGAGACAGACAGGAGGTGAGCATGAGCAAGAAAATGTGAGGCGCAGAGTGCTGGACTGACCATAGACTTATCATCTCCAAGCCGAAATTCAGCAAAGCTGAAGATTCAGCAAAAATGAAGGCTCTAAGGCATGATGATCATTAGAAAACTTAACATCAAAAGATTAAAGTGCTTCTGCATAGATATCCACTTTGTTGCTACCTTGGACAAAAAGCTAAGCAAACACACAGTTGGCAACTGTGGAGCGGAAAAAGAGTGGGCAGCTTTTCAGATTTACTCATCTGGGTCAGAACACATGCAAACATCAAAGCTGGCTTGCTGAAAATGATGGGGAAATTCAGAAGCTGCTAAATTAAAAAAATGAGAACTCTACAGGGTGTACCCGCAGGGTAATTCATCCATCTCTAAGAAGGCAATATTTAACTTCATCAAAAGTAAAGTGCAAGGGGTAGCTAGACGGCACAGTGGAGGACCTGAGTTCAAATTTGGCCTCAGATACTTAACATTTCTTAGCTGTGTGACCTGGGAAAGTCATTTAATCCCAGTTGCCTCAGCAAAAAAGAAAAAAAGTAAAGTACAAGTGAAGCTTAAGAGAGATACAGGATTCTTGGATTAGTAAGGAGTCAGATGACATTCAGTTTTACAATGATAGTAATACTCCAAAGTACTTTTTTGATCCCATGAAAGCTATTTATGAGCCAATGGTGTATGGTGCATCTCAACTACTCAATGCTGATGGAGCCACATTGATTAGTGATAAGGACATGATCTTAGAGAAATGGGTTGAACTCTTCTGTGAAAGAGTAATCAATGCTGAACCCACCAATTGCTCTTCATTGCTCTCAGGTGGATGTCAATCACTCTCTAGCCAAACTTCCAGTTGAAAAAGAAGTTGTGAATGCCATTAGATTCTTCTGGGGTGGCAAAGAACCTTATGCTAATCCTATTCCAGCTGAGATTTACAGGGCAAAAGGGTCTACTGCTTATATAAAAGCTAGCTGATGATGAATGAAATGAGCAGAACCAGGAGATCATTGTACATGGCAACAGCAAGATTATTCAATGATCAATTCTGATGGACGTGGCTCTTTCCAACAATGATATGATTCAGAGCAGTTCTGATAGACCTGTGATGAAGAGCCATGTGCACCTAGAAAGAGGCTGTGGGAACTGAGTGTGGATCACAATGTATTATTTTCACTCTCTTAGTTGTTTTTCCTTGCATTTTGTTTTCTTTCTCTTTTTTTTTTTCCTCTTTCAATCTGATTTTTCTTGCGCAGTATGATCTTTGTGGAAATATTTATAAAAGAATTGCATACACATGGTTAACATATATTGGATCACTTGCCTATTGGGGAAAGGGGTGGGGAAAGGGGAGGGAAAAAAATTAGAACACAGGTTTTGTAGGGGTGAATTTTGAAAATTATCCATGTATATATTTTAAAAATTAAAAGCTAAAATTAAAAAAAGAAAGAAAACTGAATTCTTGTTACTTGAAAAAATGTAAAATAAAATAAAGGTTACATAAAAAAAAATTTAGTTGAAATCTTCCAGATTATGTACAAGAGGAGATTATACCCCAGGAATTCAAGGATGCCTTCATTTGCATTCAAGGATTGCCATAAAGGCAAAGGAAATAGATTGTCCTGTGACAGTTACAGGAGGAAGGGGATGGTTTTTGATCTTAGTAATTGTCGGCAAGATTCTTGCCATCATCTGGAAGAAGGTCATCTATTCTAGAGCCAGTGTGGCTTCAGAAAGGGCCAAGAAATAGTTGACATGGTGTTTGCTGCTCAACAACTCCAGGAGAAATGCCAAGAGCAGAATAGAAGTCTGTACATGAGGTTTGTCATTGTGACAAAGGCCTTTGTCAATCATGAGAGTTTGTGAAAGTCATGCAAAATATGGGTGCCTGGAGAAATCCATCAGTATTGTATGTCACAGCCAGTATTTTTGATAAAGTCCTTATTTTTAAAATATGTAAAGAGCTGTGTCAAATTTATAAGAATTTAGAGGTATTTATATTATATTTATAAGAATCCCCAATTGTTAAAAGATACGAACACAATTTTCAGACAAAGAAATTAAAGCTTTCTATAGTCATATGAAAAAATGTTCTCTATCACTATTGATTAAAAAATCCAAATTAAAACAACTCTGATGTACCACCTCACACCTCTCAGGTTGGCTAAGATGACAGAAAAAGATTAAAAAAACATTGTTGGTAGAGTTGTGAAGTGATCCAACCATTTTGAAGAGCAATTTTGGAACTAAGCCCAAAAGGCTAGAAAACTGTGCATACCTTTGATCCAGCAGTGCCATTACTGGGTCTATATCCCAAGGAAATAGCCAAAAATATTTGTAGCAGCTCTTTTATTATTATTATTATTATTATAGCTTTTTATTTACAAGACATATGCATTTTTCAGTATTGACAATTGCAAAACCTTCTGTTCCAACTTTTCCCCTCCTTCCCCCCACCCCCTCCCCCAGATGGCAGATAGTCCCATACATGTCAAATATTTTATCGTATATGTTAAATCCAATATATATATATATACGTGTCCATACAGTTATTTTGCTGCACAAGAAGAATTGGACTTTGAAATAAGATAAAATTAACCTGAGAAGGAAATCAAAAATGCAGGCAGACAAGGGTAGAGGGATTAGGAATTCTATGTAGTGGTTCACATTCATTTCCCAGAGTTCTTTTGCTGGGTGTAGCTGGTTCTTTTCATTATTGAACAAATGGAACTGATTTGGTTCATCTCATTGCTGGAGAGGGCCATGTTCATCAGAATTGATGATCATATAGTACTGTTGTTGAAGTGTATAATGATCTCCTGGTCCTGCTCATTTCACTCAGCAACAGTTCATGTATATGAAAGTATGGATGGAATATTACATAATAATAACATATTATATGTATTATATTATAATTATTACATATAGTATTAATTATATAACTAGAATTATGTGATATATTATATTTTATAAAAAAATGATGAACAAACTGATTTTAGAAAGGCCTGGAAAGATTTACAAACCAATGCAGAGCAAAACTAGCAGAAGCAGGAATATATTGTACATAGTAACAGCAAGATTGTGTGACAATCAACTGTAAAAGATTTGGGTCTTCTCAGTGGTTCTATGATCCAAGGAAATCCCAATAAATTTTGGGTGGAAAATGCCATCTTCATCCAAAGAATTAAGGAGACTAAATGTAAATCAACACATGCTATGTTCACTTTTTTTTCCTTTTTCTTCTGTTCTTTTTAAGTTTTTTTCTTATGATTTTCCTTTTTGTTCTGATTTTTAAAATTTTTTTCTTATGTTTTTCCTTTTTGTTCTGATTTTTCTTTCCCAACATAATTCATAAGGAATTGTGTAAAATATATATATATATACATGTATAATCAGGAAAAAACTGTTTCTATGTGTAACTGGAGAAAATAAAAATTAAAAAGAATAAAAATAAAAACATTAATTATTTAATATTTCTTTTTTAAAAGTTTCATGACAGCACACTAGCTTGAGTTAACGACCACTGGACAAAGTTCTAACACTTTACCAGTCACCAAGTGGATCTGGGAGCTTATTTTTATGCTTCTTAGCGTGATGTTTTCCGTGATGTTGTTGGACACATTCAACAAGGTTAAAAATGGCATTAATGTCAGCTGCTGCACTGGTAGTCAATTTTCTAACTTGGAGAGATTATCAGCCAAAGACTAAGCTGGAGGGAGAGTTGATATGTGACCTTTTGTTTGCAGATGATTGTGCATTTTGCAGTCTCTGAGGCTGAAATGCAACAGAGTATGCTGAATAAATGCTCAGAATATGTGCTAATTTTGGCCTGACTATTAATGTCAAGAAAGCCGTTTCTCCACTGGCCAGCACCACACCATGCATAAACGGAAACTAGTTACAGCAAATGGAGAAACTCTAAAGACTGTGAATAAGTTCCCTTACTTGGGCAGTATACTTTTCAGGGATGTCCACACTGATCATGAGACTGACACACGTGTTGCCAGAACTAGCTCAGTGCTTGGGAAGCTCCGAAGGGAAGTGGGGAAAAGAAGAGGTATTAGACTGAAGGCCACAGAGCCATTGTGCTGCCCTCATTGTATTTCTGTGAAAGTTGGACAGTCTACCAGCGCCATGTCAGGAAACTGAATGGCTTCCATTCCAACGGTCTTGGGAAGATTCTGAATCGGGATAAAATACAATGAGGTCCTTTCTCTCTCTCTTTTATTTTTTAATTTTAATTTTCTTTATATGTGGATTATTTATATTGAAGCCTTTTATTTTCAAAAACATATGCAACAATAATTGTTCACCACAGACCTTTGCAAAACTTTGTGTTCTAATTCCTCCCTCCCCTCTACCCCCTCTCCTAGATGGTAAGTAATCCAATATATGTTAAACATGGCAAAATATATGTAAATCCAACATAGGCGTATGTATTTATAGAATTATCTCGCTGCACAAGAAGAATCAGATCAAAAAGGAAAAAAAAGAGAAAGAAAAGAAAATGCGAGCAAACAACAACAAAAGGAGTGAGAATGCTCTGTTGTGGTGCACACTCAGTCCCCAGCCTCCCTCTGGGTGTAGACGGCTCTCTCCATCACCAGACCATTGGAACTGGCCGGAATCATCTCACTGTTGGAAAGAGCCCTGTCTGTCAGAACTGATCATCGTGTAGTCTCGCCATGGACAGTGATCTCCTGGTTCTGCTCCTTTCCCTCAGCATCAGTTCCTGTGAGTCCATGAGGTCCTTTCTCAAACTAAACTGCCAAGCCTTCAGAGGCTGCAGAGGATGCGGCCGAAGGCCTGGCCAGGCTGTCTGAATGCCACGTGAGCGTTGGCCCTAAAAGACCAATTTCGGCTCTCTGGGAGCTCTCGCAAAGCAGGCGCCCGCACGCAGGTCAGAAGCAGGCCCATCCCGAGAACAGCTGCGAGACACGAGAGTCCCTGGACTGTCCAGCATGGTCCAGACACGTCTCAGAAAGTGCTGCGCTCTATGAGAGAAGCAGAATTGCCTGAGCTTAACAAAAAAAGTGAGAGATCCACCCAAAGGTTTAGAGAGACTGTTTGTCTGTGACCTGTGGTGCTCCGTCCCGGGCTCATCACGCTCTGACCAGCCACAGCTGGATGCTGACCCAGTGGTGCCATTCGGACGGGTGAGTAACCCTCGGTCTACCCAGAGGCCTTGACGTGATTTCAAGTTCTCCCGTGCGCATCAAAAGCAGAGATCACTCCTTTGCAGACTTTTAAAAAAACTGGAACATTCATTCCTCTCCAACCTTGGGTCTCCTCTGGCTGTCGATGACCTCCCAAATATTCCCTGACAGGGGCCATTTGTCTCAGGACTCAAGGAAAAAGCCCATCAGGACCACGGGGGCTCGGATTCATCAAGGGGAGCCCAGCAGCTTCTTAGAATCCCTTTAGTCATCCCTGTTGGCTATTTAGGAGCTGACATCTTTGGAGGGAAAGTCATTCTCCTTGGCAAGGAAAACAGCAGAAAAAGGGAAGCAAGCAGTTTTGTTACTCCTAAAGTGACTCCTTGTGCTTTTGTTTTACAGAGCAGGAAAGTGAGGCAATAGGGATTAGGTGACCTGCCTGGGGTCACATAGCTAGTGAGTGCCTGAACCTGCTTGGAATTCTGGTTCCCGCACATGTGCAAAAATGTCAGTGGCCGCCCTTTCTGTGGCGGTGAGGAGCAGAAACTGGGCCGAGGCCCATCAGTGGGGAGCGGCTGAGTAAGTTAGGGTACATGAACGTTATGGAGTATTATTGTTCTGTAAGGAAGGACCAGCAGGATGGATACAGAGAGGACTGGTGAGACTTATGGGAACTGATGCTGAGTGAAATGAGCAGGACCAGGAGATCATTATATACCTCAACAATGATACTGTTTGAGGATGTATTCTGATGGAAGTGGATCTCTTCGATAAAGAGAGCTAATTCAGTTTCAATGGATCAAGGATGGACAGAAGCAGCTACACCCAAAGAAAGGACACTGGGAGATGAATATAAACTGCTTGCAGTTTTGTTTTTCTTCCCGGGTTATTTCTACGTTCTGAATCCAATTCTCCCTGTGCAACAAGAGAACTGTTCGGTTCTGCACACGTATATTGTATCTAGGGTATACTGTAACCTATTCAACATGTAAAGGACGGCTTGCCATTTAGGGGAGGGGGTGGAGGGAGGGAGGGGAAAAATCGGAACAGAAGTGAGTGCAAGGGATAATGCTGTAAAAAATTGCCCTGGCATGGGTTCTGTCAATAAAAAGTTATTTAAAAAAAAGAAAAGAAAAGACCCACAGGATGATTTCAGAGAGGCCTGGAGAGACTTACAGGAACTGATGCTGAGTGGAATGAGCAGGGCCAGGAGATCATTATACACTTCAACAATACTATATGATGATCAATTCTGATGGACATGGCCACCTCCAGCAATGAGATGAACCAAATCAGTTCCAATGGAGCAGTAATGAATTGAACCAGCTACACCCAGCGAAGGAGCTCTGGGAGATGACTATGAACCGTTACATAGAATTCCCAATCCCTCTATTTTTGTCCGCCTGCATTTTTGATTTCTTTCACAGGCTAATTGGACACTATCTCAGAGTCCAATTCTTTTTGTACAGCAAAATAACTGTTTGGACATGTATAATTATATTGTATTTAATTTATACTTTAGTATATTTAACATGTATTGGTCAACCTGTCATCTGGGGGAGGGGGTGGGGGGAAGGAGGGAAAAAGTTGGAACAAAAGGATTTGCAACTGTCAGTGCTGAAAAATTACCCATGCATATAACTTATAAATAAAAAGCTATAATTAAAAAAAAAGAAAAAAGAAAATGAGAAAGAAAACAAAATGCAAGCAAACAACAGAGTGAGAATGCTATGTTGTGTTCCACATTCAGTTCCCATAGGCTTCTTTCTCTGTGTGTAGATGGCTCTCTTCATCACTGCACAAATGGAACTGGTTTGAATCATCTCATTGTTGAAGAGAGCCACATACATCAGAATTGAGCATCGTATATTCTTGTTGCCGTGTACAATGATTTGGTTCTGTTCATTTCACTCAGCATCAGTTCCTGTAAGTCTCCCCAGGTCTCTCTGAAACCATCCTGTTAATTGTTTCTTACAGAACAATAATATTCCATAATATTCATATACCACAATTTACTCAGCCATTCTCCCATTGATGGGCATCCATTCAATTTCCAGTTTCTGGCCACTACAAACAGGGCTGCCACAAACATTTTGGCACATACAGGTCCCTTTCCCTCCTTTAGTATCTCTTTGGGATATAAGCCCAGTAGAGACACTGCTGGATCAAAGGGGATGCACAGTTTGATCACTTTTTGAGCATAGTTCCAAATTGCTCTCCAGAATGATTGGATCTGCTCACAACTCCACCAACAATGTATCAGTGTCCCAGTTTTCCCACATCCCCTCCAACATTCATCGTTACCTATTTCTGTCATCTTTGGCTTGCTCTTTTAGAGAGGACACACAGAAAAATAGCATGTACATTAGTTAAATATCTTTGATTAATTGCTTGAAGAGAGACATTCTCCCTGATAAAGCTGTCAAGAACTAGAATAGTTTGTTGATTATTTTAACTAGTATGGGAATGATTGATTGTTTGACTCAATTAACCTCCCCCCCCACACACACACACCCTTTCCTTTCATTTTCATTTGCTATACTTTTCTTTTAAAAATCGATATTGGTTAGTGAGCTCTCTGTTCATACACATTAAACTCTGGATTCACAACTTGTTTTTGCCATTCCCCAACCCATGAGCATCTGCTATATTTCCATTTCTTTGCTACCAAAAAAATAATGATATTATAACTGTTTATTATACACAGTACCTTTCTTTTGATTCTTGACCTTGTTGGGTTACTTGCCTAGACAGGGAATCTCTGAGACAAAGTATATAGGCATATTAACCATTTTCGTAACTTAATTTTAAGTTCATTTCTAGAAACATTGAACAAATTTACAGATCCACCAAAAATGCAATAATATGGCCATTCTATTCTAAAATCCTCACCTCAGACTGATTTTGTGAATTTGCCATGGACATGAAACAAAACCTCAAAGTTGGCTTCATTTTCATTTCTTCGTTATTTCTAGTGTTTGGATGGGCATTTATTTTCATGGGTATGGGTGGGAAATAAACGATATATTTCCTTTAAATGTGCACTTAGAAAAAAAATTAAGATCAATCTTTATTGAATATTCATTCAAAATGTCATTTTCATCAAACCAAAGAAAGGAAACTCAACTAAAGTCATTTCATTTGAATTAACTAAATTTTACTTTAGAAATGGGATGCAAATTGTAAAGGGCCAGAACTTTGGAAAAGTATACCTGAAACAAGGATACTTACAACAAGGTGTTAACTTAGTGGGATTGATGAGATGAAAGTTCTCTAGTATACATATATCTAGTATGATATAATGATATAATAATTCTAGTTTCATATAATGATATAATCACACTAGTATGATATAATATAACCACTCCGGTGTGACATAAGGATATGACCGCTCTGGTGTGATATAATGGTATGACCGCTCCGGTGTGATATAGTGATATGACCGCTCCGGTGTGATATAATGGTATGACCGCTCCGGTGTGATATAGTGATATGACCGCCCCGGTGTGATATAATGATATGACTGCTCCGGTGTGATGTAATGATATGACCGCTCCGGTGTGATATAGTGATATGACCGCCCCGGTGTGATATAGTGATATGACCACCCCGGTGTGATATAGTGATATGACCACTCCGGTGTGATGTAATGATATGACCACCCCAGTGTGATATAATGGTATGACCGCCCCGGTGTGATGTATGATATGACCGCTCGGTGTGATGTAATGATATGACCGCCCCAGTGTGATATAGTGATATGACCGCTCCGGTGTGATGTAATGATATGACCACCCCAGTGTGATATAATGGTATGACCGCCCCGGTGTGATGTAATGATATGACCGCTCCGGTGTGATGTAATGATATGACCGCTCCGGTGCGATATAGTGATATGACCGCCCCGTGTGATGTAATGATATGACCGCCCCGGTGTGATGTAATGATATGACCGCTCCGGTGTGATATAGTGATATGACCGCCCCAGTGTGATGTAATGATATGACCGCCCCAGTGTGATGTAATGATATGACCGCTCCGGTGTGATATAGTGATATGACCGCCCCATGTGATGTAATGATATGACCGCTCCGGTGTGATGTAATGATATGACCGCCCCATGTGATGTAATGATATGACCGCCCCGGTATGATGTAATGATATGACCGCTCCGGTGTGATGTAATGATATGACCGCTCCGGTGTGATATAATGATATGACTGCTCCGGTGTGATGTAATGATATGACCGCCCCAGTGTGATATAGTGATATGACCACCCCGGTGTGATGTAATGATATGACCGCTCCGGTGCGATATAGTGATATGACCGCCCCGTGTGATGTAATGATATGACCGCCCCGGTGTGATGTAATGATATGACCGCTCCGGTGTGATGTAATGATATGACCGCTCTGGTGTGATATAGTGATATGACCGCTCCGGTGTGATGTAGTGATATGACCGCTCTGGTGTGACATAAGGATATGACCGCTCCGGTGTGATATAATGATATGACCACCCCAGTGTGATATAGTGATATGACCGCTCCAGTGTGATGTAATGATATGACCGCCCCGTGTGATGTAATGATATGACCGCTCCGGTGTGATATAATGGTATGACCGCTCCGGTGTGATGTAATGATATGACCGCCCCGGTGTGATGTAATGATATGACCGCCCCGTGTGATGTAATGATATGACTGCTCCGGTGTGATGTAATGATACGACCGCTCCGGTGTGATATAGTGATATGACCGCCCCAGTGTGATATAGTGATATGACCGCCCCGGTGTGATGTAATGATATGACCGCCCCAGTGTGATATAGTGATATGACCGCCCCGGTGTGATGTAATGATATGACCGCTCCAGTGCGATATAGTGATATGACCGCCCCGGTGTGATACAGTGATATGACGGCTCTAGTGTGACATAATCGCTCTAGTTGGCATGTACTCGGAATGCTGTAACGATGTAATGGTAACAGGGTATTTAAGGGCTGAGAGAAGCGGGGTCACAGTGAGTCAGAGTGAGCAGACTGAAGGAGACAATAAAGACTTTGGACTCTATTCCTGTCCACCTCGTGGTGACTCTCCTGCTGAGACCAAGGCCCGCCGGAGGACTCCAGAACACTAGCCCGGACATTACGCAAACTACCACCGCAGCGATCATTTACGGTCTACACAAAGACTGAATCAGCTTCCTTAGTGAATAAAACATTTGAATCTCCTAAGGTTCTGGGCTCTCCTGGGCCCTCTTCTCTTCTCTAGCCTGCTTCACTCGGATCTGCTTATTGTCTTTGTGCCGATGATTCTCCAATCTCTTCTCTGTCCTAACCTCGCTGCTGACTTCCCATCTGCCGCCTCTGCCTTTCAGATACCCCAAAGTCCACATCCAGGAGTGGTTTCAGACCCGCAATGTCCAGCTCATTCTTTGCCCCCAAACCCTCCCTCCTCCCACTGCTGCGGAGGCGACAGCGAGCCCCCAGTTCCTCAGGCCTCTGCACCGTCCCCATCCTGGCTTTTGCCCTTGCAGCCTCTCTCCTCTGTATCCCCCGCAGCGGGGACCCCCTCATCATCCCTCCAGCTGTTCTCTGCTCTGACCGCCACCTCCCCAGCTGCACGGAGGTCCCGACTAACATCCCACCTTCTGCAGGAGGAGCCCTCTCCCTCTCTTATCCTGCTACTTTTTGCCCGCCCGTCCCTGCTCATTGCTGCGTGTTTGGCGGTTGCCCCCCGCCCATCAGACGTGAAAGCGAAGGATTTTGCCTCTTTCTCTCGCCTGCACTTAGCGCTGCGCCCGGCACCCGGCGGACCGAGTACTTCACGAATTACCAGCGGTGGATTTGGTTGGAGATGGACGCAGATTAGCTGATGGAATAAGGAAGCTTTAAGTCGGCTGGAAATTTCAGTCTTTGGCCTAAGAGGCGCCCGGGCAGTGCAGAGTGACAGCAAGCCAGGGGCCTGGGAGGGAGCCCCTTGGGGGGGCGTCTCTCCCTCCCCCTCCTCTGCCATCCATCCCTCGTGTTGATCAGGTCACTGGCGAGACTGCGGCAGTTCCTGACAGCGTCCCCGGCTGGGACCGGAGAATGGGTCCCTGGGAGCCCAGATATTCTGCTGGAAGAGGAGCTGCTCCCCGGGAGGGAGGATGAGGTGCCCCTGGCATTAACCGTGAGCCCACTTTTCCCGGGTGTATCTGTGGGAGAACGCGAGCCAGCAGGCGGGAGAAGTATTTGGACCAACTGTTCTTAGACAGCCCTTAACCTTCCCTAAGTTAACCAGTTCAAGAGCTGTTCCTCGGGACTGCCCACGCCGGAGGGTGATTGACAGCGGGGATCCAGCTCCTCGGCCCCCGTCTCCAGGGTCCGCTCGGCCGCCCGGTGGGAAGAAACCCCCCAAAAGTCCCGGCCCTGGGACCCCTCCCTTCGCTCCTCTGCACAGGGGATAGGGCCAAGGGGCGGACGTTTCCCCATATCGCGGGACTCTCAGTCTGTTGGCCCCTTTTGCTGGTTTTTCCTCCTTTCCCCCTTTTTTTCTTTACGGAGGATGGCTCTGGGAGTTGGGAGAGGGAAGATAGCGGCAGAAATTCTGATGCTATAAAACCCAAAGCTGTCGATGGGAAATGTTCTGGGCAGTTCTTTGCGGGCCACGTGGCCCAAAGCTCCGTCCTCTGCGCCTGGGTCAGGAGGGGGAGCTGGGGAACCGCCCGATCCCTAACAACACAGGCTTTCCGGGGATCCGCTCTCTCTCTTCTGGCCCTCGGGTGCTCAGAGTCCCGCAGTTAGTCAGTGTTTCCCTGAGGAGACGGGGGTTAAGTGACCTGCCCAGGGTCACACAGCGGGGAAGCGTCAAGTGTCTGAGGTCGGATTTGAACTCGGGTCCTGCTGACTCCAGGGCGGGTGCTCCGTCCACTGCGCCCCCTAGCTGCCCCTTGAGACAAGACGTTTGGAAGCGGCGCCGGCACTATTTTATGCGCAAGGCCCGCGGAGCTAACAAGAGGGCGGTGTCTCCTAGACCCTGACGGGGGCGCTGCCCAGGTTACCCGCAGCCGGAGGAGGAGGGAGGAGGAGGAGCCCCGGGCGGCGATCGGCTGTCTGTGCCCTGTGCCACCCCCCCCCCCGGCGCCGCCCACCCCGCTCTCCCACAACTCTCACCCTTCACAGTCCGCGGGCAGCTTCCCTGCTCCCCTCGCCTCTGCTACATCCCCGCTCGTTACTCGTCATCGTCAAATAGCTAGAGTTTATTTATGCGGCTTTAAGGTTAGCAAAGCACATTACAAATATCTCCCAACAACCCTGGGAGGTAGGCGTTAGTATTATTCCCATTTTACAGGTAAGGAGACTGAGGGGCCATTCGCCCCGGCTCCCACGGCTGGTGTGGGACAGAGCTTGAGCCGAGGACTCCTGGAGGTCCGGCCCCCCGGCCATCGCCGCTCCCCGCTTCCTCCCAGGGCTTCCCGAGGGGAGCCCCGGGTTCCCTCAGGCCCGGCCAAGTTGCCGCTGTGAAGGCCCCGGCCTGGCTGCGGGGTCCCCATCCGTAGGAACGCGGCCTCCACACTCCCAGCTCCACGCCCTCCGTGGGGCCCGCGGGAGGTGCCTCATTATGGCTTCCTGAATCCCAGTAAGGGCTGAGGGTCATCCGGTGTTCCGCGGCCGGCCCGACAGAGCCAGAATAAGCCAGGGGCCGGCCGGGGGAAGGGCGCGGCCCGGGGCCGGGGATGTTGTGGAGGCCGGGGCTGGGCATCGGCGCGGAGCCGAGGGGACCGGGCGGAGCTTAGCTGCGGACCGCTGGAGTCGGGGCTGGATAGGCAACGTGAGGGGGAAGGGCGGGGCGGCGGGGCCGAAGGGGAATCTGTGGAATGGGCTCAGCCCGTCATTGACCTTGGCCCATGGAATGGGGCCATTGGAGTGACAGCCGTCGAGATAGGGTCCGAGCTGATGGCCCGGCCGTAGAATGGGGTGACCTCAGGCCATGGCCCCCGGGAAATGGGGTGACCTCAGCCCGTGGAACCGTCAGGTGGGGATGGCCCAAGGGGTGGGCTGTGTTCTGTAGCCAGAAAACCGGACTTCATGTTGGGGATGAGGACACAGGAGGGGGACCGCCAAGGCGCCCATAAAGCCAGAGCCGGAGCTGAGGCGGTCAAGCCTGGGCCCGGCTTCTGAGTGAGTCCCCCAGCCTCCAGGGTGCCGCCTTGGCCCCTCGGGTCTCTCGGGGGCTGCCACAACCCCCCAGGGGTGGGCGGCTCCCTCAGGGCTCTGGGTCTCCGGGAGCAGGGGGTTCCTGCGGGGGGTCGGGCCCCCGGGAGCCCTCACCGGAGTTCTTGTCCTCCCGGGCCGCCCCGCCTGGCCGGGCCCCTGTGCTGGGCCCGACGCCCAGGCCAAACAGCGCGGCCACGTCCAGCATGGCGTCCTGAATGTGCCGCCCGAAGCGCCGGGCATCCTGCGGAGGTGGGGCGAGTGAGAAAGGATCGAGGGGCCCGAGATCCAAGGGGACCCAGAGAGGGCAAGGACGGGACACTCGGGGATGGGGGGGCCTGGGCAAAACGGATGCTCCCCAAGGTCCTACCAGCTCCAAATCCAGGCTTCTCTGACCTCTCCAGAGGGATAATGGGGGATAATGGGAGAGCTGGGAGGGGGGCTTGGAGACCAGGGAATGGGGGATGGGAGGGTGGGGGGCCGGACACCAGGGAAGACAAGAGCTCTAACCGTGTCAGGGCTGGAGACCTTGCAGGAAATGTGGAAGGTGACCATGCTCTCCCCCATGAAGATGTAGGACACCCCATAGCCATCATCATCTGCCTGCAGCCAGGGAGAAGAAAAATCCCCAGGGCCCCGTCCTCACCCCACCCCCACCCCCTCCCGCCCGGCCTAGGGACCCCCCTGGAGGCCCCTCCTTGGTGTCTGGGGACTCCACTGCAGCCTCCCCCCCCCATCCAGGGGTTGTCCCATCCCCCCCAGCATCGGGGGCTGTCCCATCCCCCTGCCCGGCCCACTCACAGGCCCAAAGCCGCCCCCGCAGCAGACAAAGTCGGGGTGATTGGCCGGATCGAACAGCTGCGGCTGCTGTGTGGGGCTCTGGCTGGTGGAGAGTTTCCACTGCTCGGCCCGAACCTGGAGAGTGGGGTTCGGGAGGAGGGCGTGGGCCGGGGGACCCCAAGGCTCGGCCCATTCCCCGAGGCACCCCCTCCTCCCCCGGGCAGGGTCCGCTGACCTGGGTCAAGAACGGGGACGGGAGCGGGAGGAACCGAGAGACCAGGTAGAGGCAGAAGAGGTGGCGATCGACGCCCTCGCCGCTCAGGGCCGCCCGGCACAGCGCCCGGTGCTTGTCCGCGGCCGCTCGGAAGAGCGCCAGACGCTGAGCATTCTGGGGGAGGTCAACCAGAGGTCATCATTCCCCCCCCCCACTCCGGACTCTGGGGGACTGCGGAGGGCGGGAGCGGGGGGGCCCTACCGGCAGCCTCGGGTCCTGCATGGCCCTGACGAAGGCGCAGGATTCCTCGGTGCACGGCCGGACCGTCTCCGTGCGGCCCTCGAGAAACGCCCTGGTCACGCAGGCCTCGTAGGTCAGGCAGAAGCCGCCCTGGTCCTGGCGGGCGCGGGATGGGGCGGGGTTAGTCTGGGCACGGAGTCCCACCCCGGCATTTGCCCCGCCCCCCCCCGGCCCCGCCCCCAATCCCCGCCCGGCCCAGGTGTCCCTCCCGCGCCCCGACACTGACCCGAAAGCGCGCCAGCTGCAGCGCCAGCTGCACGAAGCTGCTCCCCGGGGCTCGGCAGCGTCGGGTGAATCCTCTCCCAAAGTGGGCGAAGGGGAGCACGTGGCACTCGGTGTCTCGAGCCAAGGCCCGGGCCTCCCGCAGAGCCAGGGGGACGGCGGCGGCCACCTGCCCGGGAAGGGAGCACCGTGAGGGGCCGAGGCCGGGCACAGGGCGCCCGGGACGGGGGCGGGGGCTCTCACCTCCTCGGGCACCGCCCAGCGCAGCCGCTCCGGCCGGCTCGCCCCGGGGTCGGGGGTCCCTCGGCAATGCCCGTCGGCCGAGTAGCCCAGTTCGAAGCACTCGGCAGCCAGGACGGCCTGGGGGGCGGGAGAGAGAAGCGGTCAAGACCCCGCCCAGGGCCGGCCCCGCCCCCCAAAGCCTGCGCTCCAAGAGGCCCCTTGGAGACAGGATGCGGCCCCCCAAGGGCGGGGTGTCCGGCTCGTGCCTCCCACATGTGCGAAGGGACCGGGGCGTCGGCCCAGGCGTGCTCCACGTTCAGCCCCATGCGGCCGCCGGCGAAGACCACGAGGTTCAGAGACTTGTCCAACCACCTGTGGGGGGCAGGAGGCAGGGCTGGGGGTCCGAGGGCAGGAGGCAGGGCTGGGGGTGTGGGGGGCAGGAGGCAGGGCTGGGGGACTGGGGTGCAGAGGGCAGGAAGCAGGGCTGGGGGTGCGGAGGGCAGGAGGCAGCGCTGGGGGTCCGAGGGCAGGAGGCAGGGCTGGGGGTGCGGGGGGCAGGAGGCAGCGCTGGGGGTGCGGAGGGCAGGAGGCAGTGCTGGGGGTCCGAGGGCAGGAGGCCCGTGCTGGGGGTCCGAGGGCAGGAGGCAGTGCTGGGGGTCCGAGGGCAGGAGGCCTGGCACATGGAGGGCTGGGACATGGGGGGGCTGGGAGAAGTGGAAGACCAGGGGCCTTGGGGAAAGGGGAGCCCTGCCTGGGCAGGATGTGAGGGGGGGCTTGGGCCACGGGGCTCACCTGCTGTGGCCGGTCCCCACCAGCAGGGACTGTGCCAGCTGGTCCAGCAGCACCTCGGGGGCCGTGTCCGAGGGCCCCGGGGTGTCCTCCAAGCACACGAAGAAGGCGGCCCCTTCCACCACGTCCAGGGCGGCCCCTGCCCGCAGGGAGGCCCGAGCCTGAGCCCACAGGGCCCTGTTGGGGCAGGGGGCGGCTCAGAATGCGGCCAGACCCCCGACCCCCAGGGCCACAGCCCGCCGGGGAGCCCGCCTACCTGGGAGCGGCCGTCAGGGCCGCCAGGTGCTCCTCAGAGGGCCGGGCTGGGGCCGGGTCATCCAGGATGTGCTGAAACTTCTGCTCCAGAACACGGGGGCTCAGCAGGCGGCCCCCCGGCCCCCCGTGGGTCCCCAGGCGGAAGAAGCGGCCCCGGTGCAGGACGGCCACGTGGCAGCTGCGGCTGTCCCTCACGTGGCACAGCCGATCTGGGGAGGAGGCCGTGGGTGCCCGAGGTCAGAGGTCAGCATAGGGGAAGGCGGCGGCCAAAGGGCGAGAACCCGCCTCTCCCCGGGCCGCAGACGCCATCGGGCCACCGGCCCCGGCGTTTCTCGTCCCTGACGGCACAGAAAGCGGGCACCCTTCCCGCCCAGGACCCGGCACCCACAGGGGCCTCGTAAACGCTCGCTGGCTGCCCGGGAGGCGGCAGGGGGACCCGGGTCTCCTTCCCTGGAAGCCCACACTGCGCCAGGGGATCGTCCCTTGTCCGGGGTCCCCTGGGCAGAGGGCAGGGGTTCCGGTCCAGAATCTCTCACCTCTGGAGACGCCAGGGATCCGGGTGGTGTTGAACATGCGCCGGTATTGGGCCGAGCACAGCGGGCGCAGCCCCAGCAGGGTCGCCTGGACCGAGGGAGGCGGGAATGACCCCCGGCTGGGCCACGGGCTCCCGGCCACTCCCTCCCGCCGCCCCTCCCTCCCAGCCTCTTACGGGCTCCATCTCCCCTCGCCGAAGCCGCTCCCGGAACCTCATCATGGCGTACACGGCGTTGCCGGCCCGGGCGGCCTGCAGAGGAGTGGGGGCCGCCGAGAGGAAGTCCTGCGGGCAGGCGGAAGCTGCTGCACCCGCTCTCCCACCGCCCCCAGGCCCCCCTTCCCAGCTGGCACAGCTTCAGCCATGGGAGCCCGGGGGGAGGGGCTCACCAGGATGTAGTAGTTGCTGCTGCCCAGCAGGGAGCTTCGGGACCGCAGGTAGACGTATTCTTCCCACCAGTCACTCACCTGTGGGGGGCACTGGGTCAGAACGGGCCGTGCCCCCCCCCCCCGCAGGGACACCCTGAGGAGCAGATGCGGCACTCACATAATTGGTCGCCCACCAGGCCTTGAGGCCCAGAAGAGCCTGCAGCCGGGGGGCCTCCGCGTGGAGGAAGGTCCGAGCCTGGGTGCTCAGGGCCTGGAAATCCTCATCCGGCAGCAGTGGTCGCACCGACTCCAAGTACTGGGGGGGACACGACCGAGCTCCGGCCCTGGCCACCCGGGACTCCAAGACCCTAATCCCGTGAACCCCTGATTTCCTGGCTCGCCATGCTGGCTGCTGACTCTCGGGTCCCCAAGTCCCCATATCCCCAGTCCCCACGTCCCCCCGACTCTCAGATCCCCTAGCCCCCAAGACCCCCTGACTCTCGGGTCCCCAAGTCCCCCGACCCCCCACATCCCCATACGTGGATTCTCAGTCCCCGACTCTCGGGCATCGGGGTGCTCTCGGCAGCGCCATGCCCACCTTGGCCACGGTGCCCGCCGTAGAGGGCAGGGGTAGGCAGGGCAGGGAACGCTGGTAGGTGTAGAGCGTCGGGCGGCGGCCGGAGAAGATCCTGACCAGGGCCTGGGGGAGGCAGGAAGCACGGGGCCCTGACCCAGACCCTCTCCCCCTTCCTTCAGGGCCCCCAGTCCCCAAGACAAAGCAGAGACACTGAGACACAGAGACCAGGTGGGGCCAGCGGAGGCGGAAGCCGGCCCCCAAGGCTCCTCATACCAGCCAGGAGCGCGTGGGCAAGGACAGGGTCCCCCGAGGCTCGCTCAGCCAGCCCTGGTAGCGGAGGAGGAGCCGCAGTACCACATGCAGGGTCAGCAGCAGGGCCGTCCAGAGGCCCCCGGCGAAGACGGCGGCTGCCAGAGCCCCTTGGAAGGCGGGGAGCCGGCGCGCACCCCTGGGGAGAGGGGAGGGGGACCAGGCTGGGGCTCAGCCCCCGGGCCGGGAGTCTGAACAGCACCCCACCCCGCCCCACCCCCGCCCCTGGGCCAGGCCCTGCCCTGGACCGCCCGGGGCCCAGGTGGGAGCCCACACCGGGGCTGGGCAGAGGGCCCGCAGGCCCGGCTGGAGCCGCCCCCGAGCCTCACCAGTCCGGGAGGTTGGCCTTGATCCAGTCCACCAGCCCCAAGGAGGGGTCCAGCTGCACGAAGCGGGCGCCCTGGATGGCGGCGAAGAGGAAGAGGCCGCTGGCAGTGCCGGCCGGACAGGCTCCGCGGAGGACATCATCCTGCCGGGACAGAAGCCAGGCTGGCCGCCACGTGCCGGGACTGGGGGCAGCGGAAGCCACAAGCTACTTGGGCTGGCCAGGGCCAACCCGGACGGGCCCCTGCGGGCTGGGCTTCCAGGACCTTGGACAGCAGAGCCGCTGCAGGGGAGGGTCCCTAAAGGGGGCGGAGAGGCTTGCGTGGGCAGCACGACCCTGGCAGTGCCCCGGAGCGAGGGTGAGCCGGGAGGATGGCAGGATGGGGGAGGGGGCGGGGGGGTAGCCCGGAGAGCCGAAAGCCCCCCTTACCCTGCACTGGGCCAGGCTCCGCCTCCAGGAGCGCAGTCCCGCACTGCCGACCTCCTTCAAGGCTTGATTCCACCACCTTGGCCCGGGGGTCCCCTGGCCGAGCTCTAGGCGGAAGGTCGCTGCCTGGCGGGCCTCGGCCATGGCGCCCTGGGACCCGGGGAGGGGGAGCAGAGATTGGCCCCCAAGCCCCTCCGACCCTGGAGCAGCTCAACCCCCAAGAACTGACTACAACTCCCATGAGACTTTGGGCACCATGAAAGGGGTTGCCCGAAGGGGGCCGCCGTAGGGCCTGCTGGGAGATGCAGTTCGGGGTGCACAGAAAGCGGCTGGCTCCGCACCTCAAGTGCCCGTGCTTCCATCCATCACACCCCGCTCCGGGATGGGAAAGAAGCGGCCCAAGACACCGTTCCTCCCCCGCCCCCGCCCCCGCCCGGGTATCACTGTATTTAATAGCTTCAGGAAAGCAAGGGGCGGAGTTCTTAGGAAGGGGCTGGAGAAGGGTCCCGCAGAGCCCAAGTTTATCCACCGCGCATGCTCCAAAGCCTGGGATGCTTAAGAACAAGAGAGAAGGGCCGGCAGCCCAGGGATGGAGACCCGGGGTACCGACTCCCCGCTCACTTACCGGGACGCCAATCCCAGATCCCCGGATATCGACCCTCAGCCACAGCCCACCTGCGGCCCCCTCCTTCAACTCCCACCCAGGTGGATCCCAGGACTCTCTTCCTCCAGCTCCTGACCCGGGCTACTCGCCAGGAGCTATCGTCTCGTTACTCACTGCGCTTGGAGATCTTCAACATGCGAAGAGCCACCCCCCCCTCCTATCGATGGAATCTTAAGCTTTCCCCCCGCCCCCCTGTCGTCTGCGCCTGCGCCCGATGTCCCCTTCCCCCACATCACGTCACGCACGGGGGGGGGGATCTATCTAGCCCCCGCAGACTCCGTGCGCATGTGTGCGTTCTATCGCTCCCAATTGGGGGGGGGTAGTCTCCTCCCCCAGCCCCCCAGCTAGGTGCATTGTCCTTGCCAGAGGGACTGAGGCATTGAGGAACCGGTGGTTCCCCATTCATGCGGGGACAGAGGCTCTCCTGGAGCAGGGGGAGGAGCCACCTGATCCGCGCCCCAACCTCCCAGTGTGCTGGGCTTCTCACGACCCAGGCAGGAGGTTCGGGTCTGCAGAGCACGGAGCATGCTGGACATCCTGTTGGGGGCCAGGACTTCTTCCCCGACTTTTTAGATTTATAGAGACCAGGCTGGAAGCTGTGACCTATCCACCAGAGCCTAGAAGAGGGGTTCCCGGTGGTCTGGCTTCCCCCCCCCTAGAGCGTTCCTGAAGGCAGCTCCGACTTAGCCACAGGCTAAGTCCAGACAAGTCACTTCAATGTGATTCCCTCAGTTTCCCCCCCTATGAAGTGTCTGCCAGACACAACTAAAGCCCTCGGGTTAACCCGAGTTGGAGCCGAGGCTTGTGCAGGGCAGATGGGAACCTTTGTGTAGACAAAGCCCTGGGCCAGACTTGGGGAAGGGGAATGTGGGTCAGCTCCTTTGGGGGGGGGGGGGGTGGAGCCCGGGGATCCAAGAGGGCAGCATCCCCAGGCACCTCCTGCAGGCCAGGGCAAGCTTTGTCTCGGTGGGGGCCCTTCCATTCGAGGAACAATCGCTGAAGGGGAGGGGCTGCCATAGGGGCCACTTCTGGGAAAGGAGGGAGCAAGGGAGGAGGGCCTTCCCTCGGAGGCAGCTGCCCCAGGCCAGGCGATCCCCAAATGGGGCAAGGGGATCAGATGACCCAAGGGGAAGAAGGTTCTGAGACGTGGGGAAGAGACTAAGAGCTTCCCCCAGGGGGCAGGAGACCCCCAAGCCCAGCCCTCCCCACATCCCACCCTGGCCCAGCCCAAGGTTTACTCCCCACGTCCCAGCTGACGATTTATTATCATGAATGCAACCATATAAAAACATAAGTTATGAAAAACACAGTCACGATGTCGCCCTTGGGCCCCTCACTCACCCACGGGAGGGAGCAGGGCTTGGGGGTGGAGGACAGAGGACAGGGGAAGGGGCTAGGGGGCCCTCAAACCATCAAGCTGGCCCCCGCCGGCTCCCTGGGGTGGGGTGGGCTGGCCGAGGCGGGAGGCCTAGCCCAGGGAGTGGTGGGGCCGGCTGGGGCGGGGCCCCGGGAACAGCCCGTGGGCCGGCTCAGCGCATCCGGTAGTCAGTGGAGCAGGAGAGCTCACACAACTGGCCTTTGAAGTCCAGGTCGATGGTGAAGTCGAGGTCTCGCTGCAGGGGAGATTGGGAAGCGTGAGGGAGGAGGGCAGCTCCCGAGGCCCCCCCCCCACACGGCCCTGCCCCGCACCCCGGGCCCTGCCCCCCGACTCACGTTGTTCTTGGCGTTGGGCCGCATGCCGATGGTGCCGAAGATCTCCTCGCCCGTCTTCACCGTGAGGTAGTCCTCCATGTAGAAGACAGTCTGCTTCCAGTGTGTGTAAGGGGACTCGGGGCCTGGACGAGAGGGAGCCGAGCGGGAGGTCGGAGAGGGGCCCCCGGCTCCTGTCCCAGGTAACTGGCCCCTCCCTCCCCGGGGGGGCCGCACTCCCCTCCCCCTCCCGCCCCCGCTCACTGGTGGAGAAGCCCGTGCGCTTGTGGCAGCGGGTGAACTCGATGTTGAAGTAGGCGACCAGGGCGTGGACGTAGTCGTTCCTCTTCACTTGGAGGCAGAAGGGGGAGGTGAAGGTCAGGTCATCCACGCGCACCGTGTAGATGTCCACCTCCTGCCGAGGGACGGCACCGGGCGTCAGGCCCTCCCTGCTCCCCAGATGCGCCACAAGGCCATCCTCGACTCATGGGGGCAAAGGCGGCTGCCGGGAAAGGGCCCGCCCTCGGAGCCTGGCTCTGCCCCCTCACCGAGGGCCCCCACCCCCCGAGCCTCGCACCTTGATGAGGCAGGCATTGGTCACCAGCTGCTTGGGGTCAACCACGTCAACCAGGGGCTCCTTTATGGCCACGTCCTTGATGCAGGACATGTCAAAGCCGTAGACGTTCTCCCACCCTGAGGGACAGAAGAGAAGCCGTGACCCGGAGCAGCCCCTCCCGGCCTGGCCCACCGTCGCCCCCACACCCGACCCCACTCACAGTGAATCTTGTAGTCCTTGTACTGCCGATCCTCGATGGCGGTCACGTACAGCGTTGCCCGGTCGGGGAAGATGAGTCCATCAGGGGCCTGAGGGGTCAGAGAGGAGGCTCAAAGACTGGGAAGGGGGGAGGGCAGTGGGGCCGGGGAAGGGGGGCAGCGGGGCCGGGTCCTCACCAGCCACTTGTCCCGGGCGTGGAGGACGGTGTTGAGCATGGACTCGTAGAAGAGACAATAGCCCATCCACTCGCTGATGATCACGTCCACCTTGTCCACGGGCAGCTCCACCTCCTCCACCTTCCCTTTGATGATGGTCACCACTGTGGGGGGGACAAGGCCGGGCTCAGCAGGCGGCCCCCCCCTCCCCCCGGCCCTCCCCGCAGGCCCGGCCGCTCACCGTGGTCGAGCTTGTTGGCCTTGACGATCTTGACGGCATAGTCAGAGATGCTGGAGCACTCGATCTGGGGGAAGGAAGGGTCAGCGGCCTCCTCCCCTCCCCCACCCCCTGGCCCCCCAGGCTCCCCGACTCACCCCGATGACCTTCCGGGCCCCGGCCTTGGCGGCAAACATGCAGAGGATGCCGGTGCCGGAGCCCACGTCCAGCACCACCTTGTCCTTGAACAGGTGTCGGTTGTGGAACATGGAGTTCCGGTAAGTGAGCGTCCGCACCTCGTCCTTGAGCATCTCCTACGGACAGGGAGCCCCGCGGAGGCTGTGACCCGGCCCGCCCCCCGCAGGGCCCCGCCCGCCCCGGAGCCCGCCCTCGGGGAGGCCCCTCACCTCGTGGATGCCAAAGTGGGCGTAGGAGTCGAAGTAATAGTCCTTGGACGTCATGTCCTCGGCATTGGGCTTCTCGCTGCTCTCGGGCTGCGTGCAGGACACCTGGGTTGGGACGGAGGGGTCACGTTTTGGAGCGGGGGGCTGTTATCCCGCGCATATTCTTTCCTAGAGAACCCTCCAACCCCCCACCCCGCTCAGCCCCAGGGACTGTCTCCTTCTCCCGTTAGAAATCTCCCGAGCTCCGTCCCACCCCCCACAACGATCCCTGCCTCAGTTTCCCCAGAGGCCCCGATACCTCACGGCGCCTACTCTCCAATCTCTAGCTCAGCCCACAGCCGGGGGTTGGGGGGGGGGGACACTGGGGGTCTGGGGAATGGGGGACTGGTGCAAATTTGGGAAAGGGGCTGCTGGAGGCAGAGTTAAGGAAGATTTTGCCTGGGCTTTGAGAGAGAGAGACACAGTCCTAGGCCAGAGGGAGAGCCTTCCATGAGACCCTGCCGTACCAGGGTGACTACAGACGTCCTAACCGAAGCCCCCTTTTTAAAGGGGGGGCGGGGGCTGGCAAACCAAGGGGGAGGCGTTTTCCCGAGGTGGCACCCGACGCCAGAGGCAAGGGGCTGACTCGGCTGCGAGACCAGCCTTCGTTTTCACTTGGCAGAGGGGAGGGCGCAGGCCCGGGGCCCTCAGAGCGGGGAGCCTCGGCTGGGACGGAGCTGTCACTTTAACCTGGAGACGGGGATACCGTCCCAGGATCCTTCTCCCAGTCAGGCCGGGTGACAGAAGCGTCTGCCTCCCCGCTCCAGAGCAGAACGCTCCCAGGAGCCTTTTGAGCCTAAAGGTGGGATGAGAGCCTCTATTTAGGGCCTGGCCAGGACAGCTCCAGGGCGGCCTGTGCCTTGGGACCTGGGAAGGTCCGAGCCTTTAGGGGTCTCCTGGTCCCCACAGCCTGTTAGCTTAGAGGGGAAACTGAGGCATGGAGAAAAAAACGACTTTCCCCAAGTCACAATGACGGGACATGGGCAGGGGATGAGGGGAGGCTCACAAAAGGATATTTACTTCTTCAAGTGGAGGCTGGAGGCTCATCCCATTAGCCAAGGTGGCCACAAAACTCTAGGAGAGAGTAACAGGGAGAGACAGTTAGCTCCCGGGGGGCCAGGCTCGGGGGCTCTGGGGGACAAGATGGGGAAGGACAGGGGGAGAGGGTCCCCCCCCAGTCCCAGCTGTGGCTGAAGAAAAACTGGGGCAAAAGCCCTTCGGTGATGCTGACTCTCTGGGGCCTTCCCTCTACTGCATCCCGGCCCCCTCCTCCTGAAGACGAGCTCACACAGCTGCTCCACACCCCCACCCTCCCCCCGGCGGGCGCCTGCGCAAACCCAGCCACCAGCCCCCCCCCCCACCAGTCACCCTGCCCCCCATTGGGCGCCTGCGCAGACTCGGACACCAGGAATAGATCGTCCAGGCCCTGACCTCCGGGTGTCCCTCTAGGGTCCCAGCCCCCACTCCCTTCTCTCCCCCAGGGCCAACCCACTTACCTAGCCTATCCTAGGCCCCCTCCCCTATAACTCCCAGGACCCCGACCCATTCCTCAGCCTGGGGAGGCCCCGAGTCCCCCCCAAAAGATCGCTCGGCTGGAGGCAGAAAGACCCTCCCCCCCAACCTCTTCCCTCTCCTGCGCTTGGAGATCTCCACCACCCCCCCTCCTCAGCCTGCCATCCCTGTCTCGAAACCCCTCGCCCCGGTGTTTGCCCACTGCCCCTCCTCTGGCCAGCAGTCTGATCCTTTGTTCTCGGGGGGCCTCCATCAGAGGCCCCCGGGTGCTCGCATGGGGGCCACGTGGGGCGCGGGTGGGGGGGGAGGAAGTGGCGCTCGGACCGGAAGTGGTGCCCTGTGTCCCCCCCCAGCCCCACGTGGTGCGCCCACCGCCCCACCCCCCGCCGCCTGGCGAAACCTCCCCTGCACCCCGATCTTCAACGTTTTGAGATCCCCGGCTAGCGGCCGACGTTGGGAGGGGGGATGGTAAGCGCGCGAGGTTTCAACCCTATCCCCTCCCGCCGCCGTCGCCGTCTCCACGCCGCCCTCCCGGAATGCCGTCTAGCAGTCCCCGACGCCGCTCGTGGCCGCCTTCGTGGAAGCGGCCAGCTACGGCGGTCGTCGCCGCCACTGCCGCCGCCGCCGCCGCCCGGCCCCGCTCACCTCCATGATGCAGTTCGTGGCCTCGGCTGCCGCCGCCATCTTCTTTCCCCCCAACTCGCCCCCCGCCCGCGGCTCCCCCGGGGCCGCCTTTTAGCGGGCGCACCGCCCCCTGTTCGCCGCGGGTACCACCTCTCGTGCACTCTTATTGAACGACTCACCCGCCCATCTTGACGTTTCGCGTCGTCATTGGCTATACGTAACATCAGCCCCCGCCCTCTCGTCCCTTTCCCGGCGGACCCCGCGCAGACAGAGCTATCCATCTCTCCGTTGCTCCGCCCCGCCGCGCTGATGCGCTCATCGGCGAGTCCGCGGCACTGCGCATGCCCTCCCTCGCGTATCGTTCTCGTAGCCTCTCTGATTGGCGTGAAGCCGCCAAAGGCGGCGGAGTGGGAGCGATCCAGAAAACGAGACTACCCGTTGGGTTCGACCGGACAGTAGGAGGCGGTAGTGCTCCAACCCTCCTGCCAGTCGGGACTCCGCCCACGATACGCCCCCTGCCAGTCAGCCCCGAGTCAGGCACTTGTCCCATCCATTGGTCCCGCCCAGGCCAATCAGCGGCCCGCACGGATTTCTGAGCCCCGGGGGTCGTGCCATTCCCCCCTGAAGTTCATCTCAATCTCGGAGCACCGAGATCGAGCAGGGTTGGGGGCTGCTAGAGAGATGGTCTCCAAAGGAGGCAGGGACGCCGGGGAGCCTAAAGACATGGAGAATTGCAGAGGGGGCAGACCCAAGATGTAGGCAGCAACCTGGAGATATAAATCTGGGGACACAAAGAGAGAAAGCGGGACTCGGGATGGGGGCGGGGGGAACGCAGACCCGAAGGACAGACGTATAACAGACCCTTGGAGAGACAGAAGGGAACGAGGAGGGACCCGGAAAGAGATCCGGCGGGCTGCAAAAACCTGGGCGACCCAGGGCAAGACTGGCGGGAGATGCCAAGGGCGTCCAACCCCCGCTGCTCCAGTTCCTCCTGGGTCCGAATCCGGAAAGGCACGTGAAAAGAGTTCTAGGCGCCTAGTGCCCGCCTCGGACTCAGGGGGTGCAACACTGCAAGCTTAGGACTTGGAAGGAGGAGGTACGAGGTAGGGTGGAGCGTCCCCGTCGAGACGTCTTTCAAAAGACTACAAGTACCAGCAAGCACTAGGGCCCCCACTTCGAGGAACAAGCTTCTCGGCGCGCAAGGACGGAAGGGAACTGTAGTTTCCCAAGGCCGTTGCGACCAGGGGGTGGAGTCTCTCGGAACTTTCCCCCCCAAACTTTTTAGGGACTCCTCAGGCGGAGTCCCTAGGCTTCCGCGCGCAGGGCCAGAGACGGGGCGTCATTTATGTCATTCGTCCCTCCTGGCTTTGCTAGCGGGTGGGGGAATTGACCTATTGGAATCAGCTGACAGGGAGGGGGCGAAGAGAGGCGGCCCAACGGAAAGGAGGGACCCTGAGGTGCCCGACTCCCCCAGCCCAAAACTAGGTAAAAATTCTAGGGGAGGGGCAGGGTGTGGGGAGGTGTCGGAATTCCGCGAGCCGTGGGGCGGTGGGATACGTCCGGATCCTGCCCAGCTCTTGTGGGCGCCTCAGTTTCCTGATCCACAGAATGGGCCCGGGGATCTCCACTTCCTGGACCACGCTTCCCGAACCTTTTCCGCTCTCGGCCCCCGCTCCACCCCGCACGCCAGCCCTAGATATGGAGGTAGGGCTGTCCCCGAGGCCTCCACCTTGCTGAATGCGGCCTCCTCACCCCCAGCCCGGCCGGGTCATGGCCAAGACCAAGCCGCGGATCCTTCCTTGGCTGCGGGAGCAGCTGGACTCGGGGCTCCTGGGGGCCGTGTGGATCAATGAAGAGCGCACGCACTTCTACATCCCCTGGAAGCACGGGCTCCGCCAGGACCTACAGGAGGATGATTTCCGCATCTTCCAGGTGCGGAGCCCCCACACACGCGCGGGGAGGGGGGGCGGGGAGGGAGAAGGGTAGAGAGGGGACGGGGTTGCGAGGGCGTGGCCTCCGCGAGCGGGCGTGCGCCTGAGGCCCCCTGCGGGCGGAGGCGTGGCTTGTGGGGTCAGCCCCCTGGGGGGGCGGTCTCCTGGGGGGCCCGCCCTCGACTCCGAGCCCACGGCCGCCTGGGCCCGGCAGGCGTGGGCAGAGGCCAGCGGCAGCTATCGGCCTGGCATCGACGCCCCCGACCCAGCCACCTGGAAACGGAACTTTCGGGCGGCGCTGGACCGCAAGAAGAACCTCCGCGTGCTCAGCAACTGCAGCCGGGACCCGCAGAACCCGCACAAGATCTACGAGTTCTTGCCGGAGGTCGGGGAGGGCCCCCAGCCCGGAGCAGCCGAGCTGGAGCAGGTGAGGGCCCGGCCCGGGCAGGGGTGGGCCCGGCCCGGCTGCTCCCGGGTGCCACTTATGCCCTTCTCCCCACAGGAGGCCATACAGGATATCCTGAAGACGCTGACCCTGTCCCCGCAGCCGCCCCCGCAGCAGCCCCCCGAAGGTAGAGCCGGGAGAGGAAGCGTCCCTGGAACCCGGGCTCCCGCGGGCACGCGCTGAGCCCTTCCTCTGCTCCCCGTCCTAGCCTTCAGCCCCAGCTCGATCCTGGAGCAGCTCCCCCAGATGCCAGAGCCGGTCCCGTCCAGCAACCCCCTGATGGCGCTTCTGGCCAATGGCCTGCGTGAGTAGGAGGCCTGCTGGGAGGCGGGAGGGAGCCGGGCCGGAGCTGGGGCCTTCAGGCCTGCCCTTCTGTCTCCAGAGTCCGAGTACGAGGTGACGGCCTTCTACAGGGGCCGCCAGGTCCTTCGGGAGTGCCTCTCCTGCCTGGAAGGCCTGCGGCTGGTGGGGCCGGGCCCCGGGGCGGAGGCCAGGACGCAGGTGGCCGGAACCGCCCTGGCCCTGCCCGAGCCCTGGAGCATCTTGGCTGATCAGGCGGTAGCCCGTTATGTGGGCAGGGTGCTGGGCAGCCTGGGGGCCGGGCTGGCCTTGTGGACCTCCCCGGCGGGGCTGCGGGCTCAGCGCCTGGGCCACTGTCGAGCCTACTGGGCCCTGGGAGAGCAGTTGGCCCCGGGGGCCACAGGCAGGGAAGTGACCAAGGAGAGCACCGGCCAGCAAGTCTGCTACATTTCCCAGTTTGTGAACGGTGAGGCTGGGGAGGCTGGGGAGGGCCCGGGAGGGCTGGGCGCCCGACCCTGAGCACCCCCTCTTGCGTATCTCCAGAGCTCATCTCCTTCCTGGAAGGCAGTCACCACTCGCCCCAGTACACCCTCTGGTTCAGCCTAGGGGAGGCTTGGCCCACAGAAGCCCAGCCGTGGACCAAGAAGCTTATCATGGTCAAGGTGCCTCGACAGGCCCCGGGCCGCTGCCCCCGTTCCAGGGCCCAGCCCCGAGTTTGGGAATCTTAGCTTTGGCTCTGCTACTTTCGCGCCAAGCTCTGTGCCAAGCAGGGGGTGGGCCGGAGCCCACGGGGCTGCTGCCACAACAGCCCGTGAGCAGGGGAGGCTCTGAGGGGGCCTAGCTGCTGGGGGGGCGGGGAACGAAGAGAACCCGTGGAGCAGTGGGCGGCCCTTGGCACGGGGGCCATTTCTTCGAGCCGGCCGCTCTCTCCTCTCCAGGTGGTGCCCACCGCCCTGCGGGCGCTCCACGAAGTGGCGCAGGCCGGGGGAGCGTCCTCCCTGGAAGAGGTGGACCTGCACATCTCCAGCAGCCTCTCCCTGTCCCTGGCGCCTGCCCAGCTCCACAGCTACCTGCAGGAGCTGACCCACACCATGCAGTGGGAGTCCGGGGCTCACTGCTGACGGGTCCCCCCTTCCGGGCCGAGCCACCCTGACCCCTCCCCCGAGCCTGTACCTTCTCTGCAAAATAAAAGGGCTGCTATCGTATCTCTTCGGTCGCCCTCTGATCTAGTCTTTGGCCTTCCCCGCAGCGAGGCTCTGGGGGTCCCGGCGTCCGCCCGCAGGTCCCTCCCCAGCTAAAGGACCTCGAGCCCCTCATCTCCCCTCCGGCCTGGCCTTCGCTCCTGCCGGTGGGCTCTGGGGACCTCTCCGAAAGCTAGGCTTCGCCGTGTAGCTGGGAGCCGGCCCAGGGGAGAAGTGGCTCTCCTCCCCCCCAGGTTCCGTGGGAGCGGGGCTCTGCAAAGCCGGGCTTGGGGCCTTCCGTACCCTCCCCACCTTGAGCCCCAGAAAAAGAAAGGGCCGGAGACAAAGCCGGAGGGTGTAACATTTCATGAAATCCTTAACTAGGGCTGGAGAGTAGAGGGCACAAAGAGAAAGGAAGAAGTGGGCCTGGGGGGGTGGGGAGAAGGCTAGCGGGGCCAGACGGGTCCCCTCCCGCAATGCCCCCCAATCCCACCAAGCCGTGGCAGTGGGGGGGAGAGGGGAGGAAGGAGAGACATAAATATGTCGGGGCTCAGAGTGGGGGCACGGGCAGGACTGGGCCGCACTTGTCGGGGGGCGCCGGCTCCTTGGACTGGCGTGAGGGCCCCGAGGGATCGCCAGGCTTGCGGCCGTGCTTGCGAAAATATCGGTAGCGCTGGACGTAGGCTCGGACCAGGTTGCTCACCTTCACGGGGTTGATCTCCCCGCTTTTGCTGTGGCAGATCTGGGGGTGTGGAGGGACGATCAGCGCGAGTGGCCGGCTGAGGCGCCCCCTCCCCTGCCCCACGGTGCCCCACCCACCTTGTGCACTGCCTTCCTCAGGATGTCTTTGTATTCGTCCTTGGTGATGTCCTTCTTCTGGTAGTAGGGCTTAATGGCCAGCTTCACCTCCTCCACTGCCCGCTCCTGCGTGTGCAGCTTCTTCAGGTACTGGCAAACAGAGGGCGGGCCGGGGTCACGGGGAGGAAGGAGTGCCGTCCTGCCGCCTTCCGACGGAGCCCGCGGCGGCTCTGCTCCGGGTGGTCCTCCCCTCCCCTCCTCCCGCTGACCCCGTCATGCCCTCTGACCCCCAGTGTCCCTTAGGCTCGGCTCTGGGCCCTCTTCTCCCTCCAATTATCATCTTCAGCTGGTTTTTTCCGCCTGGAAACCACCTGGGAGACGGCTTATGTTCGGTGTGTCCCTCCTCCCCCCTCCTCTCGGCCATCCTCCCCATCCCTCCCCAGATCCAAGATGGGACCGGGGCCATCGCCTCCTCTGCTGCCACCCTGGACGACCTGCTGCTGGGGGGCTACCGGCCTCCACTCCCCCCGCCCAGCCATGGGCTCCAGTACCAATCGCTGAGATCTTCCTAGCCCATGGCCCCTGACCCTCGGGGCATCCCCCCCACCGCCGTTCCACGCCTGGGGCACCCCGCCTCCTGTGCTCTGACCACTGACCTCCCAGGCTTCCTTTGAGCCCCACCTCAAATGCCACCTCCTACGGGCAGCCTCCCCGCGCCCAGCGCTCTCCGGCAGGACGTGGGCGCCGCGACGGCCGGGGGCTCCTAGCTCGGCTCCTCGTCAGCCTGACGTCAGGCCCCCAGCCCCCTCGGCCTCCCCACTCCGGGGACACTCACTTTGTCGGTGTCCATCCGCCCGTCGGAGCTGCTGCTGCCTTCCCGCCGGTCAGGGCCTCCGGCCAAGCCTCCAGGTGAAGGGGGAGAGGAGCTGCAGCCTCCTAGAGGCAGCCCCATGCCGCCCCCACCGTGAAGCAGGTAGCCCGAAGGCCCGGGGGGGAGCCCCAGCACGGTCCCCCCGGGGGCCTGAGCCCCGCCCAGGGCCGAGGGTGGCTTGGCGTGGCCGAGGATCTGCGGGGGAGAGCGCGTGTGAAGGCGGACGCTCGGGCCCCCTCAACCCCCCCATTCCCAGCCCCCGGGCAGTGCCCACCTGGTTGGTGGCCTGGATCAGCTC
The DNA here is from genome assembly GCF_016432865.1 of Antechinus flavipes. NCBI lineage: Eukaryota > Metazoa > Chordata > Mammalia > Dasyuromorphia > Dasyuridae > Antechinus > Antechinus flavipes. The sequence goes on along the minus strand of NC_067400.1, from coordinate 624,549,095 downwards.
CTGGGCTTTGGCCCGGCTGGCCAGGTTGGCCTCCTCCATCTTGAAGAGCAGGGCGGTCACTGGGGAGGCAGAAGGATGTGGGGAGAGAACGTGTCAGGGGCCCGGCACCCCCTCAGCACCGCCTCCCCCCCCCCCAAGGTTCTCCATCACCCCCCCCTCAGCCAGCCCCTCCACCTCGGCCCAGACTCACAGGCCAACACGCCGCTGGTGGCGCAATCCACCCCGGCCGGCAAATTCCAAGGCATGGGGGGAGGAGGGGCCGGGGGCTGGGGGGCCCGGGCCGGGGGTCCGTCCTCCTGCACGGCTTCGGCCGGGCCTCCGCCGCCTCCCCCTCCTGCGCCTCCCCCGGCTCCGCCCCCGGAGGCCGTGGTGGTACCCGGCTGCTCCTCTTCCTCTTCCTCCTCCTCCTCCTCCTCCTCCCCGTCTTCCTGGTCTCCACGGCCTCGGCCGCGGCCCCCGGCCCTGGCCGGTTCCTCGGGCAGGAAGGACACGTCGGGCGTCTTGCAGCTGCTGTCCACGGTCTGCGAGTCAGGGGTGAGCGCTGGGGGAGGCGGGGCCGCCTTGGGGGTGGGGGGGCTGGGGGGCTTGCCCGGGGCCCGTTCCTCCCCGGACCAGGACGTCTCCTCGGCCCCCTTGGGGCCGGCCTGGCTGCAGCTGTCGGCCTTGGACTTCTTCAGGGTGGCCCCGGCGCCGCTCCCGCCGGCCTTCTTCTTCTTGGTCTTGGTGCCTTTCGTCTTCACTTTTGACCCTTTGACCTTTTTGAGGCCAGCCTTGGCCTTGACTTTGGCCTTCTTGAGCTTGGGGCCTCCCGGGGCCACCCCCTTGCCGGGCTCGCCGGAGGCCTTCTCCTCGGCCTTCAGGAAGGGAGAGCGGCTCTCCCGGTCGCGGCTGAACTTGACGCCGATGGAGCTGGGGGCCGTGGCTGCGGCGCCCTCCTTGGCGGAGGTCGTGCTGCTGACCCCTTCTCGGATCAAGACCGCCACCTTGGACTGAAGCTTGACCTTGCGCCCGCTGCCCCCGCTGGCGGTCTTGGGGGCCGTTTCTTTGCCCGAGGAAGGCCGGGCCTTCTTGGAGCCCTTGTCCCGCTCCCGCTCCGGCCCCTCGGAAGCCGCCTTCTTCCGCCCCTTCTCCCGGGGGGCCAGGGTCGCCGACCGCTTGCGCTCCTTCTCGCCGGACCCCTTCCCGCCCCCGCCCCCCCTCTCCTCACAGCTCAGCCCCTCTGAGTCATAGAGAACCTCCCGCTTGGGCAGGGGCGAGGCCGGGGCGGGACCTCCGGCCGAGGAGGCTGAGCGGGAGGCGGGCTTCTCGGCCCTCCCCACCGTGATGGTCCGCTTGATGGAAAAGAGGTCGTGGTCCGTGAGGTCCTGAATGGACGGGGGCACGGCCCCCCGCCGCCGGCTCTCCCGCTCCGTCCCGGCCCCCGACACCTTCTCGGGGTCCCCCCCACCCCGCTTCTCGCCCCGAGACCGAGACCGCTTCTTCTTCTTCTTGCTGCTGCCTTCGCTGCGGTGCTTGGTCCGGTGCCGCTCCCGCCTGGAGGACGAGGAAGCCGGGGGGGGCGAGGCCGACGACCTTCGCCGCCGTCGCCGCCGCTTCTCCCGGGACCGGGACCGGCGGCCTCCTCGCCTCCTCTCGGAGCTCGGGGACCAGGATGACCGCGGCCGTGGCGATCGCGAACGTGAGCGGCGGCGCGAGGACCGGGAGCTGGGCTTGTGATCCCGCGACCGGTGCTTCTTGGGGTCCCAGGCCGCGGGAGCCGGCGGGCTCGGCGGGGCCGGCGGGGCCGGAGGCTCCTTGGGCTCGCGCTTGTGATCCCGCTTGGACTTCTTCCGGGGCGGCTGCGGCGGGGCGGCGGGCGTCACGGCCGGGGAGGGAGACCGCTGCCGATAGCGCTCCCGCCGCTGGGTCAGGATTTTGCGCCGGAGATCCAGGCCGGTCCAGCGGGGGTCGCTGGATGTGGCAGGAGGCGCGGCGGGGACAGGGTCGCCCAGGTCCACCTGCAGGGCCCCCTCCCCGTCGGACTCCGCGTGCAGGGACAGGAAGTCGTCGCCCTCGGGGCCCCGGGCCGGCGGAGGAGGCAGTGGCGCGGCCGGGGCGGCCGGGGCGGCGGCGGCTCCGGCCGAAGGGGGCGTGGGCCGGGGCGCGCGGCCCCCGGCTCCCCGAAACAGGGCCACAGGGGCGAAGCGCAGCTCCTCTTCCGGCTGCACGATCTCCCCTTCCTCGATCTCGGAGTCCAGGGGTGGGGCCGCCGGGGGGAAGGGGGCCCCGGTGGTGACCACCTCCAGGGACAGCTTGCCCTCCCCCCTCGCGGCCTCCGCCTCGGCCCCCACCACAAAGACCCGCCGGCGCGGGGGGCCGCCCTCCACTCGCGTGGAGTCGGCTTGGGGCGGGGAGCCGGAGCCCGCGGGGGGCGGGGGCTCGGGTCCGGGACTCTCCCCGCTGGGGAAATCCTGGCTCAGGCTGTTGTCGTCGTAGATGCCCGCCAGCGTCTCGGAGATGCGGCTGATGCTGTGCGAGAGGCCCTCCTCGTCTTCCTCCTCCTCCTCCTCCTCCTCCTCCTCTTCTTCCTCCTCTTCCTCCTCCTCCTCCTCCTCTTCCTCCTCCTCCCCCGGGGACGGCGTCCCCCCCGAGGAGCTGGGGTTGGAGCCCGTGGGCTCGAAGGGGTCGTACTTCTGCTCGGGGGCGGGCGGCGGGGAGTAGGCCTCATCCGTGGGGTGGAAGGGGTCGTAGATGTCATAGCGAGGGGCGGGGGGCGGGGGGGGGTGGGGGCGGGGGCGAGGACGAGGACGACCGGGGGGAGGAGGAGGGGGAGGAGGAGGTGGAGGAGGGGGCCGGCGGGGGAGCCGGCCCCCCGTCCCCCGTGCCCATGGTCAGCAGCGGGAGACGGGCTGTGGCACCGGCGGGGCCCAGGAGGCCCGGCTGCAGCAGAGACCCTGCGAGGGGGTTGGGGGGGCAGTGTGAGGGGTGCGGGCCCCCCCGAGGGGCCCCACCCGCCCCCACCCCCGCTCCCCAGCCTGCTCACCTGACTTGCCGGCCCGCCAGGCCCGGCTGCTGTGCAGGGGGTGGGAGATGGGGAGAGAGAGGGGAGCCCCATCCCCCAGATGGACCTCGGCCACCAGCTCCAGCATCTCAGCGGGCTCTTCCCTGTGGGAGCCAGGAGGTCAGCCGGGGGCCGCCGGGCACGGCCGCCTCCCCAACCCCCCAGGGGACCCTACTCACTCCACAGCCGGGAGGTCCGGGCGGCCGGGGACCCAGGAGTCGGGGGGCTCAAGCACTCCCAGGAGCCCCGCCAGAAAGCTACGGGCGGCAAGGTCCACCACCTGTAACCAGAGTCAGACCTCAAGGCGCAGCCCGGGGACCCCAGCAAACAGCCCCCGACCTCCCGGGCAGCCCCCAGACTCACGGCAGCCGCATCCGTCCCGCCCGCGCCCCTGAGGCACATCTCAGCTCTGGGGCTCCGGCAGCGTTTCCTTCGGGGACCCCGAGCTCGAGAAACATCTGGGAGGGACACAGAGGGGGGGTCAGGGGTGGGAGACGAGGGGGACCCCGCAGGTGAGGACCCCGGTCCGGCCCCTGCTGCCGCCTACCTTTCTCACCGCTCAGCTCCCCCTGCAGTGAACCCCCTACGGCCTGTTGGAGGGCCCGCTGAGAAGGGAGAAAAGAGAGGCACTCAGAAGGGGGACTCAGGACGCCCCCCCCCCCCCCACGGTTAGCCCACTCACCAGGATGAGGGCCGAGGGCAAGGGGGCCGGGCTGGCGGCCAGGCCGGGGTCTCCGTCAGGCACCTCCCCCGCCTCATCGTGGGGCTCATCTGGCGAGGCGCCTCTGGGCTCCTCCTCCTCCTCCATGGTCACCTGGGGGGGAGGGGGCTAGCGTGCAGGCCGGCAGGTCCCAGCCTCCCAAACGCCCCCTCGCTCTGCGCCGACGACCCCGCCTGACCCCCCTTGCCCAGCGCAGCTTTCCCGAGCCCTCCCGGACTTGCAGCCCCCGCTTACACCCGGACTTGGCCGGGAGCTCTGACACCCAAGCAGGGGTTCCCCCGGACCTTCCTGACGCTGTCTGCGCCCCGCTGCGCTGCTTCCCTGAGCACAGGGAGCCCTCCCCGCACTGACACCCCCACGTGACGTCAGGGATGCCTGCCTAAGCCGCACGGACCCCCCACTGCGCTGTTGGGGAAGCCTCCCTGAGCCACCATCGACCCCCAGTCCCCCTACACCCTAAGCTCCTCCCCCGACTAACCCTCCCCTTCCGCGTTTACAAGCCCCGACCCCAGCCCAGCAGGCTGCAGGGACCCTCCCCAGAAGCAGAGATCCGGGGGCTGAGGAGCCGGAATCTGGAGGGCTCCGCTAACGAATCCCTGTCCTTTGGGACCCTGACAGAGTCTTCTGTTTTGGGGGGAAGGTAAAACAGGTAGCCTCTCAAAAGCCCCCCGCCGTGGGCGATGGTGTCTGTCCAGTAGCTTCTCCTCCAGCTCCCCAGCACAGAGCCCCCACCCTCCAGCCCGGCCTTCAGGCCCCCCAACCCTCTCCTTGACACCTGTCCCGCCGCGCGGACCCACCCAGAGGGGGCAGCCCACGTGATCCCGCTCCCAGACCTGAGTAAGGGGCCCCCTCGGTCTCCCAGGCTGCGGCTGCAGATCCGCCCAGACGCGGCCCCGGGGACTCCCGAAGATGGGGGGCTTCAAGGCCGGCCCCTGTTCCGACAGCCATGAGCGCCCCCCTCAGCCGCGGCTTCCTCTAGCCCCCGGCCGCGCCCCAGGCCGCGTCTACGCCGCCAGCTCGGGCCGCCCCTCCCCCCGGCCTCCGCCGTCCGGCCGCGTAGACGGCGGCGGCGCTGCTCCGCTCGGGGGCCTGGATCGGGCGGCCATCTTACCCCGGCGGCGGCGGCGGCGGCGGCGGCGACGGCCTGGGCCTCGGCGCCTCCCCCTGCCCCGACCCGCGGTCCCTCCGGCCACCCTTCCCCCGGCCCGCAGTCCCTCACCCGCTCGCCGCCGCTCCTCCTCCCCTGCCTCCGCCTCCGCCTCCGCGGCCTCCTCCTCTCTCTCTCTTCTCGTCTCGATCTCCTCTCGCTCGCTCCTCCGGCTGCGGCTCAGGGGCCCCGGAGCGGGCGGGGCAAGGCGGGGTGGGGCGGGGCCGGGCGCGCGCTGCCGCCAGGCACGTCGGGAGACGCAGTCCAACCAAAGAGTCGCCCGCCCAGAGCAGCCGGCCGGAGAACTGCGCTACCCGATGGGCAGCGCGTGGCGCGCGGGGCCCGCCGGGAGCCGTAGTTTCTTGACGCGCGGAAGCGGGGGAAAGTAGAGCCAAGCTAGAGAGGGAGGGTGGGAGGGAGGAAGAGAGGAAGGAAGGTGGGGCTGACAGCATCGAGCGCTCCCCTCCCCACCACCACCACTTCCCAATTTAACCTCACCGAGCTCTGCGCGCGACCGGAAGTAAGGAAGCAAAAGTCTTGAGGCAAAGGCCTTCGGGAGTCGTAGTCAAGCGAGGTGGAGGGGCAGCGAGATCAAAGTGCACGGCCTCACCCAACCTCGGCTCCCACCCTCTTCTCTCCCCAGGGATCTCAGCGCCCCATCCTAGAGGATTTGGCCCTGATGGGATATGGGAAGGAAGGAGGGAGGGATGAAAGGGAAAAGTTTTTACTAAGCGTTTTACAGATAGAACGATTTGTGACGGGCAGAATGGGCGACTCTGACCTAGCCCTCCCTCTCCGGGCCTCCGTTTTCTCCTGTAAGAACCAGTCCGATACGGAGGGAGAGGATGGAAATATTTGGAGGCTGAGAAGTTTGGCCCAGCCCCACACCTTGGGGACCCCGGCGCCCCTTTCTCCAGTCTCTGGCCTTCCGGCTCATGAGTTTGGAATGCGATGACTTCACGACCCAGCCAAGAGCAAGAACCCACCCCTTCATTCGCATAAACCCGCCCCTCGGGATACCGATCGATTCGAAGCTCTGACCATATTAGCATAGTCCCGCCCCCGGGCCCGGTCAGTTCTCTGTGCATCCCCTTTAGCTTGGCCCGAAGGGAACCTTCCTTTACACGGCCCCGCCTCCGTGGACAAGGACACCGCCCCGACATTGACTGACGCGAGACCCTCGTTAGCACGGCCCCGCCCAGGCCAGGAAATTTCACGAGCTTATTAACATAGCCCTAAGCGTTCCGCCTCCCATTGGTGGGCAGCGTCGGTGTCGCTCCGCCCCACCAAACCCCGGACGTTCCACCTGGAACTTAGTAGTTTAGCCCCGAGCGCTCTCCGGGGCTCATTAAGCATGGCTCCGCCCCCGCGTCATCATTAGCATGGCTCCGCCCCGGCCAGGCCGGGCCGGGCACCTCCCTGGGCCCCCGAGGCGGCGGCGGCGGTAGCGGCGGCAGCGGCCGGCGACATGAGCGGGGTAGCAGCGGCGGCAGCGGCCGGAACCGGAGCCGGGCTGGGGCGCGGGCGGGGCCGTCCAGGAGCGACCCTCTCGGCCTCGGCTCCGGCCCCGGCCGGGGAGACGCACAAGCTGGTGGTCGTGGGAGGCGGCGGCGTGGGCAAGAGCGCGCTCACGATCCAGTTCATCCAGGTAGCGGAGGGCGCCCCCCGGGGCACCAGCCCGGGCGACCCCGACCCCAGCCCCGGGCTCCTCGGGAGCCCCGCCCCCGGGTTGCCCTCGCCTCCTCCACACGTGCCACACAAACCACTCTGCCCGTCCGGGGCCTCTTTTCCGCCTCCTTCGCTGCCACCGTCCCTGGCACCGTCCAGCCCGGACCCTGCCAACCCCCCCACCCAGCAGCCACCCCACCCCACGTCCCCACCCCGATCCCGTTCCTGGCCTTGGCCCTGGCTTGGGGGGAGGGGAGGAGGGCCGGGCAGGAAGGGCGGGAGTGGGAGCAGGAGCTGGAGGCGGGAGGGCTCCCCCCTTCCGGGTAGGGCAGACAGCGGGATCTGGCCGCATCCCAGGCTGGGGAGGGAGGGACCGGACCATGCAGAGCCTTGGGGAGGAGAGAGGGACGGGCCGACCCGGGACTCCAGCAGCCCAGGCCAAGAGGAACGCGAGGAACGGGGCCTGACTCCCCACCCCTCACCCGCAGTCTTACTTCGTGTCCGACTATGACCCGACCATCGAGGACTCCTATACCAAACTGTGCAGTGTGGATGGCGTCCCGGCCCGGCTGGACAGTGAGGGGGAGGGGGACTGGGGGAAGGGGGGACGAGGTGCGGCTGGCGGGTGGGGGAGCTGCGAGGTAGAGCCCCCCCCAATCCCTTTCTGCCCTTCCCCAGTCCTGGACACCGCCGGGCAAGAGGAGTTTGGGGCCATGAGGGAGCAATACATGAGGGCAGGTCATGGCTTTCTGCTGGTGTATGCTATCAATGACCGGCAGAGGTGAGCTCCCCAGCTGCCCCAATCCCTAAAGGGGTGCACGAGACAAATAGCTGGCTAGCACAGGGTTGGAACCCAAAGAGGAGGAAGGGCTAGCCTTGGCACCTGAGGGGACAGTAGCATGTGGGCTACCTTTGACACCAAGGGGGGGTAGTGGTATGTGGGCTAGCTCTGGCACCTGGGGGGGCAGTGGTATGTGGGCTAGCCTTGGCACCGGGGGACAGTGGCATGTGGGCTACCTTTAACACCAAGGGGGGACAGTGGTATGTGGGCTAGCCCTGGCACCCGGGGAGGCAGTAGTATGTGGGCTAGCCTTGGCACCTGGGGGGCAGTGGTATGTGGGCTAGCCTTGGCACCTGGGGGGCAGTAGTATGTGGGCTAGCCCTGACACCTGGGGGGCAGTGGTATGTGGGCTAGCTCTGGCACCTGGGGGGCAGTAGTATGTGGGCTAGCCTTGGCACCTGGGGGGCAGTGGTATGTGGGCTAGCCTTGGCACCTGGGGGGCAGTAGTATGTGGGCTAGCCCTGACACCTGGGGGGGGCAGTGGTATGTGGGCTAGCCCTGACACCTGGGGGGGGCAGTGGTATGTGGGCTAGCCCTGACACCTAGGGGGGCAGTGGTATGTGGGCTAGCCCTGACACCTGGGGGGGGACAGTGGTATGTGGGCTAGCCCTGACACCTAGGGGGGGGGCAATGGCATGTTGGCTAGCCTTGGCACCAGAGGGGCAGTGGTATGTGGGCTAATCTTGGCATCTGAGGGACAGTGGTATGTGGGCTAGCCCTGACACCTAGGGGGGCAGTGGTATGTGGGTTAGCCTTGGCACCAGGAGGGCAGTGGTATATGGGCTAGCCCTGACACTTAGGGAGGCAGTGATATGTGGGCTAGCCTTGGCACCTGGGCGGGGGGGGGCAGTGAGCCCGGTCTAACTGCCTGCTGGCTCCCGTCTGGCCTTTCCACCTCAGCTTTAACGAAGTAGGCAAGCTGCATACTCAGATTCTCCGAGTCAAAGACAGAGATGATTTCCCCATCGTGCTGGTGGGCAACAAGGCTGATCTGGAGACCCACAGACAGGTGGGAACCCTGGGAGCCAGGGAAGGGCAGGCCCCAAGAGGAGCCCCCTCTTCTCCCCACGGCCCCCAGAGGCAGCTGCTCAGCCCGCGTCCTCCCCACTGCCTCAGGTGCCCCGCTCGGAGGCCTCGGCCTTCTGTGCCTCCAGACACATAGCCTACTTCGAAGCGTCGGCCAAACTTCGGCTCAACGTGGACGAAGCCTTTGAACAGCTGGTCCGAGCCGTCCGGTGAGAACTGGTCGTCTTCCACCCCTTGGGGGCCCCAGGAATTACCGCCCCACCCCAGCCCTAGTGAACAAAATGGGCTCCCCCGACTGCCTCTCCCGGGAAGCCAGCCCCCGGCCGGCCCTTCCCCAGGACGCCCCCAGCCCGCCCGCCCACCTTTAGTCCCTCTTGCTTCCTCTAAATGAAGCACCCCTCCACAGGAAGTACCAGGAGCAGGAGCTGCCCCCCAGCCCCCCCATGCCCCCTAGGAAGAAAGCTGGGAACGGCGGTTGCCCGTGCCTCCTCCTCTAACTTCTGCGCCCGGGACCGAAGATGGCTCTGTACCCGCCTTGCTGCCCGGGGCCCACGGGCCCGTTCGCTCTCTGGGCCGATGGCCTGGCCGGCTATGGGGAGGAAGCCCGAAAGCCCCTCCCCTCAGGTCCGGACACACTACACGGCCGGGGCCCCTGGATTGGGGTCGCCCGGTGCCTTCGTCACAGCACACTCTTCCCCTCCTGCCTCGGCCACCCAGCCTCTCAATAAACGTCACTGCCGAAACCAGACTGAGTGGCGGTCAGTTCCTGGGGAAGGGACCCCCGGCCAGGTTAGAACAGGCCCCGGAGTCCCTGGCGGACCACCAGCTGGCCCAGGCTTTCTGGCTGCCACCCAGGGGCAAGGCGCCAGCCCTCCGGCCCCAAGGGGGCCCCCGAAGTAGGCCCGGTTCCTCCTCTGTGGGAGCACCCCTCTCCCTTTTTCCGCTTAGGGCAAACTGGGGACAGGAAGGAGCCTCGGCCCCCTCGGGCTGGGCGTGCTCTCGGGCTCCGCCGATCCCCCGTATTCCCCCGGAAGTCTCCGGGGACGGGAAGCCCGTCGCCTACTTGGGCAGCGTCGGGACGGCTCTTAGGATCCCAGAAGTGCACCTGGCCCCAAAATGGGTTTCTGAGCACTGGTCCCTACAGCGCCCCCGCCCCCGCCCCCCACTCCCACCGGAGCGCAGGACAGAGGCACACGAGGGCCGGCCCGTGCAAATAAAGTGGTTGCTGATTGGGAGCCCGGCTGGATCTGTGTGTACACAGTGTATACAAGTGAATCGTATAGAAGCCCGAGAGACAGCGAGACGAGGGGGGGACAGACTGATCAAAAAGAGAACCACGTTCAGACGACACTCAGACCGGAGTGAGGCGGCCGGGGACCGAGGCGCTGTAGAAAAGGGGGGGCCGGAGCCCGAGCCCTCTCTGCCCCTCCCCCAGCCCTCCCCAACTATGTACAATAAATAAGATTACAAATAATTAACAAGCTGGATCCCGCCCCACCCGCCACGGCCCCACGGGGCGGCCCTCGAGGAAGGTCTCGGGAAGGAGCAGCGCCCGCCCCCCCCAGACATAGACTTTGCCTATACATTATGTACATGGGGGAGGGCAGAGGAGGGGAGGGCAAAGGAGGGAGGGGACTAAATAGACATTTATACATATATATATAAATAATTTCTCTGTACAGTGAAAGGGCGGGGGCAGGGAGGGGCTACAACCCAGCAGGGCCAGTGGGCGGCAGAGGGCCGGTCACACGCAGCGGCCTTGGGCCTGGGCCTGGGCCTGGGCCAGCAGGTCGCTGAAGGAGTCAAACAGCTGCTCCAGCCAGGGCTGGTTTCTCATGCACTGCTGCACCACCTCCTCCTGCCCCAGGTCGTCGGCGCCTCCCTCGATAGCCAGCGTCTGCAGGGGAGAGACCGGGCTGGAGCCCCCTGGGCTGGGCCGGGACGCCGGGACCCGTGGGACTTTGCGCAGGGAGGGAGAAAGGGAGGGCTGGGGGCGCCAGGGGGGCCGGGGGGAACTGGAGGGGAGGGGGAGACAAGGGGGGCCGGGGGAGACAAGGGGGGCTGGGGGAGACCAAGGGGGGCCGGGGGAGACCAAAGGGGCCCGGGGGAGACCAAGGGGGGCCGGGGGAGACCAAGGGGGGCCGGGGGAGACCAAGGGGGGCTGGGGGAGACCAAGGGGGCCTGGGGGAGACCAAGGGGGGCCGGGGGAGACCAAGGGGGGCTGGGGGAACAAGGGGTACCAAGGGCAGGGCTCTCTCTAGGGAAGAGAGGATGGGCCTAAGGGGCCTGAGGAAAGGCTGGGGCGCTACCTGGTCCCTGCAGCGGAGGAAGGTGTGGTATTTGTAGTGGTGGAGAGCGTGATAGAGCGTGTAGAAGCTTGACTTGTCCAGCTCCACCTTGAATTCCTGGGCCAGGGAAAAGGACAGAGGGGCCTGAGCTCCGGGAGCCCGGCCCCTCCACGGCCTCCAGCCCCGCCCCGGGGCTCCAGGGACTCACCTGGGCTCGGGCCACGGTCCTCTTCAGCTTGCTCAGGGTCTTCCGGTTGTACGGGTCCCCGGCGGGCCGAAGCCGCACGGCCCCGGAGCCCGTCCCGGGGGCGCCCTCCGCTCCCCCGGCCCCGGCCCCGCCGCGCTCCACCTGCAGCTGGGGGAAGGTGTGCAGGGCGTCCTGGGAGAGGAGAAGGGGGGTCAGACGGCCTCCGGGGCCCCCGGCTGCCCGGCCCGCGACCCCTCACCCCCGGCCCGCCGTCAGGCACCTGCAGGGCTGGGCTCAGGGAAAGGCGCTTGAGAACTTTTTTCTTGTGCTCATTGAGGATTCCGTCTATCTTTCTCATCGGGGGCAGGTACAGCTCATCTGCGAACAGAGGGACATGAGGAGCCGGGCGCCCCGGGCGAGCCCCCGGCCCGGCCCCCCTGGGGGCGGCCGCCGCCACTCACCGTGCGTGTCCTCCAAGGCCTGGATCATGTCGGGGTCCAGGGCCGTGCTCACCAGCATCTCCACGTAGCTGCGGTACATCTCCCTCATGGCCCGCGTCTTCAGCAGCCGCCCGGGGGCCGCCCGCTCTGCCGGGAAGGGAAAGGACGGCTCTTCTAGGGCCCGCCCGCTCCGCCGACCCCGCCCCCCGCCGCTCCCGCCGCCCCCCGCCCCCTGCCAGCCGTGCCAAGGCGGGCCCCTTGCTCAGGGACCCCGGCCTGGCCCTCACCATCCTCACTGGGGGGCCCGGGGGAGGACTCGGACTCGGAGGAGCTGCCTCTGGCCGCCGCCGAACGCTCGCTCGCCTCCTTCAGCCACTTCTTCCTCTTCTTCGGGGGGGGCTCGGCCTTCACCTTGGCCGGACGGGCCTTCGGAGGGCGCGGGGGCCTGGCCGGGGCGGCCTCGGCCGCGGGCTGGGCGGGCCGGGAACCCCGCTCCCGAGTGACCCGCTCTGACCGCAGGGCCCGCTCTTTGTCGGGAGGACGGGCCGGAGGAGGGGCTTTCTCTGGCGCTGGCTCCGGGGATTTCTCGGGGGGTTTTTCGGGGGGCTTCTCGGGGGGCTTCTCAGGGGGCTTCTCGGGAGCCTTCTCTGGGGCTTTCTCGGGGGGCTCTGGCTTTGAAGGAGTAGCTGGGGGCTTGGGAAGGGAGGCCCCTCCCGCCGGGGCCGCCGTCCCGGATGGCACCGGAGCGGCCTTCGGCTGTCCCGGACGCCTGAGCAAAGAGAGACGAGAGGCAAAGTCCGAATCTTCCTTCGACCCAGCGCCCCGAGGCCCCTCTCCCAGCGCCCGTCCTCCGAGCCCGTACCTGACGGGGACCGGGGGACGGTGCCACGGCTTCCGAGCGCAGACCCGGACGTAATCCTTCTTGTTCACGTTCTCCAGAAACTTCACGTAGAGACGCTGGTAGCGGTTCTTGGCGTCGCCAAAATAGCCCAAGTACTGGAAAAGTGGAAGCGAGGGAAGGGTGAGGGCCGTGGGCGCCGTGACCCCGCAGCCCGCGGCCCAAGCCCAGCGCGCTCCCAGCCAGGCTCACGTTGCTGGTCGCACAGAACTGCCTCTGTCCGTCCTTGATCTCGGGGGTGAACTTCTGGAGGAGGGCCTTCTGCACCCTCCAGATGGGGGGCGGCTCCCGGCCCGTCTGCAGGGCCAGCTGCGGGGGGAGGGCCCGTGTCAGAGCGGCCGCCCGGGGGGCCGTCAGCCCTCCCGCCTCCCCCCGGCTCAGATCCCAGGCCTAGCCCTCCGAGCGAGATCCCGGTCGAGGCTCCTCGGCTCCAGGAGTCACGGGCTCAATCCTCCCCGGAAGGGCCAGAAGGCCGGGCCTCCAGGGGGCCCAAGACCGCTCCACGGATGGCTGGGATCGTTGCGTTCGGATCCCTTGGAGGGGCCTGGGCTCCAGTACTCTGGGCCCGGGCTGGGCCCCTACAAGTACCCGGGCCCAGCCCGCCTTAACGGCTGCCTCCTGCCAGCTCCTGGGAACGGAGGCCAGAGCCAGGGTGGAAAGGAAGCGGCTGGCTCTGGAGCCGGGAGCCTCGCAGGACTCCCAGGCCCACCACCACGGCCTCGGCGAGCCCCCTCCCGAAAGCCCGAATTCTCCCGGCCCCAAGCAGCCAAGCTGGACAGGCTAGCGACTCCGTCCGCCGCGAGCTGGGAGCCCGCACCCGGGTCCTCTGCCGCAGAGTCCCCGGGGCTCAGCCCTCGTCCCCCCGGGGGGGTCTCCTCAGACACAAAAGCTGCCCAGAGACGGGCAGAGCCAACGACGGGGCCCAGCGGAGCAGAAGCAGCTCGGGCCGGGCCTCCCCCACTCACCTTGAGGGCCGGGATGTCCTCGGCGCGGATGACAAACTCGTCCCTCTCCCGGAAGATGCCCTCGCCTCCGCTCTCCCCCGCCTCGTCGTCGGTCTCCCCACACACGGCCGCCGTCTCCTGCTTCTTGGCTAAGTGCAAGGGCCGAGCGTCGGGGGGCTCTGGCTCCTCGGGGGAGGGGGCCGGGGCCGGGGCCGGCGCCTCTGGCGGAGGGAGCGGTGCCATCGGCACGGGAGGGATGGCAGGAGGCGGAGGGGGTGGGGAGGAGGTGGGCTCGGGGGGCACCAAGGGTGGTGGGGAAGGGGGCGAGGGAGGAGAAGACGGAGCAGGTGACGGGGGCGGCTTCTCTTCCAAGATGGGGGCCTCTGAAGGAACAAGGACAGAGGGCGGCACTGAGTCACCCAGCGACGGTGGCGAGCCCACGCGCTCCTTCCAACTTTCCCAGGAGCCCCTCCTTTTCCCTCCCCCCAAGACGGAAGGAAGGAAGGAGACGGACGTTTATTAAACGAATGCCGTGTGCCAGGCGCCGAGCCGAGCACTACAGAGACGCTCTCGTTTGATCCTCACAACAACCCTGGGAGGTAGGCGCTATCGTGATCCCCGTTTCACAGCGGCGGGAAGCCGAGGCGGGAGTCGGAGCCCCCGGGCGAGCGGCTAAGCGGCCCGCCCGGGATCACGCGTCCGAGGGCACGTTCGAGCCCGGCCCTTCCTCCCCCCGGGCCCCCGGCCCACCGCCTGCCCTGGCTCCGGACCCTCCTCCCCTGGGGAGCCTCGTCCCCGGCGGGGCCAGCCCGCGGGCCCGCTCCGCCCGCCACCACGCTCGCCGACGCGGGGCCTCACCGGGGCTGGAGGCCGCGGCGGGGGTGGCGGCCGGCCCGGCGTCTTTGGGGGCGGGCGGATCGTCCAGGGCCGAGATGGCGGAGGAGATGCTCTCCTGCAGGTCGCGGTTCTTGGCCACCGAGTCCTCCTCGTCGGACGAGAAAGAGGGCAGGGTCTCCAGGTTGCGCTTGAGCTCCTCGTCCAGGCGCTTGCAGGGCGAGGGGCAGCCGAGCCCCAGGCCGTCGCTCTCCGCCGCCTCCAGGGCCCCGCCGAGCCCGAAGGCCGGGGCCGGGGCCGGGGGCGCCACCGCCGGGGGAGGCCCCAGAGTCCGGCCGGGCCCCGCCTTGGAGGGGCTGGGGGGCGGCCCCGAGCCCGAGGGCAGCTGCTGCCGCTTGCCCGACTTGAGGAAGTCCAGAAAGGAGGCCATAAAGCCCGACTTCATCTCCGGCTGCTTCTCCTCCACCTCCTTGATCTTGGCCTGGATCTTCTCCCGGGTCTGGCTGGAGTCCAGGCCGCCGTCCATGGGGCCCGAGGAAGCCGGCTCCCCCGCCGCGGGGCCGCCGCCCTCCCCCGCTTTGGGCACGGCCAGCTTGATCTGGAAGAGACGGCGAGCCGTTACAGGTCTGCCCGGGGCTGCCCGCGGGAGCCCCCTCCCCCGCCCCACCCCGGCGGCCCCCGAGGCCTTCACCTTGAGGGGCTTCAGGGGCTCCAGCCCCTCGCCGCTGGGCTCATCCGCCTTCCGGCCCCGGCCCCGGCCCCGGCCCCGCGGCTTCCTGGCTCCGTCGGCCTGGCCGCCGGGAAGGTGGGGCCCCAGCGGGGGCCCCGGAGGAGGTTCGGCCAGGGGCCGGATGCGAGGCCGTCCCCGGGGCCGGGGCGGGCCGTCCCGTTTGGCTTTAGTGGGCTTCCTTCCGCGGCGCCGGGGTCCCGTGGGGCCGGGGGGCGGCGGGCAAAAGTCGATGTCCCCCAGGGGCGAGAGGGCCGGGCGCGAGCGGCAGCTGGACACGAGGTCCGGCAGCAGGTCGGGCAGGCGGCGGGAGTTGAGGCGGATGTCGGCCGGCACGTCGGCTTTGTCCTCGTCCGCCTCGAACTCGTACTCCTGGGCGTAGAGCTTCTTGGGCGTCTGGAAGGGAGGGTCCCGCCGCCGCAGCAGGTGGAAGGACGAGGTCTTCAGCAGCTTCTTGGGCTTGGAAGAGCAGAAGATGGGCGAGGTGAGCCCACCCTTGGGCTCCGGGGGCGGCGGCGGGGGGGGCGGGGGCGGGGGCGGCGGCTGGTGCTGCCCGGCCTGGATCAGGCCCAGGGGCTCGGCGTTGACCGTGGAGGGCAGCTCGACGGGCGTCTTGCCCGGGTCCAAGCCCAGCCCGGGGGGCTCGGGCCCCCCACCCGTGGGGCCGGCGGGGCAGTAAGGGGCATAAGGATCGTAGGCCGCGGGCCCCGCGGGGGCCGCTCCGCCGCCGCCACCCTTAGGGTCGGCCTCGTCCTCCGGGGGGCCCGCCTTGGCGTAATCGTCGCCGGTGCCCCCGCCAAACATCTCCTCCATGGTGGGGAAGAAGCTCCGCTCCTCGTCCTGCAGCAGCGAATCGGGGAAGCAGATGGACGTCAAGGGCACGAAGCGCGGGGCCTTGGGCCCCTGCGGGCTGGGGCTTCGGTAGGCCCCCGCGGGGTCCTTCGCCTCCCCGGGCTGAGGGCCGCCCGCCTCGGCGGGGGGCGGGGGCAGTGGCTCCAAGGCGCCCAGTAGGTCTTGCATGGCCCCAGGGGCCTCCAGGCCCTCATCCGCCCGAAGCCGGGGACTGGGGGAGGCCTCGAGGCCCGGGGGGGCCCGCAGATGCGCCTCGAGTTGGAGAGGTCCAGTGTCGCGGGGGGCGGGCTCCAGCAGATGCACGCCCACCTTGCGGGGCGGAGGGGCGGGCGGCGGGGCGGGGGGGCTGGGCGCGTGGCTCAGCACCGAGGGCAGGAGCTGCGGGGGAGGCGGGGGCGGAGGCGGGGGCAGGACCAGGGGGAGCTCGGGAGCCCCCTCCAGGAGCAGGTTGTGGTGGGGGGGAGGCTGCGGGGCGGGGGCGGGCGGGGGCGGAGTCTTCTGCAGGTAGGCCCCCAGGTCCTTGGCCCCCGCGCCGTAGTGGACCACGGAGGTGGCCAGGCCCTCGGGCGTGCCCCCGCCCCGCTCGCTGCTGGCGGCCTTCTTCTTGTCCTTGAGCCGCCCCAGCCCCAGCTCCAGCGTGGCCCCGTCGTCCAGGCTGGCGCTGGTCCGGATCACGCTCTGCAGGTGGTAGCGCTGCTGCTCCTCCTTGGCCAGGTCGTACGCGGCGGCCGCGGCCTTGGGACCGCTCCCGCCGCCGGGGCCCTCGCCGCCCCTCGGCTCCTCGCACTCGCCCACCAGCCCGTCGGGGCCCGAGCCCCGGGGCGGGCTGGGGGCCTGCAGCAAGTGCTGGATCAGGAAATCCTCGTCCTCCGTGCGCTGCCCCGCCCCCCCGGCCCCCGGCCCCCCCAGCAGCTCCCCCCCATCTGCTTTGCCCTTGTAGCCCCCGGCTCCCCCCGCCCCCGGGTAGCCCCCGGCCCCACCGGGGGGGCCCAGGAAGGTGGGAGAGGCCAACACGGAGCTCAGGTACTTGCCGGGGGCCCCGGGGCTGGCCACCCCCGGGGGCCGCCCTCCCCCGCTGGCCGGCGGCGACTGCAGGGGCCGAATGATGTGGGAGGGGCTGGCCTCCCCGCCCCCGCCGCCGCCCAGGGAGGCTGGCGTGTGGCCCCAAGCGCCCCCGTGGCCCGAGAGGGCCGGAGAGTGGCCCGTGCTGTAGCTGAGGGAGGGGCTGGCTGTGGGCAGGCCCTGGGAGTGGGGGGCGGGCCCGGGGTAGCCTTCGCTCTGCACCCCGTACGGAAGGCTCTGGAGCTGGTCGGGCGAGTAGCTTTGGCAGGTGGTCAGGCTGGGAGGAGGCTGCTGGGGGGGCCCGCCGGGCTGAGCCTGGGGAGGCCCCGCCGAGTAGCCGGGCCCCTTACTCAGGTCTTGGGCCTGGCTGGCGCCAAAGCCCTGGCTGTAGGCCTGGGGACCCAGGAGGCCCTGCGGCTGGCCCGGGGAGTAAGCTTGGCCCCCGCCACTGCCCGCCCCGCTGGGCTTCCCGGTCCCCGTGGCGTAGCCCCCGCCCCCCAGGCTCTGGCACTTAGGTGTGGCTGTGGATCGGGACGGAGGGGGCCGAGCTGTTCCCGCCCCCGCCCCGTAACCCCCCTTGGCTGCCTTGTAACCGGGTGACTGAATGATGGGGCGGTAGCCTCCCCCTGTCGCGCCGGCGCCCTGCCCCCCCGTCCCGGGGCCGGCTTCGGGGCCCGCGGCCCGGCCCCCGGCTCCCGTGCCCCCCGCGCCGGCCCCCTGGCCCCCCTTGGTCGCCTCCCCGGCTCCGGGAGAAGGCTCCCCGCCGAGAGGGCTACAGGCCAGGCTGGCCCGGTGGCCCATGGCCGGGGGCGGGTAGCTGCCGCCGCAGCTCAGGTAGTGCTGCAGGGAGTGGGCCGGCGGGGGCGGGGGCGGCGGGGGCGGGGGCTGGGCACTGGCCGGCCTCTGGTAGTGCTTGATGACGCTGTCTTGCCGGGGCAAGGCCCGCTCGGGCGGGGGTCCCGGCGGGGCGGCCCCCGAGAAGTTGTACAGCTGCGGGGAGGACTGCTCCGAAGAGGAGGAGGCCAGGAGGTTAAACTGAGCGGGGAGATGGCGGGGCGGAGGGGGGGGCTCAGGCGGCCCCGGGCGGTAGGGAGGAGTCTGAGCGGGCCCCAGGCTGGCGGGCCCCAGGACGCCGCCCCCCGCCAGCCTCTCGAAGCCCAGCGAGGACGGCACGGTCGGGGCCTGGGAAGGCTTCAGGTGCAGGACGTCGTGCGGCGACAGGAGCCCGTTGGCCGGCGGGCTGAAGGGCGGGTCCTGGAGGCTGAGGGACGACGGCACCGGGAAGGGGCGGCCCCCGAACGAGGCCGGGTGCTGGTAGGCGGACAGAGCCGAGGAGGACGGGAAGGTCCCGGAGCCGGGCAGGGCCCCCGAGATGAACAGCTCCGTGGGGCCCGGCGTGTGCATGGCTGGGGAGAGGGGCCGCCGGGTCAGGGGGAGGCCGGGACCTCCCCCCGCCCCCCCGCCAGCCGCCCCCCTCCCTCCCGGCGGGGCCGGGCTACCTGTCTGCCAGGATGGACTTCGGAACTGAGACAGGAGGGAGGAAGCGGACGGGCCCGGCTGCGGGGCCCGGGACTCCAGGGCAGAGATCAGGTTCATGACCGAGGCGTCGGGGCCGGCCGATCCGGCATGGTGGAGGCCCGTGTCGAACAAGCCCGAGAGCCCTGGGAAGGCACAAGGGGGAGGCTGCAGAGCCGGCCCCCCGCGGGGAGCCGCCCGGCCCGGCCCAGGAGGACACCAGAGCAAGGGGAAGCAGCACCCAGGCAACGGGGGCGGGGCCGGGGAGGGGCGGGGCCCGGGGAGGGGCGGGGCCGGGGAGGCAGGAAGGAGGATGCATAGGAGGATAAGGAAGAAAGGGACCTGAGGGAGGGACCTGAGGGAGGGACCAGGAGGACCCAGGGCCAGGGAGGGCCACTAAGGAGAAGGGTCGGTGGGAGCCCCAGGGAGAACAGACAAAGCAGGGAGAAGCCCTGATCCGGAGTTAGAGACCTGGGCCAGCTGGCTTTGCAAAGCAAGGGGACCGAGCCCAGAACGGGCAGGGAACGGAGACGGACTGAGCCCAGAACCCGCAGGGAAAGGGAAAGGGAACCGAGCCCAGAACCGGCAGGGAAAGGGAAAGGGAAAGGGAAAGGGGACTGAGCCCAGAACTGGCAGGGAAAGGAAAAGGGAAAGGGGACTGAGCCCAGAACTGGCAGGGAAAGGAAAAGGGAAGGGAAAGGGGACTGAGCCCAGAACGGTAGGGAAAGGGAAGGGAAAGGGGACTGAGCCCAGAACCGGCAGGGAAAGGGAAAGGGAAAGGGGACTGAGCCCAGAACTGGCAGGGAAAGGAAAAGGGAAAGGGAAAGGGGACTGAGCCCAGAACCGGTAGGGAAAGGGAAAGGGGACTGAGCCCAGAACCAGTAGGGAAAGGGAAAGGGGACTGAGCCCAGAACCGGCAGGGAAAGGGAAAGGGAAAGGGGACCGAGCCCAGAAGGGGCAGGAAAGGGAATGGACCAAGCCCAGAACCAGCAGGGAAAGGGAAAGGGAAAGGGAAAGGGAAAGGGGACCGAGCCCAGAACTGGCAGGGAAAGGGAAAGGGAAAGGGGACCGAGCCCAGAATGGGCAGGAAAGGGAATGGACCGAGCCCAGAACCAGCAGGGAAAGGGAAAGGGAAAGGGGACTGAGCCCAGAACCGGCAGGGAAAGGGAAAGGAGATGGAGCCTAGAACCGGCAGGGAAAGGGAACGGGACGGAGCCCAGAACCCGCAGGGAAAGGGAAAGGAGACTGAGCCCAGAACGGGCAGGAAAGGGAATGGACCGAGCCCAGAACCGGCAGGGAAAGGGAAAGGGAAAGGGGACTGAGCCCAGAACCGGCAGGGAAAGGGAAAGGAGATGGAGCCTAGAACCAGCAGGGAAAGGGAACGGACCGAGCCCAGAACCCACAGGGAAAGGGAACGGGACTGAGCCCAGAAAGGGCAGGGAAAGGGAAAGGGGACCGAGTCCAGAACACATAAGGCATTGTCCCGGGTCACTGAGGACCAAAGCCAGGGCAGAGCCCCCCAGAGCATGCCAGCTCCCGGGGAGAGCAGCCAAGGGCAGAGGGGGCTGGGCCTCAGGGAAGGGGCCGCCGCCGTCCAGGAGCCCTACCTGCAGGGTGATGGTTGGTCGCATACCCCTGAAGCGGGTGAGGGGTTGCATAAGCCTGGCGGTGTAAGATGTCCGTCTCCGGGTGGGAAGTCCTGGAGCCCCCATAAACCAAGCTGAGGTGGGGAGAGAGGCAGGAAGGTTATCCCAGGCTCTGAAGGCCAGTCCAGCCCAATCCCAGCCCCTAGGACCAAGGGCTCTACTGGGGCTCTTCCCTCTCTCCCTGGGGATAGGAATCAAAGACCTACTGGGACCTCTTTCCTCCTCTCCCTGGGCATGGGGATCAAGGACCCACTGGGTCTCTTTCCTTCTCTCCCTGGGGATGGGGACCAAGGACCCACTGGGGCTCTTTCCTTCTCTCCCTGGGGATGGGGACCAAGGACCCACTGGGGCTTTTCCCTTCTCTCTTTGGAGATGGGGATCAAGGACCCACTGGGTCTCTTTCCTTCTCTCCCTAGGGATAGGGACCAAGGACCCACTGGGGCTTTTCCCTTCTCTCCTTAGAGATGGGGACTGAGGGATCCACTGGGCCTCTTTCCTTTTCTCCCTGGGGATAGGGACCAAGGACCCACTGGGGCTCTTCCCTTCTCTCCCTGGGGATGGGGATCAAGGACCCACTGGGCCTCTTTCCTTCTCTCCCTGGGGATGGGGTCTAAGGACCCACTGGGCCTCTTTCCTTCTCTCCTTGGGGATGGGGACCAAGGACCCACTGGGGCTTTTCCCTTCTCTCCTTAGAGATGGGGACTGAGGGATCCACTGGGGCCTCTTCCTTTCTCTCACTGGGGATGAGGACCAAGGACCCACTGGGGCTTCTTTCCTTCTCTCCCTGGGGATGGGGACCAAGGATACACTGGGACTTTTCCCTTCTCTCCCTAGGGATGGGGTCCAAGGATCCACTGGGCCTCTTCCCTTCTCTCCTTAGAGATGGGGACTGAGGGATCCATTGGGGCCTCTTCCCTTCTCTTCCTGGAGGTGAGGACCAAGGACCAAGGACCCACTGGGGCCTCTTCCCTTCTCTCCCTGGGGATGGGGACCAAGGATACACTGGGACTTTTCCCTTCTCTCCCTGGGGATGGGGATCAAGGACCCACTGGGCCTCTTTCCTTCTCTCCCTGGGGATGGGGTCTAAGGACCCACTGGGCCTCTTTCCTTCTCTCCTTGGGGATGGGGACCAAGGACCCACTGGGGCTTTTCCCTTCTCTCCTTAGAGATGGGGACTGAGGGATCCACTGGGGCCTCTTCCTTTCTCTCACTGGGGATGAGGACCAAGGACCCACTGGGGCTTCTTTCCTTCTCTCCCTGGGGATGGGGACCAAGGATACACTGGGACTTTTCCCTTCTCTCCCTAGGGATGGGGTCCAAGGATCCACTGGGCCTCTTCCCTTCTCTCCTTAGAGATGGGGACTGAGGGATCCATTGGGGCCTCTTCCCTTCTCTTCCTGGAGGTGAGGACCAAGGACCAAGGACCCACTGGGGCCTCTTCCCTTCTCTCCCTGGGGATGGGGACCAAGGATACACTGGGACTTTTCCCTTCTCTCCCTGGGGATGGGGATCAAGGACCCACTGGGCCTCTTTCCTTCTCTCCCTGGGGATGGGGATCAAGGACCCACTGGGCCTCTTTCCTTCTCTCCCTGGGGATGGGGACTGAGAGATCCACTGGGGCCTCTTCCCTTCTCTCCCTGGGGATGGGGATCAAGGACCCACTGGGCCTCTTCCCTTCTCTCCCTTGGGATGGGGACCAAGGACCCACTGGGGCTTTTCCTTCTCTCCCTGGGGATGGGGACTGAGAGATCCACTGGGGCCTCTTCCCTTCTCTCCCTGGGGATGGGGACCAAGGACCCACTGGTCCTCTTCCCTTCTCTCCCTGGGGATGGGGATCAAGGACCCACTGGGACTTTTCCTTCTCTCCCTGGGGATGGGAACCAAGGACCCCACTGGGGCTTTTCCTTCTTTCCCTGGGGATGGGGACTGAGAGATCCACTGGGGCCTCTTCCCTTCTCTTCCTGGGGGTGGGGACCAAGGACCCACTGGGCCTCTTTCCTTCTCTCCCTTGGGATGGGGACCAAGGACCCACTGGGGCTTTTCCTTCTCTCCCTGGGGATGGGGACTGAGAGATCCACTGGGGCCTCTTCCCTTCTCTCCCTGGGGATGGGGACCAAGGACCCACTGGTCCTCTTCCCTTCTCTCCCTGGGGATGGGGATCAAGGACCCACTGGGGCTTTTCCTTCTCTCCCTGGGGATGGGGACCAAGGACCCCACTGGGGCTTTTCCTTCTCTCCCTGGGGATGGGGACTGAGAGATCCACTGGGGCCTCTTCCCTTCTCTTCCTGGGGATGGGGACCAAGGACCCACTGGGCCTCTTTCCTTCTCTCCTTTGGGATGGGGACCAAGGACCCACTGGGGCTTTTCCTTCTCTCCCTGGGGATAGGGACTGAGAGATCCATTGGGGCCTCTTCCCTTCTCTTCCTGGGGATGGGGATCAAGGACCCACTGGGCCTCTTCCCTTCTCTCCCTGGGGATGGGGATCAAGGACCCACTGGGCCTCTTCCCTTCTCTCCCTGGGGATGGGGACCAAGGACCCACTGGGGCTTTTCCTTCTCTCCCTGGGGATGGGGACTGAGAGATCCACTGGGGCCTCTTCCCTTCTCTCCCTGGGGATGGGGACCAAGGACCCACTGGTCCTCTTCCCTTCTCTCCCTGGGGATGGGGATCAAGGACCCACTGGGGCTTTTCCTTCTCTCCCTGGGGATGGGGACCAAGGACCCACTGGGCCTCTTTCCTTCTCTCCCTTGGGATGGGGACCAAGGACCCACTGGGGCTTTTCCTTCTCTCCCTGGGGATGGGGACTGAGAGATCCACTGGGGCCTCTTCCCTTCTCTCCTTGGGGGTGGAAAATTCCCAGATTGGAAACCAGCAGGAGCAGAGGGGAGGGCCTGGAGACACACAATGGACCGGACACACGGTCCCACGGAGGTGGGAATCAAAAGACCAGAGGGAGGCCCTGGCAGCCCAGATCTGGGTCCCTTCTAGCCTGGCTCACTCTGAGCTCCAGACACCTCCCTGGGCCCAGGGTCACGGGTTACCAAAGTGAGAGTTCAAGGGGCTCCAAACAGGTGGCCCAGAGAGGCCCAGCTCTGAGTAAAGGCAGGGGTACGTGCAAGTGCCCAGGGACACGTGGGTTCCAAAGAGAGGATGTCCCCCTGGCACCCGGCAGTTATCTCAGGCCCCACTGTGTGCTGAGCCCCGCCACCCTCACCAAGTGCATCCACTCTTCCAGAGTCAGGCTGGGCCTGGGGAGCCCTGTTCAGACGGGGATCCCACAGGGAGACCCCAATCTCAAGGAACCCCCAGATAAAGGTCAAGCTGAGCCAGCGGGCGGACACAAAGCCCTGGGGCTCGGGAACCGTGGAGGGCATCCAGAGACAGGTAGCGACCTGTGGCCCCGGGGCCCAGCAGGAGCCTCCCCATAGTGGGACAAATCCCCGGCGGATCCCAGACTCCCACCCCGCGGGAACGGGGGAGAAGACCTGAAAGTGGCTCCCGAGCCAGCCAGGAAGCGGGAGCAGGCCGGCCCGAGGGGGAGGTGTGCGAGCGTGCACACATGTAAACACGGAGCGGGTTCCTCCCGCATGTAAATACCAGCTAGGATACCGCCAGTAAACATGGCCTCGGGTACCGGGGCCTGGAAACCCCAGAGCCCCAGCTGCCCGGTGGGAAAGCGTGGCTGAGTCTGGGGGTACGCCGGATGCCCCCCATTGTCCAAGTCTTTCAGCAGGGGTATGGAAGCAGTTACTCGAGGGAAGAGGGGGGGGGTGTGTCCAGAGAGAGACCTGCCTGCCCACACAACGCTCCCCCCTTCCTGGTCCTGGGGGGTGGGGGGGGCTCAGGATTGCCCTGTCCCACCCGCTGGGGAGGGGGGAGGGGGGTGCCTCGCGTAGCGGCTGAACAATAGGACCGGGGTGGGGGAGCCGGAGGGGGCCCAGGGAGACTTTGGGGTCTGCACTTCTTCCCTCTCTTTCGCGGAAGGGGGCTGAGGCCTCCCCCCTTTTTGCATTTTCTCGAATTCCAGCGCACCCCGAAGTGGGGGGAAGGGGAGGGGAGGGGGTGGAGCTGCTGCACAGGCAGCAGCCAGGCCTAGGACTAAGGGGAAGGGGGGGCGGTGATATAAGGGGACCACCACAGGATTCCAGGAGCCCCCCACCCGCACCCCGCCGCCGGGGGGCCCGGCCCCGACTCCTCCCCTTCTTGGACAACGCAGCCCGCCCCGTCCAGGCCCCGCCGGCCCGCCCCGTCCAGGCCCCGCTGTGCCCTGCCCGGGGCCCCAGGCGCCCGGCCTCCTTACCTAGCTTTCGCGGATCTCTCGTAGCTCCATCCCGCCCCGGCGCCGAGCGGGTCCCCGAAGCCGGCGCTCGGGTAGTTCCTGTCCATGAAGGGGCCGCGGTGGAGGCGGGCGGGTGGGCCGGGGTAGGGGTGGGGAGAGGGAAGGGGGAGGGGGACGGGGAGGGGGCGCAGCGCGTTCGCAGCCGCCGCCGGGGGCCTGGGGCCGGGGCCGGGGCCTCTCTCTGCCTCTGCCGCCGCGGGGCCCGCGCCTACGGGGCCGGGAGGGGAGGGGAGGCGGGAGGAGGAGGAGGAAGGGGAGGGGGAGGGGAGGCGGGGGGAGGGGAGGCGGGGGACTGGGGCTCCCCGGGGCTCGGCGCGCTGCGGGGGGCGCCCCGCGGGTCGGAGCCGGCCGGGCGGCCGCGGGGAACTGGGCGCTGCGCTGCGCGGGGCCGCTGCGGGCGCTCTCTGCCGCTCGTCCGGCGCCGCCGCCGCCGCCGCCGCCTCCTCCTCCTCCTCCTCGCTCACCGTGCAGCCATCTTTGCACAAGGCGGCTGGCTGCGGGGAAGGAGGAGGAGGAGGAGGAGGGAGGGGAGGGGGAGGGGAGAGGAGAAGAGGGAGGGGGGGCGGGGGGCGGCGGGCTGTCTGGCTGCGCTCCGCTTCCTCCCACAATCCCGTGCAAATGCAAATGCAAAAAAAAAAAAAAAAAAAAAAAAACCCGAGCCCGAGAGCGAAGGCTGGAGTGGAGAGAGGGAGAGAGCTGCCCGCGCCGGGCGGAGGGACGGACGGAGGGAGGGAGGGAGGGGCCGAGGCCGGCTGGGCTGGAGAAAGGAGCCCCCAGCCTGGCCCGCCCCTGCCGCAGCCAGCGCGCAGACGCGGCCGCGGCCCGCCCGCCCGACGTGCCGGAGCGAGGCCGGCCTCTGCCCGAGCCCTTCTCCCACTGGGCCCAGGGCGGGTGCAGCCAAGGCCAGAGGGGGCAGCCCCGGGAGGGAGGGGGAAGCGGGCGGACCCCCTCCTCCTTCCCGATGGGGACTGTCGGCAATAGGCAGCGGTGGGGCAGGGACGCACCAGGAGAAGTTGCGCCACACCTAGGGCACCCCCTAGGGAGACTGGCACCCGCCACTATGTGAATGGGGAGGGAGCGCCATAATGGAGGCTCGTCCCACTCGGACGTCTGTATGCACGCGGAGCTAGGACACGTGTGCACATGTCTGGGACATGACCGGGGGGGGGGGGGGCGCGAGGTTAGACCCCAGCCGGGGCACCCGCAGGAAGACTGTGGGGGAGGGGGTCAGGCGTCTCTCCGAGCAAATCCTCCTTTCCAGCCCCGTTCTCGACTTCCAGAGTGTGTGGGGGAGAGGGGGGGGAATCCACGGGACAGAGAAGGCGCGGGCTGCTGTAAGGGGGATGGGGAGGTGGTCTTCTCAGCGGGGCCGCCGAGTGCTACAGGAGGGAGTAGAGAAAAGGGAGTCAGAGGCGCGCCCGGGAGGGGCTTTCCGCGCCCAAGGCTTCTCCTCCAATCCCAGATTTTCGATCCGCGGGCCCCGCCCCCGGGAGGGATTTGGTTCAGGTCCCGCCCCTCCGTGCAGGTACCTCTGGTAGGGTGGGGGGGGTGCGTCATGCACCCCCGAGGCTGCCAGTGCCTGCTCGTAAGTGGGGAGACCGGGGGGAGGCGGCAAGGGGGTCAAGGGCAGATCCTCTATCACCAGGAAAGCGCTGTGGGGGGCGAAAGGCAGTCAGTCGCTGAAGGGGGAGACCCAAAGAAAGAGGAGGGAGGGAGAAAGGATGGGAGAGTAAGGGAGTATAGCGGTTTTAAAAGTTAGAGAGAAAGATAGAAAAGAGTTGGATAATGTTGCGAGGAGCATCACTGTCCACACCACATCAGGGAGGGTGAGATGCCACCAGGAAGAAACTGAAAGAAAAAAATCAACTCTCCCGACTGGCCCCCCAGCCACAGAGACCGGCTTCCCGCAAAAACTAGAGCCGGTGAGACGTGGCCCCCGAGGCCACCTCCTGCCACGAGCCTTGCCTTTGCTGTCAGTCCCATCCCCATAAACCCCTGGGTAGGCCCAGCTCTCTGCTCGCCCCAGCCCCTCACCTTTGGGGAAAGGACCCAGGGTTTCGACTCAATTGCCTCCTCCTCTGCAGATACCAGAATGTGCCCAGGGCTGCCAGGAGCAAGACCAGCAGGCCAGTTCCCAGCCCCACCGTCAATGCTGCCACATCCACCCGGCCATGCCCTGTTGGAAAGGAAAGGGGTGGGGGCCGGCTCAGGTAGCGGAACCACGGAGAAGACCTCATCCTCCCCTGGATCTGAGCCCTCAGCCCCAATTGCTAGGGTGCGCTGGGCTCCAGGGTGAGGGGCAACAAACCCCCACAGCCTCACCAGGTCCTCTGCTAGGGAATGAACCCCGTAGAATGATTTCCCATTTTTAAAAGATTGAAAAAAGAATGGTTTCCCACCTCCATAGGGGCTGTGATTAGTGTCACTTTACTAACGGGGAGGGGGAGGGGGACGGGACTTTGTTTTGTTAGGGTTTGGGGCTGCAGATTTTGCCGGCCTCCTTGGGCTGGTGCTACCATTGTTAGGAAGCACCTATCTTCCTTTGTCTCGGTTCTCGTGTATATCTAGAAAGTTCTCCTTAGAATCCCTAATTCTGGGCCAGGTTCAACTCCTAAAGGTCTTTCCTGATCCTGAGCCCTTCCCGCCGAGGCCCCTCCCAGAAATCCATCTGATTTTCTTCACCTACATTTTGTATAGACTCTCCTCCAACCTGGTTCTTATCTCTTCCACTCTGCTTGTTATTGTTACTTTTTGATCAATAAACATTTAACTAAGGTGAGATTGGGCCAGTTACTCCCACCCAGAAGATACTGAGACAAAAACCCAACAATGGTTTGGGCTCAGGAGAAATGTGCCTGCCGAGAAGTGGAAACAAAGTAGATACAAAGTAACTAAGCAGCCTCCCGTGATATACAAAGTAATTATAGGTGGATACATAGTATCACCCATCCCCAGAGCTGTAGGGACAGGGGTTAGCCCAGTAAATTTAACTTTCTTCACCTCTTGTTTGTATAGACTCTCCTCAAACCTGGTACTTATCTCTTCCACTCTGCCTGTGGTTTTTTTATTTGTTTGTTTTGTTTTGGTTTTTGCTGAGACAATTGGGGTTAAGTGACTTGCCCAGGGTCACACAGCCAGGAAGTGTTAAGTGTCTGAGATCAAACTTGAACTCGGGGCCTCCTAACTTCAGGACTGGTGCTCTATCCTCCGCTGCCTAGCTGCCCCTATTGTTACTTTTTAATTCAATCAACATTTTAATTGAGGTGAGATTGGGCCAATTACTCCCATCTAGATGAAACAAAAGACCAAAAAACAAACAAATGGTTTCCAGGATAAATGTGTCTGAGGAGTGGAAACAAAGTAGAAACAAAGTAACTCTAAGCAGCCTGCTAGCAATACACAAAGTAAATGGGGGTGGCTACATAGTATCCCTGCGCTCCGGGGACTGGGGTTACCCAGTACATGGAAGCCAGGCCCAGGGGTCGGTGCTTCCAAAGCAGCCGGCAGCCGGGGAAGGAGAGCTAACCCTACAAGGAAACTCTGGCGCCAGCAAAGCGAAAGTGGGAGAGAGTTGGCAGAGCAGAGGGAGCAGGATGCTGCCCCCGAGGAACCTAAGAAGGCTGGATCGGGCAGCCTGCAAAGTGCTTGGAAGCGAGCCCGGCCCCAGAAGGATGAGAAGGTGCTGGCCGGGCCCAGGTTCCGAAGCGCCTCCGGATCCCAGGCTCAGCTGGGCCTTTTAAGGCTTGGCTACAGGGTGAGGGAAGGGCCCAGATCGGGATGGGATCCAGTAGAATTGGTAAGAAAGGGGTGGGCTCTGGCCTCCTAGGACTTCCTCCTGGGGTGGGGTTCATAGTAATGGGGTGGGGTCCCCACGGGGTAACATAGTTACTCACCAGCGCCACCCTTCCCATTATAGGGATAGGTCTTCCAGAATTTATCCTGGGGCAGAAACAGGCAGTTTAGCTCTACCCACAGTCCTGGCAGGGCCTGCCCCCTTGGTGCCGCCCCCTCCTGGACTCCACCCCTCCCCGCAGGGCCCCGCCCCCTTCCCCAGTCCTCCTGGCCCAGAAGTTGGGAGCGGGTCAGGCCCCACTCCTCCTCAGGCCCTATAGGCAAGGTTGGGGGAGCCCACCCACATAGAGCCCTCCGAACCCCGGGAGACTTTTTCTGTCTCTGGTGATGCTATGTTCTCTCAGTGGCCACCTACTTTCTAGCACCCCCTCCCCCATACAGATCCTGGTTCCCTCCTTCTCCTCCCCAGAGAGTCTACCCCTACTTCCCCCCACCACACCCCCTCTTTATAAGCCGAGTCCTCCAGTCACCAGGACACACTCCCCACACCAATACGCACTCCAGTTCTAACCTCCAAACTCAAGGCTTCAGTCACTCTGCCCTCCCAACAGGTATCCTTCCCCTCCTCCTCTTCTGGCCCTCCCAACAGGTATCCCTCCCCTCCTCCTCTTCTGGCCCTCCCAACAGGTATCCCTCCCCTCCTCCTCTTCTGGCCCTCCCAACAGGTATCCCTCCCCTCCTCCTCTTCTCACCCTCCCAACAGGTATCTCTCCCTTCCTCCTCTTCTCACCCTCCCAACAGGTATCTCTCCCTTCCTCCTCTTCTGGCCCTCCCAACAGGTATCTCTCCCTTCCTCCTCTTCTCACCCTCTCAAGAGGTATCCCCGCCCTTCCTCCTCTTCTCACCAGTCCCAGCCCCAGCCACCATCCCTAAAGTATAAGGACTGACTTCTAAGGCCCAAGCTTCCTGGTCTCTCTGGCCAGTTCCCTGACCCTAGCCCTCCCACTACCCCCCAGGGCCCTAGACTTAGCCCACCACGACTGTCCTAGAATAATGACCTTGAACCAATTTTATCACCGGCCCTCGGAGACTTTGACCCCTGGGCATGTCAGGGCCCAGGTTTAAGTTCCAATCTGCCTGCTCCTGACTTACCGTCAAGGTCCTGTCTTCAAAGACCTCCCGGGCCTCTTCCCAGGAACACCGCTCCTCCAAGCATTCCCGTTCCAAGTTCCCAGGGGTCAGAAGTTCCAAATCCCAGTGGTTTGCCCGGGGGAAGCGTCGAGATCCTGGGCTGCTCCCTAAGAAATTCTGGGCTCTGGGGGCTCCTAAGAACACAGCTGTGGGGTCTGGGCCAGCATCAGAACCTGCAGTCAGGTGCGGGCCCTGGTGAATAGCTGGCCTGGGTCTCTGAGTTGGGGGAAGGGCTGAGAGGCTAACAGGCTAGCTCCAGGTAGCCTGGAGGAGAAAGGCAGAGGGCCATCTCCTCAGGGGGTAGTCTGCAGATATCTTTATATCCCAGGAAACGATGGGGGGAAATTACATATCATATCCCTGCCTGCCCACAATGAGAGCAGTGGCAAATACCCAGAATTACTCAGGGGCTCCGCTGTGTTTTAGGGTCAGGGACCAGATTCGGGGGGGGGGGGGAGAGGGCAGCTGTGTCTGACACAGTCCACCCTTCCTCTCTTCCCCTGATCCTTCCTCAGACACTCACCATGATCCTTCTTCAGGCCCTGCTGGGGGGCTTGGGAAGAAGTCAGCCCAAGGTATAGCAGTAGCAGGAAGGGGAAGCCCCTCATAGC